>NC_134276.1:44619537-45922037 GCF_949628215.1 Phalacrocorax aristotelis
TACATTTCTTAATATAGGACATCCACAGTATCATTTTTAAGGGTATTTACTGCCAATAACAAATAACAATGAAAAAACATGGATAAAAAGTTTAACAATTTTATTCTTTTCATACAAGGCACTACTAAAAAGGAAAATGGCCATAACAATAAAACATGTATTCTGAAAGAAAATCACATCAAGGATTAAATTATCCAACTATTCATCCAATTAGGATTATCTTGCATGGTACAGGAAATAAATAAAATGTGATAAAACAATATAAATAGCCTTTTTCTGATCTTGCTGACAAGATAGACTTAATAATTTAGATTTTTCCATGAACTTGATACAGCTTCATAGCAGACCCAGAGCACAAATGTCATGCAGAAAGCTTTTGTTTCTGCAGTTTTAGAAGCCTGTTCTCTCAGTAAGTCTCACATAGGTAAAACTACTCTTCTCAGAAGCGATATACCTATACAATCAGAACAAACATGAGGCTATACTTATATCTAAATAGTTTTCTGGGTGAATACCTAAACTTCTCACCTGTTCTTTCTGAAGGGTAGATTGTTTTTTTTTCTTTTCCATTTCAGTGTGTCTCAGGCACTATTTTGCCATTACTGTATCACTGTCTTGGAGAAGACCTGTTAATTCATTCAAATCTTATTCCAGAAAATATTAATTGCACGCACTGAGAGTGAGATCCAGTCATTTAACTTTCTTTATGTAACTACAACTCAGTAGTCGCATGACTAAGCACTTTTAAGGTGCAATTTATCCGACCTTCTTTTGCCATTTACTTTAGGATGAGATGGATCACCCCTACAATTGCCTATTTCTGACTGTTGAGTCTAAGGTTACTAACTTGGATGCAGATGTCTACATTTGTTCCAATGAATGCCACAGTGAGGATTTAATCTAGATGAGGGACTCATCATTATAACATAACTGACTGTCCAACATGAAATGCTGAATCTTTGCTAATAATGCCCTTAATTCACTAACTGGTGTTCAGATCATAACATCCAATTCATTGCCTTGTTTAGCAAATTTAACAATCACAATTAAAGGCTAGGGAAGCAGATCCAGAGAAATTATATTCTTGGTTGACAGGCTAATATTTTATTTTAGCTATGAAATTCAGGACTTATTTTTCCCCCCACGCCATCATGAAGACAAGCAAAATTCCAAAACAAAGTTTTGTGACCAAATGATCTGTTTCTGGTATTCCGTGCGTTCCAAATCACAGTTTTATGAAAGCACTCCTTCAGCTTTCAATACGATGTGCTCAACATCGCACAGTCTGTATGATCATGTCTTTGCAAGCATCTAGACAACACTTTTCATCCACCGATCTCAAAGAGGTTTACAAAAGTAGATATATGTCATTGACAAGCATTTGTCTTCTGTCCCATGATGTGAAAGTTAAATGTACAGTCTTGTTAAAAGAAGTGTTATGTATCATATAATAAACACTAAATACTGCAAATAATCTTCCTAGTCTGAAGTTATTGTTTATCTCATTTTCATTTTTGCAAGTGAGTATTTTTAGAAAGGAAGCACATCGATCCACCTTGGAACATACACATTCAGTTTACGCTAAGAGAAAAATGCATATTAATAAAAGTACTAAAGTAAAAAAAAAAAACCCAGTGTTTAATCTGTTAAACAATAGAAAAATTCTTATGAACTAGTGATACTGTCATTGAACTGGAGAGAGTTTGAGAACAAGCTTGCTCTGGCTTTTTCACCCTATGATTTGGAATCTGCTCACAGTACTGCCAGCTTAACCAAAAAGGATTAACTCTCATATCCAACTGAGAACACAGATAATTCTCAGTAATTGGTAAAAAATGAAGATGAATGGGGCTGAGAGATAAGGAGCAATTAGCTCATCAGCAGTTACAGCTGTGCACTCAATCCGAATCCATCTCTTGAGTCTCGGCCCCTTTTAAAGAACCCAAGCAGAATAAGCACAGGACACCCCCTCCCCAAAAATTTGCTGTACCTGCCCATCATTCCTCTCTTTCCATTTTATTTCTGTGCTATACAAAGACACCTGTCATAGCATTCTGTGTAAATTACTACCTCTCCCAGGACTTGTATCTACAGCCAACCTTTTTACACTCAAAAAAAAAAAAGAAGGAAAAAAAAGAACAAAAAAAAACCCAAAACCCGGAAACCAAATGACTACTGTAGACACTCTTAAGTTCCCTGTCAATCGTTTCATTATAGCAGCATCATCTGTTTGAAAATACAAGCAATTCCCTCATCTAATTATAGGGAGGATTTGAGGTTCATTAACATTGCCAAGGCAGAGAATCAGATGTGCAACTGCAGAGCTGTGCTCAGTGGCCTGCATTCTCCGTTTCCTTTTATTTGCTTTTTCAAGGTCTCCAAGACTTTTTCCTGAAACCATAAAAGTAATTCTTTCCTTCAAAATAGACACGTGTGTTTAGAAAAAGGAAATGACTGCATTTTGTACTGTTCTATTATTGGGCAAGGTCACTGGAGAAAAATAATTTCACCTAAATCATTTTATCTCTGATTCTGGATGAAAATAAAAGAATAATAGTATGCAAGCAACCATTACTTTTGAACAACAGATCACAGGAAACCTTGCGCATGTCTCATAATTTTAAATATTGCAAGGTAATGCGGATGAATAGGAAACCTAACATGCCAGGAAAACCTCTTGATTTTCAACACATTTTGTGGTTGTTTATGGATTAACGTGCTAGCCAAGTGTAAAATGTTGCCTTGTATTTCCTAACTGTGTTTAGAAACTTTAGACCTAAGTCTTCATGATTGCTTCACTTCCTCAAAGAAATAATAGCATTTTTTTGTGTATGAATGTAGTTTAAACAATGACATTTTCTTGGGACATCTGTTTTGAGATCACATTTTGAATAGATATGAACTCATTTCCTACTAAGCAAGTAATTTACTATTGTTGATAGTTGTTTACAAGTTTTATGAGTCAGGTTTTAGCAAGTGGCAAAGGTCTTTACAAATCCTTGGAGTATTCCATAAAGTGTATGTGTAGTGTTTTCATTATATAAAACATTCGGGAAGCAAACGTATAGGGACTGCTCTTCACTTCCTACCAAGTTATAGATAGTAAAGTGTAGCTCACAGAAATAGCTTTAAACATATTTATTTTCAAAGCCTTCTATCTTTTGCTGCTGCAGGTTAATGAAGTATGATAGCAGGGCAGTAAGTACTTAAGCAGCAAGGAAATAATTGAGCTGCTCTACCTATCTATAACTTCGGAGTATTAGCCAGTAAATACACAGCTGATCCTAGTATCGTCCTAAGATGTTAATATGACAAAGAGCAGAACCTCTTCAATGAAATTTAAAGTTTGACCTTGTCACTCTCGTTCTTTTAATTCTGCAATTAAATAAAAAAAAACCCGAATACACAGCATAATCTTTTTTTTTTGTTTGCTGCCATGCAGAATTCATTTTTTAAACAAAAACCCAGTAATTTATCTATCCTGCATGTTGTATGTAGAATTGCCACTAAAAAGAACGCAGGACATTTTTCCTTCTTATCTGCAATGTAGCTCATATCAGCCAAGCTGTCACAAGACAGTACTTGATATAAACAAGAGATTGCAAAGACATCTCAGTAATCAATATTAGGATGGCTACAGTATGGAAGCCCCAACCACTGCATATCATTTGTCTCAGCATCTATTTCTATGACCAAATGAAGCATTAATTCAAATCATAAATCTATGGTGATTTAAATCTGGGAATGAGCACCTGCCTGCTTTAATGATTTATTTTGTACATTTCAGTAAGCAGGAGATTTGTCCATATGAACTGACAGGTCACCTTCAGATGCCAGTAGCAGACTGTTTATCACCATGCAGACTAGCATCTCATCTTAGCAAGTAAATATTAAACTAAAAGAATCCAATTGATTGTGGATGGGGGAGAAAGGCGTTGCAGCCATATATTTTACTCAGTGTGCTAATACCTCACTCTGATTCCTCTGTAATTTCTTTTTTTTTTTTTTTTTTACTTCCCTTTTTTTCCCCCTTCTGAAATGATAATTCTGGTGGGAGGATGCAAGCTCAAGGTTACCATACAAAACCGAAGGATACAAAATAATTACTTATTAGTGTCATTGGCTTCCTTTAACTCCCTTCACTCACTAACCTTTTGGACATTTCTTCAACGGACCAAATTAATAAATTTGTGTAGTGCTCTGTATGATTATGCAATGTTCATCTACAAAAATTACTTCTATAATTCACATTAAGCATCTGATTAAGACCAAAAAGCAAGACAATTCAGAAGTAAATACAATTCAACTCAAGAGCCCATATTTTATTTATCATCTTTTACATAGGCATTGGAACAGCCTAAGAACACGGTATGATCATTCCATGTACACAAATATACCACAATGCCTGTTACATGTGGGCTAAGACATTATCAGTTAAGCTTTTAGCCTGGTTGGTTAGTTTGTTTGTTCCTTTTCAATTTGGTCAGGCACATAATTTAAAATATAAACCAAAATCAGGTTATTTTCTTTTGTTTTATCCCTTCTTCCTGTCAACATTCAGTAACATAGTATTTCAAATTCATTCCTAACAAGCCATAACTTAAAATATTAATGGTATATGGACTTGATAATATTTATGTGAAAAGACATAGACATCTGAAAAAATACGGGGGGGGGAGGAAGCACCTACTGCACCTACTACAAAGCAACACCTTTGAAATACGAGTTCTTGTAAAGATAATACTATATGCTAATTTTCAAAAATGCAACTAATAAATAGAGACTTAACTCTTAATGAACCTAATAGTACCATAGCATTAGTAGTAGTAGGAATCACTTCTCTGATACCATAGGCATAACTGACACTGGACACTAGATAAGGCTTACCATAAAAGAAACAAAGAAATGCAAAATACTTTTGAAAAAAAACCCACAGAAGAGTACAGCTCAAGGCTGGATGCACAGACAAGCACACTGTATTTCCAGAAGCATTCCTCATGGAATGGAGACAACTGGAATGCTATTTGCTCTACTCAGAAAAGCCATTTTTTTCTGAACAAAATGAACTCAATTCTTCATTCAGTTAAATCAGGAAATTAACTGAAGCTAACAAGTAAGTTAAGGGGCTGAGAGGAAATTTTGATGAAGACAATAAATAATCTTGCTTCGCTAACTTTGCCCTACTAAAATAGCTAGAATGTATTTTCTTAAACAGGGAAAATGATTAAGCTGTGTAAGAGAAGATTAGTTATCTAAATTATGCCTCAAACATTTATTTCAAAATAGATTTTTTTCTTTTTTATTCAGAGGAAATTCAGATATGTCCTTCATCCGCTCTCCTACAAACACTTCACATGGTTTAGATGTTGATTACCCGTTAACTTTTCCATTTCCATGGATGTACAAGTGGTTTCTCACTAGAACTGCCAAGCAGAATAACAGTTCCGTAACCCAATATTTAATTTCACATAATGCATTCAACTAAGTCTGAAATTCAAATCTAAGTTAGCCTCTAGTTCTAGTACAGACTCTCTATCCTCCCAGTTTGTATCTACATTTTTTACTCTTTCTCATTACTTCACTTTTCTTCCAGTATGTTAGGAGCCACCTGGTCCTTCCACTTCATTTGTACCTATCTCCTCCTCCCAGATTTCAAAGACACCTGCTCTCTACCCGCTCTTGTCTTCTCTCCAAGAGGCCAGTCTTTCCACTAATATTCTAGTGACTCCATGTGTTGGTATCTGAGTACTAACACAACTAATTTAAGACTATTTTCTTTGCCACCACAGAGGCATCTTTTAAGCCTTTTTTTAAAAGGAAAACAAAAAATCTGTTTCTCTCGTTATGCAGTAATGCATACATATTGTTGCTATTTAAAATAGCGTGTGCCTAGGTGAACCGGTTCTTTGAACTGTAATTCACGTTATTTCTAAATAATAGTTTGCCAATGCCTACCAAACCATACAGAAATGCTTTCACAAACACATTTTTTTATGTTAAGGTTAGTACTTAACTCTCTAAGACTCATTTCAAATGTATTTAGGAGATGAAAAACTAAAAAATAAACAAAACTAAAGAGCCAAAATAAAACCAAACAAAAAATCCCTATCTTAAGCCATTTTCTTCCAATATACACCAATCTTGCTTGCAGTCTTCTGAACAAACCTCTTTGTCACTGAATTTCTGTTGCTGAGTTAATACTGTCTCAACATGATAAAAGGAGCCAATACAATGAAATGGCATAACAAAACATTTTACAGCAGACACACACAGATGATTAAAGATTTAATCAACAACAACAAAAAGTTACTCCAGCTTTCAAGTACGCTTTAGCAAAACAAATCGTCCAAACAAATGAATAAAGTATAGCGAAACAATTCTTTTTTGAGAAAGAACAAGAGTTCCTGATGGCTGCTTAAGAAATGGAAAAACCTGTTAACTACATTTTAAGAATGTGTTTATTAAAATAAAATATGATAGGAACTCCAGAGCATGGCAATAATTTATTGTGTATGTATGTTTTCCTTTTGTCACAGGGCACATGAAAGTATGAAATATTTTGCTTTCAAGCTTGTGTTCTGAATTACCTAAAGTCGATACCCAGCACACTGAGCAGGAGACATTGTTAAATTTCACTTTGACACCATCATCTGTCACCCCACCTGTACTTTGAAAAATGAACTCTAAGCAATCAAACCACTTTCTTTCATGGAAAATATTAACTGGAGTCTGCAAAAGTAACCTGCAAAGGAAAGAATGTTTTTGTAACAGTAACAGCAATGCTGAACGCCTGTGTAAAGGTCAGATACAAAATAAAACTAAACACAGTAAAAAAAGGAAAACGAAGATGCAACTTTTTACACCAAATCAAGGATTTCAGAAGGAAGTCCAGAAGGATCACCATTTTAATAAAATATCAGAGCATTACAACCATATAATAATGCTGTGTCTGAGACTTACCGACACTTGAATTCAGATCTCCATTTTCAGAGTCTGCTCCATGCTGGTTATTATTTGCATGATAGTTGGACATAGCTTCCAATTTAATTTTTTTCACTTTCATTGCTTCCGCTATGGCGGCATTGGTGGCAGCTGCTGCTGCTGCAGCTGCTGCTGTCAGGCCTGCAAAGAAGTATGAACAAAATTTAATATACATTATTCTATGATTCTTCATTATTGTAGGGACTGTTACTCTTCCTTTATGCTTGCCATGTAATGAATGGAGAACACTGCAGAGTATTATTCCTCTTGTTTGATTTGAAGTTTGTCAACTTTTTCAAGTCATATGTTTCTCATCCTTGTTACTTCTATATGTCCACCTAAATCTTAATTTAGTAACCCGTAACCGCAGTCATAACACAATCATAACTAACTGGAGACACAAATACATGCTTTCGGAAACCTAACTTAGCTGTGAAATAGTGTCTTAAGTGTCTGGCTATGAATACGTGAACATGTATATAACTGTACTTAGGAAATAAAAGAAAAAAACACCTTTAGATCTCAAATGTTTGCCATGTTAAAGAAAACAGAAAAAAAACAGGACTATAATTTCTACTTAAGAATAACAGATGAAAGAACTCAGACATTTATTTCTCATTTCACACATAACAGTAAGGAGATGTGGACATTATAGGAAGCATTTTCAGAAGAAAGATTCGTAATGCTGGACATTGGTGAAATACTCATTTTGCTTTCCCCAAAACTTCAAGGCATTAAGGCATTTATCAGTGAGAAGGGGAATTATTAAACCAATTTAATCCCAATCCCAAAGCCATTTTCAGGTAATCCAAGTGCTTTTCCTCCCAAACCAAATTTCTGCCATCCAGCTGTTCACAAGAATATTCTAGAAAAATGAGAAAAGTTCTCTTTGTCAAAAGCAATTAGAGAAATGGTCCAGCAATGCCTTCATAACTCAAAATTAGATAGAGTCTTTACTCAATGTCATGAGTTTTTGCTCTCTTCCCTGAGGCAGGATAGTTTTTCTGTGGTCCCCAAACAGCGTTTCTACCCGCTCAGGTCCCTCTGCCCCAGCCTGGGAAGTCATGTCAAACTTCACAAAGGCTGCCTACCCCACATGACTGATCCAGGGGGCACGGATGGAAATTAAAGAGAATTAAATGTAAGAAAATAGAGAGAAGGCATTAAACCAGGTAAATTTTACACAATTATGCAACCTCAGCCCTCAGCCTGTGATGCCACACAAGAATAGACCCTCAGTCATTTTGAATCAAGATTCTTGCCCTGACCGTGGAGAAGGGTTGAAAAAACTCAGTGTAATTAGTTTAAAGGTGCCTGCTTGTCTGATTTTCAGCTACTCTGAGAGGTGTGAAGTGTCTTATGGGTCTCAAGAGGACTTAACTGCACAACTTACTATTCTAGTGGGCCCAGGCTGCTGCCCAGCATAGCAAGAGTGCAATTTAGCAGGAAAGACCAAATAAGCAAATAATCCCAGGCTGCTGAGGTAAATATTGCTACCACCATTGCTTCCAAGAGCCTCTGGTTGTCTCCTTTGCCTCCTTAAATGGAAAATGAGTTCACTCTTGCCATGTTTTCGGTTAGCAATGGGGAGAGACAGAAGGCAAAATCCAGCGGGGGGGAGGCAGAAGGTGAACAGACATCAGGAATCTCTGCCATCCCAGGGAAAACAGTGAGGTGGCATACAAGATGCCTTTGAATATACTGTGGCTTGACTCAAGGTTGTTTTCCTTTATTTCTTTGCATGACCACATAAAGATTAGCAAACAGTTCCAGCCTCCCGACCTTCCTCACAGGCTGACTTCTAACACCTCCAAGTGCAATGTGAATTACTAGGTATGTGATAATTACATTCTGCATAGGCAGATCAATATTATTTAGAAAACTGCTATTTCAGGTAGAGGAAGATGTACCAAAAGCCAAAAACCAAATCAGAACGTAGATAAATACAAGGGTTTAATTTCATTTTAGCTTCTTCTACCATTACAAATTGTGCACGTTTTGATCTTAAGAAGGTATTGACAATAACATGGATTGCTTCCAATTATATTTTTACCTTAGAGGAAGGATATGAAGTTATACATTATACAAATTTGGTTACAGTCCCTAAATTAGGCCACAGAAAAAGGGATGGTGCACCTCTGAACTTTGGTTTGCATCCTGTGCTCATTAAACAATACAATAACCTATACTTCCTTTTTTTATATACATAGCTGACAAGCTAAAACTAGCATCTTTAAAGAACAATCCTTTGGAGGAATATTCAAATACGATACAACTAATGAATACAACAGTAGGCCTCAAACTTTTCGCTGTGACTGCACTTCCAGACCAGCAGTTTTTAAGTGCTTCCAAAAATACCATATTAAACAGCTACTGGATATAGGGCTTGTGTGCCCACCTGTATATACTATGTCTCACTGGGGTAATGACCCGGTCACAGAATTGCTAAAATGCAAACTCTCTTTTGCTACAAAATTTGCAAAAAAGTATACTTCAGTGCTCCTCTCCAAAGTAGGCCATAATGCTCCTCTCTAGAGAAAGCCATAACCTTTGGAAAGGGAGTGGGAAACTAAAATGCAGATTGCTTAGTTGTTCTGTAGTATGATTTTCGCAGAATAATGCTTGTGATAATAAATGATAATTTTAAAAAGCAGAAATTAAGCTTCTAATTTCACTCTTTCTCTCATACAACGACATAAGTCATTGAAATGATTACTCTGCTATACAGCAATTAATTTAAACAGTGTGAATCTGAAATGCGTGTCTTGTATAAGCACCAGTGTAAGTGGGGGAGAAATGTGAATAAGAAATAATCCTCAGGATTAACACTTAATGCCGTTCCTCACAGCAATTCCAACCTACAGCACAGTTTCTGCTTTACCATTACTTTTTTCTATCCCTTGACTGTCACGATATAGCAAAGCAAGTGATAAGGAAGGTCCTGAGCCCATTACTAGAACTCCTTGCATTATAATCACTGGTGCACCACGGTATACTGTGGGATGGTACAAGACAAAACTTTCTAGCACAGGGCCCGACTTAACTGAGTTATCTCACTAGCAAAGGCAGGCAAATATATTATAAACAGAAGAGGTTAATAAGCTGCTATGTATCTATATGTATACTTTAAAATTCTGAACTTTAAAGTTCAGGTATGGATATTTACTTGGGTAAATACTTGGGATTTTTTTTTTTAAATTGGTTGTTTAAGAAAGCCTTTTGACCTAAATGTTATTTAATATCACTTTATCCTTACAACAAGTAGCCGAGGAATTTCTGTGGTGCGCACTTTTCTAAACTACAGGAATTTTATCTTCAAATATGAGATAACCAGAAGCCACCTATAAAGGCAACTGAAATGAAAGAAATAAGGATCACACCGAACAGCCACTCAGAGATTTTTTTATTCTTTACAAATATTTATTTGAACAGCTAAAAAAGTATCCAGGCCAAAATATTCAATGGATTAAAGCCAACGGTAGTTGTCATTAATATTCTGAAATTGATAAGTTGTTTATGTCTGGCATTCTTCCTGCTGATTATGCAGTGAGACAGGCAGCTTTATAAATATCTCATCACTCCATCGTCACACAAATTTCATCGACAGTGCTCATGCACAGCTATTAGCACTATGAATCTAACCATTACAAGAGGAAAGAAAATCGAACATGTGGCATTAATACGCAGTCCTGGTTCCTAACCATCTGATAGGCAGATGGTGTAAAGCGGATTCTCCAGCTGAAATGAAGGGGCACATCATTTAAAACCTTGTTTGCATTCTAACTGATATCAGTGCCATATTGATATACATGATACATCATGGCAGTATTTGAACAATCTAGTTTGTTTCAGTCATAAATGTTTACAGCCTTGTTTTTTATCTTTAGAAGCATGTTCTGAAGAGCGTATTTTTAATTTATGAAACCTATTGTTTACTTCTGTTGAACCAGAAGATTAGTGAAGAGCAAGAATATTAAATTACCACAACCACAGCAGTATAACTAAGATGGATGAGTAAAGTATGTTTTTTCAATAAAAGATGTTAGTAAAGGAATTAAAAAATTAGCCTAGACATTTTATGCATTAAATACATTTATTCGTTTAAACCTTACAGCTTTTTTCCCATGTGACATACTTAGAACTTTAATGCTTTATAAAGCTATTCATTTAAATCTCTTACTGCGTGCAATTAATCTTGTCCAACAATTTAATTCAAAAAGCAAAACATCAGAAAGTAAAGTTCAATTCAACCATCACGTTTCTGAAGTAATCTCTGTATTGCTGACAGCTCCTATAGACTCATCAGCAAAAGTCTGTTCAAGGTGTCTTGTAGGAGCCTTATGAATTTGAATTACAGCTCAATTGAAAGCTCTCCAAGCCTTAGTAGGAACTCAGGAACAAGAAGCAGAAGACCAAAAGAAAGCGTGAATGATCCTTTCCTACAAAGACCTTCTCTCTTCTGTCACTAGATTACTTTGGCCTGTTGGGTGTGTTTGTAGCTGTTAATTATGTTAATAAAGTTGCAGCCTGCTGCCTCTGCCAAATATAATCATAAGCTTTCTCCTGCCAAGTTCTAGTCTAATTTACACCCATGCAACTCTGCTGAAGTCAGAATTTCGTGGGTGAGAATGAGACCAGAAGTATGCCCAGTATGTGTGGCCTCTAATGCTGAGAAATGAGCGAATGAAATGGAAAACAATGACAAAAAACATAGCACCTTCAGAAAACAATTATGTTTTAAAAGCAAAATGCCCAAGAGAGATGCCATATAACATGGCATATTTTCAAAACGTGTATGAATTACTGGTGGGCACTAAATCACATCCAGGGTTTCTGCCTTCCAATAAATACTATTCTCTGCCTTAAGAGAGAGCTCTTAAAACTTTCAGTTTTGATGGCATGAGCAGTTTACAACACACCCTATTGTGAAGGAAAAAAAGAAAAGGACCTATGACTGTAACTTTTTCAGCTTCATATATGTCTCAAAATACACATTTTTGAATTGTATGCCTAAACTGGGACCTGGGACAACTTAGAAAATTATTGAAGTAATGGATCCTAATTCACTTTTAACTTCCTTCACATAACTACGCCCAATAGTAACTATAATTCAGCTAATAACTTCCTTAATATATTACCTTTGTTTATATATACCATTTTTATATATAGTTATGAGTACATTAAAAATCCAATAATATATATACATATTTTCACAGCCTCTTTCTTTAGGACTTTGAGAACATTTTCAAGATACCTTTCCTTTGCCATCACAGGCAGAAAACCAAAATACGACTGTCAGCAGTGTGTTAAATTTAATTTCATTTATTTGTTGGAAAGTTCATTCTGCAGAAATGCTTTATTCACTGCGTGGGAGGAGGTCCAAATCTCATCTAAATTCTGAAAGAACTCCTTTCATTACTTCAAATTAGTGCTTAATCCTTTTTCCTATAGTTTATTTCAGTGGTACTGACTTGAAAATAATTCATGTCTTTTCTTGACTTAATTCCAGATTTCATATTGAGGTTCTTTCCTGGGCAAAAATCTTACTAAAACCTGAAAAACTCTGCCTGAGAAAGAAAGGCAGGGTTGCCTCCTAGGACTTGACCCCGATCACTGTAGATTATTCCACTGGTTTCACGGGATTCAGCAGTTCAGGTACAAGTTTTTGGTAGCTTATTACGCCGCTGCCCAGTTATTTCAAATGAAATAGGATCCTAACCTCCGTCTCTGATCTAATGGGTGTTTTATATAGTGTGATACATAAAACAAGAAGGGGAAAGCAATCTGCAGGAGGACAGAGGTCTGATTACATAGACTGGATTGCAAAAAGGGGAACTTCAGACTACACTGTAATGTTCTGCTAAAATATACTGAGTTTCATTAGTAGCATTCTTTATGTGTAATATAGGCCTGGAACCTCACCGTTACCCAGAAGCATCATTGCTGTTAAGCTGCCCAGGTTGATCCAATACAACGGTATTGGTATACCCTAAAAATTCCATTACCTGTTATTTTGGGACAAACAAGAAATTCTTATCTGGCCCTTCTAGCTTTATTTTCCTGTTCAGCTTGTGTGGTTCAGCATAAACTGCTCATCCAGGTAATTTTTTAACATCTTTAAAAAAGCTGTTATTACAGGAGTCATGTAAAAGAAAGTGAAAGAGCTAACTGCACTTCAAGTACTGTTAAAGAAGGAATATTTAAAAAAATACAGCCATGTGATCTGGTTTAGACTGGTGTAACTAAAATGAATCGCAAGTCTTGCACTGGGAGAAAACCAGTGCATGTGAGGCTCAAACCATCTGTTGTTCATCAGACTAATCAGTCCTTTTTCCTGTAACTACTCCTAAATTGCAATATGAATTTTGAGGTCGGGGTATTGCATTTAAAATAAACAAGCAAAAGAGCTAAATTTCCACAGCAATCTTCAAATCTAAAAATCTTTTTACTTAAGATGTGTCTCTGCAATTAATAACACAGTTGCAGAAATAAAACATTGACCTAGAAAGAAGTAGTGTCCTTTTGACTTGTTACATTAAAAGTAGATAAAACATTAGAAGACTGCAATTTTTGATTAAGGACTACTGCCAGGTTCAATGATGCTGCAAAAAATGTGTAAATGTAATTATTTTATCACTAATATTTGCCATTTGTGGAACTGATGGACTTACATTCCATGAAGGTATTCTTTACTGTGGAATTATTCCTTTGTACTGAAAAGTAAAAAGTGAAATAATAAAACGCATTTCCAATACCACAACAAATTACTAACTGTTATAGGTTAACCGGGTTTTGTAATCTGTGAATTTATTATTGGCTTGGTGCAATTGTGACAGAGTTAAACAATGTATACTGCATAACTGCCTGGTTATATTGTACTTTTCAGCAAGAGTTTAAAATCGTACTGGAATGCATACAGCATCACTACAATACAATTAAGAGAGAACATTCTTTCTTAAACAACAGTCATCTTTTCAAAAGCAATAGATTCTCAGTTCTCATTCAGTCTGTTGCATTATTCATTTCATGTGCAACCTCATGCTGGACCATAAATTGTTACTTTATCTAATCAAAGGCGACTTAACTCCACAGAAGGTCAAAGGTTTAATTTTGTGAAGTATTATCTTACGCTATGAGTTTAACGGAAAAATAGAAGAAGAAAAACAGCCAAGAAACTGGTAATAAATGAACCTTTATTGCCTCAGGCATTGGCCTAGTTAATAAACTTTCATTGAAGGTTTCTTTCAACTGTTATGGACAATGAGGTAAAAAAATCTTAAATTACAGCCATGTGTGACTTTTAAAGCAGGCATTCTTTTTTATCTCAACCTCCCCAGCTTAGGAAAAAGACAAAGAGATTGTCTTCAATTTCTTAACCAAAAATGTATGCTTCTAAACACATGAAAAAGTGCAGATCAAGCCTTTTTAAAAGCAGAGGTCAGCTTTGAACAATATAAAAAAACACTTTTCCAAAAGTGTCAAATCTTCATCCACAATCTCTTTAACCAAATAGCATGCAATTCGGTGGGGAAAGAAAAAAAAGTATGTGGGAAGGGAAAATACATATACTAACAATATATTATGCTAACAACGATGCTTGGTTCCTAACAGACTTTCTGTTTTACATTTGCATTGCTGAAGTGCAATAATGGCTCTTGTTTAATAGAATGACTTATTATGGGAACAACTTCCCTGCACTTTTTGCAAACAGAAGTTCCTTTCTTCTTTTTGTGTGTATTATCTCATGTTCTCACAACACTATTCTCACTGTTACAAGAAATTAAAAGGTTTAACATAATGACAGTTACTGGTAGTTATTGGTGTTCCGTGAATTTTCTTGATTCAATATTCTTAGATTTGACTAACTACAACGTCTTTTACTCACATATTCTTTGAATCCACTTTAGAGAAGTATATTTCAGTTTAAGTTATACAGTCAAAGCCAGTAAGAAAACCAGTAGGACTTAACAAAACCTTAGCCTTTAACTTTAGTCTAATTTGTAACTAGACGGATACAATTAATTAATTGTAACACTGCTACAATTCAAAAATACTGAAAGGACGTGTTCATGCCTGTAACAGCAGTAATGTAGCTAAATACTCATAATCTTTCAACCAGCAGGAGCTTTTGTAGTTTTTTTTATAAACCTAATCCACAGCTTGACACAGATTCTGGGGTAATGGCACACAGTTCTTTGATTAAACTAATATCTAAACACTGTTGAGGCAGCCCGATGGCCCCGTGGAAGTACGTCTCCCTACAGCTTCCGAGCTCAGCCTTGCAAACAGAATTGCCAAATTCTTTCCCATAGAGCCACTCTAGTCCGAGCACCTAATCAAGTGTGTGAAATTTAACGCGTTCATGTGCGTAAGTATTTGTGGCATCAGAATAAGTTCATAATAAAATGAAATTTGAGCTGTGGACCACAGTGGTGCCATTTTAGCTTTGGTAGCCTGGTGGGAGGGATGTGCCCACAGAGGGACTCGTTCTCTGCGCTGCGTCCACGCACTGAGGAAACAGCCCACCAATGTTTACTCAATTGAGGATCAAAGCCTTTGTGGCCTTTGTGGCTTTGGTCCCAAAGCAACATTTTTGCCCAAGGAAAGCAGGATTAGATTCTTACTTTCGGTGGACAAGAACAGTCAGCTACAGACTTATTTCAGGCTCCTGCCTTCCCCAAGAAATGAAAACAGCATTACTCCTGTTCATTAAATGAGAGAGAAAGGGATGCAGGGCGTTAGCTGCAAACATTTGCCTTCCCTAACTAAGATGAAATATTACCATAGCTGCCCATTAGTGTGTCTTCAGTAGACTTCTAAAATACAAACTACTATTTCAAGGTATTTTAAATAAATTTTTCATAGGATTATTTATTAACAGAGTAAGAATAAGCAACATGTATAAATAAAATTTAAAATGTATTTTAGGAACAATTTTGACTCTGTTTTGTCATAGCTTTTAAGTAGATATTGTTTCCCCACCCCCTTAAAAGAGAAAACAGAAACCTTTATATTACTGTATATAAAATATATACTGACAAGTTCTATAAAATTCTACTGTTTGCCTCTCTGTGTATTTGCAGTGTGCAAAGCAGGTTGCACCAAGCACATTATAATGACAGAAGCCAATATAACGCTGGGAAAAAAATCCCAGAAGTCCACTGATTGTTAAGGCATATATACCGTTGTTTTAACACAGGAAGTTGGGTAAGAGGACTTTCATGTTTCAAAATGTAAAGAATTCACCTGTAAGGGTCAGGAGAATCCTCTCTCCTCTGCCATCCCTCTATTCCACTTGAAGTGTTGTAACTTCAAGAGCTGCACTGTGGCTTTGGGGCTCTTTTTTCTCTCCCTTTTTCTTTTTTTGCCTTTTCTTTTTTAAGTTTCGCCAGATCCATTATGCATTACACTGCGCCACAGGCAAGGCATGGGGCTAAATGTACTATTACAGCACAGTGATAGCAGAGTATTTTACTGCGATGCAGGACTGTGATACTGTACAAAGAATCTGTGATAATGACTTACGGGGAACACCGTGTAGTCCTGCCTTCAGATGAAAAGGCAGTCAATTTATGCAGACAGACTTCTCTCACCTGTATGCTCTATGTGTCGCAGCAGCTAACACTAAATTCCATGGGCAGCACCGTGAGTGCTGACCAAGACACTAGATAAATCACACTCTGGTGGGTTCTTACATTTGAAAGCACCCGGATCTCTTCACAATACAGACCATGGCATGACAGTGGGATGATGTGCGCTTGTGTCTTGTCCCAGCACTCAGTCAAACCATTGCCAAATTATGACCAAATCAAGGGAGCTCTCTCAAGCCCACAGTGTTATCACCGAGTGACATCTCTAAATACTTTTGGTTTGTACCTCAAAACTGCCTGGTACTCAAAAGGTAAACATCTGAAGACTGTTAATAATGGTAAAGGGGAAAACGAGGTATTTATAATTCATACGTATTTACTGTATTTGGTTATAATATGAAAACAAACATGAAGTAACTTTTCTACAGTCCTTACGACGTCAATGTAATTGCAGCATATATTATGAAAAACTGCAGCCATTTGTGAGTTCAGATTTACGTACGTGATCACACATGCTTCCAAAAGGCATATTCTTTGAAGCCAAGAGCTGATTGGTACCGCTGCCTACCTCATTATAGACAAATATGCAAAGCTCACCAAATATGTAAGCATAACAGGGTCCCAAGGTCGTCTTTGGCAGAACCCCAAGAAATCCTCATGATATCATATGTAAATGAGACATTATATGTGCATTGCTAACAACACTCTGTAGAAGACAAAATTTCATGTTACCACGGTCCTCTCAAGTTGGTGGTGTCAATCAATAGATAAAATATTATGATAGCAGTATTCAACAGATTCTCCGTTTTGTAGGAAGAACTAGATTATAATTTGCAGCAGATAATTTAATTAACGTTTTCTTCAGCCATTAATGAACAGGCTATCAATAGATTAGGATTTTCACAAATCTATCTGATACTGCAAATCACTTTTCTACATCTTGCCAACATTCACGAGACTGGGATGGGACATGTGTTTTATAATTTCTCATTCCTCCGGGTTACGGCCTCCTCCTTACAATTTCTGAATTCCAAGTGTTAGACTTCTCTGGCATTCAGATTGGCAAAACGGCCTGCACGCTTAGCACAAAGTAAGTAATAAAAACAATTGACAAAAAATTAATTAGCATCTAGATAATAACTCACTTTTTTATCCCAATCACAGTAATCTAACTTCAACGAACTGCAAGATGCAATCTCAGTACTTAGCAATGAGATTATCAACACTGGAGAGAAACACATGGAGAGAATGTCTTTAATTTTTCAAATAAAAATATGCATAGCCTGTTTCTGATAAGTAGTGTATATGCATTTCTTTGGTATTTTCTAGACATTACTAGTATCCAACGCTGCAACTTCTAGACTAAAATTTGCTGTATGAATCACTTGGAAAATGGAACAGGAGCATTAGTATTACTTTATCCTAGAATCAGAACAACATGCACATTCTAATGATTTGATATTAATGTTGAAGTCACTCTGGAAGTCATGCAGGTAGCTAATAAGATTTCAGGTCTAAACCGATGACTATAATTTACAGCACGTGTCACTACACAGACCAAAGAGCCTGGTGGCCACTTTCTAAAGTGAACTGAAGAACACATGAGCTCTGAAACATGCCATATGGACTGCTAACGTACAGAACTCAAAGCTTTTTTGGCATGCATAAGTTTCAGAGGAAACAAGGGGAAATGATTGGGTTTGTTGCAATTCCTTACACTGAATTGCTGAGTTTCTTTAAAATTGAATTCTTAATCAGTAGTTACGACATGCACAGTTTTGGAAGCACAGGAATTACTTTTTAAAAGCATGCAGACCTATTGTTGAATTTAATTTTGTGATGCACTTAGAACCCATAAAACTGAGCAAATTCTTTCTGCCAGTGGTTCAAAAAATTTATTTGGCATTTCTAGCATTCTCTTTGTTTGTTCTGTTCTTTAATTGGACGTATTAGTCACATGCTATATTTCTTTGCCAAGCATGAAAAAGAGTAGTTCCTCCATCTATCAAAACAGATTTTCAATGGCAGTAAGAGGCCACAAGAGAATGGTATTTTATCTAAGCTGCATGCTAACCAACGGGTGGTGTACAGTGAGGTTTCACATACTAAAGGCAGATGAACCAACATGACTCTGTCCTTGCAGCAACAATATTTAATAAAGAAGCCATATCATCAACGTAGACATTCATATATGCACGATGTAGTATTGTGATCAAATCTGAAGACTGTACATGCATTTGTATTTACATTTTTCTCTCTTTGCTGTTGACACCCTGCTCTTCTCAACTATAGAAAACAGATTTTAAAAGTGGCACTACAGCAGTGTCTCAATTGACCGTGTTTTTGAAGAAAAATATTTACAAGTAGGTTTTTTCCATTCTCATTAGTTGTAAGAAAGCTTACACTGCAGGAAAACTTTAGTGAAATCTAGTGAAATGTTCCACTTCCATTGGTAACTGCTACCATTCAAGCATAAGTGATTGATATTCCTCATAGGAAATACAAAATGAGCTATAAAATGGCTTTAGTGTATGGAAAAAAGATTGCCTCCTACAATGTTGATGATATACAGGAATGTTGGACGGATTCATACTTCCAGTCTCCTAAATGAACAGTCTGTTGACATTTCTACATCAAACAAACAGAATGCCAGAAGGCCAACCGTATCCTGGGTTGCGTCAAAAGCAGCGCGGCCAGCAGGTCGAGGGAGGTGATTCTGCCCCTCTGCTCCGCTCTGGTGAGACCCCACCTGGAGTGCTGCGTCCAGCTCTGGAGCCCTCAGCATAAGAAGGACCTGTTAGAGCAGGTCCAGAGGGCCACAAAAATGATCACACGTCTGGGACAACTCTCCTATGAAGAACAGCTGAGAGAGTTGGGGTTGTTCAGCCTGGAGAGGAGAAGGCTGCAGGGAGACCTTTTTGCAGCCTTCCAATACTTAAAGGGGGCTTATAAGAAAGATGAAGAAAGACCTCTTACAAAGACCTGCAGTGACAGGACAAGGGGCAACCATTTTAAACTGAAAGAGGGTAGATTTAGACTGGATATAAGGAAGAAATTTTTTACGACGAGGGTGGTGAAACACTGGAACAGGTTGCCCAGAGAAGTTGAGGATGCCTATCACTGGTGACAAGTGTTCAAGGTCAGGTTGGATGGGGCTTAGAGCAACTTGATCTAGTGGAATGTGTCCCTGCCTATGGCAGGGAGGATGGAGTTTTGAAGGTCCCTTCCAACCCAAACCATTCTATGATTCTATGAAATATCAACTTTATCAATGGGATCAAATATTTTTTGCATCCAATTGCAGCGTCAGCTAGCCTCAATCTTATGCTCTTAGCAAAGAGATATTTTAATCAAGGCTTTTATTTCAAGCTACCATATAAGCACCGAAAAATTAAACTTTAGTCCGATTCAAAGCTCCTACCTTTGCGCTCTCTCTCCCCAAATCAGTCCTTCCCTAGCATCAAGTGTTTAACACAAGTTTTAACAGAAGCAATAGTATCTATGGAACACTTCAGCGCAAAACACTTCACCATTTACCTCCTTTCTCTCATCCTATGTGTTCATACAAAAGGCCCAGATGCAAAATTATGGAAGGTATTTTCTCCAGCAGTAGGACTTGGCTTTTTTGACAGATTCTATAAACAGTTATTTTGGCAGCTTTAGGGATGCCCTTAGGTCAGTCACTTGGCTAGACAGCTGATGGCCTGTCTGATCCTCCTGTCTACCATTTTCTTACGATTTATCTTCAGTTAGTTGTAAATTGCATCCAAACAGATCATTACCACACACCTACAAGACCTCTGCTTAACCACATGTGCCAAGCATCCCTTCCACAGACATCCTTAGTGGGTAGCAAGAATAATCTGAAATGAGACGCTGAAAGAAAATGTCTGTATAATATCTGAATGATTCTTGAAGTAGTTCGCCCTTTCAGTTAAAAATATGATTGTTCTAACAAAAGAACAAAAGAAGAAAAGAAGAAATCAGAATTGAAGAAATTGGATTTTAATTCTGATTTACCAGAAGGTATCAGTTATATCACCTACATTTTCCTTTTGTTCCTATCTACCTACTAGATAGAGATAATACTTCCTTACCTTACACAATGATTATTAATATAAATCAGCCAAGAATTGTAAGAAGCTATAAAAATAAAAAGAAAGTGCCAAGCATGTATTAATATTGTTATCAGCCCTGGTTCCAAATCTATAAAGTCAAACAAAGTCTATAAAATGCAAACTAAACTTCCCTAAGAATTGAGGGCAGCGGTTCAGTTTAAAGTATATATGGGTAAAAATCCACAAAGGAACTATGAAAGTGAAACACTGCTTTCAGATTTACCATGTACCTGAAGAGGTCACAAAAGACTTCTGAGCCCAGGAGGCATTAGTGAAGAATAAGAAATAAACATTTAGGATTTTTGTTAGTTTAGCCGGGGTTTTTTTCATAAAACATCAATTTAACAGATACAAGATTTTTAACTAATTTGAAATTAAAGTTAGTATATGGTCAATTGAAATTCTGAAGCAGGGAGGGAATAAGATCAAGGGTTTAGCAATTTTCCAAAAAAGATCAGAAAAACCCTCTTAATTTGTGAGGCTTTGTCAAAAAATCTTAATTATCTGAAAGATACCTAGGGCTTTATGAAAAAAATAAAAAGAAATTTTAAAAACTTCCCATCCTTCTCTTACTACCTGAGCTAGTTAAATGTGAAATGTACTGTTTCTAAATCATTCACAATAACAGCAGGGAATATAATGATCTAACCGTATGTTTCTAAAATATGACTAGGCGTTTTTTTGTTGACTGTAAGGGAAGTCGTACTCTGAAAAACAGGATATTAAGGATTAAAAAATATACTTCTAATCTAATTGCACCATAAAGCCATCAGACTTTTACAAAAACGGCCTGCAAAGAAAGAGGAACAATATGATTAGCTAATAATCTTTCCATCCTTTACAGACAGGAAAAAACAGGTGTATATTTGAGAACTATTACAACAGGTTACCTGTTCAAGGATACAGTAGGAAAATACATCATTCTTTATCTTTCCAGTCATTTAGAGTTAAGAACATATTTCATTAAAGCATCATTCTCAACTTTGTTTCTATTCCAAAATGAAGTGTACACACAAAAAAGGGAGAAAATTAGTGTTTGTTTTAAACAGAGAAGTATTAACGTTGGCGAGAATTCTCATGCAAAGGTCCTTCTAGCATAAGTTAATGTATTAAAGCCTTATGTGAACAACAGCCTTTTCCGTTGTTACTGTGTTTTTCCAGACTGATTGGTTCAGTCAATCCTGGCACAGAAGTTGTTCCTCTAAAATACCTTTATGGATAGTATCTGACAACTAGAGAAACTCTCCAATTAAGTTTAAGTCAAAAGTGTGTATTTTTATTTGTTCAAATGAATTGTTCCAAGTAGGTCAAGTATTGCAGACCACACAGTAACACCCAAAGAATATTTCTGAAATATTACTGCCTAATTGAAATATGCTGGTATCCTTCTGTTTACTGAGAGCTTCATTGGGAGCCAAGCACAGACTTTAGGGCAGGCTCTGTACTGCCTTAAAGCAGATGTTTTTTCAATGTAAAATTATTTCTATTTCAAATTGTCTAAATATGGCTACAATAAGTAATTAAAAATTCAATATATTAGTCTTAGTTTCCAGGGTATCATCTGTAGATGTATTTTGGAACCCTGAACAAATAAATATCATTAAACAGCACACACTATCCTCAATAGTCCTAAAGAAGAAAGAAATTATGATTAATTTTGCGGCTCACAGTTAGCAAACACAGGCGGTTCTGGCTGGGGTGAGAGGTGAAGCCATGAACTACAGCTGCAGTACTCTTAATTCCTAAATAGCTTATATGTACCTAATCTAGTCTATGACTTTTCTTGCTTTGTTTATTTTTAAAACAAATAAACCACTATGTATCTATAGTGTTTTGTTTTTTAAAAAAATATAAGATGTATCTTGCAGTTCTATGTATCATTTCTGCACTGATCGCGCCCCTATCTTATGCATTTGGAAGCAGTATCTTTTTTATTTTTGTTGTTGCTGTTATTATTTGCACCTTCAGTCTTCCTATGCATTCTTAACTTTATTAAGTAAGATTATTACTGGAAAAAAATGTAATTAGTAATAATATGATAAAATGTCCAGAATGTATTTTGGTAAGATCAGTATATTTTTACCAATATTCAAACTTTATTTTCTGCAACCTTATAGTTCTAAAGCTAACTGTTTTGAGCATATTCGGATTTCCTACTGGATTATATTAAAAAAAAAAAAGAAAATTCTACCAAATAAACCAATTCTGATAATAAGCACTTATTCTGGGTCTTTCTGTTTAGTTACATGGTACGCTTCTCTGTAGCTCTAGAATTAACATAAAGCCAAGGCAGTAGAGAGAGATACTTGAATTTGTAGTTCAGAAGCTGCTGACATTAGGCATTAGACCATAAGTGGGTCAGAATAAACACTTAACATTCAAATTTAAATATAATATTGTGTAATACAAGAAGATCTATAGAGTCATAATGTCTGAATATATTAGGTATGATGATAATACTTCTATTGATTTCAGTCTGTTAAAATAATGAAACTGGATTACACAAATCAATTCATGGAATACAACACAAAAGCATAAATTATTTCCTTTACACTTTCAAAACAGGCTTTCCAAGTGAGATTGACTGTAACTATTTTAGACTGTAACTAAAAACAAGTGTTAATTTTCTCAACCTCACCTAAAAAAAGGCTTATAGTACTCTTTCTGCTATCTTACAGTTGTCAGGCTTAACAGTCTTTTAACCAACACCAAACAGCTTTCTCCACATAATCAATTATTTAAGACACTCGCTTTTATATCACTACATCTGCAAGGAGGGGAGGTGTTTCAATAGGAGGATCTACCATTAAAGACAATTAGAGAGCAGTCCGTTTCCCTTCATGGAGGGGGGACACTCAGAAAATGCTGTAAAACATTCAAGAACTCAAGTTTCTGGTAATGTCTTCAGAGTTATATATAACTAAATATTTCATAACTTCTCAAAGTCTAACAACAAATAAGACATTGGCTTTTCAGGCTGTCAGGCATGATATTTTTCTTTTCAGAGACAAGTGCTCTTCTGTATATTTTAAATTAAGTCTATTCCAGATGGAAATCAGACTACAGTCTTGCAATTACACTGCTATAAAAACATTTAAAAGATTATGTTTGTCCAGTATCCCTGTTACAGTCACTAAAATAAATAAAAAATACGGCATTTTTGAGAACGTGTGTTACGAAATGAGTGGTGATCCAGAACACGGAATGTAATCTGAATCTGCAAAGCACAAAGCATGTATTCAAACCTGAAGTGTGAAGCAAAGCGGAATTTGCATTGTGAACGCAATAAAAACTGTAAATCAGTTCTTTAAAAGCGGAAGACAAGACTCTGAGCTAAGGGCTGCACGCATCACATCCTAACCGGGTGTGCAGAATACTACCGATTTCCATCCTGGCGTAGCAAGTTAAAGATCTGCGATGGAGATTCACACTCCACTGTTGTTACCAGGAGGTAATTATACAACAGTATTTCTAATGATGGAGTCCCAAAGCAATGCTTCTTCTCTTCCCAGTGGAAAATATCTTTTGAAGCAAAGAGTGGCTGTGGGATTCAAGAGGAGGGAAAACACATACCATAAAATATAATTAAAAATTGTGGAGGCTGCCTATGACAAGAATAACCATAAAAAACAGATACAAACCAGCTGGCTGTTAACAACTCCTGAGTTATAAAAATCTTAAACCTGCTGTAAAGCACTCAATTCGATTTACATAACCACAGAGCTGACATTCCTTTTAGGCTCCTCTGCTGGGGATTATTTTGACATGTTTTAAGGCAGCATAAAAAGCAACTGTGAAAGGAAGACATGTATCATCTTACATAAAAATTCATTCTTGCCTTAAGATTGGACTTACACGCTTTAATCCCAGCATCTTTACTGAAACTGGAAAATATCTTCAATGGCTACCGGTGATTCAATTTTATAACATTATCCCTTCAGTGCTCATATTTTTGATAAAGTTGATAGTGTGTGTGTACACACAAACAAACAGAAAAAAATCTATACAATCACAGAAGCTTAAGTTTCAGTATTATTGCACAAAATATCAGCTCCACGAGACCCCACTACAGAGTGTAGCATATCTAGTCTTAGACAGATTACATTGCTTAAGATTGCGATCGGCCTTTGCTAAACAAGAAAAGCATTTCTTAGGAACGTAATGATGCAGACAGCGTTTTACACGACTAACACAGCTTGCTGTAGGGAATTAAAATAAACAAAATAAAATAAAATCAATCTTACATTGAGTGAAGTTTTGATGTATAAGTGCTGGCAGCTTACATTGCCCAGAGCACAGAATGAGTTTTGCCATTTGATAATTTGCTTGATTCACTGTGCTGCCTCATGCAGGGCATTTTATGCCTGATTTATGTTTAATCGAGTCACCTGCTTAATGTTAAGGAGGGTCACAGTTAGATAGAAGGGTTACGACCATATAGGGCTTTCAACATCTCCCAGTTTGACATAAGAAATGGATGTAAGTGTTAGAGGTCAACCTTTTTCTTTTATTTTTATTTAATGTTCTCCATGGAATATTGCATAAAACATTAATGTACCACAAAACCAATTTGATTCCCTTTTGAAACACAGTAGGCAAATATGGATTAGGAGACCCAAAACGCTGACAAAATAAAAGAAAATCTGTAGTCGAAGAACAGATCATCTACATGTGCATGTTTTTGAAGGATTAAAAGGTACACCCTTGCTTACATGAAAATGAATATAAGTTTTCCCTGTAATAGACATGCAATCAAATTTAGTCTGGTGTCTGTGTAAAAACTAAAGATTACATAGGACCATAAACTTTTAATATAATTACGGTGTCCAGATTTACTATTCAGACTGTTCATCCTTTCAAACATATATAACTGGACATCAGGATTATCAGCATTTTCTTTACGATAATGATATGAAAAATTACATCTATATTTAATAAATAGAACTAGATGTGGACAGCTACTACAGACTGGAGAGCTCAGACACATCTGATCTTTATAAATATTTCTAATTCTCTCAGTGTTTCAACATGCTGAAAATTACTGCAGGACATTATGTATTTTGAGATTAAAATCCCCGCATATAGCACTGAAAAAAAAAACCAAACCATTGTGCCAAATAAGGTATTTAAGGAGGAACTACTACAGTTAGCAAGGGAAGACGGAATTCAGCACTTACCAGTTTGGATAGCTGCATCTCCAAGTTCACTTGATGTTGATTCAGATTTAAAAAATAAAGTCTTTGGGGTTTTTTTGCTATTTTGGGAGTAGTGCATATTTTTTAGATGGAACAGCGTCGAATTACTTGCGTCATTGCAGACTTAAGTTCTAAAAGAATCTGGCATTGTAGCTTTAGCAAATTACAGGGAGCAGGTTGAGAGGAGTAAGCTTACTTCAGACAGCTCCAATAAGATTAATATTAGTTCATCAGAACATCCTAAATAAGCAAAATATTTATACTAATATATCCTTGTTTACACCATTGGAGGACTGTTCTTACACTAAAGCTAAAACTAGCGATCCTATTGGAGTTAACATCAAGTGACACCATGTCTTTGGTTGTTTAAATAGAATATTAATTCATTATAACAGGAAAAGATTTATCAGTCTTTTAAGTGCACTAAAAAATGTACAGGTTATGTCATGAACCCATCTACCAGAACCCAATAACAAACACAATTCACAGCAAATCCAGAGGGATATCAGAAGTTTCAATTCTTGGCTGAGATCTGATCTGATTGCCTGCTAAATTGCATGATGTGATATATGACATTTTGTGCAAATGATAAAACACAAATTTTCTTACTTCTTTTTATTACTATACTAAACTTCTTCAAATACTTTAGAACATATGGCTCATTTCCACAGATTCATCTAACGGACAACATACAGACACAGTTCTGCATCCACGCTGTTAAAATAATTTACCGACATTGACAGCTTCACCCATCTAATTTAACATTAACCTTCTAAAATTCACGCATTCTGTCCAAACTCTTCATCTAGGTTGCCTATAGTCAATGAAAAGACACAGGCATCTCCAGAGGGTGATTCATGTGGTCTATCTTATACTGAGATGTATCACCCTCTAGAGATGTCTGTTGCTTTCCACTGGCTATGAAAGGAGATGACTTGCTAAGATGTCAACAGCTACATTTCAGACATATTAACTTTTGGCAGATGAATCTCCTCCCTGATAGCTAACTTCTTAGATGGTTAAAGCTAGGGAAAATGGGTTTCTTCCCTCAGATAGTGAAAATATAGTGAAGATATTTACCTGTATGCTTGCCATTTCTAAAGAAATGTAATGAATCTGCTGCTTTGGAATTTCATTTCTAGGTACGTATTTACTTCAAAATTAGTTTTATGCTCATAAAGAACTACTACAAAATTATCTCAACATCCTTTAAACCTACTTGATCGAAAAAACCCTACCCTGTAACAGTTTAAAGCATTTTAGACATTAAAATCTCAGCAAAATAAAGTAAGCCTCAAAATGACACATGCTTTGTATTGTTCTTTAAAGAAGAAAACAATTTATGTTAAACATTCTTTCTCTCTTTCTTTCAAGGACTCTATTTTTACACAAAAAAATTAAAAAATAGATCCTGGTGGACAAGACAGGATGAAATTCACTTTGAATTATATTAGTTCTTTTACCTTCTACCAGTTTCTGTCAAATATTTTGCCAGTTATTTTTTTTCCCTTGTTCCACTTCCTATTAAGCCAAATTAGGGATGCAAACTGATTTCACAATACAAACATGCACCTTTTAATCAAAAAACTAGATTTAATGTCAGAGTACATATTGCTAAAGAATGCAAAGCATCTACTGGATTCAGTCCTTCCCAGCGGGTTTACTGATAAAATCTGGCCCACATCAGCAGTAACAGGGTTATCAGTAGGAACTATACTGAACAAGATGTTCAGCGGTTGGTCCCAAAAGTCCAGCAGGACATCAGCAAGTGTCCAAACCACTTTCATATAATAGAGAATCTACCATATTACTGCTTGTGCTTTTTATTGCTCTATAGAGAAACTTGAAAATATTAATTCATCAGAGCGTACAGAGAATCTCAAACACACTCAGAAAGATCTAGTTCTGTTCACTTGAATAAACTTAAAGGGATGATACTCGGCAATGATTATGGGCTTATTTATTTCATTTAGTGGAACATAGTACTGAGATATCTGAATTAGCGTGTTCACATTGTACGTGCACCACACAGAGGTACTAACTCAGGAATGGAAGCTCTTTTGTCATGTCATAATAGTGATGCACCCAGGCTGACAATGAGGGATCTCTTTTGTATCGTAAATATGCTCTTAATTCCACCTTCTTGAAGGCATTGGCAGATAAAAGAGGGAGAAGTATCTGAAATTATTACCAACTCTGAAAAGAACTTATGAAAATCTACCAGTTTCCCCTCTCTGCTACTGGCTTTCAGGACAGATTGAAACGGTTTTAACGCCTGTGTTCAGAAAGCTCTGTTTTCAGTAGCGCTCGCTCTCTCTAAATAAAGTGCTCTTACATAGCGTATTTCACATGAAAAAAAAGTAGATGGTAACAGCCAGACATGAAGGGAGCTAGGAATCCTAGAAGCCTCAGGATCAAAGAGACGCCTGCTGTGTGTGCTGGTGAGAATCATGGAATGCCACCTCTACAAACAGGATGGGAAATGTATATTAAGAAGAAAATAGGAATTATTCCAAAAAACTGGCAAACTTTTAGTCACAATTACAATTTTAAAAGAACTGTGAAAATTCTCTTTAGAGATGACAGAGAACTGGACAAAATTTAGTCGCCAAATCAAAACTATTCAAAGAAATGAGGAAGCATCATACCACACACCATGATATCAATGCCTCCTCCCCCCCCCAAAAAAAATGTTGATTAGGTTATAATCAACTTCACAATCTTTCACATCTCTGAAAAAGATGTTGAGATCTAGAAGACAGCGTATCATGAGGTGATAAAGTGACTTCTGAATACAGAGATAAAGTCAGGGCAGCAGAAACCATATCAAAGCAACAAATAAAAAGTGAAACAATTATATTGTAAACTCTGGTAGAAAGAATCATTTAAGTAACCATAGGAACAACACTGTACAAGACGTGAGATGGAGCTAAGCAATGCATGAGATGTTAGCATTTAGTGACTGAAGATGAAATGAGGAGCCTTCTACTGGGAGCAGGCCACAGATGGATCTGTGTAAAGTGAATAAATACAATTAAATCATGAATAATTCTAAAAGAAGCAATGAAGCAGATTCAAATACAACTCCAAAAGACAGTGTTATCTCAGAGGTTATATAAACAGTTCTGAATTATATAGCAAAACAAAAAAAATCCACTTATCACATTTTTTACACAAAGAAAAAAGGATTTTCCAAGGGCAGGCCAAGCACAGTTTTTATGGTTACACTGAACTAAAACAGCCTAAGATGTGGGATGGAATGAAGTTAAATCCATTGGCAGTAACCTTTACCCAACTTGACCACAAGTTATATAAAGCCTACATTAAATATCCTTCTGGTTTGCCTATGCCCTACTTTATATCTGGGCTACTTACTGAATCTATTAACTTACTTGATTACCTAATAAAAACTCCAGTCTGAAAAATAAATAAAAATTCTGAAAAATAAATAAAAATTCTGAAAAAGTACATCGTTATTTCTAATACAAAATCCTGGTACTCTTTTCAACTTTTAAAGTACCGCTCCACTGGCCAAAGAAAGTTCTGTGAAACTCTTGTATGGTCAGCTAGAGAGGACTAGGGAATTAAATATTTGGAATGAATGGTGAGGGAAAACGTCCCAGTGAAAATCTTGTTAGGATTTACTGTTATTCTTCATTTATTGTTAACTGTTCCAAAAATATTTCTTTCCATTATTAAAGATTTAGTGAAATAAATCTGAATATTAAATAAAAACAAAGTAGATTTGCAAAAGGGGGGGGGAAAAAGGAAGATACACAGGACAGTTCTCTGAGTTTATAAAGCAGACTTTATGTAGTTCAAAATTCATGCCAAAGCTAAGTCTGTATAAATCTGGAATACATAAAATTTCCAGTGCTCATTAAGTAAAATGTCTCAAATTAGGATGGATAAAGAGTTACATATTCTAGTCTTTGCATCAGTTTTCAGGGGAAAGGGAGAACTACTTGAAAATAAGAAGTCACAAACAAAGATGAGATCCCAAACCACCTGCAGGAAATTCTAAAATACTCGCTCACACAGAATAAGAGTAAATATTTGCTAGGAGCATGTGACTTGAAACTCAAAATATTTTGAGATGATACATCATCTCAATCCCAAACTTAATCCTTTGACTGATATCAGCAAATTCACTCCTGGTAATATAAGTGGAGATTGAAATAAATAAATAAATGAAAGCCAAAACCCATCATAAACCACTACAATAATAATAATAATACAAACTTTATTGACATTATAAAGGCAGCAACTAACAATTATAGAGTACTTTAAAAGCAAATATTTTTCCTGAGAAAATTATGCAGACAGATGTCTGTTAGGAAAAAAATTGATATGAATAGTTATCCTTAACTTCAAGACTCAGATAGCAGCACTTACAGGGCATGTGGGCATAACTGCTGTCTCATGATGACCTTAAATTTTCCACTAAAAAAGATTAATGTAAAATATTTGTTTCCAAGTGTAAAATCAGCTAACAATTCCTTGAACGCCCAAGTGGATGTGGATATGGTAATTACTCCCTGTTTGGACCAAGTGCTTCTTTTTGTACATGGGGATAAGCACACTGTACCTATAGAAAAATGTATTGATTTTTTTTCTTCTTCACCATCAGAGAGTTGACTTGTGGCCTCCAGAACAGGAGTGAAAATGAAGAAAGGTAAATGAAGATCAAAAGGACATTCAAAAGACAAAAAGCCTTCTCCTGGAGTAAAGAAGAAAGTAGTTAAAGAACATAAAAAAAGGTACACTGCAAGAGATTTTAATGAAAAAAGAGTCATCAACTTTAACGCTCACTGGACAAACGGCATCCAGCTATTGAGCAGAAGGTAGAGAAACCAAGTTGCTTATATTTAAAACAGCATTTCCATATAAGCATTTTTAATTGCTTTCAGATGCTTTTAGATCTTAGGAGTGATTAACTTCATTCAGCAGACACGAGTAAGTGCTTGCGTTCCAAAAGCTTGTAAATTTTTGGCACTTGGTCTAATAAAAGATAAAACTTCCATACAAACTTTGCCTCTTTAAACAAAAACCATACCAGAAACTCAACTAGTGACACATTCATCCTAGTAGTAAATTTGTAATATAGCTACAAAACATGTTTTGTAATTGGCCACGGACAGTACACGAAACAGAACTGGCCGCAAATTCTTCCTCAGGAGAAGATATGGACGAATATTTAACTTTTTTTTAGGTTGGGAAAGATTGTACTAAGAAAAAGGGTTTAGACCTGCAGTTGTAAGCTGCAGGATGCAGGCCTGCCCCCCAAGCCAAAGAACAGCTCTGAACTGCTTTATTTATTGGTACAGATGCAGCCATAAAAGTCATGTTCTTTACAGGAATAGTAGCCTAAATAGTGGTATCTCTTGCCCAGACCTTCCATGGTTGTAAGGATTCAGGGATTTTTTCATTTAACTTAAGAGTTATCTACTACGATAATACTTATTTTGGTTCTACATACAGGTCACCTTCTCGTAACAATCTTCCCATATAAAATTTTAGTCCCGGTGATAACAGAAAACATTTAAAGAGAAATCTAAGTCATTTACATTTTAAACAAACATGTTCTTATGGCTGTATTTTAAAAAAAAAAAGTTAAATTCTATTTCTTAATTAATTATTCCATATTCCATAAACATGAAACTCACATTGGTATATACTATAGAGTCAAGAGTGCTATATTTTTTGTCATTCACCTCTAGAGTATGTTGTCCTCAGTGTGTTCAGTGTCTGAATATCTGAGACTTCAAAGGCTGAATATAATTTGAGCTTTCAATAGACGAAAAAAATTACTTTAAAAATTGTTTTGTCACACAGTGACTGAGTGCACAGGAACCACTGTTTTCTTCCACTTGAAAGAAATATTAATCTACTAGAATCTTTTGAGATACTTTTCAAAACAAATGTACTGATTCACAAGAAATCACCTTTCTCTTCTCAAATACTTGCACTGAATACTGATGGGATGCAGGAAACCATTTGGGTTTGTGGTTTTTTTCTTTTTGTTGGTAGTCTGGTACTTGCAAAAAGAATGTACTGTTGTGATGCAGTAAGTTACCCAGTTGCTAAATTGCCCAAGTAACATAGTCCTTTTCTTCCCATATTCACATATTTATGAAGCAAGGGTACAGGGAAAACCTATCATTGTTTGCACTGTGTTAAGCTGCTTTTCTCACTGTCTAAAGTTCAAGCTTAAGTGACATTACAGAGTCAGTATTCTAATATGGTAATTATAGCTAGGTGTCTGTATACTGGATTGAGGTATCATAGCATATGAATTAAGGAGTTAGTTTACTGTCAAAAGAAAACATAACAATGACATCATCCTTTATAGTAGTGATGTTGTTTACTTAAGATCCTACCCTTGATTTTCATGGTTCCTAGCCATGTAGCTCCAGGAACCTGATGTAATCATAAACAGAGAGTATTAGAATACGCAGCTGACACCACCTCATGTTTTGAATTCGGTATTTCCACTATAAGCGCCAGAAACAGTCTTTTTAAAAAGTACAGTCTACAGAAAGCAATGCTATTCTATTAACGTTACTCTCAATAAGGGCAACAGGATTTTTCAAGCCATCTGTGTGGTCTTAGTGCCTGTGATATCAGACAACCTAGTGAATAGAGAAAAGGAAATTTAGTGGATGCATCTGCCCATTTAAAAGAGTCCCTGTAACTTGTTCTACTTCCCCTATGCCAATCTAAATCTCAGCCACCACCTAACCAAAAGGTAATATTGACAAAACCTTACTTTTCAGTAAAACTTGTCAGTACACTGTCTGTCTATCTGCCATTACTATGGATTTTGATGAGTTAAAACAACTCAGTGACATTATTAATTTTATCCTGACTAGGTACTCCTTTCTCGACCTTACTCATTCCTAGCGTGTTACTGTTTTCATAGTCAGAAACTAATACATCGTTAATTGATGACATCATCAAAGCAACGTAATAGCAGTAACATTCTCCTCAATCTAAGATTTTTTAGTAAATGTCCATAGCAGTCATGTCTCTAATAGTAGCAGCAGTTCATTCTTTCCTGACAGTTTGAACACAGTATCTCATTGCAATTAAGACTGGATTGAAAGGAGATGATTTAAGAGTTACTGGTACAACATTCATGACTAAAAGCATTTCAGGAAGACAAAATAAAGCCTCCTGTATGTTTAAAGAGGACAATCCCTGAAAGCTATGATACAAAAACTGTAACAATGTAGCTTTGTAAATTCTCAATAGTCACAAATTAATTAGCAATAGCAAACAAACGAACTTGTATTACAGTAAATAAATTGGTTATACCAACTCAAAAGGAAGAACTCCCTCTCTTCCCTCCCCCTTTCTCTCTCTCTCTCTTTCTCTCCAACACACACACACACACACACTTGTTTTAGCCCCCTTCCTATCCCTTTCCATCCCACTCTGTTTGCCTTTCCAATCGCTGCCTCAGGCACACAGCAACCTACATTGCTACCTATTCCTGCATCTTGAAGGTATAAAAGAAGTCTTCTCACCTGAAGAAAGTAAAATCAGGTTTTATAACAACATTTTGATGCATGGAAGCTCAGACCAACAGCTTGAGTTTTGATAAACCACAAGCTCTGGAGGCAGCTCCATGAGCAATATCTGACAGATCATTTTATATTCGCAATACAGTTCATCAGCACATTCTTCTATGTGCTTAACTTCACATCACAATACAGTTCTGACATAAATACTCTCTGATTTCTAGCCAAGAATAAAAACGTTAAGCAACTTGCAGCCTATCTAGAATGAAGTTTGTGCAACAATCTGGCCTTGGAATCCTGGGCCCAGGACTTGAACCAGAACAACCTTCCTCTTCAAAAACCCTGTCCCAGTTAAGACTACTTTATGATAGCTCTAATATACTGCATGGGATAACATTAGTAACAACAATACAGTGCACTGTGAACAACTGATAGTGGATTCATTATAATTCTGATAGTACGTTATCCTGTCTTATGAAACTCATGCAGGTAATATTACTAGAGCTGTAAGTCATAAGGAAAACTCATAGTGACTGGTTGTCCTTGGAAAACTGACAAAGTTCATTTTGTGTTCAATATACTTGTTTCCTAAAAGGTTAGGTGTGATGTGATCATTAGATGCTTGACCCTTCCAAGCAGTTATCAAACACAGACACCTTAAAACAAAATATTAATAAAATCAATCAATACAATACTTAGCTCATTCTTTTGTGCTTGAGTTGTAGTCTTCTAAAGCTGCCCAGATATAATAATGTTCACATGCATACTTTTCTTGAAGATATCATTTACTTGAGGAAATTTGTGAGTTCACCTACATCCTCTATCATACAACAAAAATACCTATGCTACCTGACATATTTTCTGGATATTCCCTTCATATTGAAGTCCTTGCATGACATCTGGAAAACTCCACAGTACACATTGTTCTTAACCAGGAGACAATCGTATTAAAAAATGACATTTGACACCACCCACCAAAAAAAACACCCCACAAAAATTAGTTAAACACATTAAGGTGCAGTTTCTTCCTGTACTTTAAAGAATCCCCAAATATATGATAACAAAATAATGGACCATAACTTTGGAACATATAAATTTGAAGTAATCTTCCACTGAATGCAGTATGTAGCACTGGTAGCAGATCAAATATAAAATGAAGAGAAAAAAATTAATTGACCCTTCATTGATTACGTCACACAAGGTCATAGGTAGTCTAATTCTATAGGAGGGGAGATAGGCATCTTGACAGCATCCAAGAACTTCGTGTCATCGAAATGATGCAGACCATAGTTAGCAACACGATGATACTGAGCTTTGTAGCAGATCTCGCTATGCTTACTCTAACAAGTACCATCTTACTATCTTGCTATAACAATCAACATCATTCAGATAAAAGACCATCACGTTTGTAAGACTGAGATATTATTCCAAATTCAGCAGCTCAGGTTCATTTCTAGTGGCAGTGTTTAAGAAGCTAATACTCTGTATTTGATGTTTAAAATCCAATGCACTGTTTGCTCTCTAAAAGGTTACTTTTGAACTAATTAGAAATGAAATTATTTCGTATAGAACTATTTTGGCTAAACATTCTCATTAAAAAGCAAGAATTTGGTTGGAAAAATATCAGGTTTATTATAAGAAAAACTGCAAACATAGGGGCATGATTATCTTGATATTTTATTAAAAGACTGCCTGAAATCTGAGCTGCAAGATGATTTCAGTACGTTCCACATATCAGTAAGCTTCCATTTTGAATATTTAATTTTATGAAACAATAAATGTACTCTGCTATATATATGTTTTCAGTAACTTTTTCAATTCAATTGCAAATAATAGGAATTCAGAAAGCTATAGCAATCACTAGTAAACACTTCCATTACCAGGTCCAAATTCAGTCATTGATAACTTTGCCACATACCTGCCTTTAAGAATAAGATTTTAATGGCTTTCTTTTTTAACATGAGTTTGGTGTTTCATTTTGTTTTGCATGTTATTTGTTTTATAGGACACCCTTATGATAACATACCTTCTTTTGAAAGTGGAGGGTTTTTTCCCCAAGATGTTTAATATACTTGTATGATTTGAAACTAGACACTGGAATACGGGTGAGGGTCGTTTCCAAAGTCAGAGACACATATTTTTTTCTGATCATGTTAAATCTACCCTGACTTAGCAAAGCTATATATATCTGAAAACTACCACACATCATTAGAGGCTATACTAATATCTTCTAATAGTTCATCTTCACAGAATACGATCCTTCAACAGGGATCCTACACAACTGGTACAGAAATATCACTCTTATGGGAAATTCCCAAATCAGTACCATTACACCCTTAGCCTTCAGAAGGCGAAATTATTCTGTGACCCAGGAAGAAACAAAACCTTCTCATCTCAGATTTTCCACTGAAAGACAATAAACCTGTGCACATCACAACCTAATAATGAGTAGCCATAAGATGCAAGTAGAAGAGAGGATTTATCAGCGTGTAACTACACTGTAAAGTACCTTCACTCCTCCTTCTTGAGTACCTTGAGCGAGTTGAGGTACCTGACTTCTCACTGCCTCAATATTTAATCCCAAAGTCTCTTTTGAAGCGAACCAACTTGTTCCCCTTAAATCAAAAAAGCTGAGAGCATTTCTGGAAAACAGTTCAGTCCAGGGACTCTTTTCACCAGGCAGTGGGTGAACCTGCATGAGGTCTGACCCTCTGACTTACATAGTCTTCCAACAGTACCATGTAGGCTTTGAATATATGTAGCATTGTATGGTATAATACTGCAAACTATACAAGTTCTTATTGATTAAGACTTCTTAATAAAAAAGGCTCAATTTCTGCAAGTAATTCTTGGTTTTAAAAAGTTTTTATGACCAAAAAAAGCTATGTATATGTGGTTTATTGTAAGCAAACATACTCAAAGCCTTCTCATGCTCAGAAATGGCTAGAAAGAAAATAGTTGTCAGAACAAATGTGGTTAAATGGCTTCAGACTCAGAGACAGTTTATAGTCTGCCTGCTTGGGGACCTTCCCTACATTTGCCTATAATGAACGATGTAGTCACATCCTATTTTCTTACTAAGAGCTACTGAAGTCACTGAATGTTCGCAAGAGTCCAATCCTTTGATTACCCGGACCCCAAAATAAATTCTTATACGGCGAGATTTTCTGCTCAAGTACTATAATAAATTTCACTTTAAAGCATATAAAATGAAGGTTGAGGGGTAAAATATCAAAAGTCAGAAAAGAATAAATTTGCATATGCCTGAGATTATACAGCTAAGCATTCAAGTTCCCACTGTGTCTTGTTGCCTTACCCTAATAGCTGCTGAAACAACTATTTGATTTGGGCATTTTTATAGAATTTGCAGCTACATGGAAAATAACTTAATCATTAACTAGTGAATGTATGGGAGTCATTGGAACTTAAACTAGTGAGTTTCCAGAACTCGTTTTCAGTGATAAAGCCTCTTGTGATAGAGTAGAAGATAGCTAGCCATTCAACAGGATGATAATGAGATAAAATTATGACAGTGCTTTCAGAAGAGGACAGGTGACCTGAATCACACCTTAATTTTGATTTTTAAAACTATGAAACAATATTTTTACAGAGTTGAGTCAGTGTATCTTCCCACTGATACATCAACTAGTAAACACAATAGAAGCTTTCACATTAATTATAATGACTACTCCTTAATGAAGTGCAAAAATGTTTGTGTAATCTGATTCAGTTTCTTGAATTAGGTTACAGTTCATCACTCTGAAAGCAGGATTTCGTTGCTTATTTTTGCAGTAAGTTAGTTCAGCCTCAAAAGATAAACAGCATATCATCCTATAACACCAATCAAAAACAACACTAACGCTAAAAATTATTAAACAGTAATAATCAAAACACTGTGTTAACGTGGAATGCATTTTTAGAGAAGTAAGCAATAGCCACGCAATTTTATTAATGTGTATCTTTTTAACCAACACAGGATCACAAAATGTGTGCACTACACAAGATAAATAACTGAATAAGAGATTTGCTTCTCAAAATCACTGAGTATGTAATTCAGATTTTTAATTTCTAGCCTCTACAATACTCATAGAAATCAACTCTACTCACTTAGGTAAGTTAAATACATTCTTAAGACCTTACAGGACTTAGTCTACTAGGAGAAAATACTACCAGTTACAGATTTTGTTTCTTGGCAATATCCAATGTGATGTGGATATAATAATGATAATTATATTTTAACCATTCTTTTAGTTCTGCCTAATACAACATCAGTAACTGCAAGCCACAGAAAAAGAAATTATTTAATTATGTGATTAATCTTCCTTTAAACACCAAATAATTCCATCTTCTACTTCAGCAGAAATGCTGCCACACTTTATCAACAGCTGCATCTGTGAACTCCATTTGTCCTCCAAGCTGAAATAATCTATACAGAACCCTTCAACTCTCTCCTTACTCTAACCCCCCATAAAAATGCTTCGTGGCTCAGAGTTTTGTACAGGATGGAAGTTGGAATACACTTTTATTGATTCAGGCGCAGAGCAAGAGAGAAAATAAAGATGAGATTAGAAATTAAATCTTCCCATTATCACTTAAGAAAAGAAAAAGCAGAACAGGAGTTTAATACAAGAAAGTAGTTATAATCCGCACACATGAAAAGTTTCAGAGGAAGCTTAATATTTTTACACTGGAAAAGAAGAGTCTGGTATCTGATGTGGACAGAAGTAGTTACTCATTTAATCACCAGTAGATTACAGACTCAGTAGGCCAAGCTGCAGAAGAATTAAGTCAGGAGCTTTACAAAACAGTTACAAAACCTAAAGTACTTAAGAATAATTACCAAAAAAACCCCATTATTAACGTAAGAGAATTACTTTTCAAAGTTTGTATGAAAAATAATGGAAATATCATTTTACATGTTATATAGCAACTACAGACATAAAAATACAGAGCACAATGTATATCACATACTCTACTCAGGAATTACAGCACTCTTCTTCTGATCAATTACAATTATCTACCGAATCAACTTTTGACAATTTTTGAAGCTTTCTAAGCATGTTTGCCCAGAAAAGATCCACAGGACACAAGAATATGCGGATCAAAGTTAACTATGATGAGCCATCTAGTTTTGGAAGGGCTTCAAGGTGTCATCTAGATAAGCCTGAGAAGTCAGTACACCTTTTTGAACCTACACCAAAATTTTCTTTCTTCTGATTACATTATTTGTAACACAGGCAGATTTTAATCCTCTGGACAATTCAAGAAGCTTTTCATTTCCTGTTACTACACATTTCGCCTTTTGTCACACAGTCATAGGTCCTACTTTCATTTTAATAAACATAAGACTGTCTTTTGTCAGCTGACCGGCCTTTTCTAAAGTTGGGAACAATCTGTAAGTTGGCCCTAGTGAAAGACCGTGGTTAGATCTCAGCAGTTGCGGGTAATATTTACAAATCATGTGATAAGAATGGACAGAATATCACCCAAGAGGTGACCCTCACTTCCTCAATTTATGCTCCCGAAAAAAGTGTGGAATATTATTCCTCTTTTTCCCTTTTATTTTCCTTCTAAATATAGTCCCTAAATCTCAGCTTAGTCCCTAACTACTTCCCTAAAGCAAGATGCTCTACATGGGTTTTCAGATAGGACCAGAAATAGAATACATTTTCAAGGGATTGTTAACTTGACCTCATACAAAAATATACAATCATGACATTTCATGAGAAGTCTCGGCATACAGTTTTGTACCAATATTATTTGCATACATAAAAAATGCATGCAGAACCAGCCCCTTTAGAAACCAGGACTTGCACCTTTAAATGTGCATTTCTGTATTATGCAGCAGAGTTCAGAAAAAGGAAAATTTTCAAGTAAAAATCATACGTTAAATCATAGCGTTGTGTATCCTAGATATACCTAATAATTGCAGATCTCTGTTACTTAAAGAGCATTAAATAGCACATAATTGTTTGTGTGATCACTTATACTCCTTTGTAGGCAGGAAGGAAACTTAGCTATTATACTCAGATTATTAAATCAATCAGAAAGCTTAAAAAGAAGAATTTGTTACAAAAAAAAAAAGAGAGAGAAGGGGGGTGGGGGTGGGGAGCACTTCACAATATGGTACTTCGATTTTTTTTTTCTCCTTAGAGCTGGATCCTAAAAGGAAATTCAAACTTCATAAACTTCTCAAACAAGAAGTCATCTTAGGGCCACAAACATGATTACTGGATTGGAGTACCTGACATATGAAGAGAGGCTGAGAGAGCTTGGACCGTTCAACCTGGAAAAGGCTCAGGGGGATCTTATGAATGTGTATGAATACCTGATGGGGGCAGGCAGGGGGGTAAAGAAGATGGAGCCAGGTTCTTCTCAGCGTTGCCCAATGGACACAAGTTGAAATACAGGAAATTCATTGAAAAGTAAGAAAAAAGACCTTATTTTGAGAGTAGTCAAACGCTGGAACAGGTTGCAAAGAGACATGGAGTCTCCATCCTTGAAGATACTCAAACCCCAACTGGACACAGCCCTGAATAACCTGCGCTGTGTCACCCTACTTTGACCAGGGGAGGCTGGACTAGGTGATCTCCAGCAGTGCCTGCCAACCTCAACTATTCTGTGGTTCTATGTGCATACAGTGAATATATGGAGGAAAATGTTCACAAGCATCAAGAATTTTCTGCTATGGCTAATGGGGTAGCACATAACAACTGTACCTACATCATCTATTGCTGTTACAGCAGTTCTTTCTTCACAGAGCTCTTACAGTGGTTTTGATATTTATTCACAATGTACATGCACGAATGTTCATTGATTTGAACTCACAAGATCAGATTATCAGCCTATTTTTATACTTGCCTGTCTATACAATGCTGGAATGACTGTCATGTAGCACTGCTGTCATGATGTTGCTTACCTTTGCTGAGCCATGCTCCGTGGAACACTATGTCCCAGAGCTTGCTGCTAACAGTGTCAGCGTGTGCATTTTTTGCGCTGTTTGACACTCAACACCACACAATGGGAAAAAACCATGCTCACCCATTCTGTTGTGGTAAGTCATGTGAAACCAGTTCAAACTTAACAGCGATTTCATCTAAACCTTTCCTCTTTTGCAAGAGACTCACAAAGTATTACCATCCTAAAAGGATTCAATTAATTATAATCTTACATATGCCTATTTCCTTTAATTTTGAATTATTTTCTTCTTTTTTTAATCATCATTTTGAAAAGGTCTACATCTGGTTTGTGGGCTTACATTCGAAGAAATTGGATATGCGTTTTCAGTATTGTATATTTTTATCATTAACTCGTTACGACTAACTTTAAAGGACTAAGAGGAATCGGATACTTGAGCCATTAGTTGTGGTTTTAAGCTGCTTTCTTAGAATAAAAAAATGCAAAAAAAACCCAGAAAATATTATATCAAGAGGTGATCTCTTACGTATTCACTGTTACACAAAACTGTGAACGATACTGTTGACAAGGTTTTTTTTACTGCCTCCCTCTTTTTGGCTTGCTTATTTGACTCTGACTTCTTTCATGTCATCCCTTTTCTACTTTTCACATGCATTTTTTTCTTTGATATTTTCCTACCTTACTTCCCCCAAATAATTTCCCTTTGCTTCTGCAGTTTTTGATCTCTCCCTCACAAACAGGAATCCTTCTGCCCTATAAAATCTTTCCTTCTTTCCCCACATAGACCCTTTCTATTATTCTCATGTTGCATCTAATTGCACCAACCGTATTTCCTTTACTAGATTTTATCCTGTAATTCCTATTGTATATGATATTGTATCAAAAAAAAATTTTTTTTTTTTTTCTTTTTTTGCTGGTCACACCAGCCCGGTCTACCTCTGAGAGTCCTACTTGCCTGACACCCTCCCATGCATGTCTGCGCTCTCAGACTCATCCCTCCTTCCCTCTGCTTACTTTGTAACTCTCTCTTACCAACCTTAGTTGTCTGGCTTTTCTTCAGTTTGCCACTCCTCTTGATCTTCAGGCTTTTGAAAAGCTGTAAATTCCTAATAAAACATTGCTGGCTATGTGTCTATCTCACTATGTAAAGCAGCTCTTTAGCCTACGGCCAAGAGACATGGCTCCACTTTTGTCTACAGAGCTAAACTCTCTTCACTTTCCTCCCTCCTCCAGACAAGACACTTGCATCCAACCTGCCAACAGTTTCTGGCATGCGGTATTTCCTGAACTGTGCAATTTTTTTGAGATTGTTAGTTGGCTATGACCAAAACCATGCCAAGGATCATGCTCGTACTTAAACAGGCATGTGACCATGGGCACATACTCAAACATCCACCCATCTATCCGCTCTCCAAGACCCAGCGGTCTTTGTCTCTATTTGGATCTGCCTAGTTTATTATATTTCCTTTGCCTTAGAGAAAATCAGTGCTATAGACCGAGCTGTGCAAACAACTGGGGAACAACTGGGGAAGAAGTGGAAGCTCAGGTGAGCTTTGCTGAAGCAAGTGGGAGAATTTAACTCATCTGTAATATGAAGAGACAGAATGTAGCACCACCATGAACAGCCTGACTCTTGGGTTCCTCCATCTTCAGGTGGCTCTGTTCATCTCCTTTCTGCAACACTGCCTTTCTTAATTTAACTATGTCTACGAGCAAGTCACTGCCAGGAGATGTTATAGTAACTTTTGAAAGAAAACAGTAGTTTAAGAAACAGATTGTTACAGGACTTTATATTAGTATAAGGCCTCAGGAGACATATCAAAAATAGAATTTCAGGATGAAAAATTAAGGAAGACGTGTGTGCAGCATGGAGTTATTTTAACTAACTCGGTTTCTTCAGGCAACTATATTCATGATGACATTATCTAATCAAGCAAAGCAGCAAAAAATCAGAAGATATCTGATCTATTAAAATTGAATAGGGAGATTATTGTCTAATGACAGGTAATTCATGCTTTGAAAGGTTTTTTGTTTATAAAGAAAAAGAAGAGGGGGGAAAATTGTAAAGGATTATTATTTGCTCAGATATTTGTATTTTAAAGTACTGAGCTGCCACAATTTCCATTACACATAACACATTTATGTAGCAATAATGTTACATTACAGGAATACCTTGGTGATATTTGGGTGCTGGTTTCCCAGACTGGTAATTTATTAACAAGTGGATATAAGCCATGAATTCAAAAGATTGCCCGCGTGAAGGTGCTTCTAACAATCCTACCTGTTGGCGGGATGATTCCAGGAGACATTAGGCCTGGGACAGAATGTGGCATGATATGAGAATTCTCTGGGGAGGTGACACTTTGAGTCCTCTTAGGAGGCCTTCCAGGTCTAGAACTGAAACAAACAAACAAAAAAATTTTTACAATTAAGCTGTTGTCTTACATATCATTTCAAAGTTGTTTCAAGTGGTAACATGGACTGTAAATAAATTTGTTTCAAGGACGGTTGCTTTTGCAGTTAGATGTAATAGACTTCCATCACTAATTAGATTACATGCTGAATTCATTTTCCTCATTGAAGATCAGCCGCTCTTGATGCATAATTCATAGCCTGCACCTCGTTACCTGCTTCTTCATATTAATATCTATACACAGTTTGAATTGCCTCGTTTGCATATGCTAAAGTTCTGCATGCAGCCTTCAGCACGAAAATTATGCACTAACTTGTAATAATTATTACAGTCAGCCTGCTATTGATTTATGAGACTTTTAAAAACCAAATATGTGTAGTACTTGTAATGAATGATATTTTAAGGTTCTTCAGGAAATTAAAAGGCAATGGCTGCCTAAGGAAATGTTCTGCTTGTTTGATTTAATACTACAGTTAGCTGGGAGGTGGAATGAAAGAGTGATTCAGACCTATAGCACATTTTTCGATGATATGTTTTATTACTTTGCACTGCTAGCCTGATATCTAGATGATAAATGACAATACATATCTAATGTGTGAAAAGGTCTTGCAATTTCTTTATTTTTTGTCATTTAAAAGATAAGTCAAGTTATCATTTAACCCTTATTCTATTTAAAGTTAAAATCTCACTAAGGCACCTTACTTTAAATATACAACTTTATGTCAGAAAAGACTCAGAATTATTTGTAAGATATTGTTGAGCAACTGCCACCATAGCAGCTTACATCTGTCCAGCATGGAAAAATAAAGGGCTTCAGGTTTAAGCAATCCTTGTCTGTTAAATGCTCACATACACAACTTTCCATCTCCTGGACTGTGTAAGTAGCATACAAATTAGATACGGATTACAATGAAAATACTTATTACCCACTTACATGCAAATATGTACCTGCTACATACAATGCATATCCAAAAGGCTTGTATTCTTATGTACGGATCATAGCATAGTACTATTCCAACATCCTATAACTGCTTATTTAGGGAACATTTTGGAATAACTTCACAGAAGAAGGTGATGTCTGGTTCTAACACTGCAGTGTTAACCTATGCTTTGCCAAACATTAGAGGTTCTTAATTTCTTTCAAAACAAGAAAGAAAAGAAAGGTGGCTATGAAAGGTTTTGCTCCTTATGTCGTCACACTAACAAAACTCTCATCAAGCATAATGGCATTTTTAGCTATGCTGCGCCTGCAGGAGACAGCTAATAAAATACCTCTGTTTTCCGTTCACAGTTGTTCCCCTTGTGTTTGGAAATACCCTTTTTTTGCAACTTCTACAACCTACCTTTAATAAACCAAAAACAATCAAAGTACAGGGCATTTTCTTGGAGCTTAATGACTCAAGGCGTTGAGTCATTAACCTTAACTGATCATTAATTCCCAACTTAATGTCCTGAGCTGAGGTCATTATTAAAATTATAAGCTTGATAATTTCTTTGATTGGTTTGGGATTTTTGATTTTCTTTAATACAAACAAAATCGTTGCATGTTCACAACTACAAGAAAAAACAGGTGTAGAAAGAGAATATTATCTTATTCCAGCTCACAGAACCCAATTAAGTGTTTTCCGTCTTTCTTTGAAATTCCCTTTGTGATTTACAATAAAAATAAACATACCATGAATACACATAAAACTGATAAAAACATTATAGACAAAAAATGATCTGATTTAAATGAAGTGTTTCTAATATATTCACCCACCAAAAAAATGCTACTATGTAAGAAAACTTTAATGGCTTAATTTAAATACCTATGATGATGCACTGTTATCAAATCACTGCTGTGATATGAGTATGGAAGGCTCTGATAACAGCATAAAAAACACAAGCAGGGTGCCATGGCATAAGGCACAAACTACCAATGACTTACTTCCAAGTCTTTAAAAAACAAGTTCACTCCTGCAAAGATTCTCTTTGATGAATTAATGCTTACTACCAAATATAGCCACGGTGAAGTCTGAATGCTTTTGTCTTTGATTTTGAGGAATAAACCACCCCTCTTAAAAGCCTAAGAGAAGACACCCATGGACCAAATCTATAAACAAAGATCACTAGCAAATTATAGGTGAGTGATATTGAAATAGCCAAGGCAAAACTCTTCCTTTGGTCACCTCCTACAATCAAGTTGATAGTGCTACTCTATACAAAAGGGCTGCCACACTCAAGGCCGTAAATAAGCTCAGTAATCCAACTCTACCACATGATTTATCCCAAACTTTACCAAATAAGTGTTTTCATTAAGTCCTAGGCTCCCAGTTCATATCCAACTAACAATATTTAAATGACATTTCTGAGAAGTAAACCTTTTAGCCTGATGGATTTTTTACGTTACAAAGCACTAACTCCAGTTTACTACGAAAAGGCCTTTATCTATTTAAGAAATGTTTGTTCCCTATGACAAGGCATAAAAACAAATGTAAGAATTATTTCTTAAAGTCTGGAAGATCTGATTTAGAGAAACAGCAGACTATGCAATACACAATTAAAATGAGTAAATCTCTGATTGGTTAAAATAAGCACACACTGATTGTCCCCAGTAACTGATTAAGTAACAATAATTGTCTTAATTTGTTATTTATATTATGTACTTGCTTCATTAACCAAATTCCTAACTTGAAATACTACCATTTTATAAGATCTGTTTTCAAACTGTAAGAGTTGCAACAACTTTGCATGAATCATTACCAAAGTTGTGGAAAAAAATGGTATGTAAAAATCAATTTAAAAAACTAACTTTGTTTCTGTTTGAAAACTTGAATGTTGTTTTGTAGCTCATTATCATTTTTATTGCTATATATATAAAATCTTAAAAAAAACATTAAAACATAGCAAATGAGTTTAACTATCATAAACAGAATTATAAAAATAGCTTAATGAATCATTTTGTTAGTGTTTTTCCTAAAGTTGTGTATAGTAAAGACCTGCTTATTTTCTCATTAGGACAAGTTTGCTTTCATTCCAAGATATGAAGCCTGCTTCAAAGTACACACAGTCCTATTTTGTATCAAAATCAGTATTTGTCTCCAGTATGAAAATAAAATATAATTTCAACAGGTTTGAATTGATTTGTTATGCAAAACATATATTTAAATGACAGAGCAATGTAGGTTATTTTTCTAGTTGATGTCACTGAGACACAAAAATAATTTTAAAAATGCTGATAACTCTTTTTACTCAAATTTAGATTTTATCTATAAGCTTTTATAGAGATGTAAAAGATATTTTAAGATTTTGTCTTTTATTTGAATAAAATCATTGGACGAACAACACTTCTTCTTTTGAAGACATATTTGACTTCTTAAGGTAATGATAACATCTCAATGGGTAAACTACTCAAAGCTGACCCATTTTGATTTTGAAGATGACTACAGTTTGGATATTTTAGAGATAAGATAAACAGGCTGAAGTGCCAAAACCCAAAAAGCCAACATAAGTCTTGTGAATACTTAGGGTCAGAGTACGGAGAAGTCAAGGAGTCTTTTGGGACTCCACAAGAAGATGCTAGAAGAAACAGACCTACATCTGGAAGTCATAGCTGGCCTTCCTCTCTACTGTTTCATTCTTTGAAGATTAAATTAGAAAGAGCAGGAATTAGACAATTTCAACAAAGACTCAAGGAGGTCGCAATGATTCACTGTTTTAAAGAACTGAGAAGTCAAAGGGAAGTTACCAGTTCCTTGTCTACCCATTAAAAAGGAGACGTAAGAAAAACATTGTCACTCTTTCTGCTTTTAGAAATATAAATACATTAGACTTTTTTCCCTCTCTAAAACTTAAGTTTTCATGTGTGAGATATCTTAACATATGTTGAAGAAGAAAATGAAAGCTTCCTGCAGGACCACGTACCACTCACTCAGTACTCAGTTTTTAAAATGAAGCACCTAAACACATTTAGCTCCCTCAAAACTCATCTGCCTTATACAGGCTTATGTAAGCTTTGTATCAAAATTTGCAGGCGTTTTTCAGCGTTTAGAAGACTTTTGCACTGACAACTGAGCTTTGTGTTTGTAGACAATCATCATGATTTACAATTACAATATCCAATTAAGTGAGAGAGGAACTAAAGGTGCAGATTGGTGACTCTTTAAACTCTCAAAAGGGGAGGCAAATATTTTCTTCATTAGCATCAGCTAATTAGACATTCAGAACACATTCCAGAACCACTGAAAATAAATCTATTGGGTTTTCGTCAGAAATGTATTTCATCCCTTCAACTTTCACAAATACTTCAAGGAATACTATGGCTCTAGCATTTTCATCTTTGAAGGAAAGGGTATGTATGTCTTCTGCACTGTGACTGGCATGAAAGGTACAAACATGAGAAGCAACTGAAAGTATACTGTCCTAAAATACAGCAAGTTCTCTGAAGTAGTTCTTTTTTGGTCTTTTGATCAACATATATTAGTCTTACATCCTTCCTGTGTTACTGAATCTAGACAACAACAGATGGCTGAATTAAAGAATAAAAAATGGAAGAATCAGTGGTTATTATCAGCTAAAATGTCGTGCTTTGATTAGACTTTTAAAGTTTTACACACCTCCAATTGTATTATCAAAGTTATCAGCTTGCTCCTAGAGATCACTTTGATAGTACAAAACAATTAAGAGCAGATCAATCAGCAGAAGATTAGGTCCTGCACAATCATGGGGAAAGAGGTAAAGGAAGAATAGGAACAGGTTTATCTGCAAGCTTTAAAAGCAAGCGGACTTTTTGTTCAGCTCTTTTCACTATTGGACAGAAACAGCCATGGCTTTAAAATTTAAGGGTCTCATCCTTGAAAGCCTTAGACATGTAGACCCACTGATTTCTGTTAAAGATCTGATCACCAAGGAAGATATTGGTTCCAAAACAACTGAAACTCTTCACGAGTAGTACATACCTCTCGGAGTACATTACTAGCACTTTATAGATGAATGATTGCACGGCAAAACATACAAAATGAAACAAAAAGAGTGTGCAGCACAGATGAGATAATGCTGTAATTTATCCTTGCAAAGTCCTGACTTTGAGGAGTAATTGTGCAAAATTAACTCTAGACGAACAAAGTTTCACTCTTTAAAATTATTTTTAATCAATACATGAAAGATCCCTAAAGAAAACAGCAACTCTGACCAGTCGTAAGAAGGCAAACTGCCTTTCCAGCCAAAACTGATTATTTACAGGGCTGGTTTTCTACATTTACAGTTTTATTTTTAACCTTGTCTGTGAGCAAGTTTAGTGCACGGAAATACTGTCCTCATCTGGAACTGAGCAAACATGATGCAGTGAAGCTGCCATTGTCCAGGCAGTTTTATAATCAGTAATATTGGGAGGTGGTGGGGAGAATTACACTCCGGAGGCGATAGCCAGCAAATCTGTAACAAGCATTTGGTGTATTTATTTAATGTATTTTTTATGTTCTTAGAACTGCTTAGAACAGCTTTGAATATCAATATCAATTTTAGCTACATCAGCATTTATGCATCTCATTTAGGTACATATTGGAAATCTAGGCTTCACTTCTCAGTTGTTCTACCTCCCCTCAGTGCTTCAAAGCCTGACACAGAATTTTTTGACCTCAAAGGAGCTGGTGGAATGAAATTTAGGTGAACAGCCAGTGAAAGAGGTTTTGCAGTGGCTCGCCATATGGTGGCCACTGCAACAGGGCTGAGGATGTCACAGTCTACCCGAAGGCTACTTAACGCTAAGGCAGGGATGCCCCGTGACAACCTGGAGCCAACTCTTCCCCCATGGTATATATGTGGTACTTCTGGTTTTGGGATAGCTTCCGTGCTGCTCTCAGTGTCCTACGTGCAGCCTTCACACTAGTAAGACTTGAGCCAAGGGTGTGTCAATTCTGAAAAATAAGGTCTAGGAAGACTGACTAAACCTTTTGTGTAATTTAATTCCTTTGGTTGGAAAACACTTGCTTGCCAAGGTAACCTTCATAATATTTCTCATGCACTGAACTAGCATTTTAAAGGCAAAAAAATGACAAGGTACATTGATCTGAACCTTAAACACTTTACTATTTTGAGTTTTCCCCTTCTACTCCCACTCAAGAACAAAGCAAATGAATGTAGTTCTAAGACTGGGTATATATCTATTTTGGCAGTTAGTAAAACAAACATTAGAAATCACACCATGTCCTTTTTACTTGCAGCAGTCATATAAAACAATAAAACTCTCAGTGCAATTACCTTAAATTTATTTTTCTTCTCACAGTTAAACAGAAAACGTTCTCACACAATTAGTGCTGGATTCATGATATATTAGAAGGAGTTACTGAGACAGCAAACAATGCTGATAAATAAAAATATCTGTTTTAAAATCTTCACAAAGAAGTATAGGAATGATCTTTAAAAGAATTAGTTTGTGTTGTAGTGTAGAAGTGGGCAGTGGAGAAAGCAAACTGATAAAATATTACCTCATTTCAGTAACAGACCGCTTCACTGCTATTTTTAAACCAAAATGGCCAAAAATTGATATTTGGTCAGAAAGGCAGTACCAGTTTATCAGTGGTCCAAATAATTAAGCTAGATTGAAGAAAATATATTGCACTCCATATCCCATCCCAAAGCCATTTATGGCAGTAATACATGAGGACTGGTTAGTACTAGGCTACTAAGCTTAGAGAAGACCTTGTTGAATCGTATCTTTGTATCTCTGACAGACCAATCGTGTAAGCATCATGCCATTTCCATCTTCCTCAGCCCAAATCACTCCACTTTCCAGCAAGATCAGGAATATTCTCGACACAAGAGTACAAGACACAAGGTACATAAGCGCAGGAGTATACCGAATATATATTACAGCAACACCTGTCAGCTCTTACCTGATGCTCAAAGTCCCACTACAAACACAATCAAAGAATCTAAGGAAAAGATTCTGCTTGACTGACTATACTACTTGAATATATGAAAGACCCAAAGGGCAAGACAGGAAATAAAATCAGTTGGAAATCTGAGTGTTACTGCAGTAAATTACAGTACCAGATTTGAATACAGCTGTGATTGTACATAGGTTTAAAATATTACTGAAATGTGACTGTTCCCTTAATGAAATTGAGATCTGTAAGTCATCTATTGGAAAGTGAAAAACAGATAAAAAATTAATCTAATTCTGTTGGGTGGCATAATTATGATGTCAGAAGTAAATTAAGCCAAAAAGTTCACTGCTTCATCTAATTAGCTGAAACACTAGATCTGCCTGGAAGTTCTTAAAACATGGAAGTATGTTGGCTCTCATGATTATGTAATAACTGTGAAACACAAGCCTCTGATGATGACAATCATACAAGCTGGAGTAGAAAATAACTTTGAATGAACAATGAAATGCAATTATCAAACAGAACTCATGCATAAATTCAAACCGTATTGACACATTTCTACTTGATATAAATATTGCTTCAGAAAGAGTACTGAGAATATCCAATAGAAGTATGGAAATCACAGACCTGGAGATCCTGAAGGAAGTTATTTAGGAATATTGGGAATAGCAGCAAGAAAACCTTGCAAAATCATAATTATTTCCTCTATTTACACTGCTGTCTTTTCAGAGCAGTTCTTCCAACTACAAAAGAAGTGTACAAAATGCAGCGATCTAAAGTGCATGCTTCCCACAAATGCTCTTTCTGTCAAGTTATAACAGATGTCTTTCCCATTTCACTCAACTTTACAGCATAAACCGCACCCATAATTTCAATATGCAAGCTAAATGATTCCTTCTAACAGTGTTATTCACCCACATGAAACCCCAAACTATAACAGATGCAAAGCCTGGTTTTTTCCCAACTGTTTTCATCTTTTCTTAGGCTTTTAATTCTAAAAACATCCCCTCAAAACAACATCTACTATGTATGTTATAAAAATGTCAAGCATGGAGCTAATAGGCCAGAAAGTCAGGTTTGATCCATAAATGACACAATCTAAAAGAATTTTAAGCTTTCATTTTTAAAAAAAAGTTTCTACTTCAAGTTGCTGAGATGATTCCTAATGTGAAACAAGTGTAACTGATGTGGTTATGTCTGTTAGAGTCTGCAGATGGCCTGAAACAATGATTTAAATGTATGAACTTTAGTTGGAATGAACAGTCCTGCTTCAAGGCTTGTTTTCTAGCCATCTGCATTCATCTCTGCATATAACTTGCACATGTAATTACAAATTTGTGAACATAAATCAGATAATTGCACGTACAAATAACCAATTAGACTCAAAGCAGAATTAGGCCGTATAATAGCACACTCCTCTTTTGAACAGATATATATAACCATACATACGTAAGTGAATAACTTTGTTTAAGAAATTCTTGTTTAACTCGTTTAGAAAAATAACATCTGATTTGTTTTCCAGTAGTACACACTGGGCAGCAGCTGTCATTTTGAGCTCCACGGAAAAAAAGGAACAGAAACGCAACAAGAAAAAACACCTACATAATAAACAAGCGCACCGTTGCTTAAGGGGTCACAGAGTTGGTGTTCATTACTGCCTGTGCTAAATTAAAGATACGTAAACATTTCAATGCTGATTTAAGCTCAAGTAAGAAAGAAAAAAAAAAATTGTACTATTCAAGGTAAGTATTTTGTGAAAATACTCTGGATCTCCTGGCAGTATGTTAATTCATATACTATTCTTATTCATAACAGTTGATAATGGAGTTCTATCATGTAAGTGTATCCACTGTAATATCTGAATGCATTCATCACTTAATTGGCCACAATTCTTCACATGAAATGCTGAAACAAGTGAACTGTCACCTTTTTAATGAAGCTGCCTGTATCTTAAACCCTTTGGCCTTTAAAAAACTCTATACTCAAAATGAAAAATTTTATTCTAGCTTCTGCCAGAGACTGTGGTTAATGTTCACTGCCCTTTATTCACCTTATTTTTAATTCTGAAAACCCACACTCATTAACTGTACACTCCCAAAGAATTGCTGGAACCACCTAAATAAAAGCTTAAAAGTTACTTTTATTGTACGTTTGAGAGTAACAGTAGTGATATGAAATATTGAAAAGACTCTCCATTAGCCTGTATAGCTGCAACTGCACAGCTGATGCAGCCCAGATTGATAGTAACAATGCAGTATCCATTGAAATCAAGAATTTAAACCTTTAAATAAGGTAGCTTATATTTGCATATATGTATAAATACAAATCTATTAATCTACTAGATGATTACTGAGCATTCAAATGACAGGTTTCTTTGAGGAGACGATATCTAGGGTCAAAGTGATATATTTACGTTGGGTAGCACTGCGCCAGTAACACTGGTAAGAAGAGTCTACTCTCTGACCGAGTGCAGTTCTATCTGGTATCAGTAAGCAAGCCCTAAACTAAAAGTTAATGAGTATGCACATCGTTACTTTCATGTCTGTCATTCAGACTTCGAATTGTTTGGGACAGAAACCGGCTGTTAGTGTAGCAATGAGTTTGCGCAACACCCAGCACAATGCTCGTCCCTTAAACTCCATGTGGACCAAAAGATACAAGAGGGTGGATTACCCTTGTAAGTACCCTTTAATTAGTAAATCCTTGTGTGTACTCTAGTTGTACTTTACTTCCAAAACACTGCAAAATGTGAACTCATTGGGAAAAAATAAATTATAGTATATTCCAGGAAAAATCCCTGATCTGGGTACCCAGTCCCCCAAAATCTCATTTGTGAAACTGAGTTCCCAAGTGGGTTACAGCGTACCAACCTTGTAAGTCTAGATGTAGCCTTGCTTGACCTTTATACTCTACTATGGAACACTGTCAAGTAAATTTACATTTTATTTCCCTTGTGCAACGCAAGGAACTGAAACAAGCGCCAAAATTCAACCTCCCAGTTTCTTTGCAGAGCAGCATCTATAACCACATGAATAGTAGCACAGCCTTCCCTCCTGAGCAGTAGTACTACAGTAATTTGGACAATACAGAATACCAAAGACTCTTAAGTACTAAAAAAAAGTAAATAAAAAAAAAAATGGATAGTACTACGGGTTCAAGTGAAAATATTAAAGTAATCCAACCAAAGATGCTTTTATTTGTTATCCTTTCAACAACTTAAAAGTCATTCATGCATTGCTATCAAGCTACACAGGATCTAATCTAGTGATATTGTAAAATATAACACCATAACCCTTTACTTGGTGTTTGTAGATATCTTATTTGCAGGTCTGAAATACAGCCAGTGCCCAAAGCTGTCCCGTAACTATCTTATGTAAAGTTTGCCCTATCAGAAGTAACAGTCTGCTACTAATGTGTTATCCTAGGGAAACACTGAAAAGTTAATCAGTCATTTCTGTTAAGTAGTACAAGTAGTATGTCTTTAGATAACAGAGCTGACAAATGTATCTACTTCTGGTAAGATTTTATTATTATTTATATTTCTGTGTAATTCTGGTAATTCCATTTAAGTGAAGCTTCACAGGAAGATAACAAAGGATCTATTTTACAGAAAGAGAGAAACCAATTACTGAAAAGTTTATTTTAATATGTAATTTAACATGCCTAACCACGGATCTGCTCTGTATTTACTCTGTGACTGGAAAACTTACACTTGCTCTCCAAAGCACATTATGAAAGAAAGATATTACACTTTGAAATTAATTTAAATTACTGCTCTACTAGGTCTGAAAAGATCTAAGTGTGTTTCTCAAAAACATCTCACATTAGCCAAAATACAGAACCCCCAAAATCAAAGACCAAACTAGTCACTTAATTTTCATGGTTGTAAATGCATTCTCATTATGAATTCTCGTTAAGTACCTCCAATTCAATTCATCCTTCCTTTTATGAACTTCCTATCTTCAGCGGCATGGGACACGTATGACAAAATTTCCAATAAGATAATATCTTATAGGAGCACGACTTTCAAGAGGGTCAAAATGGCATCACAGACTTGCAGCACACTCTCCTGGGGTAATCTACAGCTGGCCAGTATATACATCCATATGATGTTTGATTGGCATACTCCATGCCTGGAACAGCTCCATATATAACATGTACAAAGAACGATCTTTTGGCTCTGTCCATATAGCTCATAGCACAACAAGCTCAAATCCTGACTGAGCATTAAGATGATAATGAAATACAAATTAATCATAATAATTACAAACACATTTTCTTTCCATGCCCAGAGTCAAGTTAGACAAGAGTTAAAGCAGGCATCAACGCACAATTATATTTTAAATCTTCATATTTTCTACTTTTCTGAAAGCCTTACCTTCAAAACCTGAGTTCCTCAGTTTCTGTTCTATTTTCTCACGAATAAAAATTTACTTTTCTATCACTGTCTTGCTCGCATGCGGAAAAAGCTCTGAAAATGTTATGCCACATGCAAGTTAAGGGCTTAGAAATGAAAAATCATCCAAAATCATCAACTAAACTAATCCAAAAGTTTTTTCTCCTGATTTTGTTCTGGCTAATGATCTCTGAATATGAGGTGTTGTAAACACTGGTCAAACTGGTACAGGTCAAACTAAGAGGGACATTTTCACCAACGCTAAAATTTTCTCCAAGATGTGATATATTTGCTTGAGAGGTTATGTATTAGCTTTTGCAGTTTCAAGCTTCACTCCAGTACTGATGCTGGTATCAAAGAAACACCTACTCGACCAAACAATATGCCTTCTATGCTGTGAATCAGTACTTCTAGCAGAACTGGGCAGGTTTCTGTGGTAATGGATCAATGGATCAAGTTCTTAGGGGAAAATAAAATCAGCAGAATACTATCCCTTTTACAGTACAGGAATCAAAATAGAAATTATCCTGTCCAGAAACATGCTTGGTTACGTGCTTGGCTGAAGGTCACAGTGACCTTCAAGTTCTTGACTTGGATATCAGTTACAATCTGGTTTAATAGAACTGAATAAAGTGGCAAAATATAATATGATTGTAATTAAGAGTTTTTTTCACTATACTCTGTTTTAAAAAAGATAAAAGCTTTACAGTTTTTAAGCAGTAGCTTCCAAGTATAGAGGCTCAGATACACTGTCAGGCAAGCAGAACAGTAAAGCAGTCATCTGTTCCAATTTATCCAATGGCTTAGGAAAAATATAATGACAAGACATGCCTTGGACTCCTGGACATAAGAGATTTAGTTCTTGCAAAAGCATTCTCTCTCTCACACAATAACTTTATGTGAAATATATGTGTCTTAGTGTGTGTGTATATATATACACACACATGCGCACATATATGCATAAATACACCATATAGTGTAGCACACTCTCCACACACAGGAGTCTCTAGGCTGTTATTCCCAAGGCAACAGGCATTGTGGTCCCAAAACTCCTTAAAGCAAAGGAGTAATCTATCTAGACTTCATCATCTTTAGTAAGTACTGACTGCCATCTTCTCTCCCACTGGGTTGTGAGACCACTCACATGAGCTACAGAAATGCATAGAATGTAAATAGGTCAACTCTAACTTCTGTGACTCTTTCACCAAGTACTAAATGGTGAAAGATGAGTGTCTCCAGCCTACCCATCATGTCAGAACCGTGATCTATAACGCTGATCATTAGGATATCTACATACGCACACACGTACATATGTATGTGCATATGTGTGTGTATATCTGTCTGTGTAGTAGGCATACATACAGACTGCAGTCCCTGCAGGTGATTAGCAGGGCACAGTTACATTAATACAATCATTTAAGAAACAAAATGAGCACCATAGTCAATTGATAAAACAGATGTCATTTCCTAATGGATATCAATCCTAGAAGTGTAGTCAAGGGTAAACAAAGGGTAATAGAGTTTATTTAGTACTCATTTGCACCCTATAAAGTTTCCCGACTCTCACATATGCCAAACATTCAAATATTTTCCCTTTTTCTTTTTTTTCCTTTCCACAATGTTATTGCTAAGACTCAAACGTCAATTCAGTCAATAGCAATGGATAGTGAGATGACTCTTTCGAACGACCACAGACCTCTCTTGTAAACCTCTTTGGGTAGACAAACCCTAAGAGCATGTGCCTTGCACCACCGTCTTGGAAGATTAATGACACATACTAAGTCAACAATATTATCTGCATGTTCCCCAAAGATCTTAAATTAAAACACACATTCATCCTGGCCCAGCTTAGCTTATGTGAAATTTGCTTTTCTTAATGAGATCACATTTAATAATAATAGAGGCAGGCAACTCTGGAAAATAACAAATATACAGTCACCCTTGTAAGCTAGTTTCCATAACTAACATTGTCTTGAATGCCATTATCTCTTTGACTTGTGTAACAGTCAGATCTACAAATAGCTTCACTTATCTAAAGAGAGGCTTATGGGAACTGTACATAAAGGCCTTTATAAATAAAAACATATTGTTCAAGATTATGCTGTGTCACAACCTTCAGAGTTCAGTCAAATTTCATGCAAATCTTTCCATTAAGAGAATGTTTATTCAACCTTATGCGTTACAGAATTTCTTCATACTGGTACAGATAGCAAATTTCATTCTATATTGCACCCATTACACGATTTACCTCTTTGATTGAAGTACTCACCGCTGTGGAATTAGCTTTCTTCAACAGCTCACATGTAAAACATACTAACGCTGCGAAAAGGCATTTATCCTTTCTCTCTTTTTTCTTATATATGTAATGAACATGTTTATCTTAAGATTTAAACCCTTTCATAATGGTATTTCACAAGTGTTTTACAACTTTGCCATAATTGTTGAACACATATGATGACATTTAAGATCATGCTTTTTCATGAAAATGTTTCCTTATTTTATGACCACAACAAAAAGAAAATGCTTCAATGGACAGGTTATATTTTAAAGAAAAAGCAAACATACTTATTTCAACAGGCTTACTGTGAGTTAATTAAAGTGAAAATTATGTAAACAAAAGTCACTACTATAACAGCCGGTATGAAGTTTTAATTTTTCTATTGACCTAGTAACAAATTTAAATGCTAACAGTTTGGGAGATCAAATTAAATGAATACAAACATTTTGTTTAATGACATCAGCAGTCAATGCAGAACATCTGTGTTTTACTTTAAAAGTGATCAGAAAATATTCTTCTGTTTACATTACAGATAATCACACGGTTTATATTTCTGTGTTCAATTTAAGAGGAGAAAAAGATCATACTACCTTCAGGGCCCAAGGAAGCAATATGTTACAAATGCAGGATTTCTCCTTTTTTTTTCTGTTTTGTAACCATGGTAAAACAATAGAAATGAACTTTCCCTGAACCTTTCTCCTTTAATGGCCTGGGTCCATGTTGACCCAGCAATGCAAGCTGGAACCTGATACTATCAAACCGACTGCTGCTAAAGCAATCAGATTCAGCAGAAACTATACACAGTGCATTATAATACTAATTTCAGCATCCCACAAAGCCAGTGCAAAGGCAAGCTATTAAAGTATTATATTCTATTGTTTAAAAGTGAGATTAATTCAATAGCTTAAATGCACGCAAAACATTGAACTAAATGGCAGACTGTACAACTATATTGTTATTCTTTTATAATTATAATACTGTACCAAAGTGAAATTGCAGATAAGGTTCTCCCTTCCCCTCTCTTTTCAAAAAAAAAAGCACTATTGGATGAATTATTAGTAAACAGATGATTTGAGCCATTACAGGTTCATATGAACCTGCATTTGAATGAGGCATGTAATTAAATTATCGGGACTTTGTTCTAAATGCTTGAAAGAAGGAGAGCATGATAACTACATTTTTAAAAGGTAGAATAACAGAAGAAACTTTTTTTTTTTTCTTCTACAGGACTACAGGCAACTAATGTATGAAGGCATAATTGATTAATACCACTAATTAAGATATTTGTTATTCCTGCAATCGTAGCTTGATAAATAATGTATTAGATGTGGCACCATTTCCCATCAGTTCTGGAAAGACTGTGATGATGTTTCAAATTTACAGTTATTTTTTGGAAGCTGAATAGCTCACTTCTAGACTTAGGTATCCAGGCAAAACGCAAGTAAAATATATTTTGAAGTTATGAAGAAGTCAATCTTTAAATAGTAAACATTTCATTACAACATATTTTAATCGTTTCACAAATTTTTTCATTACAGGCATTGGGTTTTTAAAAAAAAATTTTAAGAGGGAATATTAATTTAAACTACTCCAAATTTTCCAGAAGTAAGTATTCAGTCAAAGTCAGTTATTTATGATGTCTCTCCGGAGACTGAGACACATCCTCCAAGACTCATTCATCCCCATCTCTTTTAAGTCCTCCATGTTAAGATGATATGAATCACTTCTGGGATGTGTTTGTGGCTACAGCAGTTATATGGAGACCCTAGTCGCCTCACTGTTAGGCAGCTACAGTTCTCACCTTTAACACAGCTACTACAGAAAAAGGAGCAGTCACTAACTTGTATACAATAGTCGAAAGTATAGACTACTTATCCAGAATGTGAAATATGCAGACAGAAAGACTTTCTCAGTCAAAGCAGAGGGATAGAACTCTGCTTTCTTAAAAAGAAAACTATTCATCACCCTGTAGGCAGGTCAGGATAATAATGTTAAGACTGAAGAAGAGACTGAGAGACCTACTAAACTACACAGAGAGAGAAAAAAATGTAACATTAGTAGGACTAATCAGAATAGATATAACATTAGTAGGACCATTCATCTGGGAGGAGAATTTCTGGCTGCGCTCTACCGATATTGCTTAGTTTACGTTAAAATATTATTTAAGCACAGATTAGCACTCAAGTTTTTCTCCTTATAGATGAATGCCCTTGTCGTCATGACACAGACTCACACTCATTTTTTTCTCTTGTCTGAGAAATCTTTCACTCCCGTCCACGTACCTGAATAGCTTCAACAGGGATGGAGAGTATCCTACCCCAGAGTTAAGCATAGCCTATTTGTAATATTAGTCTTCTTGCTGACCAACTTGTTGCATTTTCTTGGACAGACAACCTTACTGCTGCTCAGTGGGTCCCCCACATCCCACTTTGACCACTAAGTTGTTGCAATGGGAGAGCGGAGGGTCTCCACCTCTACCTCATATTTATTCTCTTCTGTTACCATGTTCTTAAAGAAAGTGGTGACCACTGAGACTGCAGACCCTCAGTACACATGCTCTGATCATGTAACACATCTTTCACAATAATTACATATAGGAACTTAATTTTCTTTGGGTTACAATCAAGTTCAGTGTGTGACCACTCTAAGCACAAGAAAAATGCAAAATCTAGCCAAGAAAGGGATTTCGCTTAAACTCGTTCAAAAATTAGAACCTGTTAAAGCTTATGCTGGCTTGCAGCAGCAGCAGCAGCAATCACATCCCTGGCCAACACTTAACCCAAATTAGCCTTCAGTTTTTGTGCTTCTCTACTCTGCATGTGCGTATGAATCTTCCTCTAATAAAGTCACAATATACAGGGGCAATCCTGTATTGCACGAGGTACAACATAAACCACCAAAATGAGACCCGAATTTGGTAGTTTATTACTGCGGTGTAAATGTTACATATTAGTATCTTGAGCATACACGCATACCAGCAGTATCTTCTTTTAGTGTCCTGTTTGTCTGGACGTGTCAGACAGCAGTCCTTCAGAACAGCTTCTGGTCTAGTGTATTTGGAAAGCACATAACACACAATGGTGCTAACGTAAATATGAATATTTAGGCTATTAAACACACAGGTTTTAAGCAGGAAACAAAAAGGCTTTATGGAGGAGGGAGGAGTGAGAAGAGATGCTTTGTGAAATGCAGCCAGTGACTACTAGGTTGGAAGATACCCATTTCATTGCAGTTTCCCAGCCTTCATCTATAATAACTTTCTTCCTCTAAGCGCGGTTTAGCACTTTTTTCTCCAGCTGCCCACTTTTGCCCCTTTTTTTTTCAGAAATTCTAAATTATCTTGACTGATTTTTAATAATTCATTTCTACATCCAACTAGCCAAGCTGAACCTATCTATCTCAACTGATCGGCCTCTTCTGAGTTTACCAATTCTTCAGAAAATTGTAACGCATGGCAGGTGAGCCAGTTCCACGAGGTGGAGGCAGTGAGCAAAGAGAGGAAGAAAACCGAAATGCTCCCCTTGGAAGCACAAGCTCAGGGCCATGAAAGAGCCTCTGTGTTGTACCGTGGAGCAAAGGTTGCACAGGAATTTATTAGAATCTCCACTGCTTGGATTTGGCATGAAAGAGGACTTGCTTGATACCCTTCCAGCATTGCTACAGTGCCACTCTTGGCAACAATGGGCATGAGGCCTTTTCTTTATAAACAAATGAAAGACTCCCTTTGATTTTTGTGGGAATTGTATCATACCCCTGATAGTCTGCAGATGATATCCATCTCTGCAAAAAGTGCTTCTGACTTGCAAGACCTTGGTCAATGTCTATCACTTAAAAGAAATTAGAGATGATAGAACTGAGCAACATATAGTATTTTTCTTTCCCATGCTAGGAAAAAAAGCTGTAAATTTAATGGTTCTGGAAAAAAATGGACTTCATGAAAATGGAAGTGGGAGAAAGAATAACAGACTGAAAAACAACTCTCCAAGTAGAATAAAAAAGACAAGACCAATCCTCACGCAGAGGAAACGATGAAGATCCAAAAGAGAAACAGAACATTTCTTGGCAATGAGAGTCCTCAGTCCTGTAAAATTATAGAAGTTGTAAAGTATCAACAACTGCAGGTTTGATCTCTCAAAGGTGGATTATCCTGCATGTTCAGGATGCTACAGAGCCTTGTGCACTTCCAAAAGGTGAAGGGGTTGCTCACTGTTTCCCAGGCAAAGGTCAAACCCTCCTGACAGACTTGGAGAAAGACAGATATCCCTTTGTACCTCTGCTTCTCAAAATATTAGTGAATGGGTAGCAATGTATAGGCGAAACATTTGTTTTATTAAAATATTGTTTGGAACCAAACAGAATTGCATCCCACAATAACAGACTTGCACACTGGGAAGATTTTATAAATACATTTTAAAAAGAAATTAAAAAACCCAAACCACTGGGAAAAATTAGTTTCAATAAACCAAATTAACTAATATATAATAGTCTGCAAACTACAAATATCCTCTCCCAGATTTCATATAGGTCAAAACCAACAAAGTTTTATGCATCTTAGTACATTATGAAGAACAGGAAATATGAAAAATAGGGATAAAATATGGAAATAATTATTACTGCAGATACTGTATAAAACCAAACAACTTCTTATCCTAGTTCAACCAAATTACCATATAAAAATAAAATATAGCTTAAAACTAATATTTGTGAGCATGAAGACATGATTGATAGAAAAAGCAGAAAATAATAATTGAACCAAACAGAATTTTGGCTCACTGAAAACTATTTTTTTTTAGTTTAAGAAATCTGTGTAACTATATTGTCAATCAAATAACCTAAAATATTAAGTCGTCATTGCCCTTTTAAATCCTTTCAACTAGAATTCCCTAATTGTTCCCTCACTTTATCTCACTGTACCAGTAAGTAAATAAATTAACAAAATAGCTTTTATCGCACAGAATAACCTTTTAACTGAAGGATTATCTCTGGTTTATTTTTCATTTCTTTCTCTGCAGATAGCAGTTCATGCCTCATTGATTAGTTTGCTGAGGTGGTGACCAGAAATGAAAACAAGGTCTCTCAGATATTGCCAAGACCTGTAAATATCAAAAAAAAAAAAAAAAACAAAAAAAAAAAAAAAAAAAAAAAAAAAAAAAAAACCACCAAAGCTAATACATGTTATGCTTCCAGAATTCAGTTTCTAAGACACTGAGAGTCAATGGTCAGGAGAGGTTCATTTATTCCAATCAGCCTGTGCTAGGATGCAATTCCACTAAACAATTCTAAAATGTCAGCTGTGTGGTTTAGTTTTGGTTTGCTTCTCATTTATACTTTTACAGGATTTTCCTTTTTTTTTTTTCCTTTTTTTCTCTTTAAATTTCACTTTTAAAATGTGCCGGTACTCTAATGTTAAGATGTGCTACAGAAGTGTGGATCAGTACTGTTTCAAACCATGATTCTGTGCCTTTCTAGAAGAAATTATTTCAAAAAGATTAATTCCATTCTGAAAATTCAAAAACACTGTCTCCAGTAAACAGTTAATTTGGGTCTTAGTTCTTTTCTGTTTTGTGTTTTAAACTTCCATTTTTAGCAGAAAATTTAAGTTTTCATGGAAGGTGCCAGATTAACAGATATGTATGTCAAAGTCCTCTACCCCTGTATCTGGTGAGTCTCAGTCCTTAATTAAAGGGTCCATGATGTCAAATGCAACAGAAATGCAGCTGTTTTCTTACTTAGACTTCAGCCTCTTTATTGTGTCTACATGTATCACCAATGGGGATGATCCTTTCTGTGATGTGAAAAACTGAGTTTATCAACATGGTTCCCCTTGGATTTTTAAAAAAAAAATAATTAAAAATTACAATATTATGTTATCAGTGCTACTGGGCTCAGAACATAAATACTAAACCAACACACAAATACTAAACATGCCTTAGAAGGATCAAGATCTCAGAGAAGAAATAATGTGAGTTATGCCCTATGCTGGTATGTTTCAAAGACTGCTGAACAATCTATACAGTCACATAGTTCTCCTGCTATTTGATGCAAGGGAAATTTTACTATTGGCCTCTGGAGAAGACAAGGTAGGAGTCACATGAGGTGGATCATACAGCCATTTCTTAAACGTGAAAATTTAACAGACATGCTGACATACCATCTTGCACAGACATGGTATGTTTTTTGAAGAGGCAACTCCGCGCCCCCCTCTTTTTCAGTTGCCATAAAAATATGGAAAATTAACCACAATTAATATTAGCATGCTCTGAAAGTTTTAACTTAACCCTACGAAAACAAAGATAATGCAATGTTGATTTTTTCAGACCTCTGTTACCTCAACCCTGCTGTATTCATAAACAGATTAAAAAATAATAATTTGCATACAAGATGTACATGGACTTCTCCAGCGTATGAACAACTGATTTCAGACAAGTTCTATATGCAGAACAACATTTCAGGTAAAAGAATCTGTCACTACGGCAAGTAACATAATTCATTCATTTTCAACATTGGCACAACATGACAAATCAAGAATAGCAGGAAAGCATTTTTTTTAATGTCCTTGAAGGAGGCATCAAGCATTTGTTTTGTTTTAACATTAATTAAGCTAAATCTGATAACGTGTTTTAATTACACAGCACAAGCTACTGTTCATGTGAAAAATCCTCCTGGTAAAAATGAAGGCCCTCATTCAAGAAATTGCTTAATCATGTGCATAAATTCCTTTAAATTTGGGACACAAAATCTCTTTGATTAAAAATAAAATGCTAAGGTTCTACCAGCGATTTAAGAGGCCACTTTCACTGTATAGTTGAAAGGGTGAATCTCAGATCAAGAGTACGTTCCGTGAAACCACCCTCCTCTTATTTTTTATTTAAAATAAAAACACAGTAAAAGAAAGAATGAGTTTACCACATCTCATGCAATTTAGCAGGTTCTAATGAGCTGACAGTAAACATGACATTCACATATACATTCATCTACGCAAACGTAACATTGAACTTTTACTATTTTAAAATAATCATGTAACATTCGTAAAGACCTACAATGGCAAATGTTTTTTTTTCCTCTCCAGTTTATTTTTTTAAATAAAGTTGAAAAAACTATCAAAAGTGGTTAAGAAACAGCACAAATTATTACTAATTTTTAGATTCTGACATTCCCTTTTTCACCTTAGTTGTACTGAGCAGTTACAGTTCTAGCCTCAGACACAAGAAGAAAATATGTTTCACTGAAAGATTTAGTAAATCACAAATACTGAATACCAAAAAGACTCTAATTAAAGCACAGAGGACTGGATTTCCTATATTTTTTTACTCAATAAGCATAAATCAATGTTGTCTGACTACATACATTTACACAAACTTTTTGATATAATATCTAACATGATAAAATTCTATGGGTGTCTACCTACCTTCTCTGTGCTTTGGTCTATTACGTTTTCTTATTAATTAGAATTTTCTCAGCTATTTTTATTGACCCTCTTTCTATATGAAACTAAATAAGTTCCTGATGTTTATTCCACTACTCCAACAACATGCTGCTGTAAGATGGTATTTCATAATCAACGGTCTCTAGATTCTATAGGTTTTCAGACTATTACAGATTTCTATTTCTTTTCTTCTTTAAAATACCAGAATACTGTATTATATACTGCATTATTAAGAATTAGATTCAGAGCATGTTCACAGAAAACACAGAAGTGGAGTAACACTTTTATTTCTATCTTATTAAATGAAGTAATAATTTTCATGGCATCCATCTGCTCAAAACTTAGTATCAGAGAGATGTTAACATGCATATGCCCATAAAAGCTCTGGGAACTGATAAAACAGGAAATAAATTTCTTAACTATTTTTAATTTTTAGCCAATGTTTTCATCTGCCTCTCAATCCATCAAAATCTAAATAGAGTTATATTTTAAAGAAATCGAAAAAGTATTAATTTTGAATCCTTAGAATACCGCATTGTTTAAGTTTTCCATGTTATGAACTAGATAGTGTCTCTATTTTAATGAATTATGAGCTCTCTGCCTGTTAAGTTGTCCTTGATCTAAAGATTATGCTCCCGCTAAAGGTACATTATACAAATGTCTATATTCAGTCATCTTTTGTCAATGCTTTACTATCCATTTAAAAGATCAAGATCAACATAAAGGTAATAAAATGATACATAATAGCAGACAGTTATGTTCTCTGTACTTTACTTATCAGTTCTAACTAAGATGTCTTTATCAAAAGGTTCATTTTCATGCAGTAGTGAGTTTATATCAATCAGTTATCCCTTACACCTGTCAGAACGTTCCTACACCCAGATAAATGTGACTGTTATCAGATACTGGTAGAAGGATAATGTAAAACTGCTTTATGAAAACTATTCTTTACTACTGCTCCACAGATGCTTCCTGTTATAAATATCCTACATTGTAACAAACAATACTAATGGCATTATGTGAATAAAGAGCCAAAGAGGAAAAGTCACCTCAAGATACAGCCCTCAATGCCAGAAGCAAATTTATCATTACCCTGTCAGCATCTTGTAGTATATATAGAAAGCACCACATATGCAAAGCACCAAATGCATTCTTCATACATTTTTCAAAACAATAAAGAAAATTCATTTTTTAAAAAAGTTCAGTTATCATGGCCAAATCGATTAAGTGGACCTGAGTGAGCTGTATTATACCAATAATTCTAAAGCAAAGCTCCCCATTAACCAAAGGGGTATCTATTTAAAAATTGAGGGCACAGTATCTTCATACACGTTTGCATAGGATGGCTCTTTTTTAATGTTTCTATTCAATCATAATAAATCTGCACCTAACCTAAAGGATATTTAATAGATATTTTCTTCTGCTCATGAGAAAATTTAAGAAATTCATATGGATAGAGGTAAACTGAAGCAGCCATGATCCGACAATACAAATTGAGTATCAGAAGTATAAGTTGAGTATAAGAAACTAACATATCTTTAGTCTGTTGAAGCCTCTCTACCATAGGACTACAAAAGTAAGTATTTTTTTGGTACTCATTCTGGTAATATAGGTGTTCTTCCAAAACTCTGAAATCAAGCTCTTTCTTCACAGAGTAACAATTTGTATTCAAAATTTTATACAAAACTTGGTTGACCGCACTCTGTCCCATGAATACAAAATTTTTAAAATTAGTCTTTCTACTACGCCTTATTTTCATCGCTGGTTGTGAGGCAATGATTGTAAAAGAACAGTGCATAAATCTCACATCAAATTCTTAATTAACACGGCTGTAGGTTCAAGGAAGCTTCTGACCCAATATTAGGGTGAGAGAAATTTAGAAAATAGTTAAGTAAACATGAATTAGAAACAGATGAGGTAAGCAGTACTACATTGTAATTTTGTATTGAAGTGCTCTGGATATAGATTTTTTGAAATCCCTTTTGCTCAATTATTGTTTCGTCTGCTTTGAAACAACAGTTACAAGAAGACAGAAATATTTTTTCACGTCCCTGCAACTTCATTTGTAGGTATTTGTGAATACATCTTCTAAGGTTATGTTTCATAACATTTTCTAAGTGAATCATAGAAGGTATCCCTATATTGCCTAGAGCAGCAGCAGCGTGGTGAGAAAAATTTTCTGTCTTGCCAATGGCAGTTGCATAGCAGCTTCCAGTCTCTGTACATCAGTCTGCTCTACAATAAAGTTATAAATCTTCTGTTTAAAGTGAATCTCAAAACTAAATTGTGATATGGTACTGGCTAGAGATACTCACAATGGGTAATACAACCCACCATGACATCACAAAACAACAATTACCTTAGCATTGTCACTGATGTATTCTGATTTTTAATGATCTTTACTTTCAGTTTAGAAGGCTATTGAACAAGCAGGTAATCCATCAGTCGTGAAATTGAAAGTATACCAAAACTGGATAGCAAAGGGGCTGGAACTGTTAGAACTTTTGATATTTACATTCCCTCTGCTTTGTTTGAAAGAGGTCAAGAACTTTTTTTCTTCTCAGATACGTGCTAGTATCTCTGGGATCTGCCAACTATTCCCATGACTCATACCTTTCAGAGCTGTTGCCAAGCCTACCTGGCGCCAACCAAGTCCTATATGATGTAGGCAAGTCAAGAGCCGTTAAAAACACCAAATTGCATGTATAATTACTACATTTTGATTACTCAACAAATGCTTCAAACCTTCTGACCTAACACTTCGGCATATGTGCTGTTTATCAGTGTTTACTTGCATAGAAAGGTACGTATCAGACCTCCACAGACCTTTCCATTCTACGCAACTGACTGCACTGAAAGTGCTGGTCTCCCTTTTAGACAGCACCTGAAATTTTCACCAGTGCAGTAGGTTGAAGAGGAGAATTTCTGGAGCATTTTCACAAGACTGAGGGCTTTGGTTTTGTTATTTGGATCCACTTCTGCAGTATGAATTTTATTTCTATGTGCTTAAAGTAATTACAGCTTATTTATATTGTTTTAAATTAAAAAAAAAAAAAACAAAACAAAACCAAAAAACACCCCACCAGGACTGCTAGCTGATTTTTTTGATACATGTTTGAACTCTACTTGTTCTGATTACATTTTGCACCAATTCGTGGAATATTCTACACACCAATAAGGTCTAGTAATTCTGCTTTTACTGATGTGAGTATTCACATTGACCAAACAGCTGGAAGGCTGTAGTACAGCATGAGTTATATGATGTGTCTGTAATCAGGGAGCTTCTTAGTTACTGAAGCTGTGCACAAAGGCCAGCTTTCCCCTCATCTTCATCAAACACGTGCTTCTGGAGCTTGGAAAGGATTGAAGGAAGATGAGAGGGCTCATGAAGAGTAATGTAACTTGGTGTGCATTTGGGATGTGGTGACTACATACCTAATGGTAATTAGGTTTATTCAGGTTCCTTCAGTGTCTCCATCACTGCTTGGGACTAATACTCAGTTTTGACAATAACAGACATATAATGGTGGGGTTTACAGTGCAAACACCAGTTGAAAATAATAACCTGGCATTAAATAACAAACTAAAATAATACTGAGTAGACACTGGCACTGGAAGTACATTCAAGCACCACAGCACAGCTAACTAGGAGAATGAAAGCCCAATTCTAATATCAGTGTATCTTTTCCAAAGGAAACAAGTCAACAAACATTCTTTTACAAAAGATGTATACAAACACAGTTATCCACTGAAATGTGTACTGATAGCATAAATCAAGTATGACTGCCTGCTTCATTTTTTCCTAAACTAAAATTCCTAAGTACGTAAAGACATGGGACACTATGACCTACCTATGAAAACATACAATCACTGCAAAGACTTGTCCAAAACTGTTATAATACCTTCCAAAATTGCTATAATACCTTCACACTTCTTTTAATTTCAGGGTTCTTCTATGATTTCCATTAAGGGTCTCCTTAAATCGACCATCACTGCTAACAATGGTTCAGACAGATTTCAGCTAGATGCTTAAAATGCAACTGCCATATTAATCCACTTTATCATGGTTTGGTAAATATTATAAAAGCATCTCCCATGTCAGTTATGATCAGATTATTAGGTAGCTTATGACACTTTACCACAGAAAGTATCATCTACAATAACTTTTCAAAATCCTTTACGTGCAATGCGTATGCTGTAGGCTGTCAATATTGTTGTTGTATGCAAGAACACATTCTGTGTTTGCAATCCCATCAAGGCAAAATCAAATGCTAAATCAAACAACTCAGTAGCACTTACCTCTTTAGGGGTGAACATACTGAGGCCTAGAGCAAAAGTAATCAATCAGATAATGTATACAAATCAAGACACATATTCCAAACTTTTGGAATAGTATGTTCCAGTGAACATCACTACTTATTGTTCCCCATCTAAAAGATGAGCACATTAAAAAATTGCAAAGTTCAACAAACTAAATTCATTTTTTGCTTGTGTAACATTATTTATTACACACAAAGCTGAAACAAGATGGACTCACAAGGTGGCTAAAGGAGTACAGACTTTTTTAACGTCACCCATTACAAAATAGTGCATTACACTTAAAACTTAACAAAACTTTATCATTAAAAGAGAGAAGCAGAATCAAAAGCGAATCTGAACAGAAATTAGCTGTAAATACTGTGGTTACAGTTACATTTTAGGTTGAAAGGGATCTCTGGAGATCATCTAGTCCAACCCCCGCTCAGGGAAAGATCAACAAGAACACAGTACTCGGGGCCTTGTCTAGGTGAGCTTTCAATATCTTAAGGCTAGAGAACCCACAACAGCTCTGGGCAATCTCTTTCATTGTTTAATGACTTGCATGGTGGCTTTATTTCTCCTTCTATCTAGACAGAATTTTCCGTGTTGCAACTTGGGACTTTGGCCCCTTGCCTTTTTGCAGCACTCCCCTGAGAAAAGTCATGCTCTGTCTTCTCTATATCCCCCTTTTAGGTAGCTGAAGACCTCAGCAAAACCCTCCCTTTGCCTTCTGATCTTAACACTGAACAGCCGCAGCTCCCACAGACTGTCCACACAGGCCACGTGCTCCAGCCCTCGACCACTTTGGTGGCCTCCACTGCAATCACTCCACTACACACAAATCTCTCATACTGGGGAGCCCAAAACTGGACTCAGTACTCCAGATGCAGTCTTGCCAGTGCTGAAGAAAAGAAAAGGACAATTAGTTTTCTTGACATGCTGGCTACATGCTTGCTGTCCCAGTATAAGGTGGCCATCTCTGCTACAAGAGCACACTCATGCTGGCCACTGACTTACTTCAGCTAGTTCTCAGGCTTACTCTCTGTGAAATCACTAAAACTCTCAACTAACAAGGTGGAGATTTAATCCCTGTCTGAAAAAAAATGTTATCCTTTCTTGGACTGGGAAGAAGATGGATTTTGAAATAAAATATAAAAGGAGGAGTGGGCTGAAAGTTCTCTTTATAGCGTAAAATCAGTCAGGTGGGAAATAGGCCCAGACGTGTGATCTAGAGGGTGAGGGATTCAAGCAGTGTGGAGATCTTTCTGTTCCCCCCACAGCTGAGGACAGGCGCAGCAGAATGATTCTGCTCCTGTGAGGCTGGAAAAATTGGTGGTTCCTCACTCCATGCAAACCAGTGCGCCAATTCTTCCCTCCCAGATCCAGTTGGTTAAAAGCTAACCTGAGTCTAAAATGACCTGGCTTTGTCTGTACCAGTAAATAAACCAGACCAGTTTATTTCTCTGGTCAGGATGCCAAATGGCACAACACAGCTAAAACTGCCTTCTTCCCAAAACCACACCGGGTTAACAATTTGATGCTTGCATGAAACCCTGCACCGGTGAGTTTAGCATATACACAGCCATTTAAACTCCGATTGTGGAATGAATCTAGTCATGCGGAATTGGCACTGTGCTGAGGATGTCAATTCAAATTCATAAATGCTGAAAGCCAAATCGAGATCTGTAAAAATGTCCTTTTCAAGGAGATCTTATAATTACCTCTCACAATTACAGCAGATATATTGGGCCTGATTCCTCTCACAACATGAAATTCATGCTTTGTAGAGAATCCATACATATTTCCACTTAAACAATTTATTTGTTATAAACTTTGTGCAGGTCTTCTTGAAAAAATCTATGAATTGTAGGCAGTGAATCTGATGCAAATTGTAGCATACAGCTGAGCTGCAAATTACAGTTTGTTAAATATGATTACAGAGACATTTTATCTTGTGGAACTCTATTTGGATCTCATAATTGTGAATTCAAAGACTCTCCCTTTTCTTTCACCTTCATCCATCCTTTTTACTTTTAAGATCAAAATGAGTGTTCATACTTAGCACAGAAAGAACATGTAAATAAAATCAGTATACAAGGAATAAAATATACATGCCATTTATGCATGTATTCTAACTATAGTCTTCAAAGTTCTTGTACGAATTTCTACAGTTTCCTTAGGAAGATAGAGAGAGAGAGAGAGAGAGAGAGAGAGAGAGAGAGAGAGAGAGAGAGAGAGAGAATAAACTATATGTATGTATGTATATAGATATATAGATATAAATCTTCATATAGAAAGACATTAGAGCTTTTAACAGCTGAGCTACCTTATTTGCTTATTTCTCTAGGGAGGTTACTGGTCTTTCTATTTCATATGCATCCACTAATAAAACCCATCTACGTCTATGTTAACTAACTCAATATAAAAGTTGGAACTTTTTTTTCCATTTCTAACTATCACTTGTATTTCACAAATGGAAGTCACTAGCCAGAATAAGAGTCTTGAGGCAAATAACAGTAGGCAATCCTTCAAAGCTCACTTGTGAAGCCCAGCCTAGCTGACATTATAAAAGTCTCTACTGTAAACACACAGCCATGTCTGAAATAGCTCATAGAGGCTGCAAAACACTGACATTGCTGAATTAAACGTACTTCCTATAAAGAGCTGTGCTCATAGAAAAAGGGTCATCTTCCTTCTCCCCTTTTTGCTAGTTCATTAACTAATAAACTATTACCAACATGGGGTCATTACTGGAGCTGCTTATTTAAGTTCTTCATGGAGCTGATGGGACTTATATACCCTTTTGTTGACACAGTCACCATGTGAAGTTTGTGAAAAGAAAATGTCAGCATTCAGATAAAATAATTGAAAAAATACGTCTTCTGACACCTGTCTTTAAAACATAAAAGTGCTGCAAATTACTTACAGTTCTGAAAAGGACGCGTATCTAGGTTCCATTTTAGCAGGGGAGAATGAAAGAATAGAAATGAAAATTACTTTTACCTCTTGCTCTTCCTTTTCTTTTTCTTCAACTGTCAAAAAATACATATCATCCACACTCCAATTTGGTATCGAATACCCATTTAAACTTCCTACTTAAGCATTTGCCAGACCTGTTAACTGTGTCTTGGCAATTACAGACAGCAATCATCTATATTTGGATAGTGGTCAACAAATACATTCTTTTCCAAATATGCTATTCTTCATGCCAGTCCAACTTTCTCTTTTCCTTTCCCCATCAAAAAGTTTGAGAATTCATCTGCTTGTTAGAATTTTGAAAGTGCACGCTCAATTGCAAATGTCCTATGCTTTCTCGTTGTATTGCATGCATGTCTCTCGGGATACGCGAGGGCTGCAACACATATCACGGTAACCAAACAACTTCCATGCTGGGTGAAACCAAAGACCTGTCTACCCAGGTATCCTGTCTCTGATGATGACCAGTACCAGCTGCCTAAGGAAGATTTATAGGAAAGGAAAACCATATAGTGATACAGTATCAGGATACATTCCCAGCCTCCGGTAATTTGTATACCAGAAGTTTCCTGAACCTTGTGCAACGCTCTTTTACCGCCTTTGATGGATTTTTCTTACCTAAACTTTAATTATAATTTTCTGAACCTCTATCAAATTTTGGCACCTACAGTGTCCTGTGGCAGTGTATGTGGCAAGTATGAATTGTGTGAAGCAGTGACTCAATTTTTTTTTTAAATCTACCATCTGTTAGTTTCATTTGATGACCTCTAGTTCTCTTGTGAGAAGAATGCTCCCTTCTGACCTTCTTACTCCACTCCCAATTTTACAGACCTTTGTCTCACCCTTCCTCCCTCTCTCTGCTCCTCAGCTCCAGTCATCTTTTTTCTAGTCAGAAGCTGTTACTTCCCTTTGTTACCATGCTGTTTATGAAGATACTGAAAAACATAGGTCTTATCACAGACCACCATGAGACTTCAGCAGTGATCTTTCTCAACTAGCAAACAAAACAAATAAAAAACGGTTAGTTTCCTATATTTTAACCAGATATTTTCCAAATGACCCATGGCAGTATAATTTCCCTACTGAGGGACCTTGCTAAAAACGTTTTGAGAATCCAAGCAAGTTTTATCAACTGGATCGCCTTTTCTTGCATATTCATTAATCCTTTTATAATTTGCATCTACGGAAGCAGTGTTGACTCTTCCCCAGGATATCATATTTACCTAATGCCCGTTAGCATTATGCTTTCTACTTGTTTGTGAAGTATAGATCCAGACTTCCTGGTTCTCTGGACACCCTCTAGGACCCTTTTTGAGCATTATATTTGCCACTGTTCCATGGACACCAATGAAGTTTTAAGCAAGAGGTTCCATCTTTGCATTAACTCTTCAAATACTTCATACGTGACTTCTGTTTAAACCAGAACGCCACCAGGCCCTTGGGATTCATTTTGTCAATTTGCCCTACACCTTCTTTTACTGACATTCTTGTATTAGCTTTTTAATTATGCCCCCAGCTATACAGGAGCATCCAGAGGAAGTAAGGACTGCTGCACTGTGGCAAAGCCCTCTTCTCCCAGAGGTTCTCCACACCTGCCCACAGCCGACCTGAAGAGGTCTGCCTCAGAGATGAGAGGATGTGCAGGACTCCTCTATACCTGCTCATTAATCAGAAGAGACTAATTCTTCCTCACCCTTCTCCATGTCCTTGCTACTACTTCAGCTAAAAGAAACAGCAAGATCACCCCAGCTGCCATTACCAGAGCCAGAGCGTGCTGAAGAGCAGCACCGTGAGATACTGCGGAGGAAGAATCTTGACTCTTCACAGTTGGAAAAGGAGCTACTGATAAACTGCTGTAGCTGGAAGGGAAAATTAGAAGATCCTGGATTTTCTGAAGTAGTTGAATTTCACAGGGAAGATTACAATTGTCAACTATTCTTTTTAAAGAGACAACAGTTTTCACAATTGACAGCTGTAAATACCACCAAATAAAAGGATCAGATCTTGCCAATAAACGGAGGCCCTTGCCTTTAATCTTACCAAAGGGCAAGAATTACATACAGGACAGTAGAAAATTACCTGAAGGGACTAGTGGTTTGGCCATGTAAACGCTACCAAGTAACACAGTCAAACTTAATCAGTGAAATAAGGCTGAGGAACTACTTCTTGCACAACTTCAATGCCTGCATTTCTGAAGTTTGCTCAACTTTCTCTCCCAACTCAAGCAGATTCTGGCCACATTCTTAGGGGTTAATTTAAAACAGGTGTGAGAGGAACAGGATCAGTCCCCATATTCCAAAGACAGCTGGGAATAGCAGGCACTGTTGCGAACACTTTTATCTGAGAATTCTGCTTGCTAAATGTTATTTACAGCCTTCTGTGTTATTTATCATTTTATCTCATTATGTATTGGCTAGAGATGCAATTTTCAAAATGGGGTGGGAACACCTTATTTTAGTGGAATTAGATTTAGCATTTAAAACATTCATATAGCCAATCAAACTTTAATGAACTCTTCTGCAGATACTGTTTATTTTTGGAAAAGTTTTAATAATTTTTCCTGTAATTAAAAATAGCATACAATATCAGAAGCCAGCAGCAATTAAGGGTAATCAAATTTGGGAAATTGTGTAGGAAGTACAAAAAAGATCTGTAGATATTTTGTTAAATGCTTATTATCAGTTGAAGTACTGTTTGCTTCACAAAACAGAACAATGCTTATCATTAAAACATAAGAACATTTCTACTAAGTTCTTTGCCTGATTTTCTTCTTTCATAAAATGCACGGCATGTGAAACAAGTCTTCAAAAAAACAAGGCCTAAAAAAACCTACTACTCAGGGTGCCTTTGAGGATATTTAATTAAAATCTAATCCTGCATTCATTAAGGCTCACATAAATTAAGCTGTCATTCATAAGATTTATGGATTCTCATTTGCATATTGCATACAATTCATCAATTACTCAAGTATGAAAGGAGCACATTTCCCTTGGAGCTGCATGCTACCCTGCCAACATTTGAAATGAGGGAAAGAGCAAGACTGTCAGGCATTCACACAAACTTTCTTCCAAATGTCTGCTCCTTGATTAATCTAATTTTCTAGCTATTCCTTACAAGATACAACAACAGCCCTTCTGCAAATTTCTATTATTTCTTCTGTCTTCATCATAAAATCTTCTTGTCTTTTAATAATACTTCATGTCTGACTGATTATTATTTGTTTGCTAATGATATGGCATGAATGTTTTCTTTATATAAATGCATAATGCACACATCGGGGTAAAAATAAAATGATTAGTGTTTTCAGGTTTTGTTTTTTCTGTTTAACATCGCTAATTCGCTTAGCTCAGCTTAATAAAACCTAAGCAATGAGAAAAAAATTCCAAATTATGAATCTATCATTTAAAACAGGCATCAGTATTAAGACAGAATATTTCTCTTAGACTGTAATGGTAATGTGCACATAATTAAAGCATTAAAATTTAACATTAAAATATAATTAAGAAGAGACAACAAATGTTTAATGTGAAAAATAAGCTTATTCACAGCCACTGCAGCCTGTACCTGACTGCACTTCTGACAGTTGTAGGCAAAGTAGTGATACAGGTAAGTTTGTTTTTGTTGCACATAAAGCATCCTGTGATAATTCAATTGTCTTCTCTAGGGAGTTAATCTTAATTTCAGTGGCACAACTAGGAAGTAGAAGCCTTTGCTCACCCAGCCTCTGGATACCTTCCAACATGCATGTGATCAGGTGCTGAATGTAATGCATAACACTCATTCATGTCTGGGAGTTTCTAAATTAAAATATATGAATGTATCAGCACTGTCTACAATTACTCTTAAGGCTCTCTCTAAATTCATTGGCCCATTTTATATTGTTAATTACCTAGTTAAAAAGTAGCATAAAAATACCAAAATAAAGTTGCCATTTTCTCCAGGAAATGTTACATTTAACAAATAAAAGGATGATAAGCTATGAAACAATAAAAATCCAACACAAAACATTTCTGAACTTCTTAGAGTACATGTAACACTTTCTAGTGCTACTTCCCAGACCAAGTTAACAGTATTTTTTTTTAATCTCAATATAAAAAGTATTGGGGCCTTTAAATATGTGTAATATAAACCAAGGAATCTCAGAGCAGATGGTGAGCAAATTAGAAATAAATACCTCAAATATTAGTGATCTAAGGTTTTATTGTTCAAATGTGTTCAGCACCAAGTCTAGCTTAAAAGTCATATGCTGCCTCTTGCCACAGAGGGACTGTTGAACATTTGGACTGGATTACTGAGTGGCAAACAAATATTTTTTCTCTTCTCTCCTCCCCCAAATCTGTTTAAAAATGAAAAGAGATTTCATTCTAAGCATAATTGCTAACATAATCCCATGCGAATAAAGTTAACTAACCCTGGAAAAATAAACAGATGACTAACTTTAATCAGAGAAATGAAGTCATCATTGTGCTTGGTTTGTGAAATAGATTTCCATTGTCAAAGATAACATAATTGGGGGGGGGGGGGCGGTCTGGCTATTTTGGTTTGTTTATTTTGAGTTAGCTGCTGTACTGTAGACTGTTTAGGTCCATCCCTGAATTACTACTGCATTTTTTGTGTGTCTTTTTAACTGTTGCATTCTCTGAGTTTCAAATTTCTCAGCATGAGCTGTCTGCTTAATTCTATCCAAGTAGTGTGTAATGAGAAAAGAATTTTCCCTGTCTACAATAATATAGCTTATTTTATTTCCTGAACCCAAACCACCTGTTCAGTTTTTCTATTTAAAGCTTTTTAAGGCAACCAACTACCTCGGTACATTTGTGCTGAAATGAAAGGCAGTTGGAACGAAGCTGAGACTTCTTCTAACTCGGTCCAATAAAAAGCATCGCCTATGGAGCACTTTCTTGGCTCCGAGGTCAGATGGGGTTCACTTCATAAAATTCTCAACAGATCTTACAAGTGACTTTCGTATTCATGTGAAATCTATCCAAAATATTTCTAAATTTTATTCTGCAAGAGATTTTGAGATAAAAGGCAAAAAATGACTAGACGGTAATAGATGACTATAGAAGCTCTTTTAGTTCGAAACCTCCAAATCTTTATAATTACTAAAATTAACTGTAAATTTTCTGAGTCTTAAAGTATAAATCTAGGACAAACCAACTTATTGCAGTGCTTTCATGACTACAAGCACCTGTCTCAGTGATAAGAAATAGCTCATCTGAAAAACTATATTCCAAAAAGATACAAAAGACAAGCAAACGTGTCCTGGACCAATCATGACTCCAAACTTAATACTGGACCACTATAAAATAGAAAATCTTCCAAATCCCTTTGAATTTTTACATTGTACATCATCACAGATCGAATGTGGTTTGAATTCAGTGGAATGAGAGCAATGGAATAAAAAGAGAGTTTGTTTTTCAAACTTCCCCCTTTATATTTCTCAACGTCTTCGCTTGTCATTTAAATGTACACCTCAAAATACAAGCTTTGGTATGATTTTTGGATTGAGGAAAAGCCTCATTCAGCCTTTCCTGGATATCTGGGGAAGAGGGATCAGCTACGCACAAGATCAGCCCACCTATTTCCATGATTACAGCAAAGATTTTAAAAACATATCAGAAACAAGGCTTATGCCTCTGAAGACATAAGAGAGGGGAGGTGCAACTTCTAGATGGTATGAATCTAGAAAAAGAGAAGTAAGAAATCTGTAGGAATATGTGGTTACAAAAAAGGTTTGTAAATAAATTGTTATTTTGCTTCATGTCTCTTCAGCCTACTTAACTGTTAAATTTATCTGCCCCTTTCTCTCCCACTTTTCTGTAAATATGAGGGAAGGAGGCTGGGAAGGGTAAACACAGCACTAAGTATATGGAAAAGAGGAAATTATTCCTCTTGAACCACCCAGACAGAGCAACAAAGAAAACCAGACCATCTTTTCATGTTACACATAAAGGCACTAGACCTCGGATATGTAGGCACCTCGACTGCTAATATAAATAAAAGCTTTCCCTTTCTCCGTTCCTGTTAATTATTTTCAAATCTGTGTAGATATAACACCTTCTTCCTTCCTTTTCATTAGCTCATGAATGTCTGCAAGACAGAAGTTCTGGTCTGATAATACCTGCTGAAGCACAAAACCCCTCCTGTGGATGCCAATCCAGTGCCAGTGAGATTTAAATGCTGGAGCTGGTTCAAACACCTATGAAATTTTCAGATAAAATCTTTATTAAAACAAGTTAGGATTGAAAGTGCATTTCATAGGAGTTCCTGTAACCTCACCAAAACGTTATCATTTCCTCGCAAAAACTCTACATGCTTTAAATAATTGAAGAGCTGGAATTTGAGAAACAGATTGGACTGCTTGGTTATCAATGCCACACATTGCTTTGCTATTTATTTCTCTTACAATTTACATGTAATCCTAATCTAGTCCTCAAATTTTCAAAAATATATACAAAGCGAGAAACTTCTTCAGGGATTATGTAATCCTGTTTCCCTTTTCAAGGAATTCACTTACCCAGGTGCAATTACAGCATATATGAAGTCATTATTCACAGTGACCATCTTAACTAAAATTAAAAACACCAGTTGAATACGTCAGCATACACTCACATGAACCTGAAATACCTAGAATTGTGTATCTCATTAAAACAGTCATTTCAGCTGTGTTTGTTAATTATTCTTCCTTGACATGACAGTCAGCTGCCAAAAGACATAATTCAAAATAACGCAAGACTGCATTTTTTCCAAGTACTAGATTCTGAATGAAAACTAAATTATGATCCTAAATTAACGATGAAAATAAAAAATAATATGATCTTAAACTTCCTTTGAGCTTAAAGAGTCCAAGACTGACTTGATGCATTTTGCATGAGATTAATTTTTTTTTTTTAACATATTCTGGGGAAATGCTAAATCATAGGCACCTCCACCTCCGCCACCTTCTCTTTTCTCTCCTCCTGGTCATTTTGGCTGTCCTTACACTGCTGGAGATTTAACTAACTGGAAATTAAACAGGAACTCAAACTACATACTGAAGTTAATTCTTCATTATATATTATTAGAGTAAACAAGATTCACTCAATATCACTTACAACTTATAAAATGATGGAGTTTCACTGAAAATGGAGGGGAGATTTAAAACAAAAAAGGAGACATCATCTACCTGAACTTGTGCAAAGCACTTGGCACTGTGCTGCATGACATCCTTGTCTTTAAATTGGAGAGACATGGATTTGACGGATGGACCAGTCAATCCTCAGATAAGGAATTGGCTGGATAGTCACACTCAGAGTTGCAGTCTACAGCTCGACATCCAAGTGGAGGCCAGCAGTGAGTGGCATTCCTCAGGGGCCGGTATTGGGACTGGCACTGTTTAACATCTTTGTCAGCAACATGGACAGTGTGACTGAGTGCACCCTCAGCAAGTCTGCAGACAACACCAAGCTGAGTGGTGCAGTCAACACACTGGAGGGAAGAGATGCCATCCAGAGGGACCTTGACAGGCTTGAGAGGTGGGCCCATGGGAGCCTCATGAGGTTCAACAAGTGCAATGTCCTGCACGTGGGTCAGGGCAATCCCAAACACAAATACAGGCTGGGCAGAGAATAGATTGAGAGCAGCCATGTGGAGAAGGACTTGGGGGTACTGGTTGATGAAAAGGTGGACACGAGCCAGCAATGTGCACTTGCAGCCCAGAAAGCCAACTGCATCCTGGGCTGCACCAAAAGCAGCGTGGCCAGCAGGTCGAGGGAAGGGATTCTGCCCCTCTGCTCTGCTCTGGTGAGGCCCCACGTGGAGCGGTGTTCAGCTCTGGGGTCCCCAACATAAGAAGGACATGGACCTGTTGGAGTGAGTCCAGAGAAGGGCCACGAAGATGATCAGAGGGCTGGAGCACCTCTCTTATGAAGACAGGCTGAGAGCGCTGGGGTTGTTCAGCCTGGAGAATAGAAGGCTCCGGGGCCACCTTATTGCAACCTTCCACTACCTGAAGAGGGCCTACAAGAAGGCTGGGGAGGGACTTTTTAGCAGGGCCTGTAGCAACAGGACAAGGGGTAATGGCTTTAAACTGAAAGACGGTATATTTAGGTAAGATATAAGGAAGAAATTCTTTACTATGAGGGTGGTGAGGCACTGGAACAGGTTGCCCAGGAAAGTTGTGGATGCTCAATCCCTGAAAGTGCTCAAGGCCAGGCTAGATGGGGCTTTGAGCAACGTGGTCTAGCGGAAGGTGTCCCTGCTCATGGAAGCGGGGTTGGAACTAGATGATCTTTAAGGTGCCTTCCAACCCAAACCATTCTATGATTCTATGATTCTACAGCAGTAATGAAACACCATTTTTAGTAAATAAAATAACTCTCTGGTTTACAGTTTATGTTGATATACATAAACACAGATGATCCTGAACTTAGACTTTAGCTAAGTGGGCTACTGGAGTAAAGAAAGTGTGCTAAATGTAAAACCGTCTTTAGAGATGGTTATTTTTGTGAAGAATAAGAAAATTACACTTGATTTGATTCTTTCAAGAGTAATGTCTAATGTCAAATTATGTTGCAACTACTACGTAGCTACTCCGATATTAACGTACCACAACTAAATCCTAACTGAATCACACTGAATTTGTTAGCAGTGGATTGGATGAAGTATCAATTCATGTCACAATTAGTAAAATCAGGTTCCTTCCAAAAAAAGCTTCTTTATATTGATCCTTTTTTTCCTGTCAAGCATTATTTGAACTCACACAAGTATTTATTTGCAGCTGCGGAAATGGTAAGCTGTAATAAATTGGAAATGAAATGAAAGCTGCTGCATGTCACTTTACAATACATGGGCACATGCAGGTGCCATGTTTGTGCATTTATGCAACATGATATGATAAGTGCTCTCTGTGGATGCATGTCATATGATTATCATTACTGCTAAAATAATAAGCTTTAAGCAGAGTGCCTGGAAATATCCAAAACAGTCTTGGAAAGACAAATGACCTCCTCCTCTATCTCCCTAAAACCAGAGCAGTTAAACAGATTGTGGAAAAACTTTGGTACTGATGACTTCTACGAGGCACAAAAACCTTAGAGCAAAAGTTGTAATCCTCATTACCAAACATGGAAGACATCCATTAATTTTTATTCTTAACTTCCAGACAGCTTTCCCTCTTCTGTTATTTCACACATTCAAAAGTTAGGTCGGGGGTATTGATGATTGCTTGAATTTTAAAACGAGAAGTGAGGTTGTGATGATATACATCATCTGCTGGGAAAACTTCTTTGTCAGGTGACAGTCTAACGTAGTACGCTACATAGTGCTGAAGGTTTCATCACGCCTACCTATGGAATGTCAGCAATTACCACAGTCTCTAAGTGGAAGCTGCCTATCTCCGGAGAAATCTTAACAAGCAAAGACAGTAAGAATCACAAGGGGCCCAGAAAGTCCCAAAGAGCATTAAACTGTATCCTCTTAGGCTACAAACATGTTCTACAAAGTACAGACATATGAACTATTTAAACCTCTGAATTCCATATGCATGAGTCAGAACTGAGCACAGCAGCAGTAACCACTGAAAGCAACAGTCCCAAATATTTGAATGAATGTAGTTATAACAAATTGAACAAGATCTACAGCACAGTTATTAAACTGAAGTCCCTGTAGGGACTTCAAACATAGAACAACATACAGTGCACAGGAAAACCAATTTTATAAAAGTAATATCTTGAACATAACATTTTCAAAAAGATGCTGTGAGCAAAACCTAGTACAGAGATTCTCCATTCAACACCTTGAATTTTTCTGTTCATCTGCTCATCCTCCTCAAAGTCACAGATTTACAGACTTTCCACTACGGGCTCTACTCTCTCAGATATCTTTTCACGCACAGCTTTAAACCTGTCTCTGTTAATTCAGTCAACTTTCAGAACCACTAACGCTAATGGTTAGAAAGGTCTATACCTTAGCAGATAGTAGATGGTAAAGTATACTTCTACACTTTAAAAAAACTAATGTAGCTTAAATAGCAATTTGTAATTTCCCCAATACTTTCAGTTTCAGAAGCAGCCAAAATACCATATTACATAGCAGGACAGACAGTATCATGGTAGAGGTAGCATGAGCTACACATACATGCTCAGGGGCAGTGACACACACAGATGAATGACTTCAGCCAAAGGAAACCACTGAGCAGAACTCATCAAAATGCCTGTGAACTTTGATGACTTGGTTGCTATGCATGCTATCTTTTTTTTTCCTTAAGCCTAAAGCACTCAATGCTGTACTTACACCACGTTTCTGGAGAATTCATAGAGTATTAGGAGGGAGCAAGTAGGGTCAAACTCTAATTCTTCCCACAAGCTGTACAGAAAGGGAGAGCACTTGCAGACAACAGAAAAGAAGGCTACATCTTTGACTTATTCTGCCACAAAATAGGTTTACTTGAAGGGAAGCATTAGTGGTGGCACTGTCTGAGATGTTAAGACTTTGATCATCTCTGGCTGAGGCAACTTAAGGTGTTAATCATTTTCAAGCTACTTCAACCACATGACATGGCCTTTCGTTCCTCTAGCAGGGCTTAGAAAAGGGAACATACAGCCATTTCTATGCTTCAACATAAAATTTCTACCTTCACTGGTTATTTCAGTTATTCTTACAACTAATAGGGTTTTGAACCTCAACCTTCTCCTGAAGTGGTATTGCTGCCTGCTGCCCCAAGCTCGGAGAGCATTTTAAAGCTGTAGCGAGCCCCTTGGTGAAAATCTAGTATATGTATTTCACTGATCACAGAAATTTCATCAATATAGCTCATATAAAACTTCTGCTCTTTGTCTAAAATAATTCACCATGAAATAAAATTTCCAGTTACCTACTGAAACACTAATACTTCTGAAAAAACAACTGTTCTTCAGATAATGCTTTTCTAAATGAATTATTCTGAATGAAAGAAAGAATGACTGCAATTTCAGGTAATGAAACGAGGAAGGAATAAGTTTTGTGTTTGAGAGCCAGAAAGAGACATATAGCAATAAAACTGCTTAAATCAAAATACACCAGAAAACTACCTACCAGTTGAACCACTGACACACAGAAACCTTCCAAATGCTTTAGAAAAAGTTGGGTTTTTTAAAGTGAAGATCAGACATTTTGATATTGGTTTAGAATACACAGATAATATCTCACATGGATAATGCTTTCAGTATTATTTTAAAAGTCTGACTTCACATTTTCAACATACAGAAAAAAGTGTACATGCTTTTTAATAAACATATAGTACACGGCTCTTTCACAGATAGGTCAATAAAAAGGCCTCTCGTCTTCACTACATGTAAACACTTAAAAACGCAGATGATGTCATCTGAGTTTGTCACTCCATGATCTTTTTGTAATCCATGTTGAGAAATAAGCTATTCTATGTCACAATTCACTTGACTTATTTTCCATGCCTATCTGAGGATGATATTAATTGCTCCTTACAATTTCTCTCTGCTGACTATATGCAGAGTCTAGATGATGAGCTCAGATGTAGACGTTTACACTGTACACTACAGAGATTAAGCAAGCTCAGTCTCCCCCTTGCTCTCTAAAAATTGAATTGATTGTACGTTAGCCTAAAGTCACCGGGTGAGCCTGAAGTGGTGGAATCTATATGCTGAGCTGCTTTGCCTTGCACAGAGTAGCCTCTCAATCTTAAAAATTGTAATTATTCTTCTGAGGTGGCAAAGTTCCTGGAATAAGTATCATTCCATTATGTATGTATCTGCTTTAAACCAACTTTGAATCCGTTCCAACATAAATAGAGAAGATGGGGGAAAAAAACCCGCTGCATGTTAAATTAAAGCAAATATAACTTTTTTTCTTTTAAATCAATCTCCAGCTTTTCAGAAGAGCAACAATATCAATTTATATACAATGAGTGTAAATAGCTCCAGGAGAGTTCAGTGAAACATTCAAAGAATATGATAAAAAGCTAAGCAAGTTTATCAGTACATTTAAAATTATCTGCACCTCTTTGAATCACTTCACGCTAGGAAAATACGTAACCTTCATCTCGAAAGCCTAGTGTATCTTCACATCTCACTCAGAGAAAATAAGGCAGATACTGTTCTATTTTCCACACATCTCTGTCAGTAGACCACGCTCTAGGGAAGTTGAACATCATCTATGCTTCTGTCAGACATGATCAGTTATGCACAGATGTAGACATCCACTCTTCTTTTCTCTAGCAATTTTTTTTTCTTTATTTCATGTGTTTTGACTTGCAGTCATGAAATGTGATACAGAAAAAAGTTTTTAACATATAATGATTTTGGGCCATATTATATGAAAATTATCTGTATTTTCAGATAATTTTCATATATTTTCATATTTTTCATAAATTATCATAACTCAAGAGTGTATTTTTAAATTAGCAATTTACAAAGTAATGTGATTAGAGATAAACCAGACAGTTGCTGTACGCAGATAAAGAAACAACCACAAACCAGCTTGTAACACGGGACAATGGATGGAATATCACATCTTAGAACCTGTTTACAGGCCTAAAAAACTTTAAATCATTTTGTAAAAATCTGTCAGACAAAACACAGAGAAAAAACAAATGGTTTATAGGAGCACTTGAAAGGGTCAAGGTTTGAAGTCTCTTAAAACATCATATGCAGAGCTTCCAGCTAACACAACTGCAGAAATTTCAGGGTTGAGTTAGTTCACCAAATGTTACTCCAAATTAATTGTCTTTTTGGTTTTTGCAGACTCCGGTAAACAAACAAAAATCCATTTGGCTAAACTTGGTTTACTTTAGACCCAACACAAAAAGATCTACAAAACATAAAACAAGATTATTGGAACTAGACATTCTTAAGGATAGACGGTCATTTCAGTACTTACAACGTACTTTCTGTAAAAACACACAATACAGATACAAATTAATTTTAAAAAAGAAACCTCCCACTAAACAAAACTATAATCTTTCACGGCATAATTCCCATACCAAAACACAAAGGTAGTTTTTTTCAGCTGGATCTCCAGTCACTGTACTTCTTAAGGCTGTCTGAGGACAGACGGAGCTAGAGATTGTCTATTAATCTTGGCATTATGGTGTGTCATGAATTCTCTTGACTTCTTATTTGAAGTCCCACGAGTGTGCATTCAGCCCTCCACCTTTTAAAGTAGATCCATTCTTTATTCGCCAACATGCTAGGCCAGGTTCTTTCTAGCAATGACTAGTCTTGCCTGCCTACAAAATGCGTAAAGCTTTGTGATTTTTCTCAGTATCCTAAAAACCACTGACTTCCATCAATTTTCCTGTTTCATGAACACTGGAATCATTTGTGATATCCCTTAGCAAGTACTAAAGAGTAAGCGTGCTATATAACTTAAATGAAAATATTAGATCTGCATATAAGAATGCATATAATGTCAAAATTATGGTCATAGTTGATAAAAATAAATTAACTGCACATATAACAAAGGCGACAAAACAGTAATGGCTTTTTCAAAATTATCTCAGTTTTCAAAAATTATTCCTTCCTCTGTTGTCAGGTCTGAAAGGTCAGCTTGTATTCTAATAAGTATGGAAAAGATATGTATTCAGCAGTACAATATATTAGTTTTAAAGGTAAGTAAACAAGAGTGAAAAGTATCATCTTCTTGGAAAGAGGAAATGTCAGAGTGGAGAGAAATTAATAGCAGAGTTCATCAGGAATCAGGTTTTGGATCAGTCTTGCTTAATAGTTTAACTAATGTCCAACACACATACTGATGACAAAAAGTTGGAAAAGGATTGAGCATCACACTGACGGAACTGGATGGTCTTGAGGAAAGTTGATTAATTTTAATGGAGCAAAGTGCAAGGTGACTCACTCAGGGATGATAAATAAGAGTAGCTGCTCTAAGCCAAGAACTTGTAAATTAGGAATTACCAAGGAGAAGAAATATCTGCCTTTGTTAGCTGATCCCTGGATGATTATGAACCACCAATGTGACAGAGTGATCAAACAGACAAATACCATTCTTGAACATATCAGGCGATATACTTCTGGTAGATCAGAAACTATGACTGACATATAAGGCATCAGTGAAATGTTTTGTCGGTATAACCTTAGTCAACCATCTTCAGAAAAGACAGATGCAGGGAGAAATAGGTCTAGAGAGGGACCACAAGCATGACTACAGAATGGGGAAGCTTCCAAGACAAGGCTGAAAGAGTTTGACTTTTCTAGTATTAGAAAAGCAAAGGCTGAGGTGGGATATAATTCTTCTCTTTCACAACCACAGGAAAGATCTGATAAATTTATAAGGGAAGATTCAGACACAGAAGGAAACTGCAGGCTGCTCCAAGTCCCAGTGTCGTGAAGCAGCGCAACAGTGAAAGCTACTGATCCAATCAGTTCTCTGCCAGCTCTCACAAAGTTATTGGTGCTACCAGCCGTGGAGAGAAAAAAGAGTTATGTAAAGGAACTTTAACCTAGAAATTCACCAAAAATTAAATCGGTTGAGGAAGGCCTAAGCTGCAGTTTCCACAGTATGCGCGATTAAGGAAGCACCAGAAAAGGTCTCAGTGGTGATACACCTAGTTCTAAGGTATGATGCAATGCAACGCTGACGAAGTTGTACTGAAGAAGTAAAAAATGAAGACTCAGAAAGAATGGCATGTATCAGTATTTTTCTTATCTGATGAGGTTTTATGCTGTTCTGACCAACATGGTCTGTGAATAATTTCTTACATTAGAAGACATAGTAGTGCAACTGAAAGACATTTTGAGAAAACATGTATAAAGAAGAGCTACTAATGGGATGTGCTGATTGCAAGACTTATTTCCAGTATTGCAAAATTAGGACAAGCAGTCCAAATATTATACCTCAATTTAATATTTCCCACTATGATAAACTAGAGAAAAGCCTTTCATCTGTATTCCATAACATATAAGTGCTTCAAAACTCCAGAATATGAGAGAAATCTATTGAAAGTACCTTATTAAAAAAAAAAAAAAAAAAGCTTGGATATCAAAGTATTCTGAAAAAAAAACTAAAATTGGAAATAGTTATTTTAAGAAATATCAGGATTAAAACTCCTTGCTTCTAGTTTCTAGCCTAAAAGTTACGAAGCACTACTTCTTTCAGTCATACCACATCATGTTACAAAATTGTATTTTTGCTTAAATTCTAACATAGTTTCATAAACGTGTATTTGATAGGTAAGTGACAACATCACACTGTAAATACTTCAGAGAACTGTAAGGCATTAAACCTTTAAAATGTCAACAGTTTAAGGAATCATAGCTTTGCACCAGTAATCCAAAGAGCATACATCACTGTGACTTTTCCCTGGGTTTTTTTTGCATTTCACTGGTAGAGAACACTTTTCTCAGTGTTAACTTTTCAAAATAAATACCTGTGAAGTCTTTTAGAAGTACATAATATTGTAAATTGTGGTGAGTCATGTTGAACTAATAATAATGTAGGGATTTTCATTTACTTAGTCTTTTGTTTTAAAGAGAAAGAGATACAGATTAAATGCTGATTTTAGAAGACACTGCTATTAACTCCAGAGTTCCAGACAAAATCTAACTGAAGATTCCGTAATTGCTTAAATAGCAGCTACTTTTACAATTGTCCTTAATTAGGTCCCAATTTAGCAAATCACTTGGCCATATGCTGAGGTCCCACCGGATTTAAGAATGTGCATAGAGTTTTGCACATGCATCAGAGCTTAGCTGAATTGGCTTTAACATTAGACATTTTTTAGTTATTTTTAATTTCTGGAACTGCTGTAGCCTTTCGAATTTTCTTGAGTTCTTGGGGATTTCAGCTATGATTGCTTCTGACTATTACACAAAGGCAACTGACTTGTTTTAAATTATAAGTTTATTTCTATATGCCAAGGTTTGACTGAGACTGAGGGAAGAATTTCAGAATAATTAAAGAAGAAAGTAAAACAACTGAGAGACAGATGGTACTAAACTTAGTGCCACCAAACACTTTAAAATAAGATGAGCAGCTCCTTCAATCAACAGGAAACCTCCAATAGAGGGGACAGACCCTGATTACCCTAGAAACTAAGTAGCAGAAATTGTTCTGGTTACCAACCAAATTTTATTCACTACTTCAATTTTTCAAGTAATTTTGCTTCCCTACAAAACTCTGACATTTATGGAGCACAAGTTGTGAAACTCTTCCCTCGTACAGGTAAGTTTCTTTCCCAAGGGGCATGTTTACTTCCCCTTTCTGTGCAGCTGGAATTGCATATATATTTGTCTAGTGATACTTATCCTCTGTGCTGAGACAAGGACTGTCCTCTGGGTCTTGTGGAGCCTGTAGCAACAGGTCTCTCTCATCTGGACATCTCATCTTGGCAATATCAACAAACCCTGCCTTCAAAGACCATAATCCAAAACAAGTACAGTGAACTATAGTAAGATTAAAAATATTTGGAGTCTTTTTGTTCACCCTTGGGTGCTCAGTGATTCACTATGCACTCAGTTCACATTTGCAACTTTACTTTAGGCAAGTGTGGGAGGAAAAAATAATTGGGTTTTATATGATAAAACCCTTCCATAACCCATGCCACTGAGAAACAGGGCTGTCAAATCCATACTCTGGCATTTATGATATAAACAGAAAGAGTAACTACATCTACACATCCGCCTTGTGCAGTTCGGAGTATACCACCTTTAAAGCAAAATGGTGAACTACAGAAGATGCAAAGAAGGGCAACCAGGATCATCAGAGTTTAGTGGTTTCTGTATTCAGAGACACCTGAATGAGGACAGGAAAGAGGTCACAAAATCATGAGTAAGGTGGAAAAGATTACAAAGGAACAATTTTATTCTTTCAGGATTTTACAGAAAAACTTGAGTGTACCTATTGAAAACATCAGGCGTCAGGTTTGGAACAAATTAAGGAAATGGTTTTTTGAGCAACACACATATAAATCAATGCCAGAGGGTGCTCTGACAGACAAACTCTAATTCTGGTCAAAAAGAGATTAGACAACTTAGGGCCAACTAAGAAAGACAGACAAGATACAATTCAGGCCTGGAAATTTCTAAATCACTGATTGCTTGAATATAGCGTGTGCAAACATGGAAGGATCTGTGTCCTCAGCAGCCTCTACTGGCAAATACTGTAGAAAGAGTAATGGCTTAGATAACTCTCTGTCCTCCTTTTTATGAGATGATAATGGAAGAGAGGAAGGAGCTGCCCTGGCAAAAACCTGGTTGTTCAATCCAAAAATGCTTAAGTGCCACCCAACAGAAATACTGGCTTTTTAATTCAGAAGTTTTTCTCTGTGACTGCATGAGGCACTCTAAGTTCACAGGAACACAGATTTGGCAATTTTACTAGGCAGGCATGTTTCTAGATTCAGCCTGCACGAGGTTAATCTGTACTACTCCATAGTTTAATTTCATATTATCATCTGGTAATTTGATGAATGGGTTAAAGGTTTCTTATTTACATTTTTAAGCAGAAACTCGCATGCCGCTATACCTACTTCCTACATCTTCAAATGAAGATGAAGAAATACTGTTAAACAAACAGTTCTTTTTTAATTGTTTGGCTTTTTTTCCCCCCAACACAAAAGTTAAATGTACTGGTGCAGCCTATTCTAAAACCAAGACCGTTATTTTAAAGCAAGATATCAAAATTCAGATGATGGTATGTATAGTGATACAAAATTAAAAACTCTGATGCTTTGGCCTACATAAACAGGAGATTTCCTCCATCGAAAGCAGACAGGAAGAAAACAGTCCTTGTTATGGTATCACATGGAAATGTCATTTTTATTCACTAGCATCACAACGTATTAAAATGGTCTAACATATGTATATAGAACAATAATGTGTAGAAAAATGAAAAATAAAGTGCTTGGTTTTTTAATGGGAACTGAACTACTTTATTATTGATATCTGTTGAAATAAAAAAAAAAACAAACATTAAAAAAATAAAACTATTTCTTGATACATCCAGGTACTTCTGAGACTGACAAAAGAGACCATAACACCAGCTGTCATATTCTATCATCTAAATATGCATTTCTGAATTTATTAAATGTTACATTATCTAGTTTCAGCATCATTGTGTTCCAGTATGTCATACACGCTAGCTCCTTGTAAAAACCGTTGTGTGGAAATGTTGCATCATAAAAAACAAAGTTACCTCCACGTTTCTAAAATACATGCGTTTTTTTCAAGACAGCCTTTCCACTGGGCTTAAAATATCTTTCACTGAACTTCCAGAATTGCACTGACAGTAACCATGTCATTAGGAGAGTAGAACGGGATCAAATTCATTTGCAGTGTTTCTTTCCTTAAAAAAAAAAAAGCAGCAATAGAGAGCTTTTTCCATAAAGTTAATTACAGAAAATGATTTTTTTATTAAAAAAAAAAAGAGACCTTTCACTGAAAAGTTGAAACTGTTCATGTACCACACTGGATTTTTGAAAATGGGACATGCTTATGCCTAGATCCTAAGGAGATATCTTCAAATGCAGAACACAGCTCATACTCTACCAGATCAGCAATAGATAATTACACTGATCATGACAATACACTCATTCAATTCATTTTTCTTCTGTTGCAGCCTAAGGCAACTGTTCACAACTGGAATAAATACTAAAGAAAACCCATATGGATATATTTTTGTTTTGTTTTGTTTTCTAAAATGTAAGCCATCCAAAATTGGGGGGAAAAAAAATAAAACAAACACATTTTCAGAAAAACAAAGCAAGTATTTCACTTTGACTTTCATAAATGCTTGTCTATGTGAGTTGTATCTATACTGGCAATCAAAATTAGACCACAAAATAGCATAATGGACATGGATTTTATTACTCTAATTTGATCATAGATCCAATAATGAAGGAAAGGCAGATAAAATTGACTAACTTAATATTTATGGGAACTTGAACTACTGAAGAGATTAGTACTTTTACCCAGTTAAGCTTCCAACTGTCAGCTGTCATTACAGGACCTGCCAAAAAAAGCAAATGATACCAATGTTGAACTTGTAACATGAGCGCTGGACCCTTTTAGTGAGAAGCAAAACATGCAAGTTAAACCAGGAAAATGCACTGCTTCCTGGCTTTACATTAAGGACAAATCAATGTCCTGGTCCAGCCATAATAAATTACATTTTGCCAGGCTACATCACCTTGGTTTTCTCTACATGAAATGCCAGGGGAAGGTATTAACAAATGTCAGTGGAAAGTAAGAAGACACAGTTGAGATTTTTGAAAGCACCCCAAACCATATGAAATTTGGGCACTCTCTGCGTCCCTTACAGATCATACCAAAAAAAAAAAATCATGGTTCTCTTAGCTGGCAACATTCACAGTCATCAGACAAAGGGAAAACCTCTCTAATGATAATGCGATCATAAGACTGACAGACTGACTGCAGTAGCTCTGAAGTTCAACATCAGTCCACTGCGACTACTGATGACTGGGATGTCCACAGCACTACCAGGGTGAAACGAGACCTTTTACTTCTAGTGGAAATGTACAATCTGGGGCATTTTCAGCCAATGAGGACTTACAATTTCAGGTGATGAAGCAGTCCATGACTCTTGACAAATAGACAATGAATACAGGTTAGCATAAGTCTATTAGCCAACTAAGAATAAAGACTGATGCTCATATGTATGAACTTTTTTTTTTTAAAAATGCCCAAAACAGGACATTTGGTTCCCATAAAGAACGGGTAGTCAAGGAAAAGACTTGCAGCCACTTTTCCAGCATGTGAACACCTCTATAATACAATTCTAGAATTCTGTGCGTATTGAATATTTGCTTCAGCTAATAAAAAGGAGCCCAGCATAAACAAAACAAAAATGTGTGCATTGCTCCTGTCCGTGAAAGCTCCAGAAGATTACAGATGCTTTCTCACTGACAGGGTAACCTTTGCCTATGCTGAAAGAAATCCCATACATGAGAAAACAGGTTAGCGTATAGGATTTTGCAACTGAAAGGTTTCTCCAATATGGAAGTATAACGCGAGTGCACATGTCTGTACGCATATGCGCGCGTGCACACGCACCACTTACCGAAAGACTTCTTTTCATAACGATTAAGTAATCTAAAATGTAACCTCATACACTGAAATTGTCATACAACAGCAACTTCAGAATTCTGCATAGCATTAGAAAGCAGTCTATCAGACACTTTTTCCCAAATGACTGCATGTTTCTAGATTATAATAGGCCTGAGCAAACAATTTGGGAGCACCTGTATGATGAATGCTCATTAAAAAGTTCCCGTTTCAGTGTATCATGAATTCTGGTCATGAGCTTGGTGAGAAATCTTTAGTATAATACTTCTATTTATATCATACCCAGAGCCGGGAGGCACACTCACACTCTAACCAGCCATCTTCTGAAGCATTTTTAGTTCCTCCCTTGCAGTCTGGATTACAACTTTCGGATTCATTACTCGATTTTCACATAATCTGGCATGACATGCAATCCTAAAGTAAAGTGGCTCGTGAGTCACAGTCTTAGTAAGTCTGTAGACTTACTACAGTCATTTCCATTTGACAAGCTGGCTCTAGATGGGATTGTGACCACCCTATACACCCCCCCAAAAAAAAAACCCAAAAATCTGAAACCTTAAAACTTCCTTGCTGTCTCCCTAGGCTCTCCTGCTTCAAGTTGGATGAGTATGTAACCACTCTGAAGAGATCATTTCTCCTTGGGCTGTGAGCCAGGTGGGGGCCTGGAAGACATCCACACTAAAGCTTAGTCTTCAGTGATGGGTATCAGAGGGATGGGGCATGGCTTCTTTACGTGCACCTAGACAGAAGGCTTGAATTGTTACATCACATCACAGCATCGTGCAACTGTTTCCGGCAGTTTCTAACTCATCTCCATGCCCCTCGTCTTTCAAAAAGCGAGTTTTAGGAAACAAAAAGCTGTAAAATGCGACAACGGTCAGGACATTAGCTCAAATGTTTTCTTGTGATTAGTAAGAATATTGTCTTTGTGTAAAAATGCTTTTCGGGGAATGGCTGAAATTAGTTATGGGAGGAGGAAGCCATAAAACGACCACGAAATTGTGAGCACTTATTCCAGGGCAAATTTTGTGTGATTTATAGCAAATCTGACCTGTGACATGAGAAATTAGAAGAGAACCACCAGTTTCTTTACTAGTCTTTATAACTTTCTGTAAATGTCAGAGGACTAGAGTACAATAAAAAGTTAAAGTAAAATTGACAGGAAACATTACATATGTACATTTTGGAAGCTACTTATTTCCGCTCTCAGAATGCGGGGGGGGGCGCCAGGCTGGCTATAATAAGATGTTAATGAGTAAACAGCATAACTTAACGACTGTTACAAGAACTTCACAGGCACTCTGTGAGGCCCCAGTATGCGTCTTAGTCTAATTTTGGCAATGACAAAGCGATGGCAGCCTCGCGGTGCCTCTCAGAACAGAATTTGATGCCACCGGGCATAGCTGGACTCAGCCAAGTCTCCATCAACAGCCTTTCCCACATCACATAACACTTGAATGAAAACCTCAGCACAGCTTCCATCCACATTCCTCAAGGAGAGCCAGTAAGAAACTTAAAATATTTCATAGGGCTTTGTTGTAAGGCAGATTTCAAGTCCTCATTTAATAGAGCCTGCTTTTATTTCTTTCTTGTCTTCCACCTTCTGTTTCCCTCCTTTTTAATCACGTTTATTTTTAAAGCGCATCGTGTTTGAAGAAAAAAATTCATTATATGTGTAGATAAACAGTTAAAAAGATAGATAAAAAGTTTCCTGTTGTTTTGGTTTGGATTGTTGAACGTTTTGATTTGCATTAATGGTCAAATAAATCAAAAGATGACACTGTACAATGTAAAAGTACAGTAATGAATAGCTGTTTACATGGATTTAAAATATTTTGGTAGTGCGCAGTGTGCAAATTACCAAGATATGAAGAGAAGTTATGATTTACATTGTGCAAGAATGAGGTTCATAGACTATTTATCCTCTGTTTATTTTTACTAATCCAAATTATTACAATAAAAGAATAGCAATATGTGGTCACATAATTAGCTCTTACAATAATTAGAAGGGGAAAAAAGCCCTCACTGAGGCAAACACGCATTTCTGTGCAATTTAAACAGGAAGTCCTCGATGATTAACATTAATTGAGAAAAGGCTTTTCTAGGAAAAAAAAAGGATCCTGTGTGAAACATTAAACAAACTTATCTGATATTTATGTTTTTTTCTTTAATAATTAATGAAATGTAAATAGTCAAGGGAGTCTAGAGTTTTGCTTTGTAACTAGCTACTATTATAAATGGCAGTCAGATGTTTACAGAATACCCAGAACCCTTTTGTGTGGAAGGAGGTTACAAATCTGCCCCTTTTCCCTGTTCAAAGTCAAAAATAATGGTGCCTGGTCCCCAGAGCATTCATTGCAAGAACTGTTTGCATATTCAGTTATTGTTTCTGCTGCGTCAGTCATCTGCTGAAGTTCACTCTAATGTGGCCCTGATCAATTCTGCCAGCTGTGCTTAAGTGCTGTTTACTATAATAACATCACACTGCATTCTTATTTGGCAACAACAGCTATGACAGCACCTAAATGCATTGAGAAGCCAAGATTTTATCATGTACACGGATCAAATTGGAATTGTTTATGGAGGACAGTGTTGTTCTATTTCTGTCCTTTCTAGTGAATACCAATACTACAATAATGGCTTTGCCAAAAGCATTACTACTCTGCCCTTTCTAATAAGTGAAGGTCTTGTTGATCTAAATACCCTATAGGACATGGAAATTATTTCATTATGGCAGCATACACATTTTCACTGGATAGGAGAGAGAACTTAGAAGATGGGCAGATTAGATAGAGAGATATGAATTGGTATTACTCAAGTAAGTACAGAAATATTTTGTTAACATACCAATATATTTGGTAAGATTCAAAAAATAGTATAATTATCCAGTGTTTAAAAGGAAAAGAAAGAAAAAATATAAACCAGAGTAATTGAATAACAACAGAAACACTCGCTGTGGCACAAAGGTCTCCAAACACATTCGCAACATTTCAAAGTAGTTTCACATATTTTTCCCAATATGCACAACAGTTCGCTTGGCCATATGTTAAGTAAATCAAATGTCTTCAATATACAGGCAGAGTGAAAGAGCCATAAAGAATGAACCTGATCCTCCTTCTCCTGAAATCAGTTATAAATACAGCAATAGAATCTTGTCTTGGGAGTTATTTTTTACACTGTGATAACACCCCGCAGTATGCTAGATGCTTTCCAAACAGAGATGAAGACACATTTCCGGACAGCGTACATATAAAAAGACAATGACAGATGAAGCAGGGGAGGGGGAAAAAAAGAATAAGATGTCCACAAAAAAGGTTGTAATATGGAGACGCATAGGTCTTATTAGCCTCGCTATTTTTATTTTGAGGGAGAGGGGCTTTTCCATTATCTTTGAGGTTTACAATGCTGAGCTCCCCTCAGTTTATCCTCCCACGGTTCAGTCTTTCTTTTTTCTTCCCTCATCGGCTTCCAGGTGCCGCTGACCTGTCCTTTCTTCTTCTCACAGCCAGTATTCAGTCCTCCCCTTCCCATAAAGACAAATCTTCACACAAACCACTAAAATGAAGAGGGGGAGGTTCTGGGGAACCACAAACATGCACTCATAGAACCAAAGAAAAGCAAACTTCACAGGAGCAACACCAGGCTTTGAACACCATCCAGGAGAAGGTCTTTAACAGGCATGGAGAGGTGTGAAGACAGTTCTTAAAAACTAAAAAGATGGGAGATGGAGGGATGAAAGATATGTAAAGATATGGAGCCAAGGACAGCTAGGTAAGTCCTTGAAGGAAACTGCAAAAAAAGATCAGCTTGATATATTCGAGGAGGTGGGGTTCAAAGAGAAGACCAACATGGCCGTATTGTGAAAAGCCTGAAATATGTCACAGAGCAGACTTCTTGCAAGCGCTTTTCTACATTGCAGCAGAAATTCCCTCAACTATATGGAAATTACTAGAAACGTTGACTGTGTGCTGCCCCAAGAAAACAGATGGAGAAAGCAAAGAAGTCTCTTACAGAGAGCTCACCTTGCTACAGCGCTTGCCTGAGTAGTGCATGAAAGGTGTCCTGGGCAAGGTACCAGAAGCAGCAAAAAGTAGAGGGAGGGGGCAGAGAACTGACACAGGTTACACAACCCAATAAAAAGTTTTCAAAAAAACCCACACCACTAAGTAATACTGATTAAAAGAGGTGCTCCAAAAGCATTAAGAAGTTTAACATTTTGTGCTCTGGCGGCTGCACAGGAGAGAATTTAAGAGAATATACAGAAGTCCTGCACACCTTCAATGGGAAGGGAATACAAGAGTTAGTAGGAGCTCAGTCAGTGACTTCCAACTCTACAATCATAGACGGAGCTGAGCCGTTTAAATCAGCAAAGCCACATATGACAGTCACTTAATTTGAAGTAGCATCCAGCCATAGATGACCTGTCTGAAGAGTGTACTTTAGCATTAAATTTAATTTCTTTTGGGGGATTTAAGGTAAGTTTTTGTTTTGGTTTGCAAACCTAAAGGACCATTTTTTTAATGGGGAAAAAAAGGAATAAATAAATTAGTAAGTAATAGTGATGTGCTTTGAATTCTATGCCTTTCGTTAACTTCTGTCAAGTTATTGGACTTCTTAGGAATAATACAAACAACATGGATAAATCTTAATATGCATTCATGTCGTACATCCTAACAGCACAGAAGGCTCCTTCTGAGCAACTGTAGAACATGCTGTGGCTATGTATTAAAAATACTGCACATTTGGCTATTACAGATCCATAATACATAGTCAGTTTTGCACCAGTATCAGAACACATTATAAATTCTTATTAAAATATGAAAGCAACAATGCCTATTTAAATTCCAGTAACACTAACATAATTTTATAGCTGAAGGAACTGCAACATTGACAAAGGTATTCTAATTTTTCTTTCTTAAAGTATTTGAATATAAAGGATTAACACATTTTATGTCATTATGAAAAATTTGGGGACCAATTCAGAAAACTGATGAATGTTCCCAATTCCCAGTGAAGCTGACTGGAGTTATGAGCCCTCAGAGAGTCACAAGATGTCCTTAGCACCTTGCAAGATAAAGCCAACCTGTCATTTCTATGCTTTTTCTTCACACACGTCACAACATTTAAAATCAGCAAATGACATTTAATTGCTTTTCTGCTAATCTCTTACATACTAAATTTAAATTGGGGTGATTATTTACAGTATATGTATAAGCTACAGAAGTCCGGGGGTTGTAGCTGCAGAGCAGACCTTTACTTTAGCTGGGTTAAATAGTTAGATTGTTGCTTATATGTATAAATAAATCCCTCTTTCATCATGGCCTTAGAGAAAACATGACATCCTTCTAAATTCATCATCAGGTTGCCAGGCAGACTCCAAAACAAAAATAATTCATTCAAACTGTTTAATCTACTCAGTGCAGATTGACAGTATCTTTATATATTTTTGAAAGCTCTTTTAACATTAGCTGATACTTTAGTGTGGGAAGAAACTAAAAGCTTTCTACATATAAAAGTTCATCGTTTACCTTCTCACAGCTATCAGATAAAAGCATAAGGGCAATGAAGCCACAGCTCTCAGATATATTACTCCCAAAGGACAGAACCCAAGTGCATTCAGCATCAGTAAAGGCAGCAGGTGTGAGCTTTGACTAAAGAACAAATGTTATACAAGAGAAAGACGCTTGAGAAGAGGTAACTGAGCCTATTAATGGCCCTGCGCCTGAAATAGGAGGGTTCTGCGCCTCCAAAGACATGAAACGACGCTCACCAGAGGTAAATAAATAAATAAGCGAGAACACTACTTCAGAGGTTTTAGTGAACTTTCTTATGAATGGATTGCAACACACAATGACAAAACTCCCTCAATTCCGCTTTTCAATAACTCCAAGGCACTAGGGATGTGACAGCATGATGAATACCACAACAGACAGCTCCAATATGGTACCATTTTACCAGATCAATATCTCACTGCAATATAAGAAAAAAAGAAGCTGATATTAGTCTACACAGTGTATTACAGATGAGGTACATTTCTTCTTACTGCACTCATGCTGAACCAAAGCAATAATTCATAGATGCCTTTAAAAGGTTTGCACACTAGCACATGCAAAAAAAAGGCTAATCTTGGCTTCAACATCTGTTTGAACATGCAGTAGCTTACAGCAATAAGTGCACAGGATTCTATGTATGTATCTATTAATCTACCTATGCGTACCACAAACACAATGATAAACATATCTGGAGACGGAGAAGTAACGGGATTTATGTATGCTGCGTGGTTCCTTCAGGAATAGCTCTCTTCGGGAACAGATTACTTTACATATTAATCAAACATTTCTTAGCAAGTCAGTGTGTCCCTTCTCTCCCCTCTTTCTGTGAAGACATAGGAACGTTTCTAACTGAAGCTACAGCAGGTACCGTTTTAAAAGTCTTCATTTGCCAACAGCAATCACAGGGTTGTTTTTTTTTCCCCCTGTACTTCAAATAGGAAATGAGTGGGAGATCTCAGTTACTGCTGTGTGATAAGTGCTTGCAAATTTAACCTTTTTATAGCAACTACTGTAGCTTTCAAAATAGAAAACAAATATGATGCCTTGGTAAAAATAATATATTTAAGGCTAGCAGAAAGAAACTATAAAATAGACATTATCAGAATACGCATTTGCTTTCCTTCTTCCCCAGTATTCTCAGAAGAAAACTAATCGGGAAAAAGAAAATTATCTGGTCTGAATAATAATATTGGACTTTATTTCACTCTGATAATGCCATAAATGCCTGTCTTGTACCTAACCTAATGGGTATAGCTGGACAGGTAAAATAATACAGCTATTTTTACCTCTGAGAATGTGGAAGATAACACAAACGATCAAACGAATTAAATCTGCTGTTTGATAGCTGTCTTTAATTCCTGTTGATTGCATTGCTCTCCTCTCCAATATACAGTACAGAAGTCAAGATTTAGACTATTTTAAACTTCTGCTACATTCGAGAATACCTATAGATGATGTGACATTTTACATCTTTTTTTCACTTTCTCTCTCCCTTTGGCTTATTTTTTTCAAAGGTAACACTGCTTAAAGGATATAGAGTGCTCAGAAATACAAGTGGAAATTACTATGCAATGTCAAATTAATTTTTAAAATTAATGATGTATAGAGTTAATATCACATCATTCCTAATGTGTACTTAAAAGCACTTTGTGAAAATTAACTGTGGTATGGTAAGTTGAAATAGAAGCTGAACATTTTATTACAGCAAGAAAAACCAGGGCCAAACTCTTTTAACTCCATCGCTGGCTTATAGATACGTAACTATATACCACAGACCATCACCAGAGCAATAATTGTGACAAACAGTATCAAGTGCCAGAGTTCCGTCCAGGAAGGTATCACTAATTTAACTTTCATATGAAGTTGGACCAAATCCAGATGGACTGACGGGTCTGTAGTTCAGAATGAATCAAAAATTTGAGTCTGAGGACTCAAATTGTTCAGCTGTCTCTCCAGGACAGGAAGATATAAACTGTAACAGAAGTGCCTGCAAGTGAGTTTCATGGAAGAGGATTTGAAAACTCAGGACAGAAAACTACAACAAAATCACAATAGAATTTATTTGCCAAAAAAAAATAAAAAAGCCAGAACAAAACTACTTCTTGGGCTTCATTCTGGTCTCTGTTGATGTGATTGAAAGCTCAGAAGTTACTAAGTAAAAGACATGAAAGTGATGACCTATTTACAGTGATGGTCCCTCTTTCATTAACCTCCTGGATGTATAAACAAGGGCATCATGATGAATTGGGCACCCAGATTCTCTAACTCTGTACGTACTTTGTGCATGCATCACTTAAAGGGGGAAGAAGTGACAATTTAATGCTCTAAGTGGAAGCCTTAAATAGATATAAAATGAAGGACAAAAGAAATAATCAGTAGGATGTACGAAGTAACAGGATTTGAACTCCAATGAAGAAATAAACCGCACATGAATGTAATACCAAAGTATACCAAAGAGTAAATACTCTCATGGAAACAGAGATTAATTGATTACATGAGCAGCCACCTGACATCATACCAACTTGTGTTTGACTGGGCTAGCAACTATGATTCAAGTCACTTGCTGACTTTTTCCATGCATGCTTTTATTGGTAGCATCCAAGAAGTCTGGCCCATAAGAAAGCATAAAAGTTACCAAGTTCATTTACCAGGCTACCTAAAATTTTATGCAAGACGATTAATCAAGCTGGTACTTTATACATACATAGGAATACATAGGCATAGATATGTCCACTGAACTTGACAAGACTGCTAGAAGTTACATTCACACACACAGGCACTAATGAGTTGAGATCTAACTCATTAAGTACTCTGCAGTGAGGAAGGGGCAATACCAATAACTCTGTTATATGTTGCACAGTATTACATTAAAATTTGTCATTTGTTCAACTTCTAAACTCCTGATAGTGAAAAATTATGTAATGAAAGGGGAATAAGAAACTTTTAATGACGAACACACGTTTTCCATTTAACCATTCTGATATCAAATTCAGACACATTCAGCTCAAAGATTGAAGAAACTTAGTGAAAAACTTGGAGCAGTATTATTTATCTACACAGTTGCAAAACCCCCACTATGAGCTGAGAATTTTGTACTGCATTTAGGGAAATACCTAACTGCTTAAATGTGGATTGCATTAGTTTTGTAGCTTTATGGACCCTTAGCTACTGTAACAGAATCTTTCTGGTTCCATTTCCTTTGTTCTATACTGTTCAAAATGCCATAAAAGCTATTTTACAAGAAATTATAAGAAGTTTCCCATAATCAGTATACACTGATTAAGCACAGTACGTATAGTAAGTTAACATGGACATTTTTAAATGAGACACAGTCCATGGAAGACTTGCAAATTCTCTAAAACACCAATTAAAGCATCTTGTCAAACACTAAAAAGGAAAAACAAAACTTTAATCGATCAGGATTTTGCCCTTACACTATAAGCTACTTAGGCTTTGTACAGTCCTTAGTACAATAAGTCCTATGACTATGGCTTTGTGGCACTCTGATGACAAGTCAGTATTTTCATAAATCTGAGTGAATATAAATTACACAATTGTGAAACCTAAACTGTTGAAATTCTTACACAAATTTTCATAGAACATTTTTTCCTAGAATTAACCAACATTTCTGAAAGGCCCTGAAATATAATCACCCAAGGAAATAATGTGAAACAAACAAAAAACCTCCAGTTTCTTAAATCTAACTTTCTTCCCTCAAGTAGCTATAGTTTAAAAAAAAGTCCAACAGGTTATTAGTAACATCAACGCTGGAAGATAAGCGTTATCAGATATAAATCCTGAGTCACTTAAATGAATGAGAAGACCTAAGACTTCCAGAAAAAAAAAAACAGAGAGAGGAAAAACTGGAGACTCCACCTCCACTAGCGGCAGCAAATCCAATTTGAGACCAATGTCCAAAATTTGTTAAATGCTATGATAGCTATTAAGTATTGTGTTCTTGTGAATCATTTTTGTTCCTTTAGTGATTCTTAAATAGACAAGAGGAGAGTTATCTGTACATCAGGGACTAATAAAACATAATTTCTGTAGAAGAGTACAGAAAATATTTAGGAAAGTTCATCGAATGCAACATCACTTAATTGCACATAAACTCAAAGTATATTTTTTCATCAAAATATCTAATGATGGGTCATCATACAGCTTAAATTAAAACATCATTTAGAAGCCCTTTAGTAACCTAGATTTAGTAATCTAAGGGGAAGCATCGTTCACAGAGCCCATGACTAGTTAGTTCTAGCTGAAGTTTTAAAGCAAGTGTTACCTCCGATTAGTGCGAGATTTTGGTTTTAGCCCAAATGCAACTTCTTAAAAATAAGAAAGAACTGGCAAGACTTATAAGCCTGGCAAATTATTGCAGCTTTTAAAACCCGGCAAGTTGAGATTACTCCATTTTGGGGACCGTCCCCCCAGAGGCGGCTCCCGCGCGCTGCGCCAAGGCAACCCAGCGACCTCCCCCTCACACGCTGCTGTCGCAAGTCTTTGTCTCTTTTCCTGTAGTCCTGTTTAAATTCTCACCTTGCTCTGCCCTTGTCATCAAGTCATTCAAGCACAAAGCAGGGAGCACGGGAGTGTTTACTCATTTCCCAAGTCCATTATCTTACACATTAATCACTGGTCTGGAACTTTTGGACAATGCTGAATCTGTTACCTTTTATTATTTTTTTTTTTTCTTTCTGGCTGCTTTACTCTTGGGTCCGATAGTTCACCGCTTCCAAGCTGTACTTACACTTGATGACCTTTACATCTGATTATTTAGCTACTCTTTTTTTTTTTCTTTAAAGACTTCAAAAATAAACACGCATGAAGCCAGCAACAGTGTTTTCCATCGAAAAGTTGCGCTTGCTTGACAAAACCACAGATTTTACTGCAAATCTCCAAGGCATATTCCATTTATGAAGCGCAAAGCTAAAGCCATGGGATGTTTCTAGAAAGGAGCGGAGACACTTTATTTTCTTTAGAGCGACTAGGTTTCTCTGGAAAACCTGGAAGAGCACACGCACACACTTTTTGTTTTTTTTTTAAATGTTAATGAAAAAGAAGTGAAAAGTTATTTCTGAATGCAGGAAGTTTGTTGTTGCAGAAATACATCTTCTAAAACAGCATAAAGTTTATTTGAAACGATTGAAAAAAAGAGGAAAAAGACATAGGTGCAAATCTGGGCAGCTGGAGGCTCTTGAACTACACTTGTTAAAAGATTTGTTTGTGAAACACGCATTTTATTGCCTTGTATGCATGCTATAATGAGGCATGGACAACGGCAACATTACACGTAATGACTGCGTTTCTTGTTTCAGCCAGTTTCCTTGTCCTCTTGCAATTAACGCTTTCCCAGATCACCCAAGGCTACTGCGGGGGGGGGGGGGTGGGGGGGTGGGGAGGGGAAAAAAAAATCTGAAATTCACATAAATGAGCAATGTCAATAGTTTAGAAAGAGTTTACTTAGAGAACAAAGGGCCCTTATGAGGCACTAGTGAGAAGAAATGGGGAAAAAATGAGTCCTCACAATGTCGCCCTTTTCTCCCCGCGACTTGTTATCAAGCAGCCCGCGCGAGCCCCTGCGATCTGCATGAAAATAACGCTCCGTCCCATTCACTCATTTGCATTAATTTCTCCCATTATATCTGCAAATGGCCGCACGTCTCCCCGGCACAATGCGGCGGCCTATCGCGCCCGGCGGCGGCGGCGGCACCAGGTGCCCCTCTCCCCCCGCCCCCGCCGCCCTTCAGGCGGGCTGGCGGCCGCTGACAGGCCCGGCTCGCCCCGCCGGCCCGGGGACTCCTCAATTGGATTTGCTGGCGGTGACAAAATTGTCGCCGGCCGGAGAGGAGGGGAGGAGGAGGAGGAGGAGGAGGAGGAGGAGAGGAGGAGGAGGAGGGGGGGGGAGCTCTTTTGAGCGGGCGTCTATCACGCTGCCATGGGAAAGCGAGAGGCGAATGATTCTCAGTGGCTTCTGATTTCCAGTATTTGTTCAGCATTAGGCCCACTTATCTCCGGGAGAAAAAGCAACATGTAGAGAGAAAGTGACAGGCAGAAACACGCTCCCTCGCCCCTCCATTCTCCCCGCGCTCTGTATTCAAACAAGGGGGCCCTATTACACTGAAAGCTCCGGATCAGCCTCACTCAATTATCGCCGCTAATCCTTATAGCTCTATAAAGTAAATATTTCATTACAATTTCAAATAAACAGTCACCCAATCTAATGAAGCAAGAACTCAAAGTGGCAATGTCATAGAACTTGTTACCGTCATCAAAGGAAAGGACACAGGCCTGTCTGCTAATAACGTTTAAAAAAAGAAGGTTCCCGAGCAGATTCACGAGAAGGGCTTCTTTTATTGTTACCCGCTTTGACCTTTTCCTCTTCCCAAATATTCTTCAACCATCAAAACCACCTTTGCTTTCTTATCCATTGGCGCTTGTGCATGGGGCTCGATCCTGGTACTCGCTGAGAATTCGCTGAGGGACAGTAAATGTTCACAACTCGCAGCAGAATGTAGCATCTTGCCAGAGCTCCCCGGCATCTTTCAAAACCACGACTCACCAGTTTCATCAACTTCATGCTATTTCAATAGAACTGATACTACTTAAAAAAAAAAAAAAAGTAAATTCATACAAGTCTCCACAAAAACTCTTCTCCCCCTCCCCCGAGTCTTGCACTTGAATATGTCTGCTGGACACTTATATGGGAAGGCATCAGCACCTTTATAATCCGCCAAGAGAGGCAATGACAGGTAATGGGATATTTTGTGTGGCAGTTCTTTCAGGACCCCAAACCTCTTCCCAGTTCAGGTAAGGCAAAGGTAGCAAACACACCTCGTAGGTACACAGCAGTGCCGTTATTCCCTGCTATTTTAGGCAAGCACATCCTAAAAAACCCTTCTATAAACTTTGATTAACTTGGGTTACCTTTAAAGTAGCCAGGCTTTTTTATCCACAATTTTTACAACGGGAAGAACGCTACTCTAAGTTTATGTCTTGCATCTCTTTTCAGAAGATTTTTAGAGATGCCCTCTTCCTTCTGCCCTCATCTCCTGGAGGACTTTCCCACTCCCCTCCTCCTTTTCTCCCCTACTCCCATTCAACTGGGGACTGGAGGGGGGGATATTCTTTGTTGTTCCCTCTCTTTCTGACACAAATGAAACGGGCTTTTCTTCTGTCAGCTGTTCACAGTGAAGATACCCAGTGCCTCTTTGAGAAATGTAAGAAATACTGAGATCTCAGAGCAGAGCGCTGTAGGTCAGCATGTAAAATTTAAACCTCCCTAGAGTCAATGCTCACTGAGCAGTCTTCTTCGGTCCTGCTCACATTCCCATGTCATCCACATGTCCCAACACTAACCCGGGGTTTAATGCTAAAAATACCCCTACAAGGCACTATTTTGGGCCTCTGTGCAGTTGTCCTGCGAACTCAGCAAAACACTACGATTCAAACTAGCTTATTTCTGCCTCATACATCATCACGTACAATCAACGGGTACCGAAAAAAAACCCAAACCCCAATTACAGTGTTTCAGAGACTCCATTTCAAGGAGGTAAATTTTAAGTATATAAGTTTTCGTACGTCAACTGCTTGAGAACTGTGTTGAAAAAAGCAACTACAACAAGCAACTATAATGTTGTAGTACCCCTACATAACCCAGTTTTCTATGCAGTCACAGACATCCTGGTTGCAACCATGCAATTGTACGGAGAAGGAAACAGAATATCCATCTAAAACTCTTACAACTAAATAGTCACAGAAACACTGACAGAATAGCACAATAAAAACGTATCTTTGGCCATAATGCTGGTAGGTACCACGCTGCATAAATACAGGAAAGAGAGCCACAAGTAAGAAATTACCATATGTATACAGACATCTTTCGAGCACACTTTAGCGCCTGTCATAAGCAGACCTGATAAAATTAACCCGTACAGAGAAGGCTAACATAAAATCCTATACCAATTTATGCACTTAATACAGGATTTGAGTGTTATACTGGAAGGTCTTGAGAATGTTCTTCTGCAAAGTAGTGAAGCTCACCCTCAATTAGTAGCTACCCATTACCCCAAATTACTGCCATTCAGATGTCAATCAGTAAGGATGCGCTACAGGAATTAAAGGAAAGAAGTCATTTACCACAAGTATTCTCCCCCAAAGATTGCATTGTCTTTATTTCTTCAGTTATTCTGTATATATTTTTATCCCTTCAAGATTATTTTTCACTTTCTGATTTCCACTTCAGTACTTACCTATGGTTCAGAAATATACAGCTTTTCCAATGGAAAAGAAAAAAAAAATAAAGCCAGTTCACGGTTTTACATCACAAGATTTACAAGAAGAGGCTGATTTCAGTCCACGCACAGTTCCCTCAACTCTTGCTAATCAATGGTGAAATAAATTTTGAATGCTTTAAAGTGCAAAGGATAATTTCCTTATCTTAAATTTGAATATTCAAACATAATAGTAACCATTAGGTCAAGTCTAGGTAAAAGGGCATTTTTAATGGTTTATTTGTTTTTTTGACTCCTGACACATTGTTTTAAACAAATGCTGATCTTTCAGATAAAAGCAGACTTTTCACTGGAGAAAAGCATTAGAGTTTGTCAATTGAAGGTAATATTTGCTCCAAAAATATGTGATAATGAGAAAGCCAAGAGTTCCTGCTCTCCTCTTCCTATTGCTGACTGAAGAGGATATGCTAGGAAAAAATGAATTTGTGACCTGTAACAAAACTGAAAACTGGAATATAATTCCTTCATTTCCACGTAACTCCTTTGATGAACCTCAAGTTACGGTATGATTCAAAATTTGGTTTTCTATTATGTACTTTGATATAAATAAAGACTTCTTTAATTTCTTAAAATTAACAAAATTAAGTTTGACTTAAAATTATACAGCAATATATTTATAAAGATATTTATTCTTTCATAAAGTGCATTAGATAAAGATTAAGACTTCACAGTTTTAGACTTCTTGAGTACAGAAAGCCTATTTCTCAGATCAGCAAATGTTCTTCCCTGGTAAATCTAAAATGCTATTTCCATTTGAAAAAGAATAAATCACATCATATAGTATGTATTGAGAGACTAAAAGGGGAACAGATTTAGTAAGCAAGACTACAGAACAAAATCAGATTTCATTTTACATTTATTTTAGTTTCACAGAGCAATAAATAGAGGGATGGAAGTCTCTCCTCATGTAGAAAAGAAAGCTGTTCAGAAACATAGCTGCAACAGATACGGATCCACCCTGTTCCAGCCTGGGTTGTGGGGAAAGCGAGGGGTAAAACCCACACTGTAACCACAAAGCCCACATAGTTGGACAGCGCATCAACTTCAGCCAACCCCCTTATTCTAAATTTGGCTACTCTTCTCCAAATTATTGTGATTTTTAAAAATATTAAATAAAATTTAAAACTTACCCAGAAAAAGCAACAGGGATTATCGTTTCCACTATCACAGGTTCCATTGCCATACTCCATATATTTACAGTGGTAATATTTATTTTACTGACCTAACATACACAACTATTTACCAACAAACATACATATGAAGAAACAAAAGAGAATATAAAGTATGGGGAAAAAAAATTGAAAATAACCATAATTTCTTAATATAACTTCACCGATTTTTAAATTCCTTTCAACCTGGAAAAACCCAGTTTTGTTTCATTTTCTCGTAAACATAAATTTGATTGGTTATTGCTTTGCTTTTGAAAATTTTGATACACAAAATGAGTGTAAGCATCTCATAAGTAATGCAAAATGTTGCATTCCATAGCTAATAATGATTTCCTAAAATACGTAATCAATACAACTTTTCACATACTATTCCCTTTATTCTGCTCTTAGCTATAATTATGCGTCTTTAGCTAATATTAATATCAGGTTTGGTTATGTCAAAGTACTCTTTCCTTACTTGTTGATAACTTGATTTTAAGTTTGCAGACAAATACATTTTGAAGTAAACCGTTTTGAGATACACAGTAAGGGACTTGAAGATAAAGATACAGGTCTCCATACAGCCAACAGTAAGAAAGTCCGCAGGTGTACAGTCAGGTGTTTTAAGGATGAGTGCCTAAAGAAGGGTCTTCTGGGTTGGGCAATTGCTATTGGAGCCACACCTAATCAATACAATTAAGTAGGTGGAAAGGAGGTGAGGTCTGATGTCTTCAGAGCTGCAGTTAAAACTGATTACACTTTGAAAATACTTGGCATAAAATATTGTATTATGTAAGTAGCATTCTCCATCTCTCCACGCACTCATCCACTCTGTATGTCTTCAGTCCCTTGTTAAAACCTGAGCCTTCTCAGCACTGACCAGAGAAGTTCGGCGCGGAGCTTCTCAGGATGCCCCAGTTTCCCCAGTTTCATCAAAACTGAGCCCACTTTTCCCACAAGAGAAACTAGGACATTGCAAGCTCACACCCTTAGGGCTAGATCCAACACAAGGTGGCTAGTAAATGTGGACCTGATGATAGCCAAAAACTGAAGCTCATAGGTGTCAGGAATAACCAAGACCAAACAGGCACAGAAAGCCTGGTGGTGCCAAGGGGAGCTGTTTCTTCACCAGTTCTTGATACATTTGATCAGAAGATTTGCGCTACTGCAAAACAGCTGTCTTAGTGCCAGTAGGTGAGCAAGGCAGTCAAGCAGGACCTTCACCCTGATCTCAGTTTTCCTAGGTGTACCAATTCCAGGTTATTCAAAACTAAAAATTCAAGGAGTTAAGGCTGTGCAGGAAAGGCGCAGTAAAAACTAAAAGCCAACACACACTGTTTCCTTCCTAAGGATCTTTATTTTGACCAAAATCTCTGAAAGCTAGAGCTTACGGGTAATTTTCATTATTCTAATTCATAGTAACAAGCATGCTTCATTTGCTTATCAGTGCAAACATTTGAGTTGTTTGCATTTACCTTCTGATAAAAACAACTGAAATAAAGTGTAATCTTAATTTTTTAACAAATATTGTCCAGTTACAGAGTACCTCAAAAAAATTAATGTCTTTTGATTAATATTTGTTTTCTAAAAATGTTTTTCTCTAAAACTTTCCTACCTGTGTTGATCTATAGCCTAATTTTTAAACTTAAAAAATCTCATTCAATATAAAATTAAAGTAAGCATAACATTCCAATAAGGTTGAAAGGTGGTTAAGGGGGTAAGATTTTAAATGCAAACAGAATAATAATTAATTGCTAAGGTGCTTTTGGGAAAAATCATACACTTGACCCAAGCTGAAGGCTGAAATATTAATCTGTTTCTGTGACAGAGATCAAGCTTCATAGTCGCTTTTTATCCCCCTCATAATAGAAGCAACAGTTGTAAACCATAATGTTATAGTTCAAACAATGCCCCCCCTAAGACTTCAAATTTATTATAGCATTCATCTCCAAGACAAAAGACCTGGTACAGGAAAAAAGCTCTTTTTAGCAAAAAGCATGGTTGTTATTTATGGCTCAGATGCGAAGAATGAGTTTGGGGAATTTATCAGAGATGAAGGTATGAAATGTTTTAGCTTGTTCTTCTCTCTCTAATCCATAAACCATTTTCTCAGCCACCCAAGTGAATTCTAATGGAACAGGAGTGATGAAATAATATTTTCCTAGCCCTTTAACACTTTGCCTACTGTGTGCATTGTGTGACTTGTTCAGGGAAAACACAGGAGCTTATGGTTACAAATCTTTTAAATCAGAAAGTAAAATGATCTTGTTAATAAATTATGTAAAATGGCCTTGTGGGAAGATTCAACATACCACCGAGTGATTGTGCCCACTATCAAACTGTATTCACTCAAAACTGTTCTTACAAAGGGACTTCTTTTTATTAATCTTTCGTTTGATAGTAATGTGAATTTCCTGCAGATGCCTTGGAGTTACCCAGTCAGCCCGTAACTATCTAATTTGCTCTGGGTAGCAGGAAGCAGAACAAAGGTTACCGAAGAGCCCCTTAGTTTGCCGAAGAACAATTAAAAAAAAAAAAAGATGCAGAATGAGACCACGAGGCTCGCTCTTCTCTGAGATGTAACCAGTGCCTTGCCTGGTGAGATTTTATGGCAAGCAGCATTGCTGCGACAGAGATGTTGAAGACGGCTGCCCTCACCTCCCAATTGCCACACCACCCTGTAATGTGGATTTCTTTACAGATAAAACTTATTCCTCCCTCCTGCTCAGTTTCTGCTGAGTCTGATGGTTTTGTAAGCTCCTTATCACCACCAGCGTCACCCTGGGTGCTCCTTCCACACAGAATGGATTCATGGAAGAGCATTCGTTTGTCCAAAGCTACAGTGGTCCTTTACTAGACATCCCTAAAGCCCTATGGTAATAAAGGCATTTTGGTCTTCTCCTCTTGAATATTTAAGTAAGTCTAAATTCTGGAGTTGTAGTCTCGGGAAGTTCAGATGTTTCAGCTGCAGATTTTGAACCTAAGGTCCCAAAAAAATGCTTGAGAGTTAAGTTTTCCTATGGAATCCATTAGGTGCAAATAGCAGCTTGGCTTCAGAAATCCTGCAGTACTTGGCACAAGAGTTAAGCTATTTTTGTACCCATACACATAGACAAAGAAGTTGGGGGCTGCTGGCACAACAGTATGTCCCATTTCACTTATGGAACAACAGACAGGATTAGACCAAGTTCAACAAGACTTTAATTGGAAGCAATGTCTGCCTTTAGCCATTACTTCATTGTTATGCTGATAAAATTTCAACATATCTAGCCTACTGTTCCTTTAATTCTCTTTCCATATTACCCTTCTTCTACAACATTCACAGCAAACGACATATTACTCTTCTGTGACACATAGACTCCTCCATTTAATAATATATGCCTAATTATATTGGCAGGTCCTGTCCTGCTGAAGTCAACTGGAGAGTTGCCAATGACTTTCCTGAATATAGAAACATATATATACACACAATGAAAGAAGATAGGGGAAATACATACTTTACAGATAAATTGTTTCTTCTCTAGCTCATTTTACATCATATTTCAAAAGAAATGTACATTGACTTCAAAACAATGAAACTAAGCTATTCATATGAACAAGAAACTGCAGAGTAGCCAGAAGGAAAAACAAAAAAAACCCCACTTTAAATATAAAGCGAGCAGGAAAGAGATAATACATCATCAATCCCCAAATTATATCTATCTATCTTTTCTTTCTTTCTTCCTTTCTTCCTTTCTCTCTCTTTCTTTCTTTCTGTCTCTTTCTTTCTCTTTCTTTCTGTGTCTTTCTTTCTTTCTGTCTCTCTCTTTCTTTCTTTCTCAGGGTGGGCTATTCATGTGCCTTCCATTTGCACACGTTTTTTTGTCTTAGCTGAAAAATAATCAAGTTCTATGACTGTCTTTAGCTTTGCCATGATTCTCATTTATAAAAATATTTTCCCCTTTCTTCCTGTGTGAAGGAATCAACTATAGGAAAATTGCATAATTGCACATCTTCCTCTATGCTTTTTTTTTTCTTCTAAGTGCAATATTATCAACTCTGTTTTAAGTTCACACTCCAAGTTGGAAGAACATGCAAGAGCAAGAAGTCTTCTATTCATTAAAGTATAAATTGTGCACCCACTCTGCAACAGATTTGCGTTTCTTTTCTCCCATTCCCCATCTAAGAAACACCATCTAAAGAAAGCCATTGCTTTTACAGTCGTCAGAGGCCCATCCCTTCCTTCCAACTCATTCTTTCTATGGCCCTCCTCCAAACTGGGCTGGGGGTTTGGGGGAAGAATATGGAGGGGGAAACAGGGAGAGGAGGGGAAAGATATTTTAATCTGGATCATTTACTAACCTAATTCATAGCGCTGCCCCACAAACAGCGGTAGCAGGTAAATTGAGCAAACAGCACAGAAATGAGAGTGGCGCGGGCTGGCCACCACTCTTGGAAGCGTGCATGGAACTGCTGCCCAGCCCCGCTGGGCGGGCGAGATGCATAGAGTCTGCCCCGTAAGGCTGGGACCTATTAAGAGTGAATCTGCGACGGACGTCTCTCTTGTAAAAGCAAGCTGGCCGCTCCTTTTACAATCTATTCGTGCCAGTAACCCACAAAGCAAAATGCTTTCCTGATTTTTTGCAGGCTGCTTTCCTCTTCCAAAGAAGGCAAAATGACAGCATAACCCCATCTTCAGCAGAGGAAAAAAAAATCTTTAGTAACACAACATTTTTCTCTTAATAAATCATTTTTAATGACTTCCAATAAATCATCTTGTAATCACATTCCTTTACCACTTAAGCCAGTCAAAGTATACCTCTCAGTTAAAATATTAATGTATTCACATTTCACGTAAAATTATAATAACTTGTAGAGAGAGAAACTAACTGGAGAGAAATCAGCTTAATTCGTTTGAGAAAGCAAAGGTTATAGTATAACTTTTTTAAGTTTCTCTAGCAGTAAGTAGCCTGTAATTGCCACTCTGTATTTTAGACACCGTTTCTGATCAGAATTTCACTAAACCGTGTGCACCTTTACACGCTCCCTGGCCACATGTGTTTTCACATACATACACAAACATAATACACATAAACCATACTGTTTTGTCAGTTTAGTAGCATTCCAAGCACTTCTGAAGCAGCAGATTATGCAAAAAGACCTGGTGAAATGAGGCATTTAACACTGTAACTTCCCATCACATATTTAGCATTCCCGATGTCCTGCAGGAATTCTGAAGATTCTGATGTTTTCCTTTTCCCTACAGTTTCATCCCGGTGATTTCTGAACTACAATTTACATCTGCATCACACTACTTTGCCCTGACACAGAAATGAAAGTTAATTAGTTTCTATGACAACCTGATGCATGAAAGGACCACAGGTTCTTTCACATTTGTAAATACATTCCGACTTAGTATTCAGGGTGCAGTGTGTATCAGCATTAAGTACAAATAGCATGAGTTTGTTTTTAGTAAGGCAGAAAAAAGGACTTAAGTCAGATGACGTGATTCATCGGAGCATACATTTGTCAATGAACAGATGAGTCCCAATTTATTTTCCTCCTCTTTAAAGAAGTCTCCAAACTTCCATTAAAAAGGAGTATTCAGATGTGAACTTGCATTCCCTTTAAAAGGTTTGTCAGAAGCTCAGGACTGAAACCAGACGGAGTTGCATTTTCACCTTTGTTTTGCACCACCACATTGAGCATTTTTATTTTTATAAAAATATATACCTTTAAAAGTATTTCAAGGTATGCAATATTATTCACATTCAAAAATCAATGCAAATAATAAGCTCAACGCAGCAGCCTTTGAGCTAATGCTGTGCGCTTTGACTCCCACAATCATCTATGCTAGTTTTTTTCATCACGGGCCCCCAGAATAAAACCCCAAAAGAATATACGTTCCAAAATATTCCTTCCTTTTTAAAACACCGTCGTGAAATTTAACCGTGGAGGTGTCCTGCTTCTACTCACGCATTCAACGCAACAGAAAATTGTCCCTTATCTTTCTGAACACCCGAGACCCTTGAGCACCAGAACCTCCCCATGATCATAGCCAGGCCACCCGCTCCCTGAGAAGAGCTGTGGGAGGAGGACTCGGCAACGCCTCTGACATCAAGAGTGCCCTGCAACACCTCACCAAGACAGTCCACTCTGTCTTTTTTCAGGGAGCAACAGGGTGCCAGGCCTGGGAGAGCCCGACAAAGAGCCGAGCCTCAGAAAATCTGTGAAGGGCCTCTGCGGGGAAGACCCACAGATGTGGTTTCCCAAGCATCAGCTCCCTATGAACCACACGGATATGCCAGTTCTGGTAGCTCTTGAAACATGTTGTACGGTCACAGATTTTCTTCTAGCAAGGAGACAACATTGGGAAGATGTGTAAATATTACAACTATTCTTTCCCCAAGGAAACTAGGACTGCATCCCTTTCCCAGCACAAACATGGGTCACATAAGTGGAGTCTGTTGGGCAGAGGAAAATCATATCCTGGAGACATTCAGGACAAGAGAAGAGAAAAAGTCTTTACACCTCAGTGTCAGACAATCTGTCCTGTATTGTCCATATTGTCACAAAGCAGTTGTATTATTTTTTGTTGTAGTCATTACAAGCATTTTCTAAATAATATGGACAATGTATCATTGAAGTCGCACATGTAAGCACTATGAGCACATCAGGTTACTTACTCTACAACCAGAGAAAGCAAAGGAAGCAAAGGGAGGAAGTATACAGAAAAGTAGATCGTTACTATTATTCGCTGACTTCTTTCAGAATGAGGAAACCAGTGTCATAAGAGCAAGCTAGGGCCGAGATAGAAATGCAGCTGTTCCTCCCCCTCTGCCCCCAGAGGTAGAAGAATCCCTCTGAATAACTTCCCAGTAAGATGCTGATGCAAATAACAAGGAGTTATTCCACCTAATGACAGGCTCAAGTACTGACCCTCCAAGCTGCCCGTTGGCGTGGACCCCTGAATTTGTGAAGACTTCTAAGACTCCTTCTTGCACAACTGAAATCTAATTATCAATGTTCTCTCAAGCTATTTTCTTTCACCCCAGCTCCAAAGCTTGTAAAACATGGGGCTCCTGGATTCTAATCAGAAACCCAGAAACCTATAAACAACATGTAACTTACAAATGCCCTTCAGTGCATCAGAACGCTTTTTAGTACAGCTCTAAAATCCTAAATCACTCTGTATTATTTATCTCCAAACTTCCTCATATTTTAAATGTCATGGTGTCAGACTAAGTAGTAATAAGTTTAAAAGCTAGTAACTGAACGCAACCAATAACACCTGAACGCTGTATTTAACACTGGAAATACTGATTTGATATTTGTGTATTCAAATTAAGGAATAATTATTTTTCTTATTTACTTTTTGCCAGTAAACTGGAATTTAGACTTAAGACTTCAGTCACAATGAAAATGTGACTATGTAACCTCCAGTATGTACAGATGCAGCTTTAAGCTAATCATAAAAAGCTATTTCAGGTGATCACGTTTTTCAGCTTTATCTGCTCTTTCAGAGATTTTTCTTAACTATAAATTGAGCACTGAAACTTCATTTGCTTTTCACACTAAATTGCCTCCAATGTTTTATATTCATTAAAATAAATGCCACAAGTTGCATTTTTAGATTGTGGAACTTTATCCTCATAAAATAGCATATTACAGCTAAATCCTCACGTACAGGTAAAGTATAAAGACAAATATGAGTTATGCTAGCATATGAAGTACTTTTCCTAACATCAGGAAATAAGTGGCTCTTTTCACCTTAAAAAGTTAAAATTAAAATGCTTCACCTCTCAGAAATAACAAAACCCACTTAAATACTAGCAAGTCATGCCTGACATCTGTATAAAAACAAAAATAATCCGCTGTCAGCAAAACGTCCCGAGTGCCTCCGTCACTCCCCTCGAACATGAGCCTTTCCTTGACTACAAGGGTTTTGCTGTTATACTACACTCATTAGAATGGAATTTGTGTTAACTTCCATGTACCACGACTTACTAATAGGATTGCTAGCAATTATTATACTGAAATGAAATCAGCACAAACTATTAGATCTGTTTAAACAAGTTAAAAATAAACCTTGATTAAATGTTCTTTTTAAAGAAACTGCTCATTAGGGCTGCAGGGCCTTCCGATAAATTGGTGTTTCATTAACATCAAAGCATGAATCAAGTTTAAACTCACTTACCAAACAAGTTATACTTAAAAAACAGCTTTAAAAAATAACCTGGATTACAACCTTCACATAAGATAGTCACTAAATGGGCTCCTTATTTACAGAGGTTCGGAGATTTGAAAAGGTAAAATGCTTTCCATGAGGCAGGAGGGAAAGGATATAGAGCAGAACTGTTGGTTTCCACAAGCACCGGATTTATTCACCGAGCTGGGATGCACGTTGCAGTTTGCTAGTGCGGAGCCAGAAGGGCACTGTGGGTACTGAACTTGCAAAAGAGGACAAAAGCACACTGTTTACTTCCAGTGTTCTTACCTATAGAGAGAGAAAAAAAATAAAAAAATAAAAAAGCAAATGGAGTTGGAACTTGAATAAGGCTTAGGCAAGCCATGGATATTTGCCTGAATATTTTCTGTTTTCAGTTTCTAACACTATTGTCTGTCCTGCAGGCTGAGGATACACATGCTATGTGAAATTAAGTGTAATGAAAGGATGGAGGTTAAAAGTGACAAAAGCTTGCAAAGCCGCCTGAGAGGAAAACCTTGTTTTCCCAAGCATGCTGTAATGTTGCAGTTTATCCTAAGAACTCAGACTTGACAATTCTATCACATGTATTTAAAAAGTAGTCTAATTAACAATTCTCCTGCCATCCCTCTCTAGGATGAAGAAAGACTTCACATGCTTTTTGAAAAGGCAATGCTGAACCGGGCAGCTTCTCAATATAAGGATGATTTTATAACACAGTCTTGCAGTCGTAAGAATTATTGAAAGAAATGGATTAACAGTAATTCACTATAAACAAATGTACTCATTACATTATACCAAGTAGTACATATATTTCGAAAAACATTTTTAAAATGGCTTTTCTAGATCACTATCATAACAGATCATACAGTAATTTTAACCGTAACTCAGTCCATCCCTTTCTGCTGATATCTTCTAAAACATCCTAGCTACCTTTCCTGCACCAGTATTGCAAAAATGTTCTGGTTTAAAAAGGAACAAACCTCCCAGTTTAAGTAATTAATATTCCTTAATTAAATTCACCAAGCCATAGACAATGAATTCTTTATAAAACTGTGAGCTTGCCTAAAGCAACAAAGTCACACTTTTGTTAAAGCATTTTTAGTGTGTATTTTGCACAATTTTTTAAAGTTTAACCTCTGTGGATCAATGTGCTTCCTTAAAAGACTTTAATAAATTAAAGTGCAGAGAGCTTTTTTTCACCAGGCAGAAAAAGCTGATGAGACAGGTTTAGTTTAATCTCAGGCAATAGAAGTCATTAACCATTCTCTCAGGGATTAAAATATAGCTTGCCCTTTTCTTCTCTCACTTATCATTAGCATCACTTTAATCTCCCAGCGTTTCACACTGCTATTTTAATCATTACTTACTGCCTTTTGACAAGTGCAGAACATGCTTTTTCTCATTGAGGCAATATCCTGGTTTTAGCTGACAAATGTAGGACATAATGTAAAAATATCAAAGTGACATCTCTTAAACACACCTTCATCATAAAAATCTCTAAAGTTACAATATTCCTTTGTCTAATGTTTCTATTGAAATTATCATTTTAAAGGTTTCTCTCTTCCACAGAGGCAAAAGTTTGTTCTAAATAACACAACAACTAATTTCAGTCGACTGATACAGAGAGTACAAACATTTTGGGGATTTTAAAAATATACACCTTAACGTTTTTGCATATCCAAGATATATGATCATAAACTTTTAGGTATTTCTTGTAGAAAGAAATATTCTTCCAGCATAACCAGCCAGAACTCAAATACATCATGTGAAATGCTGACCTGCATTATTTGGTATTTTATTGTTCACTAGCCTTGAAAAAAAACAAACTAAGTATCTTTCTCTGTCACTTACATATTTGTCACTTGCTTTCAAGATGAATTTCCGGGGAGGGGGGAGGTGGTGAATTTAATGTCATATATAATATTGTTTTGAGCAAAAGCAATATAAAAAGCTTTCAAATGGTATATTGAATATTTTACTTGAATCTCTTCAGACACATTTTCAATGCTATAATCCTTCCAATTTTAGAAAATCCTACCAAGTTTATTCACAGCTCGACAACTTTTATTCCAATTTAACACTAAATATATTACCCAGGGTACAAAACGTGACCAAATGATCCATCATACAAACAGAATCCCACAGGATTCATGTGTTTCTTAAGTTTCCTGCCATCCTTTGCTTTAAGTAAATGGATAATTAAAAGTTTTTAAACACTTTCTTTGAAATTCTATTTTGATTCAAAAAGAAAACTAACAAAAATAAATTGGTAATGACAGAACTTAAGACATTATTTTAGTTAGTACTAACACAGTTCCTAATGTTTGGCCCCAAGCTCTTTAATCTAGTCCATCTGTAATGATCTCATAGTACTTTCAACCATTATTTAACTGTTAGAAGAAAAAAAACTATGTTGCACTATATGTTTCAACAATAAAATCCCTTCTTAAGCTTCACAAAGCAGAACAATTCATTATTTGATCTCTTTCCAGGTTCAAAGTCTGTCTTATTGCAATACTTCAAAGAAATATGTAATCAAAGACAAACAGCTGTGAAAACAATCTTTTATTACTTTATTATCATCTAGCATATATCTTTAGGGTAAATCAATGAAAATGCTATACAAATAAAACAAATATTTCATTTAAATTTCTCCTTAGCTATAAATAGGCACATAGTTATAATTATTTCAAGGTAGGGCCCAGTCCTAGAAGATGCAACTATGACTCCCACCCCAGTGTTTCACAAGATCATGCCTTTCACTAATTAGGCCTCCAATCTGCAAAAACCCAAGCATGCAAGTAATTTTGTATTTATGAACTGATTTATATCTTTCAGTTGCAATGTTAATAGTAGTTTTTAGCCTGTGAATTGTATTTATAGCTGTGCAGCCATACTTTAATTTCCCATATCATATATTACGTTACTCAGAACAATATTCAGGTTGTCAAATCAAGCATTTTGAAATTGAGAAATATCAGAAGATGCCTTCTGATGTAATCTGAAGTCTGACTCCTTGTACATGTCATTTTATGTAATAATTTTTTAATTATGTGATCACATGTTATTTTTTCTCAAGTTGCTTTGTTTTAGCCCATTCTCTGATAGGCTATACTCGGGAAATAGGGCAGTTACTCAGTAGTTTTGTATGCATCATCCCGCTAGTAGACTACACCTTGTTCACCATTTATCAGACAAGAAATATAGAAATATTTGGCTTCTTGTGCTCTTTTGTAAGATGTTCATTATAAACTTCACAGATTCCAACTGAAACAAGAACATTCTTTTCCTAATACATACCTATACATAATATTTCACATATAGCATAAAATAACCATCAGTAATCCAACACATGGAGGCTTCCCTATTGTGGCAGGGAGAATCAGTGAGAAATATGGCACTAGGCTTCAGGAGCTTTCACTTTCCCCACGCGCACATTCCTCCGCTACGCTAAAGAACATGCTGAGCAGCCACTACTTCCACCAATTTCAGTGGCTGTAAGGAGAATAACAACTGCTGCAAGTAAGAGCCCACATATCTCAAGCTGAGCACCCTGAAAATGAATTATATGCAGTTAGTGGCCATCTGCCAAATGTTTTAATTGAGTTGCTCAGCATCACACAGAAAGCCTGTGACAGAAACAGGGATAAAACGGGGTTTGCCAGAGTGTCTTTCTCTTGACTCAATCACAAAAGCATCCTCTCTCTTTTTGCAGTCCCTGACTTGTTCCAGTTTCTGCAGAGAATGAGCCAAAGTTCCTATAAAAAACCATCCTGTGCACCAAAATAGACAGGGATGCTAAATACAAAACAGCATATGATACATAATTAAATACCGTATCCTAATAATAACAACTTAGTGCAAATGCTCCATGGGCAATCGAAGTCGGGCATTCAGGACTTTTCAGGAATTGGCTTTGTAATCTGAATCATATATATGTATACTCACTCCAATCTTGCCTCCCAGCGCATCAGAATTAATTTATTATTTAGCCTTCATCACTGCATAAAGTATTAAATTACTGAACATCCCCTTCAAATAAGCAGCAGGAGGCTGTAGGAGCTGAAATAAGTTATCAGGCCCACAAGACTAGGTCTAGCCAATCCAGGCTACGAACAGTCCTGTTCATCCTGTCCTTTATTTCCTTCCTCTGGAGATTCCTCTCAAAGTTGACCCTCTGAGTCCACATACTGACTTTAATTTGCTACAAGGATCCTTTTCTACTTCATTTTTCCTTCTTCATTTCCACCAGCCCTACATTAGGATGGTCAAAATAAATTATTTTCTTGGTCTGTAAAATTTTATTGAGGAACACAAGTGAGAAGAGGAAAGGCAATATGTTTCAAAACCATTTGTCTTAGCTATCCCAAGCTGGAGGTCAACAGCAACAAGAAAAAAAAGACATTGATTTTCATCTTTCTTCTCACAACTTTCAGTTCCTGCCACAAGGCTCAAAACACAGAAGGTTCTTAGTATCTTCATAAGAAGAGAGAATTAAGCAGTCTGTAATATATCAAGTATAATGATAAAGATCACAGTGATCTGGCTGCAAACTAAACCACCTTGTTTTCAAACAAGTTTACGTTTAGGATCAACACGGTAAACATCATTGAGTTCTCCACAAAGAGCTTAGCTATGCTGCCAGAACACAACGTCAAACACTGCTTAAGGTCTAAGAATCACCACAGTATGAAACATTTTTGAAAATACCATCCTGAAAATTGATATTCAACATCCAAGACTTTAAAAGCGAAGAAAAAGAAAGTTGTGTTCTGGGCTGCTGAGCCAACTGTGTCACAATTTGAGATCTCACAGGATCCTGACTTCCTCTCATGTTGAAGCCAATACCATCAGAGGTACCAGAGTCTAAAGCAATGTTACGTTACAAAATATATCCTTCGCTAGTTACAGCTAATATCCTCTCAATCACATAATGCGATGTCTCTGCAATAAATCATCAGTTGTAGCAATTTTTCTTTCTCTTCCTAAGGTTATCTGACAGCCCGCTCTAGAATGAACTGGTAAGATGGACTAAAAATGGAATTTAGTTTAACAAACTCCAAATTTCTCACTGCATAATAGATTTAACTAGGTACTGTAAGAATATATTAGCGGAAAGTTTATTATGGATGTACTTTAAACACATGGTTATCCAAGGAGCCTTTGTCAATCCAGGGTCAAATAACTACCAAAAGTCTCTTTTGCAACAAAGATCTCTAAGTCAACAAAGCACATCCCATCGATTTTTCTTGTGTCCTACAAAATCAGCTACAGACTATAAATTTTGCCTGATGCAGGCCTCTGCATTTTTAGGTAGTAGATGAAATTCATTCTGTAATATCTTTTGTAGTGCAACTTGTAAGTCAGAAAAACAGAAGGAGAACATAATTCTTTCCTACAATCTGCACTTTAAGTCAACTTACGTATCCTTCTTTTATGTATTTATGTATGTGTGGGTCATTTTCTGGAGACCAGCTGTAAACTTTCGGAAATCTAACATATTTAAAAATAGTTCTGCTGCATCAGTTTCTATTAAACAGGTCTCACAAACATTTCATGAATGGCCTGGGAAACCAAAGTACGTATTTGGGCAAGGGGTAGACTAAAATCATTACTCTAGGTCCTTCTAGCCATGGATCGTATGATTCACTGCTTAAAACATGATACTATAATTCAGCCAGAAAGGCCTTTCATGTACTTACAACAAACATTCTCCCCTCAAAGACTTGTGATCTACCTATACAAAAGCTGACTAGATGTTGTATCTACTCATAATCCTTGGGAAAAAAATATCCTGCTGGACATAGACAATCAACTCCTATTGCATATTGCTATGTGAATGTGCCATCTTTCCTTAGATAGATGCAAGGTGCCAAACCAAGCAGAAAAATAAAAGGGTTGCAAAAATTTATCTTACGAAAAGTGGAAGATGTTGTTTTATGCAGTTCAACCAACTAATCAAATCGTTGAGAGATCTGCCACTGAATTCAATTAGAACAGAACAGTGCCTTTGGTTACATGAGTTTCTGTATACATAAATTTTATAAGCTGGTAGACTGACTCAGCAGAAACAAATAGATGATATCAGCAAAGGTAGTCTTCAAAGGTTAATGCTTAAAACAAGAATCAAAATAAGGTAGCACAGAAAAAAAAAAGAGCAACAGACATTTGCCCTCAGTCTCAGTTCCACCCACCTTTATGAGGAGCGGTGTCAAGTCACGTCTTTTTTCTCTTCTTACCAAATTATAGCCCTTCCAACGAGTAATTATGTAAAGGGAGAACGAAACTGAGATTTGGTTAGTCACTTGCTTACAAGTAAACAGGCAATAGTTACTGACTTAAGACATTACTATTCTTTTAATTATTGTTATAAGCACACTCTTATCAGATATCCATATTCACCCAACTGTTGAGGAATTTTGTTGTAAAACTGGGATGGAAAAAACTCAACTTGCACCGTTCCCTTAGTGTAATGTGGGTTATAAAGCCACAGATGAGAAAGGTTCACATGCTCAGTGTTCCACCACACGTTAATTTTAAAGCTATGTTTAAGTGCTGAGCTGCTGCTGAAAGCTACCTTGTCTTCATTTTTAGGTGCTTCCTAAAATACTATCACTTTCTATCTGAATGCTTCAGTTAATCTGAAGCACAGTTGCTTTCGCTCACAGTAAGGAACTTGAAGACTCATCCACATTTAACAAAAGAATAAAGAAACACAGAAGCTGTAAAATCTCTCAGCACACTATGAGAAGAGTTGTCATTGGTATATAGGCAATTTTGCAGCATTCTCCGTTCCAGCACTGCAAACCCATGGTTGACCATCCTTTTGATTACAATATTGCTATTACAGTTAATAATTTCCTCTCTATAATACTATCTTAAATAAAAGTTTGAAGCACATCTAAACGGAATAGCAGAAAAACAACTGAATCAAAATGCAAGCAAAGTTAATATATCTTTCTAGGATAGGATTGCTGAGAGCATCTTTCTAGATGGAAGCGGAAAAAAAATACAGGTGTAGTTCCGATTTTTACATCTTGTTCAGGGAATGCACTCTGAACAAAGAAAAAGATGGAGATCACTTGCGTAACAGAAGTGGAAGAGACTTCTAGACTGATCAGGTGTAATTTCCATCTGATGAATAAAGAAGCACCTACGCTATACCATTTGTTAATGTAACAGAAAAATTATAGCATTCAGATTATTTTTATCTTCTTACAAGAAACCTAAAAAATAAAAGTTAACCAAATGCGCGTGATGCACCTGAGAAACCATTCCCCCAGTACTGTATTAGGAATGGATTCAAGCATGATGTGATGGGGGTATAGGAAGGTTGAAGAACTAGAAGAACTACATATTCTTTGAGATCAGAGAACTGAGAGGAGAAAAAACTAAGTATATCATTCTTCTGCTAAGCGTGTATTTAGCAATGGCTGGAATTACTAAAAAAAGAATCCTTTTTGTAATGTAATAGGAAGTTGTTCAATTGGACTTTCTGTACATTTTAAAAATATATAGCAGACCGTGAAGAATACGCTATTTCAGACCTATTCCAAAGTATTTTCAATAAACAGTCAATTGTCTTAAGCGTCCTCTGAATACTACACGAAAAACTGCAAGTCATCAAGATATTTATCAGTTGTTAATATTTGCACTGAGTCCTTTATAACAACAGATATCTATGTGAAGAAAAACATGTTTATCCACCCCCTGAGCATGTTTGCAAGTGAAGAAAAATGCAATTATTCTGCCCCTTCCAGAACTACTCCTGGAGCTGATTTCTTCTGGGATTCTTCTAGGCATCTCTGTAACAAGTTGCCTTTAAAACGCCCCTCTACGTCAGAACAGACTCCTGCCAAATCACAGGATAAATCTACTTTCTCCCAGGAACACTTGCTTTTCTTAAGGCAGACAGATCTTGTAATGTGCCCAACAAATTTGGGCTCTGTGAGACTAATCACAGAAGTGAAGTCGAGAGCTTGGCCATTCTTCCCCCTCCCCAACTCAGAATCCTTCCAACAGCCTCAGGCTCACGCCCAAGAGTTGTTTATCAAAAGCATCCTGGGTGATCTCTACTGTCAAGATATACAGTAAGTGACAGAATTCTTTAAGATAAATCGTGTTTAAGAATTAAACATCTTGGAAAGACAAACAGACAAACAAAAGCCCATCAGTGAAACATACAAAGCGAAGTGTGTCATCTGCACAACATCAGAAAACTCACTAGCAGGCGGGGATATTTTGGGCTACCCAAACACCAAATTTGCTATCCAACATTTGAATAAATTTTTGCTCAAAGGTCTTGATGAGCTGTTGTTAAGTGCAGAATAACCGGGATTAAAAATATGAGTACTTATTTTAATCGTTCCAGAATTTAAGTTCTGTAGACTCCAGTCCCGAGGGAAGGAGGACGTGGACATGTGAAGCAAAAGCTGCTTCTGTATAAAAAGCTTTTACAACTGAACGCTAATGGAAAAAAATAATCTCCTACCTATGACATCATTGCTTCACCACTAGCAACCAGGGATCAATGAAGAACATGCCAAAATTTTGGGGGGGGGGGGAAGATGAGCCTTTTTTCTGCTGCCATAGGAAGGGGTTTTTTGCCTTCCAAAATATGGAATTTTTAAGTGGGACATGAATTCGCAGATCAAAGTGCAAAAATCACCAAGCTGTCATAGACACATGCATGCATAAGACTACTAAAAATATACAAGCTTGCTTGAATATTAGCATGCTTCCATCCAGCAGCATGTTCACACAAGTTAAAATTACATAGCCCTTAATTCTTCACATTATTTCCAGCTATTCTGGAGAGCCCTGTCCAGTGCACAGTGCAGCACAGCACAGCACAACGTGTCAGGAAACATTCAGTGCAAATGAGTCCTACCTACAATTTAAAATCTGTTGCAAAGCTTCTCTTTATTGAAAGTTCTGTCACAACCATGTGCGAATATTATTTGCAACATGTGAAATCTCAAAGATTTTCCCACTGTAAATGAAATAGAATTTAAAAAATGAATCGTGGAGTTTTGCTTTGTTTTAACTCCAGTTAAAGGTTATAAAATATGCATTAGAATGGGTTGGCACAGATTAAGAGAACACAAAGCATTTATAATTTTCTGTTTACCACTTTTCCCAAGAAGTCTAATTTATTTGCCCTGGGGAATTATACTTTCCATAATATTTAACATTCTAAATATGATGTGATTTCTATAAAGTAGGTCATACAAAACTTGTAGAGGAGTGTCAGAGCGTGGGGAGGAAGGTTAAGCAAGTCTATTGTTTGTTCTGTTTACCACACATGGTAAACTGACAATACTTAAACACTTTAAAAAAAAAAAAAAACAACTTTTTTTTTTTTTTTAAATCTGAGTCTTTTCTTCTTGGACCAAGGAATTTTCTCCGTCACAGAGTAATAGAGCTTGAAAACTCCAGCATCAGCAGGGAAGGCAGGCACTCCTTAGCCAGCCACTGTGTGAGAGAGAAAATGCAATTAAGGCTCCCACCAGGGACAGAGAACTAAACAAAACCTGCATCTTCACACAAGAGCCTTTTTCTTCAATGTGAAGTACAAGGCCTCAAATCTTGTTGGTGAGATGCTAGCATTTAGGACAACACACTTTCAGATTTTCTCACAGCGGATCAAAGTAAATAATGCAAGGGCAGCAAACAAAAGGGAAAACTCCAGCGCGCTTACATTAAAAAGAGATTACAGGGGGCTTACAAGTGATTGAAGGAATAGATGACATTTTCAGAAACATAAAACTAAGATCTTTAAGTACAGCTAGCACAGCGATGCGAGTCTAGCTCGCTGATGTTTTAGCAGGAGAGACATGCAAGTTATGTGTTCAAATACAGAACGTGAAAAAATATGATAATTGCTATCTCACGTATTTAATGTGAATGCAACTACTCCTGATCTTGCTGAAGGCAGGGGAAGTTTAACTACTGATCTCAGGAAAAAGCAGCATTCTGGCCTACTTTCAGTCCACACCTTTAATTTTTCTTCACCCCGTCCTCATTTAAATAAACGCATGTTGACGGCATGGTTAATTAGGACAGTTTCAAGACATGCATGAAACACCCCATACAATTTTCAGTTCATCAGCTCCCTGTGCAGGCCGGCATGATCTTCTGTTAATTCCATCTTCCATTTCCTTTGAGAACACCAGTCACAGTAGTAGCCCCTCTTTGCATCAGGTCAATAGTTAACAATTCTTCTGTATCTCAAAATTAACACATATTACCCATCCTCACACCTTGGAGGCTTTCCTAGTCTTGATACAGAACTCAGGAAAGCGATGACAAGTACGTAGCATTGCTTGGCAGTTTTTAAGCAGCTCTTTGTGACCAGTGTCACCAAAGCCTTATTCATTTTGTTGGGACTAATGATTGAATATGACCAAGAAAAAGAAAACTTGCATGTGGAGAAAACAAAGGAAAATGAAAGTACTGAAGTGAATCAAATGCACTTCGAGTAACATAAAAAGGGCTTTGGAAAAAGAAAAGGCTTTGTTGTGGTGAGAAATCTTGAAGATGCTTCTTGGCCATAACACATATGGCAATTCTTTGCTCTGTTCTGACTCTGTTAAAAACTTGAAGCTGTGGATAAATGCTCTCAGTGAGAGCTGTGTACCTGACATAATACTCATGATATCTATTTTCATAAACTTTTATTTTACCCCATTAAGTCATCTGCCTGCACTCTTTTTCAGCTCAATGGATAAGCACCCCCAGATGATGATTTATCTCTACCCAGCCAGTCGGCTTCCACTAGAATCTATGAGAATCCAAAGCATTTGGTCCAAGTTAGTCATCTAAGCTCCCCCTGCAGTCAACAAATAGGGAAAGGAGAGGGAGGAGACAGAGACAAGCACCCCGGGAGAGCAATTTATCACAACTGTCTTACAACACCCTCTGAGAGTGTCTCTCTCCATTAAAGACAGAGTCCATGACCTCAGAGAACCCAGATGACCAGCTGAGACTAGATGACTAATTTCTAGATGACCAAAGTTGGTGAGACAAATCCCACTATCAAACTATCCTGGGTGATAATGAGCAGAGCAACTCTCACAAGAACTGTATTGTCAGGGGCTCTATCCATATCTGCTGCCTATTTTGCAGAAACTGGAAGATAACATTGTTTTGGACATAAAAACCAGATTCCATCTAGATGTCTCCCAGCGTCACTGGAAAGCAATCCACTGAATCAACTGATTCTTTCCTCTTCCCAGTTTCATTCTCAAAATGCCCCTTTTTTTTTTTTCAGCTAGAGTCCTGGTACAGCAGAATATACCAAATTCCAATCTTTGTTTCCCACCAGCCTCCCTCTCTTTGCCTATTTGTAAGAATTTGACTTTTTATCAAGCAAACAGTACACTGTGTTTGAAAAAAAAAATGGTAATACCAAGGGGAGGGGCGGGGGGGGGGGGGTAGTGCCAGACAATACTGTGCTCTATATCATGTCTCTGTTGTTATCAAAGTAACAGTAATGGTGCTATCTTCTAATGACGATAAAGCAAATACTGCAGTTGTTACTTCGGAAAAAACATTTAAGGAAATGGATGTTTTATCTGTAAAAAGACTTGCAACATCTGTAGGACTTCATTTGGCTTCATGTGAAAGCCAAAAAGGCAGACAACACTTCAGGACTGACCTTTTAATATATAGGTTATTTGCTTTCTATTTACACGAGCATACACACAAGTGAAATAAACCAGTTATGACTTAAATCACGGCACATCAGCTATCATTATGAAAGAAGACTGAATTACATAAAAACCAAATTAAATCCTGTCTTATATTCATACATATAAACTGCATATCTTCTGCAACTTTCTCCCAGAGAAACAGCAGCAACACGTCCTGAATGAAAAAGCTGTCCAGTAACCATTGCAGAGAAAAAGTATGCCTATTCTTAGCGTACGATAGTGTCCCCTCAACCTCCTCTGATGAGCTGTTGCTGCTACTGAGCACTATTTCAAAAAAAACACTCAAATATTGATTTTAAACATTTCATTTCAGTTAGGGAAAAACCTACTAAGTAAAGTTAATTTTCAAGGAATTAGACTGGTGTTGCAAAACACAAGTAAATCACGCTAATTTCTGTTTAATGGCACTAATGAAACAAGATAAATATTGCATATGACTTATTATAACTTTGTTTTGAAAATCAAACAGTTCAGAAAATAATCAGTAGGCATTCAATCAAGGAATATTTTACCACGTGTAATACAGTGAATTAAATTCAATCCCTAACGCTTTATACATTCATTGACTTTTATGTCCTATGTATATTTTTGTTCTGTTCCTAATTTAGAAAGAAAGTGAAAAACAAACTATGAAAACTAACAAATATAAAAAGCCTATTACTCAACCACAGAGGATACTGTCAGGCTTCATTATTTAGATGAGCATGAGCATTATAAGTTATTCTATTGTGTGTTCTGTTTAAAATTAGAAATACATAAATTAAAATTCTCATTGAGATTAATTTCAGGAACTAAAATAGAATTTAAAATGTAGACTTAGAGTGATGTCTGGAACTGCTGCGTATGGTGATACTTGATACATACATTTGTATCACAAAGCAATTGAGACTTAGGATACATCGTAAATGAGGGGAATAAAAAATATTAATAATGATAAGATTTGAATTAATTTTTGGCAGCTAGGAGAATGCATTGTAATACAGCAAAGTTTTTTGTTCGTTATAAAAACAGACATTAGAATATATTATTAAATGACACTTTAACCCATTATTTGAGTTCTCCTTGACACACACTCATGCATGTATATGTGAGTGATTGCTTATGCAATAAGCCTGGGAAAAATGTAAATTGTATTTCCTCATAGCAAATTGCAACTGAATTAGACTACTGGGCAGACATAAACAATGCAATCAAATTCCCTGGCTTTTTATTGAGCTTCTATTTGACTTAGTATACATTTGAAAACAAAAAAATTGTGTTTCTCAGGGTCTGTGACATTGCAGGCCATGAGAGATTCAATGTCAGTGCCGGCATACAAATTTATTAGTCTATAAAATTTGACATTCTCTTATTTATTCACAGAAAGGACAAATAAGATATTTTTTCATACTTACCAGAAATATCTGGGAGTGTTTATATGCTGCTCCATCTGGAGGATGCAAATAGTCGAGGCTGCTTTACAATTCAGCAGGCAAAGGCCTGCTGAAGGATAACAAATGACTTCATGGTGAAACAGCTATTGAAATTCTTTCAGTACGTGATATTAAAAACAACTGAACAAACAGAGATAAGGGACAAATAGGATTTGAAACAGACCTTTTTTTTTTAACCAGTGTAAAAGAAAAACAAACGGAGCTCCTAGTTGAAGCTATACCTTTTAGTAATTTCTGAAGGTAGTTTTATTTCATACTTGAATATCTCTCTTAGAATGATAGGTGCTGACCAAGTCTAGTGTCCCAGATATGAAAATGGTAACAGGAGACTCTCTATGGAATCTTGAAGATGGGATAGGAAGGAAGGACAACTTCGTCATTCTGTAGAAAATTCTTAAGACATTTTTTCCAAAGGGAAAAAAAAATTACTTGCTCCCTATGTGTATGAGACATTCAACAAAGAAAATGTAGTAACATTTATAAGCAATGAAAATTTAACTTCACTTTAAAAGCCAAAGTTGTCTCAGTAGGAAGTTTGGTTGAATGACTGATACAGCAAAACAACTGATGAAGCCTGGAGATGAAGCACTATCATGTACTTCAAAGATGGAAAAGGAGGAGGCAAGGAAGAACACATTTTTAGAAATTATGCTGTGAGCTGATTATTTGGAAGTTCCATTTTTCATGGCGTCATATATATATTATGCCCATTATACTATATACTGGCAAAAAAAAAACCAATAACAAAACCACTCCAAAACATGCAATCATAAATTATTTGTATCAGAAAAGACTTCTAGGTGTCCTCTGGTCCAACCCCTACTGACAGCAGTGCTAGCTTACATTGGGCCAACCTAGAACAAACAGTAGCTGACACAGATAGGCAGATGCATAACAGTAGAAAATTCACTACAGCTTTTGGGCTGTCAGTCTGTCAAATATAGTCTATGAAACGTAACCACACTGAGCCCAGTAATTTCCCAGAGCCTCCAAGAAACACCAGTAACTCAGGGCACAGTCAGCTGTGTACCGCCACACAGGGAGAAATTCCTTCCAGAACCCTAGTCATCGTAATTTTACACCCTGAAGCACGGGATCAGATTGTCTATATTTTAACATGCATGACTATAAATGTTACTGTAGTGACACAATTACTCAGACCTTTTAAAAATTCTTCCATATCTGACTTAACGACCTCCTGCATCAGGGAATGTGCAGCCTGAGGGAAGACGACGGACCAAATCACAGTCCTTACCCCTGTAAGGATCTGCCATCTCATTGATGCTACATACAACACCCCACCCCCACCACCCCCCAAAAAAAAACCCTTCACAGTCTGACCCTACATAACTGTATTTTGTTTATGAACTTCTGTACTTCTCAGGTACTACAACCTCTCTTTTCTCTTTCAGGACAAAAGGGAAAAACTGACAATCAACCCAATCTCAAGACGGATGTTCATTCATGTATTTAAGTCTGCTTCACACCAACAAGTGCAACCGCATTGGTTTCTGTTAGAATTTCTACTGTTCCTTAGCAAAGTTTTATTAAAAGCCTGCTCTACCTGGCACACGTTCACAAAATCATCATTGACTGGGTCAGTGTTCCTCAAGAATATAACTACAGGTAGTGCAAGATAACTATTTTTACCTCAACTTTGCACCAAAGAGCGTGTTCAAGCCTAGACACCAGTCTCGATGCAACGCAAGAATACACGCTGACAGAGGAACAGTGCTTCCCAACACAAAACTCAGATCATTTCGTCACCTCCACACCAGTGCAGTTGCTTTCACACTGCACAACAGAACAGAAGCTTTTCAAACTTACCCTGAAGTAACAAAACTGTCTGGGCTAGACGAGCCTTGGTTATCGCTATACTTCTCCTCCAGATACAGAAACAAACTCTTAACAGTATAAACAATGCAACTGCATTCCACCCAGTGGGTTGCACAGCTCTTCTTGTTTTAATACATTTCAAGCAGGACAACTGATGTACGGAAGAGTTAGGTGTTCTGCCAGAACCGTATTGAAATTTAAGACCAAATTTTTACTTGTCTTTTCCTTAAAACTTCCTTTCCTATAAAAAGGGGAGAGGGACAGACATCATAATTTGTAAAAAAAAAATGCTATAAACAACTCCTGACTTAGTATAAACAAATGAAATATCAGAACTTAAGATCTTCAGCAAAACACAAAGAACAAGTCCATTAGCTTACTCTCCTAGGTTCAAAATGAAATGCAAAAAGGGAAAAAAATAGACTTACACTATCTCTGTATTTTCTTAACTTGATAGGATGTAAAATACTGCTTAGATTGGTCAATGTCAGATTTAAATCCACTTCTGTAAAGCAGCATTTGGCATTTCAATCAGAAATCCATCAGATGTTCCAGTTTAACAATCTTAAGGTTGCTACAGTTCCCTCAAGAAAAGATATTTCATGTTCCCCAGAGCACAGGTATTCTAAGAAGTGTCTTGCTTAGTAAGGGGACATTCATGAAATGTTACAATTTCAACCTAATTACAAAGAAATCTTATTAATTAGATAATCATCTAAAAGGATATTAGATTTTTTAGATGGAGGGCAAAACAGCAGCACAATACAGCTCTGTCTTTTCCTGCCATTTTAAGTAACTGTCCTTTCAAACATCATTTTACTTCTTAAATCATTGAGAGTTTAACAACTGAGGTTAATCACAGTGAAGTAAGAAAGTTATCTGTTGAGACAACTCCCAATGGCAAAACAATCCTCCCTAATTATTTTGTGTTTGTACATAAGTATACAATATTTATAGACATATAATTTTATCCATGTATGTATATCTGCATTAAGTTCATGAAAATGTCATTTTGCAACTTCTCCAGGAAGCATCTGTAATTTTGAAAAAATGTTCTTTCGTTTCAGAATAAAACGAAGATTTAACATACCACAGACTTTTTTCCAGCCAAGTGATACACTTCTACCAAAACTACTCACCAAGCCCTATTTTACTTGACTTAACCCAGGGCCGCCTTGTTTATTCTAAATGTTTCTGTTCCAAATCTCTGAAGTATTAGAAAAAAAGCACTGAGCCCTTCCTTTTTGCCATCTGCTTCCAGTAACTCTAGTCAATGGACAGAATACACTATTCTACCCATTCAAGCTTCAGTCCATGGAAATAATGTGGTTCAAATGTTATATTATCAGAATAGCATTGAACTGGTTGGGACACTCCTTGTTGTACTGCCCCAGTGCAACAGGGTGGTACATTTATTATTCCTATTGCTAGACCTTCGTAGATTCTAATTGTATTTCCCAAATACAGCAGCTAATTAAAAAGTTCAAAAGCTAACTTATCTCCGTCGGTGAACTTCCATATTCCCTTTAACAAACCAGATTGTAAACTTACCTTCCCATTAATTTACCTTCTTTAAGTTAGCATAAAGTTTATCTTCCCTTTTCTACTGAAGAAAGGTGTCTGAAGTTCCTCAGCACTTAAAGGGTCAAAATTTATCATTTCAGTTCATCTAATAAGTAATGTTTTTGCCGAACAAAACCAATTCCCAATAAATTCTCACTGTATTTGTGTGCTCTGATTTGATTTAGAGGCCTGTGGGGAGACACCATTTGGTAGCACAGGAACACAGAGGGGTAGGTGGTGCTGAGGAGAAGTAGAGCTCATGTGCCAGAAGTGTTATTGTGTCAGGTTGATTTATTGAGTGAGCTTCACTTCACCGAATGTTCCGAGATATTTATTTCCCTAAAGGCTCTGCAAAGATATGAACAGACCTGCATCCACAGATGTCATCATTGCTCATTTTACCGAGTCATGAAATTTTCTCAACTGCAATTTGTCCATCTAAAATTGCTGCAACAGAACAATGTCAATAGTAGCTTCCTACTCATACTACCTCCCTCTACTACACACTCTCACTATATCCACCGGCTAACTTCAGAGAATTTAAAGACACAGAGCTTCTTCCATCTACGTGTTAAACAGTTCCTCAAGCACTTCCTTTTCTTAATGCACTAGGTAATGGAAACAAAAAAAAATGCAAATAAAGGGAGTAATCAGACGCCAAAAGTAAGAAACTAGTAGTGCATACAACTGAACAGATGAAATAAAAAAATACCAACAAGTGACAAGACAAATGTCCTACTCAAACAAGTTGGCGCTAGAATCCCATTACCCGGAATTTAGAATAGTCAACTCCTGTCATTTTCCTTGGACTTTTTGTATGGCGCTTTGTTTTCCGACGGTAGGTGCTGCAAGAAGTGAGCAACCATCGTTCTCACTCTACCCATAACAGCAAAGAAGAAACAGATTACATTTGGTCCTGATTTTATTTTACAGCTGTGTGGAGAGGAAGAAAGAGACATGCAAATATACTTACGCTCCTACGTGTTCAAAAAACTTTTAACTTTCCTAGAAATAATAAAGACCTTAAGGTGCTTCAAAAGCTGGAAGTGATACAAAAAGCAAACATCACGGGCAGTGAAAACTAAATAGGTTTCTTTAATGAATTATAATAATTAGGATTTTTTAAAATGAAAATTTTCTAAAATATATGCAGAAAACAAATTTGTCTTTAACACATGGGTTTTAGCTTGTAAGTGTTCTGCTAAGGTTTCAGAAGGATAATTGTCCTTTTACGCAAAGATGAAGTTTCAGGTGTTAGCTGGATTTAAATAATACAAGATATAAACAGGATACTACAAATAACATAAGCTCTTTTACGAACTTTATCCAAAATGCTTTTGCTGTGCTATAGAAGAATATCTATTTGAATACACATGTAAAAGTGAGGCTTGTGGCCTATGTCAGAATATACTGGTTTATTTAAATATGTTAATATTTCTCATTATGCCATTAACAATAACCTTCATCCATTTGTGAAAAACATTTTGCCAAGCATGCACATAAAAAATTAGCAAGTGAAGCAAAATCACCTTAATTTGCTTTGGACCAGCAAATAACCAACTAATTTGCAGAAATCCCTGCCAAGCACTCATATTAAATGCTTCATGCTTATTTTATGACCTCTGCTGCTCCTCTCCTTCCCAGGCCCTGAATCATATGATCATTAACATATTGCAAGGTCTGAAACTTTATTTTTTACATTCTTTAATTAATGCCTGTTTATAGAAGGCCATAGGACTTCAGATCCAGTTAATGAAACTTCGCTCCCCCAGGCCCCTGGAGCCCAATAGAGAGCTTTCTCCTCTGTTGTTTTAGTAGCTTTTTTCCAACTGTTTGTTTATACACACTTAATTGATCTCTTTAGTCCCAGAAGCATTCCAGAGACACAACCTGTTCTGAGGCAAGTTAAAGTTTTTTTCCCCTTCTTTATAAAAGCCCTGATTGCCCAAGGTTATCAGTTTTAATTTGAAAGTTGAAGATTCAGCTTTATTTACACTGTCTAAAAGACAAAATTGATATGGGCCCTGAAGTGTTCATTTTTACATTCATACGCAGCAGAGTGGATTGCAAACACATACTGTATATAATTATTTTGATGTAGAACTAAGTAATTACTAAACATTGCTATGTCTTGTTTTATTGCGTTTAAGAAACTCAGTCTTCATAACAAGTTGAAAATAAGAACAAATCAGCCTGCCAATGCATGAAATTTTCATGGCTCTTCAATTTACATTTTACATATTCCCTATGACAAGAATTTCTATTATACTATTCTCTTTTTTCTGCTATAATTAAATTAAAAAAGTAATTGGCTGGTGCTGCACACTGCTGCAATGTCTTAATCACATAGACAAACAGTTTTACAATAGCTTACACCATTTGCCACATGGGGCAATGACATTATTGTACCAGGCTATAAACCAGGAGACAGATATCACATACCAGCTATCAACTACTGTGTTGAATCTCCTGGTGCCTGCTTGTGAAAACAGAGGAGAGAGGTACATTTAGTATGTTGATTGGCAACTCTACATCTGAAATCTTAATTAACTACAAGTGACCAAGACTAACAACACGATAGAAGCAAATGTTTGTGGTTAAAATGAGTGACATTAGAAATACCTACTTTGATTTCAAGATGTAAAAACCCTTGGGCAGAGAAAATAACACAATATGCCACTGCTCTAAAAAAAAAAAAAACAACAAACACAACCTAAAAATACTTTCAAGGTTGTTTAAGTGAAAAAACCCACAACTAGCAGCCATCGAGTAACTTTAATTCAGTATAATCAATCTTTTTTCAATAGAGGGATAAGAAAAAAAATGCCAGCATACAAGACACAGTTACTCTTAATTATAATTTCCTAATCACCTAAACTGATTTAGACAATACTTCCTTTGCATTCCTGTTTAGAAAAAATTACCATGAGAAAATAAAAGACTTCCAAAACTACCCTTATATCAGGAATATTTTTAATAGAACCAGGCTTCTAACAATCACCACAGTATTCATCTTGGAAAGAAAAGAAATGCATTTAAGAACCTATCAAGTCATTTGACTCGAAACTTGTGAGGCAATTTAGACCGAATTTCAATGTAAATTCAAAAGCTGTTAAACTGAGGACTTCTCTAAAACAGAAATTAGTCCTGTACGTTCTTATGCTTTATCGTTTTACCAGTTTCTTGAATACACATTTATTAAAGACTCATTCCAGTTATAAAGTCAACTGTATCATGAACTGGACATCATGCTGTTTGAAGACCTCAACCAAACTGGCATGCTAGGAGAGCACCTAACATACACTAAATGGCTTCAATTCCTTGCAAGATTCACCATGATTGTTTTTTTTTCCTTTTTTCTTTTACTTTTCTTTTTTGCTCTTCCCAAAGCCATCTTTCGTGGAACATTTCAGAGATCTGGGAATTTTTCTAGACATAAGATGGAAAGGTTCAGTTCCTTCACCTGAGAAAGTTCAAACCCACATTAACTCACCTCTTAGGAATACACATCAGACAAGTGGCCGGGTGATCAGCATTATAAATGGCTCTTATTCAAAGTGAGCCATCCGTGTCACACAGAATTACTTCACTGTTTATGACCACAAATAATCTGTGACTTAGAAATTAGGGCACTCACTAGTAGTTTACAGCCCTACTCCTAAATTCTTTTATAGGGTAAAACAAACACCTTCACCTGTTACATACGGAAGCTATGTTCTGGGTGCTGCTCCAGAAGTTAAGCACATTTTAATTGATAAGCCCCTTACTAAAGTTAAATCTAGGTGTATGTAAGTATTTGTGGATGTGATACATGCATATCAACACGGTTACATTTCTTTAGCTGGATTTTCTTCCACTTGGAAGGAGAAAAAGGATTCTGTACTGTTTCTCAGTAAACTAAGTTATTAGAAGAAACCTTACTGTAGATATTAATTCTAAAACCCAACTACTAAACTGCTAACACCAAATCTCAGCTACTTGATTCGTAGAGACAGGAGACCAAATCAGAGCAGCAAGCGGATTCTAGTTGTGTGGAACAGGAGAGGTCTAACAGTGTGTCTCAAAAACCTGGTAATACTGGTCCTTAGCATATAGTAGACTCCCACACCAACACTAACAGTTCCATGGTTCCCTTCAAAAACTCAAGCTGATAAATGAAATCCATCTCGTTTTAAGAACAATTAAGCCACCATAGGGGGGTATTTAGTCCTCCTACTTAAAATCCCAGAGAATCTAATGCAGCTGACCTAAGAGAAGAAATGTGATGGGAGGACTCCAGGGAATTAGCCAAAAAATCTCACAGCTGTAAGTGTAAACTCACTGAACTGGAAACTGTCATGTATATACTTCCTACCTATAAATCTCTCTTATCATAACTGATTAAGGCAGAATAGGCATGATCCTGTTCCCACTGATGACAATGGCAAAACTCCAACTGACTCCTTCATTCCTGAATTTGGCAAAAGAAGAATTCATCAGCTCCCAATTACCGTACAGCACAAAGTACTTTAATGTATCCTAAGGTTTTTCTTACCTCAGCCAGAAGATATTTTCTCACTTTTACCTACTTGGATTTTTATTGCTAAGCAGAACACGATGGACTGAAGTCATGCAAAGAGTGAGGAAATACTAGGAATCTCTGTATCGGCTAACCATTCAGCCCCAGTACCTGCCTAGTGCTTTCAAATGCTACTGTAGTACAAAATATTAATGAAAAATAAAACGATAATGATATTCTGTTACTACACTTGCTAAACACTCTGCACCAGGAAAGGCAGGAAAGACTTCAGTACAGGTCAAAACCAGATAAGGACATTGATTCCTTAAAGTATTTCTCAAGATTCTACTAACTCAAATCATAGAAGAATGGAAAATGTTGTTATAATGGAATTTTATAATTCTCAGTTTAACCCTTTAGAAATGCTCAAGGGAAGCAATGTCAGGTGCTTGTTACTCACTCCATCTTGTCATGCTTTCTCTTATTTTTTAAATAAGAAAACTCAGTGCCTTTGAAGGATCATAAAATGCATTTGAAATTGGTATCAGGTGCCAAAAACAGAACAGATATCTTTAGCTCATGGACCAAATCCTGGCCTCACTGAAATCAGCAGGATTTTGCTTTTGAATTTGCCAGGGCAGTTCCCTGCCATATCTCCTTGAGACTCTCAATAATATGTCTAGTCCCTGAAACAAGACATTTGGGGGGCCACCACTGCGACAAGGGTTCCAGGTATCCAGAACGCCTCTTTAAAAATCCTCACAAAGATCTGCTCAAAGGAACTGGCAACCCAAAGTAACTGTATCCAAACCAAGCAGCATCAGACAGTAATCTCTATCAATATTGGCTTTGCTCATATCTGACCTTCCAAGCTAACAGAAGAAAATTTAACATCATAGACTTGTCCTCCTCGTATATGAGGCTGCATATAGTAAGTTTCTACAAAATCTTCCCTTTTGCAATGATTGTGACATTTATTTTTTTTTTATTCTTTCCCTGTTGGAACCTGTTTAAACACATGTATAGCTTGGTTAGCATCCATAAATGCAAATAACTGATTTAAAAAGAAATTTATTTTCGTGGTCTTCTGTTTTTTTAAAAAAAAACATATAGAAATTGAGGTTAGCTCTAAAATAAGTGTATTCTGCAATAAAAAGAAAGGTAAGTTAGCTCTTCCCTTTCCCTCAGACTTCGAGATTTTATCCATGACTACAAAATTTACCTCGTAAAACACATTTTTAATATCACAGTTCCCACTGGTTCACATGGGAACTGTGGTACTTCTCACAGCCAAGAACTCAGTTCTGGAACAACCAGCTTGTAGGTGCACAAAACACTCTTGTACTTCTGTACAAAGAAGCAAGATGAGTTTTGCAGCACTTCCCATCATCGTTCAGCAATCCTCGCTGCAGATGTTCGGCAAAAAATAAAATCAGAACATTTACATAAAGTGTGTCAGAGTATGAAACTCGGATCCCTGGCAGCAACGCAGAGACTTCAGCCTTTGCTGAAGGAGAAATACAAATCAGTTATCATGGTTGACTCAACCTCTGAGATCTCTGGTTCACCACCAGAAGAGCCACAGCTCGGTATCCACCAAGCCACAGATTTATGAAGAAGAGCTCACGGACTGACAAGCAATTTTGTTACAAAAGCATCCCTCAAACATTGGCGTCACAGGAATGTTTAAAACCCAAGTAAAATATTTAGTCATATTTCACACCTCGCCCAAAAGGAACAGGTTCTCATTAGCCTCTTCAATCAGACCAACCTTCAGTCAGGAAAAAGGCAGAAAGTTTTACAATGTCATTATTTATTTGGTAAAAATTTATCTCTAAAGCAGAAAAAATTTATAACTCCAGGGAACAGACTTCACAGCTGAGAAAAGTTTGTGATGCCTTAATAAAAAGGGAAAAATCAAAGCAGCTCCAACACATCTTATTTTCTGGCCTAGCTTTTAACAATATTTCTGTTTATGAATAGATACTCAATAAGAGACCATTTACAGTGAGAAAAATTGTACTTCTCCACCCATCAATTTAAGGCTGGAAAACAGAATTCTTTGCCTTTTTTCAGCACACCACCCTTTAGGGCAAAGAGTGGTAATGAACACCTACTAGTCACACAGAATTATAGTGCTCTTTATTTCACCCACGGCTGAAAAAATTTCCAAAGGTTTGGAATCCTGAAACCTGTAAACAAAATCTGTGGAGCAGATAAAATTTTAAATGGCACAATGCAATTAAAGCTGAATTCAATTTGAGCGCACCCTGTCCATCTGTCAGAGGGAAACAAAAGCCGAGGAGCTCCATTATTGCTGAATCCCTGCTCTTGTTAATTTGCTTGCTGAGAGATTTCAATTTCTAGGAAGTGCACAAATTAGTGTTCAGTCAGGGCTAGATCCTCAGTAAGTATAAGCAGATGGTGGAAATCAGCCCTAATCAAGTAGCCAAAGCCTTTTTTTCAGTCTGATTAAAGCATTTTAATCCTTTCATATTGTCTGTGTTTTTTAGTAAATATCTACCATCATTTTTCCCCCCTCCCCATTTGCTACCATTTTATTCCAAAAGAAATTGAAATTCAGTTTCTAATTCATTTACTTATTTTTACAAGAACGTACTTTTTAACCATACTAGTCTACTTTGGGCCAGGCAATGTGGCCAATTAGATTATCCCATTTATTCAGTTCACTGAACTTTTTTTTTTTTTTTAAATTGCAACAAAATAGTTAATATACGGTCAGCTAAAGCAACATATACTGTTTTGTCTTGCTAGTTTCTGATTATCCACTGGAAAACTCCTTCAAACACTGAATTAATTATGATTAAGAAGTAAAAAACCACACATAATAAGTGCACAAAATGATGATAATGTATTTTCTGCACATTTTCTACTTCTGTGGAGGAAAAGAAGATGATGATTTTTGTATTAGTACAAGCCACACAGATGTCCATGGCAGGAGGAAAGCATGTTTATACTACAAAAGAAGAAGGCCCTAATAACTCATAGATGCCACAGGCATTTGTGAATAATGAGAGCTAAGATTAACACAGAAACATTACAAATATTATTGTGAATAGAATACAATACATAATTAACTCTTCACATTTTAATGAAAAATACCAGAATTTGTTATTTCAAAGGTTACTTATTGTTAAATTTGCAGATAATGGTAAGCATAAGAGGGAGCTGCCTAACTGAACATATATTTACAGAACCAAGATAAGAATACCAAACAAAACAGCAGTAAATTTGATTTGCATAAAATATACACCGTGAAACTTTTGACTTAATTTATATTGCTTTATCTTTTGGAAAAATATATAAACAGATTTTTTGAAAAGCTGGTATCTTTAGACCAAAATCTGTTTAACATTATTGTATATGTTACACTTTCATGTGTGTATTATATAAAACAGCTGAAAAATATAAACTTTGATAGCTGGATCTACACAGAAGTGTGTAAAACAATAACCTTAGGGACACATTTTTCAAAAACAGTACACAGGATTTAGCCACACATTTACCATTAAAATTAATGGGAGTTATTTAGCTATAAATCCTGAAGAAAAGACTTTGAAAATGTACCCCTTAAAGTCAACACCATTCACATAATGCGCAAGGGTGGAGGAAAATTGAATTTTGAACAATGAAGAACTTGAATATAAACCATGTGTAGTATTTTCACTGAATGATATTTTGGTATCCTGTAAAGCAACTTTATTGCCTAACTGCCATATTAAAAAACCCACACCTAATATTTTCAGAAATGCAATAAATAAGAGCAGATGATTACTTCCATTTATCAGAGGTTAAAGTCACCACAATAATGAAAAATAATTCCTTGTTAAGTATCTGAAACACTTTATCCAAAGAACATTTTTAAACCTCCTGAACGTGCTTCTAAAAATATAGGGGTGTTAGTACTGAGGTTTTTTTCAATAGAGAAATCCTACATATGAACGCACCTACTGTATGCTGATTCCTGATTTAATACTCTTGCATTTTTCATGTCTTCCCCTACTTTTCCTATTAAAGATCCTTTATTTCTTCCGGTAGCCTCAAGCAGAGTCCCCTTCCAGTCTCCTAAGCAAACATTAACACTTACATTAGCGTAACACTTGTAAAGCAGCTTTTCTTTTAGTGAAAGAAAGAAGGCACCAGTTCATCACTGAACTAATCCCACAGAGAGACTTGATCTATTTGTATTCTCCTTCCAACCCTGCTCTCCTAAGCACGCTCTTCCTTCTGTCATGCTTTGGCTAGAGAAGGAAGCAAACCAAAGCATATTCTATTAAAAGCTACTTTTCAGCAATCAAAGTAAGATGGAAGTTTGGGTCCAGTTTAAGACTATGCCAAAAGTTGGCCCACCATTTCGGATTACATTTTGTGAAACAAAGGCTGAAGTCACGGATAATGTTAGCCTTCGTGGAAAAAAAAGGGTTCAAATCCTGCTTCTACTTTCACCAATAAATAAAATAGAATTTAATCCCATCCCCAGTCACTCCTCGATTTACTTCTGGAACTGAGAGGCAGTCTCGATGTCAGGATGACTACTAAATATTACGCCAGTTACCAACTCGTTTCCCATGGGCCACTGAATACCTGTAACAGAGAAGAGACACCCAACTCTGCAAGACCAGAGCTGCCTCATCCTGGTAGGATTTTCAAGCTTTCATGCTACGCTTATTGCTTAAAAACAATATTAATGGGAGAAATGATGTGCCAAATAATCATTCCGAGCATGTAAGCTAAATTCGGGATGATTACCAACTTCCTAAAAATAGCAAGCTCCTCTCTGGAACACACCATGGAAAGCAACGTTGTCTGTTGCTGCAGTAGGACACATTTAAACATTAAGATAAGAGTAACCTAGATGAATGAGAAGTGAACTCTATACGCATTCACCTTGTTTTCCACGCTCATGTCACCTTCTCAGATCCAACCAGAATAAAATTTGTATATATTTAGAATAAAACATAAGAAGTTAGCAAATACTGCTAAAATAAAACATAAGGCTTTAATAATTTATGGAACCAAAGGAATTTCTTTTTACTCTAAAAATCTAAATCCTGTTTTTTTTCAGGTCACGCTTTGAATTCTTCAAATCCTCTACTGTTTGTTTTACACGTTATTTCCTTCGTGATTTGTAGTAATCACTTAAAAATTTGAATATTATTTAATTTTTATAACATGAAACATGGTCATGCATATTACAGGCATGGATCAACACATCTGTGTTCAGCCCTTTGATTGCTAGGGAAGTAGCGTTTTCTTAAGAATAAAAGAACCGATGCCTTAAAATCGCACACTGTTCAGACAAAGATCATTTAATATTGTATTTTAAGAACATGCAACGGTACACTGTATTGTTAAAAGTATATACTTTTGAGGACATCTTGCAACATCTGATTTTTTTTTTTTTAAATGTAAATTATTCCTGACGGCTTGGAGGTTCTTTATTAACCTTTTTATTACCATTATTGCAGCTGTGACCATGAAGCATGTACACTCGGTAGAAAGACTTGAAATGGGAATGTGAAGAAGTTGTCTGCAAACTGTAAAAAAAGGTCTGCATATAGTTTAAGAGTCACAGCATGCTTATCATGTTGATCAATATTATCTCATTTGCATATACTCCATATGGCAGCATTCATCTGTTGGCTTTTGCTTATACTTAGACCAAGGGCTCCTTGGGGCAGGGACTGAATGTCTGAACTGAGTATCGCAACGGTCCACAGTGAGGACTTCTACAAACACCACTGATGTGGACAGGAAAGAAATACAGGAAAATCAAAATCGGACCTTTTTCCAGCTTGAAAACAGTTTAATACATCTTTAAAGAAAAAAAGAAGAATCTAAAACTTATACTATAAACGAAACAGTTTTTTGACTACTGATAAAATCGTCACAGGTTGGACGAATACTCTTACAAGAACTTCTTAAATCAATATTGGACAAGTTTCTATAAGATACATTCATGCAGATATAAACTAAGGGATATCCAATAGCCTGTGTTACCGTAAGCAGATAACAGTACATCAGCTTACACATATTATTTTAATGTAATTTTTTAAATTTACCCATTTGAGGAGGTACTTTATTTTTTGCTCACCTGCACTTCATACACAGTTAACAAAATTTAAAACCAAACAGTGAATGGTGTACACATTCCTTCGTCTTCCAATGAGAAGACATCACGTACACATCATTTACGAAACTCTGTAGTATGAACTCTACCTTATCTATCTCAAGATTCCTTGATCATAACCATACCTCTTAAGTGTCATTCATCTACTTTATAAATATGAAAATACCCTTAAGGTACTTTGGGTATTTTTTAGATATTTGGGTTTTAGACTTCTAGTAAAATGAATGCTGTTGACGTAACTTTTACACAGTGGAAAATTTATTAACTAAACTCTTCAAGGTCTTTTTAGTCATGGTTTTCAAGAAAAACTGATTCCCTGGAGGAGATTGACAGAAAAACTCTTTGTAGCATCTTAGCAAGTTCTCTGCAACACAGTAGAAAAAAAAATCATTAGCTATTCAAAGTAAAACTTTCAGCAAATGTGCCTAAGACATATTGACCTTCTTATAGTCAGGAAATGCATCTTGCATCTTTATGTGCTTTTAAATATAATTTGTCTAAACTGTCTAAAGTAAATCAAAAAACTATCACTCAATCCTCTCAGTAGAAAGGGTAAATTTTAATTGCAGAACTTAAAACCTCACAATTAAAAGCTGTGTTGCTACTTAAAGCTAGCACAAACACAAGAATGAGAGTTCATGCATACAAATCAGCTTTTCTAGCACATCCAGAAGGGTTCTGCAGAATAGCCTGATGAATACAGTCTGTACCTTCTAAATTTAGTTAGAAGGAAAAAGGAGTGGAATATTAGCCATGTTTTAACAAAACATAAATTCTTTCCTAATCACTTTGATTTATGAATGACTTTGTGATAATCCACATTTGATTAGTGAGAAAGATAAAATGATGTTGATAATTCAAAGGTAAGTATGCAAATAAAAAACGTGATGAAAAATAAATGCAACCAGAAGCTGAAGAGTGGTTTTTTCTGTTGTTGGGTTTTTTTCTTCCTGGAGCAAGGCATTTTGTGGAAAACCTTTTGGTAAGCAAGCTCAGAATTTATTATTTTCTAATTTAAAGAAAAAAAAAAACACTTATGGCATGGTTTGGCTAACTGTGTGAAATACTGACGGGTAGATGGAAGAAAATATTCACAAATACCAACTATGTACGGAAGACAAAAATAAGAGTGTAACGGAAAAAAAATTACATACTTCTCAACACTATGTTCATGATTTTATGCCAGATTCTCAGCTGTTCTACCTTAAAAGGGCTCCTTTTAGTCAACGGGTCCATGTGAATGTATGCCAGATGAAATTCTAGGTTTTTGTCTGCAAAATCCATCTTATAACCCCCCTCTTAGAGAATCCAGGAGATACTTTACACAGCCACATCTGCAGTTGTGTTTCACTCGGTTATCCTTATCTGCCATCCAGAGGTGGGGTGGATATGGTAGGATGATTTCGTCTATGCTAACCAGTCAATCAGGAGTCACTCCATTTTCTCAGGAAGTGTGAAGGAGACAAGATAGAAATGGTGCACAGTGAATAAACACCCTGGCATGCCCTCGCACTAATCTTCTCCGGGAAGAGGCTTAGGGCTTAAGGCAGGCTGTCCCAATGGACTCTAAACCACCTCCTGATTCCCTGTAAAGTCGACAGAAGACTTCATCAATTTAGTATCAGAATAACTAAGCTACCATTTTCTTGCTAAACAGCAGAAACCTGACTGGAATCACGCCTCACAATTTTGAACAAATAAAAGTGTGCACTGATATTATCACAGGACCTAAAAAGTTTGGATTTTACATTGTCCACAGCTAGGTGAATGGACTAGGCAAAGTTTTCAACATTTATAAGGATAATTCTTTGAAATTCAGTACTAAAATCCCCATTCACAAACTTGGGTCCTATTAATGGTGGTCCCACTAACAATAACAATGGCATGAGAAAGTCCTTTCCCCTGATTTACAGGGAAGAGGACTGTACATGAAATAATGGCAGCAAATAGGAAAAGGTACTGGAGTTACCACACATAGTTTATCTAATCTGTGTTCCCTGGCTCTGCGCTTGCTCAAGGATACCATTTAATGTTTTTTCTCTTGGCATAGGGAAGAGAGGCATCTCTGCCCCAGATGATGGAGCAGAAGCGAGGATTTGGAAGGGGTGAAAGAGAATGTTAATTGCAAAATCATGTATTAATTTTCTGGCATCAAGTAAACACTGCACCAGAAGTGTCCCTGGGAGAAAGAAATTTCAAAGGTTTCAAGAGCATCCCTGGGAAAAAGATGTTTCAAAGACTTATTTCAGGTAAATGTCCAGATATAAACACCAGCACCTTAGTGCCAGGTCTGATTTGAAAATCATAACTTTTTCTTGGCAGAAGCTTTGGGGTATGTCTGTTGTGGAAAAAAAACCAACCAAACAAGCAAGCAAAAAAACACCCAAACAAAACCCCAAACCTATGTTAGGTAGCTAACTTGAATTCAAGAACTCAAGTTTCAATAGTACTCAGGATCTGAAAAGCAGTCTGGAATTTAAACCTAGCTTCTAGTCCTAGTTAAAACTGCCAAAACTCAATCCAGTTCTTTGTACTCACTGCTATTTTAAATCAAGTCAGTTAATTTAAAAAGCAACTTCTCCATAATCAATAGCAATAAATCTGGATTCCCATCTGCTTCTCCTTAATGGACATTTTCCAATGTCTGGCCCTCTGAGTTCTGCTTGATGGGGCCTCCTGGCCTCATCTTACCTTGGACTAAGAAACAGCAAACCAGTAATGAAGTCATTAGCTTTAGGGACATCAGTATATATGCCAAATCCTGCTTACTGTCAGCAAGGTTACCGGTGTTTGGTTGATGCTCACGTCAAGGGACCTGAACCTGACGTAAACGTGACTGATTATTTTCTTTCTTGATTATCTGTCACTATTCAATTCAGCATTGGGGTACCCACTGAAGGAAGCATTCCCCAAAGAGGACATTTCTCTTCTTGGTAGGTCTCCTCTGTGTCACGGGTAACATGAACCAGCTCTTCTAGAAAGTACAGTAATCTAGGAAAGTGCACATCTCATCTTTCACATCTGCTAGCAGGATTTTCATACTACATATTTATCAAGCAGGGACCTGATTTACTCCAAGGAGGAGGACTAATTATGTTTATTGGCTAATGGGATACATCTTGGGCAAGTCCAGGAAGATTTTTTTGTATAATCTGCTACATTTTAAGGATTAGCATAAAGGCAGGTCCCAAAGAGTTCCTCTGCCTCCCTTTTTTTCTTTTTTAAAGTGGAAAATAATGCAAAAGGAAGGCAAAGATTTTTTTTATTTTTCACTGAACAGTTTGAAAACAATGGTATTTGAAGGTCTGGAGTTGGGACAATTTCTGGATTCCATTTGTATAAGGGGAAATCAAAAGAAAGGCAGCTGTTGGGCAGCCAAAGTCACTCCCATTTTTACATCCCTTTATGTCCTTTTATTTAGCCGGTGCTGAATATTTCCACTGGAAGGAATACCCTGTCCCCATGTCTTACCTAGGCTCGCACTTGAACACACATCTGGTGAGGGATGAGGTCTGAGGGAGAAACAGGCAAATATACAGGTCTCACGTCCTTAAGGAACCAGGCTAAAAACATACATAATGTACATGCCTGAAGTGTTTAAAAAGAGATTAAGAATGCAAACCCAAAAGCACCTAGGCATAAGCTTTCTGAATAGTATCAACTGTCACCACAAATAAAGCAAAAAATGGAGGAAAAGTTCACATCTCTATTTAGCGTTACTAAAGGACACATATATGTATTATTTGTTCCTTTTTAAAAAAAAAAATCTGTTTTCATCCAGCCATTTCTTTAAAAATCTTAATTTTTCCTTTCACTAGGACAGGAAGTCTCAAACACCCGCTTTCAAATGTAGTCTAAAAATCTAACAATTTTTTAAACGTATCTGAAAAAACTAACTACCAGACATAGTAAGTTTGTGAACTAGAGTACACATATAAAGGAATGAAAACATAAGGTAACGTTTTTGACAAAGTACAAGTAATCACCCATAGAAAGAGGTGCTCAGCATCCCTGTATAAAAAAATAGTGCAGATTCTCAGTTGGTGCAAACTGTAATAGGTCCACAGACTGCAATGAAGTTACGTTAAATTATACCAGCTACAAAACTGTCGCCAAGCATTATACTCACGCTCTGTTAAATACTGAGCTAAAATGCAGTCCGAAATGCAGCTTCTCATTTAGACAAGCCTCCTCAAGGAGCATCACCTCATAAGATATGACTGCCATGCTGTTTCTGATAAAAGGCAGTCAGTAAGGACCCCGTTTTGCTGACCCTTGTGATAGCATTTCATAGAGGTTGAACCAGCAGCAAGCGGAAGAGCCTCCATGTAGCAACAGCAGCACAGCAAATAAGAGCAGATACTCAAGTTACTTTCTTCAAACATTCTAAACAAAACTTGGACCACGCTCCAGTAATCTGGATATGAGTAAAATAGCACCTTTTTTTTTTTTTCTATACAGGCAAAGTGCTAGATGTTTTATTAAATGAATTTAAGTCACAATAAAAATTCTTTTATGTTTAAGCACTTAAGCGCTGGAATGTCTCAGTACTCATAGTATTTATGCTGCTAGAGCCCAAAGCATCTTTCTGTTTAACATAATAAAGAAATTGTTCCTGACTAATAAAGCTATACAAAAATCCAGTCTCTGCCAAGGCCAGCAGTTGTTGCTGAGTACATACTGGGGGCACAATTTAAAGCCATCTTAGGAAATTCTAATTTACACATTCAATTTTTTTTCCTAAAATTTCAAAATGTAAAAAAATAAAAATAAAAATAATGCTTTCAAAGAATAAACAAAGAATACAACAGTTGTTATTTGAATGAGAATGGGGTAATAAGCCACATCTCACACAATATTCCCCACTTTAAATTATGGGAATCCTCTAAGTATGTCAAGCATGAAGGAATAAAAAAACAAAAAGCAAGTCCAACTAAACACTTTAATTTTTCTTTAGTAGAAGTATTTCAGAAAGACAATTTAAAGAATGTTTTTTTTCCCAGTGTTCCCCTTCTCTGAATTAATTTTTCAGTCAGTAAGGAAAAATGCTCTAATATTCTCCATTATTTGTGCTTTTAGACATCCTTCTTAAATTGACAGAATATTAATATACTGTTCTTTATGCAGTTTTACTAACTTTCTTTTGCAAGAATAAAAAAGGAGAAAATCACCTCCTAACTTTTGTACCACTGGATGGCTTTGTATGGGTACTGTCCTCTCCTTGGAAACATCATGAACACAAAACGCTGGCCCAAAAGAGGCCAATGGGAATTTTGGTGTTGCCTTTAGCATCACCAGGATCTCACATTTTGTTCGTGCCAAACAGGTGATAACTGCTCTTAATTCCTCCATGCAGCAAAGTTCAGCGTTCTCCACTCAGCTTCTCCCTCAGCATCATGCAATACCACCAACCACAGCCAATGAAGAATCTTTCCAGAGCACGACAAACAGAGGCATAAGCACCAATAAATGTATCCTTTTTGCTTCTCCTTTCTCATTTATTCAAGCACTTCATACCTATTATTCATTACACTGCCTTTCCATAATAATTAAAATATAAAAATGAAGTCAGTTCTGTGTTATCACTGGAATATTTGCTGCTTCCTCAAGTGCTTGCCATCTTTTTTCAAGCGTCATATCTGGAATTTCACCACAGATTATGAAATCAGGTATCTCAATTTTTGTTAAGCTAAGTCTAAATAAAATAGAAAGTCTAAGAAGCTATAACCCACATTATCTATTGAGACTAAAGGTCAAAAAAAAAAAAAAAAAACACCAAAAAAACAAACCAACACCCAAACAGAAGCAAGATAACGATTGAAATCCAAAATTATTCTTCTGATTTTTAGGATGTAGTCTGATTTTTAGTCTGAAATTTTAGGATGACAAATCTATGTTTCATTTTTGTTTGTCATGAAAATGGCATATTGATTGAAAAACAAGTGCTATTAGTCACATGTGCATATGTCATACAACATAAAAACTACCATTAGCTAGCACACTTCTAGAAGCAAGTGTGAGGGACATGATTATGATGACTACCAGGATGGTAGACTAGAGCATATATGACTTATGGGACTGAGCAAAGCCTTTTATCTAGCTTCTGATATTATGTCAGCATCTGTCTAAGCAAAAGTGGGAGGCTCTGAAGGAAATTTAATCCAGTCTGCTTCCTGTGGAGTGGGTGATAGATTCAGCATCTGAAGACTGATAAATAAAGTGAATCAATAAATAAGGAGCTCCTTAGTATTTCTCTCTTTAGTCATAAGCATGAACTTTGAAAGTGTAACCAGTACAATTTGAATTAATTTAGAAAAGAACATTCAAAAGTTTGTGGAAGTGCCTGAAAAATGTAAAAACGTCTAACTACTTTGAATCAGTATTCCTTATGTTACTTCTTTTATAACTCACTTTCATCACCCATTATAAAAAATACACACAAATTCCTTTCTGGCTATAAGAATAGTTGCATAATATTTATTGCTGCTCATTAGCATGCTCAGTTTGTTGATAGATTGCCTTCATATCATATGGGGGGAAAGAGGAAATTGGAACCAAAATCAAAAAGCAGTTTAATTATTTTAATTAATTCCAGCTTTCAAAATAATGCAGAATGCTATTGAATATTTAACAAGCTATACAAATCAAAATACATTTATGCTCTGCCTAGTACAAAGTGGAACACAGTAGAAAGGTGCTCTTCTAGGCTTTTTGGTAAGTCACATTGCAAGAAATCACAATCTAGATCATAAGTCTGCTTTGTGTAAACATAAATAGGTGGTTTTGATGGTATATGTTAACACAAGCTATAGACTACCAATAATATCAAAAGAAAAGCACATTTGTAAAACTGATTGCTAACCTAATGAAGACAGACTAAAGATACACGCATTCGAGAAACACTCTTGCTGTGGAATTAGGGGTCTTGGGCTCCCTATATACACTCACTCCTTTTTAACATATTGGACCAACTAACTAAACTAATTAGTTAAAAGTAAAAGTGCAACCTGAGGAACCCTCATAAGGAATGTAAACTAAACGGGTGGGGAGGTCTGTAGGTGTCAATCAATAACAAAATGCAAACTGTCAAGCTTGCTTTGCTAACAAACTGTCACATCAACAATATGCAGTTAATGACTACAAATTAACTGTATACCAGATGCTTGACACTTTGTTATGACACTTAGCAAGCTAGTTGACATTTGGGGGATCAAAGCTTCTTTAATTACACTTTGTATAACATGTGCAACCTTTATGCTAATGTCCACATATTCCTTAGAGCAAGACTGTTGAAGTGGCAGGGACTGGGTTTTTTGGACTTTGAAACATTCCAGTAAACCTGGACTTCAGCTGAAACAAAACTGCTGAAACGCATCATTATTCAGTATTATCACCTTATCTAAAATAACTCTTTAATTTGATGTACTATACCATATTCACCCATAGACACCCTCTGAGTGAAAGAATGCATTTTCAAACAGTGTTAACATCATCTACAAAAGAAAGAAGCACCAGACACACTGCATTTAAGAGCATCTCTGTGTTCAAACTGATGTCTAGAATGAATGCTCCACATTGATACGTCTTTCCTAAACCAAATTAATTTCCTCATCGTACAACCAAATGTAGGACACAACATTAGCAACCTTCTTATTTAGTCAGCACTTATTATATAGTCTGCCACACTCAATAAAAATGTATAAACTAAAAGGAGCCCCAGGTTTGCAAATCATTGTTTACTGTGCTGTTACAAAGGTGTGTTTTCAAAAATTTTAACTCTCCCGTTCATTCCTTAAAATGAAGGTCCCCACACTCCACAGGAATTATGTGCAAGTTGATGACTATGTATTTCAAGGGGACTTGTAGAAAAAAATAACATAACCCTAAATACTGAAGAATTCTCTTAATAAGGGAAAATAGCCTTTAAAGCAAAACATAACATCAAAAGGAGTATCTCCCTTCCTACTTTGGACAAAAGTGATTCTTGAAAGAAATACTAAAATGCATATATTCAAATGGCTTTTTTCCATCCTAGCTCCCTAACTCAGATTCTTAAATACATTTCTATTTGAATTGCGTTAACACCCTCTAACATCACTTACCAATTCAGTTTTTACCATACGGCCTTTACAACATTGGATGTTAACGCCACTGAATGTTAACTGCTATGATTACGATAGTGTATCAGTGGAGATTAACTTTAGGAAGGGTTCCTTGATATCTTAGGGCAAAGCTTTCAAACTGCATCGAGCACTGAAGTTGGGTTTAGATGTCTCAGCTCCCCACCAGTTGTTTTATCCTCCTTGTTCTATGTGAGGTGACAACTTGCTTTTCTATTAAGTCACAGTTCTGTGCAATTTCTGTCCCAACTATGTAATTCTAATAAGCCAAATCCTTTACACCGTTCTTTGAAGCACGCTTGCATCATAAATTGTATTGATCACATTCATCTGACCTAACACAGAGGTCTCAAGCGTAAGCATCTCTATCTGAGCAAATCATTCCTTACCCTCAACTGAAAGGAACAGGAACTTTTAAGGCATAATTCATCTGATCTATTTCAGACATTCACAACAGGGGCAGATGAGCACTGCTCTTGGAAGCGTTTCTTCCTTTTTTACATACCTCAGCTGCAGATGAATCCCTTCCTTGGGGCTTCCAGTATGACCTACCAAAGAACTGTTCTATGCAGGCATCTACATGGTCATGAAAGAAGTACCTGCTGTGTGTATACGAGTGGCTTAGCAAAGCTACTCACTTGTGCACCTACCTCTTGCGCTAGAAGGCAAATTTGACCACTTTAAGGTTCATATTCATCACTGTCTAGCTAACAGTTCCTAACAGGAGTCAAAGGCAACAGGAAAAATATTAAGCCCAGATGCTTCCTCACTGACTGTGGGATACAAAAAAGGCTAGTCAGGGCTGTAAATGAGAGTTTGACCACCCAGCTGGATATACTGTGTGAAAAAGTCTATTAGCATGCAGAATATTATTTTTTTGTTTTCTGGGATTCGCTTAGATCTTTAGGCTCCAAGAATGAGAACAATGCCCTCATGACTCATATGGTAACAAAGCCACGTAAGTGATGTTATTTATCCCCTTCTACGTATGGTTATACTTAATTATTTCGTGCCGGATACTGCTTGTTTGTGTCATATTCTAATTAATGGTAAAAAACTGTGTATTTATCTGCTTTCCATTACATAGCACAACACTGCATGTGGTCAAATGACCATGGATACACTTGTCTTTTATTAGAAATCCTTTTAAAACATCACCCATCATCTACAAAGAGCAGCACAGAGACCAAAAAGCTGCAGAGACAATCACAGAGAAACATAAAGTGAAAGTCTGCTGCGTGAATTCCCTGTGCAATGCTCAAGACTTAATGGGTCTGCAGTGATACACTTCTGAATACCATTTAACCCAGCTATCAAATCCAAAAGATGTGCTAATTCAGTTTAGCTTTTTCCTATGCAGCAGCAGAAATACCTGGTCAAACTAAAGAAAAGTAAGATTTCATCCTCATTCTTACTACATTTTCGAGCACCACGGTACAAAGACAGTTCTGTTTGTTGCCAGTTAATCTTTGAAAAATATTTATTTCAAAATTAGGTTTTGAAAAAGCCCAGCAGCAGTAGGTCCATACCTTTATTCAGTTTTCCCCTATAAACTCTATTTTGGGTAGTCCCAAATCTCTGAGAGTAAGATTTGGGACAAATTTGATTTTCCAAGTTCTGCATGTTTTCTCAGTTTCGGTTTTCAGGTTCTCAGTATGGAACACACTGTATTTTGGCTTGCAGAGTACGTAAGTAATAGGCAAGCATACCTTAATAAGAATCCCAAAGTTTAACATTCTGCTTATTATTTGCACTTAAAGTAATCTGGGCTAATCATTTTTAGTCCTTCTACTCTAAAATAAAAAAGGGAAACCATCAAACTTAACAACAGCATCATATACCCATAAACCTTAGGGAAGCTTATTTTGTTTCATCTTTAAAATATGTTACTCAAATGAAAGGCAGATGTTTTAGACTGAGGATGATTATGCAACTGATATAATATCAGTGGTTATCTATTAGGGAAAATAACAGAATTATAATTTCCATTATTTCCTATATGCTTCTATGAGCCATGTAGTAATAATTCTGTAAGTTTCCTAATATAATTTTAAGTGCTACATGTTTGAAAAAAAGTAAAAATTATATGAATATATCCACTTATGAAAAAGCTTTCACTGATTAGAGCTCATTTCCCTAATATACAGATTTCTAAAGACAGCTCTATTTTAGTTATGTAAAGCATGTAAAAATTGGCATGTGCTCAATCACAGCTGAATCTGAAATTAGCCTGTCATTTTAGACACCACACTTTGGGGGTGGGAGAGGGGAAGCTCCTTCAGAAAAACTTTTCCTGGAGATTAAATGGCTAATGGTCCGCTGGCACGACAGCGTTTTGCAGGAAGATGACATTGGCGTATTATTTTCAACCTTATTTTCCAGGCAGAAGAAAGCAGAAGATACTATTTCTTCTCAAAGGACACCAAATGGTACTTGTTCTCTTTGTGGAATGAAGAAGCTACCCCAAATAATGCCCTACTGTCGCTGGAGCCACACTATATGCTAATGTCGTCCCCAAGAAATGGGAAATATCTGACCTGTTGTACACATCTGTATCTATGCTAGCCCCGCCTTGCTACGTTTTCCAGTTGATGGAGAGAAACGGGCAATTCCAGGAAGGAATCGTCTCATCCATCAGTGGTCATTCCAAGTAGGTCAACTGAATCATAGTTTGAGAAGTGCCTATTTCTTTCCACTTGGTACCAGGCAGCAAGCTCGAATACTGGTGCATCTGAATAGCAGATACCTAAATCTGGCCTGATGAATCTTACCTCAGACAGTATTTGACAACAAGCGACAAAGCCACATATCTATTTTGAATTTTTTTCAAGGCAACCATCTAAATGAAGTAGTGAGAGCAACTCAGCAAACATCTTAAAAAACAGTCTCAAAATCATGAGGAAGAAAACAGAGAAGTTAGTTAACCGAATACCCTATCTTGCCATCTCATTTTGCAGCCCCTAAAGAGACACAACAACGTTTCTGACTCAAGTAAGAAGACATGCAACCATAGCACTGCTTTAATTCACATATACATATATATACACACACATATATATACACATATATATATATACACATACACAGATATATAGCCTCTTATGTGTGAAAATAATTACTTCTTTGGGCATATTCGGTCCAGAAGAAGCTAAGTATCTTCTCATTAACTGAAATTACAAACATTTGAAAGAGCTAGCCTCATTACTGCCATGTTTAGCTTACTTTTCCCCATTTCCTCAGCAGAACATAACTAGAATTTTTTGTTCTGATAACAAAGGCACTGACTTTTTCAAGCTGTAAAACCAAAACCTATCTTTAAAACCTGCTTTAAATCCTCACCATAATAGAATTCTTATTTGACAAGAGTTCACAAACTTTATGAGGAAAAAAAATATTACAGGTCACTGTATGAAAACTGAATTTAAAAAAAAAAAAAAGCTTTTCATCAGTTAACTAAACCCCTTGATATCCAAGCAGCATGCACATAATGATACTAAAAGCTCGCAATGGAACTTCAGAGGGCCATCAAGCCATGAAAGATCTCATAAAAAGACAAGTGATTAACTTATTTAAACTGAGCAGGAAAAGGAGTCAAAATCACCTCTCTGTTATTTCTTTTCATGTACCCAGTGTTTTGCTTTGGAATAAACAGATCTCACTATTGATACTGGATTTATCATCTGTCAGAGAATGAAACAAAATTTAGGTGATTTAGTTGGTACATAGGAAACAATTCTGCTGCTCATAAAAGAGACAACAACTAATTCAATGAACCCCATGTTGCTAATGTCAATTCAGGCTTAGAACTGTGAAAATTTTTTTCAGAAATGTCCTGAATTCATTGATTAGTAAAATACTGAGCAATTTTACTGGCTTACATCTTTGTATGCATTTCCGTAAAACTATTTATAACACTTCTTGATTTACCAGCTGTATATTTAACCGCATTTGAATAATAAATATTTAAATGAACACAACCTACCAAAAAAAAAGTACTCACTACAATTAAAAAGCCCTGCAGCAGCTTGGTAATGTGTCCTTAATCAGGACAGAAGTAGTTTGTGGGGTGTATTACAGTTGTAATATACTTAAGAGGATGTATCCATAGCAAATGGAAGTTTGCTCTCAATTCATTACCCCTAATAAAATCTATCAGATGAAGCACAAAAAGCTTGAGCAAGGGAATGGTAGCTAAATACGTGAAGTTCAAAAGAAAAAAAAGTTGTTAAGTAACAATCATTTAAAGGTTTTATGTCACTTAACAGGCCTATAAAAAGTTCAAAATAGTTAAGGAGGATAAATGTTTGTTTCACAAAATGTAACTTGCTTAGGACATTTATGCCTAAACACCGAACATTTTACAGGTTTGCAGGATAATGCAACCATTTCAAAATAGACAGCGGAGAGGGGCTTAGACTATGGTGCCATGTTTGTGCTTATGTCCTGGAGAAGCATTTTAATAAATCAAGAAGCTATCCATGGAACGGAAAGAAAGAGAGCTCATATCCTCCTGTCAGGTAGTATATGGACTATGGAAATACAGTCCACTATTCTGCACAGTCCTCAGTATTCTGTAACCAATACATGATGGTCTATATACAGTAACCAGCATTCATTTTGTTCCTGAAATTAAACATGAAAAACAGTCAGATATTCAAGTGTTGTATTTTTTACTGCTTGTTGACTTGTCACATGAAACAGGATCCTGGGACATGACTACCAGAATGCAAAGGTAAATCATTCAGGCTCTATATGTCCTTGGCTGTCACATAGGTTTAGAGTTATCTTCTCAATTTTTGTGTATCTTTCCATCTCCAACAGCAGTTAAAGGCAGACTATTAGGTGGGGGAATTCTAAGGGGAAGACTCCAGTCTGGCACCTTTAGTGATAGTGTAATTAATTAATTAATTAATAATCTTCACTTTAAAAGCATGGGCAGATAAAGATTATTTGCAGAAATATGCAGCACCGCTCCCCCCATCACGTAACTATTACAGACAACAGACACTAAGGGCCTATGAATTTATTGTGCAATTTTAAGCTTTCTCACTCGCACGGTGTTTATAAATGGGGTGCTCTCCTTTCACTTAGATTTAGATATCTTCAATGTGGAAATACCCATGTGGCACAGCCATCCTGTATACTTCTTTCGTAACCAATGGTGCAACACAGGAACTTCTACAGTTTGCTCCGTCTGACCAGTTTTGAACTTCTTTATAATGAAGTGAATAACGTCTTAAAAATACAGTTCCTTGACTATCAAGCCAAAGATCACTGGTAACTGGTTCAGATGGAGAGTTGTACACTGTAGGTGTAAATTGGGATGAACCAATTCCACCACGGCAGATCAAAGTTTTCTGAACACTGCCATTACAGGTGAGTCGTTTAGGAGATTTCCTCCATCTCCAAATAATGGCTGATATGTAAGGTATATGTATTGCGTTACCTAGGAAATAGCATGAGAGTACGGGGGAGTCTGAGAAAGTGCAGAGTTTTCTGGGGTAGTGTTGCCGGATTTGTGTGAAGCAGAAGGAAGCAAACCTAGCACCATCTTGTCCACAGTGCCTTTGAGAAATAGTTCCTAGAGTGGATTATCACCAGAACTACAAGTGCATTTTTGTTTCAGAGGAAAGTAGCTGGTATCCCAAAAGAACACACAAAAAGTGGTGGAGTGTGGGCGATCAGGATCCAGAAGTAAAACAGGAGCTATTTTACAGCATAGGAATGCCCACAGAGACCAGCTCTACCCAAGGCACCGTATAGAGAATTAAAGAAACAGCAGCTTTCTAGGCAATCGTTTAAGAAATAGTAAAGAAAATCTACCACAGAACACAAGTATTTTAAATATATTTTGGGCTTTCCTTGTTAAATAGACTCAAATTTGGTAACTTTTAGAGCCATTTTAGTTGTGTAACAATCCAAAATACATATTTTCATTATGAAAAGGTGCAGCAAATACATAAAATCAAACTGTGTTAGTACAAATATGTAGGATAGAAATACATGTATATACAAATGAATATGTTGTGTACACATCAATATATAAAACTATTGTATACATTACAGCTGCACAGCTAAATGATTTTTTTCAGTGCACAGCATTTAAAGTATTGCAAGTAAAGTTTGCAAGAGTGCTTTTCAACTACATTGTAAGTATACCATTAGCTTGTCTTGTTCATGTTAGATATCTGTTTATGCCATGAAGTTCAAACAAACATGTGACTTCTTTAAATTCTAAGCAAGCAATTTGTAGGCTGCTCATCCATTATCTCCAAGCGCACTCTCTGTACAAGGTCTACTAAAGTAATGGTTCTTTCATCAAAGCCTAATGGTTTGTTTCAAATAATCAAAGTAGTGTTTATATCACTGTCCTCAGGTGCAACCATTTTGTTTCCAGGAGAACGGTATAGTACATGCTAATGTCACAAGTGATAAATCAAAGCAACTACATTTGTTTCTCCACCTTAACCAATCTGCCCTATGTCTTCAACAACAGCAACAAAAAAATCACCCTGGCATTTGCACTCCATAGTTTATTCTGAGAGCATGAGTAATTTTGCAAGTAGTAAAACATCATATGTAAAACGACTCTCTCATTTCTTTCTTCTAATAATAACAAGTGTAGCTTGACTTATGTGGGAACTAGCACTGTTGTTATCTAAAGCAGGGTAAGAAGATGTTTCTCCCCACTACAACATCTCATGAATCCTTAGGTTATTTTACGCAAGATCCTGCTTTGGTTAAATACAGCACGTCTGATCAACTCAGTTCTCCATAACACAGAGATAGAAATTCACTCTCTATTTTTAAATTTAATTCTTTAAACTCAGCCATCAAAGGGGGGAAAAAACCTTGCAAATCCCTTAACTGGACAAAACAAAAATTGAACTCACCTGACATACTTTGGAGGAACCTAGACAATTCAATGGATATACGGGCAGAAGTGAAGTTAGATCCACAACCACATTTTCCCTCCTTCATTTTTTGTGATGTTTTGTTGCAACATTGGTAGGAATTTTTGTATATTTGATATGAGAAGATGGGAACTTCAAATACTCTGTGCACCATGTTGGATTTGGTGTAGTAATTACTCCAGTGATGTTATTCTCTTTACCAAAAATGTGCTGGGAAAGTCAAGCAGGGAAAGCTTTCTGTCCAACAGGAAGCAGAACCTGCATAGCCATCAATCATGCCCCATTTTCAATTAAAGGAATGACACCGATAGCAGCAGTAGGAGATTCTGTCAGTCCTATTAGATACAGGGTGAGAGTTGCCTATATTAACAGCTGAAGGGGGTGAGAATCATGGAATAACATGGGGACGATGATAGACAAGTGAGCTGGAGTAGGCCGAAGGTTTGCTTTATGAGTCTAAGTGCAAATAATCATCTTCATCATCAACCAATAACTGAGGAAAACTATTACTCACATTTTATTCAAGAAAGCAAGAAGGAACGGTTCCACAGTTGGGTGGGGTTTCTGAACGAAGAAGGCACTTAATACACTTAATACACTGTTAGCCTTTGGCAACGCTGCCACACTGAACATGTTTGAAAAACAGCATTAGAACTGTGAGCTATAGCAAAACAAACAAACAAAAAACCTTTACATCCATTTAAGTTTGGAAATCTGAAATGCAAGATTAATTGTGAAGCAAGCAGCCACCTGCACTCCAGGTCTCCTCATGATACCAGTCTGCTTCCTAGAAGACAAAATTTGGTAAATTGCCCAGATCTGACAGAGTGCATCTCAGGAGCTACTGTGAGGCTACTGTACATCCTGACACACAGAAAAAGGGAAATAAAAATCTGAAATTAAAATATCACTAACAAATTAAAATTTGAATACTTTTGTCTTATGAAACTTCCCAGCAATTAACATTAACTCTGAAATACAAAAGCATAAGGACAAAAAAAAAATCTGAAAAATATTCCAGTGATATTATGCCATACCAAAATATTAAAACTACTTTCTTCCAAAATGTCTGCAAAAAAGAAAGCTTATTTGAAACATTTTTTTTCCTGGATTTTGCTCCAGAAGTTGGCCTATAGGGTTTGGGGTTTTTCTTAAAACCTAAGCCGGACTCTTGAATATTAGGACTTTTGGTTTTAACACAGATCTCTGCAAGCAAGTGGAATGAAAAACAATGAAGAAAATGTGGAACCTGAGGAGACTGCAGAGAAAACAGTTCCTGAACCCTCTTGCTTTACACTCTTAAAAGTGCTAGAGCTATTCTTTTTCCAAGGCCACCTGTGCACACAGGAGGTGAGCATACATAAATTTGGAAATAAATGGCCAAGAAGGAAAGGCTGCCCAGGTTTTGGTTTAGTTCCTCTTGACAGCCATATTTTCTAAGAACAGTAGTTCTTAGTCTGAGGAAGGTCTGGAAAGCATATGAAGGCCTGTTTGGCTTCTCTTTCCTATTTGTTTTCTCTCAACCACTTGTCCTTAGTGGCAGAAGGACAGAAGACACCTACTCAGAACCACCAGGAGTTGGGTAGCATCTGGGCAGTAGGCAAATCCATAATAATATTAATCCATAAAACGGGTCACAGGCTGATTACTTCGGTGTCCTGAGGAAGCAAGCAGGCATGCAATCACTAACACAGTGAAGCACTGGAGCATTTTACTGGCTTCCGTACCCGTTTTCCTCTTCAGCCATCCCTAGCCCTGTTGCTCAGCTCCCTGTCTCTTCACTTCTGAAGCCACTCGCTTCACAGGGCGGCTTCAAGCATCTGAGAAGATTCTGGAGAAAGCAAATAAATGGTGCCAGAACAGCTATCCAAATAACAAGAGAAGAATCGAAGGGCTAAGATGTAAAAATGCCAGAAAGGTAAGAAAATAAATCCCACTTCTGACTCTTCTTTGTGCACGTCAAGGCTATTACCCAACATGTTAAGACGTATCAAATGTGTAACCCCAAGAAGTAAGACAAAGAAGAAGAAAAATTTCCTGACTTATTTTACCCAATATAGAATAAACTCCACAATGAATGTGTGAATAAGTTGATTAAATCTGGCATTAAAAATGCATTCCTACTGGCTTGCTTTCGCACATGAGTCACCACAAAAACTAACTTTTTGAAAAATAAAAGGAACCACCGGATATAAATTCTCCTCAGTTCATTAAGGTGGGTATTTCATTCAGTGAAAAAAAGCCTTGAAAACAAAGACTTACTTGGCTAGCCATCTAACACTAAATAGTGATTAATTTTCTACTACCACACTCCCTATTAGTATTACTCCCAAATGTTCAGTTTAATTTAAGTACTTTCTGATTCATGAACAAGGGAATAACATACAGCTATAAAAAGGTAATCCAATCCTAAAATGGCCTTAACCCCCATAATCTGCACTTCAATGGCAAGGGAAACTGTATAGTTTTGAAACTGTAATCAAGATTTTTTTTTTTCAAACACACACACTGGAGCTGTCCTTTGCTCCCATCACTTACCAGATTACAATAAAACGACCATGCTCTCTTTATGGTGGGAACACAGCGACCCTGGGGTGATTTATAATCTTGTGAAACCCTGTCCACACTGCTGACCAGACTTTTTTTTTTTTTTTTTTTTTTTTTGAGGTCGCTATCTGTTTCTTCAACTGATGTCTTCCTGCTGTGACAACACTGTTGGATAGCTGTCAGCACATAAGTATTTTTCAGGCTATGTATTATCTCCGCATGCACTTCTTGTGGGTCGTTGGATTTTTTTTTCCCCTGTTGAAGACATTTCTATGCTTGGTGTTTAGATAGAAAAAGGGCCGTTCTAAGAATTTCTCATTAGTCTGATGCCTAACCCAGAGAAGACAACTAAATAGTGGATCTCTTAATGACAGAAATATTACTACTTCTTCTGAACTTACCAAACTACTACTGACTTCATATCATGCTGCAATCTTTTTATCATATATACTTTTCCACTTCAGGAACAAAATATCCGGAGTATTCACTGATAAAACAGAAAATATTCCGTATGTGGAAGTTTTGAGAAATGCCTATAAAACATTTTTACGCAGGAAAAAGGAGAGAAAGAAGCAGATAACACACATAAAGTACACCAGAAAACCTAAAGAGGGGCCCTTCCACAACACTAAAATAAATACGCAGTTTTCTTGTTTATTAAATAAATTTACTTTGAGAAAATATGTTTGAAGTTTCCTCTCCTTAGCATACTTGCTTTATGAAGGAAATGGCTATGTGAAGTACGCTTATTTCACTCATTCTAATGGAGATTTTACTATCTACAAATACTTTCAGCAATATAATTTTTTAAAAAACCCTTAATTTGACATAGTGCTTATTCCTTGCACATTTTAAACCACAGCATTTTAAAAAAAACAGCACTAGAAGTATGTATAATTTTATGCTTCTCCTAAAATGGGTTATTATTAATTTGATTTACGCATTCAAAAATTAATCATTAAAGGTAAGTCAACTAGAGCCAAACAGTGACTTTGTTATGATGCCTGGGCAAGACATCCTTGTATAACCGCAGATGAAAGTTTATTATGATAATAGCCACCATCTCCCCCTCCACTGTCCATGCTACGCCAGGAATTCAGTAAACTGTCCCGGGTCCCACCCAGTACAGCACGGATTCCCTGGGAGCCCTGCTTCGGACAGTGTACAGATAGGTTACAGAAGCTGCCTCCTCCCTCCTGATCTGACTGCCCGCATAAAAGAAGTTTCAATTTGGTCATAATTAGAACTTGATCCTTTACTGGCAAAATCTGCACAAAACTCAATGTTGCAAGATTTCTCTTTCAAAGCAAATGTTTGGCTGACCCACATGGTACCTATTGGGTCCTACTGTTCCCTATCCCAGCTAGCAGCATTTCGAAACAATTTTCAGTGGAAGTACAGATCAGGTAACTATCACTTGAAACAGTATTAGAAAGCTATGAGTAAATACAATAGGTAATTGAATTATGCACAAAATTTCAACAGACAACTCTTTCATTTGGTAGGCTGTAGCTAAACATAAAACAATTTTTCACTGAGAATTTAACTGTTCCATATTCCAGTAAAGACAACAAAATATAGCGTTTCAATCAGCTATGCCTGGCAATTTTTTCACCTGCCAAATATCTGGTTTAGGAAAATAAAATTACGTGCAGTCTTCACAATATTGCACTTGATAGTTAAAAATTAAATAGGCTCAGAGGCTGGATTTAACACCAGCTATTCTTTATTGTTTTATTCATCAGTTCTGGAGGATAAAAAAAGTATTTCACTTCATGAAGATAAGGACAAATTGATAATTGTAGCAAATAAGTCAGGTTGTCCTTTGCTCTCAAGGAGGTAACCTACTGTTTCACTCCTCTAAGGACTTGCTTAATAAGATGAACAAAATCTCAGGGAAAAAAAAAAAAATCAATTAAAATGGAGAAAAGTCCCTTAGGATAAAGTTAGTTTGGCAGTCCATGCACTTCTCAATCATTCCTCCAGTTTGTTCCAACACATACTTACTGCATGTTTCTAAGTAGTACTCCTTATGGTAACAAGGCAGTTTCAGAAGCGAACACTGAAAACTGATGCTGAATCAGCAAGCACTGCTGGATAAGAGGGGTTAGGAAGTAAAATATCTGATAGATGCAGAAAACGCGATTGGAAACGAAAGGCATGCTCCTAGGATTGCAAAACGAAAAGTCAGTAGGAGCTGCTAATAGTAAGAAACATATATTGAACCATTCACTTATTACCCTTCCTAACCAGGTCCTTACAGGACCTTTATATTGTAGTATATCGGAGGTGGGGCAGAGAGATTATCCATTCATTCCACAAACTACCAAAAGCATTCCCAACCTGCAGTCATGAATAGCCACCGATGAATCCCACCTGTGAAGGACAATCAAAGAACAAAAACAGGAATGCCAGGAATAATTTCTCTTAAAGACTCTTAATCTATTTGCTGTTATTTAAAAAAAAAAAAAAAAAAAAACAAAAAAAAAACAAAAAAACCCCACAAACTCTTCTTGCTCTTTCATACACAAAACAGTAGAAAAAATATATTATATATACTTTTAAAAAAAAAAACAAACTATTGGATTAATCACCGTCTCCGGTTGCACTGCAGGTGTACACTTTTGTATTAAAGCACTTGTCGCTAAAGCCTGAATGTCAGTCCCAATAGTCTGGCCCAACACTAATTGGCAAATTACATTGCGTTCATCCAAGATTTCCTACCCAGCGTGTTCTGGATTAAAAATCAGATAAATAAATTCTGTATGTATTACTCCTTTACACCTCAGAATGTGGCTGCATGCTGTTACGTAGATGCTGTAGTTCACTCTACTTATGACTAGTAATTTCAATGACGGAGAAATAACCTCTATACAGTACAATGCTTTCAAAGCATTTCATCTAAAGGGGCACATAGACAAAATTATATTTCAAGTCAGAAGGAAACAAAAGTGGGTATGCCTATCCAGGGAAGTTACTGCACAAACGAGTATGCATTTACACCGCATATCTCGGACAAAATCCGTGTACAGACATGTAAGGTGGGATTGAGTTGCCTGAATAGGTATCATGTAAAGTTATTTTAGTCCCCACTAAGGGGGTTACCCATGATGGCTTCTAAGAAGAAAGAGATCTCCTGGAAGTCACTCGTCATATCTGCCAGCCCTTTACAGATGTCTAACACTGGATGCTCTTACACACAGAGCACCTCAAGTGGCACCAGACGCCTACGTTAAGGCAACTAAATCAAGACCAATTTAAGGTAAGATTATTTGCCCCCTAACTTTAGGCATCTACTAGCTGTGTAAATCTAAACTAGTTATCAAGACTCTACAGTCAAAGGAATAAAGACTGACATCTCTAGAAAGCAATTCATCTTGTCTATCGTACCATATACTTTAAGGACAGATGAACAGCTTTTCTGGAGGTGCCCAACCCTCTCCATTTGACTATAAAGGAGGTGTAGCTCAAATTAAAAAAATTTACATATCTGAGGCTAAAGGACTGAAATTCATTTTCAGTCATGCTGCTTTCAAAATATATTATGCTGCTTCATATCTACTGTATGTTAAGGAGGAGTGTCTAAAATTAGGTATCTACAAAGAGGTTGTCTAAGCACCCATTGCTGTCACAGGAGATCTAGTCAATGCAGTCAAAGAAGTCTAGAAAGCTATTCAGCAGAGCAAATGTAGGTGTTTACTTTAGAATACGGAGCCTTCCTTTGACTGTATCGACTAAACCACCATTGACTAAATCTAGGTGTCTGAATCCAGAGTTGAATTCTCCCCTACGCGTTTGATCGGCTGTCTGAATATAGTAGCCGGTACCATCTGTGATGCCCTGGAGTATCCAAGACATGCAGACAAGCTGGCAGACTTGACAAAGGACCTGGGAAAGAATTGCAGTCCTCTGAATGGCAGCTGTAAAACAGAGAAGATACCCTAGGGCCTTTCAAATGCATCTAGATGCCTGTGTTTATGCAACTGAATCATGTGCTACAGTTCCAAACAGCAAGTTAATTTGGAGTAGCTTGTGCATTAAAATGATATGTTAGCTTACTTGAAAGCAGCTTCTACAGTCACAAGTCTTTTACCCTGTTGGTCTGAAATGGGCTACTGGAAGATCTTCCCTTGCCAAACTAAAGAACATTATTCCTTCACATATTTAACCCTGGATTTCTACTGTACCATACAATAACCTTAGTCATAAATTTTTATTTACCTGTGCTCCCAAAGTAACATTTTTATTTGAACAAATATACCCACATTTTCAAAATGAATGATGGTGAATGTGCCATTCAATAACTAAAAGAAGTGAAGAAAAAGAGACTCCATAAGTTTTTCCATAAAATATTATATTCTTTGACTACAGCACATTTAATGCTTTCTCCATCATTATTACAAAGGTTTAAAATCTTAGGAGCTGTTAAGATTTTCACACTGTCTCCACCTGATGACAGCCACCCCATAATGATAAACATCAGTGTGATAGTAACCACAAATTTGTTATTACTCTGAAGGTGAAGAATAAGAAAGCATGTCATAAAAATTTGTTCTGCACACCTTCTGTGATATTTTAGACATTTAAGCTGTTGTTACATGTCATTATTCTGTCAGTAGCAGATCAAGTATAAGAGGTTTTCTATATATTTCCCCATCATTCCTTCCCTTCACCTCCAGTTCTCACTCATCTAAAGGTTCTTGTCCCTTGCTATAAATCATGTTAGTTCAACCACTTGGCTGGCTGTGTTCTGAAATCAAATACATGAAATGAAAGGGAAAAAAAATAAAACCTCTAAAAGTCTAAAAATTGTTGGTTTGGTTTTTGTAGTACAATCATTTCACAAAACCAGTTCAAACAGCTGAAGAAAGAATTGAATCAATGCAACCCACAGGACAGAACCATTGGCTGGAATAGGAAAGGGAACCTCTTAAATATCTGCCAGGTGAACAGTAACATGGAGCCACTGTCCTAGTTCGTATCTGAAAGCTACATTTGAAAGAAACTTAATTCCTGACATGGAGAACACAACTGACTGGACAATGAAACTGAAACATGAAAACAGACAAAGCCCCATTTTTCTTCTTGAAAAATAAAAAAAAATCTACAGTTTTGGACAAAGAAATAATTACTAGAAAATAACAGGCCAAAGAGAGGAAAATTACATGCTGAGCGAGTACAGTGCAGAAGTTTCCCAGGCTCCAGAGACTGGTGGTCCTGTTGAATCCAGAAGAACTCATACACTCAGGACACCAAGAGCCTGCCACTTCTGCCCAGGCCACCAGCGCATGCTGGCATCAACCACGGCCTCTTGCAATTTGGCTTACGTCCAGGAGGCTGGCGGCTGCTATGCACAGACAAAGACTACCGGATTCATACACCTGATGACACACATGACTTGGAGATTTTCTGAGCCTGTAAGGCACTAAAGCATCAGTACCACCTTCCACTTCTGAGTACATGGTTTGGGTTGGCCTCCCAGATGTTGCTCCAACCAGGTAACAGTGAGTGAATATTTCAGTGTAGGAGTGAACCATGTGAGTGAAAGAGGGAATGTGTTGTATGAACACATTTATGTGTTCAAATTTATGATTAAAGTTATTATTTGGTACAGCAGAAATCCAGGGTTAAATATGTGAAGGAATAATGTTCTTTAGCTTGGCAAGGGAAGACCTTCCTGTCACTCAAGCTATCTTCTATTAATACCAACAGCTTCATTGTACAGCCAGTAACAGCTTAGGGAGTAAAAAAATATTCTCAGAAATATTGGTCATGATCAGTTTCTTCTCCTGACTTGATATTAGCGAGTAAGCAAGGATTGGTGTAAAAATCAAAGATTACATTCAATGGGAGATACAAAATTAGAGTGCTCCTGGAGATACCAACTTCTGACAGCATTCTCAAAATCTGACTTCTCCTCCTACATCGTAGAAGGCCCTTTAATACATTTCACGTCTTGAAGCAGTTTGCTTCATCACATGATCCTATCGCACCGCAGTATGTTGGTCAGAGTTAAGCTGAAACTTTGCCATTATTCAAATGGGAAATAACTGGTCAGCATTGCCAGTGATTTTTTTATTTTTTTAAACCACAACCAACCTTTTTTTACCCTTAACACTACAAAATCTGAGCTCTGGAGAATAAACACCAATTGCCTATCCTACCTTTCCATCTTTAAGACATAGGCTTCTTGGAAGTGGCACTCATAAGCCTAGTTTAGTTGATTTTCAACGAGTATTTTCCCATGTTGTTTGAAGATTCATTATGAGTTACCTTTTCATTTCTGAATCTATTTTACTGTAGCAAAAGTTGTTATCATTCATTAGGTCTAAGAGACTATGGTCAGGATTGGTGTTCTAGTAACTGTCTTTGGGTTTTTTTGGGAGTTGGGGTTTTTCTGTCTCTTTAAAAAACAAAAATAACTGATCCATAATTGAAATACGCCTACCCAAAGCGTTCAAATATAAGTGCCTGCTTCTGTGGCAGCTTCAACTATTGTACACTGAGGCCACCAATTCACAGTGTTGTCTTCCTCCTGTTCCAAGCCATGCACTGCCATCCCTTCCTCCACACAGGCACTAGAATTTGTGCCATGTAGCAAGACATTTTCAGATAACTGCTCTGCTGGAAACTAGTCCTTCCAAAAAGGGAAATGAAAAAAATAAAAAAGGGAGGGAAAAAAAAAGGATTAATTTTCAGCTGGTCTGAGCAGGGAAACAACCTGCTTACCATACTCCTGTTTAATTAGAACACTGTTGTTCAGGGACAGCAGAGAGTTCTTAACCTTGTCTAGCAGAAATGTGTTGCAGCCTGTCTTGATCTACATAAAATGAAAATGTGGTTATATCAGAGCATTCATCTCACTTTTAATTTAGCTTGCATAGGTGAGAATATTAGTGAAGACACTGCTGCACTGCCTTCATCAGGAACTGGCAACTGTAATGCTTGGTACAGGCTTTTAAAGGGACAATACTCTAGCTGCTAGACCACACTGCCAGATCTTCACTGCGCCTGTTACACAGGCTGGCAAAGTTACTGGCTCCTGCTAAAGTCACACTTACCTTCTGCTATGAAAACATACCCTAATAGTGGCTAATTTTTTCCTGGGTGCTATCACTAATTCTTGCTCCACGATTCTTGCTCTCTCGATGCACATTCTTCTTGTGATGCTGTAAGCATGAAATACAAAAGCCTAAGTTTCAAAAGCACCACAAACTTTCATGTTTTTCTGGACTGAGAAAGCAGACTTGGCTTGTACCCAACTCACTGCTCCCGTTACCTTTGGGGGACTGGCTCTTCAAGTTAACTACAAGACCCTGACTTCAGAGTTAAAAACACATCCTGCAAAACCCCAAAAATTATTTCCTATTCTTTATTTTTGAAACTGCATGTCAGATAGATAGACTGTAAAGCTAGCCCAAAGAAGTTCATCTTGTTGTTTCCCCAGGAAATGGGTTTCAAGACTCTTGCCTTCAACACAAAGCTTTCACTTGTAGAAAAAAAAAACAAATACAGTATAATCTATAACCCCTTTTCTGTGACCCTATTCAGATTGCTTTTATTCAAGTAAGCGTGGCCATTTCAAGCCTGAACCTGGAACTACAGCTCTTCTGTAACCCCCACTGAGAACCTCAACACAGCATTCCTCCAAAGTGCACAACTGCCTCTAATAACTATTAACTCTGCTAGGACACTCAGTAAGTGTATCAGTAACAATTATGTTTTGTTGGGGATAAGACCTGTACTACAAGAGCTGAACAGCTACCTGGGTTGAGAACATTAGTTTCTCACAAGGTTTGCTGCTGTTCATTGCCAGATATGCTGTCAATATGGTAGCGCAACTCAAGGTAGTGATGAGAACACACTAAGCAAACTGAGTTTAGTTATTCCAGAATAAATGAACAGTCCAGCTTTGTATTTCACAAACAACACAGAATGAAGGAGGTCATTTCCTGCTCACACGAAAACAGGCAGGACCTACACAAACCCTAAGCTCTCCGTTTGAAAACTGTTTATGGGTGCAATTAGACGGGTCAGACTCTACATAGCAATAAACAGCCCCTCGCCAATGACACCATTAACGGACCAAAATTCAGGGATACAAATCTTGATGTTTTACTACAGTAATCCTTTCCCTGTTCCTAAGTCTCAGAAATGTCGTAAGATCCTCACCATTCTTACTAAAAGCTAACACCTCAAAAAATAACAAATACCAGTAGAACCTATATAAACAGAACAGAAATGTAATAAGAATTTCTAATTCCATAATCCATTATAAAAGTTAAAAATACTAAATACAATCTTAATACCCTTTACTATAACTGTGTCATTATAATCTTAATATCTTTTAAGATAACTGTGTCGTCATAAACATATCTGAAGGGCATAAACATTTTGCTCCTTCCTGCAATTCGTTTACAGACTGTCTCTGGTTTGTCATTTAAGAATGCCATGCATCAGTCAGATATTTTCTTACTTTTTTTCCCATTAATTTCAGAAAATGTGCTATTATTGGACTATTCCTTGAACTTGATTCCACAATCGCAATTAACTGTTGGATTACTCTAGCTGTAGTCAATAGTCCCTAATCATGTATTTTATCTCACACTGTTTAACTCTTAATAGACCTATTTGCTAGCAGTCTAAAGATTAAAAGCTTTTTTTTTTTTTTTTTTTCCTTTTGAACACTAGTCCTTCAATGCTGTTTGATCCTGAAAAGTCACAAGATATTGTACCTTAGAGCATGAGTGTACTATAGTTAAAGGATCAGACAGACCTGAAAAGTCTGGTATTGCCTGCACTTAATGTCCCTATCTCCAATCGCTTCCTTTTTGACTCTGGAAACAGGAACTACTCAAAATACTCTTTAAAAAGATTTTCATTAAAAGTACCATTCTTATAATCACTCACATCATTGGACCCTGACTTTTTTGAAGAATAGAAATGCACAAAGTCCCTTCACACAGCACACAACACCTGAAAAGCACCCTGCCTGAACAAATACCAACTCTTAAACAACAGTTTCACTCCAAGAAATAACTTGAAAAATATCATCTTCTTACTGAACAGACCTGCTTTTGGGGACTATTAAGGCAAATGTTTGCTCAGTTTAGAGTTCAGTTTTCACTGCTCTCTACTGCTATTAACCCAGCAAAACCAACATGACTTCACTCATTCTGCACGAATCCCAGCCCTGTTCCTGCAGCAACAGGATTATTAACAAAGTTCTCTTTGCCCCACCAAAATTCTTATTGTTACATCTATATAGTCCCACTAACAACAACAACAAAAAAAACCCAACAAACATCGTTTACCAAAAACAATTAGGCTGTGCAAGTATAAACAAGGGCAAAATAAATGTTACTCATGATGAGCATTTGAAAGAAAAAAGACAGCAAAGAAAAAAAACCACAGTGGAAGATTTAATGAGCTCAAGCTATTTAACTTATCAAAGAGAAGGAGTGAAGATCTGAAAGTACCTACCCGGGAAACAAAATTTCAATAATGTAAGCAGTTGATAAGCATGTAGTAAGCAAACGTGGGGGGGTGGGGGAACAACATAACAGAAGGTAGACTGAGATGCAAAGTATCCCTATTACTTTAAATTCGAGAAACGGTTGATTTTTCTTCTGAACTATTTCTTTATGTTCAAATGATTATTGAATCTAAAGCAGAAATCCCAAACCTGTATTACACAGACAGGCATTTATTCATTTTATATATATTTTTTTTCCTCTGGCACTAAAGGTATAAGGTGCCTCAACCTGTCTTTCCTGACTTTACTTGTTCACTCACAAGTAATAGTGAGTCTCAATGCTTTTCATGAATGCAGAACATCCAGTGCCCTGTTTGCAGTTTCATCTGTATTCATCTGATAATTGCATCTGTAGTTATGAAATTCCATGAGCAAAACACCTGAGCTAGCTTCAGAAAGTTAGTGAAAAAGTCAGGTTGATATATTGCTGTCTATGATGAGACGCATACACAGGAACAAAATGAGAAAACTGAACCAATGGGCTTTGAAACATAGGAATAGTTTGTGGAAGTATCTGGAAAGTGATACAGCATAAAGAATACCACGTGCCTTTGTGCACCTCCAATAATACACCAAGGTGACTTTTCTACATGCCACACTGTATAATGAACCATAAAATACAGATATGTATGAACTAGCCCTGAATAAGCCAGTCTGGATAAAGGAAGAGTTACTGTGAGTTTAGCATGTTGCCATAATGTGGAAAAGGGCAAAAAGTGGAAGGGAGATACTGAAGCCCAAAATTGTAGGAAAAAGCATATTAGATACCCTACGAATTACCAATAAAAAGTCTTTCAGTTCAGAACTTCATTAGTGAAAATTATTTTTCAGCTTGGAAAAATAAGGATGTTATTTTCTTTGCATTTGCGATTATCTGAATTAAGATGGGCGAAAATATTTGGAGGTCTTTGCCAAACTTTTAAGGGGAATATTTCTATATGAATGATTACACGTGTGCATACGTAAATTCCCTTTTGAACTGCTTTCATACTTGAAGTCCAACGTCTTTAAGAATGGGTAGAAGCAATTATTTCTGTTCTGATAATCTTGAGAAAAAATGGCAGCAGAACCACAAAAGGCAGAGTGCAGAATATTTTAAGATTCACAGAAACACTCGCTGATCTAAGGATATGCATCGTAGCTGATCTAAACTGCATGCTCCGTTTCAAATGCTTAAAGGAGAGCAGAGAATGGTGCTTGATAAGACAAAAGCATTTCAAAGCCTTACAAAAAAAATAGGTACTACAGATACAACTATAATAAAACTCTCTGAAACTCGTAGAAGCCTCTAATACAAGCTCAGTTAGACATGAATCTATTCTTCTGGAAACTGATTGGCAAATATGAGACATTTCCAGAGCAGTAACTAAAATACGATATAATTATGCTCAAAAAAAAAAAGTAGTATTTGATTGTGAGTTGTTTCATGGGCAGGTCCATGGGCACAGATCTGCAGTGCTGAAAAAAGATTCTATTAAAAACAACAATCAAAATATTATCTAGATTTGCAGGAACAATCATGAAGCTGCAGAAGTATTCACTAAACAGTAGCACAGGTTTAATATTAATCTTTTTTACAACACGTATTTTCAACAATTGCTACAAATACAGTCAAAAACATTATTTAAATTGGAATCTGAAACAACTATGTTTCTTACAGCTTTCAGTTCTAACACCCAAACTGCTATCTCAAATAAGAAAAACAAAACCAATTTCAACCTTCTAGGACTTTGAGAAAATTTGTTCACTACAGAATGGTCAATAAGGAAACTTCAACATTCACAGGCACTAAAACATACTTGACCCTTATAAATCGTCCATATTGATCTTCCATGCATCTGCTAGGACAGGAACATGATGTCTGAAATGCTTAATCCAAATACCCCGTCTACATCATTTTTACCTCTATCATCCATGCTCCCCCAGTTCATCCATTTCAGGTTTCCAAACACGGCTGAACTCACTAGCTGTGCCAGAAACAAGTGCGGAATTACTTTTATCACGTTTTAGCTCCATTTATGTGGAGATCTGATGAATCTCATGAATATGCCTGTCTTCACAATCCTCTGAATTACTTCAAAGCCCAATACATTAAAAAAACTGGAAAGACAACAGAACATCTTGGGGAGAAATGAAGAAAAGAAAATGTACTCATCGCTATCTAGTCAGTCAGTACCTTATAGAAGCCACTCTTTCAAAACGCAAATCATCATCTCAGAAGAGTGATAATAAAATAATAATCACAATAATAACAGCAAAGGTGAAAGATAAAGATGATAACTTTACTGTCTTAAATCTCTCTCCCTCTTTATATCTACACATATAGAGAGTTTAAAGGGTTTCCTAGCAGTATAACAACAATTTTTAAAAAACCTAGATAACTTTTATAATGAGTTGTATTATAGCGGCTCAACAGCTATTCTTATGTGGTTCAACTTGAAAGTCAAAGGCCAGACGTCCATGTTTTCAGCTGAGATCTTACAGTCACAGCAAATGCTAAGTCAGTAACAAGATTCAAAGTATTCAAAGAGAAAACATAGCTTTGGGAGGGGCAAGGCAGTAAAAGTTATAGATTACGTCTACAAACTTAAAATATGGCAACTATATAGATTTGGACTTCTTTTACAGTCAGTAATTTTGGTGACCAGTTATCCCATCAGGGGCCATGATAATTTTAAATACAGGATGTGTTGAAATGAACATAAAACCTGATTTCTCTGAAAGCTTCTGAGTAACACTTAGTTGGGTAGTGTTTTAATATCAACTTGTCAGAAAAGGAAACCTAGGAAATTCAGGCCTGGGCTGCTCAGTCACATCCATGAAATCCCAGTTAAGCCCACACATAGCAGCTAGAGAACTACGGGCATATTTTTCAAAAATACTATCCCAGAATCAGCCTTTGAACAAGAGCATGTTTGCTATATCTAAGTGATCAAAATGAAGTATGAAAAATCCTAAAAACATCTCGACTCTGCATTAGCCTGTTTTTCAAGTCCCTTACAAAACAGAACCAGAATGACTCGGCCCTTTTTGGTTGAGTCTCTTGTACCTACCCCAAAGAGTTATGAAGAATAAACTTTTAACACATTCATTTGAACACATACGGAGGTGGAAACTCTACTTGCTAATTCTTTTACATTCTAGATTATCATTGTGTAACAAGTAATATAAGTGCTTTAATAAATGGGTAGTGGCATCTTTGTAACGAAACTATTTGTTTCAGGGAGTAGGGTAATACCAGTTAAGTCTATGGGCATCTTGCTGTTGCCTCTAAGTTCGCTGCATAAGGACGATCAAAGCCATCTATATTCTAGGTGTTCCATGTAGCAGAGTGTTTAAAACATTATTACTGTTTCAACAACAATAACTATGAACCACTAAAAGCTGCTGAATATTCAGTACTAACAGAAAGACTGGTGTTGGTTCCTGTTAAGAAATGTGCTGCTCAACATTCTTCAGAGAGCACTGCATACCCAATTGTAGACTTCGTAAAACAAAAGACTTATCACAAACATTCCTAAACCACCTGACATCTTCAGAAATTCAGACAAAAGCCATTCTTCTTGATTGCTCCTCCTAGTAAATCTCAGACACTAGATTTCAGTGTAGACAAATGCCAAAGGGAAAAAAAAAAATCAATCAAACAATTAAAACAACCTACTAAATTTCACTATATAATAAAGGAGGAACAGTGTGTGTTACATAATTTACAAAAACGGCAAGACATTATCATAAATCCTTCTGACAAAGGAGGAGCTGTAGCTCTTTGGTATTGGGATCATTACACTAAAGAGGCAGCAAAATAAATGGCAGAATTGCGTTACTTTAAAATGCCCCATTGTTTTCATCCAGAAATTGCCAAGTTATTTCTATAGCATGAAATTCCATACACAACGTATGCAAATTATGATGAAATTAAATTAGGGAGAATGCCACAATTCACAAGCCAAGTACTCGGAAACCCTGCAATGGCCGGGTGCTCCCAACTTCCTGAAACAGGTATCTGTGTCTTATGATGACTCTGGGCATTGAGCCTATGTTGAATCCCTATCTACATCAATACTGCCTTCTTTGCATGCACAACAGACCTGAATGAGCATCACTTCCAACAGTACAAAGTATCTTCTCTCCAGTGTGGACATTTGGTGGTACATACTATTATCATCTTGATACAGAAAGTTAAGCAGTTAAGCCCTTGCAGTTCAAAATACCCCATAAAGTCTACAAACCATTACTGCTATCAAAAATGGACTAAATTAATTAATATTTCAGAAATTCATTAAAAATTAAGAATACTCATTTTTACAACTTCCTAAGTTTAGTTCTTCCATCAAATTGTTTTACATTTAAGAAGATTGTTATTCCCAGGAAAATACTGTTAGCTTTAGAACTTAAACGCAATTTTTAATGTCTTCTTTCAAAAAAATGGATATCATGTATCTTACAAATTCTTATAATAAGAACTAATACTACCAGCACCAAGATATACTATCTTGTATTTCAAGCACTATATATAATGTCTAAAATATTTTATTTAATAGAAGAAAATTTTCATCATTTTTTTAAATGTTCTGGTGCAATCCCTGGAAAATGCTTTCTAAACACTGTGATACAGCTTAATTCTGCAATTCATGAACTCCTGTGATTTAACTGTGAAGAAACTGCAACTTTTTTTAACCCATTTTCCAGCACTAAGACTTTAAATTCTTAGCACTGAGAAAGCCAGCTCTAGACCAAGCACTTCTCACAGAATTTATCATCCTTCATCCAAATAAAGTGATAGTGAAAATAAAACTAGCAGGCTAGGAGACAATCTTATAACCTGATATTCTGCATCCCTCCTCCACGAAACCTCCTATCAGCATCATCAATACAATGCCAAATGCTGCCTTCTTCTCTAAAAGTCCCTTCTGGTTATTTTGCAGCCTCACAAATAAGACTTCTCCACAAGGCAGGCGTCTCCTGCCCATTATTACCTACCTCTGTTTCTTGTAACATCTTAAATCCTTCTCCAGATGCGAGCATCCTCTCCCTAACTACCTTTCCCCATTTAGTTCACATCAACAAACCCAAAAGCAACCCCTGGAGACTTGGCTGTTGATCCTTATACGTTTTTAAAGAAAGGTAGGCTGAGCAGGCAAAAGGCCAGGCAAATAACACATATGTGCTGGGCACCCAAGCCTCTGGCTTCTCTATTTACTTAAGAACGTACCTCAGTGGTACACTCAAGTGCACACATTTGTCCCTGGCGACTGGAGTTCCCTTTTTTTCCTACTGAAAAACAAACACAGCAGACGGAAGAGCTGAATACTCCGCCTGCTAATTACTAGATGACACTGAGGAATGTTGAGCTCATTTCAAGGCTGAAACCGAACTCATAATCTGAAAATCAAATATGGAAGAAGCATTGCCTTTGTTTGCTGCATGGTATGCAGGGTACATTGTTAGGGTCACAGGGTTCTGCTCTGCTTTCATTGCCCGTTATGTACCCAGACAACAGTTCACTGGAGATCAAGACTGCAGGAGCAAGCACTTACAGAAGTAGCCAGAGATGAGATTCTTACGAGGGGGTTAAAAAACCAAAAAAGATTCAAGGACATTAATCCCACCTTATCCAACACCCATATGAAATTAATATTATCCGTATTGTAGACAGTGATAGTAGAAGAACAAAATATTGGTATGTCAGTTAAAGAAAAAGGTACATGGAAAGAGAATATGCACAAAAATAGTTTTAGGATAATTTCCAGTGCTCTGTATGCAACATCAATAAAACCATCAATTATGTTTTTAGACTGAAAAGATACCAACTTCTACAGATTGCTGAAGACTGAAGTATTGCTATGTACTTAGCTTGACAAAGTCTCCAGATGATGAAAACATACTCTAAGGATATAGAGAACTTTGGTTTTCCTATATAATTTTGTCCACCTACATAACTCTCGGTTTTTATTCTGAATGGCTCTGATATTTACCTCTTTCCACAGAAGAAGGGTACTTCAGTGGGCTGGGAAATAAATGCCATTAGAATTCTTAAAGATCAAACCCAAAGTAACTAGCTGTAGCGAAATGCAGCTTGCTCATCTTTTGCCAGACTGAAGGAAACCACAGAAAGAAAACAAGAGAGATCTCTGGTTTTTTCCTCCCCTCTTCCCTCCCCTTTAGAAGTACTAACAACTTTTCTCTTCTTGCTTAGCCACTAAAGGAGGAAAGTGATAATCCCTTTGAAATTCAGCACTTAACACCTATATGGTAGGTGATAATTGCTGCATTCCAAGAGGATTAGCACAGTGGAACCCACTTTACAGTGAAGTCAGACCATTCTGAAGAGAGTGAAGTTTTGCTAAAACCATGCCTACCCAGGGAAATTTTGAGTTTCTCAATAGTTCTGTGTACACAAGGATCTTGTAGCTTCAGATGTATTTCCATCACGTTTGCAAAAAGCTGCGGAAGAAATCAACTAGTGTTTAAAACAGGTTTTCTGTTCTAAATAGTACTAATAATAGAGTAAGAGTATTGCTAAAAAAGTACAAACTAGTATAATTCTATCAATCAACATCGCTTGCAAAAAGTGCACAGGTTATCGTAGCCTACCTTTTCTTACAGACAGCAGAATATTTCCATCATCATTAACATTTGGCGGGATTATTGTCAACTAGATGCTCACAGTAAAACATTAGCCAGTAATTTTATACTGTATTAGAACCCAGAGATCTAAGTGACACCATCAGATCCTGCACAGCTATAGGAGAAGCTTTCTATATTAATGTATATGCCATTATCAGGGGAAAAGAAGATGCAAAGAAGGCAAGAGGTATGAGTGACAACAGTCCACTCAAAACAGCAGAACAACTTAAGGCTTTCCCTCCACCTCGCTCCATCAAGCAGAGACCTAGGCTGGACCTGAGTTCCTGGGTTCTTTCACTGTACAGTCCCTCCCACAGAGCAGAGGATGCTCTGTAACAAGTGGGCTTCCTCTCCCTGGACAAGCTGAGCTATGCGGGGCATGGAAGATGGTGCACACCCACATCTCATCTTTCCCTGCCACCAGAACAAGGCTAGGGGGAGAATCCAAAGGCCGAAATCATGCTGCACCTCAGAGACCAACAGCATTTGTTTTGCAGTACACAGCAGGCCAGCTTGCCAAGATTCAGTAAAGCAGATTTCCAAGAGAGAAGAGCGTGGCCTTCGCTGCATTCATACATTTTTCTTTCAAAGATTCTACTTCTCCTTTCATTAGCGCCAACCCCCCTCCTGTTTTCTCCTTTTAAATACAGCGTTAAAACCGCTGTGTAATCCACAGTTCATTTCCCGGGCTAGGCTCAGGACACTGCAGTTAGGATGCAGGACAATTTCATGGCACACAGGATGGTGATACATAAAACTGAAGGCATGGTTTCCCCCCCGGCTCCCGCCACCATCATTCATTTCTGTCCCTGTTGCCCGTTCACTTGTAACAGCACAACTGCTGAAGAAAACACATGGTGAACTGTTTTCCCAAAACAGATTAGGGTTAATGAAAATAATACTGAAAAGGGGGGAGTGAGTGGAAAGCATTTTTAACCTAGACTTGATCCTGTTCAGAAAATGGTCACACACGGTTGTACAGGCGTAGCTGTACAGGAATGCGGTAGTGGTGCCTGGAGGAAACCAGAAGAGGGGCAAAATTATCTAAACCAGCCCTGCTATCAGAAAAGGCTGTAAATCACAGCCTTACTTCTACAGAAATAATATAAACAACAGAGATCTTTTATCTGATTAAGGAAATATTTATCTTATTCCTTTACTTATCATATTTATATGATACATTTATTAATACATCACCTACTAATACATGCATTTATTTCATACTTGCTTTTCATTAACTTTCAAGTTGCTGTTATTTCCAATCTGTGCATGTATGAATGCTCCAGCTATTGATCTCTGCAGAATAACAACCCCTTCACTATCTCTAGCCAAATGCCATTTATTTTAAAGGAGAAAAAAAAATCAGGAAAGGTCTAATACGTTAAGAACCTTTATTTGTTACTCTTCTCTTAAATTTGCAAAGCACTCCTCAAGCTTCCTTGTCTCACTGCTGTGAAACCACTGCTAGCAAAGGGAGCCTAAACCGAGAAAAGCTGGCAGCTGTAAATGTCAAGATTATGCCCTCCTTATTACTGATACTCCTTTCCACAAAGCCCTCAGATCCTCTGATCATCATATATGGCAAGTGAGCACTTAGGAATGATGTCAAAGAAACTACTTCAACATCCAGGCAACTTTTAAAACCAGGCAACTCTTAAAGTGAAGATAACTCCAAACAGCCAAGTAGATTAAAAATGGTGACTGACGACAGAATTTTTTCCCAGGCAAATTGCCAATATTTTTTTGAAAGGTAAACTCAAGCTTTTAATTAGCATGAACACTCCTCCCTATGAGCATTGCCACTGCCTGGATCATCTTAAAAAGGAATAAAAATGGCATCCCACGACTGTGCTGCGGAGCTTATATTTCCAGCAAGCACAACACAGAAATTACAAACCTTTGCCTATAAGCAGAGCCATGGAAGTTGAACATTGGTATAACCAAAGGCGAAGAAATTTTTTAAAAGCAAAAAATGCCAAGGTCAAATATAAAGTGAAGTAGGGGTAAAGAAAACACATTTAAGCCTAGGAATTTCTCCACTTTTGTTAGTGGTGGTTTTTATTACTTACTTATTCTTCTGGTTCTCCAAATTAAAATATCTACTAACAAAGCTAAATTAAGGATGATTAATATCTCCTGATTTAACTTCCCTTCCTCCCACAGCCCAAAATGAAGTGAAAGTTATCTTCAGCCTGGCCTGTCATAGTGGGCAATGGTCCAAATCAAGAAAACTGGGTCAAGCATCTTTTAAAGCTAATACTATATGCTTTAGCAAGCACAACCATCTATTTATTTCTGATACAATACTGTTCCACACTTAAGATTTTTAATAATAATTTCATCTAAGAGTGGAAAATATGCTAATAATGAAAATAATATACATCCGCTTCCCTAAAATGATGCCTGTAACATGATTATATTTTTTTTCCAATTTGTATGTCCACTGCACCATTTTATAATTATTAGAAGACACTCCAGGGCATATGTTGTGCTGGTGTACAGCGACTTCTCTGGTGGTTGAAATCATTCAGCCCGTGGACTTGTGAACCACAAAGCACCCACGGCTTAGCAAATCCTTGTATGACACATGTCACGTCGTATCTTATTGCTTCAATGCAACCCTTGCACTCCTACCGTATCACCAGTAGCGAAACACTTAAGTACAGATGGGCTGAGTGCCGCTGACATCACACCCCCTGGAATGCATCCCTGCATCCCTGCTCTCATCCCCGGTCTATTAAAAGCACGAGACATTTCTCTCTGAGCTCAGGACCAGTCGGGATGAGCATTTACATTTGGTACCAAAGCATTCGTCGGGGTGTCTGAATTTTGTTCTGGAGGCGCTGTGCTAATTCCTGGCAGTCTTTTGTAGGTGTTTAAAACCACCTCGAGTTAGCCGAGCGACTCATTCGCATGGCGCGAGTGCCAATGAGTTCCTACATCAAACATTGCTGGGAGGTGCCTGCCCAATAGCAGTGGGTACAAGCAGCGCTCTAATCAGTGTTGAAATCATTGATAGCGCTGTCTATCCACACTATGACAGACAAAAGCTGAAATGTATTAAACACAGCAATCCATCATCCCGCAGATGGGAAGCAGGAGCCAACAGAGTTCAGAGGGAGCGACTCCTGCTGCTAACAATGGCTGAAGTACTGACAGTTCACTACTCCTCCTTGCTCCTCACCCGGCTCTTCTCCCAGCTTTCCAAGAGCGATAAATGAACAAACAGCCCACTGAAGAAGGATTTCAATGCTGTAGACTTGCTGATAGCTATTATTCCAACTCGGAATGCCTATAAATAAGCTTAATGAGACACCAGTTCTCTTCTTAAAACCAAAAAAGGTTGTTATATTACAGAATTGTGAATTCAAGTAAGTCAGAACCAAAAATACCCACCAAACTTAAAAACGTTAGGTGTGTAAATCTCATCTGAATCCATGAGAAGCTGACGGGCTAAATATCTAGCACCGGCAGCTGGAGACAAGCTACAGACAACAGTGTTCCAAATTAAGAAGTAATTTATGTGGGATACATCATTATTTTAACATGAAGGATACAAAGCTTTAAAGGGGAGAGGAATGACTAAGCAGACTTTTAAAGAAAAATAAGTCCGGAGCAAAGTAATGCTATTTATGAAAGTTGATTTTTCTTTCCTGAGTTATTTCTTGTAGGACACATGAGTCACACAATATAGCCAAAGGAAAAACTGCAACTGCTAACACCACATTAGTAAAGTATAAAAGGGAAAGACACTTTTCTTAGCATTTCAGCCTTGTCATTTCCAATTTTCTGCTCTTTGGACATGCTTGTATTCAAATTCTGGAACATCTATTCAGCATATCAATCCTAATTAGACAATCTGGGTCTGGAAAGGATGAGAGCTGGGTCATTTGCATAATTTAATCATAAATACTCAGTGATACATATTTCCAAATGCATTTGTACAATTATCTTTTCATCCTTGGGGCAATGGTATTAATATGATTAGGCAATATTTCTGGAAAAAACAGACAAGTATGCACTCTTTTTAACTGCAGCTTAGGGCGATATGAAAAATTAATTAATTTCTGAAGAAAATCAATTTCTGTACGTGACCACATTAGACATTGCTAAACCAAGACACAGAGTCCTTTCTCAATCAGAACATTTTATCATTCTTTTCCAAATTCTGATTGTTATATGAATGTTTCAATAATAAAATTGTTAGATTATTTAAATTATCTTAATACATAGGCATGGAAAAGTGACTATTTCTTTTTCATGTTACCCTGACAGGCAGCGTGTTTTAAAAAATGTATTGTTTGACCAGTCAATAGGAAACCTTAGCATTTGGTCTGAACTCATCTTATGTGATCTTTTATTAATGCACATTATACCGATTGAATTCAAGGACAGCAGGAAATAATTCAGCTCTGAAAACCACAGCTGAAAAAAAAAGAGAGCCACACTAGCCTAAAGTATTTTCAAATTAATATAAGGTTGCTTCCTTGTTTGTTTTGCTACGAAGAATTAGATAAGGTGTTCCTTCAACAGAAGCATACTCATTACAAAAATGTTGCGACATATGTGGGATACAGCCAAGCACCCAGGTGGCTAATCTCATTTTTAGAAGAAAGATACTGCTTTGTATGTTAATTGGTGCAAAAGAAAAATTTACATTTATGTTTTTATATATACCGTCTTTATTTCTTCTCAATCAACAGAAAAAGTAGAAATTACTGCATGCAAATGTTCAATATTCATTTAATTTGCATGAAGGTGCTTGAAATATTTTTTTATTCTAACAAGCTCATTTTTCATGCGTTTTGTCTTTCATCCTAATCTAGCATCTGTCATTCCTTTTTGAAGTTATTATCGGCCCAATTCCCTCTTGGACATGGTTGCTGGGTGACCGGTATCTTAGCACCCACTTTGACAGGAACAGATGTGAATCTGATCAAGAGATTTCCCATGAGTACCTGAAATCACAAACAACTTTCGAGAAAAACAAACAGCCTTGCTGTCACCGTCCCTCTCTCACCCTCCTTCCCATACCTTTCACCATCCCCCCCAAATAAAAGAGTATGAGGAAGTTGAGGCAGAGTTATCCAGTGTCACTAAAACACATTATTATTTGGCAGGTGAGCTCCCCACACGTCTTTCTAGCCAGTTTTGCCTTCAAACAGCAACTCTCGGCTTTAAGTTTTAATAACCACCCTTTGAATACTTCCAAAGACAACCGTTCGTTTCTAAGGTCACCATCTTCTAAACGTTCCCGTGTTGAACTTGTTTTCATCACATGAATGCTCTCATTTAAATCAATGGGATTACTCGTGTAAGCAAATTTCACACGCACACAAGCACCCACCAGTTGTTTTATAAACACCTAACTCATATTTTGATTACAAATAATGTTCTTTGATCATTCCCACACTTGGTTGACGGTATCTGTGAAACTCCAGCTTATGAAAACTCTGCTAGCTATGCCATGTGGGTACCAGTACTGACAGTATTTAAGGACCTGCATAATTTTATTCCTACAAATCAGGCAACAGGACTCCTTACACAATCCAAAGACTCCTACCTGTCTGCCGGATTATGACTTTTATGTGCAACCCAGTATCATAGTGACCGTATTTGTTGCTGCACACGTGAATCGAAAAAATATTAAGAAACCCGGGAATTACAGCTATATGCTTCTGAAGTCAACTTAGAACCATACAAAGCATAGGTGAGAGTTTCCAGAATAAGTGAATTTCTATAAAAAACCCATATGCCTAACAAACTGTTTCGTTCTAGTCTCTCTCCTTGCTGAGGCTATGCTGAGGCATAATCAGTGCCTGGTATTTCCATTTTAGTGTTTAGTGGAGGAGTAATCAGCAAAACTCAGTCTTATGTTCTAACAGTAACTTCTTATATCTACGTATGGATACCGGCCCCAGCAAAGAGGCGACTGAAGGACAGACGTAATGCATTCTTTCAGGTATATAATAAAAACACAAATACCTTCTTCCCATCTAGCATGTCTTCCACAAGAATCTCATCCCACATCAAACTCTAAAGCAAAGCTTATTTCTTCTTTCTTGCTTTCCCAGGCACTACTCTAAACACAGTCCTACTTAGCAAAGAAAACGGAAACATTTGTGATCCAAAGACTGAAAATTTTATCACACATATGTAAACTTATAAGGCTGCATGTAACAGTAACACTGGGTAAATCTGCTTTAACATGCTGTCAACCAGCCTTTCACTTTTGCCTCTTCACTATGCCACTCTTCAGCATGTTCCCAGCCCCGTAGCCTCAGGGCTCTTGTCCCTACTGCTACTGCTAGGGTTAGCAACTGCTTCCAACCAAGAATCCTCTCTATCTGAAGTTTTCACAGTGCCTAATAAAACGTGGCTTCCATGAAGGACTGCAAATTTTCATCTTCGTTTTCTTCAAAATCCAGAGAGCTGTGTGAGGGGAAAAAAATAAACAGAAGGAAAGGAAAGGGAAAGGGAGAGTTTAAACTTCTGAATTTGAAAATCTGAATTTGTTTCTTCATTCTGAGTTGTTGTTTTATTATTAAACAGATAACAAAGGAATTTTTTCCCCTCTAGACACAATGAAAATTAAAGATAAGCATTTCAATCAAAATGAAGTATTCATTGCCACTACAGCTGATATTAAAGGTTTCCCTTATTTATCACCAAAACCAGAAAGCAGCCAAAATGTTTTATTGGTAAGTCAAAGGCCTTAGACTGGTCTGATCTACACTTATTCTGGATACAGTAGAATTAATACATCTTCTACCCAACTTATGAACAACAGAACTACAAAGGAAAAACCAAGCAAATAAGTGCTTACAAAAAAAATGTTTAAGTCCCCGAACGCAACCGAACCTCTACCTTCCATTATAAGTCATTTGGGAACAAAACCGTTCTTTGTGCCTTGGAAAAAATGACCCCCTCTACCCACTCAGAGTATCAGTATCACATATAGTCAAACCTGTTGACAGCATCAACAAAAGCTGAATCACTAAAAGCATAAGGCTGACTTAGAGAAAGACAAAAAAGGAGTTTAGGGATTGATATGACCACTTCTTTGAGGTGAACTGGAAAGGGACGTTATGTACACATTTATAATAAACACATGGTGATGATGAGTAACCACCATTTAGAAGATTTGCCCTTCACTATGCCAGTCAAAGGAAGTGCAGGCCATGAATAAGGGCTCTAGGATGACACCTCACAAAACAGTTTGGTTATCCAGACCAGCCAAGTCATGAATGGCTCAACACAAACTGTACAGAAAAACACACCGGTGTGAAAAACAAAGAGAGTAAATATCTTCTTACTTGTTGTGATAACACTATTATTCCCATTTCTCACCTTCCAACCCTTTTTGCCCAAGCCAAAAAAGTGACTACAAACTCAGGACTAGGTGACAGTGGGAGCAGTAATTCCACACAAAAGCCCCCTCTGCCACACCCACATTGAAGAGTAGAGAGTCTACAGCCAGGGATCATCAGCTGAGCTGTTAGTCGATCTAAAGTGTTAAGATTGGTGTATAAAGAGAAAAGCAATCTATACTACATGAGTAGTATCCAAATCTGTCACTCATTCACTAGAAACAGGTAGATTTTTGCAGGCACTTAATGCCAATTTCAGCACTGAAAATGTCTTTCAAGGGTGGGAAAGATTGCCTGAGAATAGGAAATGGTTTCCACAAGAAGGTGGAAGCGAAGCCTGGAAGGTTTGCAGAGCCTCTGTGGGATAGTAATTGCTGAGGCAAACTTAAGCTGAACAGAGCACTCAGTTTGTTAAATAAATCAAAATGCAAGTTAATTCTAATCTTAATGTAACCCTGTAAGCATATAGTTCGATATTCAAATGAACTAAGGAACCCTTCTCTGTCCTTAGGGCCCACTGTTTCAAGTTAGCTGGCATTCTCCAACATAGCACTACGCTGGCAAAAACACTTGGACACCTTAAGTACCATACCACCTCACCAGAGAGGGGTAAGCATTCCCCATAGGGTATTTAGGCTTCTAGCCCAAAGCAAAGTACTGAAAGAGGAAAGCCATGGTAGCACCTACTCCTTACTTTTATTGATTCCAAGAGGAGATGTGAACCCAGATTTTCCAAATCCCAAATTTTTAGTCTAATTGAGGGAAGGAGAAAGGTCGTTTTGGAGGAAGGAAGAAAGGAGTCTCGGTGTCTCCTTGCAACCTGTCTCACTGAACCTTGAGCCACCATGTCCCATGTCCCAGATGAGCAGCCGAATGACCCATCTGCAAAGTCACACTCTTCTCTACAGCCCATACACGTACTGACTATAGTCACTGCCTGCTCTGTGTTCACATTTGACATGCAGGAAAATGAAGCCTAAGTTACTAAACTTAGTTCACTTAGTTCATGGTTTGAGGATTTAGCCCATGCCGAACAAACCCTATAATTTAAACTTTTTGCAGCTTAATTATATTGAGAAACCATTAGACATTTTAAAGAATTAGAACATTGAACTGTTAAATATTAGGCACATGACCCATACCTAAGGTAAAGTAAGTTTCTAAAAATGTCCTCAGAAAAATTTAGTAGAAAAACAGGTGTAGAAGAGAATTCAAATGTGACCCATAAGGCCCCAGTATTTAGAAATGAATTGGGATCAGTTCATTCCTTTCCCATGGGGTAACTTGTATAAATGTAATTCTATGGTTTCATAAAACCAGGTCAAGTTTCTGTCCCTTGAGGTCCTTTGGCAATTTGAAGCATGGCAGCACTTTTTCCTGGCTACAAGTTCAAATCTGCATGCGTTCTGGATTTGTGAAAGGAAACGATTAGCCAAGCTGAAAAGATAGACCCATCCCAATTACAGCACACCTTACACACTGAAAACCACTTACGGGGGTGAAACATGATTTCACAAAACAGTATTTAGAACTAGTTGGCTCTTTTCATTTAAGTTGATGAAAATGCCTGCGTTTTTCACCTCTTAAAAATAAATATTTTTCTTTCATCAGCTGGCACACCAAACAAAAGAGCAGACGACCTTATCACATAACAATGCCAGCAGTTTTAACTGACGACATCCTTCTCCTTTAATGTCAAAATGTTTTACTCATGTAGTCATACTTTGGAATATTTGTGAATACACGTATGCTTCGCAGTGCATTTCGTAACTATTATTTTATTACCTCTCATGATATCATTTTATTACCCTAATTTAAGTAATAAAACATGTAAAAAAAGACACGATGAGACAAAATCATAGAAGGGGTCACCAGAAAAGACGAAACGTGCACTTAGCCGACCCACATCAGCAAAGGCTCAGCAGCGGAGAGCTGAACACCATGGAGGCTCCACTCCTTCAGGAACAACGTGAAGTTACTGTGTTTAATGTCATGTCCCACGCACTGCGTCCTCGAATCTGAACTTCATTGCAACGAGGCCAAAATGATAATGGGTTGAGTCTGACCGCTCAGCTGAGCAACACAAATCCACCCATATGGGGCCATACTCCCTCTGGCCCTACTAAAGCTTCCCCAGCCTATGCAAAGGGTATACCGGCCAGCTCCACGCAAACATCTTCTAATGCGTGCCTGTACATCTATACGCAGGGCAAAGGCCAGGAGGCACCAAGGACTGCCCCATCTCAGCCCACGGGCAGACTGATCTCTGCAGGAACCTCCCCACAGGGACAGACACTAGGGGAGCTTTTAACAACAGATTTGAAGAGCAGAGGAAGGGTAACAGATAAAGAAATTCAGGGTCTTTAAGCAAACTACCTTCTCAGTGTGTAAATGTGAGATCTACATACGATGGAGGTGGGCTGCTGCTTCTTCTGAACATAAATTCCACCCTTCCATCCACTCTACTGGGATGACGCCAGAGAAACTCTGAACGGTAAAATCTGTTGAAAGTTTATTAATTCTTAGCCACATCCCACCTGCTGCACCTTGAGGTGGCCTCAAGCCAATCCAACAGCTGTGGCTATACCCAAACATCTCAACTAAAAACCTCACTGATGCCCTCCCCACGAAATGTTACAACTCCTTCCTTACGCAATTGGCATGTGTGCTCCTGAAACAGCTATACGCTGTTAAATTAATGTTTCTAATACATTTTCCTCATAGCTTCTCAAAAAATTATTTTATACACAGCTATACTTTAAACTGCAAATTACTGCTTCGTTTTCTACTACTCTATTTTTAATATGATATTTCAGCAGCAAAATAATTTTGAAGGGAATCAGTAGAATCATAAGCCATCTACAATACCCAATAATGTAAGATAAAATATTACCATTTCATGCTTATTTTTTAACCTGGCCTGTTAAAAGCTATGAATATCAGCTTAAAAACAAACAAAAAAAAAACCAAACACAAAAAAAAACCCTGAACCTGCTCTGAATTAGAACACTATACAATAAAATTTGGAACAGAATCATGGCATTAGTCTTTAGTGGTATATGTATCAGACACAGAAATAATAAAGAGGTATGTATCATCTACATTGTAGGAACTATTCTAACAAGCTAAGAAAGAAATGTATTAAAAAGAGAACATATGAATTTTCATTTGCATCAGTCCTTACTATACACTATACTTAATACCACCTGAGGTATTTTTTTCCTCCCTCCTTTTTTTTTGCTTTTAAGCAGAAATTTAAGGAAACAGAAAACAACTGAAAAATTGTTTCACTTCCTTCCCACCAAACTATCAGTGAGTATCAGACCTAAAATGTGAGAAGTGACAGCCATGGCACACATCTTGGAAGTGCCCACTCCCTTCACGAAGGGATAGACTGCTTCTGTGCTACAAAAATGAATACAGAAATTCCCAGCAGGGGGTATGAAGCCATGGGTTATACCAAATTCTGATACTCCTTCCTGCCAAGACATTGCCCTGATTTCCTAAAATTAATTAGTATGAAAGAAGACAATACTCACAAAAACGTTAAAAAATGCATCATGAATCTATTTTATGCAACAAGTGTTAATTTACAGGGCAGTAAATCTAAAGCATTTTTTCAGTGCTCTCAAACTGTCCGTACACATGCAAGGAAGTATACAGTCAGACAGCTTCCTACCAAAGATGTCAACTGATTCTTTTATAGCTCTTCCAAATATATTTTGCATATGCTTGGTTTAAAAGATGTATGTAGGCTATTGAAAGCAACAGGACTATCCACATTCTTAAAGTTAAGCATATGGTTTAAAACTACAGCATTTTTATTTCAGTGTAAATAGCTGAGTCCTATAGGTGACCTTCTCCAACAAAGAAGGATTTCTACAGCAGGCCAGGAGACTGGAAACAAATTATATGCTTTGTAAAGACAGATAACACTGTCATCCATTAAAACATGATATAAAACCAATAAAAATACTAAGTTTATATTTTTACTACATTTGGAAAAGTATAATTTCAAAATAATAGCTTTAGCAATGTTTTTTTAGAGAATCCTCAAACTATTAATAAGCCCTGACTTGATTTATCACAGATAAAAATGTAACACATTTTTTGTACTTTTCTTAAAAATACAGTATCTATAACCTGAAAGCGGCTTTTTTTCTGTCCCATACATAAAATCAGGATCTAGCTCTTTATTGAAAAAAAATAATAATTCATTAGTAAGTATGAGAACAACATGAAATCAAGGTTACAAAAGATGTAAATAAATAGTTATAGAATACATATTTATATATGACCTCTTCCCTTTAGTTTGCTTTATATAGCCACTTTCTTTTTGATCTCTTACAATTTTTTTGCAAGATGAAAAAGCAAAGCATTTCCCAAAAGTAAGACTTAAAAATACTTTCTATCATACAACAATTTGTAAATACAAGCGTATTCTGACAGACACGTCCTGAACAACAGCTTTTGGCCCAAATGTAAAATATCTATTACCTGTTCTCAGTACAGTAGCGTTAACAAGTGCTCTGACGTGAAGGTTATTCAGAGTTATGATCTTTAATCATGACATCGTAATGCTACAAATATATTTTAGCTGTCAATTATGCTAAAATGTTTGCAGCAGTCCTGTGTACTCCCCTTCTTCCCCTTTCTCCCCAGCTCCATCCAATTCCAGTATTTAACTCTGTTATTTTGTCAGCCAGGTACCCCATACGCACACCCATGTATGGCCCTCGCAGTTAGTTATACAATCTAAGGAACAAACTAAACATAAAAACTACATGTCTTAATAGTTAAGGTGCATTTTTTTCAATATTTTTAGCATCACATAAAAGTATAGCGTGAATAAGAAAACTAGTCTGAAAGCTTTGCTTGAACCCGAGCTTGTTTCAGATCAAAAGGAATTTAGGCAGAAATTTGCCATTTGGCCAATTTAGAGAATAATTCTATAAATTCTAAGGGTGAATAAAATTTCAGGACCAAAACATCCTCCTATTCTAATGGAAAAAGAACATGCAGTGAGTGTGGCAAGGTGCACCGGGAAATTTTAACTGCACCTGCTCCACCAGTTCTGGACTGTGGCTGATTTCAGCCTTCTAATGGACATAAAATCCCACTGTTTGATTTTTTTAGCAAAAAATACATTTTTCATATTGAAATAACTTGCTTCTTCACAAGGAAGATGTAAAGTATACAGGATGCAAAGAAAACATCTACAGTAAATTAGTTTTGGAGTGAACAGGGTACCTTTAAACAGAATAATGAACAGAAAGTTATGTAGGTGTTACCCACACGAGTATTCTCAGGGGTGCACAATAAAAACTTTAGACTGTTTTCTTACACCATAAGGATAATATTAAGCATATTAAAAACATGTTTATACTGTTTTCGAATGTTTCTGCTTATTCTGAATAAACTGTTTGGATACACAAGATTTACAAGATCTTTCCATACAATTCTGCAAATTGTATTGTACGTACTCATGCACCTGCCACAGGAGGATGTTGACTCTAAATGTAATTATCACAACACGTCATTTAAAGCAATGTGAACCAAAATGCATTTTGTGATCCATTTCCTCAATCACAACTCATGCAAGCGGTTTCGTTAGTTTTGGTGAATGTATCCTGAACTGCTGCTCAGGGTCCTTTCAGTCCAGTACCCCACCTCTACAAGAGACGTATAGAAACTCAGCAGGAGAGAATGCAAGTATTCAGTACTTATGGAGTTATCCTTCCCTGGTATAGTTTCCCAGCTCATCGCTATCAGTGATTAAGAGTAAAGAATTCCAAAGTGGGACGTAACTGTATGGTCAAAAGCTGATCCTTCCTCTCACGAAACCCAGTGACAGCGTTTTTCTACTTTATGCTATGGAAAATATACTACTACCCTTTTTCTTTTTCTTCCATTTAAAAAAAAAAAAGAAGTTTACAACAGTTCACAGTTATTCACAGTTAATGCTAAAATTCCATATTTGATAGATTACACCTCAATATTCTGAACTGCTTATGAAATGAAACATCAGCGCTTGTTAGGAGATGCCCCAGGCTGAGCGCCGTGTCAGATAAATAAGCAGAACATAGGGGGTTAAGGATAAAGTTACTCCTCAAAGCAACCTGGATTTTATCATTTCAAGTCACAGACATACCTCGATTCTAAATATATAAAGATTTTTGGTTTATGTTTCAGAATTTTTGAAAATAATTTAAATGGTAATGGAAAAAGAAAAATTCTTCCTTAATGCATACTGGAGAAATTATCTATATATGAATTAACTCTCTGGATCATAATAGCTTTTTGCAGATGACTCTTCAGCTCTATCATTTAAATATGTATTTAGGCAACTAAAAATTTACTGTCAATTCATATTATGTCAGTCCACATTACGGCACTGTTACAGTATGCACATTTAAAGATTATTGAAAAAATTACTGTTCATGTGCAGTATATAATTTGCAAAAGGTTAATAACTATTTTAAAACAATGAATGGAATTAACTCATAATGCAAAGCAGATGCCCCAAATGTTATTTTTAAAACAAAACATATTTAACTTATCAAAGAACAAAGAGGATCTAAATCCAGTCCTGTTGCTTAAAAACAGACAGGCATCATGGCTGTTTCGGACTGTCGGTTCGCTGGCTCACAAAATTCTAATAGAACTCGGTAGTTTCTGACTGCTGCCTCTGCTATCCTGCAGCCAGAAATGAATTTTTACAGCTAAACTTGTAAAGCTCTTCCACGAAGAGGCAATATGGCAATGCTGAAAGAGATTTACCTGTACCAGACCAGCAGAGATTGCAGAAATAATTTAATATATCTACGATATAGTTCAAAAGGAAAATATTAAAATTCAGTCCAGTGTATGACAATTCTCTGCTTCATATGCAATTCACTTTAGATGATGAATCGCAGTGATAGGCAAAAACAGCCGTCTGGAACGATCTAGTAACAGGAGAAAACAGAAGAAATACTAAATGGCAGTCAAGCAAAATCATCATTTCCAACAAACATTCAGAACACACTCCAGATTACAAAATATGAAGCAGACAAGTAACAAACATGATTACTTCAAGTGCATTTTGCTTTACAGTGCTGAGGAGTGGCAGCGAAGAACAGCCGCGTGGGAGCAGTGGCCCCCTGGGCGCCAGCCCACGGGGGCAGGCGGCGGGGTGCTGGCACCCAGCATCCCAGGTGGGATCTGCAGCCCCCGAGTCATCCTGCCTGCAGCTCCAGAAAGAGAGCGGAGGCCTAAGATCAAACTGAGCATCTGAATGGACATAGAAATGGCCTGTGGAAATAACAACGCTCTTTGCTGTGCTTTCACACAGCCCGTTCTCCCACCTAAAGTTGATACAAAACTGACAACAAAACTGCATGCTACCAGTGAAAGATTAAAAAAAAAAAAAAGAAAAAAAAAAACACAAAACTTTACCAATATTCATAGCTATATGATAAAGGAGGAGTTAATCACATTGAATACTTCAGGAAAATCACGTGAAGCAATCAGGAGAAAATGCCCCTCTGCCCATCACTGGCAGCCCCTCACATCCCTGCACAGGAACAGCGCCGGCAGCATTGCACGCGGGCAACGAACGCTCACTGGGGAGAAGCGTTCCCTTCCTCGAGTATCTGATACTGGGCTACTGCCAGGGACTAAGTATCAGATTAAAGGGATAAATAGTCTGTTCTGGTGTCATAAGTATGGTCCAAAGATCTCAGCTTCTAATTTATAATATTTACCAATAAATAAAGACCCTAAGATGGATATTAAAGTTCTGTTATTGCGAGCGGCTAAAGACTTTTAGCTTTTTTTAAGTCTGAGGAAGCCACCCCCAAACCTTTTACTCCTTCTTCATAGTTCCTACGATTTATCCTCTGGCCTTCCAGAAGTCATCTTTGCTTGTAAAACCCCCCGTATTTCTGCTGATTGTATTTTTGTAATCTGTGGCAAGAGGGAAGGTCATCAATATAAACCACAGACACTATATATTTGACATTCCTTCCAGCTGCACTTGCTGACCTGTTCATTTAAAATATCTATGATCTGCACTAACCTATCTGGGTGAGATACTCCTTTAATTAATACAAAGCGAAAGAAAACTCTGCAAGCGTGCAGTATTCAGTAAACAAGCACATGCTAGGTCCACACAATTTGAGAGGAGCAGAAGCTAGCAAAGAGACTGAATAACTGCCGTGTAAGACAGGCTTTGAAGAGAATTGTTTCATGTTCGGCATCTTTCCCATTTATACTGAAAAATCAATTACGTTGTTTTCCAGAATTTGTAAATAAGCTTCCAAACAGTGCAAATAATTCCCCGCTTTAAGTATGAATGTCAATGGACTCATTCAAAATCATCTTCAAATGTCAGAAAAGATTAACATATCCCGGCCACAGGAGGGAGGTCAGAAGAAGGCACACGCCTCCAGCCTTTACTCGGGTGGGCACGACCCAAAGCCAGCCTAAATCTATGGGGAAAACTCCACGGAGGGACCCAGCATGGGGAAATTCCACGACAAGTGCTCGAAACACAAGAGACCAGAAACATTCTGGGATCAATAGCTTCCAGGTCATTAATCCTAGGCAGGTGACATCCAGTGCGCAGTTCGCTACTCTCTTTCACGCGCACATTCAAGAAACCTGACTCGATTGGCATCTAGTAGCTTTAAATATTTTCCAGGTTTTGCCTTTATCCTTCCCCTATTTGTCTGGCATATGGCTTTCTAGCATCCCATTAATGTCAAACCGTTTAATCGGAATGTAAGCTAAATGCACAGTTTGCCATTTCCTGGATTTCTGTTTGGCAACCAGTGCTTTTTATGAGGAAAATAAAAGCAAAGGTCAGTATGACCAGAAAAGAAAAGTCATCTTCCATAACGGAAGCTTATTTTTCCAGTGAACAGATAGAGAAGCCTAATTTAGAAAAAGGTCCTTTAGTATCATGTTATTATTAGTAGTATCACAAATAAACACAGAAACCAATTCACTTTACAGACCTCCACATTAAGCATTCAATAGAAAATCCCTTGGTGTTTTATTGATTTTTGTTTTATTGATTTTTTTAAATAGCAATATCACAGTTAAAATGTATCATTTTGGTGAAACACATCTAAAACTTTTCCACCTCGAAATAAGTTATTATTTCCACAGCAACTGGCAACTAGCAATTCAATCCATTTAAAGAACAACAAAGTAATGGCTTTATTTGGATGCCTTTTTTGATTAAATAACGTATTAACCTTGATGAAGCTTTCCAAAAAGGGATTAGGGTGTTCGAGTGCATCAGCTGATTATGAGACAAATATAACAGTGATAAGATGCTGGGTCAAAATCTTTGAATCTGATGAGTATAACCATTTAGCTGCTAGGATGGACTTGGCCCTTACAGCTTCCACCTCAACAGTAAGTGTCCACCCAGGATACAAAAAGACATCACCCGGCTAAAGCGTGCAGTAACTGAGGGTCTGCAAAGGTCGCTTAAATCACTAAACCGAGTAGATGAGAATATCCTGTGTAATTACTGTAACGTCAGAAATAATTAAGAATAATTAATTTGTAAGGAAAGGAGAATCAGGGTGAAATGTGTCGGAGGGGAAACCCAGAAAGTAAACAGAGTTTCATCTTCCGAAGATAACATCCATTCTGACCAAAACTCACTGACCCACTTTGCTTTATTCGTCTATACTGTAATAATACATTTTGCATACCTACTATACATCCTTTCCATTAAGTTATTTGCTTAATGGATGTATAAATAAATCTACTACAATTACGCTTTTCAAGGGTCAAATCCTATCCACTTCTGAACCCACTACTGTAATTTCTGCTATGCCGGATGGTAACACAGCAGACCTCAGAAACAGCTGAAACACGGCCGGTTCTCTGCTGTTGACATAATCAACCCGTGTTACAACCAGGCTGCCAAACCCTTTTATAGCCCTGCCAAGTCCAGGAATCAGTGTCCCTGTACTCCCCGCCCCCCGCCCCCCCCCCCCAAAAAAGAGAAAGTTTCTCTATTTTTTTTAAATTTCACATACTCAATTTGCAATTGACACAGTACGACCGCAGCAAAAAAAAAAAACTTCCATCAGTTTATTTTAAGGACCAAATCTTGGAACTCGCGCAGAGTTGTTACAAGTTACATGCCACATATTAAAAAAAAAAAAAAAAAGGAAAAAAAAGCAACCAAAAACAATCGTCTAAGAGCAGCTATAAATATTCATGTTGATTCCACATGAAACAACAGCAGAGTTACCGGAGCAGCTACACTTATGTCAGCGCTTGGAAGTTATTCCAGGCGGTTTTGTCCTGCTGCCCTGAATATTCAGAAACTTCAACAATCTACCTCGCAACAGCTACTGCAGAGTCAGTGCTTTGCTTCCCCTTGCTCTGTTGCTAACGAGCCCCCACCGCCCGGAGAGCTCACTCGGACAGGGGGAAAGAGGGCATGTCGCCCCCCCCAGCCCCCCCCCGCCGCGCGGGACGGGACGGAGCACGGCATCGCAGGGGGTTAATGCCCCACGTGTTGGCTGCGGCTGCACCTTGAAATCTGACAATAGGAAAGTGAAACGAGCCCCGTCTCTTTATTTGCGTACATTGAAAGTAGCGTCGGGACTTCCCGTGCGACCCCCTTCGCTCCGTGCGGGGTCCCCGCCACCCCTCCAGCACCAGAGCCCCCCCCTCCCCCCCCGAGGCAGGGGGAGCCCCCGGGAACTGGAGGCGCTTCCGACCGCTCTGATCTCGGGGTCACCGCAGTTATGCCATCCCTTCTCCTCATCAAGCAGATTCAGCCCCGTAACCTACGAATTGAGAGATAACAGCCCCGCGATTTCGCCCTCAGTTGCAAAGCAGGCTGCTACCGCAGCAGGAATTTCCTCTTTTGCCAGCTCCTTCTCCACACCCCACCACCCCCACCCCCACCACCCCCCCCCGGTCATGCCAAGTTTGGGGCTTCACTTCTCCGTGCCCCCCTCCCCCCCCCCCCATCCCCGACCCGACCCGGCGGGGTGGGCGGGCAGAGGAGCGCTGCGGTCCCCCCGCACCGCCCGGACCCGGAGCGCTGCCCGCCCGCCCCCGCCGCCATCCCCGCCACCGCGCCCGCGTTGTTCTGCGCCGTAACGTGATTCCGCCTTCCCAAAGCCCTTCCGCGGCCCCGCGGCCCCCGTCGCTCCCTCCCCGGCTGGCGAAGGCCGGGAGCTGCTCGCACCTGCTCCTCAGGGACCGACACCCCCCCATGCCCCCCGGGGGGAGCAGGCCAGCCCGGCCGCCTGGCACCTCTCCCCGCTACCCCAAAGCAAGCCAGCCACCGCCTCCTCCTCCTCCTCCTCCTCCTCCTCGTCTTCCCGCCCTCCCGCCCCCACCCCCCCAACCCCCCCCGTTCGCCATGTGGCAACTGCCTTATAGACCTATACAAAAAGTACACGTGCCCCTTCGGATATATGCCAGCAGTTGATGGCCAAGTGGCCTCCATCCGCCCCGCACTGGGCCCTCGGCCCGGGAGGCAGCTCCGCGCCCCATCCCGCTTACGCGAAACGCGAGTGTACCCCCCCCCGCCAGGACCGCTCCCCGCCCACTCCGGTGCACCCTTCGGGCAGCTTTTTCCCAGGGGTGCCCGTTTTAAAGATACATCCAAGGATAACCTCGGGGAGAGGGGCCGCTCAGAAAGCACTTTTTGGCCCAGCTGTCCCCCGCCCGCTCCCGGCGTGAGCAGCGCTCTGCGCTGCCCGTGGCGTTCCCCCCCTCCCCCCCCCCGGGCCACCGGCACGCCTCGGCCGTGGGGAGAGAAGGGGACAATGACAGGGCGACACTTGCACGGAACGGGGGGGGGGGGGGGGGAGGGGCAGAAACACCCCTTCTGCTCCCGCTCCTCTCCGTCCCACCAAGGAGCTGCGGGGGAGGCCGGCCGGGTGCCGAGCGCGTGTGGCGGCAAGGCGCCGGCCGCTTCCCCACACACACACCCCACCCCACCCCACGGACCCGCGCGGTGGCAGCGAGAAGCGGCGCAGCGCCCGCCCGGGCCGCATCGCGCGGGGGTGGGACGGGGGCGGCGGCGGGGGGGGGGCGCGGCGGCGGGGTGTGCGTGTGCCTTGCGGCGGTTACCTGGCGTTGGTGCAGTCGTTGTAGAGGGTCTCGAAATCCTTCCTGGAGATGAGTTTGCAGCGGTTGACCCCGGGCTGGATGGCCCCCAGCCCCCTCAGGATGCGGACCTGCTCCACGTTGCAGACCACGGGCGTGATCTCCAGCCGCTTCAGCTTGGTGTAGACCGTGTGCAAGCCCCCCACCAAGTGCTTCAGGAAGAGGTCGAAAGCCTGGGGCAGGCAGATGAGCTCGCAGCCCTCCACGGTGAAGGAGGCCACTTTGGCCCCCCTCAGATCCACCATCTTGCACTCGTTATTCTGGGGGGTGTTCTCCACCGGGGACGGGGTCGAGTAGACGGGCTTGCCGGGCAGGCTGCTGGCCGCACTGGCCGCGCTGGCATTGGGAGTGGAGGTGCCGCCGCTGCCGCCGCTGCCGCCGCCGCCGCTGCTGCTGCCGCCGCCGCCGCCGCCGCCGCCGGTGCCCAGGCTGGGGCTGCCGCCGCCGCCGCTGCTGCCGTTACCGCCGCCGCCGCTGGTGGTGGAGGTGACTGTGGCCGCCGCCGCCGCTGCCGCCGCCGCCGCCGCTGCGTTGGGCTCCGGCCGGAATAGGTTTGTCCCCGAAGCGGCCGGCGGGGGAGCGATGGAAGGAGACGGAGAGGAGGTGGCCGACGAGGAGGTGGTGGTGGTGGTGGTGCAGGCGGCAGAAGTTGAGACCGGAGGCTGAGGGGGGACCAGCTGGGTCGGAGGGATCAAAGCAGCCGGTACGGCCATGGTCACATATACGGCGGAGGGGGCAGGGGGAGGGGGGAAAGTTCCCACACACACACGCAGGGGAAAGGGAAAAATTTAAAAAAAAATATTTTTTTTTTTTAAAAAAAAAAAGGAAAGGAGGGGGGAGAAGAAGGGGGGGGGATAACCCCGGATCAGGTGCTGCGGCGAGCGAGAGAGCAGGGGGCAGAGTGAGAGAGAGAAACGCACAAAGTGTCCCGCAAGTGGGGACGGAGGAGGAGGAGGAGGAGGAGAAGTCCGCTCCGGGCGGCGGGGCTGGGGCCGAGGGGAGGGGGGAGGGCAGTTTTCTTTTTGTGGTCCTTGCTCTAGCACCACGTTAAAGACGAAGGTGAAAAGGAGGAGGTTTGAAGGACTTCGGTTCTCTCTGGCAAGTACATTGATCAAAGATTGAGAGGGGAATGACAGAGAGAAAATGAGCTGGGAAGTGCTGGCTGCCGCCGCCGCCGCTCGCTCGCTCGCTGGACGAGTTGTTGTTGTCACACGGTGCGGAGGGGAGGAGCTCCGGCAACTTGAAATACCCTTTGAAGCAGCAAAAGGCTCACTCACTAGTATTAACCCAAATTATCCAACCAGGAACCCGGAGCAGGGAAACAGAGAGAGAGGGAGAGAAGTCCCTCTTCCTCCCCCCCCACCCACCCCGCCGCCGCCCCCCACCCCTCCTCTTCAGGAACCGTTAGATTACATGTTTCATATTTCACCCCACCAGAGACGAGATGTAATTTTCCCAGCCCTTTTCAGCAGTCACTTGTCAACACAGTTTGTGGAGAAACACGAGCGTCTCCAGCGTTCCCCCGAGGCCGGGCGGGAGCGGGGGAGCCAGGGGTGGGGGGCGGATACAGGGCGGGGGGGGTGGGTGTCTGGTCGCGCACCTTGCCGGGGCCGGGGCTGGGGCGGGGGCACCCGCGGACAAAAGCAGAAACCTCCGGACGGGTGTCGCTTTTGCTGCTGTTGTTGTTCCCCCCACACACACCCGCCCTCCCGGGACCACGACCGCTGCTCCCGGCGGGGTGGGAGTTGCTGCCCGGGGTCCGGCGGCAGCGCGCCGAGGCCCCTTTTGTTGCGCGGGGCGCGCAAGGGCAGCCCCCCCGCCCCCGGCGACATCCGCGGGGGACCTCGGTGCAAGTGACCGCGGATCACCGCGGACGGGGCGCGGCGGGTCACGCCGTCGGGAAACCGGTATCGGGGGGGGGGGGCTGCGGCGGCACCGAAGTAACTTCGGAGCGGGAAGGCGGCCCGGCCCGCCCCGCGCAGGTACCGCCGCGCAACAGGTGGCGGCGCCGCGCAGAACGCGCGCAGCAGCGCGTCCGTCTGCCCCGTGCATTCCCCCCACCCCACTCGCGCCAGGTAGCGCGGAAAGTCAGCTGCTGCGCTTGCCCGCGCATGCGCAGTGCGCGGCCGGGAGGACGCGCGTCGCGCGGCGTGGCCGGGCCCCCTGCGAGGCGTGGTACCTGCCCGCCGCCGAAGTTGGGGATGGAGCTGTAACGCCTGCTCGGCGGCTGGCGTGCGTGGGGTGTTGGGGTCTGCCGGGAAAGCCGAGGGCTTTGCTCTGCTGGCCTTGAGGGCGCTCGGCTTCTTTAAAGGGGTAAAGAAATGGCCATTCGTACGGACTTGGTGGGGGGGGGGGGGGTGTTTGCAAGAAACAGGGTTTGGTGTGTACGTAATTCTTCCAGTTTTAAAAATATACACTCTCTGCTTGATTAATTGTGATGCGTGTATGTGCCCACAGCTGCTTTTTTTTTTTTTTTAATGTATACTATTATGTGAGACATGACTCATGGGATGACACATCCACGGAGTGGATAATCTCAACTGTAGTAATTCAGTGCAGGGGAATTTCCACATTACCAGATATAAACTATTCTTATATTATCTACTTGCTTATTGTACTTTAAGGGAATCTGCATCCTAATACCGGCAAAGGTGTCTTTTGCTAGTGAAATTTTAGCTATCTTGCACTAAACTCTTTAAAATTGGTGAATAAACCCAAGAAAATATGAAGTGGCGTTTTGTTTTGAAGTCTTGTGTATCCATTCTTATGCAGAACGCTTCTTCAAGCCTTCTTCAGGTGTTTTTCAGAACAGTTACCTGGAGGAGCTTGTACAACTTCAGTTCCGGTGGCGGGATCTGGTGTTACATCAACCTTGGAATACGTTGAAAACAAACGTAAATACACAGCATCTTTCTCTTCAGTGTTTTTTTTTTCAATTGTAGAAACCCATCTCTGTTCGTGTTTTCTTTGCCTCAACCATCCTTTTGCATCTCACCTTCTCTCACACCATGTGAAGACAAAACAGATCCTTGAGCAGATGAGGGCAGGGCCAGACACGTGTGGTGTTGCCGCTCCAAGATCCTCATGGTTCCAAACCGTATAAAGAAAATGTAGTTTGAAAGGGTTTACTGCCATAGGTTTGGGTTAACCTCGATCATTTCAAGACAGCAATGGGATTAAAAACCTAGAAAGAAAGAGGTTTATGAAAGGGTTCAGGTCTCCTCAAAGCTTTTGGCTTGGTAAGTGTTTCTAATGATTATGGCGAGCGACTGGATTTATTTTAACTGACGCGTATACTCACCCACTCATGTAAAGACACCAAAAAATCCTGAGGTTGCTCTCTGTAAACTTTTTTAGCTTGCATTTCTCTTACTCGCTGACCCTTTCATGTAACGGTATTCTTGGGTGTTTTCTTTTTTTTCTCCCTGACTTGATATCAGCAAAACTCAAATTACTGTAACTGATATTTGAAAATTCTCCCTGTGTCAAGTGAAGACTTATGGTGCTGAAATCAATAAGACTGTTTAAAATTCAAAGACCTGCAAATCGTTCTGTTTGTCCTTTGATAGGGCCTAGGCTGATTAAAATGCGACCAAGAAAGCTTAATTGCTGCACTAATTAAGAAGTCTTTAATTTCTTTCCTGGAATATTGTTTGAAGCAGGGTTTCTGTTCTGCTCATGTTCTGAGGAATCACTGTTCAGGGCAGGTATTCTCTCTGTTTCTCTCTCTTTCTCTTTTTCTTTTGACCATTTTGGTATATTAAAATGTATGTTAAAGCGGTAAGATGTATTGACAGTGATTGTAATTTATTGCTCTAAAAAAAGACAGGTATGGAGTTCACTATTTTTCTTAAATTACAATTTTGAGGGCAGCTGTAAAGGGTAAAATGCAATTAGAAAATGCATTGTAGCAGTTGCATTTTAAGGAATCTGAATACCTGACTGACAGGAGATAGGACAGTACAGCAGCTCCCTCCCCCTTCTTCGGTTATTATTGATAATTAAATATTTAAATTCATTCAGAAAAAAAACAACAAACAACCAAACCAGACCCAGAAAAATACTTATCTTCAGAAGGTGTGTGAAGGAATGGCCCTGGGGGGAGGGGAAGCATTCGGAAGACAGGCACCTGGTAAGGATGAACAGTGTATTACGGTGTTAAGTTCATGCACAATATTTTTTTCTGCATTTCTTTTGAGTGTATTTTCCTGAGGAATACCTTTCTGTCTTCTATTTTGTCTTAGCCGTGCCCAGTGACCTATTTTGCTCACCGGTTTCTGAAGAGAAGAAACTAAATGATTTTGCAAAGCTTTCTGTATGATCAGTAGAATAACCACGTTTTAGGTTTAATCGTGCTGCATTATAATTCTGGCAAACGACTACTGAGCAGAAGGTTCCAAGAAAGGAGCAAGTACTGGCGAAGAGAAGGTAAGTTCTGTTTTGCTTTTGATCTCCGAGGTCTCGAGCAGCAATCCTCCTTTCAGGAGCTATCTGTTATTTAGAGGGAAGACTGAGAAAGGGGAGGGACCTCATACCGACCCCCACCCCACCCCCCCATCGCTCAGGAAAATAGACTCATAGAAATGAAAGGCTGTGAATTGGGATCCTTTTTTCTTTTTTTTTTTTTTTCCCCTTTCCACCAAGATATTTACTAAACATTGAAAACGCGATGAATACAGTTGAGATTGATGTGAAGTGTTGTACCAGTAATAAGAAACTGGATACTGCAGTGCTGTTTTTCTAATTGTTGCATTATAGTCAAATTAGCACAGACCTTGTCCAATACAAATACAAACTGGATTCCTTTCAGTGACAGGACAAGTAGATAACATGCTTAATAGATACAAAGGGAGATTTACCATTCCAAGCACGACGTCACGCTAATTATGTTTACTCTAATTGAAAGCAAGGTTTTGGGGAACCTGAAATTACTCATAAGATATTTTTAATAGCTGAATAATAATAAAGTGCAGCAAACGTTGATCACAAACCTTTTGGTCTTTCAAAAATCCATTGGAAAATTAAATGAAAAGTGGAGTTTGGTACAAACAATGCCCCAGGGCAAAAAACAACTAACACTAGATTTTCCAGTCCAGCCATAACACAAATCAATTTGAGCACACTTCTATGGCCAGACTGCCAGATTGTTATGACTGCTAATTCACTCAATCAAACAGTGCATTAGCACACCCGGCACAAACAGCTTTAACAATAGCATACACTTCTGAGCAGTCCACCGTATATCATAAAAAGTCCAGAATACACGGCAGGATTGCTTTTGCGTTCTGCTTAGTGCAATTCGGATTTACGTATAGTGCCTGCCTAACAAACAAACAAAAAGTGTTGGAAGAATGGGAGAGAAGAAACTTCAGGAGCCATTGAGAATAACTTTTCAAGTCTTTCAAAACGAGACTCTGGGAGCAAGTGATCACCTGGGCTGATTGTTTAACGTGCATCTCTCAGCTGGCGAGCTGGAAGCCGCGGGTGCACGTCCCCAGCACAGGACGGGAGGAGGAATGGCTCCGGGCTTGGCAGCTCGCACACCCCCTGCCTAACCCAGGCACTTCAGCGCCAGAGCATCTTTTGCCCGCTTTGCTCCCGCGAGTCTTCTCGCTGCCCCCGGGGGTGGGTACTCATCGCCTGAGGGAAAGGGCAGGATTTAGCCCCAGAGAGGCTCCTGCAGTTCCTCCCCTTGCCCCCACGAGAAACGAGCGGTCTCTCCGGGGGTGCTGACTGATGCTCTGAGCTGGGACGCGCGGTACCGAGGGATGCAGTAACCGACGGCTCGGGAACCGTCTCATCCCTTCCCTCCCTCCTCCCCTGCATCCGACACGCACACAGACAACGTACACACCCCCACCCACACCCACGCACGATCGCAAATACCAAACGCCGATGAAGCTACTCTCTTATTTACGATTTTTTCCCCTAAAGTCGCTGCTCCGACTTCAGAAAATAGGTTTCGAAGTCAGTAACTAAAATAATCCTGTTGTTGGTTTGAGCCTCTCGGTCCCGTTGCAGCTACCAGAGCCAAATGGCGAAGCGGGTCGGGTTCCCTCCTCGGGTCGGGAGGGAGGGATGGATGGAGGGATGGACGGATAGAGGGATGGAGCGGGGGACAGGGCACTGCCCGCTGACATCCACCTGACAACTGGCAGCCGAGAGGGAAAGCTGCCCTGCGAGAAGGAAACGCAAACCCGCTTCTCTGCGTGAATTGAATGAGGACTGGAATAGACGGGGAGACCTCCGTGGTGTTTGAGTTAGCTCGGGCTCTCATTAGAGGTCCTGGGTCCAGCGTGTTAATTCACCTACCAACAGGTAGGAAAAGTCGCTCAGAGCAATAATTACGAAGTACAAAGCCCCTGCTGTTACATTATGTTAAGGCTGTGATCTAATCCGAGATGCCCTTTCCCGTGCTTCCCCCCCCTTACAGAATTAGTTCGCTCAGCCGCTCCAGCCCCAGCTCCCAACCCCGGCTAATCGAAATGCAGGCGCTGGGGAGCCGGCCCGGCATCCAAACGTGCCCGCTGTCCCCGGCGGCACCCCCTGCCGCTGCCGGCCGCCGCTCCCCTGCCCCGCGCCCGGGAGCCGCGGGCACCGCGGCACCCCCCCGCCCTGGAACCTTCCCTCCCTCCCTCCTTCCCTCCATCCCCGGCTGCCTCCCTGCCTCCCTCCCTCCCTCCCTCCCTCCGCCCCCGGCCGCGGGGCTCGGTGCCGCCGCCCGCGGGGCGGTGAGAGGGGCGGCGGCGGAGGATCGGGCCCCCGCGCCCGGCGGGGAGGAGGGCGGCGGCTCGGCAGCCGCTCCGGCCCTAATTGTTTCCCTTAATAATAAGAAAAGCGCACACTGGGTTCTTTTTTTTATATATGAGCCTGAGAGACGCAGCCTTTTCCTCCTCAAGTCACTTAAGTGAATGAAAGGCATTGGGGTTTGGGGGGGGGGTGTTACCTTTACTATTCCCATATTTCAAAAAAGCGGACAAATATGTTTAATTGTTCTTTGTTGGGGGAGGGGGGGGGGCGTGGGGGAGAAGGACCTTTAAAAGTCCGAGCCCTTCCTTGAAAAGTTTCAGCCCAGAGCGGGATTTTATAGCGAGTTATAAACTCTCGGGAAGAGGGGGATGTTATATATGGAAGTGCTGACACAACCTTAACTATAGCGTGTAAACGGCTATGCTATAATATCCATTAAGCAGAAAGAAAAATAAGATGGCTGATCAATAATTTATACAAAGAGTACCAACTGCAGACATAATAACTGTAATGTTTGCAAAGCAATCTCTCGCTCTCCAGGCTTAACAGTAAACTAGCGGGGCTGTTAATTTCCAACTCTTCCAGATAAGAATACAAACAAATTACTTAAACTTGTCTTTTGCTCGATATTTTGCATGCCTCGGTAGGATAAAATAAAATTTAATTACGATGCAACTCGGACGGGTTGAGGAGCCTCCCCCCACCCCCGCCCCCCCGCTGCTCCGGGAGGACCCTCGTGTTGCAAAGCTCCCCTCTCCGAGAGAGACGAACAGGTCGGGCGGGCGGGCGTTGGAAATGGGTCGACTTTTGGGGTCACTGTAGTTCTTCGCGGAGCTATTCATACATGGAAACTAAAACGAAGCCATTTAACTTCAAAAGAAAGTTCCAAGGTTTTCCAGCGCCACGAGGTGAAACACAATACCCCCACCGGCACGATAAGCATCAGCTGTCAGAGGACAATGCACTGGCGCTTTACATGCAGGAGGCTACCGGGGGGGTGAGGGGGGAGGGAAGGAAAAAGTCTGCTTTAGGGGAAACCAATGCGATTTCCACTATCCTAAGCGAAGAGTGGGCGAGCAACTGTTATCTTCATTTGCATGGGAGCGTTATGTCCCATTTCCGTCTACTGTATTTAGATAGCAAAGCAGAGGAACAAAGTCTGAAAGTCGCTAAGGAGGCTCGGGTCGAGGGGTTTCTCTGGCTTTTTTTGCATGTCTTTCTGCAATAGTACCAAAGAGATCCCTTCTTTGTTAAATAACAAGAGAGAAACATGTCAATGGAGAACTTTTTTTTCAAATGTGGCCCCCCCCCCGCCCCAAGCTTAGGCAAAACAAAGTTATGTTGCCAACCACTCTAAAAGAAGCTCAAATTTAATGTGGCGCGTACAGCTCTTTCGCCAGTTTTCAGCTTCTTGGGGACTTCACGGGGCGTTTTGTGGGGGATAACCGGAGCGACGCCTTATTTCTGAGCCCTGAGCTGTAACGCCGGGTGCTGCTTTGCCAGGTCCTGCATTAAGAAAAAAAAATACAATTAAAAAAAAGCGGTAATTTGCCTGCTTTCCTCGTGCTTGCTTGTCCACTGACCTTCCCAGCTCAGCTCCAATAAGGCAAAGGAACATAAATGACAGCTGCCTGTAGCCTGCACACAGAGACAGGAGTCTTTTATAGGGAAGCAATACTTTTTGCTTTCCCCTCCCCCCCGACCCCCGCCCTCCCCCAGTGACCGGTTGGATGCAATGTGGAATATCGTTGTTTAGAGAAACTTAATAGCAATTGCAGCGCCCACTAGTGCCCGTGCGTGGGGGAGGGTGGGGGGAGCCCCTCTGCTCCCCTCCGCTCCCCTCCCCACGGGCTGGCCCCGGGGGAATCGCCCTTCGGGGGCAAGGAAAGGCAGGCAGAACTGGGGAGTGTGATACGGACAAAATAAGGTTTAAGCTCATCTTTGGTGAAGTGGGGGTTTGTTTCTTCATTTTCTAAGCGGAAGCTTAGAAAAAGCAGAAACGGAAAAGTTGTCTTTTCCCTGCTCCTTCCCACCTCACTAACCCCACTCTGTTGGAGGAGGTGTGTGAATGGAGCAAGTGCTTCATAGGCAGCGCCTTGGCACGGTCATCGCGAAAGGAATTGGAGGGGCCGCCCAGCCGTAGAGACCTGGTGGGAAACATGAACGCTGCTGGATGCGTTTCTGAGTTCTGGGTATCCACTTGACATGCAACACTACAGAGACTCTGCAAAGTGTTTCTGTTAGGCCCCTTCTTTCTTTCCTCAGGTGTTTTTGTTTGTTAGGGTTTTTTTTTGGGGTTTTGTTTTTTTTTTTTTTTAATATGCGTCATGGTCAGAGTTTGTTAATGGGCAGCATTTAGATTTTCTTGGAAACTGTTCTCCTTCCTTTGCAAGGAAGGTGACACACAGCCCTCTCGTCTGGGTAGAAGATACAAGTAGATAAGCTCAAGATAAGCTTTCACAGTGCCACTGAATGTCTCAAGTATTTGCTTATTGCTTGTTGTACATTGGGACACTGGATAATATTCCCAGTCAAATCCAAGCACTTACAATGGTGTCCAGCATAATAAGATTTCCCACGCAGGATTCCAAATCGCACACACACTGGGTCACAGGTAGGTGGCAATGGACTAATCCCATCATCTTCTAACTCCATCCTTAAAAGCTTTCAGTAAACCATTTGTGCCTTCAAAACATTGCATAAACTTCTTGAGATACTAAGACCTTGTTGAGCCAAGAAGAAAAACTCCAAATATGGTCTCAAATACCTTGGGGTCAATGTCTAAAATCACCTGGTGGATGATGAAAGGCAGGCCAGGATTAGCATGTGTCTCTCCTCCACCTCTATTAGACAATCACATCTTTTCCTTTTCCTTTATTGTTGCTATGCATTTCTTCATTAATAAGTACCTAAGTATATGCTCAAATAGTTCTCAATGCCAAAAATTTATCACACAGAACCATAAATACAGAAGGCACCGAATACTAAAGCAGTTGAAAATAATGTCCTGATTTTCTCTATTTTCACATTTCCAAAAAAAGACACTTATTTTAAAACAGGATAACACTTGACATAGATATAAAACATTAAAAATAAAGTTCCTGTATCTTTATGGTAGACATAAGAGGGATTGTATGGCCAAAATAGGTTCCCTTAAAATATACTCTGTTGATTTTTATGGATAAAGGCAAAAGGCTTTTATTATGACTATTTCTTTGAATTTATAAATAATATAACTTCACTGTTGCTGTTCCTCTTCAGTGCTCAGTGATTTACATGCAATTGAATTTTATTAGTATGAATACTGGGCTTTAAGCTTATGCATTTGACTGCTTATACAAAGTAAATTCTTGGAATATTTATCCAATAAAAATAGACTTATGAAGACAGCAATTCCTCAATACATTCTTAGCTTTAGGCACAACTGTAGATCTATAAATAGGTACTTAACACTGAAATGCAAGAAGCTGAGTCACAAAAGTACCAAAAAGAATAAAAAACCCTACATTTGATCCTTATATTTCGAAAAGCAAAGGGAATTTTAGGGGAGAATCAGTGATTACATTCAAGTGAAAAGTGATTTTAAGAAAATCATAGAAGTATACGAGGAGGTGAGTTACAGTAATAAAATTTTATCCATACAAAGTATTTTTGAGTCAAAAATGCACACTGGCAAGTTGGTTTTATTAACGCTTGTTCTCCTAAACACATGAGTATGAATGGAATATATAAACTTCAAAGTAGGAGAAATTAACTACCACCATCTAAGTTGCTTTAATCTATCTGGTTAGAAGGAGTTTTAATTGTCTTGTTTTTGCTTAATTGCACCCTTCAACCTGACGATCACTCTCAGGCGGTTGAGGATTATTCTGTTTTCACACGTGAGGAGGGATAAGGCGACGAAAAATAGATCCACAAAAATACTCAGGTGCCATACTCATACTACCAACGGTCGCATGATTTAATAGGTGCTTAAATCCCTTTAGTACATAAGCTCATGTTGACACAATTCATCAAGTGTGTGGGTTTTCTTTGCTGGACATATAGATGGAAGCCCAGATCTCAGTGTTGCTGTTTTTATTTGAAGAGAGAGTCCATGCCTAAACACAAACAGCCTTTGCTTGGGTCTACTACATTCTCATAAGTGGGGTTTCAAGCAAGGTAAAACTGAAATGAGGCTATTCGTTTCTGAGTCCGTACTCGTGTTCTGCGGCACAGCTAATAACCAGTTAGGCAGCTCACGTATAGAGTGGGAAACCTGTTTCACACATCCAGCTTCTATCATTCCCACTGGACAAGAGAATTAAGCCTGGTTTCCTGCATGGTAGCGGTGAGCCTGAGCAATCAAATATGAGATCTGCAATGGTGAAAGTTTCTCTGATTCTTCTTTGGAAAATTTAGGCCAGCTGGCCGATACACTACTACCAGGAGAAAGACCTCCAAGTACTCTTATGCTTCTCAGGTAATGTTTGTGTCACCTCTCTGAGAAAAAGCAGATTTTTAAATGAGCCGAATTCAGCCACACTGCTGCTGTTGGGCTGAACCGCCTCTTCCCTATCACTATCACAGGGTACCCCTTGCTGATAATGAAGACCTTATCTTCTTCATGGGTTAATTTGCCCTGTTTTGAAAGTGGGGCTCCCGAGAAGCTCAGATACTTCTAAAACGTTATTCTGTGGCTTTTACTTTCTGTTTTAAACTGTTCTATCTACAGCCATAAAGCTATATTCAAAACAAACATTTTCTTTACAGCTTTAAGTTTTATTTTTTACTGTCAAGCTGAAACAATTACAAGGAAAACAATGCATACAACAGTATATATAATCGAGAAAATGTTTCCCTGAGTGTTTTGTTTCCCACTGATATAAACTTAGAACTCAGCGTACAATTTACAAGTAAGGGCCAATAGCTGAATACTTTTAAATACAGTGACATATAATGGCTGCAGTAAATACAGATTCAGAGGCTACGTTTATGCTCGCAAATTAAACTTGCCTGCGAACATTCCTATGCAGTAAAGCCAACTAGCACGTGTGCATATTTGTAAACCCTTCTTCTGTCCAAAAGAGGGTAGCGGCACCAGCCTGCCAGACGGGAAGGGTCTCTGGGACATGCAGCCTCCTTCTCTCTCAAACTGTGCCCAGGAATTGGTTTTTAGGGTGCTTAAAGTGTGCTGGGGGCCATTAGAACAGTTTTGCAGTATAGACTATCACATTCCAGTACCTGGGAACATTCCTGGCACTGTTTAATTTACTAATGCAAATGTAGCTTCAAGTGTTTTATATTATAGTAACTGTCTTGAAACGTATATTTACATTAGACACTTTTATGGGTACAAGGTCTTGATCCTGCAGTCTTTACATGGGCAGCATTCCTACTGACTTCTAAAAATGAAATATTTTTTAAAAAAGGTTCCTTAATTAGTGAGGAATCCAGCCTTGGCCTATAATTAGAAAAGAAAAGGGAAGTAAAATTATAACACAGGAGGAGCTTGCTAAAATACTCCCTAAAACAATTTTCCAATGGCATTAAAGTATTACTCACTAATACGGGGACTGCTTAATTAATTTAGCAGCCTGGACTAGAGATTCAGGTTTTTGTGCTCCTGTGCTTTTGTGCTGGGTATTTGAAGCTGAAAATGTAAACATGAATGCATTTTCTATAAGAGACTTCTAGAAAGAGGTTAGGGAAGGCAGGGCACATTCCTTGCTGGGTTTTGTGTTAGATTTTTTACAGTCAGTATCAGTCCCAGAAAACAGCCCGGTAAAGTTAGACTCTTCTTGCAACAGGTTGACTGATGTTGAATTTTAAAGGCTATTTGTATCTTTTATTGATAGGAACACCTTAAAAAAGCGTTATACAAAGGGACCGATGCATCTATTCGTGTGTTTTCCCCCCGTTACTAGGAACTAACATAGCACTGACCTGTCTGGGAGTCACATAAATGCAATGTCTTGCACTTCTTTTCACAGCTGTAGCTTGTTTTGAATAGTCAAACAGATATAAAATGACAGAGGAAAGATTATTCTTTAGAATTTTCACTTTGTCATTTACAAATCAATGACGTTTGCATCTGTCTTAACACATTAGTGAAACGGCCTGTAAAGGAAGGCTGTGTTACAGATTGAGCTGAAAACCAATATTGAACAGAAAAGTATTGCTAGTTTTATTCAGAACCAGCAGATACTATGAATGATATACCTGACACTTCATAAATAATAGCACACCAAAAAATCGGGAGGAAAATTACTTTTTGGCTCAGTCTTGCAGTCAATAGACATTTTTCCCAAATAAGAATTTTAGGGTCAGTTTTGATAGTCTAACCCTACAAAAGAGAATAAAATCTTCCTTTCTTCCACTTGAACAGCTTTCAGATAGCAATTACTAATTGCTAGGTCTGTTAGAAAGATTTATTTGGGAAATGGTTGACTTACTTTCTATGGCTTGTTTTGCCATGATTGTTTTTAGCATGCATCTCAGATACATTCTTTTAATGACAGACCCTTTAATTATTGGTGGAAAAAAACCCAAACGCAAACTTATGCTCTTTAATTCATCTCAGAACTCATTGGCCTCTGATATAAATCCTAGCAATCTCCAGTTCATCTCCTCACTTCTTGGTGGAGACTCTAATCATAGAGAATGCCGCATTGTTATTGCTTGCTGCTGAATTATAGTACAAAACTTGGTTAATTAAAAAGACTAGGCAAAAAAGGTCCTTGTATCTGAGAGAAGTCTGATCTCGCTTGAAGGCTCAGTTATTTCTCTGATAACCACCGATTATCTCGTTTGCAGAAGCAATTCCAATAAGGCAAAGGTGCCCTCTATAGGGAAGAGGCTGTAAATGATGATGGGTAGCTGGAGTTCAACACTCACAGAAAGCAACAGAAAAGAAGAATTTCTGAGCAGTCGGACTCTGAGAGAAACTAAATAGGATGTATAAATGAAACGGTGCAAAACTAACAAAAACCCCTGCTTTAAAATAAGGCTGAAAATAATGCTGTCAACTGCAGACAACATTTTGTAAAAAGCTGCCCCAATGCTGAATGTGTAGTGCAGTGAAAACTGAGCTTCAGGAAACTCCTGAATAAAACGAAATATGAATTTCAGTCAAAAGAGCTTTATGGAAATAAGTGAATTCAGAAAGCAACATGCTTAAAAAGTCTCTGTAGCGTGTACTCCTAAAAACTTTACCACAAAGCAGATTCATTAACAGTCCCAGGGGGTTAGCATATTGCTTGCTAAGAAATTGCTTTTGTTAGCATGCCCACAGACACATCTTAGCTGGTGTGCAGAATCTCTAGTGGCTATTTGCAATTATTCGGGGAATTCTTTCCTCAATTTATAATGGCAGCTTATGCCAGCCCAGAGAGAGGCAGGGAATCTGACACTAGTCGTAGTTCATTGCTCGTTATTAATTATTTTCTAGGCCCCACTTTTATAATCCATTAGGATGACCTGCAGTTCTTGTCAACTTGATTTTCTGTCTGATACTATCCCTCTATCTTTTTTTTTTTTTACATAACATTTGCATTTCTTTTTTTTTTTCTTTTATTTATATAGGCATATACTTTTGGAGTGATAATGATGTCGCATATAGTAACCTGCATTACTATATAACGAACTGTAACATGGAGTGGGAAAACCCTTCACAATTATGATTTAACCACCTTTCATCTTCAACACAAAGTCAGAGAAGAAGCCAAAACTAATTCTGGTAGTTGATTTGCTATGTATGTTGGGGTTACTATGAAAACCCAGTCTGAACCATAGTTTAGAAAGTGAAGATCAGTGTTTTAAATATGCAGTCTAATCTCTGCTTCTAAATAGGACTGTAAAGAGAAGGGTGGTTTTGGTCATCTGTTGAAAAGTTAAGGATAGTTAGTTTTAAAACCTATGAGTGCTTGAGATTTTCTTCTGGTCTAGATCATTAGTAAGGGTCCATTTTCTTGGGCATTAACATCAAGACTGACTGTCTTTCAAAAACTGGGTTGAAGGAAAGGGAGAATAGAAACCTACGACATTGCCTTTCCTAATCACAGGTCTGGTCAAAGAGAGCTTGTTCCTCTCTTTACCCACTGTTGGAAATACTGTTATGAGGGACGTGGCTCATGTTTTGGACCATGTAAATGTCAGATTAATGCTATCTTTTGTTTCAATTAATATCTGGAACAGTAAGCTCTTTTTCTTCAATCCATCAAATGCCACTGAACCTCCCAGCCTCATTTTAAGAGAAGAAATTTCACTACACTACTTTTTGATCTTCAGGGCATGCTTCCAAGTCTATTTACATAAATAAATGTTTGGGGAATGGCTGAGATTATGGAGCTTTGTGGACTTTTGATGTGCCCTCTTCATATCCTGTTGCTTACCCTGTGAACAGATCTGACACATAGCAGGGTATTCACTCTACCTGCTCTGACAGCCAAAATTAATGCAACTCAGAGGACAAAAGTGAGGATCCTAACTCAATGGGGAAATGCTGGTAGGTGCTGCCATACTATGTGAATGCCCTTCACAGGTCAAATAGTCATGGCAATTTTTTCCCCTGACATAACGCATGTTTACACTATAAGATCTCTGGAGTAGACGCCATCTTACCCTTCATAGTCGTTGCATCTTTAACAAAAGTCCATGGTCATATTTAAATGCCTATCCCAAAATGTGAAAGTAACCTCAGGATAGCTCTCTAAAATCTTTCATGGCACTATCCAACCATTCAGCTAAACACAGGACAAACATCCAAGGCTATTTTTTCCTTCTGCTAGACATCTTGCCTATGTCTAAACATACAAGCTGGATCTTTCTGGTTTATTGTGTTGATCCTTCCTGGTCCTTTTGTAAGACTGTATTTACAGTTGCAAAGGTATTATTGTACTTTTTTGAAGTTGTGTAATAGATTTAATTCTGGAAAATCAATACTTTTCAAGCATTATATTATTTTGGAATTTTTTTTCCTTAGGTTTTCTTTTTTTTGGTTTTTCTTTCCAACTAGAGGCTGCCAGTTCCTCAGATTTACTCTACTGCAACTGCTTCCAGACAGTACTCACACAGCCTATCTTTAGATGCTTTGCTTATGTGTCAGAGTCTGGTCTCCTTATACAGTCAATGAAAAGAAATATGCATGTTCAGTGCAGAGAGTCAGGAAACCTAAACTATAAGCCCTAAGCTGATGTTGTGAAAAAAGTCCTAGGCGGCCTGCGACAGGCCTCTATCACAAGCGGACTCTAAAACATGTCAAATTTTCCTTTTAGTCTAAGTACCCAATTTCTTTGTTTACAATTTAATTTTCTCTTCTTAATTTCATTAATCATAATTTTCTTTGCAATCATTTTGCTCTTTACTGTGCTTTAGTTGCTGTGATCGTGTTAATCTTTTAAATTCTTCCTTGTTGAGTGAACTTTTCCCACCTATTTTTAAACAGTCATGATCAACCTTGACTTGAGAAAAAATATGGTAAATCTCAATATATAACAAAATGATTTGTTATTTTCTGGTGTCTCTGTCCTATTGTTTTTTGCCTTTTTTTTTCTTTAAGATTATTAGAAACTCCTGTATTATACAATTGAAATTTGACTTATTTCCAGTTCCAGTAACTGTCTTGATCCTTTCTTTCCAGTTTAAGATCATACAAACTGTAAGAGCAAAGTGGCATCGTGCAAAGTCTAAAAGATCTGGTTTGTTGTTCTTTTTTTTAATCTTCCATTCGTACAGTTTTACTAATTTTACTCATCTATCCACAGCTTTGATACCGCTGCTCCCAGCACTTTTCCTGAATGGCTGCCAACTGTCTTTGGGCTCTGTTGTCTAGCATTATATTGCTTGGCCCCAATCCTGAAAAATTTATACACTTGAGTAATTTTACGCATGAGAGCAGGCCCATTGACTATTGATGCATAACGTTATTCAGGAGTGCAGGCATTTTCAGGGCTTGGATAATTGTTTTGATTTTACTGGTCAATCATTGCAAGGTATTTGTAATGGGATTTTTTACCCAGTTCTGGATTTTTTTTTCCTTCTCAGTGTCTGTAAACTGTCACAGGTTTTGTACAGTCACATCGGTTTGGATATAGGTTAGGTGGTTTTAATGATTAAATCTAGTCTTCATTTTGTATTCATGGCGATGATGCCCACAAACCTATTAGTGTCTGGCTGAGTTGAATGTATTACAGCTTCTTAAGTATACATAGATCTTTAAAAATTTTACACTACAGATGAGCGATTCAACAGTAGTTGATTCCCATAGCCTATTGCCATCCCATAACCCATTCCCATGATAACGAATTAGGTGTCATGTCAAACTTTGGAGGCTTTTGTCACAACATCCATAACTAACCATATAAACATATATGTGCCTGTGATATATTTATTTATTTCAAGGAATTCCAGTTTTTTTGTTAATTTACTACTTGCTTCTAATGCCTTCTGGCTGCATCATTACCGGAATAGTCTTCTTGCTCAACTCTCTAGCTACAAAAGATGTAGCACAACAAATATTATGCAGCAATCACTATATAGTTATTTCTCTGTCTCTATGACCATCTTTTTATTACTGCCATCCTTTTATTCGGCCCCTTTTACTACTAACTAGTAGCTGAACCTCCTAATTCTTTATCTAATTCAAACAAAACACATCAAAATGTACAAGGGCCTGAATCCCTAGCTGCTACGAGTCTCCAAGCTTCTCCTGAGTCAACAAAGCGATGCCACTTTTCACTGGCTGAGAAACTGGTCAAATAGATATGAAAGCCAGATTGCTACTCTCTGTCTGATGTTCAGTATTGATTTCAACTTCTTTTCCTTTTGCATTTCTTAAATACCATGCATTCACTTCACACCCTTAATAGAGCGCTCCTGCTTAAATTGTAATCTTCTTTAAAACCTAAATACTTCTTTTTTGGGCCACTGTTTTTGCTCTTTGAAGGATGTCCTATCAATCTCATCCATATGCAGATCTCAGTAATATATACTATTCCCTTTGGAATTTTTCCCCAGTATTGTCCATTTCCTGCCAAAAGCTCAACAGCTTGAGAATAATCAGTCTACATATCTTGACAAAATATGAACAAAGCTTTAGGTGATAAAGCCTACTCAGTGTGAGCTTTCTTCTGCAGTTTATGCTACCTCTGAGATTTCTATCCATTTATTTTGCTTAGATACTCAAGACTTGTACATATTACAAAAAATCTACTGATTTCACAGGTACATAGATTACCCCTTGCGAAACCTAAAAAAAAGATAATTTTTTTTTTCAAATTTACATTCAGCTTCACTTGCACTGTCACAGTGTGACTAAACACTGATGCTTAACACATTTGTCCATAAGCTTGTTTTTAAGTATGTGACTAGCTTTAATAATTTCCATGCTGAATAAGAGCCTTCAAGTAACATATTTTTATGCCAGAACGATTTAAGGTTATCAAATACATTGTTTCAGAGTATTCTTTGCACTCTATTTTGGGTTGTAGTCACCAAACTTCTGTAGTGGTATTGACCACACACAAAAATTATTGATGTCAAAGTGATGGATATTGGGTAAAAAGCCATAGAAATCCCATCTCAGGTTATATGGATAGTGTCTTGCCACGTGGATTCATTAACTACAAAACATGGACCGGAACAGGTCTTTATCTACTTCTTTGATATACTTATCACAAATTATATAGTTACTGAAATTTTGTTTGGTAATGCAATTGCATATTTGTTTATATCTTTTAAATACTGTAGGTATGGTTTGAGATTGAAGCTATAAAAATTTAACAGAAATACATTTTTTGTAACTTTACGGAGATAAGGAGAAGTGTTCTCCTTTCAGAAACTGGTAGAGTTTGCTGACTGGGTCTAGACTGTCCCACTTCTGGTCCCACTCAGATTTCTAGGGTCGGGGTAGCCCACTATTTCAAGAGAAGGACTACTAGCCTTCTGTAAACAAACATTTTTTTTTTTCTTGTAGATATAGCTCCCGTACAAGCGAGAGGAAGGGTAAATGAAGAGTTAATAGAAAATATATGTTACAAAAATTATACATAGAACTGTGGTCTTGGTGAGCACAAAAAATAATTAAGAGTTTTAAGAAAGTTGATTCATGGATGCTTAATAAAATATCCCTGTAATATTTTGCATATTCATCCATTTCTTCACAATTATTTTCCCTCATATATCAGAGTGTAATACATGTAATACAGGAGTAGTTTAAGGACTTTGGAGCTCAGCTGTGAACTTTCAGAATTAAGGTATCAGTTTAGGAGATTAAAATAACTCATTTAATCAGAAATACCTAGTTAGTCAGGTTTTTTTCTTCCTCTGATGTTTTTGCTCACCATTGTGTTGTTACCTTTTGCCATAAGAGGAGAGGTTGTTTTGGTTTAGCTGATTTTTTTTTGGATCAAGTTCTTTTTTTCCAAAGTTTGGGTTTTTTTGGTGTTTTGGTTTTGGTTTTGGTTTTGGTGTGGGTTTTTTTGTGAATAATATTGAAGGGTTTTTTGGAAGTACAGTTGACTCATCCCGAGTACGGCTTAAGAGAAAAATAGTTGACCTACTCTTTTATTTATCAAACAGAATTTGTCTGCTTCTATAAGTTGTGTATACTTACTGATATGTTGTATCACACAGGAAATGATTTTTGCTATGACAAAGAGCAGCACAAGTTGTTTCCAGTTGTTGAAGTCAGTGAGGTCACCCTTTCACAGTATCCTACTCATGTTATTCAGAAAGGCTTTTCCTCTCTGCCTTCCTAGATTTCATTAGGCACATTTATCAGTTTCATCAGGGAGGCGAGTCAAATACTTCTAGTATTTCTGCTGTGATTTTATATCCTGCTGCTTTGTTGTTTTTCAGCTTCTTGCTTGTAACTTGTCTTGAAATCCTGTTAGGGGTGGGATTGGTTTCAAATATTACATATAAAACTGTGGTTGAGATAAGGAGATCCTGTTAATGATTTATTTTAAAGAATTGCCCCATCTCTTCTGTTTCAGCAATAAGAGTCTTCCTCCTTTTCTTTTGATTGTCCCATTTTAAACTTTGTTTGCTCAAAAATATCACATGGTTTCACAGTACATCATAGCACACCATGCATTTCATAGCTCTTTAAATGTTCTTTTGTCATTGAGGCACCATATTTCCATTCTTGCTGTGAGTATCCTGATAGCTAGTTGTGACAGCAGAACTGAATCACACTGCATCTGTGAACTTCCCTTTTCTCTTCCAGTTTAGCATCCTTTTCCTGATATGCTAGCATAAATCTAGGGCCAGGTTGGAAGTCCTCATACTACCCTTTTGTTTTCAGTTCTGTACTGTTGATCTTTGTCCCTTCCTAATCAGAGGGTATCTTTGTTTTCTTTTCAGTTTGGCAGAGCAATTGTTGCAGTCATCACTGACACCTGATGCCTGGCATGCTGTTGCATCTTAGACACATGACCTGTCTTCAGATGATGCGGTTGTCGTCAAATTTTTCTTCTCCCATCTGAAAAATTTGGCTTTCTTTCTGTGAAAATTTGGAGAACAGTGTATCAGACACCAAGTATTATTTGTCGAGTCATCATTTTGGTTCATGATTCCTCATCCCATTTTCCCCTTTGTACTGTCTTTTCCATGTTTGGTTTTTTTTTTTTTTTTGTGTGTGTTTTAATTCAATACTGAAATCAACTGTCACAAAGAAATGAGCTGTATTCTGGTATTCTGCTAGTAACAGCTTGGAGGCAGCTGCAGCATCATCTTTGCCTCCAATGCTCCCCTCCTCTGCTGGAACGAAACACTATTAGACATCACTTTGTTTAGGATTATGGTTTGGAATCCGTTGTACACTGCTCTATATGTTTCCAAATGCTTAGCGGCTTTTTTATTTTTTTTTTTTCTCTCTGTTATAATAAGTACTGCTCCTTCCTCCTCTCTCCTCATCCCTGCTCTCTTCATTGGTGAAATGTTTATTCTTTTGTTTGATACACCTTATGTGTCTGCTGTAAAATGCATTTCCTGCAGTCCTGACTAATAGAGTGGCTTATATCTACTCTGCTTAACTCCAGTCCCCCTAGAAGAGACTGGTCACATCACGAAACAGTGATCATCGGTCTTCTCTGAGTCTCATGTACTTTCCCCCGTAGCTCTACAATGTAATTTTTGTTTCTGGGGGATGTATTTCAGTTCAAAAAGGTATTAAGTAACATGATAGTTGTGCTGTAAATCATGCATTATCTGATACTAAAGGTGTGCTGGGTGCCCTAAAGCACAGCATGGAAGTATGTGGCAGGCTTTGAGAGTGCAAAACTTTTTAGGAGAGTGACAGAAGACACAAAACCAGCCTCATCCCTGATATCTATTGAAATCACTACTGCAGAAACACCCAGAACTACACTGGGATTTCTATTTTGGAGGGATGTGGTCAGTTAGCCTTCACTAACAGTCAAACACCCACCCAGCTGCCTGATTATTCCCACCATTCACTGGGATAGAGGGAGGGAGGGAGGAGGGAGAAAACAGTAAGAACAGGAATGAACAACTCATGGGTCAAGATAAAGACAGGGAGATCACTTACCAATTATCATCATGGGAAGAACAGACTTGACTTGGGACAATTAACATATTTTATTGCCAATTAAGATAAAAATGTAATTATTCATTTGGGTAGTGGGAAAAAAACAAGATAAACATTAAAACAACACTTCTAGGCTTAACTTCACTCTTTCACTCCTGACTCCACTCCCAATAGTAGTTACTCTCTGTTGCTTCTTCCTCCTCACACTTTCCTCTGCTCTGGCAGGGTCTCCCCAAAGGATGTGATTCCTCCAGGAGCATCCGTCTACTCCACTGTGGTCTCTTCCACAGGCTGCAATGTGAATATCTGCTCTGGCACCACAGAGCACCTCCTCCTCCTCTGACCTTGGCGTTCCCCCTGCTGTTTCTCACCCTTTCCACCCCCACCCCACCGCCTGTCCAGGGTTTTCTGCCCTTTCTTAGATACGTTTTCAAGGATGTGTCACCAACTTGGCTGATGGGCTCAGCTTTGGCAAATTTGACACAGGGCTCATGGGAGTTTCCTGCTCTTCTAGAACAGAGATTAAACCCAAGAATTCCCACTCTACTCAGCGCTTGTCAGGCCACACCTGGAGTCGTGTGTACAGTTTTGCTCCCCACTCTACAAAAAAGATGTGGACAGGCTGGAAGGGGTCCAGAGAAGGACCCCACCAAGATGACCAAAGGACTGGGAAGCCTGCTATACAAGGACAGGCTGGGAGAACTGGGTTTGTTCAGCCCTGAGAAAAGGAGGCTCAGAGGGGATCTCATCCCCATGTACCAGTACTTAAGGGGTAGCTACAAAGAAGATGGAGACTCCCTTTTTACAAGGAGTCCCATGGAGAGGACAAGGGGGAGTGGACACAAATTGCTGTTGGGGAGATTCCAATTGGACACCAGAGGGAAATTTTTCACACTGCGGACAGTCACCATTGGAATAATCTCCCCAGGGAAATGGTTGACTCGGCCACGTCGGACACTTTCAAGATTCGTCTGGACAGGGTGCTGGGCCGTCTTGTCTAGACTGTGCTCTTCCCAGAAAGGTTGGACTAGATGATCCCTGAGGTCCCTTCCAACCTGTGATCCTGTGAATACCCTAGGACACCTAAAATGGAACTACATGCCTGTGCTTAGGCAATGGAATTGAGCCCAACTTCCATGCAAATGGAAGGAGGTCTTTGAAGGCCTCCAGAAGTAAAACTTCCCCAGTCTGCTTACCTAAATTAAAATTGATATGCATAATTAATTGAGCAACACATGACTGCTTAGAGAGTAAGATCTTTGTACGATTTACCTCTTTTCTGGAAGTGTAGACAATCACGCTTATGATATACAGCAGCTTTAATCATACAGAAAGCAATATGTAATTTCATTAGGACATTATTTGAGCATATACTTGCCAAAACTATTGCTAGATGTTCCAGAAATCATCTATATACTATTACTTTTTCTCATTTCTTTTTATAGTATATCAGATGATCAGTGATCTCTGGCCTCTAAGACAAACTGCAGCTCTCAGTCTGCAGCTTCCATTATCTTGTTCCTGACAGAAGTATAGGAGCAGGGCAGAACATCCTCTTCAGGAAACACCAGGAAGAAATTTTTTCTGTATCTGCTATATGCACCAGTTCTGAACTTCTAACTTCAGCAAGCACAATGTCTATGTTTTCTAGAATCACAACAGAAAGCATAATCCAGTCTCCAGTTTAAGATATCTAAATGGAGACATCAATAAGTGAGATGCTTATGTCATCTAAGACATCTGCATGGCACATATGACATGCAACTGTGTCCCTCTAGAGAGGCAGAAGGACAGCAGATGGGATACCCTGTTGCAGCTAAACTAACCCTATACACACAGCTGAAATCCTGCTCTCTATTTCTGCTGACTATAATGGAAGTTTAGATGCCTAGGACATATTGTTATTGTTCAATTTACAGATCTACTCACATATTGTGTGCCCTAGGATGTTTAAGACATTTGCTTGTAGATATGACACAAGATGTGTGGGAAACACATGGTCTCCCAATGCAGAACCTGAAGGCCAGGACAGCATTTAAAATTATACTATCCATTAGTGTTCAAGCTACTGCTGCACTCCCCTCTTGTGCGTATAGTTACCTACAGACAGATGCCTATATTTAAGTGTCTTCACCTCAGACTGCATCCTGCCATTGCAGACAGGAAGAGAAAGGTGAGAAAACCTTTCAAAATTGATTTCAAGTGTTATTTCCATGCCATCTCCAAATTTTCAAGGCAGCAGGTCAGCCACCGTTCCCAGGTTTCTCTGTTGATTCATTAAAGGCAGTATCGATAGTAATTATTACTCAGAACTATGAACAGGCTTTTGCTGAAGAAACTCTATAGTTGCTTCACATTAATATGGAAGTTGACTTGAAAAAATTTAGAATGCTTAGCTAAAACCTGCAATGACTTTTTACCTTTATTGTTACCATTTTTACGTAGCAACACATACACTATACATTGCATGAAGTGTTTAAGTGTTTTCTCATACAACAACTTTTAGAGTATAACTGATTCTAAAGAAACAAACAATCTGGAAGTATATATAATACAGCTTTTAAGCACTTGATTATATAAAAAAAATCAATTTCACATTATATGACCTCATTTTGAAACCCAATAGCTAAAGAATGTATGTTATGAATTTCCAATACAAGAGAAATTGTAGTTTACAATCCATAGTATGAGATGTGTACTTGCATTTTAACTATAGCGTTATATATTTGTATAATTGTAAACGCAAAGGTCTTGGCATTGGTTTGGTCCTGTATTTTAGTGACTAGAATCGCATAACCTTTACAGCTATAAATTAGGTATTCTACCTCTGACGCAAGTTAATATTTAGCTAGTTTGTGCTGGGCTTAAGCACGGGAAAATAGTTTCAAGAATTTTTAGTTTCTTTTTACACTATGAAGAAACATTTTGCAGAAATTTGAACTTTTTTTTTTAGTCTTGTTTAGACAAATGTCAAGAATGCAAATGATCTAGAAATATTCATTCATCTATATATATTGGTTCCCTAAACTTACAGTTCTTACAGGATTTCTTAGAAAACCTTTTTATACCCACCAGTACTTCACTTTCCCTCTGTCTCTGTTTTATCTTCCTTTACTGTTTTTCTTTTGTCAAAATAATATTGCCTGTCCTCTAATATAACTCCTTTGTTGGAGATGGAAACATCTATATTATTTCTTTATATGCAATTATTTCTTTCCCTTCCAGTAGGACTTCTATGTCGTCAGCTGGCCAAGTATTTTGTGCAGTTCCAGCAAGTCTTACTATTCTAAATGAACACACTTAGAATAGTTTCTGTGTTCTTGGACTTGGATTTAGCTAGCCCGGGATCAACTGCAAATGTTAAAAAATCCTGGTGAAGTCTTAGTAATGCAAAAAGTAGAAGGCAACAAAAAAAGACCCAGTAAAAATTGTCAAGCATATTGACAACTCTGTCAATGGCTAGATTCATAGTGTATTTCTCATGTGGCTCTGAGATATGCTGTTTGGATGCAAGTATACTCTCTGGTTTACATGAACAAACTTTGGGTCATGTTGTGGGGCGAGAGGTTGGACCCACACTAGTCATGGGTGGGGAAGGACTCCCAGTATGTATTTATCACCACTGTAAAGAGGATATGACATACCCAACTGATTTGGTGTCTTCCCTCGTGGGGACTTGTGGCTGATGTTAGGCAGTCAGTATGAGAAGGGAGACGTCCAGGATCCCACAGCGCAAGGGCAGGTGGAGTCCAGAGGAAACTACAGCTTTAACCCAGAGCACACATTGCCTTAGGGATACACTAAACCTGCCGTGGAGATGTGTGGGGCTAGGTCACAGCACACACTGCGTTCAGTCTTCTCCCTCCCAGGGCAGAATACAGATAAAACCAAGAAATCTGGTGAAAAACAGGGTGGGGAAAGAAAGCTAATAGGGATAGAGGATATGAAGCTAATTGGAAGAAGGAGTTATTTGTTCCATTTGAACTAACTTGATCAAAGAAGAATTCATGTGAGTTTTGGGTAAGGTTTATAGCAGGGTTGGTTTTTTGTGTGTGTGTGTGGTGTTGTTTTTTTTTTCCAAAACCTCCTTTGCTTATCTGCAGTATTAACTTTCCATTTCCGCTGCTGAAGCAGATGTTTTGCTTGTCGCAGACATTAAGGCACTCTTAATGTGCAGTTACTGAATTCTTTTCTAAAAGAGCATTTTAAATTTGACAATGTTTCTTACATTTTTAAAGCAGTGACCTCATTTTGAAAAGAGTTTTTTCCAATACATATGTCACTACTGGAAAAATATTAATCCGCAAAACTTAGTATAAAATGTCTCCATTTATTAAACATCTACTGTACAGACATCAGCTGTCACAAAATCCAGTCATGCATCCTTGTGAGTCCTGGCATTCTGAAAAGGGTTTGTTTCAAGCAGGAAATATATTTTCTTTGTGGTTTTATTAAAATAAATATTTAAACAAATTCCAACAGTTAAAAATGTCTTTGCAAATCCTACCCTAAAGGACTAGAAACTAAATATTACTATGCCAACAGAAAGATTAACATAGTAAACTCAGTTACGATTTATTCTCCTTATGTCCAGACCTATCACCTGTTGTATGTTATAGTGACCAATTCTAACATTAAATGTTTCCTACATAAACTGTTGTCTAAAAATTGCAGAATGAAAGACGAACATTGAAAAACAGAGACATGAATACCTTATTATTCTTCCATTCTTCTTCATTTTAATTTGTAAATGCATACATTTGATTAATCTTTATACTTCTGCTTTCACAAATTTAAACTGCCACAACACTTTGATCTTTTCAATGATCTTTCCTGTGGCAGTTTAGGAAATTTTTACAGAAAAAGAAGACCTGTGCTTTCCAAAAGGAGAACTGATACAATAGATTTAAAAAAAAATGTTTATCAGTTAATCAGAGACTTTTTTGAATGATGATATCTGTTACAAAACACAATGGAGATTAGAAAGTCAACACCAAAGAGAACTGGATATTCTAATATGCCAGTCACTGTATCTAGACATTATATACTTCAGATAAGCATATCAAGCAATTGCTTGCATTCTTTGGTTGCTGATGCCATCTTTAAGACTGCCTCTTCAAGCTGGTTTTTTTTGTTTCTATCCTCTTTTCTTCCCATCACACGAGCTGGGGTTTATTTGAATCTTTTTCTGTGAGGTGTTTCAAAACGCTGTGCCCCTCTAATTTACACAGTAATGAGGTTGCCCTGTCTCTGACCTTGGAGAGCTAGCTTGGACTTTCTATATGATATATTTTTGGAGGAGATCTCCACCCCTGATTAGGTCTAATGGGTGCTGAAAAGCTGTCTCTAAGAGTTGTTTTAAGTTAGCTCTTTGGGGAATCTGGCCTTCAGTTCCCAGAGACTACAGCTGTTTTGGGGAAAAGAGAAGCAGAAAAAGATGGAAAGGAGAGGTTTTATGAACACTCGGTAACTAATATGCAGTCAAATTTTTGCTTTAAACAATGATTTGACTTCTTGACTTGTATAATGAATACAGCACATATTCCCCATCATTATAGCACTTACTTTTTTCTGTCCAAACATTTTGAAACAGCTGAAGATTCAAGAAATATTCAGTTTAGAAACTCTGTAACAGAGGGTAAGTGTATGACTTTAGTCAAAGGAGCTAATCCCTCCATGCAGTCCTCCAATTATTTTTCTTCACCAATAAGTATTGCTACCTTATTTTATCCAGAATGAATTCTATTCAGTGAGCACTCATCAAGTTCCAATCTTAATTAGACTTTAACAAAGCCAAACAAACAAATCACTGTGTTTGGACAAAGGCATGTGGGGTGGAGTGTGTGAAAAGAAGAGCTTATACATTTAAGTTGTTTTACTTTCTTAACTGCTATAGGTGCTACAAAACAACAGATATAATTTATTACAGCCTTTGATGGTCAAACACACTGGGTTGAATTATGATCACAAGATTTCATGCAATTCTATACCATTGCCTATCTTTGTGGGTATCTAAAGCTGTTTTCTCATTTTGCCTTTTTTCCATCTTTTTTTGTACATAGAGTTATATTTTATTTCAGCTATCAGATGACAGCTACTGTGTAAAAGCACTTGAGTTCCAGAAATCCTTGATAAAAATGCAGCCTTATTATATGTGTAGTTTATTCTCTCCATGTATTTCAGAATGTATATCCTAATTTGATATTCCAATATATATAATCAGTCAGCACTTTCCTTTCATGTTTTTTGACAGAAACACAGGCAGCATACCAGGCAATTAGTCTGAAGAATGATTCCAAAATGTCTTACTTCTACTCACACCCTGTATATGCTTTGCTGGTATGGGATGTTTGTGGGTTTTGGTCTCTTTCTCTGTGGATTCTTTTTATCTTCTTTTTCCTTCTAATTTTTGAACAAAAAGGGTGGTCCACTTACATACCTGTTGTTTGCTCCTTGTCTATCACCTTGAAATAAAATCAGCTCTGGAAATAAAAAGCTATTTTTTGGAGAGAAACTGCCTATTTTTAGTCTTCAGAACTTTATTAATTGCTGGCCATACAATGGAAGGGCTTCAGAAATGCTAATATATTAAATTTCACTATAGTTCTGAGGCACACATAGCAAATACTCCTTATTATAGCTTTACTGTCCTTCTGGTGTCTGTCCACAGGACAGAGGAATGAGATAGCAAGTTCAGAATATGTCTTGCCATCATCATTTCTGTACACATGTAAAAGCTCTAACTTCAATGTATACCCTTCCTTTTCCACATTTATTTTCTGGCTGGTCATTTGAAAAAATTCCAAAATGGAGTTTTAACACAATCTTTTCACTTTTCCTCCCCACCCTCCAATACAAAAACTATTTTAATATTCCAACTATTCTGCATGCGACGAGATGCATACAGCAATAACCAAAAAAAAAAAAGGCTTCTTAAAACATGGTCCAGATTTGTGAAGAGCTTCATGGTTCACTGAACATTTTATTTAATATGGAGATTGTATTCAGGGTTGTTTGATTTGCAGAAATAACAAGGCCAAATGCTTCAGTTTCTAATGGTAATTAGTTTTCAGCCTAGACAGTCTGTTTAGTTATATATTTACTACCTTGTAAAGAACTATCACAACAAGCCCTAAAGCATTATTTGAAAATTAATAAGCTAAAGAAAGAGGAAATTCTTCACTTTTGCATAGCAACACTCTCTGTATTCTACTTTTTGATTGCAAAATCCAGCTTTTCAATTATAGGTGTACTAAACTGTGATGCTTGAAAAACTATAAAAGGCAATTATCAATGTTTCTTAATACCATAAATGACTAATGCAAGTACATTTTGCTGTAAGGGAAACAAAGACTAGTATTGTGAACAGAATTCCTTTGCTTCCTGGGTCAGACTAGAATAAACTTTGATTCACATACTTTTGGTGTTATTTGCAATTAATATTAGTTTCTCTGGTGGTTAAAATAATGTGCTACAGATTCCATTGCAGTTTACATACTAGAAAATAAAGGCACATTATTCTTCCATGTTTTAAAGTTCACTTGGCTTTCGTGACATCAGGCAAGGAAGTAGACAGAAGGTTATAGTACTTTGCAGTGGTTCATATATTCCTGCCTTATTCTTATACAAGAAAACACATCAAAGAGTCACTTCTTCACCCAGGTGTATCTTCTTCTGTTCTATCCCTTGCTGTTTTTCAAAGCTGATGGAAGAAAAGTCTCCTTTGCCAGATACTGTGTTGGGGTTATTTTTGACTGGGCTCTTCTTCAATGGCTCAACAATGGGCGAGCTCTCAGCGGCTGCGGAGGCTAAGAATGGCTCCATTATACTCACTCAGCATGCTTTACCATTGATTTCTGCCTCTGAACATGGATAGAGGATACGCTTGAGCTGGCAGAAGGAATCACATCATGACATAGACACCTCAGAAGAAGTATGCATTATGGAAATCTTCTTAACAAAGAGAGTTCCTCGGTGATCATTAGCATTAGAGGTTCTCTCAACTCTCTCTCACAAATGGCAATGGAAAGGAAAGAAGGGAACATTTTCAGATCTTGGAAAGACTGACCCTCTCCCTTTGTGTTGCTGTGTCAAAAGAGCTTTAAATGCCTTTTCATTCCAAATCAGTATAATTGCTTTTGTTCAAAACCAGGTCCAGGCTTCTCAGCAGTGGAGCCAAAGGAAAATGTGTACTGTTTCAAGGTCAAGGAACTAAGTCACTTACTTTGCTGCTCCTTATCACTGTCAGTGGTAAAATTAAGTTTTGTAGGGATGGCAGAAGACTTTCCAAGATGGAAAATACTTGAGGTGGAGGTGAAGGTGTTGGTGGAAAGCCAGGCTGCTGGGTAATGTGCAGCCTCACAGAGAGGGGAGCTCTGCCTTCACCCTCAGTGCTACATGGAGCTGACTCAGCATGGAGCTGAGTGTGTAGGCAGCGAAATGGTGGCCGCCTCAGGCTTTTGTACACGTGCAGCAGTCACCTGAACTACCTGATCTGCAAGGCCATAGTTGTACATTGTATCTAAGCCCATTTAACAACTATGGCTTCAAAATGGGCCTGTAGGCCCCCCCAAAAGTCTCATGCCTCTTCCATTGCCTTTCCCTTCCCTTCCTTTCCCCTTGTCTCTGCTCTCTTTCCTTTTCAATAGGGTTAATTTTCTTTGCATTCAACTCCCTGAAACAGATCACCAAAGTGTCAGGTAAAGACTGAAAAAACCAAAAAAAACAGAAGAAGAAAGAAGCAGAAAGCAGGAAAAGAGTACGTCTGCTTGCCACCCTCACCATCAGTAGAATCTGGCAATTAAATCACCTCAGTTACATTGTAAAACTAGTGATTAAGATGGCTCTTTTTTCATTCTTCCCCAAAACCTTAAGCCAGAAAGGCCACTTCAGAACACCACCACCACCACAAAAACCATTGAAAAGTACTGAATCTGAAACCTCAGGAGTGCTGTTATACAGAGAAATGAGATGCAACTAGCCATATTACAGTTCTGTAATCATTTTCTAATGGCAATCTTAACTTGAAATCATTCCCACCCAGTTCTGAAAGTTGCAGCTTCCTACTAACAAAAACTGGTCTGAGCCAAGCTGCCAGAGAAATGACAGAATGGACCCTAAACATTTTCTGAGAGGCAACTTTTTTTTTCTCAGTGGTATTTGGTCTGGGCATTTCCCTGACAGAATTTACCAAGATGACAAAAGTGGTCATTCGTTGCTCCAAGCCCTTCCAGTAAAAATGTTTATTCACTGTAGACAATGTTTATTGTGTCAGAGAAACAGGAAATAGAGACTTCATATCTCAAGATTGCATATTTTAACTTAAGTATGCTTTCTGAAAGTCTGTGATTTCTGCAAAACACAGGAAAATCTCTCTAAAATACTGAGAAAGCCCACTGCTTGGGTTCCAAGGGAAATGTACTGAAACCTGAAGAATTTGATACAGAATGACATCCTTTTGTTACATACATGATGACATTTGTTGTTTATTTAATGCTTTTAGCAAGAATGGCCATGGAAATATACAGACAAAAAGTAATTAGCCTTTTAAGGAGCCTAAAGTTTTGTTGGTTTCTGTGTATATTAATGGACATAAGTATGTGATGACTTATTTTCAATTCGAGGTATAAGATGTTGTTTTGTTAAAGCGTTAGTAAGAACAATCACCCTTGTAGTACGTTGATGCATATGTAAAATATAAGATATTCATAAATAAGATGATAAGTATGTTTAATCATCTAACTTTCTTCTAGGACTTCAGTGAAGTCAGGCTGTGTTTTTAATGTATCTGAGGAGTTAAAAAGTGCCTGATGGTGTTGCAATAGGAATAAATAAGAGCAACAGTCATATAATAAGTTATGCTAGGTATTGTTTGAGGCAAAAAACCGATGGGTATTGTTTACAAAATAATACAAAATAGATAGTGCAAGAATTAGAAACAGTGTATTTAAGAGATAAATTAGCAAATAAATTGTTTTCCAGAGAAAAAAGTCTGTTTTCTATAATTCAACTTGAATAACTCAGCCAAATGGATTGTGAGTCCGATAAAAAACTGTTGAGGTTTGCTTGTTAGACTCATATGAAGTTAGTAATAAAAACATTAAACTAATATCTTGCTGCTTTTACCATGTAGGTGCACAATATTTCCTCTAATAGCTTTAATAAGTTCCATATGAGTAGTTGGAAAGATCAACTTAATTAAATAATACATTATTGGTTTATCTTTTGCTATCAGTCGACACTTTGCTTAAAACTTTAAAACTGATTGGAAGAATGATGCAGAAGATTATACCCTTTTTATAAAATATCACAAGCCAGATTAAAATTTTAAAGAATATTCATTAATTTGCTCTTATATTCTATTGCACTTTCCAATCTTGAAGCAAAACTTTTGGTCTCCCCATTTATACTATCTGAGCAGGGCAGTGGCTACAACAGTCTCAACCCCCTATATTCCTTTATCTGAAAAGAAATATCTGCCCTTTCTATCATTAAAATAAGGTTAGAGAATCAAATGTGGTATTTGACTGCTCTGCAGTACCTTTCACTACAGAAATGCTTATTAAAGGAAGTAAACACCTACTTGTCTTGAAATGTGTTGCTATAGCTAATATGACAAGATGAAAGCCTTCTTTTTCAGAATACGGTTTGTTTTAAGATTCAGAAATCTTAAGGTACCTGCATCCAAAATCATTAGCGCTTGTTAGTTTTCCCTTAAGTTTTAGCAAACACAACTTTCAGAACACACACAAATATATTCTATAGCTAAAATGACCAAATTTTTCAGAACCATATCAGCACGGAGAACTGAATTACTTACAAGTAATTTGGAAGTGGGAAGTCTTACAAATTCCTCCCTAAACTGAAAGAAGCCAAAGAAAAGAATGTTTTCTAAAACCTTGTTTCCTTTTTCCTACTACTGGTAGGAAAAATACTAGCAAAAACTGTGGGAAAACCAGTGACATTCTTGCTTTGCTTTCTATTTGTCTATTCAGACTATAAGTTAGTGCTACAGTAACTTCTCAGGAATGTTCAAGTCAAGAAAATGTTATCCAGAAATTAGAAAAAAAAAAGAGTTTCCAAAAATTCAGTTTGTGGAATAATTTATAGCTGAACAATAAAAAAATATTTTTCAAAAATCTAAGACCCAAATCATTTACTACTAGTAAAAGAAAGTGGAATACAGTATACCCGGTCCTGCCGTGAAGACAGTCTTTACCATCATTCTCCCCGGAGCAACAGGAATTAGGGAACAGACAAGCTAAACAGGGCTGCCACCTCCCTATCAAAACCTGTCAAGCCAAAATACTATTACTTTTGGGACGTCAGTGTCTTACTAAACTACTTAGCATTAATTGACAACTTCTCCTGCAGTGTAAGAGACTTAATTGCAAAGTTAACACAACCCCATAGTTTGAAGCATCAGAGCCCAAGTGTCAAAGCTGGCAGTTTTAAAAATTAGTTAGCCTAGTAGGAGACAAAATACGGAGGGTGAAAATTTCTTCCCATCCGGGATGACTATACACAGGCTTGATTGAAAGTTTGTCCTGGTCTCTGTTGTCACCAACAAACATGGCCCACATTTTGCTGCTGCTATATTGGGAAATATATTGAGGAGACTGCAGAGCAGAGTTTCGTGGTTATCGCTGACAATTTCTAAGGACCACCCAAGTCCTGCATTAAATCTCACGTGTTAAAATAATTTGTGTTTCAAAGAACAGGACAAAGTTTGCTGCTAGAGCAGAGAAGAAATCAGACAGCCTATTGGTGTATGTGATAGGCTGTTTGTCAGAGAGATTGTTCCCTAGATACTCACAGCCTAGTTGGGACCTTGCTTTTCTCTCCATAGAATGAAGCTGCAACTGTAGTCATATCATTTTTATTATGAAGATGTTTCACACTTCAGTGCTCATAAGAATTAGTTGTATCCCAGTAGAGGATCAGGGTTGTTTGAAAGAGGCCTGGTCAATCATTCAAAAGCTGTTTTTTTTTCTAATTCACCTAACCGACACTTTTTCATTCCAATTTTTACTCAACCCTTATGTTCAACACCTTCAGGCAACTTCAAATTCTGGAATTATTTTAATCTCAAAATCATCTCATAATAGGTCAGATGAAAGCTGTGGAGGGCTATGAAACTTTAAACAATCATACATAAGTGTTAGGTTAATTTTTTTTAAACTTTGTGTAATTTATTATTTTGAGAATTCAGAGAAAAGACTGTATCACGACACATTTAGAGGCTAGGCAGCATAATCTACTGGGACCAGAGATGTATATGAAAACACAATTATTTTATTACAATGATTTATTAAGAAAAGACTAGACAATAAATACAGTATGCATTTGCCTGTGAACTCAAATTATAAGAGATACAAACAAATAGAGCTATTTATAAACCAACGCTTTTTAGCAGTTCAGACAGAATTGTAAGTAAGTGTAAAGCAGTCCCAAAAGAGGAATGTGGGATTGTTTTGGGGAGAGCCTTTTCTGCTAGGCATGACTGTGGAAAGCAACTTATCCTTAAGTCTGCCGCCTTCATTAATAGTACGTTATGTATGGCCTTAATACAAAGTTAGTAAAGTCCAAGAGATAATGAGATTAACAGAAAAATATATAACAGATGTTTTGTATAATGTCTAATGTGACGTATAAGTAACTTCAATAAGTCTTTTTAAAACCATAGTCCCCTAAAAAGGTCCATTGAATGCATGGGACCCTTAGCTAGAAAATTAAAGCCAGCACATGAAATGATAGGCTTGTTTTCTGTAATTACTTTTCACAGACCTTTTAGAAATAGTTTGTGGAGAAACCCCAGGGTTCTGTGCACCACAGATGGCAAACCACTGAATTAAACAGCCAGGACTGGTGGAAGAGTTCGCCAGTGGGCTAAACAGGAACAAAGGAGTAATAGTCTCTAAACACACAGAGCACCCAGAGCCAGGGATTTATATAGCTTACAGTTGGTTAGACCAGTGATATGAGCAAAGAGCACTGCATTAATTTAGAATGGTCAAGGCCATTTGCATTTGTTACCAAAGTTTACAGTGGAGATCCATGCAATCAAGGAAAAAAACATACTGAATTTTACCCTAGAAGATAAGTTTATGATGAAAGAAAAAGGTACAAAAGAAGTGTATAGCTGGAGCTGATGGGGCATTGACGTTACCCTGTGAAAAAAGGTCACTGGCACTCAAAACTAAAGGAGAAAAACCAATGGAAGTTGTGTCCAAAGCTAACATTTGAGACCCCAGGCTCTAAGGGTGTCCTTTTAAGGATCCACATCTGTAAAGTCTGAGGGATGTTTTAGGAATTCTAGATAAGATGAGCTAAGGAATTAGAAAGGTCTGGTATCAAGTAGGGTTGCATTTTACATGTTTTGATTGTAACGATTCAGTATAACCGAAAGCCTCACCTAAATCTCACTAAGTAAGTATTTCCTTCTTTAGTGGCAGCTTTACTGTTCTGTCAGGCAAGATGCGTGAGAGTGAGAATACAGAGTCCGTGCAGGCAGCAGACACAAGCAGCACTGTACCTGTGCTAGTGTGAGGGCGTCCAGTTTCTGACATGTTTCCTGCCAAATTTCGAGAGGCAGTTTAGTGTCAATACTACTGGTGTTGACTTTGAGGAAGGACCCGCCAATGGTGGTACCATGTACTGTGATGCAGACAATGGAGAGACCACGTAGTACCAGTCATGCTCCAAACCATCACAGTATTTGCCTTGTGGCAATCGTCTAACTCTATGCAAGCCTAGTGCCTGAGAGGTTTCATCTCTCTGCTCCATTTCAACTAAACAGATCTCTTTTGTGCATGCTGACTGCCTTGGCTAAAAGCGAGTGTCGTTCCCTCCCTCCCTACAAAGCTGTATGCAATGAAAAGCAGACCTCACATGAACAAGTCCCAAAATGGGAAGTCTCTTCTGTGCCCTGAGTAAAGCACAGAGCAACTCTTTGAAAGGTGGCATTTGCACTTTACTCTCTCTTCACACTGGCGATGTATGCTTTGAGTTTTGGCATCTGAGGATGTTAAGCATTAAATTTTCCCCATGTCTGTTGTGTGCAATTTTGAGACTGATGGTTCTAATAACCAGCAAAGATATCTAGAAGCTAAGCACCAACTTTACAGTTTCTGAGCAAGATTAACAGTCAGGTTTTTCTGCTTAAAAATTGTGATTCAGAAATACCTATTCTCACCTATAAGGATGGTGGCATTTAAAATGAAGATTCCACAGCAATAAGACCAGAAAATACTGCTAAAATGAGGTAATCTATAGTATGTAATGGTACAATAATGGTAGGACAATGAGAAGTACAAAGAGATTGAACAGTTAAATCTTGAGGGGATATTTAATAACTAGAAACCTGATAAAGCACTATTTACTGTAATTACATATATAGTTAAACTTTATGTACATGTTTCAGTTACAATATCTCAAGCTAGTGAAAGAGAATCTGCTGCCAGACCATAACAGATTGTTCCCACAGGACATCTGCTTCATGTGTTTAATTTCTTTAAAAAAGTAGGCAATAGTTCGTAGCTATAAAAGTATGAAAGCATAATGTTTTATTTGATATTACGTCAAAATTAAATAGTTGTGCCACATTTTTTCTTTTATCCCCAATAATACTGAATACTGACATAGTTCTGATGCATCAGTAAATTATCACACAGCTTTCTAAAACTACTGTAGCATTCAGAGTAGGAAAAACACTAAAATATTTTTGGGCTAGACACAGAGCACTTCTTTGAGATTAAACACCTCAGTGAAGTGGGATATATGTATTTACATCAAAGAAAATTATCTAGAAAGCCTATATGTCAGAACCCAGCATTCACAAGGGACTTTTTAGGCAGCTTTAATTCCAGACAGATCCATGCCCTTTGACTGATGAATGGGGAAATTACAGAGCAGGGCACCTGGGTTATCCAGTGGGGGATGTTCATGCAAGGCCTGGTGTGGGGTTTAGCCACATTTAAGCTGCAGGTGCCTTGTCTGTATGTTCCATTGAGGGCACTGGTGCTAAGAGTCCTTGGAGCGAACGTGCCACCACTGGCAACATAGATGTTTGCACCTGAGCTAGTCACCCTGCGCTGCCTTTGTGGGCAAGGAATATAAGTACCTGAGTACAAGAGCCTTTTCGGGGATTGGTTTATCTCATCCAAATGTAAAAATCTCAAATAAGTAAGATTAATTTCTCCCTAAAAATATGTTTCCCTTCATTGACTATAAGGTGGTCCTAGGCAGCTCACTCAGGTGTAGATGTTTGCTTTATTTATATATATAAAGTTAAACTGACTACAGGCTACTTGTTTTGTAAGTCAGTCCTAACTCAAACTCTGTTACTCAGAGATGAAAACTGGGTCCAGTCACCCAAGCCATAAGTGTGATCGAAGGAGGCCCAGTAGCCAACAGGTCAATTATATTCTTACAAATCAGTAGAGATAAAACTGGTGGTGCTCTCCACTGTTTGCCTAATAATCTGAAGTACTTGTAAGGCAGGGAGGTATTTTGGATCCAGTGCCCTCATCATGAAAAAAGGTTAAACGCCTACCCCTGACTCCCTATTCATCAAGCTTTAATTTAGCTTGAAGAAAGTTACCTCAGCCTCTCTGGAGAACCTAGCTCACTGAAGGCAAAAGTACAAGAGCTTTGATGCTACAAATGAGCAAACAAGGAGCAGGACTACCCATAAACCAGTGGTGAGTATGGTTCACTGGAAAGAGAAGCATAATCTAGTGCCTTGTAGAGGGGTAAATCAGTGAAAGGTTTGGGAAGTGAGGCTTGTTGTCAAGATTTCCATTTATAGATCTCAGGGCCCAATTTCTTGGCTGGTGGTCAAACTTCCTGTTGCTTCCCAACTATGTCTGCACTTTTTACTTTTGTCTTTTAGCTAGAATTTTTGAAGGCTTCTGCCCCAAGGTGGGTGACAGAGCAGACCGAAAGCAGAACTGCTAAGGGAAGCAGTATGATTCCCATTTTTACAAAAATTTTATATATATATATATATATATATATATATATATAAAATCATGGCTGATGGCATGTAGAGCAAGAGGGCAGATCTAGGAAGAATGGGGTAGTATATAAATACAAGATCCCCTAATGGAGAGGCAAGTCATTTATTTATTTATTTATTTATTTAAATGAGAAAAATGGCAAATTTCAAGCAAAACAGATGCAGTCAAATAGATGCATTCAGAAGAGACAGAAATTATCACAGTCCAGAAATTATACATTTCAGGCTATTGACATTCCTGTTGGGTGCTGCAGGAGTAAGAAAATGTGATCGTTACTATTTCCCCACACAGGTGCAGGATTGGTTAGTGAGGCAGTAGTGATTTACAATGCTGTCAAGGACATCTTCAGCTCCTAATCAAGGAAAAATTCAATTTTTTTCTGTACTCAGGCCCATATTTCATTTTTTATAATCCTTTTCCACTTCTATATAGAATACTCAGCCAAACTCCCACCTGAGCCCTTCAGGAGCTGTAACTGAACTGGGTGGAAGTGCCCATCGTCGGCGAAGGGGGTACTACTGCCTAAGCAGATCACAGCAGTTACAGAAATGAGAGCAGGATTCTATGTCCACAGCACTGCTTCCACCCTATCACTGAGTCTTTCATATGTTTGTTCTCCATGCACTGGACTGAGCCCAAAATTTTCCAAAATCAATAGGTTTTCTTTACAGAAGTTGAAAATGTAACCCTGAGTGACTCAGTCAATAAAAAATGACTCATCAAATGATAGAGTTTAAGACCTTAAGTTAATAACCCTAGTGTTAACCATTTCATTAATTCTGCTATTTAGTTTGATTATCGAAGCCTGGCATTTGAATAAATCATATTTCCAGAAAGGCATGCTGTCTTCATTTTTAGGTGTTAAGAAATGAAAAATCAACCGCTTATCTTTCTATTTTGTTCTTTTGGTTAATCATTCTGAGTGGTAAACATGAGTTGTGTTCTCAAACTTACACCAAAGCTGAACACAGTATTCTAGCAGAAGAATAATCTTTCTGACCTAAACATCACCTTACCTGTTTGTACCTCAAAAACCTGAAACAGTTCCTTTTGCTATGTTATCATGCAGGGAACGATGATATTATGACACCTCTCATTGTTTCCTGAGCTACTGATTTCCAGAATATAGTTTTCTACTGTTTAGATGTGACCTAGTTGCATAATTTTGCATTTAACTTGAATGGGTTCAGCTTGCCAAGCAATCCAAATTTTTCTTTATAACTTCCTGGTCTTCATAATTATGTACCACTCTGCCAATCTCTGTCACCAACGTAATGTATCAACAGCGGTTTGATATTTACTAAGGCATATGGAAATGTTGAATAACATCTTCTAATTCCTAGTTCTTACCATCCATATTTGAAACCACTATTTGATAAAGAGCTCTTACAAAAAAAAACCCCAAAACCTACATTTGAAAGTGGTGTGTTCATCAGTTCTTCATGTATTGACGGCTTGTTAATCTTGCAATATATGTGAATTTAGGATACTTTGACCAAGCACTTTTGACACATGGGCAACCACAAAACTCCTTGAGGTCAAAGAAGATGCTAAATATTTCCATACGGGGAAACATGAGGAAACAATTAAGCATCCCCCTCCTTATAATTAATGAAACAGTAGAAGTTTTCACCCCATGATTACACTGAATAGAAATTCAGAGGAATGTAACTGATTTGCACGTAGCTCTGCATCTATAAGAGAGAAAGAGACAGAAAAAAGCCAAAAAATAGTACCAAAAGGAATAAAATCAGGGGAAAACACTGTAGTCATGAGAGAAACGAAACAGGGAGAGCTTTTTGAGTGATGTGCTGTCTGGAGAGCTGGCATAGAACTGTGAGAAAGGAAATGCTCTCCTGTTGTTTAATTGTACTCTGTTTGGAGTAATGGAACCTCTGTGTACATTCTTTGTAAATCAGAATGATTTCAGTAAGAAAAATATTTAACTCCTATGGCATCAGGGAGGCCAGGGTTTCTTAGATGAGGGCTGAGATCACCTCAGCCTGTTGTTACATAGAAGCAGGATTAGCAAGTGTCAAAGAGACTCATCCCAGTCTGGAATTTCAACAAAATTCTCAGAAAGCGTAAAGTCAGAGTGACGGACAACGGCTCTTCAAAGAGTGTTTTTCTCAGAGACTTGTAACTCCTGAACTCTTTTGAGAATAAAGTCACTGTGATTAAAAGATTCTTTTGCCTAAGCCTGTGTTTTTGATTTTTCTGTCATATCATCCCCAAAGGTGTGAAACTGGAAGTACAGGTTTTGTAGGGTTTTTGTCACGATTTTCAACGATTTTATGACCTCCATGTAGTGATAAACCAATACTTTTGTTATATTAAGTTCCCTTCTTGGTTTTGTTGTATAAATCTTTGCATTTCATAGCTGCTATTTTGTATTTTTTATAGTCTAGTACCCTCTTTTTTCCTCCCTTCCAGCCAAAATTAGCCAAAATTATTATGTCTTTGCTGTAGAAGCAAAAGATTTTAATCTTCTAATAAACTATATTCTTAAATTATTAAAAGTTATTAAATAATTTAGTTTTAATTTTTTTCTTCTTCCATGTTGTCTTCCAAATCAGCTGTGCTCATCCTCAACTTTGTGAAAATAGTTCTTTCAAAATCTAAGCCTACATATTACTGATTGGTCTCTTCCTTGCTTACTTGCAAGTAGGTCAAAAAGCTTAGCCACAATAAGCAATAATAAACAAGCTTAAGTCAAAATAAGAAGTTCTTAAACCATTCCAGTGATTAAGCAGTTTTTCCCCATCATTCTCGTATCCAAAGTAAATTTATCTTTTCCTGGATGTAATGTAATTTGTGTCACAGTCTCTAAATTCTCTATATATTTAGCTCCTGAAGGAGGTCTTGGGGTCCAGCGCCGTGCTATTGCCAACAAGTATAATCCATAATCCATCAGCTCATAAAGTAGCATTTTAAAACAGTTTTTTTTTCCGGTGACTCTCCTGAAAGTTGTTCAGACCTTCTTTCTACTAGTTACAAGTCTGTTTCATGTTTACAACCTGAATTTATGCCTGTTTTCCTTAGCTTTGTTTTTTCCCATGGTGGGGTTTATTTTCTTGGTGTTTGCAACAGAAAACAGCCAGTTTTAGAAAAAATAATCGTGTTTTAGGAGCCTGTACCGTGGCTAATTCATCCTTCCTAAAGAGGGCTGAAAGTGAGGTATACATGTAAAACTATATTAATACTTTCCTATATATACAAGAAATGCAGCCACTGAAGCACTTTAATGTATTGTTTCCCAATTTTGAAGTTTTATCTCATTGGTGTCTCACATTATCCTGTAACAAGATTGTGTATCCATATAATAAAATCATAGAATGGTTTAGGTTGGAAGGGAGCTTTAAAGGTCATCTAGTCCAACCCCTCTGCAGTGAGCAGGGACATCTTCAACTAGATCAGGTTGCTCAGAGCCCCATCCAGCCTGACCTTGAAAGTTTCCAGGGATAGAGCATCTACCACCTCTCTGGGCAACCTGTGCCAGTGTTTCACCACCCTCATCATAAAAAAATTCTTCCTTATACCTACTCTAAATCTACCCTCCTTTAGTTTAAAACCATGACCCATTGTTCTGTCACAAAAAGCCTTGCTAAAGAGGTTGCCCCCAGCTTTCCTATAGTCCCCCTTCAACTACTGGAAGGCTGCAATAAGGTCTCCCCGCAGCCTTCTCTTCACCAGGCTGAACAGCCCCAACTCTCTCAGCTTGTACTCACAGGAGAGGTGCTCCAGCCCTCAGATCTTTTTTGTGGCCCTTCTCTGGACCCGCTCCAACAGGTCCATGTCCTTCTGTCATATCAACCTCTTCTCTCATGTTCAATTGTTAGTTATTATTATTAGTAGTAACTTTGAACTACTGGATTTAATTGATTTTTACAGAATCACATGGTAGCTATTTTCAGAAGGTATCTCTGGGATCATCTAGTCCAACCACCCTGCTGAAAGCAGCATCGTCAAGAGCAGGTTTCCCAGGACCATGCCCACTTGGGTTTTAAATATGTGTGGGGATGGAAACTCCACTTTTCTGGTCAACTTGTTCCAGTGTTTGAATTTCTTTTATACAAGTCTCCCAAATTGAAATTTTCCACAATGATCCTTCTTCCCCCCAAGCCCTACACACATTACAGAAAAGCCCAGAAGGCAGATACTTCTGTGCCTCTCAATCATAGATTTCAGAGAAAAACCCATGCCTCTTCTGTTCAATATCTTTTGGTTTTGTCCCTCCTAAGCAGGTTTTAATGGGTGATTTTAGTATTCCAATGATATAAATCATTCCACCAGAATTCACTTATTTCCATTGTGTAAAGTTTCTTCTTTTCAATGAGAATTTCCAGTCCTTCTTGCTTGTTACATCTAACTGACATGCAGGCAACTGAAAAATATCTTTTTTTTAATGCTTTTGGTTATTGTTTTGATTTGTCATGACATGCTGATTTGAACTACATTTGCCTCACTGATGCCACTCCATTCTGCATTTATGCTTTTTCTGTCACCCAAACAGAAGACAAGAATTTCGCTCCCCTTGCTTTGAGGAGCTCCATGCCACTTGAAATACATTGTCCTTTCTGTGGCCTTAATGTAGTCCAACATTTTCAAAAAACTCCTTCAATTCCTCACTAGCTACCCATCCTTCAGTATCTTCATTTTTTTTCCTTTCCATGATACCAAAATATTGACTACAAAGACCACTTTGGTTTCTCCTTCTTTAACTCTCTTCTTGGACTTCACTGTAGTTTGCATCCTTCTATCTATGGGATAATTGACTCCAGTGTATATCATGATCAGTAGAGACTTGCCAGACAACCTCATAATTCAGCCCAATCTTGCAGTTACAATGGATCTTGTGACCACACTGTGTACATATGTAAACAGTGTAGGTATTTACATAAAACCAGTGAGAGGTAGGTAAAATATTTCCTCTTCCGTAGAATTTTACAATGCAAAGATATCAAAAGCACAGCTTAGAGAACCTGTTTTATAAATGATAAAACACAATAAACAAAAGCTTGCATTAGTTATACAAAATCTAATGGAAAACCTTACTTGATTAATTTCCATGGTTAGAAGGGAGCAAAATTCTTTTAACCTGAAGTCTGCCATGTGAAAATAAAAAAATGACAAATGGGATCTTTTTACATTGATACTGTTGCAGTTTCTCTCTTTGGGTTTTAAATTTTGCTGTTCAATTTGTTTACTATGTTTTATGGAGTATTTGTTAACGTAGCCTATTTTATTTCAGAGTTTCCTACTATCCTACTGCTAGGCAGAGCTCCGTTGATTCACTGGCCACATGGCTGTTAAAAACTGCTCAAAGTGGCGTTAAATGAAATGTTGTTAGTATTTGATTCATTAGTGTTCCCAAAGTTTAAAAAGTTAAGTGAATGAAAAATCCTAGTGACACCTCAGAAGAAATTGGGAGAAGACCCATTGGCAGCATAATTAACGTCAGAAACCGACACATGATTGGTCAGTTTTTGAAAAGGACAATATTAAACAATAAAATATGGAAAAACCTTTCAATAAAAAGAGGGGGAATGAACACACAAAACCAAAACCAGACAGACTTGTGTAAGAATAGGCCTAATGTAGGAAATAATACTTATATACATAAATATATAAAATTATTATGCATTTTAGAAAACATATACAAATGCAATATTTCAATTAATAGTATCAAATCGTGGCAATTATGGCAAAAGGCAAATACCCCCCCCCAACCAACAAACAAAACCAAAAAACCCCAAACTCCTAAGCACTATGCCAGGAGAAATAGAATGGTCTTTTTTGTTATTTTTGATGTTTGTGCAAAGTTCTAGAAATTCACAGAACTATGATCTCCCTGCATGCAATAAGAGAGCTAACACAGCATGCAGAGAGCAACTAGTGTCTGAAAGATTTCTGTAAGATTAGGATCACTAAATTATAATATCCTGCTGTAATTTCAGACAGTGTGATCCTCCTCTATAATAGCTAGAATATTTTAGATTTATACTCACTCAAACATCTTTGCCTGGCCTAAACACTAAAGCAAAGCTTGGAACACACAGTTCCCAGGACTTAGCTACAACTGCGTAGCTTACACGCTTTTTCAAATATTTGTTCAACCTGATGCTAAGTGTTGCAGTAGATACCTAAATTCTGCCTAAGACCACAACTCTCATGCCTGATGAGGGCTTTGTTTTCTTTTTTTCTGTAGTTTCTCTGGTGTGTAGGCAAAGTCTTTGGATACATTGCTTCAGTTTCTAAATCCAGTTTCGGCTTCAAACTTTCCATTGATTTCCAAAGAATAAGACTGAAAACTCCTAAGAGTTTTTTCCTAGAAAAAAAGAAATTTCCTAGGAATTTCAGTCTTATTCTTTGTTGAGTGAAGACATTTCCAGATAAATAAAGTAAGTAGAATTTTAGTGTAAAATAGGTAGATATTTTGAAGCCAGAGCTCAGAACTCCTTTTTCCTCTGACATTCTAGGTACTCGTAGGTGCTGGGCAGGTGAGAGAATAAAATGTCTCTTTTGGAGCACAAGACTGTGACTCAGACTGTATTGTACAGCAAAGAAACTCCCTTTTGTTTCACTTGGTTTTTCATTCTGTCTTTTAGGGACAAGAATATCTGCTGGAAGCTACAGTAATGCCTTTGAATTTCTTCGTAACATATCAGAAAGAGCTCTGGGTGTTTTAAGAATGAAGCAGAAGTGGATAACTCATGTATTGTCTAAAAGACTTCCATCCATATTAAGAACCTGGCAGTCAGCAATATGAGGGGAGACGTGACAGTAAACTGACGGCCATGTGCTGTCTTCCTGTAGGGCTACAAAATGTTTGTAGAACACTTTGGTGTAGTACTACTTTAAAAGCATAAAGTGCAACACACTGTGAATGTGTAGTTTTGTTTTCAGTGGAGAAGAATGTTTTCATGAGAAATTACTATGCTGTAGTAAGGTGGAAGAATTCATAAGTTTCTTCCCCACTTCAAAAAGACAGGTGAGTTTGGATTCATGTGATTTTACTTCAGTGTGAACAGTCACCCCAGGATCCCTTGTATTTGCAGTGAAAAATTCTCCACGTTTAGGGCAGGATTCATCTGACCTACTTTAAACAGATACATTTAATCAGTGTAATCCTGCTGTCAACGACCCCCAAAAAAAGGGGTTCATGAAAGCATGAAAGCGATCATGCCAGTGCCGTGGCAGTAGCAAAAAGCCATCCTAATAATCATCAAAAGCAATCCTCATTACAACCAGGAGGGAAGGAGCAGTCGCTGCTGAGATAACTGAGCTGCTTAGCTACATTTTCCATTCATAACATTGTTCTCAAAATGAAAAATGACAGATTTTGATGCCTGTATGTGTAAGTGGTGGAACACCTTAAAGGAAAAACAAAGAAATGCTCTCGAGGTCTTCTCACTCAAGGCTACAGTTCAGAAGTCATTATTAGACAAAAAATTACATTAAAAAATGCATTTTTGTTTTAGGGTAAACCCCACTGTGTGATAGTTGGTTGCAGAACACTAATTCCAAAACATATTCTATCTTCTGCCTATGATCAGACTCTTCTGTCAGTCATTTACCTGAGGGGAGCAGAGTGGGAAATTAAACTCTGGTTGACTCCTTGCTCCCTTTGGATTAGGTAATGCAGAGTCTTTGCCATGCCATGCATCAAATACTTGATTCTTTCAGTGGAGACTACAGGTACTTATTATTACACATACACATTTTCAAAGGTTTCTCATTGCCGTTCCCGCACTGGGGGAAGGTCGTAGCCAACTCTATTTGGAAAAACTTTGCAAAGTAGCAGTGGTCTCCATATATCTACATCAAAGTAGGATTATGTTTATTATTTTTCTTTTAAGACATTACCCAAATGCTCTAAATCCAGACTAAATTATTATAATGCTAGACAATACACAAACATCCCCCGCCCCAAGGAACTTACATGACAGGAACACAAACAGGAAAAATACCGATAAGGATTAGATAAGGGTTACTTCTTTCTTTTTGGCCATTCAACTATGTGGTTGAAGAACTCATAAACTATGAGTTTTAAATTAAATTTATGTTCCAAGTTGCTTACACTGTCATTTTTCTTCTTCTCTATTACTCACTTGTTGTAAATTCTATGATGACATTCCCAGAATTGCCAGGGAATTATCTTTGAAGCAATATTTTATGACCCCCTTCTTCAGTCCTCAGAAACATAGGCAAGAGAGATGTAATCAAACTCATAAAAATACCTTAATTGTGTATTCATTTAAATGACCTTTGAGATCTTCAAAATGAGGCTCAGGTGTTTGCACACTATTGGGTCTGCTTACAACATACACCGTGAAAAGCTTGTCAGGTGTATGTTGTGGACTTTGTTTATTTTAAAGTACTTCTCACAAAAGTAGGCTTGTGTTTAACAGAAGACAAATTGCTCTGTGTTAGAAAGAGAAGACCCGAGCAATAGGGAACCATAGAAGAAATTTTTGTTGTTTGAAAAGAATACCCAATTGTAACTAAAACATTTATTTTCTGAAAGGAAGTACAAACAAAGAAGTAATTTTAAAGGGCAAAATTTCCTAGAATCACACACACAAAAAAAAGAACTAATGAAAAAGCTATATTAAATACCATGAACTTTTGGAGTCAACGAATGCTTCCTTTGTTTCCTTGACCCTTTTTTTTCCTCTTTACAGTAGTACTTAGGCTGAATAGATTGGCTGGATTTCTCTTGGAACAAAAAAAAGACCCCCAAAACAACAAAACAAAAGAAAAGAACTTCCATAAGACTTTGTTAATTCAAAGAAATACTTTCCTGTAGTGTATTTCTCTAGTCTCAGTTTCCCAAGAGTTATACAGGAGAATGTAGACCTAATACAGTCAGTACAGCTGACAAATATGTATCAGGCTTTATGAACTTTATGCAATACCCCTCTTTACTTTTCCCATTCGTATCTGAGAGGGAATTGTCTTTCTCTACATATTAAAGACAGGACATACCCCAAGACCTAGACTTTACATGTCTACACTGCTCATGAAAGCATCCTGTAATTCAGATGTTGCAAGATCACAATTGCTCTGAGGCTAACCACAGACATCCTACACATCTCCACAGCCAATGTTCTACAGGGTGTCAGACCTTCTGGGAAGGACCTATCCAACATTAAAAACGTAACATTGCTGCAAGGGCTGATAGAAGAGAGTGGAGGACTCTGCGTGATCTGCATCACCAACCTTATTCACAGAGCAGAAGCAGACATGGGTGCATGCTAACAGGTGAATAAGCCTCATCTTTCTCCTCAGCCAGGTTTCAGAGTTCAGATAAAGACCTTCACTGAAGCATTTTTGGCAAAAAAATAGTGCCTCGATCCCGCTTCTGACCCTACACTTGCAGTCTGAGGTATCTGGCCACTTTCCTATATAAAGCAAGTCTAGGACAAAAACTTGGGATAATGGAAATCTCTGGTCTGTGTCTTCACTGTTTAGATCACTCTCTAGCTCTGTTCTGGACTGCTCCAACTAGCTCTACTCAAAATAATACTCAAGCAGAGATCAGTGGATATTTAATCTTAGGGATGCCTCTCAAAAGACAGTACAGGATAAGCCTATCTTATATGTGGCTCTCTCCAGCCACATCTCTTCTTGAGCTTTATCCTAGGAAACTTTGCACCCTCAGCACCCTTAAAGTTGCTTCATGCCACATCCCACAGCATGCAGCAGTTTCTTCAGTTTCCTACTCTGGGAATGCCAACCTCTTTTCTGAGCGGCAGCAAAGACCTTGCACTGTTTGAAAGAGTTTGTCGAGACATTGAAAACACATGGATTAGTGCCAGACTGACAGAAACACCACTCCAGGCCCAGAGGAACTCCAGAACAGAGTTTTCCATGGTGTGGACACAACACATTTGTGCTCATCTTAAGTACTACAGATGCAAGATTCTTCACTCTACCTGCAGGGATAGGTATTGGTCCTTATTGTTCTTTTATTTAGCAGTATTGATCTAACCAGACTGTCCTGTAAACTAAGCACTTGAGTTTTGAACATTGTTGATAAAGAATACCCTGAACTGCTGAAAAAGTGTAGGGAAAAGGCCCAAGCCCATATGACTTGTTTTATGCAGGAATCAGAGTAAGGCAGAATTATTGAAGAGCTGGAAAACAGTAAGACTGGCATTGCCTTAAGCAATGTGCACAGAATAGGAGACAGCATGTACTAGTAAGCAGCAAGAGCACTCAGAAGAAGGTTTGCAGCATTACTGCATTCCTGCTTTCATTCTGGATTCTTTGTACTTATGTTTTCCTTTCCTTCTAATTTGAAAGAAAAGAGGGCAAACTACTTGGTAGCATCATATAACAAACTATTCCTGTCTAATAAAGGCACTCCACAGTACCTCTATGCTGTTTCAGAGTAATGAGTGTACCATCTCTGAGGATTATGAAATTACCACTTCAACAAAATGCAACAGTGCTGCCATGAAAAGTTTGTAAGCATGATAGTTCACTCTGAAACTAATGCAAATGCCTTTTGTGTTCATTATGGAGATCTCTATACCTTAATTCATGTATCAAACTCTGGTAGCTGATACATCCATCAGGCATTCCTCAGTGCTTTTCAAACCTTCAGAGAAGTAGTCTAACTACATTCCTGAATTAAGATTTTGAAGTCATTAGGGTGGGAACATGTAAGGAAAAAACATATTTAGAACTATAATGAGAGTAAAGGACTGTTTTAAGTCAATTATAAATAAGCATAATCTATTAGAAAGAACAAAACTTCATACATAGCAAAAATACAGATTGTAACAACTCAGCAATTAGGGGATTACTGCTAAAACAAAAGATCATTTTTAGCTCTTGTTGGTGAAAGATAATACTATTGAAATTGTGATTAGAAAGTGGGGAATTTCCAGGCTGTCACTGTAAGGTTTTCTTGGCAGATTTACACCTGCAATTGGCCTATGGAAAGCAGTTTGTCAACAGCAGCATTCAGTATTCCATAACAACTTGAAACAAAAACCAGCTCTCCAGATGGGAGAGAATAATCCTGACACTGCAGATGCTGGACTGTAAATTCATATTTTGTGTGAGTAGAGAAATAATGCCTACCTTCCTTAACCTAGAGAGACAATCCTGAGTCTATAGGTATGACATCTATGTCATTAATGCCACTCATAGACGTACCTACGTTAGCTCTTAATTGACTAGCTGGTGTATAATTAGTGTATTGTCATAGTACAGAGCTCAGCACTGGCTTAAAACCTGATGAGGTTTCAAGCCCATAGCCTCAGACTGCAATGTAGTCATTGTCTGAGAGCTGCAAAACAAACAAGGGAGGAACTATAAATTCTATTTTAAAATGCACATAATCATCTAAAGATGCAATTGGTAATGCAACAAGGCAGATAGTGAGATTTTCATAGGCATCTACATACCTAACTTTGATTTCATAAAATTTCTTAGAATTGTAATGTATACCCATCTGCATCATGATAGTTTTAGAAATTTAGTGTATGGAGTTTAAAGATACACCTCTACTGGTAAATTAAGCAGTGCCTGGAAATGTTCCTATGTCTGATAAAGCAGTTTCTGACAAGATTTTGGCTAATCCAACTAGCACCCTACAGAGAATCTGTGATTTCAATTTGGAGGTTAGGTAAATCCAGGGACCATTCCCAACGGACAGTTTGCAAACAGCTACCCTGCGTGGGAAAGAACCCCATCTTATTAGCATAGGTATGGGTGTTCCATGCCAGAGGGCCTGAGTTCCCAGGAACATGCCTGGCCACCTTTAATTTACTTAGATGGCCATAACCTGGATGGACTTGTGCAAGGGGTCACCTGGGAAGTCTGTAGCAGAGCCAGTGATTCTGCCATATGTTAGAGTGCCTAACTCAAAAATATAAATTATTAAATAAAATCACACTAAAACTTGTTTTGAAAAGTACAGCAATTTTTCATACTAGAAGATATTCTCCTACCATTAGAATAAAAAAGACAATGTAGGCAGTATAAGCACTACAGAAGACATACAAAGAAAGATCTTGTGATTAACAAAGAAACACTGCTTAAAAAATTTAAAAACCCCACATTTCTACAGGGGTACTTATAAGAGGCAAGGATGGTAGAATGAAACTAGACAATGTTGGAATCCATTTATTTAAGTGCCTGCAGTTATCATTTCGAGGAAATGAAACAATAATAAACACACAGCATTTGAAAGAAAGATAATCTGTATCCACTGCATTTTAATAAACAGTAATCACAAAAATCAATGCAGGCACATTGGATCTGTTTTTCTATTAGTTTTCCTATTACTGTTCTTCCTTTCTCTTCCTTCACCTCCTTTTTCTATCTAATACTTGATGGAATGATCTGTAGTTCCTATTGTTTTGGTCTCTGAACTTTTGTCTTTATTTTTCTTTCAAAAGATGGGTTTTAAACTTAAAAATTAATTTCCTCACTTGTTGTATCAATACTACCAGCCCTAACACCCAGCAGACAGTGTATACCTGCATTTATTTTCTTTTTGCAATCAATAGATCAGAACTGCTTCTTGCTAATTTTAATCAGTCTTAAGGTGACTGAGGGGGATGACACTTCCCACCATGAAGTCTGGGAACAAGAAAGGGGATCAGTAATAAAAGTCAGATAAATTTATTTTAAAAGTCTACTCTGTCTCCACCCAATTTTTAAAACACTGCTAGGTAAGTATAAGATCAAATTTTACAGATATTTACAAAAACCGTTATTATTTCTCCAGGCAATAAAAAAGATTTCAGCAAAGGCAACATTTACTGGAAAGTACAAATACTTTTCCCTCCAACAAATATGACTGTGTGTCAGATTAACCACTGAAATTTAAGCATAATAAAAATATTCAGAGAGATTATGAAAAAAAAATCTGAGTCTAATTTAACACACATTTGTTATACCTTATAGGAGTGAGAAAGAAAGGTTTGGCTGCTGAGTAGAAAATAAAAGTAGATTAAAATTATTTACAGTGATTTTCAGTCAAATAAGTTTCTGGTTGCGAAGAGCAAGCCAGGTGTCTCCAGAAGAAATTTGTTGCATCCTAAAATAGATGCCTAAGTGAGAAGGACTGAATAATCTGTCTCTCTTTTTACCACAGAGGATGCAGTTCTTGTCATTTAACTCTTATACAGCTAAAGTCATGTTGGTGAATACCATTCTACAGAGCAAAGATAGGCTATTAGAATGACAAATAACAGGAAGGATGCCAGATCACCCTCTCAGCCACTGCCCTGCAAAAGGAAATTGCTGGAAATCGCCCAGGGTGCCTCCCTTTGTGTCAGGTAAGAGCAAGCAACCTAAGGCAAGTGCAAACCTGAAGTTTCCTTCAGGAAACACAGGTGGGTCAGCTCAGAGCTTGCACTGGGGTCATGCCTACAAAGAAGGAAGTAGTGTAGGTTTGCCCTGGATTCCACCCAACACAACAGTGCAGGTGAAACCATTTTCCCTGGTAGCTTAACATACCCCTTTTGATATTATTTACTATGATGTTACCAGAGGATTAGGTAAAAATGGGAACCATGTGTGCTAGACATTGTGCAAAATAGCAAATCGATCTTCTCCAAATGGTTTTCAGTCTTAGTAACAGACTGACAAAATAAGGAAAAGCGTTTTGACCCACAAAGGGAGGCAATAATCCTGTTAATTCCTAAACTAACTTGATGGATTTGTTTGAAGGAGATTGCTTCAATGGAAAGAAAAGAGTAGAAATGTACAATAAGACCAGAATGGGAAAAAAAAAATCTGATGGGTAGCTATGGGATGCTGATGCAATGAAAACGCTAAGGATGGATGGACAGAAGTGGTGACTTGGTGTACAAAAGCAACTTACACATGTCATGATAGTCTATAAGCCACCAGCTTTTGCTGGCTTACCTGGTTGTTTTTTTTCTTTTTATTTCCTCTAAGTTATATGAATGTAGAAAAAAAGGGATCACAACATGAATTTGACTGCCCCCGGAATATGTTTCCTCACATACAACTAGTTTGGAAAGGAGATCTAAAGAAGGATGACACAAATAAACCCCACTGTACATAGTTGTCAGTGCAAAAGTTTGAGCTTCATATGTCTTTGTAGCTGCATCAGCTTCAACTTCCATATGTTAGTTTGTACTCCATGTTGATATTTCAACAAATGACCTGTATCACAGCTGTGGTAGGCAGATTCTTACATATAAATTAACACAGTTAATGTCAAGTAGTCAAGGTTCAGTGCTGACCATCATTTCATATTATGCCATGTAAAGACTTCAAATATCATGTCCCTCTGTTGCCTATTTTTACTGACAGCCAAGCATCCTAAGCATTGTAGCATTTTGTCAGTTCAGCAGATCCAAAGCCATCCATCACTGCTGCGGTTTCTGTCATACGCATTTAACTTCAGCATCAACCAACAGTCTGCAGTCTTGGTTACTGATCAGTATGATCACAACTGTCAGATGGGGGGTAAATTTTTTTCCCTCCAAAAGTTGGTTAACACAATGTTTGATATAGATACTTTCCTTAACGAGTTTTCTACACCATGTTAGATATTTGAGAATGGGAATGTTTCCAGCATGAACTTTTATAATTAATTTAGATTTTTAACATCTTTGTTAACACTTTATGCATCAATATTTGGTGTTCCAAGGATGTTTCTTTTCTTCCTAAGAGACACAATCCAAAAAACATGAGCTTCCTGAAATCAAGGGAATGAGTTCAAGAGATCCTATAGTCTTAAACACAACTGATTTCAAAGACCTGTGAAAAAAACCCAAGGAAATTTCACTGAAGTATTGGTATGACAGTTTATATTGATTTCAAAGTTAAGATTCTTTTTTCAGTTTGCTGTGAAGATGAATGAAAATTATTTAGGAAAGTACCTAAACAAACTTTAAATTCCATTGATCTCAGATTGTCATCTAGCAACCTTCTTGGAATAGAGTAAAAGCAGTCTTATTAACAAGCAGTTTGAACTACTGCTTATTTTTTTCAGAGGTATTTTTTACAAAAGTCTGCTTTTTAAACTCTTTTGAAAACAATCAAAGGAAATTTTAAAGGGGCTCAGACCACAGATCAACTGGATTTATTTAAAGAGGTGGCTCAAAATTAAAGTTCTAAAGCCTAAATTTCAAGGATCCCTGTGTTGTGGAAAGACACTAGTAGTGGTAAACAAACACCAGGAAATGTTATGCAGCCCTGCACAAAGCCAAAAGCTGCCAGGGACTAAGGTGGTGCTCACACAGTAGTGTGCTCATGACCTGCAGACGCAAAGCCCAAACATCAGAATCCTAATGTATTAAAAAATGAAAATGCTATTAAAAAGTCGTGTGATTTAAATAAGCCTAACGATTTCTTAGATTTTTCTTATCACCGGCAACACAGTATTTTTTTTCTAACTTCTTTTTTTTTATAGTTGCATTTTTGTAAGTGAAAATTTATTTTAAAAATCCAGTCATTTAAAACCTAGCACAGTTGCCCATAACTGAAATTCTAACTGGAATTATTGTCAAAGTTTCAGATTAAATATTGCTTTCCCCCATACCTGCAGGACCTCTGTGTATGTATGTGCTTGCATGTATGTATACACACAGACACACACTGAATATTGAATAAGAACGTATCTGTCCTGGTTTCAGCTGGGATGGAGTTAATTTCCTTTCTAGTAGCTGGTATAGTGCTGTGTTTTCTATTTAGTATGAGAATAATGTTGATAACACACTGATGTTTTAGTTGTTGCTAAGCAGTGCTTACACTAGTCAAGAACTTTTCCAGCTCCCCGTGCTCTGCCGGGTGCACAAGAAGCTGGGAGGGGGCACAGCCAGGACAGCTGACCCAGACTGGCCAGAGGGATATTCCATACTGTATGATGTAATGCTCAGTGTATTAACTGGAGGGAACTGGCTGGGGGAAGCAGCAATCATGGCTCGGGGACTGGTAGATTGATCAGTGGGTGGTGAATGGTTGCATCACTTGTTTGTTTTTTCTTCCCCACCAGGGTTTTGACTCTCTCTCTCGTTGTTTTCCTTTTCATTAAAGTATTACTATTACTATTACTATTACTCTTTTATTTTAATTCTTAAGCTGTTCTTATCTCAACCCATGAGTTTTCTTGCTTTTGACCTTCCGATTCTCTCCCCAATCCCACAGGGGTGGGGGGAGTGAGCGAGCAGCTGTGTGGTGTTTAGTTGCTGACTGAGCTAAACCATAACAGTCCTTTTACTGCCCAACATGGGGCATGAAGGGTTTGAGATAATAGCAGTTGCTTGCCATAACATTGATTCATCTGTTCTCAATATTAGTTTATCTGATCTGCACCATGCCCTAGTTTTTGCTGTACATGTTAAAGGCTGATGCTGGTTTTTGCAGTTTGCTGTGCTCTGCAGTGATTAGTGATGTCTTGCCTAGGTGATTTGTTATTAAAACACTGGCCTTGAGCTTTATCTGGTGTTTGGGTTTTGTACTGAAACTGTTACTGTACTTGGGGTACCACCTCATGGAGACAATTAGCAATTAGACCTCCTTCTCTGAGAGGTTTTTTATGGAGGAAATACAGAATGGCACCTTCACTACCTTTTTCTATGATGTTTCCTCTTCTGTTACAGTAACTGTTCAGCATCTTAAACATCTCTGGGTAGGTAAGATACATCTATTGGTATTTCTTGGGAATATTGTTTCGTTTTTGTCTAAAGTTAATAAGCAATTTAAGAATATAATCCAGGGATCTGCCCTAAGACTTGAGAGTTATGAGTGGCAGGGAACGTGGGATAGTCTAGGCAAGTACCTAGGATAGTGGACATCTCCAGTGTTTTGGAACTTCACCCCTGAACAAGTGCAGGCTCCTGAAAAAATAGTAGAATATTTGGAGAAAGTATGTTGTCGCCCTGGCAACTTCAGAGAGATACAAATCACTGCAATGTGCTGGGGCCAGGCCTATGCCTACTGAGCCCTGTTTAACACTATTCAGAACCCTCAAGCGGAAGAGAATGTCTATGGATCTGAAGACAAAATGACAGGCACCGTGGCCACTCAAACCCCCACAACAGGCACTGCAGCTGAACCAGAGAACCAACCTGTACTGGTATGATTTGCCCCTACACACAAGAAGAAATCTTGGAAGTGAGAGTCAGCTTGTTTAGAATGAGATGATGGAAGAGCAGGGCCATCACAAGGAGTGGAGGAGGAAGATGAAGAACTCATAAATAAGATGGAAACCACCTGATCCCTATCCTTGAGTGAGCTGCAAGATTGCAAAAAGATTTCGGCTGTCGTTCACGTGAGCTATGGGGCCAGTAGCCTGGAATTAGAGAGTAAGGAAACAACTGGAATCCCTTTCTAGGGAAGGGGGCATTGACAAAGCAATTGGAAAAGGAGCACAAGCCCTCAGCCTCTGGAGGCGACTCCTGTCCAGTGTGAAAGAAAGGTATCTGTTCAAGGAAGATATATATCACCTAGGAAAATGGACCACCACAGAGAAAGGTATCCAGTACCTGAGGGAATTAGTTATGCTTGAGGTGATTTATGGTGACCTGGACAATCAACAGCAATCCAAAGATCCAGATGAAGCCCAGACTATGTGACCCATGTGGTAGAAATCTGTAGAGTGCACGATCATCATGTGCAAAGTCATTGGCAGCACTGGAAAGATGAAGAGGCACCAACGGTGGGAGATGTAGCTGACAGACTCTGGGATTATGAAGCAAATATCTCTTCCTCCCTCATCTCTGCTGCCCAGGAATTCCAGAAACTCAAAGAAAATATATCCTACTCCCCACCTGTATGGACCAGTATCTCAACCATTAGGAGTAAGCGTCCCTTTGCTCAAGAGAGAGGATACACACCACGGGACACCCTATGGTTTTACCTTTGTGACCACGGAGAGGACATGAGGAGTGGGATGTAAAACATACCTGGACCCTAGAGGCAGGGGTACATGAGTTGCAAGGAAAAACAATCACTCAGAGGGGTTCTTCAGGGAAAGCTGCTGTTCCACTTTCCAGTGAGCAATTCCCCAGACAGGAGCAGAAGCAAGAGAGAGAGTCTTGATTCACATTTACAAGAAGTGAGTTGCCAATGCCACAATCAGGATTAGAGGGGCCCTGCCTCCAGCCAGGTAGAGGAAAGGGACAACTAGGTTTACCTGGACTCTGTGGATCCGATGGCCTGGCACATCCTACCCACAGGAGTATAAAGCTTTAGTGGACACCAGTGCACAGTGTACCCTCATACCATCAAACTATACAGGGGCAGAACCCATCAGTGTTTCTGGAGTGACGGGGGATTCCATGAGCTAACTCTATTGGAGGCCGAAGTGAGCCTAACCAGGAATGAGTGGCAAACGCACTCTGTTGTGACTGGCCCAGAGGCTCCGTGCATCCTTGGCATAGACTACCTCAGGAGAGGGTATTTCAAGGACCCAATAGGGTACTGGTGGGCTTTTGGTGTAGCTGCCTTGAAGACGGAGGAAACTGAACAGCTGTCTACCTTGCCCGGTCTCTTGAAGGACCCTTCTGTTGTGGGGTTGCTGAGGGTCAAAGAACAACAGGTGCCAATCGCCACCACAACAGTGCGCCGGTGGCAATATTGCACCAACAGAGACCCCCTGATTTGCATCCATGAGCTCATTCATCAACTGGAGAGCCAAGGAGTCATCAGTAAGACCCACTCACCCTTTAACAGTCCCATATGGCCAGTGTGGAAGTCTAATGGAGAGTGGAGGTTAACAGTAGGCTATCGTGGCCTGACCAAAGTCACGCTGCCACTGAGTGCTGCTGTGCCAGACCTACTAGAACTTCAATATGAACTGGAGTCAAAGGCGGCCAAGTGGTATGCCACAATTGATATCGCTAATGCATTCTTCTCAATCCCTCTGGCAGCAGAGTGCAGGCCAGTTTGCTTTCACATGGAGGGGCGTCCAGTACACCTGGAATCGACTGCCCCAGGGGTGGAAACACAGCCCCACCATTTGCCATGGACTGGAACGGGGAGAAGCTCCAGAACACCTTCAATATATTGACAACATCATCCTGTGGGGCAACAGAGCAGAAGACATTTTTGAGAAAGGAGAGAAAATAGTCCAAATCCTTCAGAAGGCCTGTTCTGCCATAAACTAAAATAAGGTCAAGGGACTGGCACAAGAGATCCAGTTCTTAGGAATCAAATGGCAAGATGGGTGTTGTCAGATGTCAAATGGATGTGATCAACAAAATAACAGCCATGTCTCCACCAACTAGCAAAAAGGAAACACAAGCTTTATTGGGCGTTGTGGGTTTTTGGAGAATACATATTCCAAATTACAGTCTGATTATAAGCCCTCTCTATCAAGTGACCCAGAAAAAGAATTATTTCAAATGAGGCTGGTGGGAACTGGCCGGGGGAAACAGCGATCATGGCTCAGGGACTGGCAGCATCAGTCAGCAGGTGGGGAGTAGTTGCATCACTTTTTTGGTTCCCCTATCTCCCCAGGTTTCGCCTCTCTTTCGTTGTTTTCCTTTTTATTAATTATGAATTATTATTGTTGTTGAATACTATTACTTTTATTTTAATTATTAAACTTTTCTTATCTCAGCCCATGAGTTTTCTTACTTTTGGCCTTCCACTTCTCTCCCTCATCCCACTGGGTTGGGGAGAGTGAGCAGTGGCTGTGTGGTGTTTGGTTGCTGACTGGGGCTAAACCACAACAAAGCAGGGTTTTGGAAGTCAAAGAAAAAAAAAAAAGCACACATCATGAATACTGAAAAATCTGATTTCTTAAACAAGCCTAAGGCAAATAATAGTAATAAAGATCATTAGATAGGTTTATTTATTTATTGTACCTATGGATCTCAGAAATTGTTGGTCTTTTTCTTTTTTAATATAAAAATGGGATTTTGTAATATAATAATAAAATTTTGAATTTTCTTATGTTCTTTACTACAACCTTGGAGAAGTTGAGAACTATTAATTTTCATAGTAGACAGCTGTTAGTTCTCAGTAAAATGATTGGACTGTGATATCTGCCACTTAAAAAATCATTAACACAATCTGAAAATGAAGGAAATTAGGGAAATAAAATGAAATGCATCTAGATCCTCGCTTTTTCTCTCCCTGGATTCACTTTTCTAATATGATAAAATATAAAATTATTTTAAAAGGAAAATAACAGGAAAAAATTCCCCAAATCCTTTCTTCATAGGTCTAATGCTACAATAATTAACTTTAAAATAATGGTACATTAGTTAATCGCCATATTGCAATGGAATTTCCATGGATACACCTATAATGTGGATATTAATAATACGTTAGTTCATCGTGATTAATCTTTTAACAATTAATATGACGTGAATGAATGAATGACCGATCAGTGATTTATTAGCAAAGGAAGATGTGTAGTTATGTCCTTTCTGTACTAAACACTTTTTGTCAAAATATTTTTTTTGCCTACAGTAACAAAAAAGATGATAGGTAAAGGTTAATGTTACAAATACTTTTTCAATTTCACATCATGTAGATCTAAGATGTATTGGCACATATAAGAACACTATAAAAGTTGTCACTTGTTTTAATTAGAAAGCATGGCTATTCATATAAAATAAGATGGAATCAATAGAGGGTGAAAAACATACTTTTATACATTAAACTGAATAATTCCATTTACCTTCCCCCCCCCCAAAAAAAAAAAAAAAAGTTGTGAAATGGTTGGACTCTGGAAACCTAACAAATAGATTATAGTAAGCAGTGCATACTTGGTGGTTCTGAAATTGATCACTCAAAACCGGAATCATTTTACACTAGTTAGAAGATGCAAGTTATCTAATGAATTGTTCTAATTGTCTAATATATGCAGGACCATAAAAGGACATAGGTGGCTAAAATGGGATTTAATGCAGGCTTTTGCATCCCAAATTGTGATATTGAAATCCAAGTTCATCTGCTACTTAACATGGAGGCTCCACCCAGAGCTCAGGGCAGTTGCTTGTGGAAAATTTACAGTTTTATGTGAAGGATAGGTTCTAAGCTTCACATCAGCCCATTAACGCTAGTCTATTTATTGGAAAGAGTTGAATGCTAATATAATTGACCTCTGTGAATTACCTTAGTTGTGGGAACACTTCAGTAGAGCAGAAGCGTTTCTATACCACTGCCTTCAGTGCATTTCTGCTCTGGGAGTACCTAGCCTACTTGTCAGTATAGTTTGAGCAGAAATTACTCCAGTGCTTTTCCAGAGTCACCTCTTCCGATGTCAACTGCATCTCACTGAGAAGAGAGCTCTTAAATTTAAATGTCTCTTTTAAATTTTTTTCCTCCATTTTATATGCATGGAGAGAAAATAATTACAAAAATCTCAATTTGTTTCTTTACGTTTAAGGACTGATAATTCACACACACACACACAAAATCTTCTGGGAACTAGCTTCAACTGGAGGAATTTCAAATTCAAAGAAAAAATATGTCCTGACAATCACAAAGATTTGGAGACCAGCTTATAAAAATATTTCAGCTTTGCATGCTTTCTGATACTGATAAATACAGTACTCCTGTGCAGGAGACTAAAATATACATTTTATAACCACATTAGTTTCCTTCAGCTTTTTCAGGAGACAATCTTCAGATTATTTGTTAATGGATTATTAATATTTACATTAATATATTTTGGTTTTATTTAAGTAAATCAAGTGTTATGGTTAAGTTTTCTAAATGTAACACAAGCCCCCAGTGAACACAAGAATATATTGACATAGACCTCAATGCCCAGAATGCCACCATACAGTCCATAAAAAGTTGGAAAAAAAAAATCAACAAATTATCGTTTCTTTCTCATTTATTGTTGCTCTATAGTATGTCCCATCTGGTCCATATTTAGACAAATGATTTGTATGTCACCCTACAGTACCAGGAAAAAAAAAGTAATTTCTTTAGGTGTTTATTTTCCAATGAATCATGGTTCTCGGCAACAGCTGGGCAGTAGTGCTATGGAAGAAGGAATGTACGTGGTAGTTTATTTTCTGAAGTGTTTAATATGCTCAGTTTCAGCTCAGCAAAAGCTAGAAAAATAGCAACAATGCAATGAGGAAAAAAGACCATAGAAGGAAAAGGAGCCTCGTGTAGCTGGTATGTATATTAGGATAGTATTGAATTTGCTTCAACAGCTTTAATCCACTTTTGACAGATGAAGTATCATGCTATCAATAAAAGTGCAATTACTATTAATAATACCTTATATTCCTAGAGAAACTTCTACCCAAAGGTCTCACATGCACATCGTTATTGCCAGTTTAAGAAATGAAAAACTAAGCTTTACTTAGAAGCCAAATTTTCAAAAGAATTTCCTGTTTTTCTGGTGATCATTTTTATGACTCTGCAGCACAAACCAGTGTATACCTTGTCTGGAAATCAGTCCAGAAAAGACTGCAGAATAAGCCTGGTTGCATGCCAGGCGCTGCCTGAAATTTCAGGACTCTGGTTTCCAGAGTCTCAGGAGCAAAGCCAGCTGCCTCTTCACCACTGGGAGAATGTGGAATGTGCTAAGGATAACCAGAATGATTGGAGAATGGTGAGCAAATGGTAGGGTCAGAGCAGCGTATTCACAAACCAAGCACTTGTCTTTCCTCATCAAAGTGTCTGAACACCACCTCCCTGGTATTAACACCAGCTATCTTCAAGTGTCTCTGTGAAGGTGTCGAGTACTGTCCCCCTTTTACAGATAAGAACAGAAGCACAGTCTACCTGGGTGGTCCTGAGCTCTTCCTGAGCTCTTCCACACACCGACTATAGATGGCTGTACCTAAGACAGCACACACCAAGGCAGTAATTTAAGAGAGGTCTCCAGTGCCTCTATGTGATGTCCAGCAGACTATGTGTCCTTCAAGGAGTTTTTTCAGATTTCCCAGGGAAATTGACAGTTAGCTCCTGGAGGTGATAAAATATGAGTTGACAAACTCATTGGTATTTGGTAGAACAAGGTATTCAGGATAGACAGGAGACTCACACAGACTATTATTGTTTCAGTCAAACTTCTGGAGCACTGATTGAATGCAAAGAGCAGCGAGACAGCTCTGTCTTGAATTTGTAGTCCTTCTCTGTCAGTGCTCCTATGTGCAGATGCCCAATCAGGTTTACCCTAGCAATTTTGAAGTTTTCTGTCTGCTGATACCTGAATTCTGTGGAAAACCTAAATGAATTTTCACTGTAATCACAGCAAAATCAAGAATTTAGGATTTTCAAAGCCAAGAAAAAGGGCTATATTGGGAATACTTAACCAAAATCTAAGATAAACTTTTCATGTGAGTGGGATGTCCTAGTTCTATCTGTGTTACTATAGCAACTGGCTAATTATTCCATCTCCTCCTCCCCTGCCCTTGTGTGCACAGAAACTTTCTTTTTTTTGCATCTAGGATCTATTCACCATCCAAGAACTACGGAGAGGTGGCATAATTGTTTGGTGGTGCCAACTTCTTGTTCTGAACTATTCTTGCAAACTAAAGTTTCACTTAAATCTTAACCATAAGGAAAATCAAAGGGTTTGCACATAAAATAGGCAAAACAGCCTTTTTTTGGACCACATGCCCGGAGTGCTTTTTAAGACATTGCCTGAACTGATAATGGTAATGACAGTGAAGTACCTCCTGATTTTACACAGAACTTCATTTTGCATCATATTTTCAAAATCAACAGGATTTTAAGTGTTAGTATAATCTGAAAAAGCATCACTAATTTCCAACTTCCTTTTTTTAAAGCTTGGGAGTTTGCTCATTTACTTCACATCAAAAAACCATGTCATTCCTCTTACTCTCTGGTGTGGGTTCAGTGGAGGAAAGAGAAGGTGTTAGTGGATTCACCTTTCCTTGGCAATTAACTGCCTTTTTGGTTATCTGCAGAGCAGCTCTGCCTGGCACAGTACAGCAGGCTACCCATTATGGTAGCAGAATCTGCATGGCACAGCATTTGGCCCTGCTGCTTTGCACTCGTCAAAACTCTCTTGAGAAAAGAGTGCAGATGTTCTTAATGAGATATGTTTGGCATCCTGTGTATACACAAGGAAGGAGAAAACTATGCAGTTTCCTGCTATCAATCAACAAGCAACCTTGATAAAGCTATTGCAGAGAGATTGGTTTGCTCAGGCCTGCTTAATGTCATGGAAGTGCAAGCCATTTTATCACTGACTCATTATGAGACTCCCTTTAGAGGTCTTTTGGGACAAGATTGCTTTTTTAATTTTTATTAGTGGTTAAAACTTGTGAATATGATCAGATTTCTTCTTGATCCACTGCTTGGTTGCCAGTTTTTATTTGCTTTTCTTAAATATCAGACACTGAAGAATGTGATGAATAAAGTTAAGAATTACACCTACTTAGACTAAATTAGAATTTAGCTTAAAATGTAATAGTGCTCACGAAGAATTTCAAAATTATCTAACAGAAAAGAAGGGACTGTTGTTCCAGTTCTTTAATTGGAAGCCCATATGCTTAACTGAGGGGTAGATGAGGAAAAAGAAAGGGAGTCTTGACTGAGAAATTCCCCTTTCTTTCCCCTTCCAGGCTCCCACTAGGGGAAGGAGGAGAGGGAAAGGGAACAGATACCCTATGTCTTATGTACATATGACTGGTGTTTGTTGGACAACATCCCTCCTCCTGGGATATCAATGTGAAGTGAGAAACAAATGTTCAATTGATTCTTTAACAGCCTTGTCTCTGCTCAGATGCCACTACCACAATGTGAAGTGAGACCATAAATAGTGGCAGAAAAGGCTAAGTCATCTTCTACTTACTGAAAATGTTTAACATTTGTATATACTTTTTTCCAAATTAAAATGTACAATCTTTCTATCTCTATCGAATGCCACAAAGTAATAAGGTGCCCTCATTTACCAGGCTGACCTATCTGTTCCATGTGGGGCTCTAAATACACATCAGGGAGGGAGAAGAAAATGCCGTCCTTAGAAATTTACCTCAGATTTTTTAATTTTACTTCACAGATCTTTCTTATAATGTCTTCCTGTGGTTTTGTTGGGTGGGATGATACTTACTTTAAGAATATCATGCTAAGTTAGTGACATTTCCTTGAAGTTGTCTGCCTCCCTGCACAGATAATGAAACATTTCATCAGCTTCCCCACAGGAAACTGATCTTAACTTTTAACCTCTTTTTCTTTTTTTTTTTTTTGATTCCCTGCTAGGACAAAGCAAAAAAGAAAACATCTTTAAAGTGTTTATTCAATCTAAACATTAGCTTGCCTTTCTGAAAAGTTTAACAGTTTTTGCCTTCACAGAATCTGGATTTGAAAGCAAAAGGGTCTGACAACATTCAGGGAAGGGCAAGACAGTAACTGTCTCATGCTGCATTTGCACATGGGTAAATACTGATTTCAGTTCTGTTGTCAGATCGTTTTCATGTTGAATATTTTGCTAACTCTGTAGATTGTGTCAAGTATTGCTTTTGGCCAGTTCTTAAATGAAATGTTCACAAAGTTACAACAAAGTTATAACAGAGGTATTGCTGTATCATTTGCAACTTTCTGATGTAAATGGATCTCCATAAACAAATGGAACAATTTGATTAGTAGGAAGCTAGTACCAGTCAGAAGGTCCCATACCCGTACGTGGTATGACATGATGGCATATTTGATGACATAGATGCTGATAGATTCTATCAGCAGGGGTTTTCCAATCAAGGGAACATGTTTAAAAACCTATGTCATCAGTCAAAGAAGATCTGCTAGTTCAGTGAAGAAATTAATGGTGAGATTGTATGGATATTGGTCAGAGCAGATTACCATAGCGACTTCTTATGACCTTAAAATCTATCAATCCAAGGATTTATGCAGTCATAGGTGATTCAGAAAACTTGAGAAATTACACTCACTCAGATGAGATGTTTCTACATCTTCTCAAGTACAATTAAATGGCTTAAATTAAAAATCCTTTAGCTTGGTTTACTTCATAGCTGCCCTGAACTGAAGCTATTCCATAAAAGTGAAGGAAAATATCTATTTACAGACTTAAAGTTGTCTTGATATATTTCTCCCCCTTTTCCTCGTTGGATGCATTGTATTTGTTTTTCTTGAGCGTACTATTCTCACTGTTGAATTGATAGAAAGCCTCTGTTGGACCTGTAATTTCACACATTGGCTCTTTTAGCATTCTGGGAGAGAGAGAAAACAGATGTGGTTTGACAGCATTAAGACTTAGGTATTCTGTTCCCGTCTTGGTTATAATAATTCTGAGTTTATAACATCATTCTTGTTATTCATCTGGCTTTTGCCACTATAGTTAGCTGCAACATCCTATTAAAAACCAAGGTATTAATTTCGTTAATGATACATAGGCAGCAACTGTATAGGATATATCTTTCTTTCCATATTCTCATTTCTGGTTTTGAACACTTGTTGTTTATGTTAGCAACTTTTTCAGTGTCTTATTCAGTCTGATTTTTTATTTCTTGATTTTTAACTCTGAGGAAGTTTTTATAATTGTTCTGTACTTTCCTCTGCTTCTTGCTCTCTGCAAAAAGAGATTCTCCAGATTCTCAGAAATGAATCTCCAGATTCATCCACCTTCCCAAAGTAATACCAAATCTCCTCTCTCTTTTCATCCCTCAACTTTTCAGACTGATGGGTTTTATCAATATTTTACTGAACTTTATTTAGGAAATATCTGCTATTAAAATCCATAATTTGTTTTACCAGTCTATTTTTATCTTTCAATTTAACAGACAGAATGAATTTATGATTACTATATAGAAGTTATAGACCAACTATTGTATCAAATACTAATTAGTTTCAAATCTTCATGTAAAATAAAATGATCTCTTGCTAATTCTGTTGCTACTTGGTGAATATATTTGCTAGTTATCACATTGAGGAATAGCTTATATCTGCTGATATCAATAGCATTAATTCTCCAGCTTCTGTATGGGAAACACCTTTTTCCTGTAACACAGCTATTGGAAATATTTATTTCTCCAGCAGCACTACAAAGATCACACAATCAAATTTACCTCTGCAAGTCTACAGCAAAAACCCAATACCTGATAGAATGTTATTGCAACTTTTGCTTAAGTAAACTTTGAATAAAATATGTATGTTACTCATACAATAAAATCCTGATATTGAAACAGGAACTCAAATATTTATCAAATGCTGAGTCATTCGAAGCTATGACACCCAATCCTGTCCATTTCGCTATCTATCCATAAATGCAAGACCTTATTTTATATATTATAGAGTTGTGGGCCATGGAAAAGAGAAAACTGTCCTAAGCTAAGGTTTCAAAGTATTGCCTAGCCTGCATAACCCTTTAAGACAGACACTGTGTCTTGTCCTGTTAATAAACGCGTAACTTCTTTGTGACAAATACAGCAGTTGTTTATTTAACATATGATCCAATATAAATAGGAAATCACCAGAAAGATCCCAATGGACTTCAGTGCAGACTCCTCAAAATGTAATGGGAACATATTTAGTGTGTTGTCAGCATTTTTAAATGACATCTAAGTTTTCTTGTGACAACTTAGAAAACTACTGAGTCTACAGAACAGACTTTGATAAACATTATCTTGTGCTTTACTTACACCTTAAAAAACTATTTAATGTAGCATGGGTTACACAAAAGCTTTATTATTTTCTTATTTTATTTAATAAAATGCACACCTTTATCCAAATTAATACATACCAATTAACATAAATGACAACACTGTTGCAGAAATTTTCCAAATTTCATAGAAGTTTGAATGTTTCACAACTATTTAATCAGGTAAAGCCAGTAGTTTACAGACAAGCTACAATCCTGCAAAAGGTCCTGCAACCTTTTTCCTTTCTCTTTCCATCTGCAGAAAATAAACCCTATGCCTAACAATTGAGTTTATTTTTTATTGCTGTGCCCAAGGCAAAATCTCAGATTGGGGTTCGCAATCTCAGAAGACAGACAGATTTAATATATTTGTCACTACCTTGACAGGGTGAAAATATTGCTTAAATTCAGTTGTAAGAGATGAGCCTTTGTGAAACAGATGTAATCCTCACAATGAAATGTTTTTCAAGCACTCAGTCGTCCATGTTCTGATTAGAAGACACAAGCATTTGTTCTAATTGGCCTAACTGTGGTCATTACTTTTACCCAGACGCTTCCATTTTCCTTATATTATTCAACCCAAAACTATGTGGATTTTGTACCCTATTTACTGACTTCACTTATTTCTAAGTAATTACAGTACTTTTCTCAAACCTAAAAATGCACTTTAAAAGACTGGAAATGGAAAGGATAAAATTCTTAACTACAGTAAATAGCAGTAATAAAAATATAGCTGTAGGCTGATAAAAATGGAGTCCTTTTGAAGATCAAACATAGTGTCATGTTAGTAAGTATCAGGTGAGGTGTCCAGGGCTTCAGTCTAGAAATACATCTGTAATTGTCTTTTGTCTTTATTTTCTAATTCATATTTAGGGGCTTTAAAGATCTGTTGTAACAGGACTCTTGTTACATTCAATAAGTGCCATGTTGATTGGCGTACTCTAAGTAGGCTTTTCAGTTTGCCTGTGGGGAAATTTAATATAAAAACATTCAACATTCTTTTATTAGTGTTTTTTACTATTCCCAGTCCCATCAGACCTTTGGTGCAAGCAGTGTATTATTGAAAAGCTTATCTGTAAGAAGTGAGCCAAGGGGAAATTCAGCCTTTATTAATATTGACATCATGTTCCTGCACAATGGCTGTCTAAAGAAACTTTTCAATTGGATTTCAACTGCTTTGATGCAGTATAAATGGAAACAACTGAACGCATGATTTAACATAGAACAGTGAAAAATGTTGCAGCCTATATGCTCTAACATAAGGCATGTGTTCAAAGATACTACGTGGCTGTATTCTGCAATGTTTCCCGTCAACTTTTAGTTAGGAAACCAGAAAAAAAAAAAATTTGTTCTTTGCTTCAAGACAGACTCAATTTAAAATGAACTTGGTAGAAGGGCTCTGGTCCTGTCTCACTTAAAACCACTGTGCAGCTATGAGCTAATTATTTAATGGACCAGATGTCCTGGCAAGGCAAAGGATTTGGAGTTGGGAAGCCACATTTTCTAGAGTAGGCTGTGATAAAGAAACTTTATCTTCAAGCAAAAATCCCTGAAAAAGACAAATTTCCTGATACTATAATATCTTTAAGAGAACTAGGGATATATTTTTTAACATTTTCATAAATCTGAAATATATATATACACACCATGAACATTATAGGTAGAACACATACTGCATGGACTTGGTTTTAGCACTGTTTTTGTTTGAAAAGAAAAAAAGAGAGGGAGAAGAGTTGGCAGCACCAGACCAGGAAAAAGGAGTCCTAATCCAGTTACTTTCTCATGCCAAGCAAGGAAGGATGGAAGAGTTAAAGCTGAATTTCCTGCACTGTGACAATACGTGAGCATCGTGACCTACAACCCTCCTGCTGAATTTAAGATTTACTGGCCCAGAGATGGAGGATGTAATAAAGTCTGACTCTACAGACAGCTCACTAAAGCACTCATTCAGAAGTGCTTGGCCTCCCCAAAGCTGTAGCTACATCTCTATTTCTGTTAGTTATTATCTAATAACTAGTGTCCTTAATAGGTATTCTTCTTCATTTTAGGCTTGGGCCATTTTAGGTTCTGAAGTGTTCTCTTTTCTCTTTTCTTTCCATTTCATGAGAATAAAAATCTGTATTCCAAATAAGAGTTTTGCATTGCGCCCCACACATGATCTTTCTGTGTCTTAGGCTGATATCTCCTGACAACCTGTTTTACATTGCAACAGAGTAATCACAAATGCTTTATCTCAAATGTTTCTCAAGTTTTCCCTGTACAAAATATATTATGGAGTCACTGAGGACTTTGGCTATACATCATAGATGGAGATCAGGTAGATGGTGGTGTTGGATGTTGCAGACCTGCAAGCAGGTTTTGACAGTGGAACCACATTATAAAATGTTTTCATTACAGTGCGAACGGGCCCTTGAGGAAGGGCTGTTATTAGGTACTGAATATATTAAAAGGAAAGGTTATTCTGTATGATTCACAGAGGTGAGTTTAGATGCTATTCCCTGTTCTCCTACTTTATTTCTGCTGCTTTTTCATCGCAATAGCTTTTTCAGTGGTCTTATACGATGGCCTCCAAGGTGTGGTTGTCTCAGAACAGCCACATACTTTGTGAAAAAAATGAGTGCTTTATGTTCTGAATATCAAAATATTTAACAGATTATGTCATTTGGCCTAGGGGAAGTGGAGAAGACCCAACACAATAGGCAATCTTTTTCTAAACTTTTTTTGGTTTAGGAGGATCACAAGTTTCCAAGACAGTGTAATTTAAGCTATTGGAGAGCCTAAGAGGAGCAGCAACAAAATGAATAGGGCATCAAGAAATAGCAATAAAAAATATTAGATCAGTTTGTTCTCAAGAAGTCACAGAGCCACGATGACAACTGTAATTTATGCAGCCTATACAACATGCTGGATATAGGACATGTCATAGGGCAAAGGCAAAGAAAGAATATGAAGGAGGTAGAGGCAGTTCTTCTGTTAGTTCTACTTCCCAGAAATATTATAGCATTCTAGATGTATTCTAGATTAATACCAGCTGGGAATGGTATTTGAGGGAGCTCTTAGCCTACAAGACAGAAACAAAAAAGAGAAATAAAATTCAAAAGAAAGATTGATCTCTCCTGTCTTTTTCTACTCTTGATTTTGTTTTCACTTAGGTAATAAGAATGAAAGAGAAATAGTCAACTTCAGTCCAGAATGTCATACAGAAGACAGAGGAATTCTGAATACTGCTCCAGCTCTGAGGTCTGTTGGGCTTAAGCTGTCTCTGAGGATTGTTTTCAAACAAGAGTATTTTAGGGCCTATGCAGTTAAACTTTTCACAGCTTTGGTTTCTTGATCTGAAAAAATTTAAATGCCACTTGTGAGAGGAAGTGTAGGCGTTCATCTCTTCTTGGATCTTATTTCAGGCTTCCTAAGGTATCCATCTAAAATGATTTGAATGAATAATTTTTTTGCAACTTTCCCTCTCCGTTGTTTGTAGAGGGAGCCTAGGTAACCGGCTTAGACTGTGTGACTACATTTAGACAGTTGAAGAGATACACCATGATAGATGCCTAATTTTCAGATGGCCAAAGATATATGAGAGGAATATCTGCCTAAATGTGTACCTCTTCAGCAAGATGGTGAGGAGAGGAATCTCTTTTGCTGAAAAATAAAGATGTGTTACTTCCAAATGCAGAAGCTTATTGACACAAGAGTCTAAGCAGAGAAAGACACTGTAAACAGTAACTATGGAGACATGCATCTGAAACAATACACTCTAATGTCTAGCGATTGTACAAACACATTTGATTGTTGGACAGCAAAATACAAATGGAAAGGGGGAGAGAGAAACTCATACAAATGTCTCCTATAAAGAGCAACTGTATGTTAGTGTGAAGCTTGGCAGGTCTGATCCCATTATCACATAGATTGTTTTTAAAGCCAAAGAACAGTTTGAAATCAGGTACTGTCCTGTAAAGTTTCCTAAGGCATTCCTTCCTTTTTTCAGAGGTCATTTAATTTACAAACTCAAAATATAATATATAGTATAATATCTTCTCCTTTTTTTTCAAATATCTTCTCAGATCTGTATCTTCTTTCTCTGAGGAGAATCCCAACATCTAGGCTATCTGGTCTTACTGACTCTCTCATGCTACCTCAGTGCACCATTTTAGACACTAAGACACTTTAACGGGAGTGATAAAGGGACACTGTTCTGGAAGATGAGGCTTGAATCCCATTCGCAGGAGCCAGCTCGGGTTGTCACAGCTGCGCTGAACTTGAGTTAAGGGGAGTAATAGAGCAGTGTCTACTGCTAAATAAGAGTCAGCCTGGGAATGACCCAAGGGCCAGGTTGATGTGAGTAACTGTGTTCACGTTGCTGAAGGCTGACACCCGTAGACCACACTTTTTTGGAAAAAACCAAGATGAAACCCTCTGAAACAAATCCAGGGAATAAACTAGCAATTAAATAGTGTGGATGAATGGGGACCGGTGCTTCAGTACTCTTTCCAGCCTTCTTTTATTTAGCAGTGTACACATACCAAATAGCCTGTCATCAACTCTAGTGAATTCTAAGCAGTGCATTGCTCCGCTTTCTATCTCTAATTTTGGGGACACAGTGCTGAAACATCCATTCTGGCCAGTGCAGGACCAGCTTAAATCCCCAGAGTTTGTTTCATCTCTCTGCCAAATGAAAGCTACTTCACTCTTTTTGGATCTAAGCTTGCTTTGGTGGCAGTATAACCATATTTGCATTTGTGCCTGAGCTAATAAAACAGCCAGATCCACGCTGCCTCTGAACAGAGTCAGCCAGAGCTGTGGCAGTTCACAGCACAGCTAGTCCACAAAGCAGGTACCTGAAAACTGAATGTGACTGTGCGAAGAAATGTTTGCACCTCCTGGCCTTACACTACATTATTACTTTACAGGCTGCACTTTTTGCTTGCAAAGAAACAAAACAAAAGAGCCCCACCCTGAAATGAGAACACTTGGTTTCTGAGAATAAACGTAATTACTGCCTGTGTTTTAGACAACAGTAAATTATAAATAGAACATTAGTATCTCACAGGAGAATTCTGTCTTTCACAGTAGTGTCTATGACTATATACCACTCCAAGTATTTAGAAACACAGTTCGTGTGGTGTGGAAGAAAAGACGTTTCTATACTTAACAGAGTTGGCTGCACAGTACATTAAGGAGCTCTATAATTTCACTCTTGAGTTTTTGATAATCTCCAGATAAACTTATTTTTTACGGTGGCAGAGTGTATTGCCACGAGGGATCTCTAAAAACTTTACAATACAGTTATTTTATAAATAGTATCTATGAGAAATCAGTCAAGTTTCCGGAGTGACACATGAGATTCAGCGGGCTCATGGTCCACAGAATTTAAATTAAGGCAATTCAAAATCTGGCCTTTGTGCTCGTTCCACGAAAGTATGACAGGGGTTTTTATTTGTCTTGGGACTTTCCTCAGCTTTGCCTTGTGTCCAGTCAAAAATAACTTCTTCAGGTAAAATCTACCTTCATCAGATCAAAAATGAAAGCTGAGTGTCGGCATACGGGAGAACAAGCAAGAAAAGGAGCAAGGGCGACTGAAGGGCAGTTTAAGTTTGGGACTGGCAGCAACAAGCTGATAGGGACAAAAAAGAAAAGTGCCTGAACTCGTCTCCAAAGCTCAGTGTAAACAGTTTCCACCTTGACAGTGATCAAGTATACCGTCTTCGACTGGCTGGCTCTGGCTATGAAGTTAAGAGGTGAGTAGGTGTCAGTGTGGTCTGTGCAGAGGAGGGAGGGACACCCCTCAGCAAAAGGGCTGTAATCCTGCCTCAGCGTACTGTGGTTGCGTGGTACTTCTTTCGGAAGGGCACTTCAGACCTGGTCTTTGGGCTATGGCTTTAAAAATGTCAGCAGATCCCTGGAATTCCTTCTTTTCCACTGATTGTCTTCTCTGACTTCAGAAAAAAATATAGACCTCTCCCGGAGACCAAATAATATAGATTCCTTAAAATGAAAATACATGCAATTACATGAATACTGTTGTATGGTGTGAGAGGGAAAAGAAGAAGCAAATTAAAGGTAGTACTACAGAAAAAAACTACAAAAACAAGTAGAGTTTTATTATTTATTCAGCAAACCATTGGATTTGCTCTCTTTCAGTCTCCCCTTCTGTGAAATAAGACCAGTAAGTTTAATTAACGTGGGTAAAGTAATGAAAATAGAAAACTGAGAATTTTCCAGGGTAATATTCAAGCTGTAAACCTCTGTACTGTGAAAAGGAAAATGGAAGCTTCTTTTTAGAAGGAGATTTTTCTGCCTTAACAGTATTCTGCAAAGCAGAAAAAAAAAATCGCATGCACACATACACTCATAAAAGATTATCATTCCAAACTTAAGGCATCACTTATGATTAATAAATACCAAAACATATGTGTCCAGTGCTGTCACAGATTGCAGCACGTTTCTAACCATAGAAAATATGATTTCATAAAAAGGGAAATTTTAATGACAATCTGAAAAATCTTACAATTTTATAGTGCAACTTTCCCCAAAAGTTTAAAGTATCATGCTTTCTCAACCCTAAACTCCAGCAAAATCCCCTTAATCGGAAGGTCTTGTGAGCAACAAACGTGCGAGATTGTTAAGCCACACACAGAAAGCTACTAATGAGCGTGTTAAAGTTCCCAGAAAATTAGCCTAAAGATATTTTATTATATATGAAAGCATTTTGCTAACTTCTAATGATATATTGGAAAAATGTTTTTAAAACCCTGAAAACTAAACAGCAGCTGAAAAACTAGAAAGCCTAAACCCATTACAGATTAGCATAACAGACAGATCATAAGAGCAGACTTGGATAAAATAGGTTAGCTCATAAATCAGAGCTATAGAATCGACTGCAGGATAACTAAAACAGCGGAAACAGTACTGTTTGCAAAGGAACTCTAACTCCAAACAATGCGTCTCACCAATAGAAAACAAACACATTAAAAGAAAGGAAATTAGTGAAGTCATTACACAAACCCAGCTGGGAACCCAGCTGTTTAAAGATGAAGCAAGTTCCCTAATTCTTGATCTTTGGGAGTGTCTAATTAGAAAACAAACGAAAAAGTTGTTCTCCAAGACAATATTAAAATGAAAAGAAAAAGGAACCTTCCTCTCACAATCAGACTCCTCTGCTGTGACAGAGCAGGTTTTTGGAAGGCTGAATAACCAGGCAAAAGAGAAATGTTACTGCTGCAGAGTTATGGCATCATTATGCTTAAATAAGGGCTGCAATGTACAGAAGTGTAGTACTATGAGGTACACATGAACAGCTTTTGTTTTGCAACTTACCTGTTATGCTTTTACCCCACTGTTTAAAGCATTAAATAGATACATTGCAAGCCTACAGTGTTAATCACCTTCCTTGAACAAACCAATCAGGCAAGTACTGCACTGTGAAGAATATAATGGCAAAATGTACTTAGGACCACAGACGATGACCTTTCTGCCCAGGGCCGCCTTACTTGAAGGAGATGCAGCAAAATACATTTGTTCAATTACAGAACTGCCATCCTAACTTTGTAATTCTTTATTTTCACAGCACTACTGCTTTGATATTGATAACTTTAATGCACAAAGTAATAAGAATGGTATTGCAAGCATAGGGATCAGATTGACAGAGAGAGATGTGAGAGGATAAAGGAGACTAGATTTGAAACAGCACAGGTAAGGGTGCACTGAGTGGGGGATAAGTGTAACACTACTTCTGCCCATATGCATCTAGCAGTTTTAAGACTTTTGAGAAGATAAATGTGAAGGTAAAAAGCTTTTCTGAGACAGAGGACCTATGTAATCACTCTTCTATTTTGGGATATTTGTCGTTAAACTCAGTGGGCAAGCCAAAGGGATTGGAGACCCTTTTCCCAACTGACTTCAAAAGGTGACTCAAATGGATATTGTCCCCACAATGCTCTGAAATGGAATTTGTCTGAACATTTTTTTTTTGTTTTGCAAAATGTTTCGTCACACTGTAGGCTCTTTACATCTTCAAAATCTCTTCATTGTTGTTATTACTTTGTATTATACCCCATCTACTACAAAGGCATAATTTATGTCAGTGTAATGGTCATGTTTAAACTGCAGTTGTAAAATAATTTCCCAGTATGATTCAGTTCTAGAGTGCCACCCACCAAAACGCTAATACAATCACCAAGAATCCAGTAGTGGGCAAGGTGAGATTTAACGTTTCAGATGATTTAGTGCAAGGGAAGGACCTTGAGGCATCAAGAACGGTATTAAAAAAAAAAGTTACACGAAGCATGACTATGCAGTGAAATTCTTTTAATGTGCACTGACTTTTTAAGAATGCTATGTGTAAGCTGAATATTAAGGTAATGCTTGGAGATATTGGTGTTAATCTTTCAGAGTACCTCTTTAGACATTATATGAATAAAACTTTAATTTGGTAAAATATTGGAAGCACGTGGGTTCACTTTTACAAAAATGCATTATCCATCACTAACCAGTTAGTCTGCAGGTTAAATTAATTGAAGGTATTTGATTAAAAGTGCCTCACTAGTATGTAATGGTTTCATCCCTCCATTGGTTCAGCCATTCATTAAATTAAAATCTATCTTCTTTCTGAATTTTCAGCCTACCTTCTCTCCTGGATTAAATCCACATTGCAAAGCTTTAAGTTTGGAGAAAGTGTTCTAGGATCCGAAGACCTGGCAGCCTTCTATTTTCCTTTTCCACCATATATATAATGTTTCAGCTGTTTAGCTTGCTCTTTCAGTCCCCTCCCTCTGATGCCTAATTACCTCCTGTGTGAGGAAGAGAGATATACAAGTAATCTTCCTAGCGGTTAGACAGATGCCTGTGACTATGTAGCAGCCATTTTCCAGATTTCAGGACCATGCTGTAATAGACAATTATGAGCAAGAAAGAACTCTGCAACAACTCAGGCAAAACCTTTCCAGAGATGTCCTATCACAGTACAACCTGCCTGAAGGTTCTCCAGAAACAGTTCAGCCAACAAAGGCCTCATTCTGAGCCTTACCTTTCCAAGTCTCCCCAGAAGAAGTCTGCAAAATGCACACTTAAAAATATTTAGAGATTACAATGCAGAGGATAACTACTTGGGCACTTTAAAAAGTGTTGGTCATTAACTAACATCAATGAACACCACTTACAGCAACAAGTGAGCTTGGTGGGCAGCCGACAGGAGACATATCCTGACACTATTCTAGCAAAGGAGCATGTTTTTTAATCCATCCACTGACGTCTTCTTTGAAAGAATTCAATGCTCAATAGAAAAAAACTGGAATTTAAAATCATATACAAATATTCAATACCTACAGAGAAGACCACTGCTCAGGATGGAGTATTTATTGTTTTATCTGGATGAGGATCAGCTCTTCCTGTAAAGCTTTCAAAGAACTTTTTAAGAAGACTGAATCTGCAATGAGGGAAATAAAAGATGTCATCTTGAAATATTTTGTAAATTTAGATGGGTTGGTAAAAAATTAAATTTCTTAGTAATGATGTAGTTGAAGTGACACAAAGGCACTTGAAATTTGTGTGAAGTGCAGGAGGTTTCTGAACAGTTCTGCACAAGCAAAAGACCTTGCTTGCAACATAAATTATACCTTTAACTTTTTATTCCATTTTTTTTATGCCACCTATAATTTTTTCGTTTTTAAATAGCTTGTTCTTTCTGTTTTCTTTCCTTCTACCTGTTTTAATTTGCCTTCCATTTGTTTGTCATGGCTTATTAAGAATGAAGTCTCTCCAGGGCAGAGAACTTGTCTTATTTATTTTTATAGAATTCTGCCTAAATACATGGTATTATGTAAATTATTTTAATTTTAAAATAATAATACTTTCCTATTAAGACTGATTTTGAGGTTTGTACTCAATTTTTATTTATTATGCTCCTTATGTTGTTGCCAAGTTGGGTATTTTTCCATGCATATTCAAATGTTTACCTTTCTTTATTAAGTGCTTAAATGAATTTAGTTTACTTAAGCAGCAGGTTTTTCTATGAGAAGTCCCAATTTCAGGGGGCAGAATCATAGACTCACTGGAGGTAATTAGAATTAGAATAAATAGAATAGAACCTTTTCCTTCATCAGGGACAAGATTTCACCCACAACCTCAGCAAGTAGCTGTCCCTGTTCCATGAACTGCTATTCAGCTGATTGCAACGCAACCTATGATTCCATTTGCCATCAAATGTGGAAGAATCTATAAACTACTCTCCTCCTTCATTCATTTGGTTGTGTCAAACCCGTTTCATTCTGCTTGGTATCACTTCTATTTCTTTCATTTTTCTTCATGGTTTCCTCTTTTCTCTTCAGTTCTGCTAATTTCTTTAAGAAGAAGAATATTTTTACCTAACATTCTCTCTTTGGCAAATGTGCCTCCACTGTTGCTCTGAGCTATGCTTTTCTTATGCTTTCTTCACCCTCTGGTTTATTTGGGTTTCTTCCCCCCACACCTCTTTAGTGATCTCAATCTTCTCATTCCCAAAATTTTAATTTTTTTTTAAACCTTAGTACTTCCAAGTCTACTCTCCTCGCCCCCACGCTGTCTAATAATATAATTCTATTGCTTTACATTCACTAATGAAAAAACCCCATCTCCTGAAGAAGCTAAGTAGTATTATTATTACACTTAATTTCCAAACAGGAAAGCAAAACAGAAAGGTAAAATGATTAGACTAAGTAAGAGGAGAAATCAGTGTTTAGATCTGGGATTAGCACACAGAAGACGATCTGCAACTTGTCCCGTGGCTGAGATTTTCTTGTATCATTGGGATGCCCCTCCTGTGGCGGTGCGATTATAATGCCCACTTGGCTAAGGCAGACAACAGCCACATTGTCCTTTTGCAGCAGCTTGGGCTGTTTCCACTGTTGCAGCTTACAGAAGGGCCCCTATGAAATCAGGCATCAAGTATAAATTACACTGAATAGGCTCAGATTAGTTTTAGGAGTCACAGCATCCAGAAACTCAAGAGGGCCCAAGCCCCACAGACATCTGAATACGTCTCTGACATACAGACCTAACACTCAGTATGCGCTGGCAATCTCTGTGCAGACTATATTGTATCTCTGTTTGGTGGGAAAAAGAGCCCAAACAAAAACCCATACAAAAATAAATAATAAAAAATGAAGCTGTCCTCCTAAGTAATTTCTTAAGGAGTGTGATTGCTTCTAAGAATATTTTACCCCATTTTGTTAATTATTGAAAGAAAGAAAACCTAAGAATTAGTTTATGAATTCTGATGCATTTTTACTGGCAATGGGTTCACTTTATACAAGCATAAATATAGGTTGCTACTACAGGGAAAAAAGAGTGAATTTCAATAAAATTGAAGAATAACCATTAAGGGCGTTTGTTTCTTTCAAACATTATGCATAGCTGTTGTAAAGTTGGCAAAGATGTGTGCCAGAAAGCTACATATCTGATACTGCAAACTGTTTGTTTCACCCTTTATTCAGCAACAGCTGGTAAAATGGTATTTAAGAACAGTTTTGATTTAATCTAATGAGAAACTATGTTACAATGTACTGTACTGCCTGCAGAAAATAATTGGACAAACATTGATTTTTATGTTGCTATGATAGTTTTATTTTTGATAAATAGGAATTTATATGCATAGTTATTTGCTACCACGTCTCTCTCCATATACAGGCTAGAGATTTGCTTGCAAACAAAACAAAACAAACAAACCAAACCAGTCTTGAAATGAAGTTTAGGTGTTTGAGAACTGCAAGAACTGGAAAAGATCTCCCTTAAGATTTCCGTTTTATATTCAACTGACTTCAGACCAATCTGATGTCAAAAGGAACCAGACAGTGGGATCTACAGAGAGGCAGAAAGAAATTAGAGCACACCAATAGCAACAAAAAAGGAGCATAAACAGAAGACAGAGCATACAGGGTAGCATAAACCCGACTTTACTGTTCAGTTTCTTATATACACTAAGTATTTGAATTATTAAATACATGATTTATGTATTTTAAGAATTAAATAGTTCTTAAATACTCTGCGACAAGACAGCAGACAAAATAGAGTACCCACAAGAGCTCTGACTGACTCAAAGCAGCTGTTTTCCTCCATTGATATGAATACAACTAGAATTTTGCTTAATTTACATCAGCATAAATCAAGGTCAGAATCAGGTCTACAAGTATATATTTACTGACAAGCGAAACAAGTAATGAGCAGGACACCCAAACATTCACACTAATTAACTGTTACTTTTCTTACCATTTTGCACTACCACTAGCTCTCTCAAAGGCAAAGGCTGGACACCCACCGGAGAATAATTCACTCAGTGGATCTCTCCTCAATGGCCAAATCACACAATATGTATCCCTTCTCCCTCAACAGCCCTCCTACTTTGTCCGAGGATGGCTTTTCATTCTGAAGCACCCTCACTGTCCTCAGGGACACAACAATTCCCCTCATCTTTATGTTATAAGCCATTAGATGGCAACACAAGTCCTCACATCAGTTCAGACCATTCGAACTGAAAACACACACACAAAAATAGAAGTGTAGCATAAGAGCCGCTGGGAGTCTTTCCAGGAAAAAAGAATGACCAACCCGTAAGGGAGCATCACAGAAGCTGGCCCAAAACAATGTGGTGCTGAATCAGTCTGTGCCACATGGGCTGGGTGTCAGGGATCAGTCCCTCGACATACCAGTGTAGACACAGCCACGGGTGCCACCACGAAGGCAAAATTTTCCTCTGAGGTTCAGATGGAAGCGCAACTGCCAATGAAGTCATCATGAGAGGACCAGGGTTTTGGATACATTGCCTTGTCTTTAACTAAAAATATCATCCAAATCAAACATGCTTGGTCTAAAACGGTTTTAATTTTCCCAATGTCATGATTTCTCCATCTCTTGCAATCTGTGTTCCAGGTCCAGCTTGCCATCTGTGCAGCAGTGTATACAGAAGAACAAGAATCATAATTAGTTTAAAAATCGCACTGCTTACAGTGTTGCTTCTGGTTAGAGAGTCTTGAAATATTCATGCGTTGGCTGCTGTCTGATACATCTTTCTATTTAATGCCTTTCATAATACAAATTACTTTCAATTTTAAATCTCATCATTAATACTGAAGTCCTGTTCAGCCTAACTTACACCTTAACAGCAACATCTAGATCTCAAAGCCTAGTGAGACAACCGATATACATACTATGCAAATATTTTATTATACCTTGTTCACCTCTAAATATCCATATTTACTCTTCCTTTTACTTAAGGCCCAAGCTTTCCTTTTCTCCAGATTTTAATCATGACTTTCCACTTATCTCCTCTTTGAATCAGAATTCCATCTTCTCTCTTCTTTCCTATGTTTTTGAAGAACCTTCTTTTTCTTGGTACTATTTCTTCTGTCTTCTGTGAACACTGTTTTTGTTATGATTTTCTGCAGTGGAAATGAGTGTGACTTCTATTTCTGTACTTTCTCTTTTGAACTCAATTTTCTCTGTTGAACTACAGCATTGTGTGTTGTCCATACTTTATCTCGCCTCCACTGTACAGAGCAAACTGACTTTCTGATGTGGGAGCACATCGTTTCATAAACGGAGGTAACTCATTTGAACTTGTTTTGGAACTACAGAAACCACTTTGTTCCTTTTAATGCAGCCTAACGAAACCATAAACTGCATCTGAATTCCTTTAGGCTTTTGTCTGCCCAATTTAGCCACGTTTCCTATGGCTTTCCCTACCCTGCCCACTATCTACAGCTGAGGTGCCTGCACTAGTTTAACATCCTGAGCATCGGGAACAGAGAGAAACCTTACCTTTCTTTCTTATATGATTCTTCTGTGGGTGATTTAAATCTGTCCATGTTTTAGGGTTTCTTGGAAGTTATTTTGCAGAGGCTGGCTTAGTAATGCACACCATCAGCTATTTCTAAACAGTTTTACATAATTCCAAGCAGGCATTTTTCCACATATTAAGAATGAGCCCTGTCATGTTGTCATCCTTTGGATGATTACAACTTCAACTTAAGTTTATTGGGACTTTTCAGTGTGACTCTAATACAGGATGAAAAGCACTCATGACATCTGATACCTATTAATTTGGGAATTCACAATTTAATACCTTCAGTGTTATGAGTGTCTTACTTATTTGCAAATACATTTCAAAGTGTGTTTACTTGTGCTTATAATGACATTATACTGAGAATATTTCCCTCTCAAAGGAATTTATCATATTTTGTTTGCTATTACCAACATGTTTTTTGAGCTGTTAGCCTGAAACAAATATTTAGACAAGTGAAGGAAGTAGTATTATTATTTCTCCCATTGCACATTAGTAAAATGTAAAGTACTGTGCACATAGATTGTTATCTGTTTCTGATGAAGCTTGTGATTATATTTTCTGGGTTTAGTTTGAAAGCTAAGACATCTGTTTATCTGGTGCATACAGAATAACTCTCATGTCTCTTCATCTCTAAAATTTTCAAAGGCTTTCATTCTGTTTTAAATCCTTTGAAGAAGCAGTAATCAAAGACAAAAATTATCAGAGGTACATTTTTGTTTTCCAAACAATGAAAATAACAACTCTCATCCTACTCCGATTTCAGGCACTTGCAATGAAACTTCAAACCTGGAGATTTGCCACACAAATCAAAAGTAATATGGGTAGCAGCACACTCCAAAGTGCTGGCTGGATTACAGTTAATATGGGTACACCCCCCCAGACTTCAATTCATCACATAAATTTAAACCAGGCATTTAAATAATAAAGACCAATAAGGCAATGCAAAGACTTCAAAAAACATATCCTATCACAGCATGACAATGCATCAAAGTTTTTTTCTTCTTTTTTATTCAGATAAAGAAATCAGGGAGAATAATAGTGAAATGCCTTTGTAGCACAAAAACGTTCTGAAAACAGAACATTGAACAAACAATATTTTGCCATTCAAAACTGATTTTCAATTTCAAAACTTCGGTTGAACTAATATTTTGTAAGAAGGAATCAATACAGGCTTGAAAAGAAATTAACATTGCTGTTGAATTGTTCTAAGTAACAATTGTTCTAAGGTTTTTTTCTGCCAAATCCATTCAATCTACAATTTTACTTATCACTTGAGGACAAAATTAACAGAGGCCGTTCTTGAAGAACTGAAAAGTTTGTTATGCATTTTTCTTTCATTTATTACTTCTACAAACATCTCGAGTATGACCATGCCATTTGGAACAGTCTTTGAGCAGAAGAGTGAGAATATTTAGTTACGCTAAAAAATAGTGAGAACATGTGAAAAATTTTTGCAAAAAATCAATTAATTTGTGACAGATTTGGATACCATGGGTAAAGTCCCCCACAAACTTGAAGTTCAAACACAGTGATTAAAGATTTGTCTATTATCTTTTGTTTTATTAGAGATTGCCATGATGAGGATGATAGTTGAGAACAAATTTTGTAGCCAGTGACAGGATTCCTGCTATCCATCTTTAGATCTCTGCACTGTAGTCACCTACTTAGCTAATCAACTTTTAGAGTCAATGCAGAGAAACACTTGTTTTTAATCTACTATTCACCTGACCTATTGTAGACTTCTGTTTTAAGATGAATTACAGCCTAGAAGCATCTGTAAAGGGAGCTTGGATGACTAGCTCACTGGTGGCTCACATCTACATTACAGGTATCTGTACTTGTTCAAAAGGATTTCCTTCTGTGTATTTCATTCTGCTTGCAGTTTGTGATGAGTCCTTGGCAGTTTCATGCATGAATGGTAGGAAGGGAGGGAGGGAGGAAGGGAGGGAGGAAGGAAGGAAGGAAGGAAGGAAGGAAGGAAGGAAGGAAGGGAGGGAGGAAGGAAGGAAGGAAGGAAGGAAGGAAGGGAGGGAGGGAGGGAGGAAGGAAGGAAGGAAGGAAGGAAGGAAGGAAGGAAGGAAGGAAGGAAGGAAGGAAGGAAGGAAGGAAGGAAGGAAGGAAGGAAGGAAGGAAGGGAGGGAGGAAGGAAGGAAGGGAGGGAGGGAGGGAGGAAGGAAGGGAGGGAGGAAGGAAGGAAGAAAGAAAGAAAGAAAGAGAGAAAGAAAGAAAGAAAGAAAGAAAGAAAGAAAGAAAGAAAGAAAGAAAGAAAGAAAGAAAGAAAGAAAGAAAGAAAGAAAGAAAGAAAGAAAGAAAGAAAGAAAGAAAGAGAGAAAGAAAGAGAGAAAGAGAGAAAGAAAGAAAGAAAGAAAGAAAGAAAGAAAGAAAGAAAGAAAGAAGAAAGAAAGAAAGAAAGAAAGAAAGAAAGAAAGGAAGAAAGAAAGAAAGAAAGAAAGAAAGAAAGGAAGGAAGGAAGAAAGGAAGAAAGAAAGGAAGAAAGGAAGAAAGAAAAAAGAAAGGGAGAAAGGAAGGGAGAAAGAAAGGGAGAAAGAAAGGGAGAAAGGGAGAAAGGGAGAAAGAAACAAGCTTCAAGACTATTGACCTGAGCATAGCCTTCACCCTAAAGACACATTCCTCATTGCACTCATCAGTATTCCTACAGCTGCTCAGTCACTGGAATTGGGCTGACGACATATTGGAAGAAAAGAAAGGAAGTAATATAGTATCGTTTTGGTCCTCAGAGTTCACTCTGGAGTGCACAGAAGACATCACACAGGGTTACAGTCCTACAAGTTCAACGATCTTCATGAACTCTGTGCTTGTAGCCACAATGCCATGTTATGAGACTCTCATGGGTTGCTCTGCAACCTTGTCATGCCTCTCATCACTTTGGGTACTGGTTGTACAAACAGCATGCAAATTCTATCTTCACAGCTACATTGACCAGGAGGAACTAACTGAAGGTAATGCATGCCGTGCTGGAAGGCAGAGAGGAACTTTCAAAGTTGCCAAGGTTTTTGACCTGGGAGCTCTGCCTGGTTGTGTTACAGATGTGTAGTACATACATAGCTAGCATGGAGAAGTTAAAAACAGTCATCTACCACTCATAAATAGCTAGGAAACTGTACTCCATATTTTTTTGACAATTCTTTTGCCTTGAGTAGAAATATCTCCCTCATCTTTAGTTTTTCTTATTAAACAAGCTTAGTTTGATTAGATCAATAATGACCAAAATAAGCTTGGGCTGAAGCAATTTTCAGTTCATTTAGTAACTATGAAGCCTGAGACCTTTGCCCCTAAAAGAACAAAAAAATTAAAAACAGTGATCCATGGGATTTTTTAGGCTAAACATTTAAAACAAGCTTGTTCTCCTTGTTTTAAAATGCTCAGTGCTATCACAATACATCTTTGATATTGCAATGCAGTTTACATCAGTGTGGTTAGTCTTATAAGAACTGTAACAAGTGCTGAAACTGGCAACTTTCCTCCATATTATCCTAGGACCACATCTTTGTTGCTCGCTCTTAAAGTGCAGTGCTGGCTCTCAGTCCTGTTGAGTCAGGGCTGCATTCGAAGCCCTGTGACTAAGACTCTGGTTTACTAATGCCTTTGAGATGACCTAAGCCTAGGCTACTGCTGAAAGTGGTAATTCCCTCAACCCTTCCCCTGCCTGTATATTCCACTCCCTGAACCCCCATTAGCGTTTACGCAGAAGGAACTGATCCAACTAAAATTTTTAATATTTGGGAGGCTGGGTGTTGGATCTGTTCCCAGACCTAGCTTACAAGGTAGCCATATGATCTCATGCGCTGGCACAGGGGAAAAGGTGGGGACAGACAGCTGGGGTGGGGACGATGGAGGGATCATCTTCTTTAACAGCATTTCATACTTAAGTTAGATTAAAGTGTTCATGAAACCACAGCCTAATTTAATTCAGATTTCCAAGGTCCTCAGTGTTTCCAGGATAGATGAGTGACTGTCACACCTTCTGACTCTCACTTCTACGTCCCTCCCCTCCATCTGGGAACAACCTCAAGATGCTATCATCACAGCAGCAAAAGAGCCCTCAAAAGCATATTTGCCTGTCAGCTGGGTAGTTGACTTCAATTAGAAGTGTGAGGAGTTTTGTCCTCTAGGTCACAGGTAGATTTTTATACCCAGATTGGGTTGGATAACAAATCTATTTGTATCCTGCGTCTTTACCTGCATGATTTGCTTTTAGGGGAAGGGAAATAACAATAGGGTCAGCTATGCATATCTTATGACCTTGCTCTAAATGGAAAATATAGAATTAAAGTAAAAAACAAAGCAATTATTATGAGGAAATTTGAGATCTTTGGGTTACAGTTACAAAAAATAAGAAATGGAAAAGGTGAGGGAAATCAAAAGTAAAGAATGAAAGAAAGTGAAGAAAACCAAATACATGTTGTTTTTAATATACTAGTGTAGTGAAAATGGTGTAATGAAACATCCAAAATATACTGGTAGCCCTTCTGCCTCCAATGGACAGATTTTTTTTAAAACCCATGAATAATTGTGTCTGAATAAAATTTATTTCAGTGCTAATCTCAAAAATATTAAGAGAGAAACTTTTGTATGTATTTGAATATTTAAAACCTCTCTGCTATAAACCAATATGCTATTAAGTATTCCAGAGAGAGAGAGGGAAACAACCAATGCCTTTGTTGACTATAAGTCTAAAATTGTAGCTGGCTTAATTATTTTTTTCTTTCCACAGGAAATGATAATTTTGCCTTTTTGCTTTCAGCAGGTCTTGCTCCCTCCTCCCCCTGGAAGAATATCCCACTGCTCAGTTACAATGTACGTGTACAAATCATTGACCTAAATACCAAGTCAGGTGTATTTGGCCACTTTTTAAGGAGCAGAATGCCTGGGACTATGAGCTCAGAAAAAACAGCTATTTTTTAAATAATTAAAAAAGATAGTGGTTGTGTTTAGAAGACAGAGTTAACAAGTAATAGCTAAAATAGATTTTGGACCTTACACCTGGAAGTATTTTTAAGTGTAATCTATCCTGTCTCTTATCCCCTTTGCCATTTCTAGATAGGCCTTCTCAGAAGGGAAAGCATGGTTTAACTTGCCCCCAGTGTCAATCATTCAATATTAATAAAATACCCCATTGCAGACAATGGCTGTCGGCAGAAAGCTTTCTTGAAATGCTACTGAACAACGCTGAACTGCATATGAAGATGACAAAATGGCATTTTCAGCAACGGACTTGCACATATATGGGGTTAAATCCTGTTCTGAAACAGGCACATGAAAATGGAAGAAGGAATTAAAGTGCTTAATGTGTTTGGTGCCTTTTTAAATACCTTAGGCTATGTCTACATCAGGAGATAGTGAAAACCAAGAGGAGCACTCTCCCAGTGCTCAAGACCTGGTGTCCACACCCACATTTTTTTCACTTTGGGGTATCTCTAGTCTGGTCCCAGAGGATGAATGTTCACTCAGTATGCTCACGTGGAGAACATCTTCCAGTTTAGTTTCATCCCCCAAAAGCCCGTTCACGTGCTCCTGAACCACTTTGTGATGGGAGCCACAGAGTAGAAAAGGAGACCAGGAGATTTGTTTCAGAAATGTGTTTCTGATCCCAACACCCCCAGGGTATCTGAGGCATTTAGGCAGGTAGATAAGTCAGGGACTATGGAAGACCTGTGCCTTTCTGGAGGAAGATTTACAGGGCAGGCAAGATGGTCTAGCATGTCTACAATAGCAGTAAACACCTCTGCCACTCCCTAAAGGCAAAGGGAATTGGATGACTAAACCTGATGGCAAAATTAAGCAAATCTGAGCCCTGTGAGTATGCTGCCCAAAACAAACAGACCCCTTAATGTTCCTGTCTGTGAAAGCAGAACTCTGTGACAGTAAATGAGGTATTTATATATATTTACACAGAATCTTTTTCCATCTTCTCTGTTTGTATAGGCCTATGAACCTCTGAGAATTATCTGTATTTATCTGCCTGAGTCCTCCCATTTGGTTTTGTATCTCTTCAGTTCTATCTTTTCTTTATTTCCAGAAGTCCACATGGCAGCTTTCCAATTGTATTTATCCACTCCAACTAATTGAGTCACATAAATGCAAGTAATTTGAAGCATTATTGTGAGAGATTTCTGTTTGCCTCTTTAATTAAGCAGTTGTTCACAGGTGCATACAGTTACAACAAAATTAATTGATAGCTTTATATTGCAGTTCTTGAGTCTGCTGCTATTTGGTGTTTGCAAACAGTGCCATTTGGTACAGTATGTCTTATCTTGTTCATAGGGAACATCTCTTATTTTCCTTCAGAAAAGGTTAGGACAAGTTGACCTATATATTGGAAAATCTATCCAAGCAGTAAAGGTAATTTTCCTAAGAAGGAAATAGAGCAAATGTTTATTTATGGAATAGTTTATTACCAAGGGGAAGAGCTGCAACTCTACTTTATTTTTCTGCATCTATAGTAAGTATCTTGAATGCCAAAAATCATTGCTCGGGGAAGCTAATAGCATCTTGTGGAAACTGTGGGCACTTCATTTATTGTTGTCAGGGACTTCATTGCCTTAACCAAACAGGATTGTTATAAGATTATTAATAAAATTTATTTTAAATGATCCATTTTTTTTGGTTAAACTAAAACAATAAAAATAGTACACAGAAATGGATTTTAGCAACAACCTGGGAAAACTTTAGAAGTGTAAGCATGTAAGTCTGATTTCATTCTATATGACTCTGCATATTTAATTTCAAGTTACTGGTACTCTAAATGGAAAAAGGCATAATCCAGAGGGCAATTCAGCCAATGTAAAGTTGGAATTTCCACCTGGAAGTGACTACTGCTTCCTCTTTATCTATGTATTAGGGTTCAAGTTATGTGAAATGAATTTAGGCTACAGGAATGTCTTAATTTAAGACCACAATACATGTTCAAGTTGCTAGGCAAATACCCTTGTTTAGTGTGAATAAGTAGCTCAGAGTCTGGCTCTCTGATTTTTTAAACTCTTCTTGTCAGGATTTTTATTCCTTGCAAGAAAGAGGAAGTAATAAAATAGTAATAAATAAATAGACAATTTACCATCAACTGAGATGGGAGCAATAAAAGGTGTCTGTTTTTTCTGTATTTAGACAGCCCCAAACTTCTACTATATACTTTTCCTATATACTATAGCAGTGACAACAATAATACAAGCACTGTCCTAAAACTATTTAAGTATATTAGTAATTTCCTGCAGAGCAAACTCTGCTTAGTAGAGTCAAATGCAAACTTATGCCGTCTAGAAAGAGAGTAGGAAGGTCACACTTAAATGAAAACAAACTGTGTCATGTCATTGAAAAAAGTTTTAGGGAATAAGAGTAAACCCAACCAATTCCTGTATGAAATTTAACAAGAACGAGTGTCGGATTATGTACCTGGGAAGGTTCTACATCCTGATTATACACACAAATTGAGGGAGGAGTGGCTGGAGTGCAGACCCACAGAAAGAGATCCGGTGGTTTGGATTGATGGCAAGCTGAATACGAGTCATCGGTGTGCCGTGGCAGTCAAAAGGACCAACCATGTCCTGGGTGCATCAAGCACAGCATAGCTAGCTGGTCGAGGGAGGGGATTGTCCCACTCTACACGGCACTGGTGCGGACCTACCTTGAGTACTGTGTATTCAATACAAGAATATCAAACTCTTAGGGTGTGTCCAGAGGAGAGAAACAAAGATGGTGAAAGGCCTCGAGGGCAAGGCTTATGGGGAGCGGCTGAGATCATCTGGTTTGTTCAGCTTGGAGAAAAGGCTGAAGGGTCACCTCATCATGGTCTACACCTTCCTCACAAGGGGAAGAGGAGGGGGAGGTGCTGATCTCCTCTCTCTGGTGACCAGCGACAGGACAGTAGGAAATGGGGGAAGTTCAGAACGGACATTAGGAAAAGGTTCTTTACTGAGAGGGTGGTCGGCCACTGGAGCAGGATCCCCAGGGAAGTGGTCATGTCACCAAATCTGCCAGGGTACAAAGGGTATCTGGGCAATGCTTTTAATCATATGGTTTAGTTTTAGGTAGTCCTGTGAGGAGCAGGGAATTGGACTCGATGATCTTCATGGGTCCCTTCCAACTTGAGATATTCTATGATTCTGTGAATTGCTGCCTTCCAGTGTGATGGCCTATCTGAGAGCTATGCTGGAGAGTTCTCATATAATTTTCATGACCTTGTTGGAACAGCTGATATATTATTTTCCTGGGTGAGAAGACAGTAAATGGCAGCCCAAATGAATTTATTTTACTCTATATTGCAACAAAACAGGATCATGTGCATGATGAGCAGCCATGTTCTAGCAATAGGAGTCAGTAACTTCCAGCTGAGGGGCAGAAGATGTCGTGGGCTTCATATGAACATGCAATCCCTCCAACATTTCAGCAGGAGGGTGCTGAGAAGGAATTGTCGATATTTTAACTTCATGAGAAAAAAAATGTAATAGAAGGATACTGTGTCCAGTTTTGCTGTCACACTTTACAGTTGCACTAGTAGTCTGAGAGAAGATCTGAGTGGAGCTACAAAACAGGTAAGTTGAACAGTGGTAAACTTAAAGAGCTCAAGTAATTTTATTTTTCAAGAAGGGTAATACTCAGCATGACCATAATGAGCACATACCTCATTTGGAAAGAAGGCTTTTGCAAGCAAAGAGGAAAGGAAAGGAAAGGAGAGAGAGACAGAAGGAAGTTCCAATAGCAGAAAGCTGAATGTAGGCTTCAGTTTTAAAACAAAGCGTACTTTTCTAAGTGCCCTGGGAGAACTTCAAAAGGATCTTTTATATTTCCATTATCACTTTAGTTCTCTGTATTAGTTTTGGGTTACCTTACTAAAATCTGTGGCTCACCCAGAATTTATGAAATTACTCCCTGCATAGCTGACTGAAAATATGTGTTTGTAGCATTCTGGACACCAGACAGTTACAACAGTTGAGGTGTGAGTGTATTATGAGTGAACATGTAGGTAAGTGACTGAATAACATATAAATAAGGAGATGGCATGAATTTTTTTCCCCTCACAAACTCAAATATAGTTCTAATATAACCATAAAACTGTCCATATCGCAATTTGCTCTCCATAAGATGAACCTGACCACTGGTGCTCACCATTTTGTTGGGGCATCCTTTAGAGGTTATCAAGCCTTCTCTTTTAAAATAACTGTGTGCCCACCCACCCCCTGGCACTTATGCAAAAGTGCATATGTACACAACGTTCTGTTCATTGTGGTCTAAACTGTGAGGTAGAAGAATCCCATGCAGAAGTTAGTGCTGTTCTCTCTCTTGAACTTCTACACAGCATCCATTGCTGCAGTATGTATGAACTTCTGGCAGAGCTGGGCAATAAAACTGAGGAGCTAATCTTTATTTAAGAGAAAATCTGCTCTAATTTGTTACCATAATCATATACTGGAACAGAACATTATTAATATTTTATCATCTGTTATTATGCTTAGGTTTGTTCTTTCAGTGGGCAAAGTGGGTGCAAATACAGCAGCACATTCCATAGTTTCCTTCAGGCTCTTTAGAAAGTTTACTTAAATCCATTACAAATCATAAAGATTTACGAATCAACATGTGGCAAATGATCATCCTGAGCTGATTTATAGAGCTACTTTTGTCGATAAGGAGGAAGCTGTCAGGTCTGAAATGAAGCACTGCAAAAATGCATGGTAGAGTTCTGTATTTGCTATATCTATGTGAATTTGAATCAGTTTTACTCAGACTAGGCATAAAAATATTTTTCTTTTTAACTGCCAGCAGTTAAACCCTTGCACTGGGATCTGAAAGTCACTGCCAACAGTAGAGTTTTCTCAGGCCAAATCATTACAATTGAGTAGACACCTTGTCTCCAGTGGGGTTGTGAAGGTGCAAATAAGGGCAGCATTTGGCATTCCAGTGGGAAACTTGGAGATAGAATAGCTTTGCTGATGACATACGAGCCTGACTAGAATCCAGTTTACTCCCACAGAGCTGTAGGGTCTGGTAGGCAAAAAAAAGGGTTCCGAATCAGAGTCAAAACATACAATTGTTTTTGAAGCGGACATATGACTCACAGCAAACCTATCAGTTGAGAAGGAAGCTGCCTTTCCTTTGAGTCACCTTAAACATGCGTCCATTTGACATGGTCTAGCATTTGTAACCAAATAAAATAGAAAACTAAGTATATGCAGTCAGGTGCAACAAACCTTTTGGAAATTTACAGTGCTGGTGAGTCACAATTAGGAGCTTGCTTGCAGACAAACGACTACTTCCCAACCTGCTTAGGCACCTGTGTGGCTTTTGGGTCAGGATTCACGAAGACACTTAACGTGGAACTTAGCTGGTGGAGCATGCCAGCTGTTGCAAATCCCAGTTTAGGTGCCTATCTCCTTTGGATGCCTAAATCAACCTCATAAACTGCCCTTCAGCCCTTCGCTCCCTGCCTTTTGGTCTTTCTTGTCCCAGATTTTTCCGAATCTGAGACTGGCGGTAGTCTTCCAGCAACCATTTTCCATTTGTTACTACTCCAGTTACTACCGTTCCAACTGAGTTATTCCATGTTCTGAGAGGAAAAATAACAACTGCAGCATCTCATCAGTCACAGTATTGGGAAATGCGTGATAGCTGTTGGGTTTTAACAGCAACAACTGAGTAAGAGGGATTTGTTTCCAGATGGAGCTGGAATAAAAAGACCCAATTGAATTACTGTCCTGTTTAAAGCCCAGGCCTACATTAAGTATAGGCCATGCAAAATGGGCTCATCACTTGTAGAATGAGGTACAGCAAGAAAGAAATTATGGTCAGCTTCCCCAGGGAAGTGCAGAATCAAGTGCAGGGGTGAAAAGATTTATTTTTAATCAAGTGGATAATCCTCTTCACTGTACGATGGGAATTACCTCGGGTATAAACATTAACCATTGTAACTATTAAATATGAGGGGATATTAGATTAATTATTGTGTAGATGTGAAATAAACTACTGCAGCTTTTGCAGTATGTAAAAAGGACAACGAGTAGAGAGTCTAAATTGGGTATTTAGCTCAATACACAGAAAGATGCTTTGATTTAGTGATCATGTGATTTAGTGATGATAGTTACAAATTCAAGGTGTATGGTATTGAATCATGTAGAATAATACTCACTTGTTCCTTTTAACAATATTTAATGCAGTGATTGGAAATTCCACAGCAGGCAAAGGGAGCTGTGCTAACACCTCATACTGATTTTCATTAAGGTTCAGCTACCTGGCTCCTCTGGATTAATCTGAGAATACAGATACCGTTGTTAAATTTTTACTAGTGATAATTATGTAAAGCTGCTGTTAGATATTTTTATTTCAGAAAAGTTTATTTTTTTTTCAGTTGAAATCAGTAAATACAGGTACTTGCCAGGGAAAAAATATTCATTTTATGAAAACTGATCATATATGAAAATAGAGATAAATACATAATTGTTATATTTTCCTCTGGCAAACGCAGTGAACTTTTTACTATTTATTTTTTTCTTACTCTATAAAATCATCGTTCTTTGCCTTACAATTTCTATTTTCCATATGGCTATGTTGAAAGGTCTCACTGATTTCATTTAAAATACCATCAGTGACCCAAGACTCTTTGAGCTGATATTTAGGTAACTTTTATAATAATATAATATTTTTAACAGCTTTTAAAAGAACTTGCTATTCTACTGATAAAATTGTTTCATGGACATTTTTGAAGCTAAACCCAGAAACCATGTGAAATTTTTAGGCTGTGTTCAATGAATATTTCTAACATAATAATTTAATTTGACTTAGAACACCAGCACTTCGTAAGGGCAATCGTTTTAAAACACACCTACATTAACATTGCAAATTCTCCACAGTACATACTGCAGTGGTATTTCTGTGTTACAAGTTAACATGATAAGATTATATATAACACTTCACTGAATTTAGTTGCAGAATTGTGGAACAAAATCCTGGTTTTACACCATGGCTATGTCAACTGGTTTCCGTGGGAGTCCCACAAAACACAAAGAGATCAGGACAACATATTTTGTACACAGTTTAAACATTTTTTAGGAATGTATAAATATTATTTTGTGTCTCTAGATAGCTTTAGATTGAGGTTAATACTGCTGAAATATCTACATCTGCTTTTCTTCTCACTGCGATGTTTATCACCTAATAAAAATGCTAAAGTTACCAAGGAAAGATGTTTAATTTGTTCTTGCTGCTCAGTTGCATGTTGCATCCTATTTTGTAGTAAATGGCACAATGTCCCAAGTGGGCTGCCATACTGTCAGATACATTATTTATACATAACATTACTGGTTAATCAATGAACAAAAACACAGGAGCCTTTTTTCCCCTTTTACTGTGACATCTTTAAAGCTACAGTAGAGAAGAAGAATTTTGCAATGTATTATACTGTTACTCACTTTTGAAAATAACTTCAGGAGTTTCCTGGCACGGTTTGCACCGTGCATCTGATTAAATTGAATGTGATTGTTAGACAAATGCAGTAACGATTTGTGCAGTGCAGAAGATTAATTTAGTTAACTATGTAAGCTATTCTTACTTTCCAGTTAAAAGTGAGCAAAATGGATTCCAGCAAATGTTTCTAACAGAAGATTTTTTTAAAATCTGATATGAAAACTGAACAGCCCATCATGATTTTTTATGTGTGTTTACAAGAAAGCCAGAATTTAAAGAGTCAGTTGAATGTTAAGCAAGTTTTGTTCACCCTTCACCAAATAAAAGACAAAATTTATAAGTCAATGAAGAACTGAAATATAAAAATATGCATGTGCAAACAAGAGAAATGCAGCTGTGCTGTGTCACAGAACTACAAGGGTTTTTGTTTGTACTTCAGCTTATTCTGTCGTATTTTGTTCATAGACATTTCAGATCAATACAAAATATTCAGCTCTGTTCCAGTGATTGAATATGAATACATTATGTGCATACAAAAATAGTGATAATCTATGTTGATACAATAGTTCATTTTGCATTAGTGTCCTAGATGGGGCAATGTTAAGAAGCAATTTAAAGGAAATTCATTTAAATGTCAGCTCTCATGCTTGCGATTTTTCTATAATTGGTTATTTAATTAAAATAATTCTCATAGTCATTAATTTAGACTAAAACTTGCTGTGCACTGACATGTTTTAATTACATGGTATTAACAAAATTGATATGCTTTAAAAAAGCATGGTTAAATTTTAAACAAGAATAAATTAGAAATCTCATAGATCATCCTACTTAGAGTATTTATGAGAAAAAAATCAGTCATTTAAAATGTTTATTATAAACAAAGTCCCAACATTATTGTGCATGCATCATATTTAGGTCCTGCTTCATTGTGAGGAGACTTTTATGTTAACACAGCACCTCCATCTTCGAATTCCTTTAACCAACACACAATAAATAAGGTAATGAACCAAATTAAATATTAATAGAAATCCACATAAACCACAGAAGACAGACATAGAACTGACGTTTGAATTATACTATACCTTTGATATCATTAGGACAACACATTAATGAAGTTTTAAAGGGTTGAATCTTTATCTACTGTTCATGAAGACAAAAAGGATTTTATGAGCCTCCTTGTAAGATGCAGATAAGAAATGAAAAAAATGAAATGTTCTAGTAAAACTACCTGGATAGGATAGAAGAACTAAAGTCTTAGGCACTGATCCTGCAAGGTAATCTGTAAGCAAGGATCCACATGCCCTTATGAAGTACCCTGAAGTCAAAGGAACTACTTTCATAAATAAAGTAGGCAATTTGTTTTCAGGACTGGGCTTATATTCAAAAGTGTGAGAATCAGAATTTTATTTCATTGTCTATTAATTAGACTAGCTCTATATTACTTTGACCTTTTTAATATTCTATGATTTAATTGGATGATCAGTCTACCTCAACCTATGATTGCCAATCATTCTGCATAATATACTTCTACTCTTTTTACTTCGATGTGTGCAGGATCAGACTCTTATTAACATGAAAAATTATTTTATTGTGAATGGCAGAGGCCAAAAAGGATGTATATGGCCATCTAGAACTTTGTTAGTTCCATAACAAGATAACTTATCAGTTTTGCTTTTTCTGACAGCCAACACATGAAGGATATTATACCTTTCCCAGCTTTTTCTTTTTTGATCCTCAAATTCAACACTGCACAACCTAGAGTTTAAAATGCTGCTCAAGACTGAGGCCTTATCAGGTCTCACACTATTTACCAAGCTGACTTACAAAAAACCACTGCAACAACAAAATGCTGCAGAAAGGCAGCTCTTGCATGTGGACTGTGCTGCATCTCCTCTTATAGTTTGAGGACTGGATTCATCTAAGTGTAGATGTCTAGATGTGAGCTAATGATTGTAGGGTCTTTATATTCAGTGGAGAGCAATAGAGCAGAACAATTCATTCCAAAGGAGACACTGTATTGGGTTAGATGAATTGTGCTCTAAAAGCGACTATAGTTCTCTATTTACTATAAAGAAAGGCTAGGACTAGGTCAGAAACTTAAGGTTCAGCTAGCTGAATTCCACCCACTGTCCTGATAGATTTGTGTCCTTTATCTCTAAACTTTTTGTTTGGTTCTGACTTCTGCATTGTACATGATGCGTTGTTTTTTCTTTCTGTTTTATGGATATCCATGGTCTGCGGTATTGTAACTTCTGTGCGTGTCACCGTCTTTAAAATCTTTATTTTCCATACCTGTGCAAAGAAGGGAAGACCTGCTATTTCTCTGAGATAACAGGAAAACTACTAGTTCACCAAGATAACACAGGACATCTATAGCAGAGCCAGGAACAAAGCCTAGGCCAGTTAACCTCCATTTAAGCTCTTAGTGCTAGCTGACTGACCCATAGTTCTTATTTTCTCCAATATGACTTCCTTTCTGCTTTGTTGCTGTACCGACATGGTAGCATCGTTATCTTACCTGGTGAGCTGATGGGGATTCTGAATTCTCAGTTGGAGCATCCTGTCCTACAGCTGTTGCAATGAGGCTCTCTGTAGGATATCTCTCTATAGCAAATTAAAGTGTGATTATAGCATGTGTTAGCTAAACCTGACTAGCACAATTAACATCATCAGCAAAAAATAGGAGACTAATTTATGATGTGCCAGTAATCTAATGTTGGTGTATATCACAATGATCCTTAGCCAGTGTATTGCAACTTCCAACATGCGAAAATGCTACCTTGACTTCACTGCTGTTCTTCACATGAAGCAGATCAGCTAGCAAGGTTATACTAGTATTTCTGATAATCAGATTTTCATTTCTCACTGTCAACAAACTTTCAGAACTGTAAGTAACCTATATTTACATTGTAGAAAATGTGAAAGGAGAAAACATTAACTAGAATAGATTCAGTAACATATTATCATCCCTCTTCAACAATTAATTTCATGGGTTATGTGATCCAGGTGTGTACTTATTAACTCATTTCCACAGTAAATGAAACTTGTGACAGAAAATTTTACTGATGCTGGAGCTGGACCTCATTTAGCCTCAGACTTTTGTCCAGGACTCCTGCAATGTAAAAGTGTCTTCAAGTGTATGTAAATATAATTTATTGATAGCCTCCCTGGAAAGTTTCCATCAGAGAAATCTTCAAGACTCACAACAGTACCCTTTCAGTTTAAAATCTATATGGAACTTTAGCAGTGAAGCTTGCTATTCAGGCTGAATAAGAACTCCTCTGTCAGTCTTCTTGCTTGCTTTATTGCTTAATACCTTGTTTCAACTGGGAGTATTCAGAAGTCACTTTGAAGAGTACAGGGTGGTTGCTTGCCATAGGAACAGTGGTTATTTAAACAAAGCATCTCTTTCTAGGTCCCCTAACTACTTACCTTTTCCTTATTGTTCCAGTCTCATTAGACTTTCAGACCGATCAGAAGGAATCACATCAGCTGGTGCCCTCATCCCAGCAAAGACTCTTTTTCAAGCTTCTTGAAGCTCGCTGTTACTAGTGATTGGTCTTCAGCCCACAAGTCTTATGTACAATGTGAAGTCCTAGAAATCTGCCTGTAAGTTTAAAAGAAAAAAAAAAAAGAAAATATACCAAGAAAATGATATCTTGAAGCTTAGTGGGACAGAATGTTAAAATTCAAAATGTTTCTCCTGAGATAGCAAATCGTCCCTGCCTTTACAGTAGAAGGACACAATACAATCTGCAGCATGTACGAAACAGTCTAACTTTGTGGCATCACAGCCGTGCATCAGACCTATACCCAGGCTTAGTAATTTGTTCCTGACTATAACACAGAAAACTACTGAGCATTTGAAAATATGTAGAGTGATATACCTTAGAGAAGAAAAGGAGAGAATAAATCTGTTCTTTTAAGTTATCATCTCTTTTTTTCTTCTTTACAGAAGGTCAAGAGTGGGATTTAACTTTAGATTGTAAGCATCTCTGTGAGCGATAGGTTTGTCTAAGGCCTTCTAACAGTCAGTGGAAATTTAACCAATGCAGTCCAGCAAGGCTAGAAAACTATTCAGCTCTCCTTGAAGTTGCCACCTACATTTTGACAGCTGGATGGCTCTTAATTCTGGTATCGAACGGATGTCAGTGACTGAAACAAGAGTTCAGGCACAAAGGTTGGGATTCTACTGCCTTAACATAGGTGTCTAGTGCCGGTCAAGCTGTCCTAAGGTACATATCCTACATGACCACTCCAGTAGGTGTGAGTTCATTGTGGGTCTTGTGTCACAACCGCCAGGCTTGTATGGCATCTCAGATGGTACTAGATGCCTATGTTTAGGCTACTGAGTCCCATATATATGTCTCATACATAAAGACTCACCTATATGAGTAAAATGTAGTTGTCTATAACTGGAATCAGGTTCCATATCAGAAATACGTATTTTAATTTAGCTTAAGCACAGGTGAAGATAGATGAATTAATAAAAAAAATATTGAAAATTAACTTTAAGCTACAAAAACTTTGGGGTTCTTTTTCTTTTTTCTTTCTCTTTGTATCTTATCACACTGTCTGTACTGATATCCAAGTCCTGAATAAAATCCATCATTTTCCAGTCTGTAGCCTATGGAGATGCTAAACACACTGGTGTATTTTAGGAAATGCATATATGTAAAGATAAGATATGTGATATCACATATCCTGTAATTCCATCACAATTTGTTGATGTGTTGCCAACAAATCTGTTTTGATTTCAGGTTCAGAAGTGATGTTTTCTCTTGGAAGCTGGTCACTGCTATACAAAAGTGTTAGCCCCACTTCAAGCTTCATACTGAAAAAAATTCAGAAATAGCCCTGGGAACATTTAGTATTTCCTTCAAAAAGCTGTGGATTGTCATTAACTGACAAACAGTCCGCTGCCAAGTTCTTGCAAGAATTGTATTTGTTGTCTGATGCCAAACAGCCTCTTTAAATGCTAATGAACAAAGTATGGCATGCATTCTGTTCTTGATGGATTATGCCTATACCTTCTGTGGTCAACAGAAGGGGAATTCCCGGCCCATATGATTTCCATTCTGGCACGCTACTCTTTTCTCTGCTTACAAGGCAGTAAGCACTCAAATAGATTAGTCAATCTTATTTTTAAATTAAGTATAGCCTCCGCACCCTAACTCACATGTATAAAATCTGAAGGAACTATGCCAGGCTGCCTACGCACTGTATGTGTTTTGTTTTCTTGAGGGGATTAAGCTCCTGACTTTAATATCAGTGATGCTCACTGTATACCGATATGCCTTTTAAATTCAAACATGAATGTTTCATAAACAGCTGATTTACATGTTTGTCTTTATCTCTTTGGAGACAGATTTAAGGACTTACATTTTTAAATTGTCTTCTTTAGTGGTTTTCATAATTTCCTGCTACTGAAAGAGATGACTTGGTACAGAAATACATTGAAGACCCATATCTTGCTACCATGTGTACATGTAGTTTTATAGCCAGTAGGAACTCCAGATTTGTATATATCAATACCTTTGATTGCACCTTCAAGCCTAGCTTTCCAAGAAACATAAATTACATCGCAAGCTCAGGAGTTGTACACTGAAAATTTTTGTGTGTGTCATGATATTTTAATTTGTTTTAATTGCATTCAATAACTGCTGTTAGTCAGATGATCCTCTCCTGCTAGTTTAAATCTGCTGAAAAGGAAGGAAAAGCTGTTCTAGGACAACAGCAAGGTACAAGCTACAGGGACAATACACTCCATCTTTAGTTAAGATGCACAACTACAAGATATAAAATATGCTGGTAATAGAAATAAAGAATCACAAAAGTTGATAGGAAAAAAGTACAAGAATATTTTTTTCAAATCACAGGGAAGGACTTTCTCATTTCAGGTGAACTGCAGTTCATTTCTCTGAAGCCCAAGCTGAGGCTGAGCCTGCAGGGGATCCCTGCATGGATCCCACCAACTTAACTGGTGAAAAGTTTCTGGTTTTCATGAAACTTTATAAACAGTTTTGCTAGCTAACGTGAAATAAAAATTTGATTAGTTGAGCTTTCAATAAAATGAGTTTGTGCTGGAGGGAAAAGCATCTTGCCCTCTACCTACCTATACAGGTTGGACAAACTGTTTTTCTCTTTTGCACTGACTCATCTCTGGAGATTGAGCTTCTGCATGGAGAAAGCATGTTTCTATGTCAGTGAGAAATTTGGTCAAAGCTTGCCCCACTTTGTGGAGAAAAAAAGAAACCCTCAATGTCTTTTGAATTGAATTCCTATAGAGGTAAGGAGGAAAAAATATAAAAGAGTAACGAAAGTATCTTGTGTCTCTAATTTGCTGGAAGTGCTGGACATGCTTATCTAAACATCTTGGATAAATCAAGATATTCTGTCATCTTCCATTCAGCAGTAGCAAGTGAAATGGATAACCATACTCACAGGTATTAATATTACAAGAAAACAAATTTATTTGATAACCTCACTCTCATTTGAAATGAGCAATTTCTTCTAGTCTTCTAGCTATTTATAGTAAGACCTTTATAAGCTCATACTAATTAATAGATGAGATCAATTTCAAGAACTTTTTTCTTGTTCAAAACCACTTAATCATTCATTTTAGTAACATTTTAAAGGCCATGTCTAAAATAGATTTGCACCCATGTCCCCGATGTGAATTTTTCGCTCTTTGGCAGCATGCAATAGGTAGTGTATAATGACCTTTTCTCTGTTTGGAACAGGGATTAGAATAATATATTTGACCCTTTTTACTCACCTGGGAGCGATGCTAGTCTCCATGTTCAATAAAGTAAAATATGTCTCTAGTGTCCCAAGGTTAAGGCCATGACTTTAAACTATTTAACAAAAGCTATCAGTCTGATTCACCTCAGTCAGACTCTGCAGAGGGGTTGCTTTTACTTTTTTTTCTCTTTTTTTATTAGGCTGAATTATATACACTTCATCACAACAGTTTCTTATCCACAATACAATTAAGGGAAATATTTTGCATTACAAACAAAGCAAGTTAACCTGGTCACATTGTGCATTATAACAAAATTTATGGCTGCATAAATAGCAGTGTAAACTTACAGAAAGACTGGTAATTATAGTGCCATTGATGGTCTTTGTTGCTTTAATTCTGAAGCAGCCAGAATGATTAAACTGAATCTTAATCGACTTCTCCATTAAAAATGCTGGCAGAGAAGCTCCCTTAACCTTTCTCATTGATTGAACACAACAATCACCATTCAATTATAATGCAAAAGGACATTTGTTATAATGTACGAAAGATGCATGAGCCATTTCCTTTTACTCAAGACAATCAATGAGATGACTCCTACCTCAAAGAAGGTAAGGTGAAGCTAGTGTACCTGGAAGAGCATTAAAGTCAAAGCTGAACTGAGATAACTGCAAACACTACAATTTTCAGGGGATGGAAGATTATTTCAGTGCAAATAAAACAAGCAATTCCTCACTTTATGTAGAATAAATATCCTCTTTAAGAGATGGCTAAGAATACAGAATTGGGAGTAAATTCACCAAAATTAACAGTAAATTCCTATTTTATAAATCTAAGTGAAGCTCTCCTATAAAAAGTCTGGGTGCATTGTAACTAGAACTAAAAGTCAGACCTGGATTTTCAGTTTTAATGATTTTTTTTAAATCTTTGTTTTTTGTTTAGGAGGAATATTTTGTATATCTAAGTGGTCACAAATCAGAATAAATAAAGCATGATAGTATCACATGCTGAATATGAACACTGCAATCACTAACAAACAGCACCAGTTCTGGACTTGGAAAACTAGCAGGAAATATTTTTGAACCACAGAAAGCACAGGATTTTCACAAAAGCAATTGCCTTAATTATATCTTTCTTTCCTCAAGCAAACTGTGGGGAAAAGGACACAAGGTAGTTAACACATCACACCCATTTGGGAAGACTGCTCTTTAAGAGCTAACTTTCACCAGCTTTCTAGTGAGATCTATTTTTTAAAGCTGGCATATCCTATCCTTAAAAAGTCATTCACTTCAGTCCCCCAAAATTATACTTTTAGAGCTGGTGTGGAAGCTTTTATGCCACTCTTGCTCTCTGTTGCTAGAATCGAGAGACTGGAAAGTCAGGGTGGAGGGAAGAAGGAGCAGCCAGGTTGCTCAGGTTGCTAGTACTGTTTATGCCACTCTCAGATGCGGAGCTGGCCTCTGCATTGGTTTGCACCAAGTCAGAGCAGCCCCTGAGCTGCTGTAACTTGGCAGAGTGAGCTCTGCTCCCAAAGCAAAAAGGGCAGGAGCTGGAGACTCCATAATACATTTTTAGCTCTAGTCCCTTAATTATTTGTGCTGAGTTTCCATCACCAGCGTTTAAGTAGTCCAAATCTAGTCAAATCTTCATTTTTAGCCTCCTGACCATTTTGCAGCAGTTCTTTGACTTCTCCAGTAAGTCTCTGGGTTCAGTGCGTGTGACGGACAGGATGAGTACTAATTCAAAGTTATCCACATACTGCTCGTAGTTTTCAGTTAAAACACTGAGATACAGTTCAACATCAATTTTCTGCAAGATGTTAGTGCTGCCATCAGGTTTTAAAAGCCCCATAACACAGTACTCGTCTTCTGAATCCTTGCATGCATTTCCCAGTAGAAATCACCATCTGCTGCTGATATCTGCCTGGGTAATTATTTCTTCTCCTGCTTAGCCTCTTTCCCATATTACTGTAACTTCTTCTTTCATGTAAAACATATCTTTTTTTATGCTGTTAATTCAACTGACAAGTATCTGTAATGTTTACCAGGATCAAGAATAGACAAAAGGATTGAAGGGCTGAGAAAACTAACCTATATAAACTAAAATCCTGAAAAGTTAATCCAAAGCTTCTGAAAGTCACTCTTCTAATCTAGAATCACTAATAAACAAACTGAAATAACAACAGGAAGTGAAGGCAGGGGAAATATACTGTAATGGTTATCTGCTACTGGATTAACCAGGGAATGTTGTTTTTCCTGTATCTGTTTCAAACTGTAAACTTTACAGGACAGATCGCATCTTCTGCTATTTCTTGTAGGTTGATAACCAGTTTTCTGACACCACTTCAATAAATTGTTAATAACAACCAGGAGACCAGTATTTTCTGCTTGAATATAATAATTCTGCTTATAAGAAAGACACTTTTCCAAATTTTCCATGATTTTGTGATGACCATATGATATTGCATAAATAGCTATGTAAAATATGGATGCCGTCTTGATAACTCATGTAGCAAGAAACTTTAATTTTGAATTATTCTAAATTTCTGTGACCTTCTATAAAATTTTACTTTAAAGAACATAATTTTCTCAGTGTTGTTGACTAGATTCAAAGTGTAATTAAAAATAAGCTTGAATCTATTTTTCTGAGTGGAGCAAAGTCTGAACACTGCTTCCCAGAATGAAATATTGTAAAAAGTTACAATGTATTGTAATTACATTGTGATTTGCAATACTAGGTATTCTAAAACATCGGACTCGTGAGTCAAATGCATGGATGGTACTGAAAGTAGAGCCAAAAATGTTGGCCTTTACCACTGTCAAGGTGGTTTCCTCAGGCACATCGCGCTGCCATCCCCTGCACATTACATATTCTTGCATAGTGAGAAAAGTGAGATTTGAGCTCCACTTCTCCATTGTAGAATATTTAATCCCTTTGCAAAAGTGAGAAGTAGATTCAAATACTGTTGTTCACACTGAGGGAGACTAGAACTCTGTGTCCTTTAGGGCTGCAGGAATTGCCACTGGTTTCTGATTTGCCACTTTCAAGGATAGCAACCATGATCTCTTTCCCTATCCTAGCCTCTCTGTTCCTTTTCTTGCCAACTTCTTTCTCTCTTTTAATTTGATCACAGTCAAATAGAGACTTGATCCACCTCTTCTCACATTTGGTAACCTACAGCAAAGGTGAGGGAACAAGAGGACTGGCACAGAGAGGTACAAATGCATTCAAGCATATCAGCCCTTTTCAGAATAGCCCTCTGCTTTTTTGAGGCATGTCAGCTTTAGAGCAATCCTGCTGACAGCTGTTTGTTTCTGTACCTGCTGCTTTTACCTGCTATGTTGTACAGAACCAGCTGTTCGTGTGCCATGCTTTGTTGGGAAAGAAATCTCCAGCTTTAGGGCAGAAATGGGGAACTTCCTTACTTTTCAAGTATTGATTACTGAATTTATTTGCAAGACAACAACTAGCAGCCAGCTTGTTGCTAGCCGGCAAGCAACAGTACAGAAGGTGAGCTACCACCCTGGTTGTCCATCTTCACAAGCGGCCACGGAGCCCCGAGCTGCTGGCACTGCCTCTGCCCCTTAGGCAGCAGAGGGAGGGATGAAGGCCCATGAACGGGGAGCCTGGATATGTGGGCATCAATGCAGGCAGGGCTTGGAAGTAAAGCTACTGGTACAGGATTACATTCTCATCTATAGGCAATGATTTTGCTTTCTCTGCAATATGCAACAGCCTACTTGGCTTGTATTGAATGACAACCCTGTTCTGATGGAATTAGACCTCCCAGAGCAAATGTAACTCTGGGGGAGAAATAAATATGTTATTTTAGGGATCAGATGACAAATCAGAAATAAATATACAACATAAATTTTACGCTGGCCAAAATTATCGTGTGCCTGCATGAACCCTGTAGAATTTTTGTTGTCCAGGACAAGCATCTGTTAGTTTGATCGGTCCTGCCCAGCATTACTGACAATGGTGTGTATGGCTTTATTAATTTTTAAGTGGGGTCAGATGCACTAGAGAGAGCTCGGCTAGCGTCTCCCACACAAGCACAATTTCCTGACACTGAAAAGGGAGAAGAAAAAGCTAAACTTTTGTTTTCGTAAGATGGATATCAAAAGTATTATAAAACGCACAATGTGAAGGGTATCTCATTAGAACTATTTCTAGGTTTAGGGTGAGGTGCTTTGTAAATATAACCTGTCCTAAACTGTAAAAACTGTTACTATGAAAGTAAATTATTCTTAGTAAACCTGTCATATATTATATGCATCCAATGGCTTCACCTCATCCTCAATATTATACAAGCCTTTTTTTGGGCAAGTAGATTTCTCTTGTCCATTATAAAAGAAGGCAAACACACTGAAGGGTGCTGCCACAGGGAACTAATGTTAATATAGTGGTGACTAAATTCAAATGTTTAAGCTGCTCAACAGTTCTTACAGGCAGAAAAATTTTAGGATATTCATGTTAATACTTTGGGACCAAAAATACTGACCTGGAAGTCTTGTAAGGGCAAACTCTTTTAAGCTACTTTGAGGGTCTATATTGTATTTGGAACAAAAATATCAAGATAGATGTACTTATGATATGTTAGCACTCCTGTTTTCTTTCCTGGTGGGCTGTAGATATATATGTGCAAAAGAAAAAGACAGACAAGCCACTATGAAACTCACACATGTTTCCACTACTGAATATAACTTTTGGAAAATTTTATTACTCCCATGTCTCTTCTCCCCAGCCTACTTTTGGACCCAAAATGAAATATAACCCTTAATACAGTGATTGTGCATTTAATGTCCATAACATACCATTTAAAATGCACTTGAGAGCTTCCACTTTGTTATGTTTAGTACTAGACTATGACTACTGGTAGATTGCTGAAAATGTCTGAATGAGAGCTAAAAATGTGACCAGAAGGGAAATCATATGACATAATTTTTTAAAATTGAAGAAAATGAACAGAAAGGTGTTTCAGTTTTGCTATAAACAAAGACAGGTTTCATATGCAAATAATATTTATTTGAATTGCTGCAGGTCAATCCATAAATATTGTGGTCTTGCCTTCATATCACAAGAAACAAGGAAGAAGAATATAATTCCTGAATTTTCATGTTATTTATTTGGGCACAGCCTTATCTCTTCTGAGCTTCCTGGCTGTCACTGACTAACGCCTAGAAGCAAATTAGTTATTAGCCAGTGAAAAAAAGAAGCAGAGATACAGAAATACTTTACAGGGTTTAAGGTAACAGCGCAGTAATATGAATTATGAACAATGTAAAGCTTTAACAAGCAAATATTGTTTACACTCATTTTGTCACTCAGCCACATGAGTGACTGAAGTATAATGTAGAAATATCTGACTTAACAAAAAGAGGCTTACTGGATAATAGTTACAGCGCAGGATTTAATAAAGAGTAAGAAGGAGGGTAAATTAGACCTCAGGATCTCTGGTTTATGGTGGTTAACGGCTATTGGCACTCAGGGTAGCTAGCGTGAGGCAGCTGGAAGATCTCTACGCTGTGCTAGTCTCACCTCTGTTAGCTGATGTGAAACTACCAAGAGAAAGACCACTGATGCTATACCATTTCACCCGTTTATGTGTGAAGGTGGACAACACAAGAGGGACTAGGGCCTCCACAGAAGAACAGAAAGCAGTGATCCATAGCAACTCAAAGAGAACAGAAGAGAAGAAAAATAAGATGAGATTCTCTGTTATGATCATGCTGATTTTAAACTGAAATCTTGTGTCAAAGAACACTGGTAAAGAATACCACGTTGTTAGTTTGGCTGAAGTAAATTTCACATATAAAAAGTGCCTCTGTGGGAAGGCCACATAGAGAAGAAAGCTGCAACTGTCATCTGCAGGCAGGAATAACCATAAGAAGAATGTGAGTCTGAGAGTCATCTAAAGCTCTCTGCAAAATTTATGTAGGAAATGAAGGTCTTCTAAAAGGAAATGTAAAGCTGGGGGGTGGGGGAAGGGAATGCTGAAGGAGGTGACATTTCAGATGGGAAATTTCTTATCTGGATAATGAGAGAGAAAATAGTTTGGACAACTGTTTGAGATAAAGTTGTTAGCCTTCAGTGGGGCAGCCCTTCTGTATAGAGCTGACAACGCAAACTAGTGATGCTGTTGCAATGCACTGTAATCTAACCAGTGAGAGATCATTATTTATTTATTGACTAGAATAGACAAAGATAGCGCATATATATATTCTTAGAACTCCTTAACTATCACTTTGAAACATTGTAATGATTTGGTCATACTTAAAGGCAGGAAATGTTTCGTCACTTGAGATAAAGTAGGATGAAAATTGGTTGAGGTATAGTAGAGTGCAATAAAATAAAATGTATCAAATCCTTGTACAAGCTCCTTTATTATAGTATGTGTTAAATCACTATTGAAGAGCTGTTCAAGAGAAGTGCATTAGAAACACCTTTACTGCACTTATTAAAACATACTTTTACCTGTAACTCACAAAATTATATGATACAACCAACCTGAGACTTTGTGGTTGGCTTAGTAGACTTTTAAGTCCTGCTGCAGCCTCCAAACTCCTTTTATAGAAGTTTCTTTTTCTATAATAAGCCAGTTGTTTTCACTAGCCGCTAATTATTTTTCATAAGCGCAGGGGGGATGTGTGTCAAAGTGTGTGACATTCTGTGGAGAAAATTTCTTGATGGTAATTGAGAAATATTATACCAGATAAGAGTCACATAAGATCAGTTAAACTTATTTGGCAAATGAATCTTTGTTGCAGTATCATCTTTACACCTCATTGCTAGGAAAAAAAACCCACATTGTTTTTAAATAAATTACCAAATATTTGATAATATGTATGCTGATAAATGATATCTTAGTTTAATTTGTTCGTGCATGGGGCTACTCATACAGGCACTGAATTCAGAGTGCCCCCAAAAGTTAGCTTATAACACAAAGTTAACTTCTGGATAGTGTCTATGAGCTACGCTCATGCTACATTGAAGTTCTTTTGGCAACTCTATTGTCATTAGCATCAAGAAGCAGTTCTTTTACAGAAATTTAATGTGCCAGAAGGTAAATTATATATTTCTCTTTAGTGGTGATACAGGAACACTGTCCATTTATGAGCGATGCAAACATTTATTCAAATCCAAAAAAGTGTCTATTCCAACTTATACTGCAATAGAAACCTATTGTTACATTACATTTCTGATTAAATGTATCTCAAAATGATATATAGTCCATTAAAAGCCACACAGAAATGAAGTTTATGGAAGTGGATAAACCTTAGTGATTGCATGTGGCTTAATCAGGTAGTTGTCAGGGTCATGTTGATAATGTTGAAGCACTGGATAGTAAAGTTGTTGCATTTCTGTCATATCAGATTATAACTTAAAAAGTAACAAACAAGAAGAGTCTTGATTTTTTCGTAGTACCTACTTCCTCAAATAAGCAACGCTAGTAATGTCATAAATTATACGGTCCCTTTTGCTCATGCTTCCTTATACTATATTCCCATTTTCTCCTAAAGGTCTCCAGGTCCTGGTACCCTACAGACACCTGCTCTGTTGCTAAAGGTCTCTGATTTGTGCATGCCCTTATTTCTGGTTTTATGGGGAAAATATGAGAGTTTGAATTATCACAAGATAAGTTTTTCTCTAAATTTGTATTTTTCTTCTTGTTCTAAAAGGAATATGTTTTTGGAACTCTAGGTTAGATGAGTGAAAACAAAATATTTGACTTCTTGAACTGTTCTAGAGATAAGAAAGGCTACTTACAGAGTAACTAGCATGTCAACCAGAGGAAGAATAGAAAAATGTAGAGAGACCTTTGATACTGCATGGTTAATACTTATGCAGTAAAATGCTGAAGATCAAGCTGCATACTCAATACCAGCTGTCCCTGTACACATGTGCATTGTAGTACAGTCTCCAGTCTCACAACAGTTCATTTTTATAAAATTCTTATTCTGCTTTTTTGTTTAATTTCTTCCTTTTGTTATTTTAACTAACTTCTAAGTATAGATAAAATGCCTCACTGCAAACCACTCCTTTAACTGAACACTGTGTAGTGCGTATGTGCATGACAGTAGTCTTAAGAACTTACCGGTTAAATTCTGAAAAATTGCTGTAACATCTATGTACTACTTCCATTTAACACTGAGCATTTTCATTAAAAAAGAACGGGTCAAGATTTTTATTTACTTCTACCTTTGAGACAAGCTTTAGCCTCAATCAAAGTCCAATCTATTTTTCCTATCATTAAAATTTGATCCTTACAAGATTCCACTTGTCCTTCTCTTTGAATTCTATCAGTAATGTTCCTGTCGTTCTGTCCTGAGATCCTGAGGAAAGTAAGAAGAAGAAGAGCTGATATTTTTTCAGGTCAGTCACCATACATGTTGAAGATAAAAAGCCTAGATATTTAATTTTTGTAGGATTTTTTTCACTTAATACTTAACAATGAAACATCCTATATTCAACCAATCCTAAAAAAAAATCTGCCAGACCTTAGAAAACCTCAGTATATGTTGAAATACGTACAGACTTGGCAAATCCTAGTTTTAGGAGTCCTTTACAGAACTGCAGCAGTTTAAGCGAGGCAGCGGTTCCCTTTGCAGCCTTTGACAAGATTTCACACAAAGCAGTGCTAAGACACCGGTTTGCAGGGACTAGATCAGCAGTTCCTCTGTAGTACACAAAATCAGACACCTAAACATTGGGAGCACTAAAAGATAACTACTCTGCAACATCAACAGAGGCAATGGCACTTAAGATATAATGCTAGAGCAGCCATGAATTTAAAGGCAAGCACCCCACATATGTCAAATCATAATGACATCTGTCTTTCATCCATCTCTAACAATCATGCGAATTTGCAATTTACTAATCCCACTGATTATTTCTTTCATTTGCAGTGATGAAAATTAATAGCTGCTTGTAAACAAATACAGAGGAGAGCACCCCAGCCCTAGAGAATGTGACAAGTTAAATCAACAACACAACATCACCCACAGCAGGTGACTATTTCATTGCAGTTTTTTTCCAGATTCTTCTTTCTGTTTCCACAAGGAGACTGTAAGGCAGTAGCCATGCTACTAGAGCATAAGCTACAATTAGACTCCTAAATTAGCGTAGATGAATCCCTGTGAAACTCTATCATGGTTAGAGTTGGCAAGTGCATTGATCAGTGTATTTAGATCCTTACCAGGAAGGAAACACACAAATGAGTGCTGCTGAAACTATAAATGCCAGATTAGTGCTAAATTCAGTAACACTTAAAATTTATCTCTAATTTGTTATTACTCATCATTAACAAAACAAAAATGAAAACAGAAGCAAATTTTCCTGAACATTTTCCCTTTCTGTGTAGTACCAGACCACAAACATTCTCCAGCCAGGTCAGCTGAGTTTTGCCATATTGTCTCACTAAAATCATATGAAACCTTTCTTAGTCATATAATTACGTGCCTACATCTACCAGAATCAAACCACATTACTTATCTTCAAAAAGCCCAGAAGACAACCTCTGAACTACATGTAAAAACTCATTTGTCTCACCCTCCTTTAAAACTTTGTGGTAGTTCATCACTTTTCTGGTGATCTTTATTCATTAGTTAAAGAAATTGAAGGTGCTGTTAGCTGACATCACACCATGAGTTCAATAACTGAAAGAAAAAATATTTGCTCTGCAAGTAAAACATTGGGAAGGACTCACTAAATTCGATATTATTAACATGAAAGACAAGACACTTAAAGGTTACTTTGCTTTCCTATTTCAGCTACCCAATGCTTGGCCTTGCCTCTGATGCACTCTGCACACTGTTTTAACAACTAACTTCTAATTTATACGGAGTTTATCGGCGAAAGGTGGTTTTCACTGTTTCAGTTCTGAATGTCTCATCACACAGTGTGAATAAAGAGAAATAATCTGGATTTCATCACATTAACAGAGCAGACTTGTTTATAGCCTAAGTTATAGCTGAGGTGTGTCTTAAGCTGCATCCTTAATATCTGAACCTTTCCAAATGCAATGAAAATACATTCAGTCTTAGATTGTTTTAACAGCAGTATTTTTTAATGTGAGGAATTATTTCAATCAAACACACTGAGACTGATTTGTTGATAGGCCCTGGTCCATAATCCAAGCTGACTAGTGGAAATGAAGGCTCTCAGTCTCAGCATATATTTTTAATAATCTTAGATACTGCAATTATTAAAAAGTCATTAAAAATAAAATTTTACTCCTTTTTTCCAACCCAAACATTTGTGCTTTTTACATCTTAAAGCTGATGAATAACCGACAATAACAGCATTACTGTCTTCTTCCTGAAGATGGTTGTTATTCTGTGCATCCATGTATATTTGTGGCAGAGATTTTCTTTCCTTATTCCAAAAGACATAGAGATTAGAAAGTATTTTTAATTAAAATGATTACTGTTGCGGTTATGTTATTGAGCAATATTTTGGGATAAGTATGTTCACTGTTAGAAGAGTAATTCTACTTTTCATCTTCATGCTAAGTAATATTTGTATAGTTCATCCTTAAATTGCGTAAAATTGGATTTGATCCAAACTGCTAGAAGGTGTTGTTTTTAAAACAAGGCTAAGCAAGCACAAAAGTTTATACGAAGATACAGATTTGATTAGCATTCAGACAAAACAAGTTCAGCCAGGTTGGCTTGTGCAGTTATTCCAGTCTGACTCCAGTGACTTTCCACTACATTGACCTTTAAAGAGGGGCTGTATTTTGTTACAGCCTATAGTACTTTTGAAATAAAGTAATACTTAGGGTGGTACGATACGGGGCAGGTCATAACGGTTGGTAACATGCATTCAGCAATCTCTTATAGACATTTGCATTACAGCCAATTCATTAGCCGTCACAACAGAGTTTATTGGAGATAAAGAAAAATTTTAACAAAACTTCCCTGTGAGATTCTTCTGCAACACCAGTCTCCAGAAATTTTCAGAATACTCATTTTAGTATCTCCCTTTCTGAAAGACAGTATGCTGAAACAGTGATATAGGAATTCATATATAAATCTCCACTGGATCAAAGATAATGCAGTGAGTCCTACTTATAGTATTATTCTGGCATTTTCATAATAGTCTGAAATGTCTGTTTCAACCACGAGGAAACAGGCTTCATGCAGAATACTACAGATTCTACTATTAGTACGGCAACATATAGAAAAATTATGCAAACGCCAGCAACTGGATAATCAAAATATAGGCAACTCAGTGAATACCGAAAAAAACTGAACAATGTGCTGTTCAGATATAATGAAGACATTCCCAAAACGCACCATTGGAGAAAAAAAAAAAAAAGCCCAATTCAAAACCAAGAACGTTAAGTTGCCTGTCAGTGGTGCAGAAAGCCACCTGTGCCAGCTTCTCATCTGTGTGAGATTAATCACTACAAATGTCAGTGAGTCTAATCCTACCAGATACTGTAATGGAGCATCAGACAGGACATACTAGCTCAGTGTGGTTCAAAAGGACTTCTGTGCCAGGAAAGAGCCAATCTGCTGTAAAACAATGACTGTTGTTTTACAAGTGAAAACTACAGAGAATTATGCCATTGTACTCTTTGATAAGTTCTAACCCAGAGAATAAAAGACATAGAAAAGATGAATCCATGCTTTTTTTTTTAACATCCCTCAACTACTGCTTTTTCCTCCCATCTGTCCTTTCAAAAATCTGTGGCAAACAGTGTTTTCCTAGTTCCTTGCTTTGACCTTACCATTGATTTTGTTTGCCTGTTGAATTCTTGTTCATTTAGATGTATTGCAGGAGGCAAACAGGGACTTGGGTGGGTTTTATCTGTCTAATTTAGGCATTTAAGATCTAAATGTGTTATGTCTGGCTTGGTCACCTGTCACTCTTTATCAAAGAAAAGAAACTATGCTGAGATATGATTCTCATTGTATATCTAACCTATTTTATATGTTACTTTAGAATAATATAATTTGTTGCCTAAATTTGCTTATTTCTCACCACTGACTGTAAACTAGAGTACATGTCTATACTGTAGGTGTTTATACTTAGTTCTCCCTGTCTCAAAGAGTTCCTAACGTATGCACCACTCTCCCCAAAAAGCAAACAGGATACTACAAAGGGAAAAAATTGAAGCAACGTAAGGTGACATTCTACACTAAAAATCTGTTCTGTTGCACATTGCCCACTTGTGAAACCTTTAAATATTTTTTTCTGCTAGTCATATTTCCTCCAGAGGCGGTAGCTTGGTTGGGAAGTTATGTAATAACATTTCTGTCCAATGACTAACTAGGCAGGTTGGGGTGATGGTTTTATAGGTTCTTTTTCCTGGAATTTGGGATCATAGCAGATTACTGTCCATATGTCTTTGTGACTAGTTGTTATTGCATAATTTACTAAACACTGTACAGTAGATTACATCTACCTGCTTTTGGTAGTTGTTTCTTGCTGATTCTATAGGCATCTGATTTTAAAAGCTTTCTATCTTTCAAAGTTTTCTACCTATTCTTCAACTTTTTTCCTAAGCAAAGCCTACTCCCAACCTGCTCACTAATATTTTAATATTTAATATTTGACATTTAGAGCATACTGCTTCCATCACTGGCCTACAACAGATTTGCCTCTGACTGAAAGGGACTAATTCAGGCCTCACTCATGCTGTTTTTAGTAGAATGTGTAGCTTTTTAATACTTGCTTTCTCCTGCAAGTTGATTTTAATGTGTTAACACTACCAATATCTGTTTCTTTTCTCTTGCTAGATTCTTATCTACTGATGCTTGCCTGTCCATAATCCTCTGCTTCTCTTCCTGCACTATGTTTGTTTTGTTTTGCTGTTTGCTAGAAAATCCACTTGTATTTCTCTGTCTCCATTCTTCAGCTTTGGGTAATTTTTTTCTCTTTCATTATCAAGAGAGGCGCAGCTTTCTGCTCTAGGTTTGGCTTGGAAGTGTGTTAAAGGTAGATTGTTTGATCCAGTAGATTATATGGAATAGGCTTTCTGGCTTTAAGTTACCTCTTTGAAACCTTTTCTTTTTTTCTTCTTTATGGTTATCATGGCTTGACTATGTTGTTTCCTGTGCCAATTTCTGAAAAAAAACCCCCTAGATCTCATGTAGATAGGTCATATGGGGCCTGCTGAGTTGTTCTGGACACTTGAGCCATTTCTTATGTGTATCAATGCCTTTATTTGCATATTTAGAGCCATGTGTTCACATCAACTTTGGTTGCTCCTGGTTGAAGGTGGTACACATAAAATGCATCAACTCTCACTGCTGTCATTTGCTGTGGGTGCGCAGATCTTTGCATATCTAGAAGCAGAGAGCAACTTAAACTTCATACCTCACAGATCCTTTTATTGAAATAATTTCCTGTCTTCTTCTGAGTTTTTTTATAAGCTACCATCTCCCCATGAACTCAGAGGAAAAATCTGATTTTTTCCTTGATAGCAAATCATGAATATCAATAAAATATCCATGGTAAGCTCTAGATCACTGGATCCATGGTTCAGCAACAAAAATTCATTCCGGCCCCAACAGTACAGCACAAGACAGCACTAGTAGCAACAACCTGTATACTGCCTCCTTGACTTAGTACAGGCAAGAAACAAATTCAGATCAATACCCACAATTTGGCATCAATATCCCAATTTCTGTCAAGACATCAGCATTAAGAATCTCACTGTGTGGAGCATTGAAAATATGGTCTCCAAATGCACTATTGACAAAAGAGCGGGACATAATAAGAAAGTAAATGAAGCTGAATAAATGCTTGCATTGAATGTTAGATATCAAGAATGCATTAGTTGAAAACGTAAGCAAAAGAAACAAAGATATATTTCGGCAACCATCTCAGCATGCTTTATGGTTGCATCGTTAATCTGTGTGCCTCGCGTGCTGCAACGCAGAACATGGGGAAAGGCACTAGGCCTCATAACTGAAAATGGGAGGGGGGTTGATACCCAGCTTACGTCATCATTAGATTGTCTAATTTTTGCACAGACATTCTGCCTGTTTAGAGGCTCATTATGACTGGAATTTTCTAAATTTTCTGTGTTCCAGTCCAAGCTGTTTTAAAAAACCCAAATCATTACAGACTCTGGAGAGAAAAAGAAAAGGTCAGGGACTTTTAGGCACCCAGAGGAAGAGATTAGGTGAGCTAAGAACAGAGTAATATCAGAGAATTAATATTTCTCCTGGAACAAGATGTGAACTTCCAGCTACTGTTTGAGTTTCACAGTTATCCTGTAGCATATGCTGAGGATGCTGGTTATTTTGAGTATGCAGATGAACTGGTTTTTTACATAATTTCCTGAGGTACATGTGCTGAGATAAATACCTTTTGTTACTGTTGAAATGCAAATTAAAATGAAGACATAAAATTCTATAAAGGCTTGAGCAATTGCAAATTGCAGTCATTAATTGAACTCCTTTCCTTTGTGCTTCCTTGTTCTAAGCTTTCTTATGATCATCATTATTTAAATTTCATGTTGTGCAGTGCTAAAGGGCATCACTTTGCAACACTTGTAACTGTAAATATCAGTTGTTGTATGTTTTAAGATACCTTTGAACCTGAAAGTTTTCCCACAACATAGTGAAAAGCTACAGGTGTGTGAAATGTTATAAGAATGGGAAAAAAAGCAGAGTTGTAACAGGGTTGGGCGTATCACCTGTATGATAACCTTCTGAGGTTATCATATATTCATTTTACTGTCCACTTCTAACATTAAGATTTCTTGACCTTGACTCCTTTATGGGAGTGTTCTTTGTTTAAAAACCAAAGGAGAGAAGTCAACAGTGTACAGTCAGATGGCAAAGAGCTGAAGCCTGCATATTACAGGCCTGATTCATTTGTGTTGTTCCAACCCATGCTCCAGGGTCCCAACAAGAGAAGTAACCACAATTGACCTTGTGAAGAATAAAAGCATTTAAATTGCAATCCTTTGGCAGGCAGGTGTGCATCTATAGGGTAGCTATACAAACAATGACTCAAATATCCCAGTTTTGTGGTTGTATTAGGATCACTTAGTAAGATTGCTTCAGCTCCTGGTGTTTCCTTTTAGGCTTGGACCTTTTGGGAAAAAGCAGATTTTTTTTTTTTCATGGTAGCGCCTCTGCATTTGTGTGTTGCATTAGTCTATCCACAGTATAGACACACTCCCCAGTTCCCTAATAATTTTCTCTATCAGACAGAAAAAAGCACAGTGACTGACAGAGCACCTTCCCTAGCCTGTACCCATGTGAGCTGGACCAGCACAATGGATTTTGAAACACTTATTTAAAATGTAATGTTTGTAGAAAAATGTCTTTAAGTAGGTAGAGGAAGACACTGGAGATCAGAACTGGATGAACTGCTAAACTAAACAAAGCTTCTGGGTTTAGAGAATGAAAATCAACAGCTTGTTGCAAGAACAGTCCCCAAGCCAGCAATTCTGTGCTGGTCTGCATCCTTTACTCTCCACCTGTTGCTTCTAAGCCATTTTTAAACTTTTTACTAATTACATAATTCTTCTAACCTTAAATATGTTTTTTAATTCCCAAAGTTTATTGTGTGCTGATTGAGGTGCATACTCCTTATATTGTAATTATTTACGCTGACGATGGCATTGATTTCATCCACTTTAGGTATTTACAGGTTAATTTCTTAAGTCTAAACTGGTCAGCTTACAGTCCTTTGAGAATAAGGGAAGCCAGAGTCACTAACTTAGTGCTATACCTACTCTTAACAACATCCTTGTCCACTCTGAGGACTCTCTTAGTAAATGTATTTATTTAGGCAAAATGGTACAAGAGGTTCACTTTCATGAGGTCTGCTCTCACAACGTTCACGGGTAGACTCATGTGAAGCAACTTGTCTCCATCCACAACGCACTTGGTAAGAGGTGACCCTTATCCCTGTCTGTTACCCCTTGTGAACCTAAAACATTGTTTTTATTTTTTGTTTCATCTATTTCAAAGGGTTTGAAATTATATGCAACTTGTGTTGCAGGTTACCATAATGGTGTGTTTATAACACAAAACTGAGGGTATGTTTCATACCCTGAGCCCTGGCTGGAGGGCGTAAGGTAGTGTTTGAGGAAGAGTTTTGGAACTGCATGTGGCAGAGAAAGCCAAGGCTGGCTCAGTCTTGCCTAGTCTATCTTTCGGGAATGACTACTGGCATAAACTTTCACCAAAACCAAGCCTGTTTTGTTTTGGAGGGAACTAAATAGTTAACAAAAAATCCCAAACCAAACCATTTAGGAGTAAAGTAATCTGATAAACTAGGGAACTGAGCCCCAGAAATGAACTAAGAAGCTAAATTATTTCATTGCATATGTATACCTTAAGAAAATAATTTTTAAATGTCTAAGGTAGGATGACATGAATCCCATTCTTGATTTCTTATCTGCTTTCACAGGATGAGCAGACATGAACTTCCTTTTGTCTAGAATAGCCTTTAACAGTAGAAGCACCTACAAAGGGGTTTCAATGTTGTAGTTTTATGCTGTTAATTTTTGGGGTTGTTTTCACCTTTAGCATTGTGATATGTGTTTGTACTTTGTGAAAAACATTGAAGGGATGCAAATATTCTCATGGGAAACAACCTCTGAGAAACTTAGGAAAAAAACTTCAGGTAGCATTTCAGAGTTTGTAAGGACCAAACTGGTCATTTATGTTCAAAAAACTTACTGTCTTAAATTATTATTTTTCATGCCATTCTCTCTCCCAAAAGCCCAGCAGAAAACCTTAGACTTCTTAGGCAACAATGAAAGTCATAGAACTTGAACTATATAGCATTTAAAAATTATATTATTTTTAAGTCATCTCAGTGGTTTGAAAATTTTATCCATGGTCTTTGACCCAGAGGTTAAACACAAACCCCCATAACATTAAAAAACTATAAGAGCTGCTTCTCTAAGAACCACATCAGCATTTTTAATTTTTTTTCCCCATTTGTATCCAGTCTTTCCTATATCTTTTACAGGTATATAGAAAGATATAACCCCTGTACATAAAAGAAAAATTCAGACTGTGTCTTAACATCCTGAGCTGCTATTCTGTTTCATCGCTATTTGAATAGCTGTTATTTATTTTCTGGTGCCCTACTTCTGACAAATTTCTGCTTGATGAGAGCCTCTGGGGTATAGATTTATAGTTTTCACCCACTTGATGAAAATAATTTTCTTCTACTGAATGAGATTGTGATTCCTTTATTTTTCTAAATATTTCCTTTCAAGAGAGTTATCTCACATGGCTTGGCACATAAATGCTAACCATATATTTATTGCTACTTCTATATACTTATTTTTCTTAGATTGCAAGCTCCTTGGGACGAGATTCTGCAATCTTACTCAGAAGTTAGCAGTTAGAATGATCCTAGTTAGTTCTCTCAGCCATGGACGTACCATGCATATATTGTAATAGCAATAATAGTAGATGCTGAAAAATAGGTGATGTATCCAGTGTTTTGAAGCAAAACAAACTGCATAAAGACTGAGTTTGACCTGGTCTGACCTCATCACAGCTGACCCTGTTTTGAGCAGAAGATTGGACTAAATGACCTCCTGAGGTCCCCTGCAACATGAATTATTCTATGATCTTATGAACCTCAACTGCTGGATTTAATTGTTGCTTTGCCTCTTCTGAAAATAAAATAGCAGAAAAATATGAATTCTGCTTTAAATTTTTTTAATACATAGATGTGTATAAGAGATATGTATATATACAAATATACAAATAATGGCCTCTTCCTATTCTTAAAGTTTTCTAAAATAAAATCTTACCTTTTTCAGATTTATTTAGTGTTTCTAGTCCCATGGAAATAAATTTACTATGTTCTGGTAAGGGAAACCAAAATGAAACTCACTGAAAATTTTATTTTAAGAAGCCAGTCGATGCATTCATCGGAAACTATTATATACTCCTCACCAGAATATACTTAACCTATGATTCTTGTTGACACTTTTTAGAGTGGTTCAGTTCTTCTAGGTTATATATTTTTCAGTAGTAACAAAGATTGCAAGTTGTACTTTCAGTTTAGAGTCACAGTTTTACTGTGGCATCAGTAAAAACATTCAAACTCCCGTCTTTCTTTACCCATTCCTTTCTTTCCTCTGTCAAAACTAGATCATATTTTGTGCACAATTTCTGGTAGGATTGAAGAGAACAATTTTGTGTTTGAAATATAAAATCAATCTTAATGTTAAAATTGAGCTATATGGGCTTTTTTAATATTTGAGAGCAATCACACTCTCTGAGGAATCTGTGTACAAACAGAGAACTGAAAGAAAATGGCGGTGTTTTTACAGTATGTGAACACAACCGTCTGATTTATAGTTCAATCTGTTAATGCACTCTGTTATTAGGCCACCTGGCAGTTTTATGCATTGTGAATTTAAAGAGGAGCTCAATGTAACATAAGCTTTACAAGCTGGGGAAATATTATTGAAATGAAACATGAATGAGAACCATTTAAACAATAAAATAATGTGTGTAGACTATATATTTTTTCATTTTAGTAAATGCACAGCCTAGGTTTTATTTGCTGAAGTTAGATGAGGTTCTGAGAGACTCCAACAATGAAACTTTAAACTAGCTTCTTTTTATAATACTGGCAATCCTATAGTTTGTGATGTTCACTTCAGTAAAACCAAAACCATATCTCTCTATTACACTGAGAAAGTGCAATTTGGAGAATGATTTTCACAGTTTTTTTAAGGTAATATTTAATTATTGCATGGCTTGAAGTTCATTCATCAGCAAGCTATATATACATATACAAGTCTGTACCAAAAATTGATAGAAATCGGTTTACCAGCCCACACTGTAAAAGGTCATGAACCTGAAAGAAAACAAAGACCATCTTAATAACAAGAATTAGCTATAAGCATGTGTATACATCTATGTAATGTACATACACTTACAAATATTAATTTTGTCTAGCGTGTCTAAAGAAGAGCAATGAAAGGTCTAGAGCACAAGTCTTATGAGGAGCAGCTAAGGAAACTGGGTTTGTTTAGTCTGGAGAAAAAGATGCCAAGGGGAGACCTTATCACTCTTTACAACTACCTGAAAGGAGGTTGCAGTGAGGTGGGTGTTGGTCTCTTCTCCCAAGTAACAATCAATAGGACAAGAGGAAATGCCCTCAAGTTGCACCAGGGGAGGTTTAGGTTGGATATTAAGAAAAAATTTCTTCACAGAAAGTGTTATCAAGCATTGGAACAGGCTGCCCAGGGAAGTGGTTGAGTTCACCATCCCTGGAGGTATTTAAAAGGCATACAGACATGGCATTTAGGGACATGGTTTGGTCATGGACTTACATGGTTTAGTGGTGGACTTGGCAGTGTCAGGTTAATGGTTGGCCTCTATGATCTTAAAGGCATTTTCCAACCTAAATGATTTTATGATTCTATGATTCTATCTCTCCTTTTGTTTTGGTTTTAGGTCTTTAAAGATCTTGTTTTTGAGCTTTCTATTTAACTATGATTCTAGAAACTTCCTTTTTGCATTTGAAATTAAACCTGAACACATTCAGTTGACCTCAGGGCTGGAGTTTTAAGTCCAAGAAGAGTCGGCAGAGCTGTAGATATAAAATAAACACTCTGTTATTCTATATAATAATAGGATAACCCCTCCTCACCTGGCACAGAGCCCTGAAGGCACCTAAATTTTCCTAGTTGCTTGTCAGCATGTCTACATTCTGAGCTGTCTTTCAATTAAGTGTTTGCTAATTTGTCCAATACCCACAGGAGACAATTTTCATTGGAGCTAAGAGTCAAAATGAAAACTTATCTGTCATTTGTTGCTTTTTGAACAATGTTAAAATAAAAAGAGATTTTTCCATGCAGTGGAAGCAGTGAATAGGACGGGCAGAGTGACTTTTTATTATGCCTGGCTAATTACTTAAGGCTCTCCAGAACTCCTGCTTTTTTCCTTTGCCCACAACTACAGGGACAGAGTTGGGAAGAATTGGGAATGGGTAAAGAAGTTGCTGTGACTTCTCAGGACTTTACTGGTCGTGAACTGGGAAGGCTGGTTTGCATTGTAAAAAAGTATAACAAAAGAGAGATCCAACAGAATTATAAATTTCTGAGTCACAGTTCTTTCCCCATGGCAGTGCTGATAAGCACCTCCCTTTATTCAAAGCAAGAAGTGAAGTTAAGCACTTTATACAGGAAATCTTGCAAGTATGTTTATTAATATAAATTTCTTAACACCTACAAGCATACTCCAAAAGGCACAGAGTAAAGAGGAGTGATTCAACAGGGAATTAGTGCACTGTTAAAAGACCTGTGTTTATCTCCCTGCAACCTTCTAATATTTAAAGCATATACAAGGCTTTGTAACTAACCCTGAAGTACAGAACCTCAAAGTCTTCCCTGGGTAGCAGTTTATTCTCATCTGGAAGATCCAGGTTCCTTATTTGAAATCAGACAGAGGAAAGCTTGAATTCAAGTCATTCACAGCTTTGATGAATACTATAATCACAGAATCACAGAATGGTTGAAGTTGGAAGGGACCTCTGGAGGTCATCTGGTCCAACCTGCCTGCTCAAGCAGGGCCATCTAGAGCCAGTTACCCAGGACTATTTTAACATGGCTTTTGATTATCTCTAAAGATAGAGACTCCACAACCTCTCTGGGCAACCTGTGCCAGCGCTCAGTCACCCTCAAAGTAAAAGTGTTTCCTGATGTTCAGATGGAACTTCCCGTGTTTTGGTTTGTGCACCATTGCCTCTTGCCCTGTCACTGGGCACCACTGAAAAGAGCCTGGCTCCATCTGCTTTTCACCCTCCCTTCAAGTATGTATACACATGGATAAGATCCCCTTAAGCCTTCTCTTCTCCAGGCTAAACAGTCCCAGCTCTCTCAGCCTTTCCTCATAGGTGAGATGCTCCATCTTAGTGGACCTTTGCTATACTGTCTCCAGCATGTCCATGTATGTCTTGCAGTGAGGAGCCCAGAACTGGACACAGTACTAGAGGTGTGGCCTCACCAGTGCTGAGTAGAGGGGAAGGATCATCTCCCTCAACATGCTGGCAGTACTTTGCCTAATGCAATCCAGGATACCATTCACCTTCCTTGCCTCAAGGCCACACTGCTAGTTCTCATTTAACTTGGTGTCTGCCAGGAGCCCCAGGTCTTTTTCTGCCAAGCTGCTTTCCATGTGGGTGGCCCCCAGCATATACTGATACATAGAGTTATTTCTCCCCAGGTGCAGGACTTTTCACTTCCTGTTGAACTTCATAAGATTCCTGTCAGCCCATTTCACCACCCTGTCGACGTCCCTCTGGATGGCAGCATGACTTTCTTGTGTAACAGCCACTCCTCCCAGTGTTGTGTCATCTGCAGACTTTCTGAGGGTACACTCTGCCCCATCATCCAGATCATTAATGATGATGAAGTTGAACAAGATTGGACCCAGTATTGACCACTGGCATACACTGCTAGTTGCTGGCCTCCAACAAGACTTTGCACCACCCCTTGGGCCCAGTTGTCCAGCCAGCTTTCAACTCACCTCACTACTCATCCAGCCTGTACATCAACAGCTTGTCTATGATGATCTGATGGGAGACAGTGTCAAAGACCTTACTGAAGTCGAGGTATCACTGAACCATAAGGTATTAGGCAAAGATACTACTACAAATTCTTTAAATTTCTCATAAAATGGGGAGAGGTAGATATCAACAGACAGAAGTTTAACACTTTTAGAAAAAGTATAAGTTTTGGCAGTACCTACAGCACCTCCACCGATGACAGATGGAGTATGGGATTACTCAATGTGATAAAGAGAGTAAACAAAGGGTAAAAGGTGAGATGGAAATCTTACTTTATGCCTTGGTCAGGGAACTAAGGTGAGAGACTGTCTCCTCTCACATTTCATTTTATCTTATGCAAGCAAGGGTATTTGCTAACTGAGCTCAGACATGTTTCTAAACTGCTTGTAGACCATCCAGTATATGAGAATTAAACATTTCTACCCAAACTTTAGACATCCACTATGGACTTTAGCTTCAGATGGTGAACATACTATTTATCTGTTCAATTGCACGTGTCATTATTTGAGAGATTTGTCTGAATTTTTCTTGTAGGCAATGGAGAGCTACACAGAAAGACCTAAAGCTCTCTGGAAAATGGCTCAATACTGTAACCAAAGCAGAAATAACTAGTACCATTTGAAATTATTTAATTTCCCCATCCAGTGTCTATCTGATGCTCCAGGAAGGTGTATGTTTTCCATAGGTTCTGTGCCTTATATAACAGCACACATGACTGTCTCATATACTCTGAGGCATCTTAAGTACCAAACACTTATGTTTTGCCAACCTTTGCTTTTGGCCACTTTTTATATTCAATTAATTGCTTTGGCAGATAATTAGCTTACATATAACCATCTACCTCTGCATACCTAAATGTAGGTGTACAGTCTTCCAATGAAAGAGTTCTATATTTGTAAATGTTTGTAAAACATACACTTTGAGAAGAAATACTAAAAGTTCATCACCAGTGTTCACAAACTGTCTAGTGCTCTTTGAAGAGCAATACTACACTATATGGTTGCAAATAGCCAGTGGTGAAAAATCAGGTTCTTAATAAGTTTCACAATTATTTGAGTGCCAGGTATATCCAAAGTGTCAGGACATGGAATCTGTCACAGTTTGACCATACTGTAGGAGAAGTACTCTGAGGCTGTTACTTCTTTACAGGCAGTGACTTCAAAGTTACTTAGGTGTTAAGACAACCATTGAAATGTCAAAGTTTAATTCTTCTTCATTAATGTATTATGACTAGGGAAAAAAATTAACACCTTTTCCTTTTACCTTCTTCATGTATATTAGGTAGCAACAAAGTACATGTAAGTCACTCCTAAACATGGGTCTAGTTTCAGCAAACTAGGAGTAATCCATTCCTCTGATGCCATATGGTGGTAAACTGCTGGCTTATAAATATTGTTAAGTGTATACGGAAATCAGTTAATGAATATTCACCAGAAGGTCCTATTAATGACTGAAGTGTAACTGACATATTTTTGTTACTGTTTTTTGGCATCAGAGAAACTGTTTCTGTCTCAGTCTCTTTCTTACTTAATAAACAGAATTTTATAGTGTATGAATTCAAGGAGCTTTCCTGGCTTTTAGGGCAGTAGGAGACTCATTTGTTTGAGTGTGTTAGTTCAGAGAATTGTTTACACAGATGGAAGGCTTGACTGCATCGTTTCTGTCCTATTTATGATTCTATTCTGCTTTGTTTTTGTTAATCATGATGCTCACAACAAGAAAACTATGTTTTTATTTCTTTAAAATGAGCAACATTGAAAAATCTGATAACAATCTTGGCAAACATCATTAACTGAAGCCTCTTTAGTAAGTCTCCAGAATTAGTCAAGATATAGAAACTTTTGAACTTACGAACGACCCCACAAGATCAAGGTCGAAGTACATAGGTAGACATGAGGAGGTGGACACTGGACTGCCAGTGTAATACTGAAAGAAGGAATGCAAAGGTACAGCACCTACTCTGTGAAAGCAGAGCATTTCAGTATCTGCAGTTGCCAGCCAGTCACCTTTCACAAGCAGAAAATTCACTCAACAAGGCTCTTTAAAATCTTCTTTCCTTGTAACAAAGCTGAGCTTAGAAGTTTGAAATCAATGCCTTGTAAAAAGAAACCAAGTGGGTGGCATTTTCCAACCATGAGACATGTCATTACCATTGACCTCACTACTCTTCTTAAATAGCCAGAGAAGGGCAACAAAATTGTCAATTAGATTTGCAGTGAGCAGGAGTCAGCCTTACTTAACTTGTGCTTGCCTGCATAATCATGCATATCTCTCCTCTATATCAGGAGTTGTTCAAGCCTATAATAACTAGGGTTCAACAAGTCTGAACCACCTTCCTTTGCTGATGATATGGAAGTTGTTGATTTGCTACAGATTATTCAGGAGTTTTGTAGCCTTGACAGAGTGTCATATTTTAAATTCCACCTCTAAGAATTTGCACTGCGGCTACCAAATAGGAAATAGTGGAAGGAAGTACAGTATTAAGCAAAACATGATTGCATTTTTACTTTTTTTAAAGACCATAGCAAATTTCTTTGTTATTCTGCACATCATAAAACAACCACACTAAATTTGGCATGACCTGCAGTCTCATCATAGGACAGGGTAAAGGATGGACAGGGTGCTGAAGATGAGAACTAAGCACCATTTGCTGAGCTATATGCAGATAGTGCTGTGAAACGTGACAGCATTATTACTTGCTTAGCCACACAATCCTACTGTCGTAAAAGCACTGTATTTACTGAAAGGTTTTTAAAAGGTTTAAGCAGGTTAGATTTAAAGCTGATGAATATGCTTATCAACTTTCATAGCTGTGCACTATTTCTTCAGTATGCAGAGTCCACCGTAGAAAAAGTGCTGTTTCAAAATTGGTAATTCCTCCTGCAACATTGGTGTCTAGTTGTTCCCTAGAAGAGAAGCCCTCTTTTAATATTATATCATTCTAAGCCTTCCTTTGCATAACAGCAGCCTGTCTCTTCACCTAATCATGGTAGTCGACTTCCCTATTTTACAAATGCATCCTATGGCTGAGCTGTTCTAACAAAAATGCACTGACTCACATTTGAGTCTATGGTTCTGCATCCCAAGTCACACCCTGGATAGCAAGGTTAGAAAACTTTGGCGTGCTGAATACAGGTGCACAGTAGTCCTGTTAAGCATTAACAGTTTTGCTCCTCAACTATTTGTACAATGATAATAATCTCACCTACCTTTTCAACACGCACATACTTTGTAGCGTAGGTGATGGGTCCTTTCATGTAGATCAAATATATGGTTCATTAGGAATTCCATACAGTGGCTAGATTAGGTACCCATGAAGGACTTTATTTCTATGATGTGGTTAAAGATGTGACTTGAGCAGGATTTGGAACCCTTTCTCATGTACTTTTTCTCTCTTCAACATCCACCCTGGAGGTTTTCTACCCTACCCATTTTTCAGGTGGTTGATCACCTCTTTGTTGCACACTGGACTTCATTGACTAGCTGCATGTTAAACATGTTGCTTCCTGCTTTCTTTCATGACAAACCTTATATATGAGAGGATCTTGTAATGAATATCCACAAAGACACCTCAGAGATCTCTCCTCTTGCCCCCCACAATATGTACATGGTGGATGTGCCACATCTGCTGCTTTTTGTGCTGACTCCTACGACCTTGTTAGGTTCTGCTCCTCATTTGTTTGCTGCTCCATCTTTTGACACTTGAAGGTTCAGAAGACACTGATCTAGATTCAAAACTGAATTATGGAGCCTTCTTCCACTAAAACTACTTGTTTTAGAGGTTTCACACACAAAAAAACCCCTACAGGGCTAACTTTTCATTTCCTCTAACACTACTGTTTTCACTTAACACATTTCTAGCATTATCTCCTTCTGCTTTGCCCCAAATAGATATTTTAATGCTATAAGGCCTTGTTTGCTACAGAGACTAACATTTTTCAAGTGTTATTCCACGCAATTCATCACATTTACTTAAAACACATCTAGTAAAACATAAAACATAACAAAATTAGTCTCATTTATTTAAAAGTGTACAGCTATAAACTACTACATCACTGAAAGAAATCTCAATTAAGCAGAATTGCCATCCCCATTAAGCAGTAGTCATTGCCATTAAGTATCATTGGACTTAAATTGTTCCCAGGGAGACGTCCTGATTAAGCGGACTTCCTAGTTTAAGTGTATCTCAATTAAACAGAATGTGCTGCATCAGCATTTCATTTTATGAATGCACTGAGAAGGCATTTGATTAGGATTTTGAAATGGTTTGTGCTATCATTATTGAAAATTTGGATGGGAATGCAAAAAGAGCTTTTGGGAATTAGTATTTATGGCAACTAGGCACCTACTTCTTGGACTCTTTTAGCAATGACCACTTAAATATTTTGATGTGGTTTGTACGTACTAGTTTGGTTCTGTGCAGGCATGATTAAAAAGATCTTTAAAAAGCAAATTTAGGATCAGGTGTATGCCTAGTCTTGGAATCATTTAAGGCTTAACAGATTTGATTTGCCTTTTAAAATATCCACATGGGTCCAGAGAGCTGGTTTTCTGCACATGAAGTTCAACATTTTAATGTTTGTTTAGAACTTGTCAGTGTCTTCTTATGTCCATGCATGTATCTTATCTCACTCATTTTTATACATCAGATGGAAGCATTCTGTATTTTCAACCTAATCTGAAAAAAAATGTAAGCCATAAATGAGAAAGATTCATTGTGGAACCCCGTTTGCTTCCAACCAATATGTATTTCCAGAACAGGACTAGATTTTTTCCTGCATTTTTACAGAGATTTCTTAAAATTCCAAACATTTTCTAAAAATTTAAGTTGTAACGTAAATAATTCTCATCTGCCTGAGCCAAATAAATATGGGATCCAGTGTAACACAAAAAGCAAATGAGGGTAACAGAACTATTATTTCAGGAAAGAAAAAAGATGATGTGGATATTTCAGTGGTATAAATGACTCATTCTGTAACTTCTATTTCATGAGACTTGATTCTGATGTACTTATGACAACAGAAGTGAAAGGAAACCCATTTTTGAACAATATTGTTAATATGAGAAAGAAATGAGGGACTACCGAGTGTTAGAAGTATCTCTTCACTTATCATCTAGCCAAGAGTGGAAAAAGACCATGCAAGTTAACAGTGTTTCCCTGTGAGTTTCTGTAAACCTAACCAACCTTCAAAAGATATTGACAGTTTATTCCAATGAGATAATCAGAATAAAAGGATAAATGCATGGCAGGTATTTTATTTTTCCCCTCTGGCACTGCTCTGATCTTGCCATGTACAACCATGTTCCAGTTGCACAGATGAAGTCTGCATCACCTTAGAAAATGGGAGTCCACTTATCCACTAATGCAACAAGGTATTTATCCGCTTAATTCCCATTAGCTTTAATGGGAGTTACATGCCTAATTCCGCTCAACATTGGTGAGAAATGCACCTTAAATTTTCAGCTGCTTGAAATAGCAACCTCTGCAACCACACATAAGAGATTATAAATAAAGAAACAATAGAAACAAAGCAGGCTCCTAAGAGGTACCAGCAGTGTATAGATAGAAGCAGACAATTTTTCCCTCAGCAAGCTTTTCTGCTTAAATCATTTTAGTAAATAAATATTTAACAAGTGACAGAACTTAATTGATGTTTATATTTACATGGCAGTTAATTTATATTCTGCTAAAGCTGAATCCTCCATGCACAATAATGCTTTATATCCCTCCATGGTGGCAGACACCTAAACAGCACAGTTGTGTTTTTAAAGAAAACCATAACAACAGAAAAATGCACTACTCCAAATACTATATAAGTCATTACATTTTTTTTCCTCTCTTCAGCTGTCAGATGTATTGCATTATATTATCAGATTGATAGATCTAGTGTTATTTCAACATTTACCATTTTACAACAACAAATAGAAAACATATAAGGAAGCGTTGGTAACAAATCTTTCTTAATATGTATGTGAAGTAGACAGTTAGTCTAAGAGAAAATATAACTGATGACAGATTTCATTTCAATCTTCTGGTGCTTATTAAGATGTCTACAAAGAAAAAAGCCATACCTGAATACATCTCTTCCTGCAAACAAAGGAAAGTTTTAATTGCTTTAATCAGCATTTGCTTTGTCTTTGCAGTGACATAGGAAAACAAGTCAGGTAAAATCAGCAATGTGTTCTAAAGGAAATTTCTAAGCAGAGACTTCAGATAATTTCTATTATTTGTGTCTAGAACACAGTTAAAGTCTATGTTACAGGTGCAACGTAATTCAAAAATTCTTAAATCCACCTTATAAAATGGATTTGTACTTCATTTTATTTTATACCATTTTTACATGTGGAGAAATAAGTCAGCATAAATCTGACCAAACCCCTCTCCCAAAAAACCCCTACAACATGTGCTATAGAAGCTATGTCAGGTTTTAGAAATCCGAACACAGCCCAAGGAAACAAGCTGCATGTTGAGGGAGATGTGCTGCTAAAAAGTTAATAATTTGACAAAATCCATGTCAAACAACATGGTTGGGATAATGGAATCCATTATTTCTTTCAGCTCATAGGTTTTGATTTTATATCTTGATGATACACGTAGCTCACTCCTCACCAGAAAGGCCAAAAAAGACCCTTCTGCTATTAAAAAAAAAAAAAAAAAGCATAAAAGAAAGGTCAACACCCAAACCTCTCTTGAGGAGGAAATGGGAATTAGTGCTCATATGCAGGAAATACACAGCACCTTCTAGATGAAGTCTCAAAAGGGAATCTGTTTTTCAAATTTCTAAACGTGTTAGATAAAGGCTTGGCCTAGCTGAAGGGATCGACCATTCACCTGTTCAGAGCAAGTATGATTTCACCCAGTGTTTCTTCATTTGTTTGCTCTTGTAAATACATAACTCTTGTCCAGCATAGTGGAAGGTAGGAGAGAGATGAGACTCATGCCTTTGTCCCTTTCTGCATCTGAAACAGGATTGCTCAGTGTTAAGCCCCATGAGTTGTTCTTAACTGTGTTCCCATGGAACATTCCTAGATGTTTCAAACATTGTCAGTATCTGACAGCCTCTGCCAGGAGGTTATGCCTGCTACTGCACACAGCTTGCATTTGCAGAGATACACGTTTTAAATGAATACTGATTTTAAATGTCTCTGGGCACTGAATTCTTTGAGTAGACCTCAGTATGTGCAGTGACTCTTACACTGTCATCGTATACTGTGTGTTAGATCAGTAGCAGGCTAGGTGAACATTTGGTTTCTGTGCAACCGGTATAACTGTGTTTCTTTAATGTAAATACATGCACCAAAACGCTTTTATGGGAAAGTCTTCAATGTACAGTAGGACAAGAGGCCTCACCAGCCTCACCAGCTCTTATTCCCAGAATATCACCGAACTTAATGTCATGGCTTCCCTCAGACTGCCAAGTAAAGAAATGGGGCTGAGAAGAAGACACTGATCTTTATTTAGCCACTCTAGGTCTTTTTTTCTCTGGATGCAATAAATTTCTCATCCTTAGCTGAGAAAATTGATTAATCCTATTTTCAAGCTGCAGCAAGGGCCTGAAATACCTGCACATCTCTTCACAGACACTGAGGATGGCTCTTTGCATGCCATGAGACATCCCCCAGTACACAGTCAAAATGCCCTGGCTGAGCATACTGTTTCTATGACCTAACCTCAGCATCTAACTGAGGTCTGTGATCTTCCCAGGCTCACTGTATGTTCAACACACCTCTTCAGAGGAGACTTTGAAGAAAAAGGTTAATGTAGGTGCTCTGAATCATGCTTTCTGTGGATCTAATCTCTCTCTCTCCATGACCTAAACAGAATTTAGGAAGCCCAGCCTAGACATGTCTCTTTTGCGCTTAGAGTTAGGAGTAGGGCATTTCTCCCTCAGGGAACGTCTTGGTCCCTAGAAAAAAACACCAAACTATTATAATACAGATCATGAGTAGATACAATGACAAAATACAATGACAAAACTCCCACTGACTTCAATAGGGCCAGTATTTCATCCTATGTGACTTCAAAATAGCCACAAAATGGACAGTGTTGTGCTACTGTTTGGAGCTATTATTTTATCCCTAATTCAGACAGTGAACCTTTCACATGCTACGTATGAGATGGACAGATTCATACAGAAATAACCCTTCAAGGATAACCACCCTTTTTAAATCACTGAAGAATCTGAGTGGGACCTTAATCACTAGCACAGACTGGCAGGTCATTTTTTTGACACTTGCACACAATTTTGAAAATCAGCCAGAACTGACAGGTGCAAAGTTTCTGCACTCCTGTTATACACAATAATTCAGTACTGAATGGTTATATGTGGCCTTATTTTATATATATATATACACAGAGAGAGATGTTTTGGCAGTAACTGGTGCCCAATAATATAGGAAGACAGTACAAAACTGCTCAAATGAAGCAGTGAAAGAAAATTTAACGTATTTATTAAGATTAGTATTTTTTCTCATTAAGCTTTCCTGTAATATTACATGTTTTAGCACAGTTGGTAGGTCTAAAAAGTGAAGGAAAAAAAATGTAACAAAGGTCTCACTATTTCCATGGTAAAGCCATCCCTCAGACGGCTTAGTCCTGAAAACCCTCGCAGCAGGCTGAATTTATGAATTTCAGTCAGTTTTCTGTAAACATGTAAGCATGTGGATATTTGTTGGATCACAGTCTAAATCAGCAGTGTATAACATAGAGGTCATCAAGGAAGGAGCAGTTCTGAGCAAAGGTCTTCAAGGCAAATTCTCTGGTTCTCCATCCTTCGCTTTCTCCTCACACTTACTCCTGTCCCCTACAGAGTTATGGGGGGACCATGATTGACACACTTTCCCCTCCCCCCCCTTTAATAATGTACTGAAATTATGTATTTTTATTTATTGACATTTTAACTTTCACACAATATCATAATTTTGTGATTAACATTTTGCATGATTAATGAGAGGAACCAAAAATATTGGTGAATGTTTGATTTTTTTAATACAAGCTACTGACCTAATTCCCTACACACTTCCGAACATACTTGTTAAATAATGGAATTAATAATCAGCAAAACAATTCAACTGAAAAATTCACTGATACCAATATTTCTCACAAACACTGAGTGTGTGGCTGCATCCAAAACAAAGTCTAGGTGAAAACCCTTGCAAAAGCCTGACAAAGGGATCATGGGAAAAGGAAGGAAGTTGGAAGATGCTGCTGAACTCACTGCAGAGATGTTGAACACAAGTTCCCTTGCTGAAAATGTCATGGTATCAAAACCAGCTCCTCACTGCCTTTAGGCACTTCTCTTGGGACAACTGACACATTTTTCCTCTAATATTCTACATCGGTTTTTCAACCATTAAAATGGGTGAAATGGAAATGCTTTATGATGGTATTCAGAGTACTTTTCAAAGGAAAATCAAGTCCATTCATTTCAAATAATGTGTAGTGGTTACTGTTTCATACAGGGTGCATTGTATCAGACCTTGGGGCCAGAATTTCAAGTCTCTATTCCTAGATATGACACTGAAAGTATGTTTATATGTTTTAATAAAATATGATTTTTGTTGCACGGATGGCCTGTAGCATGTGCAGTATGAATATTAAATAATGAAAACTTCTACCTTTGATTTTTAATAAGTTGGCAAAACAGAGAAAACAATAGAAAAAGCTTTCAGAGTTGTAATAAACATGCTATAAACTCTACTGTATTTAACAGAAATACATATTAGCTTCAAATGGATTTAAAACAGTTACTATATACCTAATCACAGGTTTTACCTTTTTTTGGTTCTAATCTAATAACTAATGTAATCATTATCCAAGCAACCATTGTAGTTCCTCAGAGAGAATAAGTCTTACAAAGGGTGGGCATGTTATATTAAGTTTCATGCTTCGTTTCCCTGAATTTTTGATCTTTTTTCATCAGAATATTAAAGACACTGGCACATTTGTGTATGAGGTCCAGAAATGCAATTGTTGAATTGATGTTAAATGTCTAAAATTCTATAAAAAGGGATGAAATATTTTCATTAGATAAGACTTTTTGGCAATAAACATTGGTAATGAAGGGGAAGCCAATAATTTTTCTAATTCCGTATTTTAATATAAAACTGACGGATTAAAATAAGATCAATAAGCATGTTATTGTCCTATTACTATGAAGTGTATCTCGGTTACACTGAACTATAATAAACGACAGGAAAAATAATCAACTTAGTTGGAATAAGTGTCATACAATACTTTGTATAAAAATAAAAAAACATTCAGGATAGAAATCCCCAAATTATTATTAAGCTAAATACCTAACAAATATCAGTTGAAAAATGCAAGCTATTCATTCAATAAACCAAAGTATATGAAGAAAAACAGAGTGGGATAACATTTCATACCACACTTAATTTTATTTATTTAATCTTGTCTCAGGCGCCTATAATATTTGTGTTATACAATTACCACAGTACAAAACACTAAAAACACTGAAACAAAATTCAAAAAGCTCAGATATCTCACCAAGACGACATCAATCAAACCTCCCATCAAAAGGAATCTATTGCTTACAGGTACAAAGAACAGGAAAAAAGGGAATAGCAGGAATGGGTTACACACTGGAGAGGGCAAACAGTGGTCAAGCATAAGCCATCCCAAATCATGATGACTGTTTTTACAGTGTTGTAGGTGTTCACAGTACTTTAGATACAAAACCCCACGTAACTCTGTAGCAGCAGATCTCAAGCCTAAAAACTGTCAACTCTCCAAGAACAGCAAGAAAGGAGGGGACAGGATAACCAAATAATGTTAAGCATGGATAAAACAAAACACACATACAGTAAATGCTGGCACATTCTGTTAGTATATTTGCCTTTTAAGAATGAGACTGTAAGCATGGAATGAGGTCAGAAAAGGATTTCATTTTTTTTTAAAGCATGACACATGTAATCCATAACCCAAATAATCTTCTCACAGACACTTGAGAATTGACCATAAAGTGAATAAACCTTGCAGCATACCAGAAGTGAATAGCTCACTCTTCTCCAGAAGTGCAAATTAGAGGCAGGTTCTGTGTGAGCTGCAGCATTCAGGTCAAGGAGGTGTGTTCAGGATCAAAATGTGACATTAGGTTCGGTAAAGGACAGAGACAGATATCATAGTTCCTAACCTTTAGCAGTGTCTCCAGAACTGATTTTGTAATGTTGCATTAGGTACCTGAGATACTCTCCTCTCTCGAAGGGAGCCACCCGGAACAGCTAAAGATGGTTAAGTGAGAAACACCAGTGACAAAACTCAGCTGAAGCCCCATGCCTGCCTTAAGTTGAGATGTCTCGCTGGGGACTTTGGAAAGACACTTTGCCACCTAAGAATCCATACCGCAAAACTGATTTTTGAAGAAAAGCTCCTCCACCCTTTTTTTTTTCCCTGAAGAATTAAAAAATATCTTTCCTTCCTATTAAAAGAAAAATATACCTCTGTGTAGCTGTTGACATTCTCAAACCTGTTTCTCACAGTAGAACACTGCAGCCAGTTTGGGTATATCTGTATCAGTACATAAAAAAGGGCCAAGAACTGAAGTCTCTGACTTCGAGACCACAAGGCTCTGACTGACAGATTTTATACTCCTTAGGACTAGCCTCCTCTAGAGCACATCCACCCTGCAAGCAGCAAAGTAGGGTATGAACTAAGAGTTAAGCAGTATGGACAGCAAGGATTCAGTGCTGAAGCCTGCTCTGCTGTTATGTTTTATTTAGGAGAACTAATCTACTCTGGGGAAGGAGCACTGTTCACCCTCCCTGAGAAATTATGCAAGAAAAACACGAGGTTTGTAAAAAGGGGTAACAGAATGTATTACACCAGCTGACTGAAACTGGGCAAAAAGATAAGCTTTTGGGACACAAACTCTTTTACATTTCTGTTGTAGAAGCTTCAGTTTTGAAAACTGAATACATGTTGGAAGAAATTGCACTCTTTTTAACCTTGTTATAAGATATGCCTTACTGTGCCAAGGTGGATTTGAGATTTGTTGGGCGGAAAGGGAAAACAAGCTGGGAATATGGCTTTCCAGCTGAGAGAGTAGGCCTGCTTAGTGACTCCAGGTTCTGTCCCCCAAAATATGTGGCATTTTGGCATATAAGCCAATGATCATTGAGTGCAAAATTTAGCAACGTGGCTGCAAGCAAGGGCAAGAAATACAGGTCTCTCCCATTGAAAAAGGTGCCTTAAACATTCACACTCAGTGGAGGTTTTAGCAAATGCTACAGTCTTAGTGACCAGAATCTTCTCCCAAGAGGATGTGAAGGAACAAGGACTGCCTTTATGCATGCTCTAGCCAGTAGGTGTGGGGAAAAAAGAGCACCATCCTTTTTCATGGAGGGCAAGATTTGCTTTGTGTTTGGTGGGGGACTTGGTAGTGCTGGGACAAAATCAGTATGAAAACCCACTGAGTGGAGCCCCAAGGAAGCTTAAATAGAGAAAGGGTCCATTTCTGAAATGAAAAGGAATATTAAGCAGAAACTTGGGCATCATAGTGTGTCCCCTGCTGTTCTTGGAAAGTGACAAATCAAGGTGCCCAGCGAGCAGCAAATATTTTCAGAAGTGCTGTTTTGACCTTATTTCCACCTAAGCCTCAATTTAGGTGCCTAAGTCTATTCTTGGGACTTAGTACTGCTCCAAAAGTATAGTCACCCACGGTGAAACATGTCTATGCATCTGCAGTGGCACACACATATCTGTGTTCTACTGTAATCCCTGCTATCAGCTTAGACAAAATCATTGAGCAAATCACATTAATATTGTCTCCTATCATTACCTAGTTTAGGTGTTATGACTACTCATCACCGCTGAGAGGACAGAAAAAGTGAAGATTTGGCAGCCTTGGATGGCAGGCAGGATTCCTTGAATTTAGATGCTGTAGTCACAGTGACTGAGTACCCTGAATAATGTCTGGCTTAATTCATCATTTACAAAATAGGGAACTGATACCAAGCTCTGCAGAGAGGTGTATGATGATAAGGCAGACAGAAAGAACTAAACCCGTGCCAAATAATATTATCATTTTGTGAATGGCAGGTAGGTACTGACCACTATCCACCTGTTTCTCCCAGACTTTTCTTCACCACCCCAGGGGACCATAGTTTCTGATGAGTTTCACCTAGTTTTCACTCTGTTTTGGGTCAAGTTTCAGACTCTGAATGAGAAACCTGACAATGATACCAGAACCAATATCTTTGTATGATGCAATACAGATGCATCTGTATCTGACAGATACAACAAATGAGAGTTTCCTCACCAGCGAGTAATTAAAATTGTGCAATAAGAAAGTATTGTCCATCTCAGCAGTGAGCAATTAAGTTTAGTCATGAGGGTGCACAACAATTCCATCAGTATTAAACAGGAGGCAGAAGTGGGAAGAAACTGAGTAATCGATGTGTACTCAAATAAGTTCAACTCTACACCCTGAATTCCTGATTAATTCCTAAAAGTTTACTGCTGTTTTTACTTTGACCTCCTTTTAAATGCATCATCACTCAAGCAAACAAATAAATAGTGAAGAAATTTAAATGACTCCACAGAAAAACAGTAAAAGAAAAAGGCAACTATGGAAACCAAAACTTCATTCTAGCTCTTTCTTGGAACTGATCTAAGTATCACGTTGGAAACAGTATCTACAACAAGGCTATGCATGTGAAGACTGCTTAGATTGCACTGCGTAAGACATGGCTACAGCTGCGGTAAAAATTATCTTCTAACCACCCAGGAGTTTCATGCACAAAGAATGACCATATTCTTGGCAAGTTCCTACACAAGGTTAGGACGAAGGTGAATACGTGTGTTTATGCTCACCCGATCCTTAATACAGATAATCTGTACCGAGTACTTCTCCTGATATGAACAATACACATTATTACTGTTTTTGTGACCTTCTGAGAAATGCAAGTGTGTTATGAAAAGATGCAACCTTAAATTTGCATTTGTACTTTTTTTTTTGCTAGAGGATTCTCGTTTTGTTCAGCATGGAACACTCTGCATGATGTTCATCTGCAAGATCCTTGACTTCTTTAATCCTGAAAAGGCCTTGTTGCATGATTCTATGTTGTACCATGAGATAGTTCCATTTGTTAAATGGGGTAATATTATATTGCCCATCTGGCAAATTGCTTTGAGGTTTGCAGAAGGAACAGGCGTATTTATTTTAACTGTTGGATGTTAGTCTCTGCATGAAGTCACAGTAATTATATCTTTCACTATGCCCCTATCCAAGCACACAATATATATGTATATAAATAAAATGGAATGTAAATTTGGCCTTTAAGTCTTGGCTCTGGCATGTTGCATTACTTACTTTATGTCAGCCCTGTGTAACACGATACAGATCTGCATTCTGGTATCACTAGTTCGGTCAGAATCAGTGTTTGTTTTACCATCTTGCAAAAGCAATAACTCTTACAGCTGTCCAGATAGATACAAATCTCACTTGAAATATTCAGAATGAATCCTAAGATGGTTTGCTGGCACCCAGAGGGGAAAGTGTAGTGCTCTTGCTCCATTCTTCTACTAAGGCCTGAACACTGAGAAAAACAACATTTACAATTGAGTGAGTTTCCAAACTGCCTAACTTTTCAGTTGTGTGTTTTTTATATGTTAAATATGGTTCAGAAGATTAAAGTCTTCATTTTAGGCAAAGAAAGGAAATAATGTTTCCTGTCCCATTTGCCAAGCTAAGTGAACAACTGTTCCAGCACAATTAGAATTGTTAATTGATTTGAAAACATAGGGCTTTGAAGGTGGAAAACTGCTGACATTATTTCAATGGGGAAATGCACTCCTGAGAGAGAGCACTGCAGTACAATTTCTCTCCTTGTTTTGTTGAATATACATCTATAAAAACACTGTGAATCATGCAGTAAAAACTGCTGTGCTGATATCATAAATCTCTGATAATAAAAATTTCATTGTTGAAACAATAAAATAGACTTTTATTATAACACAGAGTATCCACCTAAACATTGTCCTTTTAGCTTCTTTGAGTTAAATGTATGCACAGTTTTACAGTCTATAAACAGATCTGGAATAAAAGTTAATAAATGTCAAAATTTGCATTTCAAAAAATTCTTGCTGCATTTTAGGGAAGATCAATCTATGAACCTTTCAACATTATGTCAAATGAAATGCTAATTGTACCTTTAGGAATTTCAGAGACAGTGACAAGAAACTAAATGCTCTGTTCCTTTGCATCAGCAAGTCGAGGATAATTGTATATCTACTCTTGTGAACTTCTAAGAAGAAAGAAAAATGCTAAGAAAAAAGGGTTTTCTATTCTTTAAGTCAGGAGGGTAAACTCCTTCAGCCACTCTTCATCAATCTGCCTTCAAATAAAGTGTGTTAACATGTTGACAATGGACAAATCACAGAGAGCTACATTTATTAATTTTATAATAGGTTTGTCAAATGAGCTTCAGCTAGAGATTTAAGAGTGAGAAACATTTCCATCCAGGAGCAACTGCCTTATTCTGTTCAAGTTGCTAGAATGGTTTGCAGCATAAATTTCTTTTTTGGGAACAGCTCTCTTCCTCCTCCATCCCCAAATATTAGTAAAGTACTACTTCTTTGAAGGGTGAAACCACTAAAATATATATAGAAGAGGCATAAGAGGTTTTTTATATCCTCTCTAGACAAATCTGTAATGCATCCCTTGTTTTGTTTAGTAATCAACCCTAGCAGTTTATCTCTAAGCAATACAAATTGTATGCCATAGTGGTAAGTGCAAGAACACACTTGTGCAATAAGGAAAGCTAGCTGGAAAGTAGCACCTAATTCAGGCTTGCAATGTTTTCCCCAGTATTATCCTACCCTCGCTATATTGAATATATTTCCTACAGCTGCACTGAGACTGTTGAAACATTCACTTACTGTGCAGAGATTGAGAGACAGAATAAAGTCGTGGAAATGTTTATGTTCATGTTAACCTATTCAGTCAGCTTTATCCTGCTCAGGCCTGGACTAGACATCTTCTAACTCTCTAAATGCTTTTATAGCAAACAGTCTGTGGTTTCCAAAACAGAGACCACTCTTGTCCTGTCTCTCTGGCTTATGGTCTATAGGCCTACATTTGTGTATTTTAGGTCGTTCAGTATAAAACCATTCCAAACAGTATTTCATTTCGAAGTTATATAACTCAGACATACTTCAGAGCTAGAATTCATATCTGAGAACCTATTTTTATTTGTGTTGCTGTTACATATCTGAAAAAGAAGCTGCAGATCCTCTACTTAAGTATTTGAGCCTGATCCTGCTGTCATTAAAGTGGAAGGCAATTTTGCGTTTGGTGTGAAGAGGAATTAGGTTGGGTCCTTCTATTCATAGGTCCACCAGGGTATGTAATGACTGCCATATTTTTAATTTGCACTAAGTAAATGTAAAATTCTATGCTCAGAAGTGATGTGTTTAAGTAATTGCAGCCCTATGTTCAGTGCTGGAACACAAGCTACTCACTGGCTCAAATGTTCTTGAATATTTAAAATTGCTATCCTTCAGTTTTCTTTCAAAAGTGCTAATTGCTGTGCCATCTCCATGTTATATGATAGCTACATTATCAGAAAATGTGGTAGGCATGGGCTTACCTACCTAGTACTTTTTTTATAGCAACTATTTCTGAATGTATGATTACTGTTTTTCAGTGGAACTAATTCCTGACCCTCCATTCCAACAAAATGTTATTCAGCTTCATATTCACCATATGGTGCAAAGGTATATTGAAACAAGAAGCAATACACATTAGAAAGAAAAGGATAAAATAAAACTTGGCATAATCTGCATAATTCTTTACATGCTCCACACAATGAATAACTATCCTATGCAGTAAACAATATTGTACTACGACATTTTGGGATAAGTAAATTTCAGCATTCCAGTCAAACTTTTAACCATAATTTCAACATAAATTGAATGGATTCAGTCAACTCACTGGGGTCCTTTCACCACCAATATATCTGTCACAACTATAAAGTTTGTAATCAGGTGGATTTTTATTTTCATTTCCCTTCATGCCTACATGAAAAAGAAGAGATACGAAACAGACAGAACTTTCTTAAGCACACTGTTCATTTTTTTTAAGAGTCAAAACTGCAGGCTAATAAAGACCATTTAAAATAAAAGGGACCATTACTCCTCGGTTTTATATGAGCTTACATGCTTTCATTGTGCAAAGTGTGTTATTAATTTAACATGCCAGATTCATAGGTTTCTGCAATATCAGGTTTGATGTATTCATTATCGGCACTCAGTACATTAATTCACGCTGAAGTCCGGTAAATCAAAATTATACCATCTGGCTTCCTGTTCTTAATGATGAATTTGATGTAGGGGTGATTAAGATTGTTAGGCTTTTGAATTTTAATGTAAAAATTAGGGGATTAAAAAGGCATTTAGAAATGACCAATAGTTAGAATAAACTTACTGACAGGATCTAATTTGTGTACTTGCTAGTAAAGCTCCATTTTAATTAGCAGCCACAGTCTTTCAGCACAAGCTCAAAGAGACAGAAGTTTAGTGATTAAGAAGATGAAGCTGTTAAATTGATAAATTGACCTTGAAATACTTGTAACTGTGGGGGATGGCCTAGTAGCTGTATGGTTGGTATGTTGTGCTACCGCATGGGGGAAAGAGTTTCAGGATTGACCCTAGTAATTCTGCCTTTTTAGATGATTGACCAGCTGGGGATGGGAAAAATCACAGAGGTGAGCTGCTCAATGTCTAAATTCAATTGCTCAATTTGTAAGCAAACAAATTCCATTATTATTTAGCACTTGCTGGCAGATAGCCTGAAATACCATCTCAGTTCTTCAACATCTTACTCACTCCCTTTGCCAGAGAGAGGTGCTAAAACAAGGTAGAAAAGATAATGGGGTTGAAACGACATCATAAGGTGAATGATGACCTTTCAGCTTCCATTGAGAACAGAGCAGTCAGGGAAAAATTTGGCTCCCACATGTCAAATGTTCTTGACAATTGCTAAGCAGTCAAATCTTTGACAATTCCATTGTACCTATGATATTTTATTACTCTAAACCAAAAGTGTTGCATATTTTTGCATGGAAATTGCTAGAAACCTTTAACAGGTCAGATAAGATATGTAAGAGCTATATAACATGTGAAGGGAAGAGAGCTCTGCTTAGAGTGTTTGAGTTTGTTAGAGCTGCACAACATCACGTAGATTCATATTAGGGCCAACAAGCTAAGGCAACTCACATTCATACATGTAGTAAAATTGAAATTAAAAAAAAAACGCTATTGCTGCCATGTTTTGGCAACGTTCCAGTTATTTGTACCATCTCAGAGAAATGTGATAATATGTTAGATTTCACCTCCCCTTTAAAATTCCTAAAGATAGTCACTAATATTGGTACACTGTGGTGGGTATAACTTACAAGAGAAAACGAATGCATTTGTACATATCAACAGTTTGAAGGATTCTTATTCCTTGGCAAGTCAGGGAATATTTTAAGTCTTATATTTTAGAGGAAATCGAATCTTGACTAACCACTGCAATTTATGTCATTTTAAATAAGATATATTTGAATAAGTATATTTTTCATGCCCTAAAAAGACTGATGTCTTCTTTTATAAGCTCATCCTGTGACACACTTGAGTAGGTAGGTATATTGATTTTTTTCTTTTTCTGATGGCAATGAAGTGTAAATGGAAAATATCAGACTTGGCAATCACTTAAACCATGTGAAAATTTCAGAGTGAAGGCTATTAGAGTCACTTTGTGATCTCCCTAGATGACCAAGGAAAAAAACATTTCTACATTTCTTCAGATCCTTTGTGTGACAGCTAAGGAGAATAACATTTTTTCTAATATGCCAGTTTTAGTCTCTATTTGAGAATAACCTCAGTGCTTTCTTATGTCACTAGCTGAGAGAAGATGAAAGACCCAGCCTTGTGTAAATGGCTTTGTCTAACCATCAGTCTTTAGCTCTGCATGGCAGCTGTACTATTGACATTAGCTTGTGCACTGGGTGAAATTGAAGTGAGTTAAATGTGACCTTGGCTTAGTTGTTGAAGTAGAAATGAACTCTACTGGGAGTGAAAAAAAATAAGACCAGTTTCTCTAACTTCATTTTTTCTTTAATGAGTTTAACAGCACTCTCAGGATTTGATACATTTTATAAAAAAGCTTTTATTTCCTTTTCTATTATACAGTGAGTAATCACCATTAGTAAGGTTAGCTTGCCCTTTTAGTATAAAATCCTGATTTTAGGTGTTTATATCCCAATTACTATAAAAAGCGGATCTCTCAAAAAAAACCCCACTGCCTTTCCTCTATGTTGCCTACTGTACTGTTTCACAAAAAACTGTTAACTACACTGATTAATTATAGTTAAAGGACTAAAAATATTGCAAATTGTTCAGTGTGTCTAATGACTTTGCTTTGTCTGTTAGGTTACACTGAAATTCACTGAACTACCTGCTGGTAAATCACATGCTCATTTGGGAGACATGCAGGTAAGTGAGGACGGTTTGGAGTCAACCCAGGATTTTTATCTTGCTTATATTCTGTGTTTCTTCCATCTGTACATGACAAGCTGAGATATCTGAAGATGGGCAGAAGAACCAGGTCTTCAACTCATTGTGTATAGGGGTTCGAATCAGGGGTTCGAATCAGGGGTGTACTGGGCTATGTACACCAGATATTCCCACCTGTTCACAAGACAATCTCAGAGAAGGAAAACAGAAGTGCAAACCTCACATTCACTGTTGGGGTAATAAACTAGATATATTTGTAGAAAAGGTCTTCAGAGGAAGCTGCATAGATGACGAGGGAATGGAAAGAAGAGCCATTCTGGGCTCTGTGACCCCAGGACCATTACAGGAGAAAGGAGGCCAGAAACTTTCAGAGGAAGAACCAGCCTTGAGAAACAAATATTCCCCTGCCTACAGAGACACACACTTCCCGACTGCTGCTGAGATAGCTCAGCTCTGCTGCTCAAACCAAAGACCAAATGCTCAGCTCTTGGATAACCCAGTCTTGGGTGCAGCAGTCCCAAAACTGAGCATACCTCTGGATAAAGGACAACTTGTTTTGGGGGGAAACCTACAGCAAAAGTACAGCAATAACAGCCTGGGGAGATTAGGTATGGGGTTGGATGCAGCCATATATCAAAAGACTACTTGTTTCTTCTGGGCATTGGGGCAAGCATTTTTTTTCCCGTAAGGTGAACTTCAGTGAACTTACATTCACTGCATTGAACAGTATAATATGATAAACTGCCTGAGGTATTGGTTAAAGTAATCAGAATGCTAGCTAAAAACAAGTGAAAGCTACCTGGGTTATGTCAGCTTTATTTTTTATGGAGATATATGCAGAAGCCTGTTCATTTCAATGAAATCTCTCCCAAGATAAAATTTAGTCCTTATCAGAATTTCCTTATTTGATATTTGTGACCCATTATTTGTGGGTTTTATGCCCAATAAAACACTATTTTCCTGGTCCCATTTCTACATCAGTCAAATAATTCCCACTCAATTACATTTCCCAAGCCTTCTTACGTGGCCCTAGTTTCGCTTTCTTACAATTTATTGCTTATAAGCAATGGGTCAAAGGTTTACATGACATATTCCACTACCCCTAGATTTTCTGTATTGCTCTTTGAAAATTGAAAATCTTTCTTTTCATCTTCAGTGTCTTTCTCTTACATTTTTCTGTATTATTTCATAACCATATATCTGTCCTTGGTCTTAGCCTTTCCAACTGCTCTTTATTTTAGTGTCCACCTCATTCATTTTGACTCATTTTCCCATTTTGTGCAGTCATCAAATTTCAGCCTGTTACTGCACATTCTGTGTTTCAGGTTACTTTTATATAAGGTGAATAAAATCTGTCTTAATAGTGATACTTTGGCCTTATACTTGTCTGATACTTCCCTCATTCACAACTGTTAGAACTTATAACTACCCTTTATAATATACATGTCAATTCTTAGGACATTAATGTAACATACTGCCAGTACAATACATCACCAGGCCTGCAGCAAACTTATCTCAGGTTCTCTGAAAAAACTTTGCTAGGGACTCAAGAAAGAATTTTTCTATAGCTTTGGTCTGTTTTAATCCATTTGAATGTCTTTAAACCCTTTTTTGCAAACTAAGCAAAATATCTCGATTCTGTAGCTGTCATAGTTTCTTATTGTTGAATTTAATTAAGTTCATAAGACTTCTGGATTAGAGGCTTATATCACCACAAATTCCTTTGATAAAATCAGGGATGAGTGAAAATTTCAGTGAGAGGGTATTTTCAGAGGTTTAAAAAATTATATACAGGGCCAGATTTCTGTTTTTAAGAAAAGCTGTCAAGTAACAGGAGTTGTGGACTGGAAATTGCAGCCGTTTCAAGCATCCTGCAGGTGCACAGTACAGAGCTAGGAGACTCTAGACTACAGAGGAAATACCTGGCAATGTCAGATTCAGCCCTAAAAAAGCACATGACCAGAAGCAGAGACACAGATAAGTCCCTGGACTACAAAAATCATCTCCAGGACACAAAACTGAGAAAATATGGCTATGTGTATTAGCGAGCATTTTCTCAGTATTGCCAAATGATTATACATTTCCATAGCTTACTAAAGGATATTGCAAATGAACCAATTAAGCATAGAACAGAATCATAGAACAGTCTATGTTTGAAGGGACCTTGAAAGATCATCTGGTCCAGTGTTTCATGGAAAAGGGAGCCTAGATGAGATTATTTAGCACCCTGTGTAATTGCATCTTGAAAACCTCCAGGGGTGGGGACTCCACCACATCCCTGGGGTGGTTGTTCCAGTGACTGATTTTTCTCACTCTAAAAAATTTCTTTCTCGTATTGAGACAAAACCCCTCAGTGTTACTTGTACCTTTTGCCCCTTGCCTTCTCCATGTGGCTCCTTGTGAAGAGAAAGCCTCCATCCTCTTTGTAGCTACTCTTTAAGTACTAGAATACTGTGAAAAGGTCACCCTGTCTTCTCTTCACCAGGGAGAAAAGACCTAACTCCTTCAGTCTTTCCTCATAGGGCAGGTGCTCCAGCCCTTTGAACATCTTTGTGGCCTTCCTTTAGACCCCCTCTAGTCTGTCCATCTCTTTCTTGAACTGTGGGGGCCCAGTCCTGCCAGAGTCACAAAATCACAAACATGGTGGTACTTCTTCAGAGGGGAAGGAGCAAAGCTTACAATTTAGCCACCGCCTTTTTTTTTTTTTTTTGGTATTTTTAGGTTCAGTTTCATTGTTAATTCTGTTTGACATCTTACAGATATTTTTCTCTCAGAGGATGTGATCCAATGCTTTCAATGTCTTCTTATTGTTAGAACTGTATAGTAAAGTCTCCAGTGTCTACATATGTTACTAGTGACCACCTGTCATTGTATAGAGCTCATTAACAGAGAAAGAGCGAGAACTTAAGAGACATAGAACTTAAAAGTGTTAGTACATATATAACCATTCGTAAGATTTTAAGATAGAAATGCACTTCAGAGTGATTGTGAAATTCACATATGTGGCCTTGTACAGCTTTAGAAAAATCCATGTAATTAATTGATGTCTTTACCTTTTAAAGTGTTTGGTTCACCTTTCATCTTACCAGTCAAGCTTTCTAGATTTTAGCTAGATCACTTCTTAAATATGTGCTACTTTGCCCTTTCCGATTCCAAAGAGATTATAAATAAACTTGCTAAAGGTTTCCCTATCTCTTCTGGGACGCTTCATCAAATGTGTACCTTCTGGTCCTTTAGTTTTGTCAGCCTTTAAACGTTCTAATTTCTAGGTCACCTCTTCTGGCACGATCTTGAGTTTCTTCAGTATGCCTTCCACCTCTGCTGTTAAATTTATGTCTGTTTCTGGCATCTGTTCCCAATCCTCCTTTGTGAACACTGAGGCTCAGAATTCATTAAAATTTTTAGCAATGCCTACCTAAGCTGTCAATAAATTACTTTCACTATCTTTTTGAGGCCTTATTGTTTCTTTCACTTGTGTCTTGTTCTTCTTAGTCAGTTTATCCTAACTTAATCCTAGTTTCTCCTTTGTTTTACAACAACATAACTCAGAAGTCACTCTGTTAAAAATGATTATAGGAACTGTGCAAGAAAGCAAAGCAAACAACTTTGTTTTCAGTCTTGTTCTTCTTTTTCCTCCATGTTGTTGCCTACTTTGTGTTCATTTTGCAATTTCCCCTGGCCCCCAACCTGCGCTAAATAAACAAATTTCCTGTGACCAGCTCACTTCTCTAATGCTAGTCAAGGATCTTATGCCTTCCAAAAATATAGTAGATTGGATTCTAAGGTACTCTGTACTTGGCCAATTATTTTAATTCACGCAAATGAGAGGTAAAGAACCATAGAAAAAGCTCTGGAAACCCTCATCTTGCCTGATTATCAACATTTATCAGACACAGATATGTTCATTGTATCAGTGAAGCTGTTCTTGGCTGGTTTCCTTTTTCTTCCTCCCAGCGTCTATTGAGATTTTTGAGAGAAAACGCCTAAATTGTAAATGAATTAAAAAATATGCAGGATTGTAGGTGGAGCCTTAGGGTCCACTGAAAACTGAACAGCTATAGCTACTGCCAACTAGTAACAGCTGCAAATCAACTTAACTATGTTTTATCTATACAAGACACTTGTATGATATGAACTAAATGTTAGAGATAACATTAATGTTTGTATAATACCAACATAATCCGTCTGGCTGTGTGCATGGGTGCTTATACACCTGTTTTAAAATGCTATAGATCAATTAAAAGTGCACCAATGTATTTGTATAACTCTTCTTAAAATTTCTCTGTATTCTAAATTTCCAAACAGTGCCTAAAAAGGTCTAGGTATGTGTACCTTTCATTTTGCAGCCATATGTAACTCTAGATACAGTCAGACACCACAGTCATTAACCTGTTTGAGACCCTGATAAATCCAGAGCTATAACTATTATTATTATTGATGTTATCTTTGGTATGCTGCTTAAATTTGCATACACACATCTTAGAAAAACCCATGAGTGCCTCATTATTTTCAAATATTTTCCTGTTTACCTGTTTTTACCTCTTCAAGTATTGCTAGTTTTTTCTTTTTTTTCCCTCTCTCTAGGCATTTTGTTGTCTATTTTGTTGTTTGATATTATTGTCACCTTGTCCACCCATCTGCTTCTTCAGGCTATTTCTTTCCTCATTCTTGACAGTGCCTGTATAATGTTTCTCACACATCTGGTTTCTCTCCTATATACTGGCTTAAGCCCTCCCTCATGTTTCTGTGTATCCTCTTAGCATCTGGTAGATCACTGCCTGTTTGAGGAGCTGCCTATTCAGAAATCAACTTTCTGCTGCAATGTTGTGAAACTCCAGGTAGGCTGGGGTGAAGCTACAGTAGACAATAATTATTATTCAGTGACTGATGCAAAAATCCTGTACATAATGAAAGAGCCTATTGTTATGCATATACTCATGGGGATAGTGTGAAGGTTTCTGAAGAAACCTTTCGTTTAAATCTTTCAGTTAAAATCTCATTCTTCTTGTTACATCAGTATAACTTCTGCACTTAATAAAAAATGGATTAAGCTTTGAGAGTACCATTTTTATAATACTTAGCCTGTTTGTTTATTCACAGTACTCCTGTTTATTCACAGTACTTTTAATTACTTACTTGAGGAACTTCAGCCACCTAGAAATAGTTAATAAATGTATAAGACCATGCAGTCTTATCCAGACCAACAGGTCTGCCCTGTGGTCTTTTTCCCTCAATATTTTTTTCTCCACAGACATACCTGTTTCTTGAACTCACGGATGCTCTTTGCTCTTTCCCCATCATTGCCCCATATACAACTCTCTGATTGTGTTTGTGGTACCAGACTTACTTTAATGCAACAACTCCTATCAGTGGAGCGCTGGTACCATATTGATTCATGTTTACTCCTAATATTCATTACATATGCCTTCAAGAGTTTACTTATGTCTTACAGGAAAATACTTGCCACACATAGAAGTGAGCCCACACACACACCAAGTGGAAGAGCTTTGCAGAGTAGAATTAGGAGGACGGGAGTAGGACAATCTTTCATCCACACTAAGGACAGTCTCTCCCCCGCTCTATGCACCAGTAACCACGCAGAGTTTGCATTTCAGTTTTCTTGCAGACCCATTGCTTGCCTCATGTTTTTGGTGGTTCAGCTTTCCCTTGCCTCAGACCCACTCCTTCTTCCTCATTCCTTGCTCCTGGGAAGAACACTGATGCCTATCATTGCTTTGTGGTACACAGGGGGAGCTGGAAGCACCCTCTGTTAGTCATTGCTTGCCTGACATTAAAATCACTGACAGCTTAGAAGACTAGTTTGTCTTTGTTTAAATAATTTTTTATCTATCATCATAAATGCTACCTTGGTCCAATAATGGCAGGCACAACAGATCTAAATTCCATCTGCGTGACCATCCTTGGCAGGTCTGTACACCTCCCGCCCTCTGAGGAGTGGCGTAAGCACAAAAATGGATTAATTCATTTGGTTTCCTTTTTCTAGTTATGTACACCATCCAGTCTGGGAGATCTATATGACTATTTTCAAATTTATTCTTAGTTTATATATTTAATCCACTTCTTTCTTCTTTAATAGGATGAAACGTCCATCTTCAGGTGTCGTTTTGGTTTCTGCTTTATACCGGTGTTTTGTCCATTACTTTATTATTCTTGCTGTTCCATGATTTTACCTAAGCAATTTGTCTCTGGTATAAAACCTTGTCAGCTACCTTTTTAAAATCTAAGTATAGTACACCCATTGAATTTCTCCTATCTATCATGGCAGTCATGTCTTAAAAAAATTCCCTAAGTTAGTTGTCACCTCTCTAGCCCAAGTCCACATTGATTATTGCTGTTTCAAGGAGTCTTAAAAACCAGAAGGTGGTTTTGAATATTTTGATTAAAGAAAATAGTTAAATTCTAATCTCTTAGGTTGCCTCTTGGTGCTTTTTAATAATAAAAAGTTTTATAGCTCTTTACTTCTACATCTAAGAATTATTAGAAAACCTTTAGCAAATTTATTTAGATAGAAAAAAATGTGATTTCACTGAGATCACAGTGACAAATTTAGTTGGACAGAGCATCTAAAAATATTTACCTAGTGTTATGTAAATAGCAAATGTTGTTGGAAATAATTTGAAGCAAACTTAGTAAGAATCCCCCCATCACTATTCATGCTCAAGTTAATGCCTCTATCGTGAAAACTAAGAATCAACACCAGAAATTTCCTTGCTCTCCTGTGCTTCTAAGCTATTCCCAATGGAAAGAAGTAACAGGAAATATGTTGTATTGGCAGCACCCATTTGTTAAAATGGAATGCTTTACAACTAAGTAGGGCCTTACAGCATTCCCTGAAATTGGCAAATTTTCCTTTCTCAATTTTGAAAAATTGATACCTGGACTGTAGGCTTTATCTTTAGTGTTTATGTGCTTTATCTAGGCCTTTGGAGGCTGTAGAGTTCCACAGAGGCCTCACTGTTTTGGCTGGTAGCAACAAAAATGTGCAGCCCAATGATGTGGTACATACTTGATCTGCTATCGATGCTTAAAGAAATCTCAGCATTATTTTTTTCATTACTACTCATTTAAAATCAGCTGAAAGCCACTGGAGGCAATGGAGTTACACAGGGGTAAGACTGACTTGAGTGGAAGGAATCAGGCCCATCATCAGCTATTCTACTGAATATTCTATTGAACTACTGTGAATGACATCCAGAGCTGAACCCAAGATAACTGCATTTTATAGTGATTTAATATTATTATGTTTCTGAGTGGGGCATGATCCTTATGCCCAAGTGCCAGAACTATTACTGAGAAAGGCTCCTTGATGTGGAAGGAAAGATGAGGTGATAGGAGGGAGCAAGGAGAACAATATAACACAATTGTAAGGAGAGACAGAAGAGCATACTGTGGTAAAATTGGAGCCAAGAGGTGTCATGATGAAGAGAAGAGAAACAATAATAATTTGCATTTTGTGCAGCACCTTTTAGTCAAGAATATCAAAACACTTTGCAGCTTAGCTTAGCTCTATCTGTTGCTATAAATAAGTAGTAGTAACCCATCTTATGAGTGGCATGTGGAAAACTGTAAGTGGCTTCCCTAAAGAGCAAGACCACAAGAAAGCTGGACATACTGTTCCGACTTCTAACACTTAGCCAATAAAACATGCTCCTCTGAAGGACATGGAAACATAAAGTAAAAAAAAAGAAAGAAATAAAATGATGTGATGACGCAGGAATACAACCTTCACCCTAGACTTTCATGAAAGTCTGTGTTTGTTCTGCCTCTGTTGCTCTTACAGCAGAGCCATAACTCGCAGCACTAATGGGATTTAACTTCTAATGCTCACTTTGATATTTCACTCTGGAATGTAGTGACTAGAGGAAAAGACAAGGCAGACAATTTTTCCTAACCTGCATTCTTACTTTTCTAGCACAGTGACTATCCATGAACAAGTTATTTAATCTTAACAGTCAGGTCCTTGAATTCTAACTCAAAATAATGGCTATCAACGCGACTGCTGAGGAGTAAGTGCATCATACAGACACCCAGAAAAACATTTATGTTCACTGGGAATCCACAGTCTGAACTTGATTCAGAAAATCAGTGTCACTGATTTTCTTTCTTGGAAGTGAGGACAGCACACCACTTTCTTTCTGTGAACAACTGGTAGCAAGTACCATTTCATCTTACAGCCTAATGGCTAGAGGAGTCACCACTTCAGTTTGAGGACGTTCAGAATAATGATGCTAGGATTGTTATTTTGCCTTGTAAGAAAAACTGGCAATTGATTTCAAACAAATCAAGAAAAATACCTTCTTCTCACTCTCTTCCTAAAGGTTTTCCTTCTTAGTAAGAGAGCTGCCACACAAACAGTTCATCTGTTGGCCTAAGTAATAGATTGAAGCCCGACTGGACAGGGAAAGAAACAAGAAGCTGGAGGAGTGACAAAATGTCCTGAGGTGGGTCTGGTACTTATGGAAACATTTATTTTATCATCTGCCAAAATACCTCAGGAGTCCTTCTCCTTCCTCTTCTACCTAATTCTTTTCCCTGTCCCATGACTCCTTCCAGAGTTTTTTGCTGCCACGGTTGCATGAAATGCTGAGTCTGCTGGCTTTGTTTGAGGGGAAAGAAATTCTGACGGGGAGTGGGCACAAGCACCTGTGAATGGGAGTAGGGGTGTGAGCCTGTTACACAAAAACAAAAGGGTAACTTGATTAACATTTAACAAGCTTAGTTCAAAGTTCTATCGCCCACTTTCCCAGAAAGAGTCCTAACCAGGAGGTCTGAGGCTGCTGTGGGTGGGAATGTTCTCTGCCTTCCAGTTTAAGATTTTCTTTGTTGCTGCAGATGGTTCAGTAACTGAAATACAGACAGACATGCATTAAAAAGTGTATTTGTGAATGCTCTCATTAATGGCAGTGTGCCACTTAAACATACCTTAAGTAACTCGTGATTATAAATGTCTGCAGCATCAGAACATTGACCTCATCAATGCACTTCCTTAAAATACATGCATATGAAGGATTATTTGAATCCTTGTGAACCAGCAAACCTCAGAACCTTATTGCACTTGGGGTTGAGTTATTCACATTTTGTTTTAAACCAGCATAATTTTCCATGATGCCAGGGAGGTTCTGTCCCATGGATTACAGGATATTTTGGGCTCACATATGGTTCCTGGTGTCTTTTTCTGACTTTGTGCACAGCAAAACATTCACTGAAGTGTCTAAAATCTACCTTAGAGCCACATTTAAGTCATTAGGCAAGAGTATTATATTGGGGGCAAGACTGCCAAATGCATTTTTGTGTTTTTGTGTGGGTAGAGCATTTTGGCCCATCCAGAACTCTAACTCAAAAAGTCATTGGTGGTAAAGGTAATGGGGAAAAAAGCAAAGGCATTGGGGAATGAAGCCTGAAGGAAGAACAGGAGAATTAGAAAATGTCAGTATCAACATCTGGTTACTTTTAGATGCAGTTCAAGGCATTAATCTCTTTAATCTGATTTACCTCAATCTGGACATATACCTGTTATCTATAAGGATTTTTATAAGAAAAAAAAAAGTAGGGTCTGTAGGAAACAGGCTAATATGATATCTGGAAAAAAAATGCTGCCATAACAACAGAGGAGAACAGAAAACAACACTTGCTTCTGCAGTGATGTACAGATAAAAAAAGGGTTATTGGGTGTCAGTGTGAACTGCTAAATATCCCTTCCAAAAATAAAAACAAACAGTAAAAGTCTAAATCTGAACTCATTTACATAAAAGTAAATGTATTGACTTTAGTTGATGGAATTGCTGAGTGCAACTGAGATTAAAATCTAACTTCATGTTCTCTTCCTATGATCAGACCTAATTTAACTGTGGGAGCTACACAGGACTTTAACAAGATCAGAAATTAAACAGGGCAGTAAACTTCAACAGTGAAAGAATAGAGCAACCTGACTAGCATAGCTGTCCCTGCTGCTCTAGCTTTGACGAGTATTATAGAAACAACAAACTCGAGCCTTAGTTCCAGTGAGGATAGTATGTATGAAATCTGACTTTCCTCATCTTACAGAAAATTTTCTGCATGGTGACCTTTTGCCAAAACAAATTGTATGAAGTTGCTAGCGTTTGCAGGTAGTTGGCAGTTTGCTGTCCAAAGCAAATATAAGAAACTCAATGCGCTGTGGCAGCTATGAAAACTGTTGTGTCTAAACAAACTAATCAGAACACAGTTCCTGAGACACAGTTCTTTATAAATTTTTTGTTTAAGGAGTCAGTTTATGGGAAGAAACATTGCGTAACTCAGTTATAAAAATTAAAGAATCTGCACTTAAACATGATAACATAGTTTTCTAAATATGTCTTGAAAAAGTTATGTATTAGATATATATACATTTGTATACAGTAATGCCTTATGAACAATGTCTTTTCTTTTTGGGATGATATCATGGACAAAATCATGGCCTTACTTCAGTCAAAGTAACATTTCACATTAACAAGGACAAGATTTTTTGAAATTTTTGATGGGTTTTAGTGCTTTTGGGTAGTACTAGTATTTTAATTAAAAAGAATGATGTATTGTACTGGCAGAAGTCCCAGTAAGACCTAAATGACTTATGGACCATTTAGTAGTATAACAAGTGAAGATCTCCCCAATACCCCATTTATTTTCAGGAAAAAGCTTACAATGGTTTCTCAATATTTTACTTTTTCCAAAAGTCCATCCTTAATTTTTCATAGAGAAACAACAAGGTATCGCAATTTGGTATAAATCAGTATTTCCCATTATGTTCACAACTTCAAATGCAGGCGTTCACTCTTAGTGTGTCATCCAGACTCCATTTACAATTCTCAACTTTTTTCAGCTTGTGGATCTCACAGATTTTCCAAAAGCAGTATGAATCCTCCTGTCAGCAGTTTTGCTGGCAATTGTCTTGGGGTTTTTATTTGCCTTTCCCAGATCAAAAGTTGAGAACCACCTATCTCTTCATTAGTCTGTGAAGAGGATAATTCATCCAACCTGTTTTAGACACCTATCTCAGGGCTGAATGAATCACTCCCCTGAGATACCTACCTATCCTTTTCCTTTCACTGTAGCTATATCTGAGGCTACTAAGAAACATAAGTGGAGAACTCCACCAGTAGCATCAAAAATATACAAAGAACCTGGAAATTTTAAGTACCTGGTGCTAAATTTTGATATCATTTCAACATGAAGTAATCTCACCTGACATTATTAATTGTTTATCCCAGTTTAAATTACAGTAAAATTTGATCATGACCATATAAGCAGGCATGCTTACAGTAGGAGACTCAGAAAAAACAACTTCTACATATTTTGGGGTCAATATAATAAAACAAGGGTTAATACGATAGGTTAAAATTTTACTCTTTCTGGAAAATACAAGAGTTTATATAAGTAAATGTGTATGTAAAGCAACAGTGCAACCATGCAACCTCTGTGTCTCACAAGTAAGTCACTGAGTCAATGTGATCACTCATATAACTAAGCACTTTACATAAACATAATTGAAAAGATTGAGCCCTATATTCCTGCCATTATACTTTTAGATTAATGTTCTAAAACTATGGTCTCTTAATAAATGTGGAAAAAATGGGAAATAACCTCCGTACTTTCAAGATTTGTTGGCAGTTTCCATTCAATGAGTTTTTTTTTTTTATTTCAATTTAAAAACCACCAAATCTCCAACTTTTCCAAATTCCATACGAATGAGAAATTCTGATAAAGGTATTGTAGCAGAGGCATCAACACATACTCTTTCCAAAAATAATGTGCATTTGTGATGCATACACTTGACCTGTAGCTGTACTTTGGCTCAGGCTACCTAAGGAGCAACAGGCCTCATGCCTTGCAGTGAACCTGCGAGCTGGAAAGCACCTGGCTCACATACAAGGCAGTGAAGGTGCTTCAGAAAAAATATTTTGAAAAGTGGTTTTCAAGCCCAAAAATGCAAGACAACCAGAGTACAGAAAAGATACCAGAGCTAAAATGAAGACATCTGTCTTGTCTATACTAACGACAAGCAGCCATCTAATTCACTCTATAAATATTACCATGATGATGACCCCAGTCTGAGCTCTCCCTGAACTGCAGTTGGACTGCATGCCAGGTGACTCTCTCCTAGAGCAGGGATGCTTCTTAAGGTTTGAGATCCCTTACCTGAGACAGAGAGATCCTTTCTTGCCCAAGGTGGAGAGATCCCTTCCTTGCAACAGATTCTAAGTAACTGATAGCTTGCTGAATTAACGGTATTGAAGCATTACTAATCCATGTAGCTACTCAATATTAATTATTATAAACTTTATATAGATAATTGCATTAGAAACAAACTATTGTCCAAGTCTGAGACTAAGTTTGGACCTAGCCGCACCTAGACTCCATAAGGAGTTTAGAAAGCATGGGGGCCCACTCTGAACCTCATGACTCAACGAGAGGGTCTTCCTTACCCTTTCCATCTCAGGTCTCTGTGTGAATCATTCTAACTTGATTCTAACTCAATTTTCCTTTGTATGTTTCTTCCATGCAGTAGTTAATAAAGTGAACCTTGCCATCAAACTCATTGAACCTTGTTAAACCACTGTTAAAATTTGTTAAATTCCATCAAATTTATTGAACTCTGTCAAATTATTATTTTATCTCAATAAAACATATTGCTACTTCTCTCTTTTGAATGAGGTGCATTCCACTCATCTGCAAGAATCTTGCAGGCTTAGCACCTGTGTCCACTGATTAACATCAGGGAAATGGAGCATACACTTAACAGGTTGCAATATTTGGGCTTCCTCAGAGCTACAGACTGAAAGGAATATTTATATTGCAAAATAAGAGATGAGAAGGAAAATAGTTTGAACATTAAACCACTTACCAACCACTTGATTTAATTGTTAGCTCCACCCCCGCCATGGCTCCATATATCTTCACTAGCTTTTGCAGACAAAGCCTAGGTACCATCTGGAGACAGTTCAACAGTGAATGCCCCTGAAAGGCCGAATGGGCAAGTCTGTGTCAGGTCTAGATCCCTCCATCTATGTAGTCCTCCAGCACCATCCCAACAGGCCTTGCCCCTTAGAAGATGATACACGATCTCATTTCAAACACCTTTTTTATTTTTTTTAAAACTAAAATACTGCTGTAGAGAGCCATATCAAAGTTTTAACATTATTTTCGATACTTTGAATTGATACACACCCACAGACCTGTGCTATGTATTGTAGATACACCAGTCTGTTTGAAAGGGAGCTAGCAGCGTGGATGCCAGGCAACATGCCCTGTTTGGCAAAGGATGCCTCCTGGCCTTTCTTATTCAGAAATACATATGCATCTCACGGCATCCATCCCAGGGTTTGAATACTCTGTGTTGGAGAAAGGCCAGGAGTCCTGGAGGTCCCCGTCCCACCTGGAAGGCTGTCAGCCTATCCAGGAAAATGTTTCAAACACAGTTTAAAAACAGGTTAACCAACTGACAAAACAGAAAACTAGGGATAGCAGTTTTAAGCCTATTTCTGTAAATCCCAGCTGTTAGATACCTACACAGGTAAGTAGCAGCTTGCCAGATGAACAACCATTTTTTCCATTTTGGGAATAAAGAGAAAGTAATTCTGCTTATAATAGGGAGAACTATAGGACACTTTTTGCCTTGCAGAAAACAGGCTTGAGAAATAGCTATCAGAATTGTCACATTCAAATATTCAGGCAACTTCATGCTTTGGAAATCAAATTTGTTCCTTTCATTCCCTTTGCCTTAAAATTGGTAGATGCATCCACTCCATCAATACTAGTTATAGTTTATATCTCTTAGTAGATCATTTCTTTTGGTAAAAACATTGGTGTGGTACTAACATAACTCAAAGAAATTATGGGTAGGTACTTCTGCAGTTTTCTTGTGTAGGTTAGGGACAAATCAGCACTCGTATTGGTACATCATATCCTCTCTATTCAGTCATATATTTATACTGAAATCTACCATCAACTTAATCAGTAGGTCTCATATGTAGGTGTCATCTATAAAATAATAATGTATATGATGTAAACCTCTAATCCACACACAGAAGGTACTTTTCAGAGCACTTTCTATTAAGCTCTTCCTTGATGCAGATAACCGTTAAAGGGCCTGCCTAATAAAACAAACCCCACAGTTTTCTACTGAACTTCTAACAGTGAATCTCAGTACACAGATGAGTCCTACCACATAAAGCCCAAAGATATCCAGGCCTTATATAATGCAAGAGAAATAATGGAGTTGAATCTAGTGGAGAACTGTTAGTGCTTTATGTAAGTGTCTTGTAGCCACCTTAAAATGCATTTTCAAGCTTTAAATATTTAAGACTAAAAGAACACAAACAAACTTGTAGGGAGAAATCAGTCTGAAAAGTTCTTATTTCTGTGAAACAAAAAAGAACCCAGGTGTCCGTATTACTCTAAAGTGGCACTTCAAGTTTGTCTGGTGGGAGAAAAATATTTGATTTCTTAATGTTGGAGAAAACTATTTGAATTGCTTTTCTCTGTGAAAATGGTGGCACTCAGTAATCAGTTAGGTTGATCGCAGCTGGTTACTTCCTATGGATATATCAGGAGATACTGTATTGATCCACTGTCAACTCTTCTAATTTGAAGAAAATAGTTTGACTTCAGGGGAGCATTACACATTTCTTGAACTCCACACTTTTTGGTGTGTGGGGGCTCCTATTTATTTATGTTTAACATCAGCAACATCCATTAACCAGCTGCACAACATAAGCAGAATTCCAGCTGGCCTTGGCAAGACACTCTGTTGGGAAGTAACCCCGGACAGCTTCACTGTGGCAATTAAGAATTCATTCATTAGTAGTGTGAAAATATAAAGGCTGCCAGAGGAAACCAGGCATATATCACATCCAAACTTTTGAAGGGAGAAATTTTATGTTAACTTAACGTAATTAAGATTCCCTTATTCCAAATCAATTTATTCCAGCCCTGCAAGAAGGTGGCTTGAACTGCAAATAGTTCTTTGTGAAATCTAGCTTCAGCTTTCCTAATGAAAAATTTCACCAAGTAACTCTCAGGAACAAATCAGGCCCACATTTCTGGTCTGTATAGGGTCTTCCAGTTCACAGTTTCCATCAACATCTTATGAAGGGAATTAATCCAATATCGTAGACACACTGGACCAGCTGCTATTTCAAATTCCTTACGCTGTGATTCAGAATTAAGCGTCAACTTAAAGAAATTTGCAATTTTGGTGTCATTTTTGTGTATAGCTCAAACACTTAGGGTTAGCCCTCTAACCCTAAGTAGGGAAGCATCATTTACAGACAGAGGAATGAGGGATAGAGTATGACCAAGGTCCTGGAGTGAATCAGTGTCACTGAGTGCAATTTTGTGTCAACCATCCTTCAAGAAGGATGTGTCTGACCTTATTCTTTTGAAGACCCTGATGGTAACCAAATGGGCTGCATCTGTAGTCTTTGACTTATGCTTTGACTCAGGAGATGATTAATCTCGTAGGCTTTAAAGAGAAGTTAAATGCAACCTCTGTCAAATGTTCAGCCTGGAGACATTAATGAATTCAGATGTTTTCTGGCAGGGATTGTTGTATCTATTCTACAGGAAGGAAGAAGGGAAGGGAAGGGAAGGGAAGGGAAGGGAAGGGAAGGGAAGGGAAGGGAAGGGAAGGGAAGGGAAGGGAAGGGAAGGGAAGGGGAGGGGAGGGGAGGGAAGGGAAGGGGAGGGGAGGGGAGGGGAGGGGAGGGGAGGGAAGGGAAGGGAAGGGGAGGGGAGGGGAGGGGAGGGGAGGGAAGGGAAGGGAAGGGAAGGGAAGGGAAGGGAAGGGAAGGGAAGGGGAGGGGAGGGGAGGGGAGGGGAGGGAAAGGAAATCCTACTGAAGTTGAAGTATTTTCAATTGCATCCATTATTGATAGAGAAGAGTGGAAGGGCAACATCTAAGACCTGGTTAAGACCCTTTTATTCTAGAAATTATCTTGCTGTGGTCTGAAATACTTTAAAGTAAGCTGTGGTTACAGTAGTTGGCATATAGAGCCAACAGCCCATTAGCCAGATGAAAATTGCTGCAATATGACAGATGTTTGACTCCATTTCTGCCTGGAGGCTGGTGTAAACCAGTAACATTAGTTCTTTGCCAGCTGGATAATATTCCTACACTAGATATTATCTCTTCCTCAGGTAATTCAGTGACTGTCCATTCTTTGTTAGCCACTGGAATGAAGGAAAGAATCAGCCTAGGCGAAGGATAATTAATCTTATTAAAACATACCAAAACACACAACTGGAACTCATTACATTAAAACAAGACTGAGCTCCTGGTCTCAGTTTAATTCCTTGAAGATAAGTGTCCAGAAGTAAGCACTTTTATCCTGTGGAACATTTATTAAAAGTCTTAAAAGAGAATCAACAACTGAGAATCAGCAAAAAGTCCAAACAACTAATTTGAACCATGCAGAAGTATTCTAGGTCAGCATTAATGAATCTGACAAGGTAGGGTGGAGAAAATTGTGCTAAAGTGCATTTGTTCTGTAGTAAATAAACAAGCCATTCAGTAACAATTATTTGGGAATATTTTCTGAGTCAAATACACTTCACTTGAAATAATGAAATAAAACAAATAACATGCATATGTTTTGTTTTATACATGTAGATTTCCTGAGCAAAACCCTATATTTGTATCTTGCACCTCAGTATTTTAGTGATTAAGTATGTTTGGCAGTTATATTAAAGGATAGAATTCTTATTATTCACTGTAGCCACATACTTGTCTCTGTAAAATCAGTAATTATTATTTAAGATAGTTTTCAAACTCTTCCTTTAGCATCTGGCTACTACAAGTATACATAATGTGTATCACAAACGTATTCCAGCAACTCAGTTCAAACAAAATGTTGGAAACTTTTTTTAACTGAATCCTCCTGTAACCAACCAACAGAAAAAACCCTCCTCTCCCTCCCCCAGCAGCCATATAGACTAAATACTTTATAAGCCTTATTCTAAGTAATATTGCTCTCAAGTTACCAAAAAACTTAACTATCCATTTGCAGTCAAAAGTAGCTTGTGTTCACTGGTACAGAACCACAGTCATTTTCAGACTACCAGGCACATGTGCAACAACATCAGCTATACAATTATAAGGCTGTTCTTTGGAAAGTAATATTTGAAGAGTAACAAAACTCATAGTTTATTCGACCTGCATATAAAACCATTGAAGTATAATACATTTATCATATTAAAAATGCATCATTAAAATTTAAAAGTAGGTGCAGTTACTCAATAAGCTAATGGTATAGTCTGAAGACTCCACTCAAGATTGTATTGTTGAATTCCCATTGGGATAAAACAGAAAGAGAAAAACAGGGGGAGGGAGTTGGAGTGACCTTGCACCAAGGTGCTTGTGCCTGATCCTACTTTTCTGGTAGGCTGTGGTTGAGCTCCACTCTGAGGATCTTTAAAGCACTGCATTTTCAGTGCTGTGAATGGATGAATGCTACAAGTGAGCATGAAAAAAAGCAACAGCCACTACAGAAAGATACATGTGGGTGACTGTGCATGTGCACTGGGGCACAACTTTTCATGACAGTAAGCCTAAGGCAGTCTGATGAAGAAAAGAAATTAATACATATTAACAGGAATGTATTAAGAAAGGGAGTAAGTGAAAATTTCCTCTATGGTTTAGAAGAACTCATGTATGTACATAAAATGAATGTGTATGATTCCTAAAGAAGGTGAATAAGTGAGGGGGTTTCCAGTTTACGTAGTGTAGAAATCAGTGGCTTTCTTAAAGCAGCATCTGTGTTTTCAAGTGGTTCTGTCTTTTTTAAGCTCTCCAAACAAATTAATTTCATATAATAATCATTTAACTTTAAAATCTGTTCTAATTTCTTAAAATGACCATTTGTGTGGTTTCACAGATATAAGATTGTCATCAGACCAAACATAAAAATTCCCTTTGGCTACGCCTGTTTTAGCCAGGAGCTTGGCAGGAGTGGATAACCTAGCTTTGCATTGCCCCTGTTTGAAGTTCAGGTTTTTCTCCTTTGGACTGTGCTTAGTCTGGAACGGAGTCTTTCTTGATCACATCACACCATGGTGCAAACGGCCCCAAGCACAGTAATTTGGGACATTTGGGGGACACTACCTCCAAACTGCACCAGGATGACAATGCCAATGTAACCAAGGTTTGTGACTCAGTGGGAACCACTGTTGCGTGAGTTTCCATTGTCGGCAAAACTTAAATTGAGGGATTTAGATGATTGTAAAACCTTTAGTGGCTTGAACCATGGGAGGCTGAGGGAGTTTCTCTGTTCTTGTTATGTTTTTGAAGGTAAGAAAAGAAGATCTGGGCTGGAGGGAGAGAAATGGCACAAGACTGGTAATAGTATGATAGCTACCGGGCAGCTGCGTTCTTTTCAGAGAAAAAGATGGAGCTGAAAAACTGCTTGGAGTTGAAAGCTGCATTTCAGTTCAGCCTGCACTCAAAGTATGGGTATTTAAATACCCATGGGTTTTCAAGGTCTACTTTATTTAAGAGAGAACTGCAAGGATGTAGGCCACTTAGTACCAGGTAATATTAATGGTTTTATTCACAGATAAAGTTTATAAATAATGAAGTGGCCAGCTCTAAAAAAAAAAGCAGAGAAAAGTGCTTATCATTTGGTCATTTTTTTAGTTGGCCTCTGATAAAAAATAATGAAAACTAAATTTTTGAGAAAAAGGAAGTGAAGAGGAAGGAGGGAAAAGTAAAGAATTTTAAAATAGTGCTTCAATCATTCTGCTGAAGGTTATCGTGCACTTTGCCAGTGATCAATGAAGTTTAACCTGACCCCCTAATATTTCTTCAGAAAACATTGCAATGTGTGTAAGGTGTTATGAAAAGTGTAAGGTTTATGAAATACCAAGCTCTCACAGCTTCCAGACATACTCGGACACTGGGGCATGGCGATGGAAGTCAGAAGTCTCAGTGGGCAATGTAAAAGGAGCTTTTGACAAAAAATGGCATTGCACTGTCCACTGGGTGACGGAAAAATATGCATCCCTCTCTTTCCTCTTCTGAAACCACTGTCCTCTGTGAGAGACGAAGAGTTTTTTCGGTCCTTTTTCTTCAAACACGCTTAAACAGGAATGTGCAGAAGTAGTAAATTAAGCGCAGAAATACATTATTCATGTATATGTATGTATGTATTACGGAAATTGCCTCCTTCACTGAGCAAAGCTTTGTCTTGGAATGGATATGGATATACACGTTCTGAATGTAGGCCACATATCATCAGGTTATATTGCTTACAGCACCATCACACCGTGTAAAGAGACAAAACTGAGGCAGACTTCACAGACTAAAATCATACTGCTGAAAAGCAGTGTGTTGACTGCTGTTTACCCAAAATATAACCTGAAGGCATGCAAAGAAAAATATTTTAGAGGTGCAAATTCATTAAACATAGTTGGCGCATGTGCCCCAAACATGAAAACGTCTGAGGTATACACACCTGAAGTACACACAGCCTTACGGCGTATTGACATGTACGCATATTCATATTGATGCGTTCCCTTAGCTCCTCTAGCTCTTTCTTCATATAAACGTATTCTTCAAGCTTCAGACTAAATGATGCAATACATGTTTGAATATCCCAATAAACTGATATCTTTGAAAGAATACAGCTAACATCTCTAGTAGCAGACAGACTCCCAATCCAAGCTCAGAAAAATCACTAGAATATTCAATATGATATAAGTTTCTTGAATTTTCTGGCAAAGTACACTGTATATTAACCCAGAACTCATTATTATTTTGGAGGCTGAAACTGTCATTCATTTTCTGCCATTTAAACATGGGAACTTGGTTTGGTATGCTCTTAAGTTTTCTATCAACATAAAGTGAAATGGTTAATTTTTCAGCATTTGTTGTTCATTATTCACTAAGAAAATTATCTGTTTTATAATTTATCATTGATGTTCTATTTATGTACCGTGAGTGGCTGTCATGGTTTGTTTTTCATCTTTCAAAAATTAAAGATGAACTCGTTCTTTTGTTGTTATCCACAAATGAAAGAAATTAAAACTTGTTCTTCAGGTTCTAAATCCACATATTTGCACTGACGGTATATTTCACTCTCAAGACAAGTCACCTTCATTGTGAACTTTGCCTAGTTCCTGGTTTATTGGGTAATACATTATATAGTACATTTGGGGGAATGCTACATAACTTACTGTTTGATTCAGAAAATTTTAATTGTATTATTAATATGTTTTCAATAAAGTTACATATTCAATAGTTTTAAAATACTTTCATCATGATTTTCTAAAGTAGAAACAAAGATTTATAGACAGGTACATGCATTCACAACCCAGTTTTTGTTATTGCTATTCCTTTTGATTTCTGAGTCTTGTCCTTAAGTAGTTTATTGGGAAAAAACAAATCCACCAGGTGTTCAAATACATAAACAGATAAATTTTGCAGTGCATGCAGAAAACGTTGATGAATAGTCTTACCCCAAGTTGCTGTCCATATGTTTAGACAATTTCCCACTATAGTACTTTATGTATAGAAAGCTCACGTTTGAGAATAGTCTCTCCTACAGATGACACTGCAGTGCCTATTCAGGTGCCTAAACATACCTGGCCAGAGAAATCTTAGATGTCTTAAATCACACAGATTGTCCACACAAAGCTGGCAGATGTGGTGAAGAAAGTGCAGAAGACCATATCCTTTCTGAGCAGTAGCCAAAGGGAGGAGTACCCTAAGGAATCGAAAAGGCACCATTTACAGCTGTCATTAGGAAATCAACTCTTTCCTTTCATATTTGTCACTTCATCACTACAGAGTTTTACATCTACCAATTCCACTTCTACTTTCTAAGACTGTACTGAAGAGCAGTTTTGGAAAGATATGCAAAGTTTTTAGATGTTAAAAAAAAAAAGCTGAGTTCAGTCAAGAACCAAAAATACCAAGACCAGTTCTGAATATGTCTTCCAGTGACCTACTTTAAATGCATGTAAATTCTAAACTACATCACACTTGTCTTATGTGTGGACGTTATGAGCACTGAATCCCGAGGGTAAGGTTTGTGATGCTTACCATGATCATGTTTGCCACAGCCCACCTGTCTGATCACCTGTGGTGTAGCAGGGGACTGGTCAGAGAGGAGGGCCTGGGCTGATCTGAATTCCTGGGAACTATGGAAACTATGAAAAGTTCCTGGGAAATCCACTGAAATAAGAAGTCAGCCCATTAGATTATATGGCCTACTGGTGTCTCAAATCGCTTCACTGATTGATGAGGAGTGAGACTGGGCAGTGATTGACAAGCAATTACAGCAACAAGTTGATATTTTGAGAATAGCATTTAGAGAATGATTTTTAAGTGTTTGATATTGTATTTGAGTACGGTTGATAATTGGTGATAACAATTAGTGATAACACTACCAACACGCCTCTTTCCTTTAACCACTCAAGATGTATAGGAGTTAGGCATGCAAGTGACTTGTTTCAGGAAATACAGACAAAAGTGGACGTCTCAAGCAGCAAGTGAATCGACCCCACTGGGAAAAACAACCTGTTAAGAACCCAAAACTCTTGGCAGGCAGCCCAGACCCATATCTTTTCTTAGACAGAATTCTTCACAATGAGCAACTGAAGGGAATGTTAATGGAAATGAAAAAATCTGGACTGTGATACTAAAGCTTTTTATTTGGGACCCAACAAATTGCTTACAGACATCTTAGTAACAAGTTGGGGCATTTACCTGTGCTTCAGTAAACAGTAAAACAACCACATAAATCGTATATTCATTAGTCTCTGGGGTAGTAAAATATTATTATCTTCAATTTCAGTGTATATTTACAGTATCATTTGCAAAACAATTGTGTAGCACACACACAAGGCTCATTTTGGAATGCACAGAATTCCTTCCTGAAAATCACAGTGTTAACTCCCCCATGCTTGAGGAACTAGTTTAACTGGGTGTGCAGCAAAGATTTCACAACGTGGGTATTATAAAAATAATATTTAAAAGCTCAAGGACATAAAATTCCATACCACAAGTGTCAAATAAATTTTAGAATGTCACAACACAAATTCCAGAGTGAGTTCAGCACAAATTCTGTGCAATACACCCATTTCATAATGATCTTTCCCGTAAAAATAATTGGCAACAAATGCATCCTAGCAGGTCTCACAATTCCCATGCAACACGACACATTATTTGGGTTGCAAGCATTGTGTAGGAACTGTGACACACCCTGTGTATTTAGCTGAGATTTCTACATTTACTCACACAATAGATTTTTCTCTTCATATTTATACAGCATTATTTACTTCAAGAGTGGCTTTTCCCTGCCTTTCAAACAGTTTTGGTGGACTACTTACTAATACACCGTAATGTTCTGAAATATAACAACTCCTCCAAAGTGATGCAGCTATGGACTATAACAAAATACAGTTGCAGACTGTAGTCAGCCCACAATGGGCTGAATATGGATTATCCTGTCCTGTTTTACAGTTAAATAATGACTGGACTCCTTGCTAGTGAGGTTTTGGAACTCTTATTCTGTTTTTAATATAGTTTGCATTCTATAGATCTGTAGTTTTGGTGATTACTATAAGCTTTTTGTACTGAAAAACACATTTTTTCTGTTTAAGGATTTTTTCAATGTTTGTAAATTTATCAGTCCTGGTAAGTTTTTCTGCAGTTCAGTTTTGATAAATGGTGTCTGCAGTGGCATTTAAACAACACACAAAGAAGAAAACTTCTTAATTAATTTTTATGTTGATTTAAACCTGCCTAATATATGGTTTTTTTAAATAAAATTATTGGTAACATCTAATTCTACAACTAAGAGAAAGTGATGTACTTACTAACTCTCCTGCTTTTAAAGCTTTGGAAATGAGCAGGGATGGAGGAAGGAGTACACTTGGAATTTAAGTCGCTCTTTTGCAAATATTTGCTTACTATCTAGTCAGAGACTCTATTTTGTTTCACCTGGAGCGTCATAATGTTTTTGTACTTATCCTTACAGTGGCAAGTAAAGACAAGTCGTTGCCTCTGTTATATAAATGGGGAATTTAGGCAAAGAGAGGGATAGAGGGATTTGTTCAAGGTCACCTGAGCAGTCTAAAATGATGCTGGAAAATGAATTTTTCTAGTCCCAAGTTAACAAGTTATTAAATCACATTTCCTCTCAGTGTGATATTATACTCCAATTTGAATTTGGGGGGTCTGTAGACTATTTTTGCTATTTATATGAAGAAGGCATGCAGAAGGATGGAAAGGAACGAAAGGTGTTAACAATGAAAAAAGGTCTTGTGTTACTGTTCCACGAATGTGTTTCGTTTCATATGACAAAAAAGGCAGGACTACCTGGTAATACCTCATGGTGCAAAGTTTCTCTGTGCAACAGAAAGCAGTTAAGGCCCATTCTCTCAAGGTTGCGACCAATGTGTATCAGTTTACTACCGCATACGAGTCCCAAGTTCCCTTTCAATCTGCCATTTAGTTATCAGCATTAGTCTAAGCACGTCAGTGATCCATGTTCAAAACAAGGAAGTGAATTATAGCAAACAGATAATATTATTCCTACCAAATAATGAGGTCTTATTTAAACATAACAGGGCACATGAAAGCATGTGGGTGTGAATTCCCTTCCAAGAAGAGGGGCAGATCAGCTCTCGTTCCCACCTCTTCCCTCCCTTCACAGGAATGAGGAGGCACTACCAGGCTGACAGTATATGGACACTGTGATCCCCAAACCTAAATCCTTTTCCTCTTTAGAGCATCCAAAAGCTAATCAAAGCACACATGAACTTTTCTTGTGATACTTAATGCTGTATTTGTAACAAATGTCTGGAAATCTCTGGGTTTGAGAGGAGAAAAGATGTGCAGCCTTGTACATTAAACATTAAATATTTGAACATATTTGCCTTTCCTTTGTCCTCTTACCTTTCATATGCCATTTTTTTTCTGACAATGTGAACTGTATTTGAGGTCTTGTCAAGCCCTGGCTGTGTTTTACAGAACCACGTGGACACAAATGGGGCCTGTGGATGTTTCTCAAGGAGTTGGGAGGGAGATTATTTCTGCTTTTTTTCTTAGAGGAGAAATACTTTTCTTATAGCCATATCCTCTCACATACTTCAGGTTTGGTTTTGTGATTTAGAGCCAACTTCTACATTTGAAGAAAAGAGGGGGAAAAATGAAAGAAATATAATTTAGTTCAGTTCTATGAATAACTGCACACTTATAATTTAACAGCCCAGTTCTGATCCCAGTAAAAGAGTAATTCCCCTGAAGTCAGTGAAATGGTGCTGGATTTACCTCAGGGCAGAATTTGGCCCCCCACTAGTGATCCAGCTATTAATAGCTTTGCATTGAGAAAAATCTTTGAATAAAATAATTACCTGTCTTGTCAGTGGAACCATTCTTTTTTTTTTTTTTAATGTCCTACATAAAATCTTTAGACCAAAATTCAAAGCTATGTAGAATAAATTAATTAATTGGGGAATTAATTGGGCCATGTTGCCTTTTTTAAAACTAAGCTGTATTTTAGTTATATTTTGTTATGTGCCCAGAGGCTCCTGGGCATGGGTGGCCTATAAATACAAATGGATAACATATTATTAATAATAATAAAGGTACCACAACATAGTTTTGTGCTTTTTCCATACAGCTCTTAGAGCAATTAGAGTGGAGGGGTAGTGAAGAAAGAGCTGGGGAAGGTGCTGTGGAGAAGATTGTTTAGCCAACAGTGAGGACTATGTTCCAACTCAGTTTTTCCCTCCTCCTCCTCCTTCAGCCTCCTCCTCAGTCCTTCACAGACTTTTCACCTTCATTCGTGCTTGGCAGCATATGGTTGCTCCCGTTTCCATCCTGCTTGCATTCTCTCTGATGTGATTTCTGCAGGAGCTGATCTCAGGCAGCTCCTCCTTCCAGGTTCTTCTCTTCTCTCAGGCCTGAAAATCTTCCCGTCTACCTTGCTTAACCTCAGCCCCACCATGTACACACACACACTGCATGGAGTGAAATCCCATGGAGCTGCAAAACCAATATTTATCATTCATTCTTCCCTTTCTTTTTAAAGCTATGTTTGCTTGTTTTTTCTAGCCGCGTGGAAATATATCTTACATATATATTTTTAAATACTTAAAAAGAATCTTTTGACTTTACCAATTCTTGATGTAAAAACCCGCCTGGCATTTTGACAGCAAATGATTAAAAGCTTTTCTCAGTATTTTACAAGCAAATATGAATTTTAACAAGATAAGTAAACTTACAGAAATTAAATATTCTATTGTTGTCTAATGCTAAACTAGCTGTCAAGTTTGAGACTCTTGCAGTTAATATAAGGAATGATTAGAATGAAGGTATGTTAAAAAGAAATACAGGCCAGGTTTTACTTACGTATTGCAGATATAAAATTCAGATTTATATATTCTTTGGATGACACCAGCAATAAAGTGGTGATTCTGTTCTGGGGTTTTCCATTCTGCTCCACAGATTAGTATATATCATGTGCCTCGTACATACCAGTTCTCAGGGTACTTCCAAGTCAAGGTATGGGAGGAACTTTGTTAAAAACAGTTGTCATATATACTGGAGTAAATAACAAAAAAGATTTTTTTACAGTCTTAAGAAAAGAGACAATGAGAGAAGCGCAAATGGACTTGAAGTGCCAGTGCAGAGAGAAGCTGAGAGGTCAGGAACCTAAACAGCTTTCTGAGGGTGAAGTGGGAAAGGAGTCAGAGAGATGGGCCACTGCTTAAAAATGCAGATGAAAGGAAATCCAATGATTAAATGGAAGTACCTGGATGAGCTGTCAGAGGTACACTGTGAAGCAGTAAGAGGCAGTGAGACCTCTTCACCTAAGCATAGAGAACAATGACAGAACATGGTTGAAATAGCATTGATATTCTTCCCTCGCAATCCCTCCCTTTTTATCTGCTTTCTAATCATTGTGAAGAATACTAACATCCTATCTGTCACTCAGGCCCATAATCCCAATGTCACTCATGACTAAGGTATCATTAACCTTCTAGCAATGTCTTCAACAAGTCTAGCAGTTTCTTGTTGCATGATATCTCTAACGTACACATTTTCCACTCACTCACGTAACCAGACATTTTTTGTTGGTGCTCACTGTCTTAACGTTCACAAAGTTAAAAGTCCTTTTCTTTGATCTTGGCAAATGCTTCCTTGGCCTGTTTGTATCCCTCCAAAGTGCTTCATTTACCTAGCTCATCATTTTGGCCAGCTCTTGGAATTCTTCAATGGCTCCCTCATCTCTTTTCAATGAAAGTTTAAGTATTTCTTTCCACCTCCAAAGCCCTGCACAATCTTCTCTTTCATTTAATTCTCAGAGGCTGACCAAAGGTGCTGGTTCACACTGTGTTATGTTTTCAAGAAAATGGTTTCTCATACTTATGAATATTGTTTTACTGTTTCCTTGTGCTCCCCTAACTGTCAGTATCTGTCTGTGATCCACCTATATCTTGTAAGCACTTTTTGATGGGTCTGGGATTTTTGTGCCATTTTAATGTTTAATACATTGAAGTGCTCATCTGTGTCTGAAGTTCTTAATCAGTGTGTTACTATAATTATAATATCTGAACAGTAAAATATAGTACCACACAGTACTGCAATACAACAACATCTAACTCTGCAGTGCAACTCCAAAGCAGGAAAATGAAAGCAGGAAGAGGGAAAGGTGAAGAGGGAGCTGTCAGCGATCAGAGCTATGCTGGAGATAGAGATTAAAGGAAGTCTGAGACTAGGGAAGGAATCAAATTGTGCATGTGGGCATCCTGGTTTAAGGCAGATGAGCAGAAGACTTTTTCTTTAGAGTTGTCCCTCATACCAAACACCTTCAACAGTAAACGTTGTCATCTGCAAAATGTAGGTCTCTGCATCAAACCTTAAAAGCAGAGGTAACAGAATAAATGGTAGAAACCAGAACCTGCTTGAACACGGATCATTCTCAGGATGAGCTAGCTTTTCTGTAGTGCTGTTTTAGTATCACTTCTCTAATTTTGGTGCTGCCTTTTTGGCTTATGAATAGCACTGTCTCTATGCCTGCGATGGAAGGATGATGTGGACCAGAAGATTACCTAGATTCATTTAATATTAAAGTGTTACTTTACAACAGTTTGGTTGAACCAAAGTTTGCAAGCAGATATGCAGCACTTACAACTCTAAATATGTTTGTCCTGATTGCTCTGAATGCACCTTTATACCAGGGGATGTTTTGAATCATGTTGTTTTCATACAAGTCTCATATTAAAATGCCAGTCTTGAACAATCTAAGGAGTTTGGTGATAACACTGGATTCCCCAAGCTGTGATGTTAGTATCTGAGATGGAGCACCTCTCAATTTGCTTACTCCTTTTAAATAGTTTTTCTGCACAGTCATATAAGCTCATCTTCCCAGTCAAGTTCAGAAACCGGACCAGATGAAAAGCTAGGGGTAAAACACTGTTCCATGTGCATGGATAGGGGGGAGCTGATCTGTGAAGTTCAGTGTTCTCTTTGTAAGCATGGAAAATCCATTTCTATATTTATGACCAAAAATATCAAAACACTTTATATATTAGACTTCTAGTTTTCCTTGTGAGGTAGTGGAATTTGCATTCTGAAGACAGCAAAATGAAGAGATTGGGATGCTGAACAAGTCCATGGCTTAAATACACAGAAGTCTGGGGCGAGTTTCACTCTTTCATATAGGTAACTAAAGTCTGAGCCAACCTCACAGATTGTGTTCATGGACCTGTATCCAAAGTATCTCTAAAAGTTAGGCTGCGTTCACAAATGTCAGGGAAACATTTGCAAATTTTGCCCTAACAACAGCTGGAATCTGATATCTTTCTACAGTACCCTACCCCAAGGTTAATTCTCTGGCTCTAACTTGAGAGCTGCTGGTACTGCTCCATATCAAATGAAGCCAAAATGAAAACAAAACAAAAAAAAGAGGTCAAATGTCTCAGTGCTCTTGTCATTATTGGAATGTGTACAACAAGACTCTAATATATATTCCTTTCAGTGACCTTATTCTGCATCACAGCTCTACACAGCTATTCAAAACCTGTGAATTTTTTCTGTTTGGGAAACAGTAAAACCTGTGTGAAGAGGAATGTGAGGCACTGTCAGACTAGGTTTAAATTCATATTTGGCCTAATTTTAGTTTATAAAACTCCTTTGAGAAACTAAAATTTAATATGGGAAGGTGTGTATAATGTAACTATTATAAAGATATTCAGACATTACTTCGATATCCTGGAAGACAGGTTTTGAATTAAGCAGAATGCACGCAATAAAAATGTTACCAAAATGATTAGCATAAGTAACTGAAAAAATCTGATTATAAGAAGGCAAAGTAGTTTAACACATGACCACACTCATAAGTATGAAATATTATAATTCTATTGTCTATTCTTTCTGTGAAAAGTTAGCTCCTTCAGGAATGTCTTAATGAATAATAAAACTGACTTGATTTTCCCACTGCAGTCAACTTTGCTGTCAGGCTATTAATGATTCATAATGACTGTGTGCTTAATAGTTTTATGCCAGATAAAAGCCGTCCAACAGAAGCAAGTAGCCAGTGTCACTTCTGCAACTGCTCTCTCGATATTTTCAGTAATATTGGTAAAAACAATCTCTAAAAATGCAGAACAGCTGAGTTACAATGGCAAAATGGTTTTAAATCACTCAATAACATCAGTGCTGAAGTCATATAAAATTCTTTATTACATTACCTCTGCTGTAGAAGAAAACACAGAGGACTAGATTGCATGCTGTTCGTAAAAAAATGGCATATTTTCTTATTCATATCATTTCATATTCTTGGATATTTTATTTTCATAATGCAGTGATTTGGATAACACAACTAGCCAATGCTTAAATGAGAATACAATGTGTACTCTGAGAATAGCTGAGCAGAATAACACTCAAATCAGTTCTGCACAAGATGATAAACACCCAGACTGCTCTGAAGCTGTAGGAGTTTATCTACTGTATATGTAAATGTTTTTCTTTGCTTTGAGGAAAGCCTTTGCAAGAACAATGTCCTTTAACAAAGGTCTAAAAATGCATGTGAAAGCCAAACATAATAACATTGTTATTCTGCCACTTATTAACAGAACAACGGGTCTTACAACAATTAGATATGAATATTGCAAACTGAATTTAATATTAAGCTGTCTTTGAAATGCCACTTTGCAGCAGGTTTTCCAATGCTTAAAGCACAGCAGGAGGCTAACTCCATCTTCAAATATTAAATCAAAACCTTTTTTTAACCTGATAAATCTTTCTGAAAGCAAGTTCTCCTATTCAAGAGAGAATTATTAAACTATCAGGCAAGAAAACTAAACCTCACAGCCTATTCTTGGCACATGGTATGTACCCACAATGATTAAAAACAATAATGAAAAGGATTAATAACATTTTATAATAGTGTCTGAGAACATTCTTAACCAAACACAAGGTACAAACTGCTAATAAGTCCAGTGAATTGGAAACAGCACATACTGAAGCATGGGCCCACTGTCTCAGCTAGAAATCTCACGTCAAATACAAGTCAGTCAGAAACGTTGCGTTCGCTGATCCCTACAGCCAGTTACATGCCATTGAAAAGATCAAAGATCTCTAGGAAACGGTAAACGCAAGGGCACCTCACTGAAGAACACCACAGAAGAATCACAGAGACATATTCTGTGCTTGAATACCTGCTCCTAATAGCAGCAGGAATTGTGTGCAGTCTTGATATATTTGGCCCATATTAGTGACAGAAACCACTTATTAAGCTATATAAAACAATACATCTCGCAGAATTCTATCCAATCCACTTTTTAATGTCCCAAGTGAAAAAGCTTCCCTTGGAAGATAGCCTAATAGAGACAATTGGCAGGAAATATACCTGGTTATTTTGCCTGCATTTATCTATTTGAGTTTTATTTCAGCCTTAGCTCAGCTGTGCCAGGATTTGTATCAGCTAATTCTTTTCCAACTCTGGCAGTTCCAGGACATTTTTAATGTATTATGTTCTTCCTTTAAACATTGCTACCTAAGTCTCCACATTTAGCTTACTAATTTCCACCCCTGCCACCCAGTGTCAACAATTTCTTGTTTCCTAATTAATATGGCTCTTTCCAAACTGTAATTCTGATAATGAACTACCCAGGAAGGAATGCAGTACCATGGCTGGGATCACACCAGAGTCCTAGTGAAAAGGAGTACTATCTTCATGCTCTGTGGCGAGGTGCTTCATTTCAAAATGGATGGCATTTTTTGGCTACCACATCATATCACAGTTCAATTTCACATTTAATGTGCTTGTCTCACCCCACATAAATTCCTTTCAGTTTCTGTTTTCTGTAAGGTATTGGTATTTCAGATTATTTTGCTTTGGTTAATTCACACCAGCTCAGCATGTAACTGACTTTGCTATTTTCTATCCTAATCTCTCTGGGATGCCTTTTATTACTCTTCTGTCCTTGTCATTAATCCTCTCGATGAATTTACTGTCTCTTCCAAATTATTAATGTAAAGGTTAGATAGAAGACTAAACCTAAAGCCCACCAATATTCCATGAGATATTTCCCCATATCAGAAAAAAATGACATCAATTAGTTGTCACATACATAATTTTTACACAGCTCGTAATTCACATGATAATGGTCCTGGCTGAAAATATTTTCTGTGCTGTTTTTTGTATATGAAACCAACATTTGCATGCATTTCATCTACTGTTCTCTTTTCTATCCTTTGGACTATTTCCATAGAACCACAATACATCTCTGTGATTACTCTGCATGTGTGACCTCAAACAACCTACCACTGTTGTTTCCAGACTGAGATACAGGCAGGCACATGTCCTGGAGGATGGCAGCAGGCTCTGGATTTGCCTCTCAGCTGGTAGCTGCTGCTTCCCAGGTGAGAATGGTGCCAACCAAGAGGTTTTTCTTTTGTTCCAGAGAAGTTTTTTGAGCAGGGAGGCACAGTCTCTGTTGCACAGCTGTGCTTTTGGTGGCCGCATACTAGCCAAGCCTGCTGTGCAGTTGCATGAGGGCTTCTCCATGTCTGCTCCAGGTTTAAGTTCACCTGCCTCATTTTAGGCTGGAGCAGAGGAGAAGCTCAGGCAGCCAACAGTGATCTCATCTGGGGGAAGTGGAAATAAAAGCAGCATGTCTTATAACCCTGTTCACACTGAATAAATATCAATATAGAATTCAGCTCATTTTCACGATAGAGACCTTTTGAGTGCAAGAGTACTCAGGATCCTAGGAAAGGGGCATTATGTCTAGGATTTAGGACTGCCCTTGGTGTTCGTATACACAAATATAGACTCATGCAGTACCTGTACCCTCATAATGTTCAGAATTTATAAACTTCAGTAAGCTACCTCTACTTCTAGTGTCAGTACTAACAGGCATATGTGGCTGTATAAATATTTAATGCCGTTTTGTTACAGTATTTCATGTTCATGATTAGGTACAGGAGGCTGTTAGGACATAAGTGTCTGCCCCTCAAGTATCCCCCTACTTTCTCTGCGTCTGTCTTCTTAATATACTTTGTAAACCCTTTGTACTGCCTTTGAAATTCCCTGACCATACTGTGTGTGTTTGTTTTCACCTCTCCTTTTTATGTTCTTGTAATTGTCATGGACTATCTCTCAAGAGCAAAGATAGCAGGTTTAAGTTCTTTGTCTCCTCCTATGTGGTGGTCTGCAGCAGCAGTTCATTGTCATTATTTCTTTTTATTTATTTGTTTGTTGCAAATAACTTCATGCAAAAAATGTTGCTGTCACTGCAGTCTTCCCATCTGAAACTGTGGCATTGGACCTATGTTTTGACATATGACATTACTTTCCAGAGTCTTGTCTTTTCACCTCTCCACCTTCAATTTTATTTTGCTTAAAAGAATCACCCCAGTGTGTTTCAGTTGTGCCCACTGTTTCAGAATTAATAAATGTACTTCGTTTGCCTTGTCTGTTTCTTACAGATAAACACTTAAGTCTGTTGATACTTCATGTATTTCAGTATAATTCTGTCTTCCTCCATACTTTCTTCTATGAGAGTCTTACACTGGATGCAGTATGACTCCTTGCAAACGTCAGATCTGATTTTAGGACTACCATCCCACTTTATTCCTACAATTAAACCAATCAAACCCAAACTAAAGCAAAATAAAGAGCATCTTAGAAACCTTAAACTTGAACCAGTTTCTTTTTTTATTGTTTGCTTAAATTGAAGCCTAAATAAATTGAGCGAGTTTCTTACTCATAACTGTGTTGTCTACTTTTTATAGACTGACCTCCCCCTTTTCTTACCTGCTCCTAATATGGAAGGGAAAGGTTGTAATCATTAGTATTGGAAGTTTAGGTTGGACATTAGGAAAATCTTCACTGAAAGCATTGTCAAACATTGGAACAGGCTGCCCCGGGAGGTGGTGGAGTCTCCATCCCTGGAGGTATTTAAAAGACGGGTAGATGTGGTGCTGGAGGATATGGTTTAGTGGTGGACTAATAGTGAGCAGTGAGCAGTGATAGGTTAGCAGTTGGCCTCGATGATCTTAAGGGTCTTTTCCAACCTTAACAATTCTATGATTCTATGATTTTCAGTTCTCTTCTGAAACTTCTGAACTTATTCAGCTTACACTCCACAAAGCACAGTCACGTGTGTCTGAGTTGTTCTGGAAATTCCCTGGCATTACTTAGGAAACCTCTCATCTTTATTATAACATCATTAGCTGGGTATCTGGAGGTGGATGATGCTACCTTTTCCTGCCCAAACCCCAAGAAATTTTTTTATATTCTGAAGAGCCAAGAAAAGGATTTAATGTTTCTGTTCTCTTTCAGTATTTTCTTTTAATTATTTTGGGGGCTTCTATTGTCTCAATATGATTACCTTTTCAGTAGCAAAATACCTATTGTAGTTACCAAGTTTAAAATGTTCTATATGCGATCTCTTAAATTCCCTTGTTTTGCATCTATCATCTCTTATTTCTTGACTCACTACCTGTCTTAACGCCTTTTGGTCATCACCATGCCAGTTGCCTGGTTTGGCTTCCTTTCCCTTTCCCACATTCTTCAACTGTCTTATAAGTCTCTGAACCACTCTCCTATCAAAGGAAACCCAACAACAGATACAGGTGGGTTTAGCATTCATGCCATTTAAATTTATCTCTTAAACAAGTTAGGTGTTTAGCCTAACTGAGCTGTCTTAACTTCCTCTGTTGTTAACCCTGAAAGAATAACACTTCCAACCTGTGATAGAATCCATACAAGTATCTAACCTAGGTGGAAATCTCTGCTTCTGGAAATCTCAGCTTCTGAGATTTGCTCTGGACATCTCCAGCTCATTCATTTACTCTTGAGAGAGAATGTATACTGACTTTTAACTAGATGCCTCCCGTACAGATAGCTGAATTTAGAAGAGGCAACTTTTAGGCTTCCTATTTTCCCTAAAATTTGACATTCAGCAAAACTTACCCTATATAGCAAGACACAAATATGTTCTCTCATGTGTTTGAAAACTACTGTCTTTCATTGGACAAAGGTTTTTAAAAAAACGTAGATGGTTATGCTGCTGTCTGCCAGATGAACATCAACATTCATTAATTCACCTTTGGAGTTCTCATTCTTTTCCTCACTTCCAACCTCCCCTGCTTGGCTCCTGGAAGCAGGGCATCTGGCAACAAAGTGGAAATATTAAATCCTGAAGAAGTCACAAAATAACACACTGGTAGAACCAAAGTATAAAATAGAAGTGTATGTAACAAAATAAATTTTATTTTCTTTTGTTAGGGATAAATCACAGTTAGTGTGTTTTACATCCTTTGTGGTTATGGTAGACTTGGAAAAATAATGGTTTTAGGCAGCATGTGGGGCCACAGTTCCTAAGTAGTTTAGTGTTTGGTAGCTGTTAGGTGTCAGCTGTGATGGATTTGATATGGACACCAGTGGTGGAACTTACCTGAGTGGGAGATGTGAGTTCCAGCATCTTGGAACAGAGAGGTCTTAAAGCACTGATCCTCTAATATCCCGAATAACTGTTTTAGCGGTCTGATTATCATATACACAAAGATAGCACTATAACACTTTCTAAAAATGAAAAAGCAATTTAGTTATCTGTAGATGCTTTTCAATGTGTATAACCATTTGGGAGTTAGGGCTTATATGACTAGATCAGTCTAAGTATCCTTTTATAGTGAATAGAAAAAAACCATCCAGAACACAATTCACTGCAGATGCCACATATGCAAAGTGAGATGAACCATCTTCCAGAGATGCTCTCTCCAACAAACATGGGAAAATCCAACTTTTAAATACTCAGAGAGAATAAACACCATGCTATAAAAAAAAGAACATAGATGTCTGAGCAGGGAAGGTAGTTTTGTGCCTAGTATTTGTTTCACATACACACTTTTCAAGGCTATGAAAAGGCCCTTTAAACTAGAAGGAAGACAAGATTTCATCTATTTTTCCCATGTTGTCTGTTGGATGCCCTGGGAATCATCCTTCACAGTGGCTTTATTGCAGGACTGTCCCAGCACCCTCTCCAGCAAGCCCCTGTTCCTGACTAAGAGCAGACACCGAAGCTTTGGTCCTTGCAGGACTCAAGAGGAAAGAGACACAATGCAGTCAGTGGTCCAAATAAACAAACAAAAAGGTTAAACAAACAGTCATTAGATAGAGAGGTAACCCTGTTACAAAGCTTGTGCATATTTAAACAGTACCACTATATCTAAGTGAATCCTCTGTTTTGGTCCAGGCCAGTTGCCAGCAACCATGAACCACATGATGGGAGGAATACACAGCGATCAGGTGTTGCACAAGGAAGCCATTGGGAAAGAAAGTCCTAACTTGTTATGATCACAAGACTTACTGAGGTTAGAAGCAGACCAGCACCAGTGATTGACACAAATTCTTCACTCCTTCTCTTGTATAATGGATATCCTCTGTATCGACAGCTGTGCCAAACACAGTGTTTCTGGTAGAGAAATGCAGGTGCTTAAGAAAAGAGCGAGGCGTAATACAGACATCTGTTTGGTTGGGTCTCGTGGAAGATCTATATAAGCTCCTTGGAACGCACAGCCAAGCCTTGAGCAAACATTTCATTGATGCAGCCAAGTGACATCTAGAGATTCAGTACATTGGACTGAGAAATATCCTTACCTCAGCAGCATTTGTTTATAACTTAGGCATAATGTATGATGCAGTTTCTGAGCTGTGTGATTTATCCAAACATCTAAAAGAAAGATATAACTTTGCCAGAAGCTTATTCTGGGGTGTCAAAGCAGATTCAGGTTTTTACATCAATGGCTGACAATCCTGGCTCTTTTGCTGAACAGGCTGTCAGTGCCTTTCAGAACATGTTCTTAAAAGAATATCTCTGCACTAGGGGAAAAGTCTTAAAAGCAGTTATGGAGAATTTTCTAGGAGTCTTGAAAATAACATATATTGCAAAACACTGTTCACAGGGGCATTGAAAATTAGCACTGTTCTGTATAGTGCTTCTTGCAGAAAATCACGCAATGTGATTACATACCTCTTGATAGGAGGTGTCAGCTCCTGTGTTACGGCCAAATTCTAACCTGGATAATTACCTTCTGCTTATCTAAATTCCCCTCACAATTTCAGCTGAATAAGATCTATTGTTTTACTTCACACCCTAAAACACTAGAGAAGTGCAGCGTTAGTCTACTTCTAACCAGAGACAGCTGCATTTTGGTCATTTCTTCGGTGGGAATTTTCACTTTCAGAGAAAACTGGGAAAATTATTGTTGTATAGAAACTTGACATAGAATTTTTTCTAACATCAGAAATGGGAGAACTTGTAGCTAAAGGAAGTCACTGTTAGGTAGAAAGCCTAAAAGGCTTGATGTCTCTCAAGGAAATGAGAATTATATGAACACACACATATATAATTAATAATTAATATGTTGTGTTGTATGATATGATATTATACTTATAAATATATATCCTATATGCATTTAGAACAGAATTGAACTTACTTTTTAAAAAAATCTTGTCTGAAGCAGACTAAAAAGTATGAAAGAAACTGTGATTTTTCCTTCTGTCAAAATTTACAGTTTATGTTTGCATGATTTGCAAAGCCTTTCAGAGCCTTCTGCTGCTAAAAATTGGCTACGTTAGAGCTGAACAGATGAAACAGGTAAGGCCTATGCTTTATCAGCAGTCATGTCAATTAAATCATATACTGCTGGGCTTAATCTAGAACTTTCTAAACTCAGCAGACTTTTACGTTTATTAACTTGAATGCCAAGGCTACTGATAGCTGTTCGTTGCCTTTCACCTTTTTTTTAAGAGAAAACATATTTCACAGAAGTTTCATTTGTGGTAGTGACTTGAAGTAAGTGTAGGTAAGCATAAATCCTTCAGATAAATGAGAAAATTGATTTCTGAATGCAACTATTTTACTCTCTTATTTAAAAAAAATGAGAGAGAGAGGAAAAAACCTAATAGAAAACAACAAAAACACTTTTTTTTTATAGTCACGTCGTGTACCCTAGGTTAGGTCTTTTTCCTTCAGTCAGCCTGGTCTTCTGACATCTGGCAACAAATTCCCATTTATACAGACTATTGTGCTTCATCCCCCTATCTTACAAAATCACTGTTAGTTTTTCTGTTCCAGTTCAGAAAGGGCAGAGGTTATCAGATGAAGACGACGTAGGGTAAAAAAGACCATCAGTCATGTAAATAACAATCCTTATGGAAATGGACAGACTTTAGGATGCAGAAGTAGCCTTTGTTTTGGCATTTTGGTGCTCTACTTCAGTTTTAGTCACTGCTTTCACATATTTTTGAACAATTGCACATTATATTGAATCCCAACTCTTACCCATGTTAATACAACTGGCTATAGAACTGATTTTAGTATTAAGCACATTTATACATAAGAACAGGTGGCACATAGCACCAAGAATGTTCTAGAGAGTACCGCTTTCAATTCAAGAACTCAAGTAAATGAAAAAAAACCACAACAAAACAAAAAAGCATTAAAAAAAACCCTTAAATGTTCCTTTAAAGAAAGCATTCTCAGATCTAGACACCAAAAATTTTGGAAATTAATGTTCTATGTGCTAGAAGCTATCAATTATAAAACACATAACTTTATTGCATTTAACACAGTAGGAACAAACAGAATTATAACCTTAACCTGTAAAATGACTGCTTCAAAGTTCAAAATACATGAACTTTCATCTTCACATAACTTGTGGACACCACTGTTCTGGGACAGAATTTATGTTATGTAAACTTCATTTACCCTAACTACATTGCCCAAATCAAATTAAGTCAAGTCTCCAAAGATGAATTTAAAACTTTACACATATTCCTCACTTGACTTTGTTATACAGTTGAGTTTGTTAGTAATTAAATGCTGACAGGAGCATCCAATTTAGATGCAAAAGACCAGAGTGTAAGTAGCTACTGAATATGCAAAAAGAAGCAAACAAGGGGGGGGGGGGGAGAGAAAAACATTTAGGTACATTTTTAGATATTCATTTAGTAACAAATGAGCTGATCTATGAAGGCCATTGCCCTTTGACTCTTGCATAAATTAATAAATCTGTAATAATGTTTTGTGATTTTATGTCACAGCACAAGCCCTCCAGTTCCTTCCCAAGAAAGCCAACTGTAAGTGGTAGGTTTAGTTCCCTAGATGCACCTTCCTGAGACAACATGACAATGTAGCCATGGAAGGGAACTTATCCATATGTATCTTATTATTAAAGGCTTATGCAGAAGGAATAAAGCTGAATGCCTTTCCAAAATATATGTCTGCTCAGATTGTTCACAGTCTGAATCTGGATCTATTCAGATTTTCCAGTATAGAAGCTCTTTTGCGCATTCTCTACCCCACACTCTAAATTTTTACAATGGAGTAGTCTTCCTCAAATCCATAAAAATAACAAAAATAACCCTGACTGCTAGTCCCCTTGTCCCTTGCTGGGCATTGGTTAAGTTCCAGACCCTGACTTTTCCTCCACGCACCTGACTGTGTGTAGAGACAAAGTTAATGATATTGCTACTAGGCCAAGTCAGGCAAATAATTTTATCTATATTCAGTTTGCCAGCTGTAACATATTTTTTTACATTACTGGGAATAATATATGGATAAATTAATTTAAAATCTGTGAGATGCTGAGAATGCACAGTGACGGGTTCCAAAGGAAAAAACAATTAAAGAAACTGAGTGTATGAGCCACTGCTGACCAGTGTTTCTTACACCACTCCACTACTGCCCCAGGACAGAAGATAAAACGGGACAACAAATAAAGAATTATATGTGCTGTATACTCTTGCTGAGACTTACAACAAAGTTCTTAGGCTCCCGTAAGTGTTCTCATTCCCACAGTTTCCATAAGGCCAAAATGGTTTTGCACAATCCTTAATGACAGAGTTTCCTAACCAAAGCAACCTATTTACATATCTTGAACGATGGGTGGGTTGTGATTTAGTAGTTATGGGTTTCAGCAGCACCTAAGTAAAACACTGTTTGTTGTTTATAGTTACTTTTCTGTTAAATGGAAAATTATACTCTCCCAAAAAGACTAAGTTATTGGCATTATTCCAACATGGTACTGACTGACATACGCCAATTTACTTGTCATCATATTTAACATGCCAGTATTAACATTTTCCTAACTGACTTAGAATTTTTCTCACAAACTAACTTTTAATAGCACCTTCTTAGGGCTCTGAACATGCATTTACTACATGATAGGATTTAAAAATAAAAGAATATCCACATGGAGACTCCTTTTACAAGGGGTCACATGGACAGGACAAGGGGGAATGGACACAAGGTGCTCTTGGGGAAATTCCGACTGGACACCAGAGGAAAACTTTTCACAGTGAGAACAGTCAGCCATTGGCATAATCTCCCCAGGGAAGTGGTTGACTTGGCCACGTTGGACACCTTCAAGGGTTGGCTGGACAGGGTGCTGGGCCATCTTGTCTAGACTGTGCTCTTCTCAGAAAGGTTGGACTAGATGATCTCTGAGGTCTCTTCCAACCTGGGATTCTGTGATCCTGTGATTCTGTGATTTATTCATTACCATATATATAATTTACATTGGGTAAACTGGAAAATGCTTTCAGGTATCAACTAACATAAAAAGCATATTTGATAAACGTGAATCCTTTTTATAATTTATATTCTGTTTTTCCAGGTTTCTGCAATATGTTCTGACTTATATCAGACTATGTTATGATCTAAATACAAAGATTTTTTTAAAACCAATCATACAAACCTATATCAAGTGAGATCCTCTAAAAAGACCAGAAGACTTTTAAATACATAACTGAAAATGTTCAGAATTTTAGCTGTAAGCATAGAGAATTCGAAGTGGATGTACCTTATTTCTAGGTTTCAGTAGTGGAAAACAGGTATTTTATGTGCATTCATCTATTAAACTTTTTAATCTGTCAGCCACATGCTCAGTGCATCAGATCCAGCAAGTAGTTAAAGTCCTAACTTCCAATGTCTTTCAATTTAAGAACAACAGAAATTTAGAAGGCTCAATGTGTATTTTTTTTAATATGGAGCAATACATAACACTTTTTTAAGACTGTGGAAACCATAAAAGGAAAGAAGAACAAAAGGCCTTACAAAAAGTGTATACACTTGCATATTATTATTCTTTAAAGCACTTCATAATTTGTGGAAGCTAAAATATTGATATTTGATTCATACCTGGGAAGGGAATGAACACTTTCTTGTGTTTAGCTGTCTTTGGGAGCAGCAGAAACACAGTTGGGTCCCTGGACTTTACTTCAAGCTGGTGGGACACTTTGAATCAGCCACTGTCAAAAACACTTGATTGGCTGCTCAGTGTAATCTCACACACAGCAGTGTGCAGCCAGCCAATCACCATGCAAAATATTAACAAGGTCATAGTAGTATAACACACTCCTATAACTCAGAGATTACAAAAGACATTAAAATTCTGATGCCCCATTCATAAGGAAAAGATTGTAATGAGAACAGAGAATGGCACAACATTAATTCATTGTATGACAAAGAATATAATGAGAATGGGAAATAGTACAAACATAACTCATTCTTGTTACAGCTTTAAGATTGTAATGTCATGGTTCATATCACATACTTAGTAAGAAAGGTATGGCAGAAAAAGAGTTGTGATATTAAACATAGTTAATCTGAATGCAGTACACATTATTATATATGCAATATAATAAAAAAATGAAACATTACTTTGAAACGGTTTGTTAAAATGGTTGTAATTTCTCCATACATTTTTGTTAACATTTTATTAATACTCTTGATATGAAGGCTTGCAATGTGTGTGTATACTTATTAACACAGAGCTGTCCTCAAAATCTTTTTACTCATGTATGTCTTTAGAAATCAATTACAATTAAAAATAAAAATATTGAGGACAGTATCTGTGTCTCTCGTGACACACATTACGAATCCACCAAGACAGAGGGAGTCATGTTTAGTCATTTTGTCTGATACAGTGAAATGAAATAAAGTAATAAAACAAGTGATGTATTTACCTCCTGAATTTATTGAATATTTTAAGTTATTGCTTATCTACCACTCACTCAATGATGTGCAATAACCTACCTGATATAGTAGACTTTATTGAAGCATTTAACTTGATAAGATGTTAAAAATCTTTGACCATCCATCTGAGAGTTTGCCAAAGCCCAAAGCAACTTGTTTCATTCATTAGACACTATGCAAGATCACCAAATCAATACATTTTATTTTGGTTTTAAAAGTAAATCATTAACTTTGTGGTAATTTCTGTTAACTAAAAAAGGATATGTTCTGAAAGGCACTCCCTGTATATTAGAATTCCGTGTCAACAGGCAATTTCAATATAGCAATGATATACTAGATGTTATCTGCTTACTTACCTTGAAACTCTGTTCTCTGCTTCTGTGCATTGTCTCTGAATGGGTATATCCAACACCAGCAGATAGGACTTCAGCACAACTTCTGTAAAATCTGTTTGCTCCAAATTCAGCTCCAGATGTTAACAGGGTGAGTACTTACCAACCTTCCATACCTAGTGCAGGGAATAAAAAAGATCCTGTCACCGCGGTAGCTTTTGCAATATACACATCATACAGACCACATTCAAAAAAAAAAAAAAAAAAAAAAAAGTAAATCTCTTGATCAGCACTATATAGCAGTTTCTCAGACAAGAAGTAACCCAGAGGTTGTAGAGTAGATACTGCAATCCTTGTATCACCAGGTAATCACTGATATCTGAAGGATCCTGGGGCCAGATCCAAACAAATAGCCTTGAAAGAAGAGCTTTTACAGAAATTCAGACCCTTTATCCATGAGCGTAGTTCATAAAATCTGTTACAAGTTTTTGATAACCTAAGATCTGTTAAGCTTTCCAGAAAAAATGTTCTTTGATGATTAAAATTGGATTGCAGTGGGACGTCTGAAAATATTGTTCCCTTGAGTCCCAGGATCACACTGACACTTACCTGTCACTTCAGGACATTTGGGATACATTGCTTTGGCTTCACTGATGAAAGCTCCAGGATGGTCCATTCCAATAACGGTACTCAGATCACTCCTAATGTACAGTGGCAGCACTGCAAAGCACAGCAGTTAGGGCCATCTTTAAGAAATGGCTGTTGCTATGGGGGTGGCCTTTAAGATTCAGAATGATGTTTCTGTATTTTATCCAGGCACCATTCACTCCAAAATGCATAAAGCAACCTTGTTGGTAGGAGGAGGAAGTAGATTTCTCCCCCACCTTCCTTCCTTTAGAGAAAGGTCTTAATCAAAAGTTTCATAGCCCTTACCCTCTTAATTTGCTCTTCATATCTTTGACATGCATTCTTGGCTGTTCCACAGTCTATCTTCAGTGTAAGAAGCTGGGAAGGCCTCTATACAGTGTAGCTCTAGCTTACTACCAGGGCCACCCTTTTGGAGGTGTTTGACTCCGGCAAACTGATGAGGACTCGTCTCAACCGCTCATCTCCTGGACAATTGATCTACTTAAAATGGGAAGCATTAGTATTGAATACTCTGCTTTTAGAAGGAAAAAAAGAATATCCGTGATCGAAAAAACAGTTTAGGGATCTGAGAGTAGAAAGAGATTTAGAGCTGTGAATAGTTATTCATAACTTTAGGCTAAGGCTGTTCTCCATTTCTGAGACCTGACCATAGGTACCTAAATCCAGTATTCAGAAACACTCTTTCCAACTTGGGGCAGCGGGTAGGGGGTGATTTATGCAGCTCCTGTTCTCAACTTATATGCTAACATAAGACACCTAAATTCTTTAGGCAAGAGGAGGGAACTACATATAACTAACTCAGATTTGCAAGGCCGCTATAACACAAACATCAAAACAGAACAAGGAGAGAAGACATCATCACATATGTGTGCAGCAGCCGAAGACTGTTTTCTGGGAGCACCATCTCCACCCCTGTGCACAAGTATGTTGCTTTTGCTTTGGTTCTCTTTATTTCCATGGAAAATGTAACTCCTCCCATACTGGCAAAGGTTGCATTTCACCATTTCTTATTTATCAGCATTCATATTCCATATAACTTTGTTCAGCATTCACATGCAATTTTGACCTATTGACTATTCAACGGAAACTTCCAATCCATTTATTTATATGTAAATGCACAATGTCAAGGGAAAGTTAGGAGGTCATTGGTTTTACCAAATGAAATCAACTACCAACAGGCAGCTGAAAAGCAGATTTGTAACTTAAAGATGGTATTCATGTCAAATGTCAGACAGGGAGCACTTCTGAAGTGGTTCTAGAGGTGTTCTAGAACTGCTTCACCTGTTTTCTTTAATAGAGACACTCCATTTCCCCACTGCTTCTAAACATGCAGATGGATCTTTCTAACAGAGTATCACAGAATCACAGAATGTTTGAGGTTGGAACGGACCTCTGGAGGTCATCTTGTCCAACCCCACAGCATAAGCAGGGCCACCTAGAGCCAGTTGCCCAGGACCATGCCCAGACACTTTTTAAATATCTCCAAGGATGGAGACTCCACAAGTTCTCTGGGCAACTTGTGCCAGTGCTTGGGCAACCTGTACCAGGGCTCAGTCACTGTCACAGTAAAAAAGTGTTTCCTGATGTTCAGATGGAACCTCCTGTGTTTCAGTTTGCGCCCATTGCCTCTGTTGCCAGGCACCACTGAAAAGAGCCTGGCTCTGTCCTCTTTGTACCCTCCCTTCAGGTATTTATATAGATAAATGAGAACCCTCCTGACCCTTCTTTTCTCCAAGCCAGAGAGTACCAGCTCTTTCAGCCTTTCTTCATAGGAGAGATGCTCCAGCCCCTTCATCTTCTTTGTGACCCTTCATCGGACTCTCTCCAGTAGGTCTGAACACAGTACTCCAGGTGTGGCCTTACCAGTGCTGAGTAGAGGAAACAGAAGAAATAATTTGCTCCTGAATTAGAGGAACAATATTCAAAATTATTTGCTCTTGAATTGGAAGAAAATCTACCAAATTTCAGCTAAAAAGGTTAAGATTTTGAAAGAGACATCTGAATATGACCCCTTACAGTATTATTGGAAATCTTAGAGAGATTTGTTGTGATAAAAATAAAACTTAGTTTCTTTTTAGCTCCTCTACAATAAAAGCTAAGATATTAACAAAATTGTAAAATTGTGCCACATAGATTAGACTTAGACTATTCATTTCTCCAGAAGACAATTGTTTCTTGAGAATTGTAGTTCTATTTTCAATAAATTGATTAAAATGTAAAGGACATTGCTTTTATGTGGTTACTGCTTTTTCTAATCTAGGTGGATTAATTTGATTCTATATTTGTATTAAAAAAGTACAAGCCAAAAAGTGGAAAATATGTTTTTATAGTGTTAGTTACATTTTAGTATCCACATTACAACCAGGTGCATTGTCAAAATGAGATAGGTATAAAGACCATGAGCAGAGGAAAAAATGTGATTGTGTGAGGGATGTTATGACAGTTCTGTATGCATAATACATGCATCCCAGGAGGCAATTCTGCATCTGTTACATATATTTATGTATTTTCACTTGTACTTTTGGAGATATTTAAGATTTATGGTGATAGATTCTTTCCCCTTAAAGACAATAAAACGAAAACATGCAACAAGGGTATGATTTTGTTAGTGAGTGAAGCGAGCTCAGTGTGAAATTTTTGCACATGGTAGGCTCTGTGAAGGTTAAGAAATTTCTATTCTCAACATTTAGTAGCCTTTCTGCAGTGGCTTTCAAAATACTTTCAAAACAAACCTCTAATAGATTTGATCTATGCGCAGCTAAAGTATGTTTCTGTTCATTATAATGACTGAAAGAGGGTAAGAAAACAATTGCTAGATGTTAAAGACTAACACAGAAATGATGAAGACATTTTGTGAGTGAAAAGAAAAATCCTGAAGTCTCAGGGAATGAAGAAAGTGATGATAAATGAAGACAACAACACAAGGTCAAAGAGACAGAAAAGATAAAATGGCTAAAGAGACAGACAGTTTTATACAACTAACTGTTGGAAGAAACAACACACTGTGTTGTACTGTAATGACATCTCCCGACCATTGAATTTTCTATGAAGAGATAGATGAGCCTTCTACTAGCTTCCATTACACAGCAGGTACTTTTAGTCTCTGGTATACAGGAGATTTGAAAAACCACCTTCTTCAGAAAATCCTTAGATACATTTGGAGGGCAAAGGGTAATATTTCTGCTGTTTAATTTTGACTCTTTGAAACATTGACAGCCTTCTTTGAGCATTAGAAGACCATCTAGAAAGGTGTGCCTCAAGGCACAAACCAGAAAGAAGCTCCAACTTCTAGGTGTATGCAGTTCTACAATTTTCTTTTACATGGTTTTGTGAAGTTTCTTTGAAGACATCTTACATCAGTCACTAGCGGAGACAGCCTATTACACCAGAAGAACTGTTCATCTTATCTGGTATGTCACTATGACATATAAAGTTAAAAAAAAACCAACCCAAAACTTTGAAGATAGAGATATGGAGGAAACTCTGAAAGTGAAAATATAAATTTGATGGACCATATATTCTTCTTTACTATTTTGAAGCAATTTTCATTTACCTGAAAAGCAGAAGAATCAGGAATTCTTTAAGGGGTTTAAGATATTCCATAAATGTTAGTAAAAATGTTACTGCTACTAACTAGGTGATAAAACTATATTTTCATATACTACCAGTAAAAAGCCTCTAACAACTCATATTTCCCTTATTTGAAAGGAAGAAGTCAATTACCAGATTGTACTTTGTTGTCCCCTGGAGGGGACAGAGGGCCCAATATGCCAACCAGACCCATCCCACAGGGAAGTCTGCTGCCTCCCTGGTGCTCAGGTCACAGATGTTACTAGGAAACTCCCTAGTCTGGTACAGCCCTCTGATTACTACCTGCTATTGTTTGTGCAGGTGGGCAGTGATGAGGTTGTGGAAAGAAGCCGAAGAGCAACCAAAAGGGTCTTCAGGGTACTGGAGAGACTGGTTGAAGGATCAGGAGCAGAGGTAGTGTTTTCCTCAATCCCGTCAGTGGCAGGGAAGAACAATACTGAAAGGAAAAGGAAAGCTCATCTGATTAACACATGTCTCAGAGGCTGGTGCCATCAGTAGAATTTTGGATTTTTGATCATGGGGAGGTTTACAAGGCACCGGGCCTGCTGGTGGCAGATGGAGTTCACCTATCTCAAAGGGGGAAAAGTTTTCTTGCAAATGAGCTGGTGGGGCTCATCAAGAGGGCTTTAAACTAGTTTGAAGTGGGAAGGGGATGTAGCCAGGCCCACTAGAGAGGAGACTAGGGGTGACATGTCAGGGTTGGGGGACGAAACCAATAGCCCAGCTCAAGTGCATCTACGCCAATGCACGCAGCATGGGCAACAAACAGGAGGAGCTGGAAGCCATTGTGCAGCGGGATAGTTATGACTTAGTTGCCATCACAGAGACACGATGGGATGACTCTTACGACTGGAGTGCTGTGATGGACGGCTATAAGTTCTTCAGAAAGGATAGGCAAGGAAGGAGAGGTGGTGGGGTGGCTCTGTATGTTAGGGAGTGCTTCGATTGCGTAGAGCTTAGTGACTTTGATGATAAGGTTGAGTGCTTATGGGTAAGGTTGAGGGGGAAGGCCAACAAGGCAGATATCCTGCTGGGGGTCTGTAATAGACCCCCCCAACCAGGATGAAGAAGTACAGGAAGTGTTCTACAAGCAGCTGGCAGAAGTATCACAAACTGGTTGTCCTTGTTCTTGTGGGGGACTTCTGTTTACCAGATGTCTGCTGGAAATACAACACAGCAGAGAAGAAACAGTCTAGGAGGTTCCTGGAGTGTGTGGAATATAACTTCCTCACACAGCTGGTAAGTGAGCCTACCAGGGGAGGTGCCTCGCTTGACCTCCTGTTCACAAACAAAGAACTGATGGGAGATGTGGCGGTCGGAGGCCATCTTGGGCTTAGCGACCATGATATGATTGAGTTCTCTATTCTTGGTAAAGTAAGAAGTGGGGTCAGCAGGACCACTACCATGGACTTCCAGAGGGCAGACATTGGCCTGTTTAGGAGACTGGTGGAGAGAATCCTGTGGGAGGCAGTCCTGAAGGGCAAAGGAGTCCAGAAATGCTGGGCTTTCTTCAAGAAGGAAGTCTTGCAGTGGCAGGAGCAGGCTGTCCCCAAGTGCCACAAGATGAACCAGCGGGGAAGATGACTGGCCTGGATGAACAGGGAGCTTCTGCTGAAACTCAGGAAACAAAGGAGAGTTTACCATTTTTGGAAGAAGACGCAGGCAACACAAGAAGAGTACAGAGACCTTGTTAGGTCTTGCAGGGAGAAAATTAGGCAAGCAAAAGCCCAGCTAGAACTCAATCTGGTCACTGCTGTAAGGGATAACAAAAAAAGTTTTTTCAAATATATTAACAACAAAAAGAGAATCAAAGAGAATCTCCATCCTCTATTGGATGTGGAGGGGAACATTGCAGCTGAGGATGAGTTAAAAGCTGAGGTACTAAATGCCTTCCTTGCCTCAGTCTTTAACAGTAAGACCGGTTATCCCAAGGGTATTTAGCCCCCTGAGCAGGAAAGCAGGGATGGATCGCAGAATAAACCCCCCATAACCCAGGATGAAGCAGTTTACAACCTGCTGCTCCACCTGGACACACACAGGTCTATGGGGCCAGATGGGATCCACGTGAGGGTACTGAAGGAGCTGGCAGAGCAGCTTGCCAAGCCACTCTCCATCATTTATCAGCAGTCCTGATTAGCAGGGGACATCCCAGATGACTGGAGGCTTGCTGATGTGATGCCCATCTACAAGAAGGACCAGAAGGAGGATCCGGGGAACTACAGGCTTGTCATCCTGACCTTGGTACCAGGGAAGGTTATGGAGCAGTTCATCTTGAGTGAGCTGACCAGGCATGTGCAGGACAACCAGGGGATCAGGCCCAGCCAGCACAGCTTCATGAAAGGCAAGTCCTGCCTGACCAATCTGATCTCCTTCTATGACAAGGTGACCCGCCTAGTGGATGAGGGAAAGGCTGTAGATGTAGATGTAGAGGCTTTAGTAAAGCCTTTGACAGTGTTTCTCACAGTAGTCTACTGGAGAAGCTGGCTGTTCATGGCTTGGACGGGTGTACTCTTTGCTGGGTAAAAAACTGGCTGGATGGCCGAGCCCAGAGAGTTGTGGTGAATGGAGAGACATCCAGTTGGCAGCTGGTCACAAGTGGGGTTCCCCAGGGCTCGGTGTTGCAGCCAGTCTTGCTTAATATCTTTATCAATGATCTGGATGAGGGGATCAAGTGCACCCTCAGCAAGTCTGCAGAGGACACCAAGTTGGACAGGAGTGTTGATCTGCTCAAGGGTAGGAAGGCTCTACAGAGGGACCTGGACAGGCTGGATCAATGAACCAAGGACAATTGTAGGAGGTTCAACAAGACGAAGTGTCAGGTCCTGCAGCTGGGTCACAGCAACCCCATGTAACGCTACAGGCTTCGGAAAAGTGCTGGAGAGCTGCCTGGTGGAAAAGGACCAGTGGCTGTTGGTCAACAGCCAGCTGAATATGAACCGGCAGTGTGCCCAGGTGGCCAAGAAGGCCAACAGCATCCTGGCTTTTATTGGGAATAGTGTGGCCAGCAGGAGTAGGGAAGTGATTGTGCCCCTGTACTCGGCACTGGTGAGGCTGCACCTTGAATACTGTGTTCAGTTTTGGGCCCCTCACTACAAGAAGGACATTGAGTTGCTGGAGCATGTCCAGAGAAGGGCAAGAAAGTTGCTGAAGGGTCTAGAGAACAAATCTTATGAGGAGTGGCTGAGGGACCAGGGGTTGTTTAGCCTGGAGAAGAGGAGGCTGATGGGAGACCTTATCGCTCTCTACAACTACCTGCAAGGAGGTTGTAGCGAGGTGGGTGTTGGTCTCTTCTCCCAAGTTACTAGTGATATAACGAGAGGAAATGGCTTCAAGCTGTACCAGTGGAAGTTTAGATTGGGTATTAGGAAAAACTTCTTCACCGAAAGGGTTGTCAAATAGTGGAACAGGCTGCCCAGAGAGGTGGTAGGGTCGCCATCCCTGGAGGTATTTAAAAGACGTGTAGATGTGGCACTTCAGGGCATGGTTTATGAGACATGGTAGTGTTGGGTTGATGGTTAGATGATCCTAGAGTTCTTTTCCAACCTTAATGATTCTATGATTCTATGATTCTATGACTAAATATAGTTCATAAAAGATATCTACATTAAAATATAGCATGTCTTATCAGTAAAGTTACACTGCATTGAAAAATTACATTTACAAATCGTATGAATATAATGTCATATTTATCAGTTAAATTTTCCAGTACCAATGTACCTTTAATTTCTTATCTGGTTCCAGAAATGATATGCTAAAATAGCTTATATAACAAATAATATATAACAAATACTGACTTTGCTATTAAGAAAGAGCAATGCAAATACTTTAGTATTATACTTTGTCTCGAAGTCTAACAATATTTTATTTTCTGAACAATTGGGCGGGTGTGTGGTTTTTTTTGTTTTGGGCATAGTACAAAAGAACAGCATTCTCCGAAGGTCTATTTCATTGTAGGTGGGGGAAAGAGTAATTCTGCCCATTAAAGGAGCTCCATAAACAGATTAAAGTTAGTTTTGTTAATTTTGAAACTTTGATTTTTCCAGCATTTTTGCTAAACAGTTCAATTCATCAGCAGAAGATAAATTAAAGGATTGCAGTTGAAGACAGCTATTTAAGACCTTTAAATCATAAACTTAATTGGCATGTTAAAAGTTAAAGAGCCAGAGTCAACTCCAGTACATGAAAACGTATATGCACATAAACTATAGCACTCTGTTCCATGGCTCAAGAGGAATCATGCCATACACTTCATTAATCAAAGGTATGCCCCAAGTTTCAACACATCATGATTTACAGTTATTCTTTGTACATGCTCAGCTGTAAGAAGATAAAGGTCTCTCTACAGTGGAGTAAACTTAAGCCACAGATCCAAAATTTGGAACACTAATATTAATAAGCCGGCTTGCTTATTTTAGTGGTTTCATGGTGTCTTATTAGCTAGTCAAGAATGAGGCTGCTACTCCTAGTTCATGCCACAGGTGAGAAGGATAATACTAGTACTTGGAACAATTTTATCTCTATTACAGCCAATGGTGTCAATTATGATGGCTCTTTATAAAGGAAGACTCCTGTTCTTCAGAAAATAGATTAACACCACACCTAGTAATCACTGCAATGTCCAGGACACAGCAAGCAGAAATAAATGACTGTGGGTTCCTGGGCTGAAATCCACCAGTGCCTCAGTGGTAAAAGGCTGTTTGAAGGAAAAGCTGAACACCAATGGAGGGTTCTAGCAAGAAGACAGAAAGAGAGCAGGAAAGAAATGAAGAAGAAGGAAAGGAGGAAGAAGGGAGATAAAGTGGGGAGGGAGGAAAGGAGGGAGAAAAGGGAAGACATTTTCCAGCTGTTCTTCTTCAATTTTTTCCCAGGACATAGAATCTTGCTCAACAAATCTTGTTTTATAATTAAAGGGCTATATATCACTTCCAAACTCTTACATTCATGTTCGTATCATCAAGTGTTCAGAACACTTGAGGGGCAAAGTAAAGAAGTATTCCTCATCCTCAATATCCGACAGGATGAGAACTGTAGCATCCTACAGTCAGGAGTAAGAGACCAGGACATTATGGTATGTCATGGGTAATCAAAAGATGATCCAAGAGCCTTAAGTTTCAGCTTCCTTGCACATAAAACCCTTTTGTGGACTAGCTAACTCAGAGGGATAACACAATTAATCCATAAGCTAAGAATATGCTTTATTCACCTGCCTATACACTATCATAGAATCACGGAACCACAGAATGGTAGGGGTTGGAAGGGACCTCTGGAATCACCTTGTCCAACCCCCCTGCTTGAGCAGGCACACCTAGAGCAGGGGGCACAGGACCACGTCCAGGTGGGGTTTGAATGTCTCCAGGGAAGGAGACTCCACAACCTCCCTGGGCAGCCTGTGCCACTGCTCTGGCACCCTCACAGGAAAGATTTTTGTCATATTTAAGTGGAACTTCCTATGTTCCAACTTGTGCCCATTGCCCCTTGTCCTGTTGTTGGGCACCACTGAAAAGAGTCTGGCCCCATACCCTTGACACCTACCTTTCAGATATTTATAAGTATTGAAAAGATCCCCCCTCAGTCTTCTCTTCTCCAGGCTGAACATACCAAGGTCTCTCAGCCTTTCCTCATAAGGAAGGTGCTCCAGTCCTCTGATCATCTTAGTAGCTCTCCGCTGGACTTACTCAAGCAGTTCCACATCCTTCTTAAACTGGGGAGCCCAGAACTGGACACAGTACTCCAAATGTGGTCTCACTAGGGCAGAGTAGAGGGGAAGGATAACCTCCCTCGACCTGCTGGCGACACTGCTTTTAAAGAAGCCATTGGCCTTCTTGGCCACAAGGGCACATTGTTGGCTCATGGTCAGCTTGTTGTCCACCAGCACTCCCGGGTCCTTCTCAGCAGAGCTGCTTTCCAGCAGGCCAACTGCCAACCTGTACTCATACATAGGCTTCTTCCTTCCCAGGTGCAGGACTCTACACTTGCTCTTGTTGAATTCCATGAGGTTCCCCCTGGCCCAGCTCTCCAGCCTGTCCAGGTCTCGCTGGATGGCAGCACAGCCTTCTGGTGTATCAGCCGCTCCTCACAGCTTGGTGTCATCAGCAAACTTGCTGAGGTTACACTCTGTCCCATCATCCAGGTCACTGATGAATATGTTGAACAGGACTGGACCCAGCACAGACCCCTGGGGAACACCACTAGTGACAGGCCTCCAACCAGACTCTGCTCCATTGATCATGACCCTCTGAGTTCTGTTGTTGATCCAGTTCTCAATCCCCCTCACTGTCCTCTCATCTAACCCACACTTCCTTAGCTTGCCGATAAGGGTGTTACGGGAGACAGTGTCGAAAGCCTTGCTGAAGTCAAGGTGAACAACATCCACTGCTCTTCATCTGCCCAGCCAGTCACGCCATCATAGAAGGCTATCAGGTGAATCCATGTTGACTATTTCTATCTTGATGATACTCTGTCCTTTTGCAGAAGCTATACTGTTTTCTTTGCATTCCATTGCTGAAAGAGAGAATTGACCCAGAGGGATACAGATCTCCTCCTGGCGCAAGGAGGACAAGGCTGATATTTTCCATCTGGTCAGAAAGTGTCCTAACTACTGGATAAATCAATCCAAATGGAAACACAGTCTTCTATAGCTGAAGGTAGGTTACCATCAGTAATAGGAGTTTAAGATGTCTGAAAGAGGTCTAATCTAACGGTTAGGCACTCAACCACTTGTTGAACTATTTAAGTATTTTAACTAATGACTATTTCATACAGAAATAGTGTTTAGAGCTTTGACCACTAGTCTCGATTCCCTACTCTAGTCCAATGAAACCTATTTTCTTAGCAGTTCATCAGCACTCCCCTTGTGAGTCTAGTTTTAAGCCACCTCATATCCTACCTGCATTGTGAGGGAAGGTTAAATGCTGAATGACTGGTCCCAGGGATCTGAAGTGAGCTATTTCCATGCTAAGTAATGCACTGCTCAGACACCTATTTATATCTGAGCCCCAAGTAAAATGGACAGGTTTGCAGAGGTGAACTGCCACAACAGCAAAGGAAAGTCTCGTTGTTTGGCTTTTGTAACTCATATGACCTGATGTTTTACATCTGATTGGCAAACACTGGCCAGAGTTTGTAGACTAAAAAGACGGCATTGAAAATGGCTAGCACTACAGTAGTTAGGAAAATACAAAGCACTGCAGTAATCTCTGAGCAGCTACTGAATAAATAGTCAGTCTGGTTAATATAATCCCCAGAATCAGATGTCTTCTTAAAATCCATTACCATAGTATTCCCCTTAGAACAGTAGTTAGTTTCATCAATTCACAGCTTTATGACCTAGCCAATTAATATGAGTGATATCCTGACTTCCGCTCATAAAAACAATCTCTCTCTAATGCTAGTATAATTTGGAGATATAATACTCAAAGAACTAACTTTCTGAACAGTGAGGACGATACTCTATAAGAGCTCATATACCATTGTGCAAAACCTGGATGAGCAAGGTGATGAATCTCTTTTTAAAGGCATATACTGAATAGCACACACCAAAAATATATAAGACACATTTGAAGTACCTACAAGAATGAGCATCTGGTAAAGTATTTGATTTTCCTCAGGCTCACTAAGAAAGTAATACTGAGACCTTCAGTTTCTCTAGATGTTGCTGTAATTTTTTATCCATAGTCTGTTACAGAGGGGCAAATTTGTTCTAAAGGCAGATATGTTCACTTCAGTGAGAGGCACATCTATTTACTCTGGAACTGAATATGACATTGAAAGAATCAAATCAACAAAGGTGTAACATTTTACTTATTTCAAATAAGGCTATAGATACAATAGCCACAGATCTTTTAGAATATGTATTAATTATATTGTCATTGTTTTTCATACTATTGAATAATTTTGTGAGGGTTCTCATAACAGCGCAAAGATCAATTCTGTTAGAACAACACTAATCAGTGGCACTGATCCTTTCCATTCACTTGACCTTTTAAGTAAGTAAAATTACCTGTAAAAAAGTTGAAATACTCATGTCATTAGGCAGATTCAGTGTTTTTAGTTTTGTTAGTTTTGTTGAATTTCCCCAAACAATTTAACAAAAAGTTGGAGTTCATTTGATATAACTCAGAAATAAGGACTATCACTGCCTGAAGTCCTGAAGTAATTTTTTATTTAGCTTTCTTTTGTTTTGTTTTTTTTTTTTTTTAAAAAGTTTCCATTCAATTAGAAGTCAGTGTATTTCACTGAGATGCCAGGTTTGGTTTTTTGATTTGGTTTTTTGATTTGGGGGATATTATCAACATTAACATTATAACCTAACCTGCAAGAGAGGTGGAAATATGATGAAGAGAAAACAAGCATCAGCTTCTTTCGAATATAATATGTGTGCCATTGTACCATGGACAGTCATTTTAAGAAAAATTAAAAATGTCAGATGTTTTTCTCAACCTGATTATTATATACTTGTCACATATACATATACACATACACATACACATATATTTATATATGTATGTATGGTAACTTCACCAAAAGCAGTGTAATGTCATATACCCCTAGACAGTATTTGGAATATCTTTACCCTGTCACCTTTAATAAGAGTTTTAACGCTGATTTTCACCTGTCATTCTGTAATGGACCTTCTGCCTCCCAGTCAGCCTCCCAGCTGATGACAGGCAGGATTCAGGGATACCACATTCCTAGCCTTAATACCTCACTTAAACACCTGAAGCTGGGGGAGGAGGTTAACACCCTTAGCTGTCCATATGATTTCACACAATACCAGACAGTTGCATTAATCCTATCATGAAGCACAATATCTACTTTGACCAGTATTGCAGCCTAGCTAGGTAGCCATTACACTCCAGATAGGTATTACACTCTTGTTTATAAGGTCAGCCACTGAGGTTATAAAAGAAATATATTTTAATGACTGCTTCCATCAGACTCAGGATCAGACTAGGAAGCCCCTGTATCCTGTGTATAGGGATCCAGCTGTCTTCAAAATCCATCCTTCACTTAGAGGCACTTGTTGAGACAAACTAATCCTGGACAATGTAACCCAAAGCCTTGTGAAATTCAATTACTATGTGTTATATGTTTTCTAAAGCAGTATTCCCATCTGTGTGATGACTAGAGAAGCAATTTTTTCATTACTATTACTCAACAAATACGTTTGGAAAGACACCTTCTGTGAAAAGATTAGCATGGTGACATGATTTCAAGTTCAGCCTTTAGCTCTCTGTGGGTAAGTAATTTTGGATGATGGAAGTCTACTTCAGTTAAAACTCAGAATTAAGGAACCAGTTTGGTTTGGGTGGATTTCTTTTTGTTTTGTTAGAAAGATAGAGGATTATCTACATAGCAGAATTAGAGAACGGAGATATTAGAAATAAGTCTTCAGCAAGTTTCAGCTTTCATAACATCATATGGAGTAGATTTACCTGAGCTTATATAGCATAAAAAGGTAGCTGAAGGATCATTCTGTCCGAAAATATCTGTAGGCACTAGAGATGAAAACACAGGACAGAAAATCTATTCCAAAAATGGGGCTATGCAAGTATGATCTTCATCATAACAAAAAAGATATAAAAAATAGCCTGCAGAAGAAAAGATCTATGGAACTATCAGCAAATGAGCTCATGTACACTTCATTTTCTATCTATACCTTTCTGTATTAAGTTCCATCCTCTCCTTGTTTCAGGGAATAACACACTCAAAGAGGGTATCCAAACATCTTTGTAATTTTGCCAGGCCAGAGAGCGGGTTCTGATTCATAATTTCTGAAACAGAGATAGCAGAAAACAGAATATACAATCTCCAGCAAGTTTTTTGTTTGCTCTGTGTGTTCATTTTGAAAAATTGAAAACTGTGAGCAAGTAAGATTGTCAAGGGCTGAAGAGAACTTTGCAGTTCCCCACACAGCTGTGTATTATTTACATGCAGGCACAAATATGTTGTTTATTCTTTCATTTTGTAATACATATCTAATGTGCACTGATAGCAGAGAACTCAATTCTTACAAAAATTGTAAGCATGTGAATTGATGGACTGATTTTCCTTCCTTCTCAGTGAGATTTTTCACACAGGAATGGATGGAGTGTTTAAAGGGGTTACATAAGCACATCCATCCAGATATATAAATTGACATCTTAAAAAAATTAGCACTTTGGGCCTATTTAGTTTTTCTTATATTCACAGGAAGCTACATCTTCCTGCTCGCCTCCACCCTGCCAATTCATTTAATTTTCAGACCTATGTGATCTGGTCCATGTGGGAATCACCAGAGACATCACAGCAGCTTCCCAACCTCTTGGGAATCTGATTGCTTCTTTTTCTTATGCTAGTTCACTTTGTCCTCCAAGTAGGAATTCAAATGTCAATCATTTTTTGTTCAATTTCATGGGGTAGAATCACAAAAATGGCAACCAATCCAATTGCAAATTACTTGATGAATCTTCTTTGAAGAGTTGCCAATAATGCTAATCATCAAATGGTTGAATTCAGCTCTGTAGAAATGCATTTGTGAAGAACAGCAATCTCTGTGACTTTGACAAAGGAACTGCTGACTTGCCTCACTGTTTGTCTTTTGATGTGAAAGAGCAAATCGATTTATAGAGCTTTTGCTTGCAGATGTAGGATATGATTAGTATGCAGAAAGACCTTTCTACAGTGTCATTTGTTTATTTAGCTGTCTCTGCACTCAGCCCTGATTGTGTATACTTAATTAATGTATACAAAGCTAAAAAAAATAAAATCCTGGAACCATGATCATAGAAGACTGTACTACATGTCATTCGTCACCATGAAAATGTTATTTATATTTTATTGGATACAAGGAAGGGAAATGCACACATTTAAAAAACTGTTTCAAAAAGACCTTATGTTTGCCAAAAGCAGTCAGTTATAGTTACACCAAAAAAGTGTCAATGAAAGCTGTTCAGTTTAAGTGGGAGGTTCTTTTTTTCCAGTGTTTAAATTTTTATTCCAAACAGTTGTTGAGTCTTTATAAAAAGTACCTCTGATGCCTTCCTGAGGTCAAAGTACTCTGTAAAACATCCTAAGAGACCTGAATCATCCCATTCTTCAAGGCCTTCTGATTCTGTTGCTTGGAAATTTTAGCTGAGAAAGAGTTTAAAGAGGAAAGCAGAGACACTAGAGACCTTCATGTCAATAATGAATGATCAATAGAAGTCACACACTAGAAAATTGACATTCAGTCAGCAATTCTGTGTTACTCATGCACATTTTACATTGTCTGTTCAGGTTTGTTGTGGGGAAAGTAGACCCAAAAAGGCAGAAAAAGGTAGAAATCATCAGAATATCAAATAATGGAATCCAGAGTGACATCTAGTGACATGCTGTATTAGAAGCATGAATATTTAATTTCTGAAATATACTGATTTTACTAGTCATATTAATTACAGCTTTCCAGAAAAGTTAAAAAAATGTTACAGAAGTTTCTTACAAAATGCATTCCATAAGCATATTAGACCATTCACAAATCAACCTGCTAAAATGTTTGCTTCTGTCTGTTATAAACAGCAATTCAAGTGGCAACAAATTTTCCACAGAAACGCTTTATAAGTTTAATAACAGTGATGCTATAGTTTGTCAGTATAGACTCACCTTATAAATAACTTCCTAAACTCATCTGCACAACCTTAAAATCATATTCTTCAACCATGAGCACTCACTCAAAATCATGAACTAACCTACCTATTCAGGCCCTTGTACCATATTTTTTAAGATGGCAGAACACTGACTTCATGCGCAAATCATATTTGACCTTCTGTTCTAAACTTTTCCATTGGGTTAACTGCAGGATTCTGGTCACTGAAAGTATTGTAACAAAGGAAATCGCTATTACAAAATTGAAATCCAAAATACCCTATTCTCAACCCAGTCTCCATCAAATACTGACACAGAAAATATTTCTGTGGTATGAATAAGCAAGAGCAATTCATCGCTTTTGCAATTCAGCGCAGAAATTGCTGCATGTTAATAAAATAATTTTGTGGGTTGTAAGGTGAGTGGATGAATGTAGAATTTACTTTAATGAAATTTGATACTTTAAATCATATGTTTGCTCGTTTTTAACTTCAATGTATAAAAAATATTTATCATTTTCATCTTGTCACTAAAATCATTGCAGCACAGAGAGGAGGTGAGAGAAAAGATATCATATATTAGACTGATTAAGCTTCCATGTCAGTAACCTTAAATCAACAAATCAATTAATGGGAGGAAAAAAAAAGAACACTCGAAATATTTGGACAAAATAAGTCTATATTTGCTTTTGGGGTTCTTTCTAGATAAAGAACTAGGGTAAATTTTGTTACAAGTGTATTGTAATTATAACATAGAAGTTATATAATGAGGAAATCTTAGATATTAAAATTGGTTTATTGTTTAAAGACCACTGTTACTAAAGGCACTTGATTTCTTTCTATGTTTGTTATGGATTTCCTCCTTCTTATTTCCCTACATACTTGGACTTTCAAAACTTAAATTGTTTTTGGAGACAATTACAACTTCCCTCAGCTGTTCCTCACAATTCACTCTTATTCACTTGCAAATCTTGAAGTTATAAATGAAGTTGAAGGTGTAAACACCTCTAGGTTATGTTTTTGCTGAAAATGCTCAACTTTACAAATAACAATTCTCAGACACTAATTTCAAAGAGGGAAATAATAAGCGATAGTTCTAATTTCACTGTACAGAGTACCAGTCTCACCTTTTTCTCTTTCTCTTTTTTAAAAATTAAGGTTAACTTAGAAGGTCAAAGTCTCTGGTGTTCTCTCACTTGTAGAGCAGCACAGAATGTCATATCTGGCCAGGAAAGCTGAATTCAGATGGTTTATTTCATTAACATAGCAGAAAGCAGATTATGTGTACAGTGAATTTTTACTCTTTGCCTTTATTCCATATATCCCTCCAATATGTGCATATGTCCAGTTATTTTTTTCCTTCCATCCCTTAAAGATCCTTGTACCCATATTCTACATATCAGTTTCTCTTCATTTCTTTTCCCTAACTTTTCTCGTGTTTCTCCCCTCCTCCCACTCTTCAGTGTTCCGAATCCCTCTTTCATATGCTCACTACTGATTACAGTATCTTTATCATTAGCAGTAAACAAAACAATCAACCAACCAACAAACCAGACAAGCATGTCACAGAAACACAGAAATAATAGCCCTCAAAAGAGGGCAACTCTTTTAACAGTCTCTAGTTACTTCCAGTGGGATGAGATCAGACCATAACATTATTCTCCTTTTTCAGAATGACTACCTTTCAAATCTTTTTCCCAACAAGCTCAGAAAAAATTTATCTGTCTTCACAGTCAACAAGGTGAGAAGAACACAGTTCTATCAAGAACCAAGACAAAAAAGAAATATTGTTCTTTTCATAAATCAATTTATTAATTTACAAACATGGTTTTTTAGTCAGAACATCTCCTATGGCTTTAGCAAAAGCATGGTGATTTTTGTCTACAGAAACTAAAACAATTGCAGCTCTATTCTTAGCGCACAGCAACTTAGTTGTGACCTTCCTAACACATAAAATCTCTCACTTCCAGGCTGAGGTGGGAAAGTTGTCAGACATATGGAAACACAGCAATAGGCATTACTAATTTCCATTTGAAAGCCCTGAATTGTTGTTACAATTAGGGGTTACACTTCACTTATGCCTTTTTTCTGCCTTAATTTTTTTTCCTTCCCTACCCTACTCAGAACTCTCTTCCATCCTTTTGCTCCTTTTCCATTTCCACCCTCTCCACTGCATTTCATTACTCATGCGCAATCCTGCAAGTTTTGTCCCACCTAGCTGGTCTCTTCTTCTTGCTCTGATCAGTGCCCATATAAAACAAGGTATTTCCAACACAAAACAAAATTGACAAGTGCAACAAGACAACTGAGCTTTCAGATGCATGTAGTAGGAGTCACAGTGACAACTGGATTGTTCCATGAAATCTGAGACCCTCAGAAGGTGCTCATTTAATTAAAGTTAATTCAAATATGTCACGCCTTGCACTTTCTCTGAAGCTACTGGTGCATTATTTTCCCAAGAATGATGACCTAATTAAATAGATTTTGGCATGGACTCACAAAATCTGCATTTATTTCACTCACTCAGGGAAGACCTTTATAATTCTTTCATAACTGCGGGAGAAAAACTATTTCTCAATATCTCTTCAATGTATAATGAACATTAAACAGGAAATACCAGCTCAATGTGCCTTTATTATTTTTTAGATGTTGAAAAGGTGTAGACCAAGACAAGGATTTATTCATAGGATTTGGGTGCCTAATGGCCCTAGGCTTCTTTGAAAAACTCAAGCCAGAAGAGGGATGTTCTCAGCATGTTTGCACAACAGGCTGATGGAATCACTTCTTATATTTTAATCATAGTCTTCAGATTAATGACTGGCATAAGAGTATCTAGATTTTCCTGGACTGGTTTCCTAGTTCTCATTTTGGTATCATTACTATTAATGATCTCTTAATTTTCCTTATTCTCATTAACTTTGATAATCTTTCTCTGATCTCAAGAGTTTTGATGTCTTGATTCATTCTTCACCCACAACATTGTAAAACTTTCAGGAAAAGCTTGATTAACTAATTGTATGAAAGAAAGGTGAACCACAACCTCTTCTTCTGACCACAATTTTAACCAAAGCAGTTGCTTCTGTGTTCCGTGGGATGTGTCTTTTTGCAACAGTATATGTGTGTATATAATGTGGTGCACCTTAACTTTGTTCAGAGAAAGCCTACAAAACTGGTCTCCTACACAACCGATGTGGAAAAATGTTGTGTCTGAGACTGCTGAAAATCATTGGGAAACAAAAAAATGTGGGAAACTAAAAAACCCCCAAACCTCACTGATTTGCAGTAGCAGAAGACTGTTCTAAGCATTGTGCTATAGGAAAAAACCTCCTCTACCTTGCATCTTTGATATCTCTCCTTTGATTTCTCCTCACTTCTTTTGAAAAAGGAGCAGGAGTAGCCTTTAGCTAAACTAGTGCCTGCCCTGGTGGTTAGAACATGCCATTGAAGAATGAATGATACCGAATGATACAGGTTTGAAACACTCAGACTGAGAAACAAACACTGCCTCTCTTTCTAGCAGGAATGACTCCTTTTAGCCCATCTTAAAAAGATAAGGATAAAAATGAAAAGAAAAAATAGAGAGAAAGGGAAAAAAATGGAAAAGGGGGGAAAGAGGTAAAAACAGCAAAAAGGGGGAAGCGGGGGAAAAGGAAAAAAATGGGAAAGGAAAAAGAAAAAAGGTAAAAAATGAAAGAGGAGAAAAGAAGAAATAGAAGATTAAAAAAAAGAAAGAAAGAAAGAGAAAAAGAAAAAGACAAAGAAAAAACAAGATGGGAACAGCCCTGTCATGGTTGTAGTATTCAGAACCACAAGAGGACGGAGGTGTGCTGGGAAATGACACGTGTTCCAAAGAGCGGTGAAAGTCTGGACGTCCCTATGGCTTTCTACAAGACATCTCTGCTAAGGGTTTCCTAGAACTCATAGGGTGCCCAAACAAATAATTTACAGGTATTGAACGCTTTCAAAAGGTTAGAGCTTTGGTTCTCTGATTCAGTCAGATGGAGCTAGGTACCTATAGTTAAAGCACGTATGATTCCCTGTTGTTGGAAATCATACGGCATATGCCTGAGTCTCACCTGTACCACAATTTAAACTAGCCTTTATCTTTCTATGTTCAAGCAACCTAGTCTTTCAGACGCGGTAAGTCTCCATAAGTTGAAAATAAAATGAACTGCGAATACTCAGAAATCTACAAAACATGCTCAGGTATTTATATGGCTCAATACGGGTGAAGGGGCCCATTCTGAAACATTGTCCAAATTATCAACCACTGAATACAGACAGATGGTATAACTAAAAATATCTTCCTGTTGCACACACAGAGGAAAAAAAAATTTTAAAAAACTACACATGCAAACACAAACCTTAGGGGAGCAATACAGGTGCTTAAATACAGGTTTCTAGTGCCAAGTATGTCTAAATTAGAGAGGGGAGACAGTGATGGACACTTGACTATTCCAGTGAAAAAGATACTATCATGTAAGTCACAAAGCACTTATACTGCTGCTCTTCCAGACCTGCAAAGGCAGAAGTTGATCCCTAACCAGAGATTTGCAGGGCATCTTCTGTCCATTACCCTGGTTTTTGAGCTGATAATATGGAAATTCAGATTAGAAAACTTCTGTCTAAACCTGCCATTAATGCTTTGTAATACTAGACTTTAACTTCAACCAAAATATATACTAAGATTGAATAGACTGAAAATAAATGTAATTAATAAAAGAATTTATAAATACAGCTATGTTGTAAAACACACCAAAATAAAGAGAAACTTGCCCTTTATGGCAATAAATCTCCTGCTGCAAAAGCAGTGCCTGTGATTGTAAGGCTGGACTCCCCTCCTGCTGTTTCTAGTACCCTATGAGCTCCCTCAGTGTGGTGCTTTGGAAGCTACCTTTGGGAGCCGTAATAATAACTATACTGCAGGAACCAAATGTGGCAGCATTTACAGCCCCTTGAGGAGAAGCTTTTGTACTCTCCCTGATTCAGATATAACAGAACAGTTCCCCTGGTAGAGGGTCTTTGGGAAATCTTCAGTTCAGATGGTATTTTACATAACGAAAGGGAAATTTCTGGGTTTGAAATTAGAAAGAAACTGTATTAGATTGAAAAAAAAACCTGCACTGCTTGTAATTTTACTTGTCACACCAGGGTCACACACCTCCAGCAGTCTGCGTGCGAGAGCTTTGGTGGTTCATTTTCTCCCAGAGACTCTTGTATCTTGGCACCCACCTTCCCTCCAACACGGGTTTGGCTCAGCCTTCGCCCTCTTGACGAAAACAGAACTGATACCTTCTCTGCATACCCAGTGCACATTTTTTAAAAAGCAAGACCAAGGGAAAATACAGCAGCTATGGTTAACAGTAGAATAAAATACCAGAATATATTTCAAGAAAGGAAAAATTTCAGCTTTTCACAACAGACAGAGCTTTTCTGCCAACTGGATAAATGCCTCCTTGGAATTATCTCATTTCTGACATCTGTATGGAGAGACTAAATGAAAAAAAGGAGTTATTTACCTTCTTGCATGTCAGTGAGAATAACAGTTTTTAATGTAATATCTTTTGCTCTCGCTAATGGTCTATTTCCCTATGATTGTTTTATTGCACAGATGACAAAATAAAATTACATAGTACTGTATTTAAGAGCAAAACAAGCCACGCGGTTTCTAAATCCAGAACTTTTTTATGAGGAAAGAATGGCAGAATAGGTGATTTTCATGGGACAGTTTCGAAGGAACAGAATTCCCAGAAAATAATTTTCTTTTTCTTTTAAAGGTACTAAACTAAATAGAAAAAAACCTTAAGCAGAGAGTATGCTTTTAAAAAACAGTTCAAAGCACGCTGCTAAATGAATAAAAACTTAAAAATACTTCTGTCCTATTGAAGCCTTTCCAGGTTTGGGATTTTACAACAAGACCTTATTAAAATATATCAGAAAATATCTCAAGTACTCCCACAGGCTCCACAGAACATTCTAGGCCCCAAATGAGAGACAAGGATGATGACTTTAGAAAAAGCAGTGTGTAGTGTAATGGTGCCCTCACTCCTTAGCCTATATTATCATTCATTTCTTCTTCTAAATGTATATAATTACATTTTAAGATGTTCCTTAGAAGAAGCTTAGTGTAATTGCTGTGATCTTGCTTAATAATGCCTTGAGAAACAAAACAACAGATCCAAATAAAATATTCCTCCTTAAAGTATAAGTCAAAGGCTATCCACATGGAAGACTGAAAAATAATCAGATTTTGCATTCCATCCTTTCAACAATACGACTGCACTTTCAAATATGCTTTGTTGTTTTCTTTTAATTCACGAAAATTAATCTTATAGATGTAGATGCCAGATTTGCATTAATTAAAACTCCACTGTAGAAGCCAGGCTTAATTGCAATCAAATTTGCTTAATTATGCATGGCGAGAGATTCCCAAATGAGAAAGGTTTTAGTAAGGATTTTTGTTTTTTATACTGACAAAATAAATTGAAATTGTCATTTTTTGTGTTTTATGTAACACTTGTAAATAATTTCTGGAGCACCTTAAGTCTTCTATGTAAAGCAATGTTATTGCTTAAGTAATTATAACAATCTGCATTTTTCATTGTTAATTGTGGGTGTCAGCCTCATTAATTTTAATTTACAGCCTGTAATGAAATTAAGAAAATTTTGTGCTGATCTGCTGAAACTTGTCTTATAGAAAGTTACTTAATAAAACTGAAGTTCAGAAAAGTAAGGAATTTATTCATGCATTGACAAGACAAGTAACAAATATTCGTTTTTTCTCAAAAGTTTTGCTTCTAATTTTAAATCAATATCTAGTAAGGTAATTTGTGTCGGAAAGTTTGAGAAAGTTCCATCTGCAAATTTTTTATAGAATGTAGATATAATATGTGGTTTCACTGCCAACAGATAATATGTCACTGCACTCAAAAAACTTGTAACTCTATTCTATTGTTCACACACTTTTTTTTCTGTCTGTAGGTTGCTTGATTAGCCAGACTTAACTCGCTGTACTGAATGCTTAAAAAGGCAAATATTAATAACTCTGGAAATCACAAAATAGCACATCATGAACGGCACCTGAAACCTGTAAACACAATTGTGCAAATGGAAGTGAGCAGCTGAATGTGTTTCTATTTTATATTTATTACTGCACTTCATGATGGCAGTCATCCTTAGCTCAGTTAGATCTTCCTCCTTGTGTTTAGAAGAGAATTTTAGGTTTAAATCTAATGGTAAAGGTTTAAACACTCCAGAAGAAGGTAAGAAACTTTATAATTGTTCATGGAGGGCACTCAAAGTTGGTCAAATATCATTGCTACTTGTTTTCAGGGAAAGCTCCACATACAACGTATATAAAAAAGAATTCTAGGTCTGCAAACCCCATTAGTTTCCTGTGATTAGAAATTACTTTACAAAGCAAGTTCCACTTTCCTATTTAAACAAATATCTTTCTGTCTTGTAAGGATAGTATTAGAGAGAATAAAATATCCTTACCGTTCATTTTAAAGTGTCAAAATAGAAATTATTTTTTCATGACAATATCACAATTTAGCTAAGGAATATGAGATTATATGCAGTATTAATAGTGATATTTTTCTCTGAACCATCTAATACATTTTCCATCTCAAATAGGTGGTTTTGAATATTGGAATTATTATAGCTTTTAAAATTAACAGTTTGAAGATGTGAAAATATATTAGCAATGTAATGGTCAAGCAAAATACAATATATTTATGTAGCATGAAATTCAGCATAATGGAAAAAGTTTGTAGAAAACTGAAACAGAAAGAAAATTCCAGTGAGATAAAAGTTTCCAGTCAACTCTGTCTAGAAGCCTCCAGTAAAAAAATCTAACAAAAGCCCAAAGTAAATTCTTAATTCTAAAGTCTATCAAACTGCATGTTTTATTTCTGTATTATGTTATCTTTCTGATTATATTTGAAAGATAAATTCTACATATACTGCAGGGTTTTTTTAAAGTTCAAATATAATAGAAAAAAATGTTTCATTCTTTGTTGTCCAGCACCTAAAATTCTGTGGTCTCATTCACTTTCTTCCAAAATTCACTCACCTATTTCACTCACTGAAAAAGTATCTCACAGAACAAATTCCTTTTTCTTTTTTCATTGCCAAAACGTTTTTTTTTCCTGTACAGTTCTGAAACTTCCATAAACTGTAATGTTCTTAAAAGTAAGCCCAATAACATAGACAAAAACCTCTGTTCACATTGTCTATGACCCCTTTACTTAGAGTTTCTTTTCAATATGCTCAGTTTTCTGCTTTTCAAACCTCAGCCCTTCAAACTCTATCCTTTCCTTCATCTATTCTGCTGAGCTTGCATCATTGCCCCAGCCATGCAAGAAAACAGAAAGATATGGCTTAATTAGGCTGAAGCTTTATTAATTTAATTTATCTGGGGACCATCCAGCAGCAATTTCTACAATACAGGTCATAAATTTTTCATTAATTATTTTCACTTGTAGGAGGTCTGCCATTAGTTTCCTTCCCTCTGGTAACAGGTCCTTGGCCCTTGGTGAGTGATCCACCACCATCTTTAAATGATGGATAAGAAGGACAGGTTCTTTTCTTGTCACACTAGACTTTGAGAGTCCCGATTCCAGTACCCACCACCTTTTGAGGAGACTTTTGGTTTTGTCCTTTTCTAATGCTGGTTTACTAAGGAAGCAGATCCTCTACGGTAGTTCAAGTATCTGAGATGGATTTTGCTTTCTTGGAGAGGCAGACGACAGGACGACTAGGCCAGACAGTCTAACTTATATCCCCTCCACAGATTAACAAGGTCAGCTGGTTGACCTGAGCTCCACCGAACTGCCAAGCTACCCACAGAGCTTTTTTCTACCAAAACCTGTGAAGGAAGGCAATGCTTAAGAGTTAGAACCCTTTTCCTAGGTAGTCTACTAAATCAAACAAGGATGCAACTTTTGCATTGCAGATGTCACCTCAGAACCTCTGCTTTGCTCATACTAATGTTCCCAGGCCTCTTTCCTTTTTTCATTTTTACTGGAAACTATCCCTTGCGGATTTGCTTATTTTGCTTTTTAATTGGCGTTGAGAGGCATTAGTTATGATCCTGCACACACTTGCACAATGCTTTGGATGAAAAAGCATTATATGATAACATTAAAAAATCTGAAAGAACAGAAATGGCAATGGACAAGTTTTGGGGAGAGGCAGTTATTTTTCTAGTATACAAAGACATTTCTGAAATATAGAACATATATAATAAATATATAAAAACATAAAACAATAATATTATAATGAATATAATATTATGTATAGTATAATATAAAGCATATAAAATATAAACATGCTTTTTTATATACCTGCCTTTAAGAATTTGCAATCTGAACATGTAGAAGCTAGCAGGGGACAGGGAGAAATAATAAACCTATGGCTGGGAAGATGAGAGAAGAACCCCTGAGCTTGTGTTCTGCTCTCTGCTGTTACTTTTCCTGCATACGGCTTGCTGCTCTAACTGAACTTGAAAATGGAAAGCATAATCTTGTAAAACAGATGAGTCCCAGAACATACTGCTTGATCTAGCATATGCTTGATCTACCACAACTGTACAGGTAAGAGATAAAAACTTTGAAGCATAGAACTCTTTTAATACATCAGAGAGAAAATATTTTAAAATTCAGAGGCCATACTTAATTCACTGCTGCAAATAGGGGGTTTTGGGTGGTTTGGTTTTTTTTTAGTTTTTCATATTGGCCTGCACTGAAACCATTTTCAATGGGCTTTTCAATAGCAGCTAAAAATGTGTAGCAGAGACTTCCTAGGATGTGCCAGAGATGGTGTCCAAAGCAGATTCCCACTCTTCTGTTTGAACTAAGTGTTGATGGTTATGATGGATGATGGTCTTTACAGTGTGCAATAAAACTAAGTATGTAATTAATCTGATGTGTTATAAAAATGTACGGAATTAAAACAAGGCATTAACAACCTAGATTTCTAATATCCACCACCTAAGCAGGTTTTCCTTCTTAAATGAATAGCAACTAGTACTTATACACCTCAGTGGCCCACTGAATTTTGACATTGCTTCTGAGGGATTTATACAGAACAACATCAATAGGAAGAAAAACACCCTTAGGAAGTCAGTTCCAATCTATATGCCCCATGCAAGATATTTTGCAGTACTACTTATGACTTTTTATGTTGTCTTTTTCTTATAAACGTTACTTATTCTGTGAGCACGAGTAACAGTGAAGTACAAAATAAGCTGGGTTCTTTAAAAGGCTGAAAACTTTTCCATGTTCTAAGGATATTTGCAGATTTAAGTCCTCTGATCATGAACGTTGCCTGCTATGTGCCAGTGTTCCAGTGAGCTTCCAAAATGTAGAGAGGATGAGTTTTTTTCCTACAGGAAGGGTATATAACAGGAAAAACAAAGCATATTTTGTAATTTCTGAACGGTAGGGCATTTAGAATGACATTGAATATAATTTTAAATCTTAAAGCCAGGGTGGGTACAGGGTGGGGGGAAACCAGGAAGGCTGTCAGCAGCTGCTGGGCTGGTTGGGCTGGGTCGTCCCACAGGCACCACCTCAGCCTTCCACTTCTGCTGTCCTCCCAGTGGCAGCAGTTTTTCTTCGGGGCTCAGTCTCTTAAACTTTTTCTCCTTGGTAGCTTTCCACCGTATCACTGCCATTTCTTCATTCTCCTGCATTCCTCTCTGTTTCCCCAGCCAAGAGCAGAAGAGGTTCAGCCCCTCATTTCTGACACAGCCAAACTCCATTTTGCCTGCCGGGCTAAGCAAATCACATTAGCTCTGCATAGAGGGGCTGTATTTAATCTCTTATGAAACATATAATCTTTAACCTTTTCAAGTACACCCGGATGCTTACCTAATAATGTTAATGTTCTGCTGAGGCACACAGGTCAGTAGTATGCATAACAAATTATAAAGGAGTATTTTTGAAACCTTGGGTATAAAGTTTTCCTTATGTTTTGACAGGTACCAATATGGGGAAAAAAAATCTTTTCTAATAGCTGTGACATTTTCATATAGCCTGTATGAACCATTGTAGCAGAGTACCAATTTGTCCTGGATAAGTAAATAAAGGTGTCAACAACTTTCTTAACAGTTCAGCTAGCATTTAAACTTATTTGACTGTTCTTTTTCTTTCAGTACTCAAGGCAGGAAGATATTAATATCTGTGAAAAGTGAATGAATAACAGAAAAAAATAATAAAAAAGAAAGGGGAAAAGAACTTGAAAGAGAAAGAACAAAAATTTAAAACAAAGAAATTACAAAGCAAAAGAAGAAGAAAAAAATCTTGTTTGGAAAGGAAGGGCTTTGGCATTCTTATTTAATTATCAGTAGATACACAGGATGGAGTAAAGAGATCTATTTCAAAACTGTGACTTAATGACAAGTTGATGTGTAATACTTTGCCTGAAGACCCAGACAACATCGTTAAGAGAGAGACAAGTAAATTGTAGGTAAGAAATAAAAATAAATGTTTCCACACCTCTGACATAACTGTAAAAGTTAAAAGGCTACTGATAAATTGAAGACAAATGACTATTGTTCTGGCAAAATAAGGAATCTTAATTCATTTTTGGATAACAATATTGCCAGGTCTTGCAATTTTATTATTAGCCTTATGATATTTGATGCTTTTCTTAAAGACCTAGCTCCTAGATTTATACTAATTAGGAGGCTATTAACTCTCACAAAAAATATCATGTTTCCACTCCTGATACCTAAGCAGAAAAAAATTAGAACATTTCCTAAAAGTGTGAAAGATGGAAGACAAACAAGGAGAACCCAAACCAGGTTATTAGGAAAAAAAAACAACCAACAATGCAAACCTAGGAATTCTGGAAGTCTTACTCATGGTTTCTGAATATTTGGCAACACTATATTAACTATAATTAAGTTAGAGATTTATTAGGTAATAAAACCAGCAAAGCTGATAAGAAGCTTCTGCACTGAAAAAGCAGAACATGCTGAAAATCAGCCAAAAGAAGGTGAAATTCCAAAAGATTTGAGTTTGCAATGAAAACTTTTACTTTTTTGTTGCTTTCAACAAATGATTATGCATAGCTTTCCATTTTAAAAAAAATCTGCCTAATTTTAAAAACTACTTTTCAGAATCTGACATGTTCCACTGGCAACAAACCCACCCTATTGCCATAATTTTCACCTCTTAGGGATCCATGAATATTGTTGAATTCCTGTCCATCACCATTTTAACCTTCTCAGACTTCAGTGATTTGGCATTGTTCAGGCAGCATAAGATCGTACTGCTAGTAATATGATTTGAGTAGACAGCTTTAGTTAATTTTTTCTGTTAGTTTCACAGTTTTCAGGAAAACTGCGATTTAGGAATCACACTCAGCTAGTAGCCAAACCCAATAATTTACCTTCATCTCAAACACTCTCTGGTAAGACACAATCACTGAAATAATGTGCTATGAACCAACTCTGTTTCCTGCAACACAGTCCACCCCAGCAGTGGGGTGGATGTGTGAATGGTTATTCAAATGCTGTGCAAGTTATGGAGAAGTCCATCCACATTGCTTTGACAAAGGAATATGAACCATGGAAGCAGGCTATATTAAGTCCAATGATAAATTTAAAAAAGAATATGACCTCAATAGTGTGTGCATTTCTACCATTTCTAAGAAATAAGAATGATGACCAGGTATGTTTTTAACCTGAAAAAAACCAAGGAGATTCACACATTCCTACCTGTGAAATTGATATTTTTTCTGTTGCTACTCCTCCTGCATTTTTTTTTGAGCAAAAATCATTTCTGTCCCTGCTAAAATTTTCCATTTATACTGGCCATATACTACTGCACCACCATCTGAGTGTCCAGATCTTAATTACCAGGGCAGTACTCCATGGCCTGGATTCACTGGCCACATCCACTTTTGCTGTAGTGACACCATAGCTGTTCCCTGACACCTGACTTGTTGGATATGACAGGCACAGTTTAAGTCCTTCAGGTCTACTTGTCTCTCAGAGTCTGAAAGCCCTATCAGATTTAAACCTGGCAAATCTGGTTTAATTCCAGTACCAGAAACTCCAGCCTGACCAAAAATGTCATCACCGTCAAATTTGGGCAGCCTAGTTAGGACTCCAGACCCATAGTCTGTTGCAGTAATAGTATCAGCAGAGTATTGCTGAGAAGAAGCCCAAAATCCCAAATCTCAGTCACATATTCTAAATAGAACAATCTGTATATCCTAGCTGGGTCCGTAACAATCAGTGCCAGTACAGCAGTGGCTGGAGAAGCTGTACTAATTGTTGGACGAACTTTGGCTTCTTCCCCAATGTAGCTCTTGCCTCCTGATCTGGCATCATGCTCTAGGTATCACTGAGACCTAGCTGTCCTTGCACTTTTCCCCAAATACCAATTACCTGCAGTGCCTTGTCAACACGTCCCTAATTCTGTGGCAGACCAAGAATACCTGCCACTGCCTTGGATGACACCAAGTTCCTTCTCATCTTCCAAGGAAAGACAATATTTGGTACTTCTGCTAGCCACGCATTGTCCAAATTCCACAGAATTTGTGCCATTCTGTCTCAGACTCCCTCCCTGATCCCTACATTCAGGAATAAAGAGAGAGGAAAGACTCTGCATTTTCCATGTTCCCCTTCTGGAGAGATACAACATCTTTTCAGAACCATTACACCCCTACCCATCCATTTCTCAATTGACCTACCTGCAAATATATTGTTTGGATATTGCTGCTCAGTCCTAATGCTTCTCTGGAGTCAAACAGTCTTTCCTGAGGTGAACAAAGCAGTTCAAATCAAAGCTCTCCTGTTTCTTTCTCCCTTTGATCAATGTTTTCTTACCCAAGGCCCCATAAGGGGAAAGGCTAAGGTGGGCAACATAGAACAATTTTTCTCTCTCTCTCTCTCTCGCAGGAGACACAGTCTTAGCACACAATGGCAACTTTGGAAGGGATCAAGTACTAAAACTGTGTGAAGTGGAGGTTTCCTGAGTCCTTTGACCTCATTGTTAAAAAGGAAAATTTTCAGAATAATCCTTTTGATCTACTTTTATATATTAGAAATACAAAATATTTATAAAAACTAGATTTCTTGATATTTATTAAGAAGAAGTTAGGTTGATATGTGCAGAAGTTGGCTAAATTATCTAAGAAGGTATATATATTTCAGCACTACTGAAGAAATAAGATTTTAAAGCTCCTTTTCCAAGCTATTTGAGGAAAAAAACATTGATTGTTTTGAAACTGAATCTTCTTCACAGAAAGTTTCAAATTATTTGACTGACTGAATAGCTTAATAGCAAATAACAATATATTCTTACCAATCACATCACTCCCTGAGAACTGGGAAGTCATTAGCATGATTCTTATTTTTTTAAAAGGATTTGGGGGATGTCTTGAGAATTACAGTTTGTTACAATGACTGAAAATCAAATAGACACAAAATAATGCAACATTTGGGGAATCATAATATATATGGCAAGGGAAAAACCAACAAGCTTTCTGTAACAGAAAATTGTGCCTCTCTAATGTGTTGGAAGGTTCTGAAAATATTAATAAGACAGTAGATGAACGTGACCCAGTGGACATAATTTACTTGGATTTCAAAAAGCTTTAGAAAAGGTCCCTCATAAAAGAATATTAAAGATAATAAATAACAATGAAGTAAGGGGCAAAGGCTTGTCATGGATTAAAAAGTGATTAAATGATAGGAAATAAATAGTTATAACCTCAAAGAAGAGATATATTAATAACGGAGTGCCTCAGGGGTCAATACTACGATCAAGTTGTTTAATATATTTTTTTAATAATTTGGAGTAAGTGGATTGCAAGGTGGCAGAGTTTGCTGATGACACGGTACTATTGAACAAGTAACCACTTGCATAAGCTCCTACTCATTTTGGTAGTCTAAAAACCAATCTGTTCCGCCCTGAAAATCACCGACAACAGAAATTCCAGTGAAGACCAGTAAAGAATTTTAGCAACATGCAGGGAGGGAGGGAAGACTTACAAATCTGTCTGTATGTCAACTGTTCAGCTTTATGTCAAGATTCACACAGTGAATGATTACTTTCTGGTAAACCTAAGGTAGGAACTGGGACAGAGAATAGTGTCCACTTGGCCTCCATTGTGAAATGTTTGAAAGACGTGCCTTCAGTTCACTATCTTCAGTAAAATCTGAAGTTTTCCTGCATAGTTGAAGAAAGCTGAAATCTACCTATAGCACCCAACAATCACATGCTAATCCTCCCAACAGAAACCATATATTATTCCTTTCTCAAATTATGGATAGCTTGAAACGGTTATTAACCATAGCATCATGGGCAACCTCATGCAATAGCTTTTCCCTACAAAATACAACTCAACAGAAGCCCTTGCTCCCAAACAAAACATTCCGAATCAGATTTTCACTGTTCATATACTTCTGCTCATTCCCATGAGTAAAGATCAAGCATTCCAAGTCTTAGCTCCCAGGTCTTCATACTCCCAGAGAACTGTACCACTTGACCGATCTGAGAGATGACTGGAAAAGAAAACTGTTGTAGTGGGATCTTCAGAGAAGGTGGTCATGCTTTCAGCCTCAGGAACAAATTACCCTACTCATTTCTAGCCGTAGCTTCCTATAAAAAATGAGAATTACATAGGAGTTCTCAGTGCGAAGGACTAAAAAGACTACCTTCCTGTAACAGCATTTCGTTCTAATTCTAGTCCTTCTTCCCCAAATATAAAGAATCAGACCTTTTCTATCGAACAATATCTTATGTGTCTCATGTCCCAGGAGGAGTGTGTCTGCCAGAGGACACCATCTCTGAAAAAGAAAGGTCAGGATTCATCGCTAGGAAATGTGAAATGCATTACAGTCATTCCAGACACTTTCTATCCAGAATGGAATAACAAGTTCGTGCCACGGAAGAGGAAATGTTATCTTCCACAGCCTCTCCCTAAAATGGGAAGAAGTCACAATAATCACCCATAGAAAAATCTGTGGCCAAACACAGTCCCAGCTCTTCACGCAAACTATATCCCTTTAGAACCCAGCTTGCTTCAATCCCAGGCAGATATGAAGCTTTATACAAAACTTTACCTCTTATTGCTACCCTTGCACAAAAAAATGTCCTGATATTAGGTGGCTGAAGGAGCAAGAGGAGATAATATAGACAGACCAAAGAACCTGCTGCAGTTGAAGTGGAGTGTTAATCTACTGTGGTACCTTAGGGGCCAGTGCAAGTATTTGCACTAATGCGGTTTTCATCTTATGCAACTCAAAATAATGGTAAATAAGCCTCATAATTTGGGACACTAAATTATTACTAGTAAGGTTGTGAAGTATTTGTTTTATTCACGTTAAAACTGCAAAATTATCTACTTGTTTTCAGGAATATCCTGAAGTATTTGGCAGTGGCTTCATTTGTAAGCAGACCACTAACTTTGAAAGGCCAGCCATTTAATCCACTATATAGTTCTCTATTATCCCAAATATCATGGGAGAAATTCAGTCCATGCAGAGGTTGATAAAACTTGCAGCAACTTAGCTGGTAGTTATAGCCACTCATCAAGGGACCTGACTTTGGCTTATGTGTTTTACATGTCTGATAAAATGTATACTTTTAAATGCATTAAGTTTAATCAAGCAATTGATTTCTGGATTTGCAAAAAATAAATTAAGGGATCTTAATGTCAGTCTTTATTTTTATTTTTAATAAGACATTAGATACGAATTCCAGTTTATTGTCAGTTGGTAAAGAATTACAGTATGTTGCAGTATAACCACAAACAAATTTTATAATTACAAATACCAAGGGAAATTTAGGCTATAAGGCAAAATGAAAAAAGAATTTGACTGTGGAAAATTAAATTAATAAAACATTAAAGCACTAAAAAAGAAACCTACTGCCTATTATAACTAAATTGTTTGCATAGCTAAAATAAAGAAACAATCTCAGTCTTTGCATTTATGAATGTTACCTGGCAATAAGAGCAGGTAAAGGAGAGAAAGAGTGCAGTTAAGGTTACAGTCTCCTATCTGTTCCGCCTACATATTTGCACACTGAAATTAATTTAATCCTTAACATTTTTATTTAAAGCAATGAAATTAGGGATTTATCTGCCTTACCTTTAGTTTCTAAGAGACAACACAGTGATATGTAACCAATATAGCCATGATATGCCATGTCACGGCATATGCTGGGAACTCTTTTTATGTAGAAGTCAATGGGAGCAGAATTAGGCCAATGCTAAAAGCTTGTGAAAAATCTTTCCCAGGATGACTTTCTCAACATCAAATAGTAAGTCTGTAGCAGATCTGGGATTGGAATTGCACTCAGACCATCTAAATCCCAGTTAAGTGCCTTAATCACATGACTTACTGGAGCTCTCCTAAATGAATTCATGCATGTTCCCATCAGTTATTCACCTGAAGACCCAGGAATTCTGGTCAAAAGCAATCTGAGGTAGCTTCACTTATGAGTCTGTTCCCTGTCAGATGTCTTCTGCCAAACATGCACATGAACTGACCTGCATCATTCCTAAAGGAGGGAAACAATTTCAAACAGAATCCATCAGAACACAGAAATCAAGTTCCTCAAGAGCACACTGGTGCACCTAGCGGTATTTTTTTTACTGATTTGTTTCTATCAGTCAAATGCACACTACATTTATGTGACTGTTTTCCTGCAAAAATGGAGTACAAAAGAATACAGAAGTTTTCAATGGAAAACCAGCTTTCTTAGATGAAAAAGTCTCACAAAAAGACAAAGCTTCAAGGACATTTTTTTGTAAAAGTTTGAGAGCCACCTAGACCAGCTGTGACATCTGTACTAATTGAAAAAGCAAACGAGGCCACAAAGGACTGTTCTTTGACCATTTAATCAATTTTCCACTCAATGCATTGTTCATTCTTAGAGACTTTAATGCTAGAATTGATTTTAACAGCCATTACCGAAATACGTAAGTCAAAGGTCTCTCAACCTTTTTTAAGTTTGACCAATGGGAAAAAAAGATTATGGATATGTGAATAAATCAGTGACTATGATTCAAATGCCTTACTAAAATACACTCTGTGAATCACAGTCTACCCATGTACTAGTGGTCACATGGGCTAACTAGAATATAATGTGAGAAATAGCAAGATGGTGATCTCTGATAATGTCTGGTCTGGACTATAAAATTATCTCTTAAAATTTCAATAATGCATAGCTCATATAGCTTACTTCAATAAAGAAAGAAGCCAGTTGTCAAATGTTTATAAATACATTTGGAAATTGCATATTTGACTCAAGCAAGCAGAGGAGTCTGGAAGCATGAAGAATATTAAGGTTACCTATTAAGATGCTTTTAGGCATGGTTTGTGGATAAATGCCCTGCAAAATGAAGGAAAAGGAAATGTGGACATTTGTGCTTTACCTTGCTGTTCTACATTCATCCATAGAGAGGGAAGAGTCAGACAAATTAATGCTTGAATAATTTTTCTTTCATTTTTAGCAACTTCCCTTAAATAGAAAAAGCTACCTAGCCTACCTTTTGCATGGTACTGGCCAGAGCTAATATAGAGGTAAGAAAAGAAGGTAAGCTGCAGTGAAAACAGACCACACTAAAATGGATATAGTTTTAAAAACCCCAGCCTGATCTTATTGTCCTACTTCTGGACTTTAGGAAATGTTTGTCTTCAATGACAAATACCTGCGATCCATGGAACTCCTGTCTCATGGTATAAGACCTTCTGTGGAGATGAAAAAGTCCATTAGAAAAATCTTTTTTGCTGAACATAAATATAGTAAAAGGCAGCAACAGCTGTGGGACGCTGCATGTTGGCAGTGACTTCTTTAACATCACTGCAACATCAGCGATTCCCTCACGTACTGCCTTCTCCTTTTTCTGTGTTCTGGGGCAATCAGAGTTTGGCCCTAATGAAACAGATTTACAGTATGACCTTTGCATACATGCATGATATATTGTGATGACAGCCACTCCACTGTGAAATATGACGCTGTGATCTTTCAGTTGTTTCCCTTTGGAAGATGAGCCTTACATGATTAGATTGATAAGCATCAATGTATCAGAAACTGTGCCAAAACAGCAGCTACTGGCATGTTGTACTGCAGGAACTTTAAGGATATTGACATAGTTCTAGAAAAACAAGCTTAAGGACAAGCTGAGCCACCAAAATCAAATAACGTATTTGACAGATTATTTGATGCAGTTCCTGATTAAAACTTTCCTGTTTTACTGAGATACAGTGACTTACAAAAGACCTTTGACACTCCACTGTATAGTGTATGAATGCTTTAAGATTTTTCATCATTATCGTGCATGCCTGAAATTTGCTTAGGCTGTCAGGTGTTTGTCATGGAGTCCTCAATATTGTTATAGTATAAAAGGGCATCCATCAGACACATTAAATACCATGTCTGTTCCTTAAGGAGATTACCTGTATCTGTGATATGTTGCACTATTGACACATACGACATCCAATTTAACAATCTGCATTTATCAGGAGATTTGCATGCACCATAAAGCAGGGCTTTAATTTTGTTTTTCTTTTCAATGGGGAAACAAGGGAAGTGGGAAAAGGTTGCTGCTTTTTGCCATCCATATTCAGTGACACTGCTGAGTGTTATTCATTCATCTGAACGTTCATGCTTGGTTTTAATCTTCATATTTTTATTTATAAAGGTCAAAGCCAGGTTGGGCCCTATTGGTATAGCTGCTGTGCAGGAGTAGGTAACATATCAATCATTCCCTCAAAAAGCTTTAAATAGACAAAACATAACTGGTGGATGAGACAAGCAGGCAGGTTAAGGTAGGCTGAGAAAGATGAGTCAAGAGATAGAACAGAATGTGCACTTACACAGTACTGTAAGTTTATCTCACATACCGTAACGCTTAGAAAACTTACCTTTCAGCTCCATCCTGATAACAGTCTAAGTTAAAGTTTCTTCATTACATAAACTTTGGGTATATGCCAGGTCTTCATGTTGTCTTAGAGTAATAGATAATGTAAACATTTATACTAATTTTGAATGCTGTAGACAGTATAATACAAATTAACTCTGTCTTATTTTGCACATAACATAGTTCTACGTATTCTTATGACATCTCATGTAATGCAATCTCTAAATAAAGTACAGTGTTGTTTTCATGCTTGAACTTCTGGGTAACATGTATAGCAGTAAATCAAAAAAAGCCAGGGTGCAGGCCAGAGCGCAAGACAATATATATTGTTAACTAAGTGCACATCAGGGTTTCAGACTGTGGCAAATAGCATACGGTGCCTGTGCATAGCTTTGAGATTATTATGGGCCACGGAGTATTTGAGCAGGTTCTTTGGAGGTAACCACTCTGTTCTGGAAGGTAAAAGTTTTGCTGTATAGGTATGGGTTGTGCTAAGTAGGTTTTTTTATTAATACAGATACAGATACAGCTGTAATGCTGTGCAGTAATGTTTACCATATCTCAAATACAATTTTGTAGAACAGATGGTTCAGAAAACAATAATCAAACAAATGGAAAATACCTCAAATGAAAATTATTTGTATTGAGTATCTTAGAATGGAGACCAAACTCATTGTTCAAAGAAGCTGCCAAATATTGACAAGAAAATACACCTAAACATGCAGACACTGAGACATCTAAAAAGCTTTTCTGTTTTCCCATGTGCAATGTATGTCTTGAGGTCTTCTTTTACATCTAGAGTTAGCAATTGCTTCTTGTTTAAATTTAAATACTTGGAAGATAGTGCAGCAGGCATAGTTCTTAAATTCCCTGGCAAAAGCTGAGTACACTTTTGCAATAAATTTAATCTTAGCTTGAAAGGTTTCACCATAAAATGAAGTGTGTTAACTTATAACATGGGAGTGCAAACAACCCTACCTACAACAGCACCAACAATTCCATGATTACTATTTGTAGTATTAATTCCTTCCAATGTTCAGTTGTTATTAAGTGAAAGATACATTCACACTTTGAAAGGTGAAAAAATATAAACAGCCAAAGAAGCAAGTTAAGATTACTAGTGACAGGAAAACAATTTTTGAGAAGATATTGGAGAATTTGACTTTTCAGGTGGCATTCTTACAATTATGATGACAGTCCCTGAACCATTTGAATCAGCATTTCATTTTCTTAAGTATCTTGTTAACCTGTGATTCTTTCAACAACTCTAGATAACTGAAGATAGATATAACAAATTATGGGGGTTTGATACATTTCTGGGATCAGATTATCATTAAATAGGGTTGTCTGATTATCTTTTTTTTGTGTCATTTAATTTCTTTCAAATACCATCCATCTAAGTAGAATCAGTTAACTCTGGTATGCATCTGATGTATTTTTGACATCATAATGCTTTTTTTTGCTTGTTTTCCCACAAACAGCATCATTTTGGGGGGAGAAAAATAATTAAAACAGTTTCAGTTGTGTTATTATTACACCTATGATCTTGTTAAAGACTCTAGGCAAATTGATTAGCTCTGGAGAGCTGCCATCCATCTGCAAAGTGAGGAATAATTTGTAAATAAAGCTGAAGACAAGTCTGTTGAAAATAATATTTCATTCTTGCCAGTTGCTGAAATACCCCATCAGAAAGTGACTGTTCACCTCCACCTGAGGAAACGTGTTGTCTGCTAGCATTGATGCAGAGCAATGTCAGCATACTGGACAAAAAAATATCATTCCACTGTTCTTTTCATTTTATTAGGAAAAACTGAGACTTTTTAGGAAGAGGCAGAATACTGGGTGGCACACTGTTATGCTGGTCTGACTGAAAAAAACCCAAACAAAAAGAAATTAAGCTAAACTTAAAAGAAGAAACCATATTAGCTATGGCCACTTATCCCCCTGTCGTCGTGTCCATTCTCCTCCCCCGCCCCACCCTGCCCCGATGCAGTTCTTTAGATTCAGTGTGGAGCTCTCAATCTAGTTCTGAGTATTCAGGCACTACTGGAATGGACATAGACAACAAAACATTCTTCCTGCTTTTATTTCTTATTTGCTTCATAGCTTTTACAGTCTAATTTTGTATCAATGTTTAATACCAAAAGTGTTTCAGGATGTAATTTTTAGTAAAACATTGTATAAAATGCACTGCACTGGTACTATATCGATTCAAGTTTAGAATTAATTATATGTTAATGCTTCATTTTGGTTGGAGGTATTGCACATGCCATTTATACAAAAGCCCAGTTCCTGGTCCACACAACTTTCATGCTGAAGCACCCTGGCTGACAGCCATGGAGTCACTGCTTATTTGCAAGGTGCTTGGATAAAGAAACAAAACTCTCAAGTAAACCAAAGGGATGCAGAGACATGCCAGCCAACAAGAAATTAGTGAAAATACCAGCAGTTTAAATTCTCTTTTTCTCCCTTTCACTTTGCTTTTTTAAAAATACTTCTAAAAAACCCGAAGAGGTCTGAATGAGAGAAAGTTTAAGAAAGGTTCCCACCTGCTCTAACAGGGTGTATGAAGGAGGGCACTGAGGCAAGGATAATGGAAAGATTAAAAAAAAAAAAGAAAGTGGGTAGGGAGACTTGGGTTAACGAAGTCAGAAGAAATGAGGAGGAAATGACCATAATAAGGCAGAGATATGCAAAGTCTTGAAAGGACAAGTCAGATGCTGTGCAGCAAATCCAAGACTTCCACATTAGAGCAAACAATCAGAATAAGGTTGGTAATGTGCATTTTATCTTAATGTCAGAGATAATTTTTTCCATCCTTTGAGCTTGTCTCAACCCTTTTTAATGAGCTTTGCTAATTTATCAAAAAAGGCTATTTGGATAATAAACATGAATATTAAAACAGAAAGAAGTATGGTTTATGGAAGTTCATTGCCCAAATGTCTAAGCCCTCTATTGTGAAGCAAAAGTATTCATCTGCTCTTTCAATTGCTTGGTTAAAATGCTAAATTATTCCTGGTGCTTTGTAGCAGATCAGTTAACATTACTTTTAGTTTTATTCAGACAGCATGTTCTAGTTCTTCTTTGTATATGAGGCACTGGCAGCTTGACCTTCCTGTTTATTCCTTTATAAGACCATTATCATCAAAGTTCTGTGGCAGACAATTCACAATTTTCAAATGTTAATGTTAAAAGACCTAGATTTCTGACTGATGTCAAGCTTTATTTACACATTTGGAAAAGCAAAAAAGGTCCTTATCACACTTTGAATGAAAAAGCTCTAGATAAATTGTGAAATACAGCTTGAAATGTTTCTTATCACATTTTTGAGAAAATCAGGATCACAACAGATGCTCTGAGGAATAGAATCTAGATAAAATGTAAGTTGGGAATCCATTGTCCAAGAGCCAAATGCCAGTACCTTTTAATTTTTCTCTTAACACAAAGCTATTTGAAGGCAGGATTAAAAAAGAAGTCCCACTGAAAGGCTCCTCAAAAGCAGTTCCTCTTTGTACAAGTTCAGATCCTAGCTTCACACGCAGCACTTGTGGTGCTAACCAGACAGAGCAAATAATCAGTGACAAATAATTCAGTTGGTGGATTCAGCCTTTTATGCACCTGTAATATATCTGAGCAGGCAATGGTTATTTCAAACATATACCAAATTACTGAATAGTTTCCATCTGTAATTTTTTAATCACAAACGGCTTCCTTGGAGTTTTGTTGCTCGTATCTCCATAGTTGTGACAGGCCAGACAAACCACGTAGAAGTGGTTCTGTGCGGGATGGCTTGGGGCTAAAAATCCTAGTGTGGGGAAAGTGGGTTTTCCATAGGTCTCCTATACACATGGGCTTGGCATTGGAGTTACGTCCCCATGTCAGCACCCAACCACCATTTCTGGCAACAGTGGTGGACGAGCCGCCTTCAGGTCCGAACAGGCAGGAGGAACTAAGACAATGTTTTATTAACAATGTGGAGTTTACCCTTCCCAGCACTCTGTCAAAGAAACAGTTATATCAATTTGTATCCTATTAAAACCTATGCAGTTTGTGTACATTATTCTGTTTCCATGTTTAATGTAAGTCATTTGAGAGTGGAATGCTCCATAAATGTAAGAACCTGGTTGGCATAGCTAGGGACCAAAATTATATTGATTTATTTGTGGTTCAAACTAAAAGCTAAAGAGGTAGATGCTGACTTTTAAAAATTATATTCAGTGCAGAGCTGATAACATGACCCTTATTTACCACACCATATATTCAGCTTTAATTTTTTTTGTTGTTTATCCTTTTCCTCTGCAAGCTGCAGCACTTGCACTGAATATAACAGTGAAATAGTGGGTAGACAGGCAGTGTTATTCAGTTTTGCTGGCTGTTCTAAGTGATGAAACTATAATTCACTGGGTGATAGATAACAGAAGGTAATTTTATGGTTACTAAGAATGAGTTTGCATTTGTTGGGATAGTTACTATATAAATTTATAGATCTATTTTGTATGTACTGCATTTTAAATTTTAGTGGCAGCACAAGGAACTGTATGAGAGTAACACAAGTAGTACTGTCATGAACTCCTAGTTTAGCAGCCACTTCTAAAGGTATACTGTAATTCAACATGAAATAGCTTCAGAATGTTCTCACAATCTTGTTATAAATCATGGTCTTTGGAAGGGAAGGTGTTATTAAGTTTGTTTTTTGATTTTCTCTTGCCCTTCCTCCACCATCTTATCTAGGGAAAGTGTTGAAAGGTAGGAAAGGCAATTCTGTACAGGAGGTCCTTTTAAGTGCTGGATTTAAGTGCTCTTTCAGGATTTAGCACTTTTCTAAGCTTAACTGACAGGTCACTTTGCCCCTTGTTATCTGGGCAGATAGACCCTGGGACCCTACAAAGACAATAAGATTAATTGTGGGGCAGGCAGTAGGATACTACAGCTTCAGATCACAAAATTCAGACAAGCCTCAACACCTGTCAAGCTATTATGACATTTACATTCAATAAATATAATGTCTCCAGAGAACCAGAACTGTTTTTGTTTAAAGATGGAGATTGGGCCCCAGGGAAGCCATTTTGTTGAACATGCCATTCTGTGGTGAAGAAATACCAGCTTTTGTCAAAGATTTAATTGTTGAAAGAGCCATTAAGATTTCAGTTCATGTTACAAATCTGAAGGAAGCCTAGACTGACAGAGGGGTGCTTGATTTGATGATCATGGGAGCAGAAGAGGAATGGAGGTGGTAGATGTGCTAAATTTGCATTTAAAAAGCTCACCTAGGAACTTAGCAATTAGACTTTTAAATATAAAAATGTAACTTCAGAGCATCCCAGAAGTATTCAGAAGTACTGAATTATGTAATGGCCAAACCAAGGACATTCCTTGAAAGTTAGGTTGTCTGCAAAGTGCTTTAACAGAAAGTGGCAAAATTCTGAGGAAATGCAGCTATGATCTTCAGGAGTTCAAACAGGAATTTTAGTCCATTTACAAAGTTAAAATGGACATCATTAAGAAATTATTTTTCCTAAATTATAATTGAGATTATTTCTTTCATCGTGTTCTAAAAGAAAATACACTCTGTAACAGTGTACCCACAAACAACAATACATCTGGAAAAAGACACAAAAGTTGGGGAAAAAACCTAGGTGCTGTCCAACAGCAATGTTACTCCAAATCCTCCTTTACCAAAACAAATTGGAATCATGGCTTTGTCTTGTGTAACTTACTTTATGGGGATATAACTTGGGGTTTTCACGGAGGAAAACCGAGATGATTCAAGATAGCTTCATATAGTTATTAATAATAGTGGTCATCAGAATTCTTGGTAAGCACCCATAGACCAAATAATGCAGAAAATGTACAGTAAGATATGTTATAATGCCTCTGAAACAGCATGAAGAAAGAGCTGGATGCAACGCTGCTTTTAGTTTCTAAAAAAAAAAAATCAATTGCTTTTCTCATTCTGAGAGCAATGGGAAGGTATTCTGCATTGGTATCCTAGAAGCAAAAGAGAAGGAAGCCAAGTTACCAAATTTTTTACCCATACTATTTGAAATTTATAGGGCAGAACCCATCGCTGAGCATGGATGTTCTTTTGGGTGCCTCTATCTCCCAGGCTGGGTTACAATAGCTTTACTGCATTGTATACAAAAGCAGACAGTGAGTAACCAGTGGGATAAAAGTCTTTTTGGGAACTGCTTACAGGAGCAGTCAGTGTTGATCTCCTGGATCCTCTGAAGGCTATATTCCAAACAGCCACAGCTGTGAATCACAGGAGAATTGTTAGTGAGACCTGCTGCCTTTACTGAGGTGGGGAGATCCACAGGTAATGGGAAGATCCAGAGGCAGCTACTTCCTCTCAGAAAGATTTCATGCTCTGCTTCACTTCGGCATTTAATCAACCACAAAAGCAGTTTATTGCTGTGTATACTCCAGTGCCAGAAACATTATCGCCTAATTAAAATGTTTCATTGTTTTGCTATATCAAGCAACATGTCTCTCTAACTCCCTGTTTTATTTAGTAGCAAGTTTGCTTTAACGTCATCAGAATGGGTTATAAAATTGAAGGGGCGGCTGTTTAAACTCAAGTTCAAATCAATAATACAGGTAGCCTTTCACTGCCAAATTCTAACTTAGTGCTTTTCACTTTGCTGCAGTCTTGCATTTAAGCACCATTCACAGCCTCTTCTTCTGCATTCACATATGATTTATGACTATTCCTGTTGGTGGGACATACGTTTCAAGGCCTTTTCACTTTTAAGCTTCCTCAAATCAGAGGAATTTCCCTCTTCTGCAGTTCTTTTAGTTACGCTGTTATGTTGAGTTTCATTGTCATCAGGACAAAACCCAGTATTTTTATAACGAGTTACTTAATTTCAGGTGTCAAAAAAAGGCAAATATTTAGATATGCCTGGCCCTCACAGAAGCTTAGATTCTGAATACACACCCTGAAGCCCCTCTAAATAGAGAATTTATTATAAATACCCCCGATTAGCTTTTGTGCTCATCCTTTATTAGTTTTAAGAGCTTTAAACAGGTGATACTTAAGTGTTCAAATGCCCTCAAGGTTATTCCAAATATTCTGAGATGGTTCAAGCCATAAGGTTCTCATTCCTGCAACTATAAATCATTAGCTATGTTACATTGCTGCTATTTTATGATTTAATTTGCATAATGAAAATTACTATATAAATAACATTATCAAAAAGCTTCATATTACAGTGTAAATAATTACTAGCTATTTAAATGGAAGAGGACTGGAACTTTGTCACCTGATGGCTCCTAAAAATTATTGTCATTCCCTTCTTCATTGTTGAAAAATTTATTGTGTCTGGTAAAATTTGGAGTTACATAGATAAAAGGAAAGGAGGAAGTACATAAAAATTGTTTGCATAGGGCTTTTCTTAGGAAGACCGTTTTAGGGAGAGAATGCATGTTAATTGCAGAGTGAATCAAACTCTGGCCTTGAGCTGAAGTGTGGTTTATTACCAGAAAAGACACGTTCTTTAACTTCTGTCGGTAAACCCAGAACCTGAGGAAGTCAGCATCCGTGTGCCTCCGAGAGCCAGAAATGCAGGGGGGTAGCCCTGAGCTCAGGTGGTGGATATGCCATGTGTCACACCAGTCACCTCTTCCCTAACACACAGACATCTACGGCAATGATGTTTGTTCAGTGCTAACAAGGGCGAAATGTTTACCTTGCATAGTGAAGGGCATCTTCAGTAAGCACAATCAGGGATCTTTTGGGTATACGGAGATCTGTATTATATCCATATTTAAATTTACTTATATCTTAATATTAACTGATAAAAGTTATCTGATAAAATTTTTGCCTTCTGCTCATAACCCTTGTAAAAAGTAATTGCTTCCCATGACCTCATCACTGGCTGTTCACTTCTCTCCCATTAAAGAAATAAAAAATATGCTTTACTGTAATTTCTTTCAAACACTCTATTTAATTTGTTCTCCATTTATCCTATAATGATAACCCACCTACCCTATTTTCTAGAACATAAGAGCTGTTGCTTGGAGATAGTCCATTTACTTTCCAAATGCACTAAAGTTATAAAATTAACCTCACATTTAAATTCTGTATGTCCTTTTTCAAATATCTGAGTATTCAAGGTGGTTTTTTGGCCTTGTTCTCCCAGATATAGGAGCAAGATGCGAAGTTCTTATGAGAATCCCAGCTATATATGAATCAGTACAAGTGCTGTAAAGTAACCTTGTTTAGAGATGTTACACTAATGCTAAAAAGAGGAATTCAAAGTCAACAGAAAAGAAAGCAGTTTCTATCACAGGTAATATTGTTTCCTTTTTCTTTTTCATTGTTTATGCCAAATAATGATTATAGGACAGTTTTTATAGCTGTTGGTCGGTCTAAACAATCTATCAACTTAGATTTGATAACCAAATTATTAATATACATCAATCACCATCTTTTTATAAACCAAAAATAGTGTGTTAAGATGGATGTTGACAAAACAGAGAGAAGATGTACAAAAATAACCAAATGTACAGCAAGTAGAAAAAGGTTCCAGCTCCTCCTGCTTATCAAAGGCAGTGCTAAGAGAGGGTCACTGCCTAAAATAAATTACTTCTAAAGTAAGGATTGCTTAGCAGTGACTCTTCAGTCTAGTAGTCAAACGTCCAATGGCTAGAATTTAAAATCAGGAATTTTGACATGAAATTTCTACATCCAGGTACGAATTTCTGAGTAAGCTTCCATTGTAAGGGTAGCTCATATTTCACCAATGATTTGAAGGTATTTTTCTTTAATGAACATTATTGAATCTTGGGTCAGAGTCAGCAGGGAGAGGAGAGGAGAGGAGGGGAGAGGAGAGGAGAGGAGAGGAGAGGAGAGGAGAGGAGAGGAGAGGAGAGGAGAGGAGAGGAGAGGAGAGGAGAGGAGAGGAGAGGAGAGGAGAGGAGAGGGCTGAGGAAAATTCCATGGTCTTTATCAGACATCAGAGAAGGTTATCACAATGGTCTCACTGGATTTTCAAGCTAGGAGGAAGCAATAGTCCAATACATTGTGATAAAATAATAAAAATGTGCTAAAAATGTATAATTACTTTTTGTTCTTTACAGAAAACATAACCTTAACTAAAAATGGGACATAATCACAGACCTTAGCTGTATACTGGATGGGCTAAGCCACGCCTACTTCAATTGACAAATAAAAGGAAAATATGTTTAAAAAGCACACTGAATGAAAAATGTAGACTCATTGCCTTATGACTAAAAAAGACTCACAAGTCTCTATTCCTTGCATTTTAGAACTTCTATTTGTAAGGAAGGGAAATAACCTTTACTGTATTGTTGGAATAAAAGGAACTAGATGATTCATCTCTGTGAATCTGCTTGTTGAATTTGATGGATCATTCTTAAAAGCGACGTTGCTAATCTTCAGGTTTTCTTTTTTAGGTTATTCACAGATCAGTGGGTTTTCCGGCTAATACAGGTCCTGATGCTCTTCTGTCTTCACACATGGTATTCATCATATCTTGACAAGAAAAGACCTTCAGTCTACAAATAACCTTCACTGAAGTAAGACATGTAAGTGGGTTTCTATATGAAAGATAGATTTTATGGCTGAATAAAAAACAACTGTAGTTAAAAAGTGTCATTGCATGGCCTTATTTGAAGATTTTCCTCCAAAGAACTTTTAGTATTTGTTGTTTAAATCACTAATAGGCAAAAAAAAGGATTAAATTATTTTATCATTAACCACAAATTCAACAGGAAAGGAAGATCAGTTGAGTATTTTATCATTCTGAAATGTGCAGCCTTTAAAATATTTAAGTATCCACATTAGTTCTTGTCAAACTAGCACAAAGCAGTGCATAATATGACCTATGTGTAAAAGCAGAACAAGATAAGAGGCTTGGTAAGGGTGAAATATTCACAATATGGTTACTTTGTGCAACAGTTAATAATTTTGTTTCCTAACACCATACTACTACTACTGCTACCACCACTACTACTATTATTAAAAATCCTGAACAAGGTGATAAAAAAATAAAAAAAAAACCCAACACATTTCTTTTTCTATTAGGCAATTCAGCATCAACACTACTAAAAAATAATGAACCCTTGTCAGTGACAGAAAAATTTGGCACAGCAGAAACCTGATTAAATTTAATTGTCCCATCCTACAGAATCCATTTAGCTTTGTATCAGAAGGATTGGTCCAGTTTCATTATTGCCACACCACCATAACCCTGGTGAAGTCAACAGCTCTCTCTTATCACAGGTTAGAACTAACTCTTCCTGAAGGGACTTACTGGTTTCACAGGGCATATGAGGAAAGACTTTGTCTCTTTTCAAAGAGAACATTGAAAAAAATTTTTTTAAAACAGACCTATTAGAAGTAGAACTAGTGACATTTAATTTGTAATATCTCTCACATAGCAGTCCTAAAACATGCCTTGTTAGTTTTTTCTTCATTAGGAAAGTTTTCCTCGTGTCCTGATAAGGAACACTAATAAGGTCTCCCTTCTTTGAGAACCACTCTTTTCAGGGAGCATGTAGAAGCTCAATATCTTCATAACATCCATACCTAACAAGTCAGCTGGAAAGTGGTCAGTGGTTTCCAAGAAGACATCACTGGGTGGGAGAAAAGGCACTGGTCGATAGGGAGACTTGTTGAGGCAGAGTGATGTGTCTGAAACTCTCTCATAAGCAAATAGCTAGGAACTCCACTTTAAGCAATACACCTAAGCTGTGATCATACCACAACATAATATTTTTATTTTCATGCTGAGTTAATAATGAAATAAAAATTATGCTAATAACAATAAAATACCAGGACATGCACCTTCAAGAGCTAAATTCAATATTAACATTTAATTGACTAAGTTGCAGTGCAGAAAGGTAAAACACAACAAAATAAAACATGACAAAACCAAGATCATATAGTTTAATCATTCTCACAAGCAGTTTCATAGTATTAACTTTGTTGTAAATATCTGAAAAAGAGTAATAGAATGAAATCAACATTTTTAATGCCCTCTGAAAAAAAATGCTGTGTTATATATGCAAGACAGTTACTAAGAATGAACAGCAACCATCTATCTCTAAACGGCTCAAGATACAACTGCAGCTCTAACTGGGATCAAAACAGTGTAGGAGCAGTTATAAACATAATGCATTCAGATAGTACTATGTAGTCCAACAGATCTGATGCTTTTGATTTTGTCTGTTTTCTTTTCATGTCATTTAAAGTATTGGACTTAAATATATCTTATATGTTTTCAGCTATTTGATCTGAAAAATTGCATTTTCTATACCCCCAAGTATAACATCCTGTCAGAGGGCTGGTACATACAAAATATCATTAACTTCTCTAGTCAAAGCAGAGAGCGGGTTAAAAAATATTTTAAGGTCTTGCTGTGTAAACAATTGAAAACGTTAAATAAATACATATACTTTTAAGTTCTTAAGCAAAACTGCCATATAGTAGTTTATTCTGCTTAACAAGAGAAGAACCTCATGGACGTAGAAATTTAAATTCCTTCACAAAATTAAACCTTTCTCAGGAAACCTCTAATAATGTGATGCTGTTTCCAACTTCGGAGCTGAAAAGTTAAAATATGAGAAATGCATTCCTTATATGAACTCTGTATGAATTTTATCTTTTTGTTTGAGTCTTTTGAAAGAAACAGAGATGTTGAATGATATTCGAAATTCAGTATCTCAAATTTCGTTGCAAAAGTAATTTTTTGCTGATGACTGTTTGAAATGTCTAAAGATCCAAACACTACACTCCCTACCTTCAGCAAATTCAAGTGGAACTCAGTAGTGAGTGTTAGTAGTATCAGAGAATTGGAATGTTATCAGTGTATTTGTTCATTATATTTTTTTGATTTAAAATTAATTTACAACAAATCAGAACAATAATTAGACCCCAAATTAAATTTGATAGTAGTGTGCTGCAAATTTAGTTCAAAATGATTTTCTCATCAAAAAAACAACAAAAACATAATCATTTACTGCGCTGGAACACAAGCCCACCGCATGCTATTACAGTAAAAGCTAGGCATTTTTTCCATCTGGCTTTGTGCACACAGGATGTTGTACAAACTACCAGAAGAGCTCTATTTCATTGTAATTAAAATTTAGTGTTACACTTAAGCAATAAGGCAACTCCAGGAGATGTAATTATCATGAGATAATGACCTTGGGGTGTTACAAGGCAAGGAAGCAACCAAATGCCTCTAATCCTCCAGGGGGTATGATTATTTCGGAATAACCACACCCCCTGAGGTTGTGTGATTAGTATCAGAGACAAAGTCTGTACCGAGAATGCAAATATGATTTTGTAGGGAAATGTTGGGGGGCTGGTCTAGGTAAAGTTGGTAATGAGGAGTGCTGAAACAGCAGTTTCAGATGAGTTGTGTTGTTCACGTGCTAATCCTGAAATGTCTTTAAGAACTCTCTGGACACATATAGAGCTGACAGTGATGTCATACCTGTATAAGTAATCCTCCATAAATGCACAGATCTAATCTTTTCCTCCTATTTGGGTTTCATAATTTCCATTTCATAATAGCAATAAACTGTGGTAAGCAATGCATTTCTGGGGCATTATTCCACTTCTCAGGTGGCTGAAGTCACTCAACCTTTCGCCTCATATCTTTCAAGACATCTGAGAAGTGCAATAATTCCCCAGAAATACACTGCCTGTCTTGTCTTACTGCTTAATTACTTTGTACTTATCAAGTAGTTGCTCTTTAAATGAAAGCAGAAGCACAGTATGTTTTACAATTATGGTGTGTATAGGAGCAGTATAACACTGTTATGGCAAAACATAAAATAAGTAATTGTTACAGCAGAAGTACAAACTAAAGCTGCAGTACAAACTACAGTACAAACTACGTTGGGTGTAGAACACTTTATTATTCTGATAAGTATCTTGGATATGGTTAAGTAATGGGACACGTTCAGCTTTAATAAGGATGCAAAACAAGGACCACAAGGAAAAGATACAACAGATAATGCAAAACTAAACTCTAATTATACAGTTTATATTCCTCTTGCTATTGATAGCTTTGGGAATATGTTAACATTTCTGAAAGTAGTGAAACTGCATTAGTAATGATTTTAATAATGAAAAAAATGATTCAAATGGTAAGGAATATCAGAAACAATGGGGAGAGGCTACATATTGCTATCGATCTTTCAGAAAAGAAAGTGCCCAAAAATTGGGCAGGGAGAATAAAAAACAGCTTTTACTTGCAGTAAAAGGAAATCCAGTTTGATTTTTTAAATGAAATCCTTAAAACTAAGAGGTTATTCACAGTTGTGAGCAACAGGAAAGGATGTGGAATTGAAAAACTCCATCTGCACAATTCCCGTAAGAGCTATTGTTGAAACCATCTCAGCTAGTCACTGCAAGGTCTCACTTCAGTTTCTTACTGGAGTGGTTTCCAACCTTCCTTTCCTGTGGCTAAAACAGGGTCCTCTGGCAGTAAGCATTTATCTTAACTGGTTAAAAAAAGAAGACGAGCTGCTCAGACTTCAAAGGCTAGATTTTATGTGTTTGACTATCTACATAAGTTCACAATCTGCTTCTGACCTACAGAAACTCAGAAATGAAAAATAAAAAAAAATATTGGGAGCATGGATATGGGTGTCATGATTCAATATATGTTGAAAAACATCTATTTATGAGAGAAAGCACCTTCCCTTCTTGGTGCTGCTAAAAATAATGTCCACCTTTTTAAAACAGGAAACATGTGAATGCACATAAGAAACTCTTCACAGGTTTGTCTGCTGAGACTGGAGCCTTACCTGCCTAGGAGGAGCCACACGCAAAGACTCAGCCAGCCCAGAAATTCTGTTGCAGTATATAGTACAGTAATTCAAAAACAAGGAAATCACTTGACTGCCAGCTGAGGCAACTTGCAAAGACTTTGTTCGGGGATACTAAGCTCAAAGACAGCCTTAATGGTCTGGAAATACAAAAAGATAGATTTAGCAGCATAATAAAATAATATTTATTCACAACTATTTTTGCCCCTGTTGTCTACACCATGTAAATAAACTATTACAGAGAACAGATATGATTGCTTATACTGATTGTCTCATTTAAAAGTGTTTCTTTATGCTAATGTAATATATTTCAGTAACAGAACTATAATGCTTCATTAAAGGAAACATGTATGAAATTAAATTTTACTTTATACTTAACAAATATCTGTTTTACATTCCCTCATTTTGCCTTGTGGGGAAAATCGTCGCTTGGACCTGCTCCAAGAGAAGTCCTCCCCCTTCAGAGAAGTCCCACCCAAGGCAGCATTGTAAAAGCAACCGACAGACATATGACAGACATACAGATGTAGGTAGAACATCTCAGTGTTTCACAGCAGTTTTTGCTTTCTATGATATGTAGAGAAGCAAACCCCTTTTGGAGAAACAAGGCTGAATTTGGCTAAAATGAAATCCAAAACCCATTCATTACCCTGATAATACGTGATTTAAGGAAATCATAATGTACAACACACATCATCTGTGAATTTATAGTATGCAACTATGAACCTGAGAGAAAATTGACGTGAAAATTTCCACTCAAATTCATAATATAGCAGTATCTTTGTCCATTGCAGCATAAAGATTAATTCATGTTCTAACAAGCTCCTTCACTTTCTGCATCCACTTTGATGCGAGGAACTTATCTATTAATGCTGAATACTTGTAGAGAGAAATTTTAATACTCTGCCATAATACACTTCCCAAGCTAGCATCCTAATTTTCTTGATAGTTACTGTCACTGCAACCCTTAATTTAGAGCACAGAATTGGCACAATGGTAAATTACGGTGCTCCTCAAAAGCTTCACCTTCCAACCCCAGCACTGCGATTGTGTCAGAATTTGAAAGAAGAAGAAGAGTTTATTTCTCAGTGAGTGTGATGTCACGTTGAGCAAGAAGGCACACATGAAGTGCAGAGATTTGCAATGCCAGTGGGCTAGTTCAGAGCTCGTCACTCACATCTGAATTTCTTCAGCATTGTTCTTGGCAATTTTTTAAACTTGTCACTTCAAACCTCCTTGAAAACAGCTAATAGGAATGGTGCACTGAGTTGGCATAATGTTGAATGTCATTTAGGTGTAGACTATATTTGCTTCATCTATTTAGACATCTGTTTTTATTCAAAAAAGAGATTGCAAAGAGAAAGTGCTGCATACGGAAGAGCACTAAGAAGGGATTTTCTTTGTAACTACTAGGGGATTTATTCTGAACTGATCTGACTTGGACGGTGATAGCTCTTCATGCCTCAGGGAAAGATATGGAGGGTAGGTCAGAGATGAAGTTATGTAAAAACTACAAATCGTTTTTCAAAGGTTGAGATAAAAATTGTCAAAGTACCTCATGAACATTGATCAGCAACAACCTCCAAAAATATTAAAAATCTAGACCAGAGCAGTGCATAAAGTTAGTCACAGAGACAAAGAAGCATGATGTATTATCCCAGAGGATGCTATCATTTGTATGTTCTCTGTGGACCTGAAAGGTCTTGTAACCCCCAGTATGAAAATGTTTAATTAATTAACCTACCTGGATTCCTCTCAGCTAGAGACAAGACTTTTATATACAGCCTGTGAGTAACATGGACTATATTAAAACAATGAAATTCAGAAGCAAGTACCCTAGGCTGTATTCTGACATGCCAACACCTTTCTGCATCTTGGTCCCCAGGAGCATAGAAGGGGGTTTCATTGTTCTCTCAGAGAAAAAAAAAAACGCCAGGAGGAGCATGGGATCATGACTCTGGCAGGCACAGCAGCACATTTCTGCAAACAGATTGAGGCATTGCCATAGCAACAGACCTTTTTTTCTGGCCTGTCAGGGGGCAGAGCAGATTTTTTGGTCCACCTGGCACCCGGGAGCCGAGAGACAGGCCAAGGAACAGGCTAGATGGGTCGCCCTATCAATGAGCATTTACGTACCTCAGATCATCTGTCAAAAAAGCACATTCCTGCCCAGTCTGCAGACCAGAGAGGAAACTGGAGAAAGTAGGAGAATAGTGTCTCTGGGGTATTGCAAGAGAGAAGGTGACAAGCATTGAAGTGAAAGAAGGCAGGGATGTCTGGGAGATACCCTATTGGCATGGGGACACTGGGGGTACTAAGCTAAGAGAGAGTCAGAAGTTTAGAGGGTAAGGGAAGCACCGGGTTAGGCAGCAGGTGTAGAGAGAGTGGATAAACTGAACCCTTTAATGGTGCAGTTAAAGCATGAAAATTGTCTGCAGACAAAAGTATTCTTTCCAGGAAAGTTGCTGTACTATCTTTCCAAGCAGCGGAAGCAATTTCTTCTTACCTTTTCCATCTCAATGCTGAATGGAACCACCTCTGATCGAAGCATGACCTGGATGAGGAAGGCTACAGTCAAATTTAAAAAACTGAGACAAATAAGGCAACAGACAAATACAAAGAAAAAGCTGAGTCAAATCAAATGCTGAAGTATTCATGGAAGATAAATAATTGGAGAATAAAATTTGTACCTTGAGAAATTTGTTGCAATATGGTAATTTCTACCTCCAAAAATTCCCCTACTGCAAACTGGAGTATCCTTCATCTCATTTGTGAGGCTTCTCCTCAGTAATTTTATACAGTAATTTTATTTAACTCTTCCCTGATAAATTCAGTTCAGCATTTGTAAGCAACACACTGAACAAAACTATCTTGTTGCATTTTAAAATAGGTACACCAGTCCAAAAATCACAAAGGATGGTATTTTTTTTCTTAAAGGTAGATAGTAAAAAATTTTTGCTAAAATATTCTGTATATAAGAGTAAAAACCTATTATCATTCCTGTTTGCCTCTAACCCAGTGGAATTCATGTTTTATAAATGAAATGTTAGATCTTAAGTCTTTATTGACTGGCAAAAGCCAGGTAAAATCCCAGAAGAATACCTACAGTACATCTTTTCTGACATGGGGCAATTGGCTGTTTCATTACAGGGAAATCAAACCAGATGTAACTTGGTTCTTTATTACCTTCTTGTAAGGCAGAAATGCATCAATTTTTGGAAACCAGTATGGATGATAATTTAGATGATAACTTGAAGAGAGTATATTTTAGTGTGTAAGGCCAGACAAAATAATGAAATTTTGCTTTAGAGCATTTAAAACTTAGTGAAAGGCACTGCTACGTGATTCCAAGCATCTAAAATCTAGAGACACTTCATCAATACTTGTAAAATAAATTTTTCATAGAATCATAGAATTGTTGAGATTGGAAAAGGCCTTTAAGAACATCAAGTTGAACTGCAAAACTAACACTGCCAAGTCCACTAAGCCATGTCCCTAAGCACCATATCTACACGTCTTTTAAATACCTCCAGGGATGGCGACCCTACCACCTCTCTGGGCAGCCTGTTCCACTATTTGACAACCCTTTCGTTGAAGAAGTTTTTCCTAATACCCAATCTAAACTTCCACTGGTACAGCTTGAAGCCATTTCCTCTTGTTTTATCACTAGTGACCTGGGAGAAGAGACCAACACCTGCCTCGCTACAACCTCCTTGCAGGTAGTTGTAGGGAGCGATAAGGTCTCCCATCAGCCTCCTCTTCTCCAGGCTAAACAACCCCTGGTCCCTCAGCCACTCCTCATAAGATTTGTTCTCTAGACCCTTCACCAGCTTTGTTGCCCTTCTTTGGACACTCTCCAGCAACTCAATGTCCTTCTTGTAGTGAGGGGCCCAAAACTGAACACAGTATTCAAGGTGCAGCCTCACCAGTGCCGAGTACAGGGGCACAATCACTTCCCTACTCCTGCTGGCCACGCTAGTCCTGATACAAGCCAGGATGCCGTTGGCCTTCTTGGCCACCTGGGCACACTGCCGGCTCATGTTCAGCTGGCTGTTGACCAACAGCCACTGGTCCTTTTCCACCAGGCAGCTCTCCAGCTACTTTTCCGAAGCCTATAGCATTGCATGGTGGTGTTGTGACCCAGCTGCAGGACCTGACACTTGGTCTTGTTGAACCTCCTACAATTGTCCTCGGTTCATTGATCCAGCCTGTCCAGGTCCCTCTGTAGAGCCTTCCTACCCTTGAGCAGATCAACACTCCTGTCCAACTTGGTGTCCTCTGCAGACTTGCTGAGGGTGCACTTGATCCCCTCATCCAGATCATTGATAAAGATATTAAGCAAGACTGGCTGCAACACCGAGCCCTGGGGAACCCCACTTGTGACCAGCTGCCAACTGGATGTCTCTCCATTCACCACAACTCTCTGGGCTCGGCCATCCAGCCAGTTTTTTACCCAGCAAAGAGTACACCCATCCAAGCCATGAACAGCCAGCTTCTCCAGTAGACTACTGTGAGAAACACTGTCAAAGGCTTTACTAAAGCCCAGGTAGATAACATCCACAGCCTTTCCCTCATCCACTAGGCAGGTCACCTTGTCATAGAAGGAAATCAGGGTAGTCAAGTAGGATCTGCTGACTGGGCCTGATTGCTTGGTTGTGATGTTGTTTACAACATTTGTTTTCATTATTACTGTTAAAGCACTTTGTGGTGTGAAGGGTGGAAAAGACTTAGTGTTGTATACAGGACTGTGATGGGTAAATTCACATACTTTTCATCCTTGTTAGGTAAGAATGACAATATATCCCTAGATCCCCTTATTCAGGGTGCCTGCTTCTCATCTATCTCTTGCTGAGAAATCCAAACTGCTCATGCAGGTTCTATCTGCAGTAAGTCAGGAGCAATAGGTTTTCCGGATGGTGATTCAACATGTGTTTTAGATGTATTTCTAAGGATGGAATGAAACCTGCTTTGGATATCTTCCTTTCCCCTAATCCTTTCTAAGGTAGTCTTACCTAACTTTATAATTAAGCTTGAAAATTGGACTGTATAGCTAACTTCAAAAGGTTAAATTAAATAAGTATCACAGCTTTACTGATTCTTTTTTTAATTACCAAACTATGTAAAGAAAATACATGGCAAAAATAAAGTGATATTTACTATGTGCTGACTGATACTAGTGAGCACTATACAAGTAAAATGTGACATATCAACAGTTGGATTAGGTACATAAGTTTAATCATTATTAAAAGATAATCAACTTTACTAACAGGAATCTCAAGAAGTTCACAGAATCATGGAATGGTAGAGGCTGGAAGGGACCTCTGGAGATCATCTTGTTCAACCCCCCTGCTTGAGCAGGGACACCTAGAGCAAGGGGCAAAGGAACACGTCCAGGTGGGGTTTGAATGTCTCCAGGGAAGGAGACTCCACACCCTCCCTGGGCAGCCTGTGCCACTGCTCTGTCACCCTCACAGGAAAGAAGTTTTTTCTCATATTGAGGCGGAACATCCTGTGTTCCAACTCGTGCCCATTGCCCCTTGGCCTGTCACTGGGCAATATTGAAAAAAGCCTAGTCCCATCATCCTGACACCCACCCTTCAGGTATTTATAGGTATTTATGAAATACCTGTACCTATAACAAAGGGAAATGCAAAGTCTTGTATCGAGGAGGAATAACACCATGCATCCGTACCAACTGGTTACCAGCTGGAAAGCAGCTTTGCAGAGAAGTATCTGGAGGTCCTGGTGAACACAAGTTGACTATTAGTCAGCAATATGCTGTCATGACAGAGACCAAGAAGATCCTGGGGCAGCATTAGGTGCCAGCAGGTTAAGGCAGGTGATTATTCCCTTCAGTTCAGCCCTGGTGAGAAACACCTGGAGTGCTGGGCCAGCTCTGGGCTCTCCAGTATGAGTGACAGGAACTTACTGGAGCAAGTCCTGCAAAGGGCTACAAGGAAGATTAAGGGATTAGAGAATCTGACACACAATGGAGAGCCTGAAAGAGCTGGAACTGTTCAGCCTGAAGAAGAGAAGGGTCAGGGGGATCCTCTCAGTGTATATATCAAATACTTGATGGGGGCAAGTAAAGAGGATGGGGGCAGTCTCTTCACAGTGGTATCCAGTGAAAGGACAGGAGGCAATGGGCACAAACTGAAACATAGGAAAATCTACTCAAACATAAGAAAAAAAATATTTTTAATGTGAGGGTGGTCAAACACTGGAACAGGTTGCCAAGAGAGACTGTGGAGTCTCCACCCTTGGAGATATTGAAAACCTGTCTATACACAGTTCTGGACACCCTGCTCTAGCTATCCTTGCTTGACCAAAAGAGTTGGACTAGATGATCTCCAGAGGTGCCTTCCAAGCCCAGCTGTTCTGTGAATCTGTGTTATAAAATTTGCTGGTACTCATCCTCTTCACTGACCCCCAAACGTGTGAAACAGCACCAAGTCATAGCAAAAATGAGAAAGGAACACTGTGTCTCATTGTGCAGCCTGGTCTCTATACATGAAAACCCAGGTGAAATCACATGGTCAGTGAACTCAAATAGAGCTGTTATTAAATATATATCTTACCCATTATTTTCAGAGCTCTTACTCTGTCCCAAACAGTAAGGGAATAAAGATGGAGTCCATTAGATGAGCCTCTTCTGCAAGGGATTTGGCAATAGCTCACTATATAATGTTATTAAAAAATACCAAACGCTACAAAGCATAGGCTTTGTAACTCAGTCATATTAGTAAAAGAAACTTAGCCTGAATTGGAAAATGTCATTAAATACAGGACATGAAGGAGTCCAGAAATCATCCAGTCCTTTCTTTCCCTTTGAGAAAAGGTCAAGACCATACTTACCAGAAGTCTGTTTAATTTATTCTTGAAAATATGTAGGTAAGGGGATTCCAGAGCACCCATATGTAATCCGTTCCACATAGTTTCACTGTCTTTATCACGGGAAAGCTTTTTCCTGATGCTCATCTTCACCTGGTAAATTAACAAGGAGACCTGATCCTCTTTACAGTAATCTTATATATTGTCAAATTATTATGATGGCCATAACCACTCATTAGTCTTCTCTGTCTTAAAACAAACAAACAAAGAAAACCCCAAAACACCCAACCATTTTCCCCTACGAAATATTTTTCACTAGAACTGTCATCAGGCAATCTTCTGGCAGGCTACAATATCCCAGACATCATGCATTTATGTCTTACATATAGCAATGAGAACGGGAGACAATAGAGAAATTACTGCTATGCCCCAGAAAGGGTTGTAGATTCACTGGGATGCAATCTTAAGTACAGAATCAGCACAAGGCAACTGAAGAACAGGGGAAGAACAAATTTTACTAAAAGTAGTGACAATTCTCATGTAGTTTTTAATATGCATCTTGGCTTGATAACAGCAGATACAAGGTCTAAAAACTGTGACAGTACTAAACCTTTCCTAGCTGTGGTGGATTAAGGTCTTTACTATACCTTCTCTAATATCTGAGGTCATCCAAGTTTTATGCCTGCTCAGACATGAAGTTTTCTTATCCTGGGCTGTTAAAACTAGCAGTAGCTAATATAGCAAGGCCCTGTGCATCTGTTCATTTTCAGTGCGTTTAACAGAAGTCATGAGTCCTAAAATGAGCAAAACAAAACAAAAGAAAAAAAAAGTGTGTTTTTTGGACTACAGTATAGCATTAGAAGCAACAGTAGACTTCAATATTTTAAAAATTAATCTTGCAGTAAAGTTCTTAACAAGTGGATTCTTCCATCATTTATAAATTGAAAAATTTAATTTAAAAAGTCAGGTGTAGGAATGATTTCTACATCTAAATTAGTACACATCTGAATACTTTACTTCAAAAAAATCAGGTATTTCCAGTATCTTTTTATAACAAATCACAATGCAAATTAAGTCAGCATTTTGGTAATTGTTACAAAGAACACAAAGAGTAGAGTTATTTCGCTATGATATTTTTCTGGGACCAGCAATCTCATATTCTCTCTGTCAGCATGAAAACCCTTGATGTGATATTGAATTAAGAGCTACCTTTTGACAGCCATCTTCATGTAATATTCAAACCCCTTTTCACCACCACAGGTGCAGTACAAGCCTGAGATCTTTGCTTGAAGAAGATGGAGAAGTTGATTCATGCCTTTGTCATGTCTAGGTTGGGCTACTGCAATTTATTATTTTAGCTAAGTCAAGCTAAAATGCCTGCTTCAGCATCTCCAATTTTGTCAAAACATCAATTGCTACAAATCTACCCCAACTCAATACTCTTTATCAACCCACTTCTTTAAGTGTTTCCATTTACTTCTAGTAAAATATCACATTTATTTTAAAGGAAAGCTTTCAGCTGGAGAACCATACTAGTCTTGTTAATTTGCACGTTTATTTAATAGACTAGATTTTGAAAGGGGCTTTCAAGTATGTAGGCATAAGCATTCACACATGTAAGTAATGGAGTTTATGCTTGCAAAGCCCATTTTGGCAAAAGGGATTTGCTTCAGAAAATTCTATCCTGTGTGTAGGTAACTGCTAGATCCATCACATGCTTGCAGAGATGACAATGTTTTTAAAATATATGAACAAATTTTTCCATAAGGAAAAAGTTTTGAGTACACCCATGGAGTTAGGACTTTCCGAATTTGGCCTAGATTGAAAGTGGATTTTCTGTGGGGGGTACCATTGTTAAAGCAGCAATTTCAGGACAATACTTTCACAACTCACTTCCTGCTTTAGTGGTTTTGAGGGAATCAATCTGGTAGTTTGTACCACTGACTCAATTGTTTTTTCTTCTCATAACCTTACTTAGCATAAATAGATAAAAACAGAAGTGGAAACTGTGCTAATCTAAACCAATTTTCTGCATGAAAACTGTAGATTTCTTCTCCTTATTTGTGCGTATAACCTAATAAAATGTTATTGAAATAGGTTGTTTCTTTTAGAATGACATCTGACATTGATAAAAGGACTCCAAGTGCTGGAGAATTTACCATATTCTTCACTAATCCATTGCAAAGCTGATTGCCCTCACTGTTATAAATGTGTATCTTGCATCTACTCTTTCAGCTGAAATCCCCTGCGACTGCATGTTGGTTCAAGTAAGATGCCATGACTTATGTAAGAGCTTAATACATCAATGACTGCTCCAAGTGCTGACAATACAAAATGAGTGAGCTTTCCCCAACCATCAGATCAGATACAATAATCTTGTTACAGAACATTTATGCTTAAATTTAAATTTATAAAGCATTGCACAGGATTTTAACCATGCTATTTCACTGGCCATAATGGAAATTGTCTGCCTGCATGCCCTACAAGCTGCTGATAAAATGTATGTGTTAGACACTAAGGGCAAGATATATGAAATGAATTGGGTGCTGCTGTGCTGGGATTTGTAATGCCTAAACTTTTAAGCTGCTTGACTTCCTTTCTGCTATCAAGGTCCTGGATTAGATGGCCAAGACTCTGTAGGAATAACAGTATAAATCAGTGGGAGCACATAGCTGCCTCACAGCAGCCAGCAAGTTCTTTAGGAAGCCTCTTTAGTCTAGCCACTATAAAGCTTTAGCTATTGCTAAGGAGGAAATATATATTGAATTACATTTCTGGCCATGGTTTATCAGGTTACTCTGCAATTACAAAGCACTGAAGGTGCTTTCTGTACTTCAGAATCACGTGTCCAGGAGGTAGAGATACTTATCCCCCCTCTGCATGAGGGAATGAGGCAGAAGAAACACTTCAGGAGAAGGCAGTAAGGGTGATGGGTCTTTTACACAAGGGTTCCTAAGTTAAACCACCCTTCCATCATGTGTGAAATCAGCAATCAGTTGCTTCCCCTGCCGGAAATAATTATATTCCTCATCACCCAAAAGATCAATCTAAGCACAGCAGACGTCATCAAATTATTTTCTGAACTGCACTGCAAAGCTGGGTATGGCCAACATCCTCTAAATTCATTCCCTAAGACAGGTCCTCAGCATGATTTTCCAGGCATCATCATCTCTAAACCCATCCTCAAACAAAGATTTGCATCCCAAGTGCCACATGCCCCTCAGCCTTTCACAGCATCATTAAATGATTGGGGTTGGAAGAGACCTCTGGAAGTTACCTGGTCCAACTCACCTGCTCAAGCACAGCCTCCTAGAGCTGGTTGCCCAGGACTATGTCTAGATGGCTTTTGAATATCTTCAAGGAGGGAGACTCCACAGCCTCTCCGGGTAACCTGCTCCAGTGGTCAGCCACCCTCACAGTAAAAAAGTGTTTCCTGACATTCAAACAGAACTTCCTGTGTTTCATTTTGTGCCCATTGCCTCTTGTCCCGTTGCTGGGCACCACTGAAAAGAGCCTGGCTCCATCTTCTCTGCACCCTCCCTTTAAGTATGTATACACATCAATAGGACCCCCCTGGGCTTTCTCTTCTCCAGGCTGAACAGTGTCAGCTCTCCCAACCTTTCCTTATAGGAGAGATGCTCTGGTTCCTTCATCATCTTCACGTTCCTTTGTTGGACTCTCTCCAGGGTGTCTTGCACTGTGGAGGCCAGAACTGGACACAGCACTCCAGGAGTGGCCTCACCAATGCTGATCAGAGGGGAAGGATCACCTCCCTTGATCTGTCAGCAACTTCCTAATGCAATCCAGGATACCATTTGCCTTCTGTGTGGCAAGGGCACATTTCTGCTTCATGTTCAGTGTGGTGCCTGCCAGGAGCCCCAGGTCCTTTTCTGCAAAGCTGTTTTCCAGTTGGGCAGTCCCCAGCATGTATTGGTGCATTTCCACTCCGCTGTTTCCGTACTTCCTATTTCTCAAACTGCTGCACCATGGTCATGCGAGGTATTTCAGGTTCTTTGATCCTCTTTGCCTGAAGCTTTACTTCTGAACTGTATGGCTTACTGTTTTCAGGAAGTAGCTGCAGTACCACAACATCTCAGAGCTTGTGAGGGGAAGTGGGGAAAAGAACTGGGACAGGGGTAAGGAGAGAAATATGAGAAAAATAATCTAGCACATATGGCTGGATTTTTGGACAGGGAGACAACAACTTACACACTTTATATAATATGTCACCAGGACTACAAGTCATTTCATGCTCATATGTAAAAGACCTCACCACTAAGTACAACAGTTCTTTTCAGTTTTATTTCCTTCATTTACGGGCCACTTTAATGCCAGGTTATTCTATATAAAATAATTTTCAAAATTTACTTCAAGAGTTATTTATGTATTTCATAGTAAATGGATTTTGTTTTCAAAAATCAAAGAAACCTGAAGCATTCATCACTATAGGGATCTAAAATTACGTTTACTTTTTTCATCATGTTGCCGCTCACAAGGAGTGCAACCTCTTCAGGAAAAGCCACTGCTCTGTACCCAAATGTATAATATAAACACAGGGGTTTAACAGGATATTTCAAGGTTTGAATCACACAGAGGTAAACAGTTACAGTCCTGAGACAGACAGTTTCAAGTCCCTTGTCCCATGCCCCTGGTGGCTTGTTTAGTATTGCAGATATAACATTAGTCACACAGTTAAATTACAATTCAAACTTGTGATCTAATTAGGAGGAACCAGAGCAGAAGTTAGGAGACCTACGTACCATTTCAAATTCCATCATTTCTTTCCAGGTAAGCAAATCCCAAAACATGTTTGTCTCAGAATTAAAATTATGTATATCTATTTTTATTAATAAAAGAGATGTTATATGGTCAATAATTTATTAATTCTAAATATTGTTGGTATTAGCAGGAAAGCAAGTCTTATCCTGACTGCGTGATTTACATTTTGTGATAACCCTTTGAATCACTTCATTGTACTAGGTGTTCAACAAAGAAGCATTCACAGTGCACTACAATGTACATAGCTGTAGTTTATGACCTGCTGGTATGAACTGAACAATACATATCTTATATAACATTGGCCTAAGATATAATAGATGTATTCCTGAAACATGAGTTTGCAGGCTGCTCTCTTAGGCCCCTCACCGGAGCCCTGGAAATTTATACACAAATCTCATCATCACCTTATAGATTTTTGCTGTAATACACAAAACTTATCTTGTCGTTTCTGTTTTGCACCTAAGAAGAAATGTTGAAATATGTTAACTTTCCTTGCTCTCATTATGTCTGGAATGTGACATTCACCCTTGCAAGTAGGCAAGGAGATTCAGTTAATGTTTAGCTCTAGGTGACATTAACAATTCTCTTACCATACCTAACATACAAAAACCCTTCCGGTTGTTCACTCAAGATGTTGGTATGTGCTGATGACAGAGAGGTACCTTCTGAGGTATGTGGATTTCAGAATGGCTGCATTTCTTTTTGCAGAGTCTTGAGATTCTAAAAAGTCCTCATGGGATATGTCAAAGGCAAAAATAAAGATTCCTGGAGTAACTCCATAAAAATATACAAGAAACTTAATAAATCATGTAGACTGCACTTTGGAGCAACAGTGTCTAACATATCTGGGGGATGAGGGAACTCAAACAGCATCTCCAAACCCTATCACTAAGCTCAGCTTTACATTACCACATTACACACCAGCTGAGGGAACTCTTTCTCCCTGTTTCTTCATAATCTAACAAAACATTTTTGTGTCGCTCAGCATTTAACATTCAATTTGTTAAATGTCACTGAAGAAAAATAAAATGAAAAAGACATCAGTTAATAATATATTCTTTAATGTTTCATCATCCCATGACTCTGTGTTTCGCCGTGTTGACCTAATTTGCCATGACAGGAACATGGTCCTCGTTTCAGAATATTCCAAGTGTAGAATTGTCTGAATCTTACTGAGAAGTGTATGCTGCCTTAGCAAACAGAGCCAGCTTTATTAACATTATTTTAACTGTTCATAGTAAAGACATATCATTAAGAAGACACAACTACACTAAGTGGAACATGATTTATTTAGGTACCTAATGTTTTAATTGCCCTAGTCAGAGGCTGATCCTTCCTCCTATGGCACTCTGATACCTCAATGTAGTTATTTAGTATCTTGCCAGATTAGGCAAAATTGAACTGTAAATCCAAATTTTGTTAGGACTGTCTGACACTCTGAATCTCACAATATAAAACCTTCAACTGGAATAGGACAAGTAGGCTAGGAGGTTAAAACAATAATATACTTTCCACCTATTGGTCATGTATTTAAATCCATCCATATCTGTTATCAATGAAAATCCTTATGCGTTGACAGCAGTGGCTACTGCAGGAATTCCACACATGGTGGACAGAAGTCCACATCACAAAACTGTAAGTATAGGTGGTCTAATACTGTAGCATTTGAAGATCTTAAGTGAGAAGAACTGAAATGCTGATGAAATTAAGCTTCTCTTTCACCTGCAGGACAGCCATCCCAAAACAAGACTGAGGCATTCTGGCATTATTGTGAGTAAGGTTCTATTTCCACATTTAATTATCCTCTGAATACAAAAGGGCCTATAGTAGTCATTACTATTAGGCACCAGCTCACAAATGCAAGAATTCAGAAAACTGGAGGAGAAGGATGAGCAAAGTGGTGAAGATTTAGGTTAGATGTCAGACTGGAACATTCTTCTGAAATTATTGCAAAATACTTGCTGGCAGAGAGAATAGTAAATCTGGCCAACTACATTTATTAAAAGTATTCTCTATGCATTATTTATTTACAAATAATCACCTTCCAGATATTTAAGTATTAGAAAGATTCTGTTTTTCCCTAGAAACTTAATTAATTTACCTATCCCAGTATAACCCATTTATCCAATTTATCTTCTTTTTTATTCTACAAGCTACCCGTAATTTGTGCTGTCACATTAATATATAGTGATTCCAGTGCACTTAATCAGGACAACTCTAAAATGAAAAAATGGAAGGAAATGCATAAACATTTACAAGGTCATCTGCCAGCATATTGTTTCATGAGTGGAAGTATCCTATGAGGCACACTTTAACCTTAGAAGACAAGGTCAACATGATCATGTTTTTTTTTTTTGTTTATTCCTAGATACATAGGCTTCCTATGTAGTACTTAGTGTCTACCATTCCTATGAGATAATTATATTAAAAATTATTAGCTCCAGATGCAGCACCACAGAAAAAATACACTCAGATAAACATTTGATCTTTCAAGTTTGCAACCAGTTTCACAGGTTCCTCCCTTATGATCCCAGATTACTTTTGGCTGGTCCCAGTGACTACCATGTACTCTCAGTTTTGAACATTTTATATTGATTCAGGAGAGTGGATTACTTCCTATTAGCTGTGTTCTCAAAGCTTGGAAATTACTTTAGACACACTTTCCACAGTGTTCCTTTTTCTCTGGTGCACATCTCTGATAGAACTTAGGAGGATTTCAAGGTGGGGATGTTCCCTGATCTGCTGATGTTCCAGAAACCTTTCACAGTTACGAACACTTCCTGAGGAGACATTAAAAAATTTGACCTAGCAGTGGAAAAAAAGGCTTTATTTGAATCAAAGCAACTTTGAAAAAAAATTGAAGAGATGATTTAAAGAAATTTGTTTAAACTTAGCATGTGCAGATACTAGTACATTTCTAAATATAAGGGGAAAAAAATTCCATTTCTTGCAACAAAGGTCAGAGGTGAGAAAACAGCTGAAGCAGTGGAAAAATCCTTGACAATTTATGAATTGTTTTCATCTACTTGGGTTAGTGCCTGTGATGCTATTACCCTAAACATAACATTAAGAAGTAGCCTGCAGTCCAGTTATCTGCCTGTTCTAGATGATAAGGCACAAGAGTTAAGTGTGGGGCAGTGAAGTATGGTGATTTTCGTCAATGCCCTCTCAGTGTCAAACAAGATAATATCACTCCACTCAAAGAAACTTCAAACTAGATTCCAATTACAGACAATGGAGAACGCCGGGCACTTTATTTTAGATGTTTATTTTGGATGTGCTCAATCACATCCTGCAGATACATAGTACTCAACAGTATATAGGGGCATCTAGACAATTAACTCACACGTGGACAATGTGGACGTATGTATTTGGTCAAAGCCCATTCTATGTCTCTGATTTCTTTGGCACATTTCTTTCATTTGGGAAAGTCAATGAGGAGCCTTATGAGTGACTAACTCCACTGATATCTGTATACCACAAGTCACTCAATCAGTTTGATGATTTAGAATGCCAGATATTATGTTATCCAAATGTCTGTTCCTTATTAGATAAGCTTCAGGCAATGCTGTGTCCTTCTGGCCAGCTGCCTTTTCTGCTGAAACATTAGATCAGATTTATGTCTCTGCAAAGCTTTCACCAGGTCTTTGTTTTCTGAGGGGTGTAGGAGGACAGCACTGAAGCCCCTTTGCTCTAACCATGCATTCAGTCAGACTGTCACTGGCACCAGTTTTCTTCGTTCAATGCCAACATAGGGAACCACCAGAAAAGCTCATGCCATGGCATAACCAAGATACTGACAACATGAAGCTCCCTATTTTAATTTTTTTAATTTGTGAGTTAAACAAAGAGCAGAGCAATGCATGCATTGATGGCCTCATGGAAAAGAGGTGACAGAAATTAAGACCAATATTTAAAGAAAGTAAAAGTGAGAAAGAATTAATCACCTATCGCCACACCCTATAGAGACAAACGTTTTCAACACAAGGCATGTCATTAGATTCCCAGCTACTTCAAGAATTATTCAGTATCACTTTCAGCCAAAAGAGGAATATTTTTACTCAACATTTTCACTTAAGATGTTCACATCTTAGTTCTTCAGGACTAATGCCTTCCTGTAGTAAACCAGGGCTTTGTCACTTCTGGGTTAAATCATGGTATATGGCACTACTCAGAACTACCCAAAAAGGCAGAATGTGGTGGGCCTACTTATTAAGTAACATATCTGAGAGAACATACGAGCCTTGGGTGCGCTAGCTATAAAATGACCAGAACAAAGCTTGCAGTGGTCACTTGGGACCTTCAAACTGTAAATAGGGACATTTCTGACTGTGTGACATCCCTTGTCCCTCAGTCTCTGATATCACCGTGCCAAATCTAACCTCGGCTGTTTGTCCTTACACCACTGTGCCATTAAACAGCAATATTTTCTCATGGGAGTTCATATGTATTTGATTTTTCTTAAACCGTTACTATGTTATCAGCTACCATTTCTAATTAACAGAATATTCATAACACAGACTTTTGTTCCTCAGCCTATATAATGCTATGCCACAGACCAGACTTCAGCATGGCAAGGAACAAACTTCTGTTCTAGATAAAGTTTATAATTGCTTTAATTAAAAGTGCAAATGCAGATATACCTTGAGATCTACTTTGCTCTGGGACCTTTCTCTCTTGATTAGACTGGATCTTGTTATTTTCAACCATCTATTCTTCTAGGCTTTTTTAAACAGACTGGTCATGGAACTGTGAGGGTTTAGTAGGAAGTAACTAAAAGACATTATTTTGACATTAAAAAAGTTCACAAAAGTTCCTATTTTTCAATGCTTTTATATACCTTTCTGTAAAATGTAATTTTAAAATTGTGTTGCATTTTGAGAATGAGTGTTTATATGGGAAACTCTTTAACATTTAAATAAGTAAATAAGTGTATCCTGTGAAAGCTAAGTAATTCCATATCTTGATATGCTAGATTCATGCTGTGGATGCAGTCCAGCTAGTGAACCGGTTGTAGTGTAATAGTGGAATTACTATAATTCACTTTTACCATTTTTAACTAAGGTAGTTTTAAAATCTCTTTACAGCTATGAACCAAACATTGATATTTACCATGAAGTCTATTCATATTACATTTCATCCCATCTTGTCCTGTCAATCAATGCCTAATGCAGTGTTAGTCTAATTATATACATACAATGTAATTATACTGTAAATAGAAATCCTCCTATTAAATATAACAATGCTTTAGACATGGGTAGACTAAAGAAACAATGCTCTACAGAGTTGTGTACAATGATTCTTATCTAAACAAAGAGCTGAAATGTCATATGAAGATGGAGAATGATAAAAGTGATTGATATGTCTTTTTTTTGTACTAGTTAAGAAATTGTATGCTATCTGACTACTTTACAATGTACTCTAAATAAAAATAGTGGCATAATGCTGGTTGAAGATATATATTTTTCTTGTTGATTTAACCTGTTTAAATTACACTATTGTTGTTGAGGAAAGTTTATAATGTTTAAATGAGTGACATGTTTTCTTTTTAGCTTTAGTACTTTGCAGAAGAAAAGATGAAGCAGAGAGAGCATCAGATCTAGGAAGCATAGGCATGAGCTATTATCATTCACCTAGCTCATACTTGTCTCATTAATGTGGTTTCAGAAGAAGGTCAGACCTGTAGCAGATGTATCACTGAGGTGACAACAGGAACATCAGCACTGATGCATATCACTCACAGAAGTAAAACCTCTCTGCTTGGGCCATTGCTGCCCAATCAGGACACCATTACAATGAATAAATTGTTACACTTAGTCTCATAAGTGTATATAAAACAGAACTGAAATCAGTCTACTTCCTTCAGATCTACAGAATACATCTCAGATGCAGATAAAGGAGGAATTTTGGAGACAGAGAGAGGGAAAAACATGCCTATATTCTCTAGGTGGGTCATACCATGTTGGAAGAAGCCTACAAAGCTGGTGTCTTTCCAAAGCATGAAGTACATGAACAATGAACGCGGTGAATCAGCATGCCCAAGAGCTATTCAGTGTAGGCTGCAAAACCTAATCTAAATATCTAAATGTCAGTGCCTATATGTTAATTAAGTGTCTAAGTCCCTATTATGGTCAACAGAATGTTAGTCAATACAAGCAAGAGAGCTGTACATCTGACTAAATGTCATCAGCTACTTTGGGGTGATTTTAAGAGCTCTCCAGAATCTATTAATTTTATCGACTAGACAGAATCTTAGATACCTAACTCACATATCCATGCTTGCATTTAGAAACCTAACTTTAGATTCTTAGAATCCAAAGCTGAAGCACCAGCCCTGGTCTGTGTTTCTAACTCTGGGAAGGGAACAAATTATAATCCTGGGATCACAGGAATCAGAAGTATAGAGAAGCATTTTGACTTGTTAGCTGTTCAGGGTGAACTAAGTATATAAATGAAAATCACTAGATTTAAAACCCTGTAGCCAGGGACAGACCTGAGCACAATCAGGTACAGAATTTGGGGGGGTTCTTCTCAGAGTCCCATGGTCTGGCCCACCTAATACTACTTTACTGCATTACCGCACAGCAGCAACCCTAATGTGTCTGTCAGTCATCCAGCTCTTGCCCCCTGACATAGGCAAAGTAGCTTTTTCTTCTTTAAAGAGAAAATAACCTCAAAAAGTCATATGTGCTGGGGCAAGAAATACCCTGTACCCAAACCATGACCATGAAGCAAGTGGGCCGGTGTGACTTGTTCCTCTGTGCAGTAGCAACTCACTCCTCCAAGACTTGTTCTCCTGTATCCTTAAGGAAACTGAGCATATTCTGGGTCTAGTGCTGTTTTGTGTCCTCACTGACACACACTTACTCTCAGGCACTTTCTTTCCCCTCAGGCTCGTCTCTAGGTTTCCCTGAAACAGGGTCTCTGACAGAACGTACACAATTAATTAATCGAGCTGGATGCCTCCAGAAAGGGACCCAAACAAAGAAATCCCTGGGCAATTATACCCTTATATTATAAAGTTCCCCTCCCTTCACATGACGGTTCAGTACAATAGCAATATTTGGGTCCAGGGTTGTCTTGGATCCTTTCTCTCTCTCCAGGTGGGACATTCCTTTTCTTATTTAATGGATGTAGCTTCTGCTGATGGTTGTGGCTACCTTATCTGTCTGATTTGCACCAGTTTCGGGGCCTTTCTTCATGTAGCTAAGTAAAAGTTCAGTGTACAGTAAGCATATCTAGGTGAAAATTCACAGCTTGAGGCCTAAGGCTTTAGCAAGCCTTGCTACTAATGCTATGTATTGGATTCTGTTTGAGCTAGAAAGTGACTTCTGCAACAGTGACTTTCATATTCATCATCCTTTTTTGTTTATCTCATCAAGCTTTAATTTCCTTGCTCTTTCATAGATTTTTATCATCAAATGTCAAAGAGTGTGTTCGGGATGAGAAACTGAATCCCTCCATATGCATCACAGTTGCCAGCTGATAGTCAGTTACTAGTGAATGGAGATAATCCATTAGCAAAGTAACCTTCATCTACAAGTTCAATGGACTTCACCCACCTACAAAGCACACTCAGAAAGCTGTGATCCTTTTATAACCCAGACATGCACAGCTCTGAGCACCAGCTGGGGTGCACTCCCTGCAACCCACTCTAATTTATATCCCCAGCTCTCTTCTTCCTTTGAGGGTATGCAGCATCTCTTGGAGGTGCACCTTGGTGCACCTTAAGGCAAGTCCCCCAGCAGTAGTTATATCCCACTGAGCCGTTACTGGTATTCTGCCTTTCGGCTGCACAAAATGTGGCTTATGTTGAAGTCACTCACGGAATATACCGAAGCATAGCTTTGAAAAGGTATGCCTGTACTTTCAAAGTGAGGTGAATTTCCACATACAGCTGAAGCAAGGTTCAGAGGAGATCAATGAAGCCTCTCTCAGCTGATACAAAAAAAGATTGTGTAGACTTTAGAATAATCAAAGAGTTAATCTAGTTTCATTCCTACATGACTAAAACTCACCAGTAGGCTTTTATTATGTTAATTTTCCAAACCTGCAAAGCAAAAAAAACTCAGTAAACTGAAAGTAACAAAAGGGGCTGTTTGGTAGAGACAGAAATGAACTGTGTCTTTTGAAGTGTTCCAGAGAAAATGTGTTCAGAATATTTAAGTCTCAAGTGAGTTACCAAAGGTTATTCATTCACAAGTGAGATAAATTCATACCTGTCAAATTGTCTGGATCCTCTGTGTGATCACTAGGGCCTCAAATCATTTCTTTTTTTTCCCCAGTGAAAGTTCAATATTTTCATGTATCCAAATTTAGTAGCATTTCCTGTGTCTGAAAAGTAAATTAATTCATTTTCCTTTCATCTTACTTTCCACTTTTACCAGACTAGTGTGGAGAAAAAGAATAAATCCAGGTTGGCTGACATAAATTGTTTTTAAACACAATTTCACAGTGCAAACAGCCTGCAAGCTCCTTACAACAGATACTATATTTGTAAACAGAGCCTTTTTAGTAAAATCTTATGGCAGTCAGTGATTTAAAATAGGTGTGTAAAATATTATTTTAAACTAACTCAAGACCCGCTTAGCCCTTGAATATTTTTCCACTGCTTAAGCTCTCATATGTGCAAAAGAAGGATATATGAACCCCAAAACTTTCCTTCTTTTCCACTTTGATACTTGATCCAAAAGGAATTATTATATGCAGCCTAAACTCCCCTTATTGTAATAACACAAATCACTGTTCCCATCATGCAAAATGTCGATTGAATTAGATATCAGCCCTGTAGATTGATGAAAATACAGTGGAGTGGGGTTAAAATCAGGAAAAAGAGCAGAAACCTTACATTTTCAAATAAAAAAGAGATGGCCAGGGCAGCCAACAGAGAAACAGTTTGCTCATGAAGCCAGAACAGTACAAAAGGTGCACAGAAGCACTAACCAGGAGTCATATTACCAAGAGACACAAAAAGAGACAAAGACTGATACTGTGGACTTTTCCTGTGTTTTCTTAATTGTTCTTTTTATTATCTGCACCTAATAGCAATTTAGAATGTAAGCAGGTTCAATGTCACAGTCATGCATAACCCAGTTTTTGTAAAGAGTATTTATTTTTTACATTTCTGACTGCATGGTAAATAGCTTAATTTTATTTACTTTTACAAAGAAAGAAAAGGAGGAAAGTAGTCCCATATATCTTCACATGCTTTATGCTAACTAGGTTGACATTACAAAAAAACAGAATATAATTTCTCACACAAAGATTCTGGTTTATATTTTTGTATTCTCTACTTTTTACTTTTTCTGGTTTCATTGGTGAAGGGCTGTATTTCACAACATTTATGTCTTGCCTTTTGCTGCATTTGGCATCTCAGTGCAATGAAATAAGATGGAATTTTGAATAATGCAGTGGGACAAGGTTTGGAAAACCTCTGTATGCTTTCTCCTGCCTAGATAGCAATTTTAGAATTCTTACTTCTCCATATAGTAACTTTAGGCCTCACAGATCGTAAAATGCCTTCAGGAATATAACTTTCATTCTATTCATTTTACATCTTTCTGGCTAAAACTGTGAAGTCTCACATTCAGGCACACTGAAGTGGTTGACATTTTTTTTCTGAAAATTCGTGCATAATTTTTATTTTGAAATCTACGCACTGCTCCTCAGACTTCACCTAGAACATGTTGGTTCTGAAAAATGAAGCTAATGTTCTGATGGTGTGTGATTCATGATGGGGAATAACTGTTGGAGGAGAGTTAAAACAATGAAATATTCAATCAAAGCAAAAATGAAATAGTGGGTCTCCTAAGAACAAAAAACTGAAGTATTCCACGCTGGTATCTTGAACAGGACTATACTGCTGCTCTGGATAACATTTTTTATATTTACATATGTAAGTTAGAATGTGCGTACAAATGAAATGCAAAAGAGTAATTCTATTATTGTTATTACAAAGGAATGTCTTCTTTATTTGACCTTTTATTATACTAGAAAGCTATTATATATATATAAAAATACAAAGAAATATTTTCTGGGATTCTGATAGTACTAGTCATGTACTATTTATACTATTGTAATCCACTATTGTAAAATTTGCAAAGCTGACACACTTTGATCCTGCTAAGGTGAGAATCTGGCCCAATGGGGTCAGAGAAGATTGTAGCAGCATATGTATATTGTATAAATACAAATAAAATAGATCACAAGGTACTCAGAAAATGACAGCTACTTTAATTCTTAAAGGGCTTAGACTTCCAACCCCTTTAAAAATTATGAAATGAAGAATAACAAAAAAACAACCCCCCATTATTATCCAAGCACAAGTGGTATAAGATCATTTATCTTGATGGATGTCACCTTAGAGCACATATTATCCCTATCTCTCAAAGTGTTTTTTCCCCCTTATTTCATCTCTGACATTCATTGTAAATTTAATGATCCACATACGATTTGCTGGTGTCTCAGTCTGGTGTTTTGAATCATGAAACTAGTGCTAAATTTATGGCACTGCAGTACCACTTAGTGAATCATTAAGCAGTACAGTGATTTTAATGATTTGGATCATACTGGACCTCATCACTGTATAATGAGGTTCCATTTAGTGTAAATTTTATGTAAAAATTCAATTTGCAAACCAACAACATGAAACTACAACATTTTTTCTAACCTGACATTGTATTTATTTATTGTGATTTCCACCAATGTTTCACATGGGAAAAGAAAACGCTATCTCATTACAAAAATAATTTTTTACAGTCCTCGCACCACTGAAAAATATGTACTTTCAGACTGGTATTTTTGTAGAAATCTATTCTTAAACATAAACCTCTAGAGGGCTCAGATATGGTTATTACAGTATGCTGAATTAGAGTGCGATATTACTGGTCTGGCTAAGCATTCAAAGAAGTTATTGTTCAAAGGGCTCCCAAACCCTTCTCTGCTGTCCAAGAGGATCCACCGCACAGGGGAACATTCATTACTGCCCAGCTCGATAGCACTGTCTCACCCCAAAGCTGTTTCCATGATAAATTCTGTTTCTCAAACTGAAGTCTTTCCATACTGAATGTTTATACCTTGCTTCTCTAAAACACACTAAAGGAACTGAATCGATACATGTTACCAACCCAAATACAGGTTCCTCACTTTGAGCAGTTCTACACCGTAGAAAGTGTAATGGGCACAGTGGAGCTAATGTATTAGAATGACTCGTAGTTCATATAGATAGCTTTTCATTTGCAAACTAGTAATTTCAGGGTTGGTTTTTTTTCAGCAAAGTTTGCTTCTCAAGTTGATTTTCATTAAACAAAACCAATCTAAAATATTCACAGATAATATTTGGACCATTCTCTAACTCCATTTCACCTAACCTCTTGGTATTGTTAACTAGTATGGTTGGGCCAGAGTCCTAACCCAGAAGAAACTTAATGGGAAGGAAGTACTTCTTGAAAAGATTGATGGTTTTTCAGTTCTTCTGGTCCAGATGACATGCATTTGAGGAGCTTGAGATTTAGTTAATTAACTTGTTGAAGTACTACATTATTTCTCAGGTGGTGTAAAAAAAACGGGGGTATATAAAAATCCTTAAATGAATTGTTCTGTTAGTTCAACAGCACATGGCAGCTCAGACTCTCTAAGCACTCAACTCAGACTCTCTAAGCACTTAACAGACGTCAAAGATAAAAAAGAGGTGAATAGGTTGAGAGAGGGTTTTTTCCTACGAAGGACAAATGAAAGCAATGAGTAATAATCACCATGCAGTAGATCAAATGCATATAACTGGCAAATAAGGAAAGTAATCAATGACCCTAACAAAGTCCCCAAGAAATGCTTATGTTACCATTCTAGAATGGTGCAGCCACTTCTCTTCACGACTACCCAACTCATATGCCCATTGCCAGACGTAAGATGGAGAAACTTTCTGTTGAACAGCATCGATGGCTAAGAATTAGGTGATACTACTTACCTGTGCATTTTTAAAGTAGAGAGGAATATAACAGAGATAAAAGGTCCTCTCAGCCTTTTAGTTTTCCATGATGCAGTTGCAGGCACAATATTTTTTGGAATGAGGAACACAGAGTAATCTGACTTGAGAGACAGTAAATCTTGCTATATAAAGTTGCATAGTTACTGTGGACTTGGAAAGAATAGTAGAGGAAATACAATATAAGATCTCTAGCAAAAAAATTTAAATATATCTTTTTTTAAAAATTGACAATTTAATCCACATTTACTTGTAACAGTGTTGTAGCCACAGGCCTGCTAGCTCTGCAAAGTAAAACCTGTCTTTAGCCATATATAAATGCTCAACACATTTTTGCTACTATAGGTTTAGGAAGTAACAACGCTTGCTTTCACCCAGCTGAAGGGAAGTATGCATGGACACTCACATACAACGGATTCAATAATCCTCTCCTACATCAGTTTGCGAGTACCAGAGCTAAACAAACCCAGTTTCCTATGGATTTGTGTGTCACAGCTGATACACTCTCCTGCTAGAGATGCTGTGTTTCTAGCAAATATTTCCTGCTCACAGAAAGCACGTCTGTTTTGTGTGGATTCTCTGACGTCTAATGATGGTTGAGCAGTGGTTTCAGTCTTTTCTTCAACTGGGTCACTAACAGGGTCTCTCTCTTCAACTTTGCAATCTACATTACATGTTTCCACAGATTCATGATCTGTGAAACCTACACTCTGCTGCGAAATTTGGACAAAACTAACTAAAGGCTACTAAGAGAGGAGGCGTTGAGGGAAATAGTCAAACAGGCCTAGACCAAGATAGTACAACAGCAGAAGATCTTTTTCCTTCGTAACCAAAATAAAAACAGAAAGTTGTATTAGCAGTTCCCTCAAAGGCTGACTTTCATTTAAATTAGGTGGAGCATTTTAATTTGGTCTAGCCATGATCTCAAAACTTCATAACAAGACTTTTTTTAACATGCTGTATCAACCCAGCTCAGCCAGAGCAGTCAAGTGAATTGGCCTGCAATTTTTCTTTAAAGTGGGTGCAGCAAAACCACAAAAAGGCCTTGAAATCTTTTAAGGATGCTTTTATTATAGCACGAGCTAGAACAAAAATCTTTTTAAAGATAAAAAAATCTAGTCTGCCAGATGATGCAAAGTAAACTATGAGGGTTGGCAAAGATACCCTAACATGTAACTCTGCCTGACACACTCTGCAATTCCCAGCTGCTTGGGCTGATTTCCTAATGAAAAAAGGTTTTTGTGGATGCGTAAGTCTCTACTCATCCATCAGTCTTGATCAGCTCCTGGCCATTGACAAAACTCTGGTCAATTTTAGCCAAGCTCGATAGAGTAATAGAAGAGCCAAAGATAATTAATTGGAACAAGTCTTTCAGGAATTCACAGGTGGGCTACCAATGGTGTCCATAGGTAGCCATAAGCCTGCTGACCTAACAGGTGAGTGCAGATGGCCTGCTGGCACATGTGCAGCCTGGAGTCAGTGAGCCCTCTGTGGCCACTTGCCCAGGCAGAAGTTTGAGTGTATGGGAAGTGACTGTGGGCACTATGTGGTCAAGGGAAGAGGAATTTAAAGGAGGCGTGAAAGAGAATTGAAGGTGGTGCAGTATGAATTATTTTGTGCATTTAGAAGATTTAAGATTCACATCCACAGGTGACTAAAACTCTCCATAACTCAATGAAAGCTTGTTTCCTCTTATTCTAATGTTTTGTCAAATTAATTTTACATAGTGAACAAGCCATAGCCTACCCTTTGGAAAACAGGAACTACGGGGTAGCAGCAGTACCAGTTATGTTATTGCAAGAACTTTCTCAGGTCATTCAGATTACCCAAGGTGTGTGGACCATGTAAGCAGCGTGACCCATACAAAGAGCGTTCATAACAAGTAATACTTTGAGCGATTCCTCAGCAAAGGTTAGTTAACTGACAGGTTAACATGACAGCTCTTTGTTGGTTTCCTGAGCAGCTTTGTTCCAGCTCATACAGAGCACACAGTTCATCCACCACAGAGATTAGATATCTAAACAGATACCAAATAAAGCCTCAAAGCAGATAACATGACAATATTCAGAAAAAAGTATTGTTGTGGTGTTTGTGCTGTGAGAAGGTAACGGTGCTCAGAAAAAAACCTACCGCTATTGTCAAAGGTGACTTGTGATTCTGGCCAACTGTCTAAAACGTGCCAAAGGTTAATGTACATTTCAGAATATTTCATGTAAAACAGACACTTTAAAGGCAATTTGAATTATCTGTCTCATAAATCAGCGGGTTTTTTACATGTTGGCTGGAATCTGTATCAAGCTTGAGTTATTCCTCTTAGGAAGTATAGATCAGTCATATATAGTCTTCATTTCAAGGGTAAGACCAAAGCTAAAAAGTTTCCAAAATGCAGTTTCTAAATGTGAAAATATCATTTTTCCAGCTGTGAACTGCAAAAAAAATGACCCAAGCAAACCCTGAAAACAAAAATGTATGACAAGCCACTCCTCCCTACACACACGCAAATCCAAGTTTTGTCACAGAAGAGCTGGAGGATGAATAGCATCTGAATACTTGAAAGTCTGTGTACTCTGACTTCAGACTGCTTTGTTTTGCCAACTGCATTTTCAAGTGCCAAGGACAAAAATAATAGACACAGTAAACTTGTTTTTGGCATCTTACCCACAATATGACTAGATCAACTTGTATTTTTCTAAGATTTTAATCAGTCATTTGCTGTAATAACAAGTCATTCTGCCTAAAATTTAAGCTATATGCTGCTGATTTTTTAAAATACTGTATAATATTTTGCAACTTAGTTGTCTGGGACTATCTATGTATCAGGGCACTGTCATCTCCAACATCAGCTTAGTGTGTTCTATTCAAGTTCATAATGTACTTGGCATGATATGATTATTTTTTAAAAAAATTGACTTTTAATTGGTGTGTAATAAAAATCTATATCATAAAAACAAAGAAAACTTTCCCATGGGAAAAATTTCCATCTATTTGGTCAATGGCGTTTTTTCAGGATGTTTCTCTCTTCTACACACAACAGCACCAGCCACTTTACCTACAGTGCTACCTCTTTTTATATACTCTTAATTTTATGGTTTAGTAACAACTAACCATATGAGAACCAATAACAAGCAGAAATTTGTTTGACAATGACATGACTAATGTTACAAGAAAGCCTGAATGAAATAAAAAGCAATAAGAAACAAGATTCTCCTAAAGAATATCACCATCGGCCTAGTAATCCAGGGAGGTATTTAGATAAAGATAATTGGAGGTCGTATTTGCAAGAACATGTGGACTGCAAAAGAAATGTGAACTTTATTAATTCTGAGGCTGCAGTTGAATTTCCTATACTTAAAAAACTAATATTTTTCCATTCACAGACCTTTGCTTTTCACAATGCTTTCAGTGCAGGCGCTTTTGCTCCCTTTCTCTGTGCATCCTCCATGATATGAATGAAAAGTAGCAACATAGATATTTATAGTGTAAGTGTTGTTGGTACACACATACAGGTGCATGCATTTAGCGTATTATGTTGAAACAATGTTAACAGTGGAAAACTTTTGGAGATAGTCCAGTTTTTATTAAAACCTCAAGGAGCCTTAAGTTAATGGACAAAATAATGTAGTTAAATAATTTGTTTCCTATACTGTTGCTAGTTATTTACTTTGAAACTGACTTCTAAAATATTCTCTTTAACATTAAGAAACCTGGGATTTATTCCAAACCTCTGAAATTTGTTGGTAGCCCATTGTTGATCTTATCGTTCAGATTTTAAAATATCTGATCAGAGATTTTTTCTGCTCCAACGGTTTTAATTTTGCAAGCCACTGGACCTTAATGTGAACTAATCTCTCTAACTATTTTGTATGTGCGTGGGGTAATCTAAGAAGGCTTTTTTGTTTAAAATAACGAGTTTATGTGCATGCACAGCAATTACTGACATTTCAATAAAGTTCATATTGCTGTTTTGTATATCTCAAATGTCTGTATCAGGGCACCAGACATTGAAAACAGTGCCTGAATGAGATGCTAGGTTAATACAGGACTGAATCCATTTTAATAGCACAATTTTCACTTTATTGCATTGTACTTCAAAGAGACTTGAACGTAATAGCTTTCCATTTTCCTCCTTTTTTACACTAATCTGTGCTAAGGATATTCTGCCATGGAAAGTAAATATATCCTTTCTTGTACCATGCACAGAAACTGTAGGAAGAGTTGCATTAGGAGAAGAGAGTGATATATGGCCAGGGAATCCTTAAAATAAAAGGAAGGTAAGTGGATTCATGTCTATAAAAGCTGTTTAAAAACAGAGAGGAGTTATAGTATGAAGTGTAGGAATACCACAGGAAACTAGGGTGGTGTTAATATATAGATACAAGATATCAGACTGCATCTGGAGTTTCTGCTTAGCTCTGACTTCTACATAGCTGTCCAGTAAGTTGCCCTTGAGCCTTCTCCAGTGTCAACTACATCATTACCTGGATTCGTTCACATTCTGGTACTTTGGGCCATAAAGGATTGTATTGTTTTCCATGTTTTGTTTAACACTGACTGCTCTGTCAGCACTTAATGAAGAACCAAAATCTACCTAGTGGCTTTAGGTCAGAATTTTGCAACTGAGAAATAAGGATAAATTTGAAAAATAAGAAAAGTGCTACCAAATAACAATAACAACAGTAATATCAGGAAACTCCTTAACCATGGATTTTAAGCTGCCATTCTCTTTCAAGGGATCTGTGAAGTTTGAAAGCACACTTTGAAATGCTGTCTTATAATACTTCTGATATATTCTAATTGCGGGACTATCTGAAAGGGGGGGAGCTCAGTTCTGTATAAACGTAACTAACCAACCTGCATTTTATCCACCTTCCTAATTTTGTGAATCTCAGCTGTATCACCCTCAATCCTCTCTACAAACTGAAGAACACAAGCCTTTCAAGTCTGTCTTCATAAATCAGCTACTCTGCCTCTTAATTCTCTATGCTCTCCTAAAATTCGTTGTTGCTTTCTACAGAGAGGGCAGAACTACTCACACTGCTCAAGAGGTTGAGCCAACAAAGTCTTACACAGTAGCAGAATGAGAGCTTCTGTTTGGCCCTCTCTTCCATTCCTTGAGATGACCAACATTTTGAAGCCTTCTTTTTGGACTTCCACTGCCCACCAAGCTGATGATTTCAAGGACTGACCTTTCCTACAGCTGTGACTTCCAGGTCTGAGTTCAGCATCATAAAGGCATAGGTTAGATTATTTTTCCGCTAGATGCTTTACACTTATCTGGATTGAACTTCATTTGACATGTTTTTGCACACTGACTCAGATTTTTTAGGTCATTCTGGAGTTCCTTGTCATTGGTTTAATATTTTACTCAAAACGGTATCCTGTACAAACTTAGAAATTGCTTGGTCTGTGCCTTCTCATGGTCATTGGTGAAGATGTTCAATAAAACTGGTCCAACCAACTATCCATGTAGGATCTTAGTATGGATTTATTCTGAATGGGCCCAGTAAGACCTGTCCTTTGTTTGCTATCCTCTAACCAACTTTAATAACGGAACCTTTCTTCCCATCCTGTGTCAACTCAGTTTCTTTAAATGGTAAAAAATTTTGTCAGAAATGTTTGAATACAAAATACATTCCAGACCTCTGTAAGAAAATTGATGCATATTTAGTGTAAATAGTTATTGCAATTTCCAGATGTTTGAGGGATTTTTTAATCATTTTAATCAAAAGCAATTTTCCTAGAAGATGAAGATAGCAACAAAAGTTTCCTATGTTAAAAACAGTTGCCACAAATAAAAGAAATGCATGGAATTTCATACTTTTATTTGAAATGCACCATATGTCCTCTAACACCTATGCACAATAGGGTGCAAGTTTAATGACTTGCTTTTCGTGCCCCTGTTGTAATTAGGTATTAGAGGACATATGGCATGGTGCAGCCCTAGCAGTGAATTCTCTTGTTTTGATGGTTTTCTGCTATTGGCATAACATTACTTCAGTGATGATATTGTTCACAGAATTCATTCACATGTTGATTTCTAGCTTTGAAACCTGAAATTCCTTTCAATTTTTACATATTTATGGAATCTCAAAACCAAATATGTAACTAGCATCAACAGGTGAATTATCAATAAAAAAAAGATCATAATCAGTTCAAATGGTATAATTTTACACACCATAGTGAATGCTGCATTTATTATGCTTTAAATTGTAGCCAGAGTTCAGCATTCATTGTTGGAGTGGCTCTCTCGTTCCCTTTCAAAATCATCTCCTCCTACATGCATGCATGCTCCCCAAGTGAGCATCCAGCCTCACATCTTTCTTTCCCTGATGTGTAATCCTCAGTTCTCCCGCTCTTACTCAAGTCCCTGAGTTATGTCACCTTCAGTATCTGCTCTCTTTATTCAGTGAGTCTGACTGATCTCAGGCATTTTTCATTTTTTATTATAGGAATCTGTGATTAGCCATTTTCTGGTACAGAGATGATACAATCTGCTTTAAAAAATGATTATTTTGCAGATGTAGACAAACTGTGTATGGATAAGGTATTAAAAATGTTTAAAAAAATCTCAAGATTATATAAATACACAAAAAAGATCAGAATAAGTGAAGTCAGACTGTTCTATACTGCTGTAATGAGTCAGACTCTTTACCGCTGTCATGTCATTCTTAATTAGTGTATGAAATTTACTGCTAAAGATGATCTATAAGCACATAGTTTGGGGTCTTTTTTTTAAATGCCCAGTATCAGACCACAAAACCAAGTGGGTTTTAGTTGCTGTTCTTCAGGCAAGATGAATTTGCCATGTGTTTCAGAGGACATATGGTATCTCAGTAACTCATATTGCACCAACCTCCTAAAGAGATTAAAACATTTCTTCTTGCATGACAAAAGCTGACACTCTGTTTCCCCGGCTGGTAATCTAGGGGACATTACTAACACACAGCAGTAGAAAACTGTATCAACACGTAATATTCCACCAGTACACACGACAGGCAGCACTTTTGTCAAGAGTCAGGATTTTATCGTGAATCTTGTACTAGTTAATTTTTTACCCAAAGTACTTGTTATTGAACAGTGTAAATAAATTAAAATCTCAGTTTGTGTATATTGTATGAACATGTCACTATCTTTTCCAGGGGCACTGAAAACAAGTTCCTAATGCCCCTGAAAAGCTCAACATGCAGAGGGGAAAGGAGAATCACTGGTTTTTTTCATTTCTATTTTATCTTATGTTATTTACTACAGTTTAATATCTGGAGAAGGAATGATTCAAAATCTTTTAATTTGGGGATTGGCATCACTGTGATGAATCACAGTGCCACAAATCAATAGCAACTTAAAATTAAAAAGAAAGCATTAAATTACTTCCAAATGATCATAATCTACCAAAAATATCATGGGAAAAGTCAAGACAGAGCAAATATTTCTGTAAAGTATTGTCACTTCTTCTTTCAATTGATGACACTGGTTCAAGAGTGACATTAATGTTTGTACCCATCTTTCCAATTTTTCATTTAGAGTGAATTCTGAAAATAACTATCCTAAGGGGTATAGAAATGTTAGAAAGTTTACATTAAAAACTCTATACAAGTGTCCTACATTTGCCATCAAATTTGTCAGGTAGAAGTCGTGGAATTGTTAGTACAGCACTACATTATTTTCACTAAGACGAGATTATCTTGTCACCTAGAACTTCTTCAAGTCCCCATTCTTAGAAGTACTCATGGTTGCTTGCCCTGTCCCAGTGAGCACTGGGAGTAGATCACAGAGCCTCCCAAATGAGCCATGAAGATTGATAAAATACAATCTCAAGTAGCTGCTGGCACCTCCCTGTCAAGCTTACTAATGAGTGCTGTGTTACTGCTAGAGTCAACTGTCACATTATCTCCAGGCTAATAAACGGACCCAGTGACAAACAATACACAAACAAAAAGAGCTGATAGAGGATCTTTCCTTTTAATTCCATCTCTGCATGTCCCTAGGACACAATCAAGTTGTTGGCAGAGATGATTTTCATGTTGCAGAAGGAAGTTTTTCACTGTTTGCTGGTTTATGCATTTATTTACTTTTAGTTATGAGCAACAGAAGCCAGATAAGTAAAAATATTGTGGTTCTTTCTTTAAAAGTTAAATCCAGGGAATATGTAATATTTGAGAAAGTCAGCTATTTCCAAAACCAATTTTCATGCTTCTTACTCTTTCCTGGTTGCAGTGATGGCTGGAAACAGATATGCCAAATCTCAGGATGAAAATCTTAGCTGAGGTATTCCCTGCACTAGAAAAAAAACAACAGAAAGGATAATTACCTACAAAAAGTGGGTCACAGAAAAATTAATTCCTGAAGGTTCACGTAAGATTTAAGGAATGTTAAGGTACCTGTGTAACCTTAATTCTGCACCCTTGCTGAGGGTCATTAAAAGAGTTTGAACATTGTCAATTCGCAATGTTGTTCTCCTGATGCCACCTACCAATCAGTGGATTTGTGTAACATCAAATATTAGAGGAAAGCAAATTTCTAAGCAGCTGTTAATGTCACTTGCAAATTCTACGTCTCTGGAACTCAACAGTGTTAATTTTGGAAGTTACTCTACCTGGGAAAACTGTATCATATGTTTCTTTGTGCATAGGTTGAACAATAAAGAAGCTCCAAATTTATCATAGCCTAAGCATGGAATTTCCCAATTAAACAAATAATAAAACAATAAAAAAGGAAGAAAAAGGAAGAACTAATGAACAAAGCCAGAAAACACATCATACGAAACACTGAAGAGTGAAATCAAAGTCTTCCTTGTGAATTAGAGTCCAGTGGGAGTGAGATGCCTGTTTTGTGAATTGTGCAGCCATTTCCCATACAATTGAGGGATGTTGCAGCTCAGCTGCACTGTTTAAGGCTCTGGAGAGAAGCAGCCATTAGTGCTTACAGGCTTTCCATCCTTGATAATGTCCATACAGCGCTTGTCTCCTGCTTTGCCCATGCCAGTCCTTTCTCTTTTTATTCCTATCAAACTCTCCTGCCTTTGTCCACCTCTGCACATGTTCCTTCCAGCCTGCCCTTCTCTGCTTCTCATTCCCTCTCTTCTGCATTGATTCAGACCACTTTTGACATTTGAAAATGTTGGTGTATTTGTTAAAGAACCAATATGACCTTCCATAAGGATAATTCAGATGTTAAATACAAGTTAAAAAGACAAGTGCTTTTTGTTACATTTACCAGGATGGTCCCACATTTGCTTAAGCACTAGAAGTAATGAGACTTGTTTTATCCCAGTAAACATCAACTCTTTTACACCTATTTGTAAATAGGTGTATTTACAAATATTGCTTTTGGGTACGTATCACATGCAATGCTGAATTGTCGAAAGACATTTTAGAATTCACACTGAGCAAGAAATAGATGAATGTTGGCTTCTTTAGGGTTTTTTTCCATTGCCAGTTGAGACTTACTTTAGTGATTATTTTGGGAAATTAAGTTCTGTCATTTAGTTGCATTTATCACAGGTGATTTTTAGGTAGAGATTTGTCCTTTTTCAGATCACTTGGACTTTTCTTACAATAAAGAGGAGGAATTTGAACAATATGGGAGTTCATAGAAGGCACCAAAGATGTAAAAGAGTTTTTGTTACTGGCATCCCTTTATATCTACCACAGGAAGAAAAGGCTAATATAGAAGAACAAATTGAATTCTTATGTCATGAAGTATCTGCAGAAAACATTGTTAGTTCCTGAATTTATATCTTACCAATCTGGACAGAAATTCAAAATAAAATTTAAACTTACAACACAGTATGTTGTGGAAGTGACACTTCATAACCAACATTATTACCAGAGATGCTTTATATATGCAAATCAGGTCATGAATGCTCAGGTGTATCTACAAGTGGCTCCCTCCCAGGTCCAGGCCCTCTTCTCTATAAGAAGCCTAGTGAACTGTATTCTAAAACTAAAACGGAATAATGAATGGAATAATGTGATATTTGACTCACAGATATAACAACATCGCACGTATCCCTATGTGCTTGTACTCAGTGTGTCAGAGGAAAACTCCACTTACACAAGAGCAGAGCTTTACCCTTACAGTTTCTGCAGTTCTTAAGGCATTTTATTCCTTTAATGTTTCTCTAAGTATTTTGTACTTTGTGCTATATTCACAAATATCAGGGGTGAAATAGACAAAAAATGACGCTGTTTATGCTCGTCATATACTCATTCACGCTGATTACAGTAGAGAAAAAATTGTTACAGTGGAGATGAGGGAATGTTATTCTACACAGCAATTAATGCAATTTTGTATTTCTACATCCTTAGATGCTGGTAGTTCAGGCTGTTTATGTATGTTACCTATAAATTTGTCTTAGATTACTTGCATTTCACCAGAGGTATAAGTCAATAGATGACTGTTAAAAACCTCTGTCTGCAAGACACCGCTACACATCTATTCCCAAGCAGTAATTCTTGAAAGTAAATTCTCCCCTTACACATCTCAGATATCCATATGAACTACTAGGTCTCAACCCAGTTCCTACCAGCCGTGTGAGAAGAAAGGTTGTCTCCGTGGTTCATTTTAGAATGTTTGCTGGAAGTTTCAGCATGATAAAACTTGGAAAAGAAAAAGTCACCGTTTTCTTCCCCAAAAAATCATTGTCCAAAATCATAGTCAGGCACATTTTGCAACACAGTGGGAAACAGTACTGTTGTTCTAGAAACAATCCCAACACTTCAATTTTCAGCAATTTTATATTTTTCAAAAAAAACCACATGCGCTATGGCAAATAAATAGATATCTACATAAATGTATGTGTACAGCAAATCAGAGCTTTGTACATTTTCTGTCTGGAGAGCTTGCTTTTGTTTTATAAAAAACATACATGAAAGCCAGGCTGCTTTTGTAAGTATGATACCACAGCAAATAGTACTGCTGGCTATCTCTGCTTTGTTTTTATGTCCTGCAGAGAGTGACATCTGTGTGCAAATTAACAACAGATTTGTGTAAGCTAGCTGTGAAAGCAATATTTGGGGGGGAGGAAAAGACAACTTACCTATAAAATAATGAATGTAATAATGAAGTAATTTAATTCAATTTCAAAACACCCTTATTACCTTCCAGGTGTATACATTGCTAACAAATCAAAGTATTAAGTACTAACTAGAAGTTTTATTCTTGGGGTTTTAATAGCTAAAGACACCCGTCTTTTGTCCTGCATACAATGTCTTTAGAGCAAAACAGCCGGTACTAAGGACCTGACATACCCAGAAATGTTTGGGTGGGGATTTTACATTGGACTTGTCCTAATCTGGTCCACAAGATGAACATAAATTGACAGCTGGAGCTCATTTGGTGGCTCCTAGGTCACATCCTTTGTGCTAGTTTGATCCGAAAGGGAATTCAGTTCATGCACTCTAAAACTGCTCTGCAGTGCCAACCACAACATGGAAAGTGGGAACAATTTGGATATTGACTTTAAAAGTATATTCCTGATCTGAATTAAAACATTAATGCAATCACATCCACTAAAGTCAGACAACTCAAAGCATTGTCTGTCCCCAGACCCAGAAAAAAAAATTCTTCAAGAAATAAGACTATGACTATTCTTCAAAACAACACTAATAACGTTGGTATTAGTATTTTTAAAACCCATGAAAGGCTGGAAATCCAGGTTATTTCCATAAGGGTGTCTAATCCGACTTGATATTAACATGATATCAACTTGTATAAAAGGTCTGTGGAGCAGGAGCTGGTAAATAGTCCCACCCTATTGCTCAGTTAATGCCCTGCCCGTGACATCAGGGAATTCTGTTCCCTCTTCTGCTTGGTAAAAAATATCATCATTTATATAATGCAGACCTTCATCTAGAGAACTTGTATCATGTCTGAAAAGCCCATCATCTCACTTAGCCTCGAACAACCAAAAGATAGAAAACTTAAGTGGGATTCAGCTGCCTAAACACTGGTGTCCATTACCATTGGGAGTGTCTCAGAGGATCCAAGGCATGCAGGATTACCAGGAGTAGTGTAGGCATCATAAGAGACCTGAACCCTACTGAAGCGGTAGACAGAGGCCTGGGTAGGACAGCTCTAGGCACCTAAGTGACACTAAATACCTGGGAATTATTTTAGCGCAGCATGCTCTGCCCTCACACTCTCTTTCTCACGTGGACATGAGGAGAACTAGGGAGCCAACTCAGAAGAGAGATGTAACACCTGGATGGCTGAAGTTTGGGGGAGAAATATTCTCTGCAGCTTGTCAGAGAGGATACCCTCCTGGGAGGGGGCATTTCTTGCGTTCTCTGTGGCAGACACATGATTTGCACTTTAATTTCCTATCATCTAATTGAGTGCTTCAACCCCTGAGCTATTAAAATAATAGCACCAAATCCACTGGCAACATTTTCAAAAGAACATGGGACAGCAGCTATTGCTGTGGTTTTGGTAGACTGACCTTTGCCTGTTAAAAAAGTTCACTGATGCATGCCCCTTGGAGAAGACAGAGAGAGAAAAATCCAATTTAGTGATCCCAACAAACTGAAATAAGAAACAGATACAAGACAGCCCATCCTGCCAAAAGCAAGGCAACCAGAACCAGAACTGGAATCCCTAGCAGGACTCTTCTACCGAAGTCTGAGGCACTAAAGTACTTCTTCAAGGCTCTTAGAGTTAGACAGTAGGCAGGTGTGAGCAGAACCAGGAGAGTCAAGGTTTCTGGCTGAGATGACTAGCTTTTTCATGCTTCCCTTTTTAGCTTTCCAAGCTTAAATCGCTCCTCATTTGCTGCCCATAACACCAGAGGTGTATGCAGGAACGTGCTAGATACCCATGAGGCAAAACATGATTCCCAAATCCCATGTTTACTGAGCCTCCTACCCACAGTATTTTAGCTTTAGACATGATCCTGAATTTTACTTACTCGCATCTCCTGTTATGTTTCTTATCTGCTCTTGCTATTGTCCCCATCACGATTAGCTGCGAAATAATGATTTAGATGGGAGGTTTTTTCTGAAAGTGTACCTTCCATTTAAAATATCTGAGCCTTTGGTAATTATTAATGCACACACAGCAGCAGAGGGATGCTTTATTCACAATGTCATGGTACAGCTATTAATGATACTCAAAGGACTGAAAATTACCATTTCGGATGTGTCCAGAGCAGTAAACTGGTAAACAAGCCTGCAGTTAGTGCTATGGATGATTTGAATCAACAAGGGTGAAAAGATTTGGTTACTCTGTGTATTAGTGTTAATAGGAATAGATTATAGAGGAATATTTGTGATGTGACCTTCTGTGCACTAATTGAAATAGTATTCAGAGTCAGCAGTGGAGTAATCAAGTTAAACACTGAATCATAAATCATCATGAAAAGTGCTGTCACAACTTAGCCATTAATGCCCTGTATTGCTGGGCAGCCTTACGAAAATATCTGCTATGCCGATCTTTAGGTTAATAGGAACAGAAATGGCATTTAAAGACTATTTGGATCAAATCTGCTCTGAGGTTGAAAGTGTTACTCTGTTAATTTACTGGTAATTTGAAGTGATGTAGTTAGGGTTAGAAGCAACACAGCTGAGCCCCATATAGCTAAACAAAGGGTGGTAGGAATTTGTCTAATATTTATTTAATTGCTATAAAATGCAGTACTGATACAACTTTAATATATATGTGTGTGCCTTCCCTTTGTCCATCAATTAGCATTTGGACCGGAGATCAAAATCAAAACACACAAAAATTTAGCTTCACGATATGGTTATGTTGCTAAAGCAGTTCAATAACAGACTTCTATGTATTCTATACATAGATAGTAAAATCTGATTTTACTGTTATTATGAAAGCTGAGGGCCTGTTAACAAAGCATTTGTATAAAACAAAGTACTTTGCATTATTTTTTAAATGTAGAGTTCTTTTAATCTTGTATTTGCAAGAAGCAGAAATAAAGCCTACCCTCCAGAATCAGAGAGAATTGTGGTTTCCAAAGGCAGTGAATTTCTTTAGAGTAATTTTGTGATTCAGGTTTGATCAAAATAATAAGCATAAGAAATATCACAGCTGGAATGATGTATACTTTTTCTAATAAAGACCTATGTCTCAACACTGGCAAAGCTTGTGCTAATTTGATTCGTTACTCATCAGATTGCTTAGACAACTAGATGCATAATGTTTGGGGGGGCATCTATTTATCATGATTTGCTTCAAATATTGTTAATTAACATTAACATAAATTACACCATGCATCTGGTACAAAGGAACTCATTTTAAACAACAAGCAAAGCCAATCCTTTAAAAAATTTCATAGATTCTTACTTCCAGAAAGCAGCAAAATGTACATTCATATACATATGTGCCAAATGTAGTTATGACATTTTAAAATCTGGAAGCAACAATATTTTATGCACAACTATTTTTCATAAAAAAAAATCAAAAAGTGTGGTTTTCTATAAAATTTATCTATTCACAGAGAATGAAGCACAGCAGACAAAATTTAACTCTAATAATGGATGGTAAAATTAACCTAAGTGTTTGGCTAACTCCAGTTCATTTTCCTACATTTACTTTTTATTGGCATGTGCCTATGAAGTTCTCTACATTATTGAGATTAAATTCTGTCCTCTAGTTTAGCGTTGTAAATTAGATTAATGTTATCCCAGAATTTCTTTAAGTAAACTGACAGCAATATTTAGCTATACAGTCTTATGTGGTCTTAGTAATAAGTGATAAAGGAAAGAAATTAGTAAGAGAGCTACAAATGAATAAAGACATGCAAGGTGTTTCTAAACACAAAATGACTGGAAACAACTGCTAAATAGAACTGCCATAAAATCTATCTGAGTTTCCAAGGGCCTGACATTTTTCTGTGCACACCTCAGGGAAATTTCCGTAACTGATTTATTCCAAAGTGTCGAACGGTGTTGGAATGTGGTATATTTTCAATATTTGCTTGTGAATTTTCATTCTCTTCAAGTTCAGATCCCAGGTACAGTAAAACGACAGGTAGATATGGTGTGGGATTTACCTCATGTAAGTTTAGCTAACTGTCAGGGATCTTACCTACGCTCTGAAGTCAGTGATGAGAAACAGTCACTTTGACGAAAAGATTCAGTCGCTTCCCTTAGGATGGACCTAGCTGCCCTACCAAAGCACCTAAATCTACTACAGATGGTCACTTATGCTAGACCTGTCTATCCTAAGATGCTGAATTTGTCATCCAGGACAGCTAGAGCGTGATTGGGTTATTTTACAACAGAAAGCTAATACCAGCTGAGGGAGGATACCCCAAATGTCTACATCTGCCTGGGCCAAGAGTTGTGGTACAGACGTGATGATCTGCAGGAACGGCAGCCGGAGGTGGAGGAGATACCACAGGGCATCTGACATGACGTGAGACTCCTCTGAGTAAGCAACTAAATCATGCCCCTACCTGGGTGTGGTGTATTCCACCCATAAATTTGAAAGATGTTTCATGCAAACAGGTGTGACTGCATACTACTTGGAGAATTACATTAGCTTAAAATTGGTAGAAGATTAAAATGTACTCTTTCTACTAGCAAAGCAATGAAATTCAGGTAGGTTAGGTTATTAGCTAGTTCATAAGTCGAAGATCAATCTTAAATTGCCAAAATTATAAGTGAAGAGAAATTAGCTTGTATTCTTTCATCATATTTTTCTTTGCTTTGCTCTATTCTTTCAAAGGTAACTTTTAACATATCTTAGCATCTTTTTTAGCACCTGGCCATGTGATGTAAAAAAAGGAATGTTTATGTCTTGCATCATTTGATATGAAATCTTCCTGAATTTGCCTCACCAGTGTTTATGAAATTTTCCAGGGTTTTGCCTAAAAAGCCAAACAGCTGTTCCCAATTTGTATATGTTGTAAGCCTAAATAAAATTACCAGAAAGAGCTTCTTCCCTCATAGGAAAAAAATTACAATGCACTAGCTGGATCTGAAAACCTTGCTGATATTTTCAATATGTTTTCATTTAGTAGCATGAGACTTTCAATACTAGATTTGACCACAAAAATAAATTTGAAGCTCACTGAAATCTATTACTTAGTATAACCTTGCTGCGGAGAAGAGCTGCACTTGCTTTATGATAACAGCTCTAGTGGACAATGAGAAATCAAAGTTTGGAACAATTTTGCAGTTCCTGGCAACAGAAGCTCATCCCTTCATCCTGAAAGTCAGCTCAACTGGCAAGCGAGACAAAACAGACCTACCACAACATAAACTTCAAGGTAAACTATCATCCGTGGTCTTGACTGATCTTAAGGTTATTCTGCAACAGTTTTCTTTCAGAATGTGATCCTTTCCACCCAGAAAGTAATGTCTAGACCCCTTCCTATCTGGGTAATACTAACAAACTATACCTGATATAGGACAATGTAATTTTTGTAGGACGTTAAGTAATAAGGAATTCCAATAAACTTATTTCACAGAGTTTTATGAGAAGTTACAATTTATTACCTTTTCTGGATATGTTCATTTTTAGCTGTTATTGCCAAATTCAGCCTCAGTATAAAAGGGTATAATTCTGTTTAAGTCAGTAGTGGTATATCAGTGCTGTATATTCCCTAGCTGGACAATGAAGCTGTAAATAACCAAATACATCAAAAATAAAAATTGATTACTCTATTTTATAGTCTCTTAGAGTGAATAAGTTTATGATTTAAAACCGTGTCATAATAAAACTATGCTGGGAGGAAATCAGAGAATGCAACATAATGGGCCAAATCTGGTTTTCAGCCAGAACAATTGCATTGACTTCCACAGAACTGTGCTCATTTGAGAGTTTATTTTGTTTTAAAAACAAGGGGACTGGTTTACTTTCTTGTCTGCCTGTGAAATGGTATTCTGCATATTTAATGGTATTCTGTATATGCTTTAAGTTTAATCTTCCTTCCTAATCAAAATTTATTAATAAAAAGAACAAGTTATAACAATAAACAACATATTTCACACATTTTGAGTACTTGCGATGATCAGTAGATTAGCAGCTCAGACTTATTCTAGGAACACTAAAATAATTAGATCTGTTGGCCAGAGAGCAGCCATGGACAGAAAAAGCAATTTGTATTTCCAGTCTATCCGGCTGGTCTTCAGAGGTACAGGTGGAGAGCTGCCATCTATGAATGGCATTTGTGATCCTTAAGTGCCCATGGTGGCTTTTTATTGCTTAATTTTGATATTTGATGTGTATTATTTTTACTACTGTTTTCTTACTCTGACTGTGTAATCTTTTTCTTTATTCATTATTGTGTTTATTGCATTTAATATTATTCACATTCTTTTTGTTTGCCTAGTACACATTGTCTGTACGGTCTGTAGCTCCAGATAGGTTCAGTAGAACAACAGCCAGTGCCTGGCCTCAAAGACTTTGAAATTTGCTCTAAATAATTCACATTTCTAACTGGAAATCATTCTTATGTATTTATGCATACCCACAATTGTGCCTGTTTCTTTCTATAAATAAAACCAAAATATATAAAAAGTCAATGCAATATGGATTACACATGTTCTGTTTTGATATAAACTTGTATAAATCCAGCTTGTACAAAGTTAGCAGGTGCTTTTAAGTTTATATATATAAATGTAAATCATATATTATTATGCACACACAAATTACATTTTTACACAGTGTGCAGTTTACCTCATATTATGCTGAAAAATATGCAATTTCATTCTAGATAATGATAAAGTAAAGGAAGGAAAAGACATGTATGTTCATTTAAACTGTTAAGGCTGATTTTTTTTTTTAGGTCTGAATTAAAAATCTACAGTAGCAACCCTGTCTTGCACAGTATAATTCCCTAAAAATTCTAAGTCACTCAATGATAAGAGGCTGATCTAAATGCTTCCACTGCATTAATCAAATACCAGGTCTAATTAAAAGAGCCATGCACAAAGCTTTTCCAAAATGTTGCTCAGGTATTGCAATAATTTCTGATCACCCAAGCCTGGAAGACAAATAATTAGAGCTGCCAGAGCATTCTGATGAGTGATGTCAGCATCTCCAAGTGACCTTCCCTCCACTAATTAATTTTCATCTTAAGAAAAGAGACCCTGTTGTTGCACATTATTAATTGAGTTCACTAAAAGATGCGCCTGATTAATTTTTGTTGATAATACTTGTCATTCTATGCAGCGGCTGTAATCATTCTATTGGGTTTTATTTTTTTAAGTTGATCTAGGTCTTTTACAATGTGACTGATACAGTATCTTCCATACAGAACACTGTGCATAAGGGCATAGTCTATAATGTGAGTACACAGCTTTCATTGTTGCTGATAGTTTAGGTCAAGTGGAACTTCGATGTCTAGTTTGCTAACTTATTTTCAGTTGAGTCGATAGAAATTTTTGTTTGCTACCTCCTGGGACTCCCTTCAGTTTCCCAGTTTAAGGGATTCTCACCTTTTTTCCACATACTTCCCACCCCTCACCTGTCTGATCATCCTGGCGGCCAAAGAAAATACCCCAGCAACCCGAAAACTGGTAGGAGGTCAGGGCAAAAGCCATGGTCAGAAGGATGACAGCTAATGGAGCCACAGCACGTGGCAGAGCCTTGTCCAAAATGAATGACCAAAATTATGAGTTTGGTCTATCCCGAGCAGAGTTCTCCCAAGCAATGGTCACGACTGTTTTGTGAGAGAGCAGGACCACAGACTTTAGTACAGTCACTGTGGCATTTTTGGTATGGGGTGGGAAGAGGGGAGATCTGTATTGCACATGGGTGGGAATCATGATGCAAGATCAAGGCCAGTTGCATTTATCAATTTAGATGTGGCTACAGAAGCAGCAATGAATAGGCTGTCCCAAAACAACCGAATAACAAAGCTATGGATGCATTACTGGGTCTTCCATTTGCTCATCTCCATGGCATTGGCTACTCCAAAATTTGTATCTCTCAGACTCTCCTCTGAAATTCATCTCATTTGTATAGTTAAGTGTTTGTAGGACTAGGGAGAGATGAACACAAGGACAACCCCCAATTAACAAGTTCCTTTCACTGCCTTAGGTCATACTTCATAGCTTCATATCATTTTGTACAGCCCAGTCCTATGCAGTTCTGTATGTGAAGAGAGCCATGCACTTGAACATGTTGGGGATCTTAAGTGTTCATGAATCCCATGCCTATAATGAACACAGCTGAGCATAATGATGTGTAATAATATGCAATGCATTACCAAGGATTTTTCAGGAGGTGAAACTGATTTCCTGTTAAATGATCTTAAAATGTATAGGCAATGTAAGCCATGAAAATATACATATTTTTCCCTACTTTGAAGAGTATTTTAATCATGTTTTAATCAAGATAGCCGTGATTACCAATTTATCAAATATCAATTTAACAACAAAGATTATGGAAATTTTCCCCAAGCCAGCGAACAAAATATGATTAAAAGAGTTCTTCAGAGCACTGTGATGAAAATATGCATAACTCTATTCTTCAGCTATGGTCTAGCACATGAAGGGATCAACATATTGTAAAAGCAGTAGGCTATCTAGGTAGAAAGAAAAAAAAGGGAAAGGGAGTTATAAATTGCAGTAAAAATAATTATTTTACAACATAATTGAAGGTCTCTTTTCATATACGTTTAAGCCTGGATTGCATTTTCTGCACCTCAGACTGTGATGAAAGCAACACTGTACCTTTTTTTATCTTTGCAAACATGCTTTACTGAGCAGTCTGATTCCAAAGTTTGATTGATAGGTATGTAATAAAATTATCTGAAAGTGGAGAAATGTTTGTTACCTTGGAAATTTTTAAGTCCCCAAGTGTGCACTTAAAAACTAGCACTGAATTTTAAATCTCTGATTGGTCCTCCTAAAATCTTCTCCAAAAAGAATTGTTGGTTTCTGTGTTTTACTTTTGTCCCCCAGAAGCACTATTCCTACCGCTGCTATAGCAGCTTTGATTTTTCATTAAAGAAGATATTGATACATAACCAAAGACATTAGCAGAGACCTATTGGCTTCATCTCATTTCCTTTGGTTTTTCTTTCTTTGGTTAGACACACAAACACAGATCACAACCATTAGATCCCTTTTGCTACATCAAATCGCTTTTCATTTATTCAGGTTTCCTTTGATACTTTCTTCAAACAGATTCACAAAACACTTAAAACACAAAAAAGCATCTTAACATAACTAAGCTATTTGCCCCAAGACCTGGAAAGAAGATGGGGAAAAAATGTTTTGTTGGTTGTATTCTTAAATACTTTGGGTACTGCCAGAATGAGGATGGGAACATACACAGAAAAGACAAAATAATTTTTACATAATTTGGTCTTTACAGAAAAGGCTAAAAATACCTTTAAACTACTAAAAAAATTACCTAATGTATTAAATATTTCACCAATGTTTAAAAATGGTTAATTTAAAAAATGGCATTTATTTAAAAATATTTGTCTTCATAATATACATATCTGATGGTATGATCACCAGGAGGAATTTGTGGGTCCAAGCATCCCCAGATTCATCATGAAGTAAACACACACAGAGACTCTAACTTACTTAACAGCCTATGAAAAAACAGATGCCTTCCTGAGCATCTCTAAAAGGTAGTGCTTCCCCTGTGATGAATACTGATTGGGTATGAAAAGAAAGAATGAATTTGGGAAAATACAACAGCTATGTATAAGCAATAGATTTACCTAGGTGTTATAAGTTGTTTTTCCTCTGTCCCAGTGTGTATAGACCAATCCTAACATTACAGTTCAGCAAAAAAAAGTTCGAGGTCCTGCAGTTTCCTCCTTTTTTTCCTCACCCTGGACAACCAAGTGGCTGAAGGATGAGCTGATTCATTGCATGGTGATACACCGGAAAATAAATTCTAAAAAATACAAAGTTTTAAAAAATATAGTTTTCTGTCCTCTCAGCCTGCTGAATCAAGTCACCCTGCAGATGCAGTCATCTGATTCACTTAAATTAAAAAGGAGAAGCCCATGGCATGATCGGGGCCCGGGAGCAAGGACTGCCCCTTTCAGAAGCAGCTCAACGTTGCATTAACTTACAAGAGATCACATTCTCAGTTTTACCCTCTGCCCGTGTAGATATCACTGAGCAATGTTTCTTTGACAGCCAAACTACACTCCCTTTCCCCCTTGGACTCCCTAGCAGGGAAATTTCCAACCCTGCTCCTAGCTCCAAGAAAACTGCTTGCCGGGTTTTCTGTGGAGAGACAGCTGGGGCGGAAATCAGCTCCCAGCTATAGACACCTAAATGAGATATCTACATGTGAACTAGGTGTCAAAGCTCTCAATATATTCAGTGGGGGACAAGGATTTATGTATTTCCTTAAACAAAGGTGCTTGGGGACACTATACTGAGCTCAATACAACTGCTTGGGATTGGCAGATATGGCATAGGACCTATAGGAGACACATACACATGGAGAGACAGCCAAGGACTGGTGAAATATCCTGAGGTGTCTCAAAAGGCATAAGATACCACTGTAGAGGCCACTGACTGTAGTGATAAGTTGGCTGGCTATAATAGAAGCTCAGATACCCCACTCCTGTTTGCCTACTTTTAGTTACCATGTCATGAAATTAATTCAACCCCACATTGCCAGCTCCAAACCGGCAACTTTCTCCAAACTCGCTTACTATGTCACCTTCTCTAATCAAAATGCCACGTTAGCATAATGTAAGCAAGTTATATAATGCTGCCGCCATCTAGCTCAATTTGTATATTTTACACCTTGGGAACTGCTGGGTACAAGCCTCTTACCAGTTACTACTAGTTCTGTTTTGTTGTTTCTCACTGTCTTTACCTACAGTACTAGCTCTGGCTTCTGTCATCAAACCCACTATTAGTGATTTTTGTCTTTTACAACTGTTGGGCAGTCAAGAGGATTTCAGCAGATACAATTCCGCTTGGGTTATATTATTTTAATAATCAGAAAACCTGCCACTGTGAAGAGTCAAAATAATCTATAAGAAACTTACCTGATTCCCTCACAACAAGGGAGCCCAATACACTGATCTTTGCTCCCCGTTCCTCTGGCTTCACCTTATTTCCCCAGAATTAAAGCTGGAGGGTAGATACCAGCAATCTGCCTTGAAGGGCTTAAAGAAACTACAACCTCATCAGCTTGCAGACACCGTTTATCAGCTGAGATGTACACTTTTTCCTGCACAAAGTGACATGAGTTAGTCAAAACAGCTGCACCTCATGTTTACTACCCACTGAGAGGAACCCAGAGTCCCTCTGTGCAATTGCACTTGAATTAAATGACAGAAGAAACATCTTTACAGACAACAGAAAGGTCTGACAAAATCAAGAGAAGTTCAATCTCTCCTACTATGCCTTGCCTTTAAACATCCAGTCTTGTGAAATGGGCAGTTTTTATTTCAATATCCAAAAGAAGAATGGCCTTTCTAATCTGCATATCAGGTCCTTGCTACTTGGACCCCATGATGTTTGGAGCCACTGGACATTTCAACCAAATTTGATCTGACAAGTAGTTCTAAACACACAAAGTCCCTAGAGTTTACATTCAGGTGGGAAAAAATCAGTATTAGTGCCTGTATTAAGGGTAAAATTAGAAGGGGAACTTACCCCATTAAACACTAAGGGTCCACATTGGAGACAGAGGCAAGGACTGTTCCAGCCACAAGAAAACCGGCTCCCAAGCTGCTGGATCTCGGAGAGGCAGGCAGGAGCCATAGTTCTGAAGAAGCCTGGGTTTGCAGGGTTTGCCCTGACTCCAGCTGTGAGGACTCTTAATACCGTACCTCAGCTGCCTTATTTGTGCGGTCCCTCTGACTGCGGTGGGACTGTTCACATCTTCAGGTGGGTAAGGCCAGCAAGGTTTGGCTTACTGGTGGTGGGTTTTGTTTTGCGTGACTGAAAGAACAACATCGGCCCACCGTATGCTGACTACCACAGATATGCATCAAGCAACGACTTTTGTCTGCAGCTGACCTGGACTGATTGAAACTATGAGTTATGGTTGAGAGACTTTTCTGTCTATTACAGATCCCCTGAGTCTTCCAGTCCTTCAAATAGTCTCCAACATTATCACTAGGCCAATGACACACAATGATAAAGTTTTATTGCTATTGTAGACTTTTCCAATTTAGAGTATTCTCAGAGTCATCTTCACGTGTAACTTTATGCCAGCTGTGCATGTACACACAGTATATGTGTAATTGTTTTGGATGATATAAGCTTCCATCAGAACAAAGATAAGATGAAATTACCAAATGTGTTTTCATCAATGACCTCATATTAGGCTCAAGAGTCACTGGGTTAAATGTCAATGATCTGATATCTACCCTGTAGCAAAGCAATCTCTTTATTCAGAGAATATCTACTGTTATACCAAGTACAAATCAGAGCAACTGTTTTCCCATTTATGAGATTTATACAGCCATTTAAAGAAATTTTTCTTGTTAAACCACTGATAATATCATCTCAATAGTAAAGTGAATGGTTTGAATCAAATTTCCTCCAAGCTAGGCACAAGTTTTGTGTGTCAGCAGGAACTTTCAGAACATGCTGGCTTACAGAAATAAAGACAGATATAGGCATATTAAACCTGTCTTTTTCCAAAGCATGATTCAAATCTCCTATCAAGGTTTTAGGTTACCTTGGAGGAGGGAGAAAGGAAAAATAACACTACAACCACCACCATCACTCACACACACATACAAAAACAAGCTAAAAATGACCCCCAAAAAACCCCAAGCTAAAGCAGTCCCAGCAGAACTGAAGAAGGACTTTGTAACCCCTTCTGTCCAGTTATCTTTTTTTCAGAACTATTCTTACAAGGTCCTGAAGATGAAAGAGGAGGCCAGACCTCCCAGCAGACTGTAAAATAGCTTGACTGGCCAGCTGATGATTCCCATTCCATCGAGAGCTGGTTCCCTTCCTCCTGCTGATCACTGCCCCACAACTATGAGACTCCTGCTGCTCATCACTTCTACCCTCCTATTTGCAAATAGAAGAATGTGCCCTGCCTTTGGCCTTTTGCACTTCTGCCTTTGCTTGCCTTCTAGCTGTGGTGTGTGCAGCGGTCTCTGTGACCCCTATGCTTTTTTTGTTTTTCTTCACCTCTCTCTCAAAGTTGTTATGAGAAACAGAGAGCACAACATGTGTCCGACATCCTGAACTGCCTCTGCTCCTCCACCTTTAAGGATCACATTGTCAATCCAACAATGGCTCTGCTGGTCTCTCTCTTGCTCCCTGGGATACAGCCCCATTTGAATTTCTTGCATTCATGAGCTTCCTATTACTTGCTCTCCAAAGTTCATCATACACAAAACTCTTCCTATTCTCACTCTGGGAGATATTAATCTTGTTTCCCAGAGTAAGAGAGTTCACCCATTACCATACAACGTAGTCCCTCTCCTGGGCACAATAGATAAACATTCCCAACATTTCTTTTAAAGCTAACAACGAAAATATGTTAGAGCAGAGTCTACTAACACTCAACAGCAGGCTCATTACAGTCTCAGAGTGGAGATGGAAGAGGAGGGTAGGGAGAAAGAATGTTAAAAAAAAACCTGGATATTTATAATTAAAGGTTTCAGACAAGTCCCTCGTGCCATATAACGCTTTGTCACTCATTATGTTGTAATCATAGGCGTGAGGAACAAGCTCATCTACACAAACCGGGATTATGGCCATGAGAAGACAAGGACTTTAATTAGCAGCAATTCTAACTTTTAACTATTACCCTTATAATAATAGAAGGATTTTATCAATCTGATATAAAAACTTTTCTCCTCCTCCACCCCTTCTCCTGCACGGCAGGCTGGGTGCTCACAGTGTTGCTTTTTTTTTTCCCTGTTTCATTTTCCAATTGATTTCCATTTGTTTCATTTTCTTTTGACATATCAGAAATCATCAATCACGTAATTAAAAAGGAGCTGCAAAATCATGATTAATTACTATCTAGAGCAAAGGAATGTGAACTCTCCACAGCAATTGAGTATGTTTTGTGAAGGGCTGAATACCTCTCCAAGAAACAAGCCTAACTGGTAACACCAGCTTCACCCATTTGGGAGTCAGTGTTTAGAGGGCTATTTTTCTTATGCTAAATTTTGCTTCAGCATTGCAAAGAGAAATCACCAAAAATCAGGAAATGAATCCTTAAAAAAGTCAGTGTTTCTTGTGGCATCTATATTTTAATGAGTCTTTTATTATACAGTTGCATAATGTATTTCCATAGGAAAAATTGCCACTTTTGGTCTACAAGATGGACAACGCTCCTTGAGCGAGGCAGCTGCTCTGTGTTTCCTGTCAGCCTCATATTTCAGAATATATTTACCAAGCAACATCCAAGCCCCACCTTGACTACAAGTATTATTTTCCTTGATAGGATTTGTTTTTATGACACATCTAAGAAGTGTCAGAAAACCTCACAAATATTAACAGATGCATGCATGCTTACAACACTTTGGGGGATGGGAACGCAATCTGCATTTTCAATTGTTTGTTCCATGGAAATACAGTGTCTGCTTTATTTCAGATGATCCTTCTGATGGCAAGTGCAAGGAAGTGCCTTCCTTCACAATGCTGTGGCTGCATTCTTCATGTCTGCACATTTTCAGTAGTCTAAGTAACAGCAGAACTCACAGACTTACCCAGATACTGCACATGTTTACTATTACTAACGTAGCATTTGTATTAAATGAGGCATCTGCTGTAAAAAATTCAGTGCATAAACAAGAAATATGTTTTGAAGATCCTAAAAAGCCACAAAACATGACTTACTCCTTTCCAAATGTCAACTCCTATTAATCACTTACTGACATAAGACATCAGTCCACAGAAAGTGTAAGATTGTATCTGAGGTGAAATATTAAGGTATTATACTAAAGTATAAATAAAAAAAAAAATCACTCTCTGGGTTTTTAAAGATAGCCGAACCTTTTTTGCTCTGACAACCCAGACAAACTCGCTTCTGGGCAAAGAGCAGCCCAGCAAATTCAAGTCTGGTATAATAATCAACTGAAAATTGTGACTTAGAATTGGACAAAGATGAAATGTGGAAACAATAGGATTTGCTAGAGTGAAGCATGGATTTAACGATGTCCATAAATAACAACTTTGTCCGGGGAAAATTAGTAGCTTCTGTAAGATATTTAATCTCCACAGAAGCATGTGAAAACTTTCTCTGAATAGACTATTTAACAAAGTTCATCCAGATACATAGGTCCGGTTACATTAAAATACAAAATCCCCAGAACTGAACTAAGAGGCAGAGCCAGGACATAATGAATCTTGCCTCATCCCACAGTCCATGATGCTACATTAATTAGCATTTTCAGTCCACTGCCCATGGCTATGCTGTTAATTTTACAGGCTTTTGAGTAACTCCTCTGCGTCAGTTGTGGATGGTAATGTATCTTCTGGAGAGACAGAGAGTTAAAAACACTTTTGTAACCCAGAGTTTGCAGGAGAACCCAGCTCCCCCAGCAAAAAAGACAAGATATCTTTTTCATTTACAAATACTGGATACAAAAATCACAGAGCTAAAAGTAATGCAACAGTGCCAAAGAAAATACTGATGTTTAGATCTGTGTTGAAGGCAATTTTGTAGCTTGGAGAAGCGAAAGGAACACCTGTTCCAAGCAAGTGAAAGGTACTAAATGCACTGAACTTAGAAGAGGTTGAAAGACATTGCGATAAGAAAGGGAAACCAGTGAAAAGGTGTTTGACCAGCATGCTGATTGTCATCCCGAGTGGTTTTATCAGATGTGAAGTCACCAATTTGGAAATGCCATTTTACATAGTCATAATCTTTTGCTCCAGACAATCTCATTAGGCTTCAAGGGTTTGCCATACTGGATTCATATTTGGATTTTATCTATACTACAAAAGGCATTTTGGTAGATTCCTTTCTTGCAAACAGAAAATGGTAACATTTCTCATTGTTTGAGTTTTTCATTGTTTGAACAACTAAAAAAACCCACCCCAAAACGAGCAAGCAAACAAAAAAGCTTCAACACAACTAAACAACTTCTGAAAACATGGTATATTAGTTTTCATACAGTTGTACTATAGACATGAATAATAGAAGAGTTCCACATATCATTAAATGATGCTTTATTCAAGTTTCATTATGTTTTCAATCTAATTTTTATATTTGCATGGATATTTTTAACTAAATACTGAAAAACAAATGCCAGGTACCTAATTCAATGTTTTATAGGCAATCCTTAAAAAAACAGTGTGAATTACAATGTGTTCTGTATGTTTCTAATTGTGACCTAAATGAATGATTGTGTAATTAAAATTACTTAATTATAATTATATAATGACCTCTACTATTTGCTACTGATATACATATACAGTAACACTGTAGGATATTTTATTAACCTGCTAATATGATATTCTTTTCTTTTTTTAACCTCTATGGACTGCATTAAAATCTGCCTGTAAAGGGTAGAGTGTGATTACAGTTATAGTGTTGTAAAGTTGGGGCAATCGTGAGTGACAGTGAAGTTTCACTGTTTAACTGAGTACCCAATATGGTTGTAAGAAAAAAAGCCCAATTACAATAATAAGGAACGCAATATAAGTAAAACAACTGCACGAGTTGAGACAAGCCCAGCTGCTTAAACCTCATTTCTCTTCTCCTCATGCAAGTGGATCGTTAGAAAAATCAGAGTCAGTGCTATAATTTTATCTTACACATCAACTCTCTGACTAAAACATATATATGAGCTTTGGCATCTGACTCAAATAAGGCTATTCTTGCACTCTTATAGAGGGAACACAGGCACTGTGGGGGTGAATATACAAGAGAGAATGGGAAATGACATGATCCATCAATACAGGGGAATGGGGCAAGGATGTATAGCCTAAAATGAAAGGGTCACAGTAACTCCAAAAGTCCTATGTGGATCTATGTGATGAGAGACATCCTATACGCCATTTAATAGGGCGGCATTTGAAAGAATACACTGCACAGGGTTCCTCATTATTCATTAGGACCGAATCCCCATCCATTCTCCTTTATATGCCATCCTGAATCTGCCCTACAGAGTCTTTTACTGGGAAATAACAATAAACTCTCTTATCAACAGCTTGTTGTAGCAGATACAATACATGGGGTACTGAGATCAAAAAGAGCATGAAAAGCATTTCTGCCAACATCGTACAAAATATTGAACATCTGCTATATCTGGGATCCTGGGAGTTGTAATTATAATTTTTGAAATCTGCACACAAGAGTTATAAATATTAGAACTGTAGCCTGTGAAAGCCATGAAATATTTAAGTTGTTTGGCAGGCTTAAGAAAAACTCATAAACTTAATTTAAGCAGCCAAACACTGTATTTTTACAGATTTTACATCTTTCATGTCATTAGTCATATAAATTAAAGCGACCACGGAGCAGCACAGAAGTTGCAACGGCAAGTCCTGTGGGTAAAAAAGAAGGTCAGCTTGAGATTTAAGATTTTCACCAACACTTCACCTTTCCATTTAGCCTGTATTTCAATTCTCGTACTGAGTTTGTCATAGGTATTTTTAACACATCCATTATCTTATTGTCTGTTAAGTCCCAATAGCGTGCTTGATGCTGTACACATGTATAAAAATAGTGGGCCAGATTCACCAGTTATTTGGCATGAGTCTAGCAATGCAAAGTAGTCCTTAACCCATCCTATTTCGCCTGTCCGGTGAGGTCAATGGCTCTTCTGAGCTACTGGTGAGACAATCAGAGTCTTGCCCGCCTTTTCTGCTCTGAAGAAGCAGGAGACAAGGCAACCGTATTGCATCCAAATGGTGATCTACCCTTGAGGCAAGGCAGGTAGCTCACACAGATCAGTGAGAAAGGCATTGAGGAAGGAGCCTCGATAGCTTGGCAGAAGACAAGAAAAAGGTACTGCCACACCTAAAAGGGTATCATGAACCAAAACAACGTGATAGCAGAGGGGGAGGAGTAGTAAGAGGAGTGAGAGACATGAAGTTGTACATGGGGGCTTTGCAGTTTTTTACCACCTTTAAAACTTGTTCAGACACATCAGAAATGTGCTGGATGAAGATGAGTAAAAAAATAAATGAGTTTAGAAGAGTAAATGCAACAGCCAAATTCACAGAAGCTAAAGTATGAGAAGACCCAAAGGCAAATTCTCATTTGTATAGTGTCTGCGCTACCTGTTAGATAGCCATATGCTACCTGTGAAAATGTAGCTCTGCAAAAGGACTCAGGGATCACCAAATGTGTCACCAAAAGTGAAGCAAGAAGTTAACTTGAAATGAAATAAATCAAAGAATGTAGGGGTGAAAGACCAAATGTTGTTCTCCTTAAATCCAGTATTCAGCAAAGAACACCACTCTCTGGACAAGAAACTCATCTGACATCAGAGGTGTTACAATGGATTAGGGTAGGGGAAACAAAGGAGAATGTGCCTCAAAGGGCACCCATATATACAACATATTCACAGAAATTCTCCTTTGAACTATTGAACTATGAGTAAACAGACAAACACATCCCCACCCCTGACTTATCTAATAAAACATGTATCTAAGTGCCAGATGCCATGGGACTATGAGATGTTAGGGTAGCTATTAGTTAATTTAATGAACCTAATTATGATCTCACTTATACATATTTTACACCAGCATAATACCATTGCATTCAAAGCCATTCATGAACTGCACCTTTGCGCCACGCTGCCAGCAGATTCTCTGCAACGGTGCTGTATCTGGGTTGAGATACGTATAACGTAATTAGAGAGGGGTCACTGTGATTTAGAGGCTCTCATCTAAACCCTTTTCCTAGCTACCATTTTAGGATTAGAGGAAAAAGGTGTGCCTTGAATGTCCACCATGCTACAAAGATGCTTCTTCTTTCAGATAGATAAGGTCTGAGAGGGTTTCTCAGGTTATGTAGGAGCCTAGCTACTTCTTTAGCCAAAGAAGACAGTGATACAGAGCGGAGGGCTTGAAAGGCTCTCTGGAGGGCCTACCTTCTTTCATTAGTAGGGGATCTGGTCTCTGAATAAGGCTTGGAATTTAGTGCAACTTTGCAAGTGACTTTTGCCCCAAAGAGCAACCCCTGTTCACACAATGTGGCTGTGAATCTAAACTCGGTAATTTTCTTCCCAAGAAATTCACACACTATACAGCAACTAATTCATTAAAGATAACAAACAGTGTGACTAAATGTTCCACACACAAAGTATTTTACAAGAATTTTGTTAAAACCGGTTGATTCAAAATGCCTAATTTCAACGAGTGTCACTACCTGTCCAATTTTTCATGCACACATTAATAATAATATTTGATTTAGAGAGTACAGCACAAGGGGCTTTCACTGTCCTCATTTTCACACACAAGACTGAAAGGAAGTTTCCTTTCATTCTCAGCACAGGCAATTTAAAGTACAATCATATGCCTGGTATACAAGTGTTTTAGGGGAACAAGCATGTCCTGTTCCCCTGGCAGATACGCACACACGTGCATACATCCATCCAGTGATGGAAACATCAGTCAGGAGTCATCCGCACACTATTGTTATTATCCTCATTCTCTCTTCTTAAGTCCTTCCTCCAATAACTGTTCTTCCCTTGTTTCATAGATGTGCCATTGCAATAAGCTGAGACGACACTTATGAGAAGGCGGCTATTCTGTGTTTTGTTCTTCCCTGCTTCTTCCCTCAATTTTGTTGGCATCTACAGGAAAGAGGAATTAAAAGCCAGGAAAGAGGGTGTCTGCCAGAAAAAAACCCAACACTTACAGAAGACCCTAAAAGATCTGGAGATAAGGACAGGGTCTCTGCAGTTACCTGCCTCTCTGAATTTCCTAAGCTGCATGTTCATCTTAGGCCAAGCTCACTAGCCGGTCTGTGGCAGAGACAAAGCCAGTGTTCTTCAACCAGCACACCATGTTATTGCATCTGTATATACAATTCCAACCTCAGCTTTTACACAGAAAACTGTCTTCAACACTGTTTTGCATAAAAGTTAAGGTCAAGTAACAACAAAAATCATAGCTTCACAAGATAAACAGTAACATATTTCTAACATATTTCTAAGAGAAGGAATAGAAGATTATTCAATATAAGTAAGAATCCTTCATTTTTTCTGCCTAAAAATACACAAGAAATTGGAATCATTAGTATGGGTCTTTTCAGACAGCATTAGTGTTTTATTTCAAATGATAGAGGGCTGTATTTCTAGAAAAATAATTTCTCGGTTTTGCCACAGATACTAGTAAGCTGATAGCTATGAAGTCTGTGTCAGTCATCTCTGAATCTTAACAACTTTTACTTTCACCTACATTTCTACAACATTGCCACAAGATATCTAGGCACTATTAGGTGTCTGTAAACAGCAATAATGAAGATTTTAGGATGACCGAGATATATCTCTAGGAGTTCAGGCAACCTGCTATTCACCTTAAGTGGACCCCAAGTTCTAGGAAAAAAATAAACATTTCGATATCTAATAAATATTTTTTAAAAACTGAAAACTAAAAAGAGATTATTCCCAGTCACTTTAATGAAGCATTGTTACTTGGCTCAAAAATTTACCAAAACTGCACTGAATATAGTATGAGGCCCATGCAGACTCAGAATTCCTCACTGGCCACACATGACACATTTTAGATGGTTGATATTTCTGCATTACTATCTATTCTAAAATGAAAAATATTCCCCAAAAGATACTTTATCTTAATTGCAATACTGTGTGGGCTGGACTGTCATGTGGGTTGAAAATTGGCTGTACTGCCATGCCCAAAGGGTAGTGATCAACGGTTCAACCTATGGCTGTACCCAGTAACAGGGAAAGTAGCCCAGGGGTCAATACTGGGGTCCTTATTTTTCAACATCTTCATTAACAACATGGATGATGACATGGATTGCACCCTCAGCAAATCTGCAGACAACACTAAAATTAGAGAGGGTAGCTGACACAATGAATGGCTGAGCTTTGGTCCAAAGGCACTTGGAGAAACTTGAGGACTGGGCCAACAAAGAGCTAATGAAGCTCATTAAGGAAAACTGCAAGGTTCTGCACCTGGGTGAATAACCCCACGCCGTCAGTGCCAGCCAAGATGTGACTGCCCAATGGACAGCCCTGAAGAAATCTAATGCTGAGTTAGTTTACAGTAGACACGACTAATACAAGCCAAAAGCGTGATTCACCACAGGTAAGGTGAATAAGGAGGAGTGTGCCCGCGGCATGTCCCCCTGTGCAGTGTGAACGAGGCTGCACCCAGAAAGTCACGTTCAGTGTGTGCCCCCAGCTCAGGAAGGACATGCAGAAATTGAAGAAGGATCCCAAGGTGGTAGCAGAGGCTATGAAGATGGTCAGGGACCTACAGCTCACAGTTTATGAAGAGATACTGATGGGGTAGGTTTGTTTAGTCTGGTGAAGAGGAGACTAAGGGTTGATTGAACAGCAATCCACAATTACCTGAAGAGTAGTTACAAGATGAGGGAGCCAAACTTTTCTGTCAGTGGCAGACAATAACAAAGGCCAAGGACAACAGGTTGTGGTTTGTGAATTTCCAGATGGGCATAAGGAGAAATGCTTTGTTTGGAGGGAACAGGTTGCCAAGAGGTTTTGTGGCATCTCCATCACCAGAGGTCTTCAGCACACAACGAGACATAGTCTTGGCTAATGTGCTCCAGCATTGGCAATAGCCACACTTGGACCAGGAGTTTGCATTAGATGACCACCAGATCTCCCTTCCAACCAACATGTCTGTGACTCTCACAGTTGTTTCTGTGACTGCTGAAAGTGGGCACCAGCTGGGAAGACTGCAAACACCTTCGTAAGAACTCCATGACAGCAATTTTTTATCTGTGCTTAACTACTAAACATAGGTATGTCAGTTAAAATGGAGGGGGACGGGCATAAGAACAGAAAGCATTTGCTCTCACTGGCATGTCCAAGCAGAGCAACTTGTTTATATTCCCTGTATCAATAATCTTGGGTCTCTGCAGGGACCATGAGTACATACTATGCGTGCGCAGCATGTATGCACATCTAAGGAGGTCTTATGTAATATTCTTAGTCACACCAAAGCCATAGGAGTTCAGAATGAACAACCCAGCTAGGACAGTGAGGACAAAGGCAGCAAGCTGCCCTTTACACACCCCAAGGCTTACAAAAAGAGCCTTTCGTAGCACATAGGAAGCAGGCAGACGCAGAAACGTGCACACACAAATCCGCATCTGAGCAAGTCAGATTGAACAAGGGTAATCATTTTAAGTGCCCAAATTGCCTGACTCCACATGGTGCCATCAAAAGCATTTTCATTTTTATCCAAATCAATGTCACCATTTTTCTGTAAAAATCGATGTGGAAAATAGAAGCAAGGGTAGAGGAAGGTGCAGTTACTGAGCCCTGTAGATGCCATCACAAGGCAGGATGACTGTAGGAACTCAAGACTGTTGGCTTTTGCGGCTAAGACACGCACAATAACTACTTGCAGATGAGGGGTACTAAAAACAGCTACAGAGAAATTCTGGTTTTGCACATAGACTAAAAAACCGCTGTTGTTTCATTATTTTTTGCAATTATAACCTCTCTTTTCCCCAATTTCATAACTAAAAGTATAATGGTCAGTCTTGCTGAATATATCTTTCCTTCATTTTCCCCTAACTTGTTTTAGACTACAATGTGACTGTAAGTGAAAATTCAGCGAGTCTCTGTCTCACAACGTGTGTAAGCAACAGAAAAACTAGGGTACATTTGTTGCCAGCCTGCAAAAAGTTAGTGTGAGAGCATGTGCTGTGAAATTTTGAGGAGGAAGTGCCCTTCAGCCTAGCACTCTGCCTGCTGAAAATGGAAAACTGAGGCACACTCTGCAGACCCATAATGTGACTGATGGAAACTCTGAAAAACCATTTAAAAATTACCTTTCCGAAGACATTTGTCATAAATCCAGTCTTCTAATATTTACAGCAAAACACCTAGGGTATTTGTCCTGAACCTCCATGTTCTCCATACTGGTTTTCTTAGAAAATCATTTCAGTGCTTCCCTTTTTGGAGAAGAAATGGGTATCAGTATACCTTTACTGAGGACTTCCCTTCTGATTTCCAGGAGTTCTGAGTAAGACAAACACAGGTTTATGAGAAGCAGTCTGGGGTCTGTAGATTTCTCTGAGAAATACCAGCAAATGCAGCTTGCATCCCCAGACCGCACCACACAGTCACAGCTATACAGCTGCATCATAGCTGTAACTAAATGGGGGCCATTATCAATCCTTTAAGAAACACACTTTGACTTAATTGAAAGCCAGATTGTTTTTCTCCTCAGCAGTATATCCTTGTGGTATTTTTGACATGTTTCAAAGAAAACCTGACATTGAATACATGGCAAAATATCCAAATCATGAGAAATTTTCCTGTCACAACCCAATGATTCTGAATTGGAATACCCACATGATTTTGGGTTGAAATACCTGGGAGCAAGTACAAACAGCGCTTCACCATCACTGGCTTGCAGGTAGTTCAGAAAATCCTGCTGCAATTTCCCTAACATCAGGCTTCTGAGATGAACAATCTAAATTCTCCAGATATCTTCCCCATTAGAGGACTGGTGTTGCAAATCTATGTAACTGAATAAGGTTATTCAAGAAGCACCACGTTTTGATAACAAAATCCTTTGTGATGATTACCTAATAGCCAGCATTTGTTCAAACACTTTTAATAGACCCTTTTTATCACATGCAAAAAGAATTTCAGTGCTAGTTCAGTCTCCTGTTTCATTCTGTCATGAATCACTTTGTAGAGACATTTAGAAGTCAATAATCCACTGTAGCTTTGATGACAGGTGATTAATTTCTACATTTTAGAGACATAATAAGATTTAGCAATAAAAAGGCCTTGAAGTAACCTACCAAACAGCTTTAATCTCAGCCTTGGGACTGTTGCTAAATATGAATGCTTGTACACAAATGCAGATGATTTAAGTTAGTAGGTTTTATTGCAGAGTTCTTGCCTTTTCATATTAATCTTTCTTTACAATCAGGCTATCTATACAATCAGTTTATGCTGAATATTGTTTCTAACACAGTACTTGGGGGAGGAGAGTTAAATTATTTACCCACAAGGGCTATATTCCACTGAAAACTAGTTTTACATGCTTTCCATTATGTGGCTTACCAACACGCACTGTGTGGCACGGTTAGATGGGTAAAAAAAAAAAATCCAAAAACCTAGCAGACACACACAACTAGTCAGTACCTGACTGTGCAACCACGCAGAGCCCTGGGGGCTCAATCCGTCACACGGTGAAACCAGTGGGAGTATTTTCTTACATTCAGTTGGCAGATCACTGTAACAGACATACTTGAATAAAAGAAGAAATTCCAAGCTCTCCAGCCATGCTCTGGAGATATACATATATAGCTCCTGATCCAGTTTTCTGAGCTCTCCCAAACATTGCCTGGATACTTTTCTTTCAAAAGTGGTTTTATACTGAAAACAGTATCTGAGAAAATGGAAAAATTATTCTTTTGAAACCTCAGTCTCCTGTCTTTTCTTTATACATGTTCAGGAATGCTTCATTTTTCTACTCAATGTACTTCAGTCTGAAACCTTTGTGTCTTTAAAACACTAAATCTTCACTGAAATTCCCTTAGCCAGGAATCTCAAGATAAATTCACAAAATGGTTCTATGGGCTGCTTCCCTCAGGGAGAGGAAAAGACACTGCTGCAGCAACTGCCTTAGAAAACCCATTTGCTAATGCTGAATTGTGAAGGAAGACTTTCCTGAAGTAAATGGGGGCCTAAGGTGCCTAGCCAAAGTTACTACTTGCTGGTGATCATATGCTTTCCTGTGTAAAAATAGTGTAACAAAAAGCACAAACAGCCCTGGCAGCTGGGCAGACAAAGCAAGTCAGAGAGCTCCCTTGTCCTTGCAGTGTTCTAGCTTTGAAGAGATCAGTCCCTGTGAGAAAAGGCGGTAGAGGAAATGAATTTCTCACATCTGAGGGCACCATTCAAATGCTCAAGAATATGACAAATATTGTGCTGCTCCTGCTCTGTATTTTGTGAAGGGCAAAGCATTAGCAAAGAAGGAATAGGTTCTACCTCTCAGTCTCAACACCTTTGGGGGTGGATGTAGTAGAGGGGCAGAACTTCCACCCCTGAAGAATTACCACCGTCAGACATCATCTGAGCAAGCCCTAAAGGTAGGAAAATTAAAAAAAAAAAAAAGAAAAAAAAAAAACCCAAAACCAAAACACACATGGCAGAAGCAAAGGCAGCAATAACATCTCCTTCCTGTCAGCAGATTTTGGGGAGGAGGAACAGAGGCCTTAACAATACTGACGAATGGTGTTTTATCAAAGACAAATGGTGGCAATATTGCATTTCACTAGCATCTATTAAGAAGCCATTTGAATTTTAAACTCATTTAAAGTAAAGGAGAGTTCAATGTCAGGAGATGAGGGTAAAGATGTTTAGGACAACTGCTACATGTGGGGGTAGGAAGGTTGAAAGGGATGGGTGGCAGGGACTGCTGGTGGTGGTGGTGAGGAGGACAGCAAGAAATTTATGTGAGGGTATAGGTGGTACTTTTTGGCTAAGTACAAAGTGGGATCAGGGAACAACTCCATGTCCTAGCCATATTCTAAACCCTTATGAAGGCAAGACATGAGTGCATATGTTTTCTTATTTTCTTTCCCAGTGGACCTTTATTTCTGCTGGAAGAACTCCTAGGTGCCTTTGTTGGAAGGGATTGCAGTATGCTCTGAGTAGGTCCCCAGCTTGGATGATCAGTCTAAGCATATGTCTCGACTTTCTTTATAGACTTCAGGTTTATACCTTCTTTAAGTTACAATTTTCAATTTTACTCTGCATTCATAAGTGCTGAAAACTTACTCTTTTATTTCCTTCATTTTTCTTAGTGAGTAACAGGAATGAAAATTAAAATCTGCTTATAAGAATTTGAATATAAGAACCTTATATTTAAGAAAAGCACTGATTGCCACAAAAGTTGTGCTGAAAACAAAACTAACATTTGTCAGATCTGCAAAGGAAGTAATATTTGGAACAGTTAAGGCAGGTAATGAAGAAAACAGAAGGAAAACAAGAAGATACAAGTTAAATCTGAAGGCAAGAAAAAGACAATCTGCAACTGAAGCCAATGTTGAACCACGATGTAAAGGTGGAGGGAAAAATTACAATCACAGAACTATCCAAACAGGATGTAAGAAACAGAATACCTCTATGTGTTTATGATATGTAAAACCCTAACACTTCTCACAAGCAAAGTACAGAATATATCAATTGATTTCACTATTTCAGTATATAATTTTTACACTTCTGCTTTTCCAGTATTTGTATTTCAGCAAGGGAAAGAGCTGCTTCTGTATGTAAAGTAGCAAAGTTGTGTGTGAGGACAAACACATATTAAGGAAATGAATCATAGCAAGAGACTGGACAGTTGAGGCAGATTAGACATATCAGACAGCAAATGGCAGGGTGAGGTACTGCAGCAGAGCTGCCTCCGCTACAGAACACAGGAAGAGTTATGACATTTATGCATTTTCATTTCTACAGGTGGGGACCTCAAATCATTCCATGGGTTAGACTCTTAGTATCTCTAATCTGGGCCTGCTGAGGCACAACGTTGATATACTTCTGGCTTGTCAGAGAAAGGCACAAGACACACTTAAATCTCTTCACGGCCCTAGCATGAGACATTAAGTTTGAGCTACTTGTGAATGCAACAGTTATTTCAGGATGTTATGTCCCAAGCAACACACTGCATTTTCAGTTTCCAAAATTAATTTCTTTTTATAAACTATGCTCTTTAATTCTTTTGTATATTTCTTATGTAGACCTCCAATATGAAATAAATTATTTGAACTACTGTGTAAGGGCATTTCTTATTGATTATTCTGCTGAATCAGGTGATTCATGATACAAATTGCCCAAACATTCATTTTTTCATATCCAAGGGATTAAATCCTGCCTCTGCTCAGGTTAAAGAAATAAAATGGTATTTTTAGCTTCTAAAAATTCAACATATCCCATACCATTGTAGAATCTCTCCTTTTTCTCAAAGAAAAAGACTAACCACAGAACATAACCCAACAGCCTGGTGGCTAAGGGAATTTCCCAGGAATTGTAGCAGTTTCTGAAATTCTAACCTACTCCTTCATCCAAGGGCTTTTATCTCAAAGGAACATCCTGCCTACGCTGCTCACTGTCATGAGCTAGGAGTCTCTTTCACAAAAGTTTTGTGAACCTTCTGTAGTCAGGGCTGCAGGTTCAGCTTCAGGGGACAGAATAAAACACTTAAAAAACCCAACACTGGCTCAAGTCCTTCTAGAAAAATAAACAGTAAGAAAATATGTTTCAGAGGGTTCTGTAACCTTGCCATTTAAAATACTTATTTCTACAGCACATTATCACTGCTAGCTGCTCCTGCTTTCTGAGCTCAACACAACTGCTCTGGACTACTTCTGCTACTGACCTCTAGGTCACCTTAAGGACTTAGTACTTTTGGTATGGGGACTATGACACAAAGGTGTCTTTGCCACAAACAAATACTAATGGACCCTTTACCTTTTTTTTTTTACAGAAAACAATTGCAAAAAAAAAAAAAAAGATGTTTACTCAGTTCTTCCTCAGCCCAAGGATGTGAGCAATATCAGTTAATACACATTCTGGGCATGACAGGCAAACCTAGTTTGCCTGTACTTTCTCCAACATGACTGTAAATCTCAGTGTGTTTCTATGTTTATAGTGTGGTTGTTTTTAACAGAATACATCCCAAAATATTTTAAGACATATGTGGAAATAAAGCTTATTTAGGTCTCCCCATTTCACCCTTCTAGTTGTATCTCTGCCCAGCAAAAGAAGATGACAGCACATTTCTCATCCTACCATCCCACCAGGCCTCCATCCCTGTTAAGTTTCCAGGGAAAACCATCCTCAGGCTTTTCCATCCTCAGACTTGAAGAAATTTGGCTTGCATTTTAAAAGGTCCTGCCTAGCTGAGAAGACAACATTTATCCACTAGATCTAAAAAAAAGTGTCTTTTCGTTCTCTTGTTTTCACTACCAATTTTGCTCCTAATAAATTTTTCCCAGTGAAAACCATTTGATCACCATAAGAACTTCTGCCCATGAGAGACTAAAGCCTTTTCATGCACACACACACAAAATTTAGGAAACTTTCCAGTTCTCTGTATTAATGGATGCAATTCCTGCTTTGAGAATCCTACAAGTAGGTGTACCTTTGATGTTGTGCTTCTTTCACGGCACTATACATGGGAGAGCTGGCTGTTGTACAGAAGGTACACTGATCATGCCAAGTAATTCCATCACCAATATGTTCCTATATGCTAAAACCCAGAGTGGTATGGCAAGCAGTCCTGCAGTATGCTGTGGGTATATCTGGGAAACAAAGCACAGGTGTGAAGGGATGGGCTTCAAGGGAAAGGTTGCAAGGTTATCTTGAAGGCATGGTGCACTGAGCATGACTTACCAACTTTTTGAGCTTTCAGGTGCAAACAGACAGCAGCAGAACAGCACACAAGGGAAACTACAGGCTTCTGTGATTTGGAACCACAAGTTCTCCATAAAGAAAAGCACACAAGGTGAACTGCCTAGGAGGCTGGTGTCTACTTCAAAAAGCACTGCAAATTTTGTGATAGGAAGCACTGATCACATAAAGGTCTGCACAATCCTCTTCACGCTGCTGTGCTCAGCATATCCAAACTCACTGCAGTGTCACCCTTGACTGTATGAATCACAAAAAATAGCACACGGAGAAGTGCATTGCTCAAAATAAATGACGCAGCTGAAATGGGAGCTAAAGTGCAATGAGGTACCAATTACAGAATATGTTATTTTGGATTGGATTCTTTAACAGAGGCATTTACACATCCAACATATCAATGTGCCTACATAAGCAAACTTTTCCAAACAACAACTTCATACTTAGTTTATTGCCATCTACCATCCCTTGGTCTCCTTGAGTATTACTTGCCAGGGGCTAAGTATTGGCTGAGTTGATTATATGGCAAAGCTCCCACAGAATTCAGCATTCTCAGGTTTTTATCCAAATTGTCTTCTCATCAATGCATTTTAAACTACTTCTTTTTGTCTTTCAAACTAATTTTTACAAGATAAATTTTATTTCAGTTCCTGCTGATATTTGAACCACTGTAAGGTTCTTTGGCTTTGTCTTCTGTACATGCTGATTTACATATGCCATCTCAATTTAATATTGTCTGTGAAATCTACATATTTTCATACCTTCAGAAACATCAGAAGTCAAAGGTAAAAGACATTATTTTAAGGACTACAACATATCCTATGTACATATCTAGTAAATTACAAAGGAAACAACTATACTGGTTAAAAGCTGGACTCCTAGAATTAAGTAATAAAATAATTTTAATTTTCAGTTAGATATAATAGGAGGCTGAGCCTGTCACTGGATCAAGCAGGAGAAGACAACTTTGGTATGGTGAGAAATTAGTATATGAAGAAACTTAATACTTACAACTGCTGCTGAAGCAAATGACAGCAGCTTCTCTGCAGGCCAAGTCTGGAAAAGCTAATGTTAGCAAGATGTGCAAGACTAAATAACAGACACCAGGGTCATGCATCTTATTAAAATCAGTATTTTAAAAACTGCTTGCTTTAAACATTTACCTTGACATTGTAGATTATCTTTAATACCAAGCCAGCTCTTATTCAGTTGACCTCTATTTGAAGCAGCTAAATCCCAGATATATGATTGATTTTTGGTCTACTTTATTCAAAGAAAAATATGAAGCAAAACTAAAGCTTCAGTATATTTAAAATTTATGCTTGCAGAGACAGGCTATGGTGAAATTCAGCCAGCTGCATTTTGTGCTGAGCTAGCCCAGAAGATTGGGCAAAATATATTTTGAGGGGACCTTCATCAACAGATACCCTAGATGGTTATAATTAGCAGTTTGCCCCTATTTCAACTGTATATAGTTCACAGTCTCAGGGTTCTTCCTGACTTGGTGGTGCTATTTAAACTGCTGTTCTCTGCAATATCTACCTTTGAGATATGACTATATCTTCTTTGTAACATGAAAACAAAGTTAACATGAAAAGAGAAACTTGGGATTCTTGCATAAGTTTTTTGATTTAGTAATAAGAATTAGTGACATAAAGATACTTTAATTTCAAGTTATTGTCAATTACTGTAACATTTTCCTGTACCCAGAATTTGGATGCACTGGAAACCTAAAAGAAAAACACAAAAATTAAATAGCCATTATAAAAGAGTAGTTGTCCAAACCCAGAAGTTTCTCTAGGTATCATGTAACAGTACAACAAAGTGCTTACTCAAATATAACCAACCCACAACAACAAAAATTGTAAGCCATGACTGGTAACTGAGAGGTCAATTACCTTCCCTTTCCAGCCAGTTCAAATGATTCAAGCAAAAAAATTGCCATGAGAACAAAAGAATAGTGAGCAATCTAAAAATCTCAACATAATATTTTTTTAAAGTTTGCTTTTTTCTCTCCTGGTTACTATTGAGCTCTTGATGCTCGCTAATAAAACTTCAGTAATATCAGCACTAAAGTTTCGTTTTACCTGTCAGCAGATAAGTAACAGTTTAGTAATGCCTCAGGGTGATTGATGGCAAAGTAGCAAAAAAATAGCTAGTACTATAAACCCTATTTACAACATCTAAGAAGAACCTTGAAAAGATAATACTATGGATTACCTTTGTGTTATTTTCTATACTCGTTATAAAATTTGTCACGGGGTCTTTAATTGTCTCATTTTCCATTTTTTATGGTCTTTGTCATGACAATAAGTTTTCACATAATTCAGCGTCTGCTAGGTGGCTTCAAACTACACGGCAGAAGTCTGAATGCGTTAGAGATGCTGTACTGTGATCAGCCAACTCTTCAACCCTTGTTCACCTAGTGATAAAATTTGTGAAAGAAGAGCGATAGAAATTTTTATGCCCTCCAAATGAGCAGCCATTCCCTACCTGTTATTTTCACAACTTTCTTCCTTCTCTTTCAAGGACTAGTTAATTAGATGGCAGAGAAATTGAACCTGTGTGAGCCCCTTCATGGTGCCACTTTTTTCACCCCAGCCTCCAGAACTCTGGGGGTGCCTCATGAACCCAGAGTTTCAAGAGTTTCATAAAATAATCCTATTCTTCTTTTTCTTTTAATGAAATTCAAGCCCCTTAAAGAAAGCTAAAGGAAGGGGAATCGTGAAACAACCTAGAAGCTCGGTAAGATGCATAAAAGCCCTTTCCCCCCATATATTATAATTTTTAAGTCAGCTCCAAGTTGTTTTGGGGTCTGACTCATGATTTTTTTAATGCCCATGGTTGGTATTGTGGTTGAAAAGGGTTGGTGTAAGATACTCAAAATCTTATCTTCCAGCAAAGGCATTTATGGCTCCTGGTGCAGCCTCGGGGAAGCTTCCTTAGAGCCCGTCTGGCAAAGCTCAAGAAAAATGTTTTCTTCCCTCTCCAGCTGGCTCAGTGACTCCATCTCATTGTAGAAAATTGTGGCTTGGCCTCAATTATTCATATTTGTCACATTTTGCCTACACTACAGCAATGTGATACTTGCACATAAAGACTTCAGCACCTAAGTCCAAAAGGTATGTAACAACATATTACATATTACTTACATGATACTGATCACTGCAAACACATTTCATGTTTCTCCTGCTCCCTACTTTATTGTTTAGACTTAGGCACACTAGAATAGCACGTAAAGGAAAAGGATGAAGACAGTTTTCCTCTGGCACAATCAAACTTCCTTCAATATAAGTAAAACTTCGCTTTTCGGAAGTCTTCAGGCAGTTCCAGAATCATAAAACAGCATCCACAGAAAGAACCACCACGGATTTCACCTTCTTCAGTCAAATGTGGGTTTATTTCACATAAACTAATATGAATGCATGAATATTATTTAAAAATATTTTTAAACATTTTTTCCCATTTCTTTGACTTCTTCTGAAAGATTATGACAAAAGCAATGTATGGCAGTTGTTAGCCAGTACAACTTACTGTGCCTGAATGCTCTCATGGTAAGTCTGGACCAAGAACCTATACAGGACAGATTTGCTCATCAATGACATAGAAGCTCCTTAAAATAGCTGGAATGATATGTACGATCATTTCCCAGTAAATCCAGCTGCTAGGCAGAGATTTTCACTAGGTGATAGGATTCAGGATTCTAGCAGGCAGACAGTAGGGACAAGCCAGCAAAAAGAATAAGCACAGGAAACGTCTTTTTCACTTACCATTGTGTGTGCCCTCTCTTGTATCTTTGGATTCAAAGTAAATGATGGAGATCTGTGCAGCTATTGTGCAAACCACACCTCTTTTACTATCACAGTCACAGAAGTACCACAGGCTCTATATCAGCTTCAGAAGTCTTACACAGAAGTCAACTTGTGCAGAGATTGCAAGGGCGCAGTGTAATCATTCTTTCAGGAAAAGGAAGAGATGCTGACCAAAAACATAGGTTGCATCGGCAGGACAAAATGCTTTACTGTCTGTGGCCAATGCACTTATTGGCTCTTAAGACACTTTCAGTTCCAGAATTTCCACTTCTGAGGAAAAACTGCAAATAAAGGATAATAACACAAAGCAACATTTGTATCTCCATCAAGCAAGCTCCTTAGTGCTCAATGCACAATTTCAGCTTCATTAGGTGGAATAATAATAAAAGAACAGATTACAGTGAGTACTTGACTCTCACTGCATGTTTACTCAGGAAGGGAAGGAGCCAAGTGTCATCCCTTCCTCTCCTATCCTGGCTAGTAGTATGGTAAGTAGTTAGGCCAGTGATGAGGGGGGAGGTGAGGTGTAGACGGAGTGGATGGAAATTAGACATTCAGCAGCAAGTATAATGTCCCATTCTCATCTCCCATTTTTTTCATCAACATAAGGCCACCTTTTAAGGCACTTATAAAAGAGCAGAATGATATATAAGCAAAAGACCCTGTGTTCTATATTACATTAAAAAGTGAGTTTTCATAAAAGTCATGGATACTGAGCAAACAGGCCTTCATGATATACATGTGTCACTGATATCAATGGGAAACAGAAATGTTCAGTCCTTTGAACAATCAAATCCTCGTAATTAATACTTTTGACTCTATTTTAATGATTTGTTTTTCATTCCACTATTTCTATTGAATGGCCTTCCTCAACTTCCTTTAATACATATAGAGAACCAGATAAAGTGGCTGTAACATCTATTATAAATGGGTGAAGGAGATGAGAAAACATGTTGTGAGCCTTGCTGCTGGCCTGATGCTGTCTGATGTACTTCAGGAATATGTGCCGCAGTATGACATGTGTGGTCTGATGCACAAAGCTGTCTGACAGCCTCTGGGAAAGCCTTCTTGGACCTAAGAGGTTGGGTAAGTGTTTTAAGGAGGTATTACTATGAAGATGCTAAGAAGGAGAATAATGCATGAGTATAGTTTATGAAATTTAAAATAAACCAAGAGTTCACATGCTTGGCCATCATCTTATTTATGCTGGTGCAAAGAAGCAGAAAGACAGATTGGTGTTAATCTAATGTATAAATGGGACCGAAATCTGCAGGTGTTGATGTACAGACAGGCACCCACGGCTATTGCCCCGTGCCCAGAGCCCAACACCCGGAGTGTGCCTTGTGCTGGGCAGTGCGATCGGCTTGTACAGCTTGTGGCTCTGTCTAGCAGTGGAGTCGGGTCTTTTTGGTGACATGATGCAGGAGAGTCATGTAACAATTTTAAAGCAGTGAAGTGACCTCCAAGGGAACATCTGCAGCTGGTTTTCTTTTTTTTTGCCTGAATAAAGCAGAAATGCCATGATCTTAAATCACCCTCTGCTAACACATAATTCTGCAAATGAATTTGATGGGTGGAATGGCAAATGGAAAGAAAATGAACAATATTTGGGTGCCAAGAGAAGAGCAGGGAATTCCTACAAAAGGAGGAAGGAAGGGAAGGCTCCTCGACTTTTATGCTTACCCTGCAACTCCCAATATTTGCACACTAAATTTGGATGTTACGAAGGACACAGGAATCCTTAGCATGACAAGCGGTAAAGTACATAAATTTGATCTCCCAAGAGCTGACTTTGAGGAAATCTTGCCATGTCTATTTTTCATCTATTATCATTATAGAGACTGTACTTGGTGTTCCCAGATAAAAAGTAGCAATCCAAGCCCACTAATAAAACAAAAAAAAATAAAGAAAAGAAAAACCTGTAGATAATAAAATATACATGCACGTGTACCATCCTTGAGAATTTGAAAGCAAATTGGGAAAAAAAAATTATGTAGCTTTTGCTTTAATTTATATTTAGCACTGTTAGGTTTTCTTTGGCAATTTGTATTCAGCAGTAGTTTATCAAGCCAGTTATTCAACAAGCAAATCCCTTATCTTGAACATTGCCTCAACTTCTTAGTTCATTATTTTGTTCCCAGGAATAAGGTGGGAGTTTTAGTTCATTGTACATTTCACATTAGCAGGCTTTTACCATACAGTAATAGGTCTGTTTAGTGCTGAATGTTTAACGGGGGGAAAAAAAACCACAAGGAAAGTGTATTTAAAATGATACAATGAAGCATTGTTCCCTTAGTGTCATTGAACATGGGCCAACTATACCATTCTGAGGTAAACGCAGAGCTCTGACATTTAACTCTGATATTACAGAATGATGTTTTCAGAGTCACATGTTCAGTAACTGCATCACATTTACAATTGTCTTTGAAGTTTTAATCTCAGTTCATGCTACTAAATCACCATGAAGGTTTATTTTTAAGTTGTTACATAAAATGCTTTTTTAAAAATTCAAGGAAACATCTCCAAGTATGAAATATGTCAAACTGAAAGCTGCTAATTGTATAACTTCAGTATAGTGATTTTTTTAAATTGGCTTTTTGAATTTTTATGCAAGAGAAGAAGTGTTTCTTGGTTTTTAGCAGTTTCCAGATTTTATTTTTAAGTTGTTCTAACGGAAGTAAGACTTTAAAGTGTAACTATTGTAAAATATAAATAAGACTAGAACAGATGATCCCACTAAGCCTAATTTTCTCGATAAAGCTCTGAATAAAAATTATACAGAAGCTATAAAGAGAAAGGATAATGTACCATTATTGAACTGCTAGCACGTTCCAATATTTCAGCATTTGGTTTAGAAAGCCTGTTTTCCTTAACAGCATATACATCTTAGACAAATTAATTTCACTTGGATTGCTTTGGGATCAGGGTCTGATCAGAGCAAAACCAGTTGCAACCTGCTGCGACAAGAATTCCTGTGTGTTGCTGCTGGAACATGACCACATCTAAAGCTTCCATTGAAATCCTGTAATGTGTAGTCACCAGTGCTGAGCCTTCTCACGTCTTATGCCTCCCACTCATGTCTGCCTGGCATTGCTCTTCCCCTTCTTCTCTAACCTCACCAAACATGGTGTTTACAGTCATCACTGAGAATTTTCTTCCTAATCCATGTTAGGCCTCCAAAATTGGTCTCTCTTGAAACTTTTTTCCCAGTGGCCTCTGTTTCCTCCCAAAGTTCAGACTCAACTTTTGTTTATTCCTCAACCATCTTCTTGAAATCATCTTCCCTTGATCACCTGGACACTTTGCTGTCTTTGTCCTCTTACTTCTTTAGTTGTCTCTCCAGTCTGTTGGTTTTGTTTTTTTTCTTTTATAGAGCCTCTCATTCAGCCTTTCACTTGGGAGTGGAGAAGGCTTATAAAGTTACATGGTTCCCCCCACCCTAGAGTTAAGAAATCTCACCCACAAGTGCAAATTCAGTGGTGAAGTATACGCAGTTAAGTCACAGTCAGCATGTCTTGCCAGCCAAACTGATTTCCCTCTTCAACACCACGTTCTAAAGGCCTTTTTGTCATCTTGGTTCAACAGGGCTAAAATCTTCTTCTTCTTTCTCTGCCACTGCTTTTCAGCTTCTTCAGACAGTACTTTAGTCTATACCCCAAATATCATACTTACCACTCAGGTGAAAGTAAAGTTATGCTTAAATTTTGCGGATTTTCTATGAATATATTCTTTAAGACACAGCCTTTCTTACATACTGCGCAGTTAAGAACTTTTGCCCAGGGTCTTATCTTCTCATTCTTTGATTATGGCAATGTTTTATGACAAATGTGAGCCTTCTGTTTTTTCTAGGCTGTTGTTTTGACCATATCACCTCTTTTTATAAATCCCTCCCCTATCTACATCTTTTACTACCCAGGCCATTCACGGTCTAGCCCCCATGCCATTTTTTCCCCTCTCTGTTTCAGAGTGTCATCTCCCAGCACCAGCCAGTGAATGATGCCCATGCCCGTCATTCATTTGTTGCATCCTCAAATGCTTTCTTTTGTGCTACCCTTCATGCTTTGGAGCTCTCCATAAACATCCACCTTCAAATCCTTTTGCTGCAAGGTCTATGAAAGACCTGACAGCAGTTAGGTTGATAGTGCTGGCAACACTTCTTATCACACTGACTTATTGTTTCCTTCTACTCCCTCATCTGTCTATATCAATCTGTTATGGTTTTTTAGTTTTGATTCAGAACTTGTTATATCTGTCACCAACTTTTTGCTCTGATTTTTTCTAGCACCTAACATAACTGGGACGTGGTTCCACTGCTCCACTGGGCAGTGGTTTACAGTAAATCAAATAACAGGGACAGAACACAGCTTTTTCATGCCTATGAGAACAAGTTTGAGTGTTATTTCATACGTTGTCTATAAGATTATAAGCATCCTATTTTCAGATTACAAAACACACATGCTACCATCTCCAGGGATGGAAACCATGTTAAAACTTCTCTCTCTCAATCCAACTTTTTACCTTGGTAAGCCATCCTACTTGTTAAGTTTGTAGGACCATTAGTGAAACATGTAAGGTACCAAATGGTACCGATTGAGGTGAACAAGTATGTCAGCCACTGAGGAATGGGCTCAAAGCTCTCCACCTCAGCAGAATTATTAAGTAGCATTGCATTATATGATACATACTGTTGAGCAGCAGTTTCCACTGAGTTTGGTGGCAAAACAGACTCTACAGAAGTAGATTTCTCTGAAATAAGCTGTGTTCAAGAGCACCACCTAAAGTGGAATTATCAGATTTATTTCACAGTTGATTAGTTCACATTCTCTCAATGGAAATGAGCATCTGCAGGTCATAATGAAAGTACAAGTTTTTAAATCTCAGAGATGATGATAGGAGCATTCCTTCTCAATCAGGATGTGTAACAGAGCATACGCAGGCCCTTGAGGACCTCACAAAGCAACTGGCCTCACGCAGCTGGCAATATAAATACTGGAAACATGAACCCAGTTGCCACATTAAAATGTGACTCGGTTCAGGGGAGAGCAATGGTTTTGGGTCTAGAGATCTGCTGAAGGTCTCAAAGGGAAAAATCAGGGTACAACTGTGGGTAAAGGTAGGGCGTTTCTATAGGTCCAGAAAGAAACAACCCCAAAGGACTTACTTGTCCCTTCCCCATCAGATTTAAAGCTTATTTTAACCTATATTGATCTGTTGTCTTTTTACGGTTTTGAAACACAAAATCCCATTAAGATATGGGCAGCCCAAGGTTTTACACATGACAGAGAAAAGAGAGAGCAGCAAATAGAGTACAGAACTTATTTGTAACAAGTGCATGAGGCTACTTGCTTGCTACAAAGAGATCCAACGAGATTAAAGTTAACTGCAGTTTCCCAAACACTTTGTTCCAAGCTGCAGCATTAACTTAATGTTTTCCTTATTTTTGCCTAAAAAATAACAGTGATTTGTTATTAAGGGATGTACATGAGTAAAACTAATTGCATTCCTAAGTCTTATTAACATGCAATTTACTGTAAAATTTGAGGATGTGAACCCTTAGTTTTACTTTGTCTAAGAATATGGTGTATATGAAATAAAATGGTGCATTTGTGAGGAAAAGCATTTTCCATTTAAATTTTGTATATAAAAAACACAATCATGTCAAGCAAGGAAACGGTTAAAAAAGGTACTTTTACCACAGTATTTTCATTCAGGAGTTTATATCCCTTAGAAAGGTAGACCTAAATAGCTGTAAATCTGACGAAGAAGTTAATTATGAGGGAAAAGGGCCAAAAAGTGAGGAGGAGAAGAAGAAATATCATTGGTTTGACAACGATGGCTGCCAGAAACAGCTTGCAAATCATGGAACTATGCAGGGACGAAAAGTTGACTCTAAATTATGGTGAGACTGGGTCTCTAAATCACTGGGGAGCAAAACGATTTCAGTAGACCTTTAATTTTCAGTTATTGAAAGTCAACATCATGGCAAGTAGCTGCAATGTTTTACAGCAGACCATCATGAAAGTATTTTATTTTTCATTTCCCAAAAATGTATGAAATTTTCAAACACAGGTGAAAATCAATCATCTCACCTACCATAAGAAAAGCAGCTCCTTTCCCAAGTGAGGTATGGATTCTCAGGATAATGAAGGAGATGCACAAAGTCATCTGCTCAGAATGTCTTGTACTTGTACTGCCAAGTGCTGGACCAGTTGTTGAACTGGGTTAGTTTAGCAAAGCCAGCAGCAGAATGATAAGAAAGGAACATTAATTAAAACAAGAAACCCCTTTCATGCCCCAGCTCCCTCCCCCCAGTGTCACTTCCTGAACACAGCATCACCTTCTTGATTAAGTAACTGGGAACTTTTGCACTAAAACATCTAATAGCCACCTGATAAAGTTTTTGCAGTAGCTCATAGGACAAAATTCCTTGTGGTTTCCACCTCTTCCTGGACATGCAGAATCCTATGTAGAACTATGTCTCTAGTACCCTAAACAGTAATGAATACTAAGCACGGGGGTAAGACTGAAGTTCTCCTTTTTCTGAGAGCTTAAGCAAATATCTCGGGTCTGTGAACATTTGCTGTTTGGAGCCCAAAATCCTTCCCTGAGAATCAGTTCCTGCCTTTTGCAAGATTTCTCTTGTGTATCCAACCAGCAAAAAAAGCTGAAGACAGCAATGCTATCCATCTTCAAGGTTCAGCTTTACCCCGGAGACAGTGGATATCTCTCTGCTAGTAAATAAAATGGGGCCAATACAAATGCTCAAACATTTTCCCATGATTTTCCATACTGTCTGTTACCACATACCCTGGCTCCTTCCAGACTCTGACAAGGATCTGTCTCAAGGATAACACATAGGAATAGCATTTACAGGGAAGCATTTCCAGTATTATCTTGGATATAGTCACCCTTTCTTAGAGGCAGAGAAAAAAGAAGATGTCAAATGAGTTTAGCCTTTTGGGATCTTTTATATGTTACAAGCACTAAAAGTTGAAATTAGGTGCTGAATCTTGTATGTCTTGGTCATGTTTACCTGCCAAAATGTTCCTGGCTTGCTCTAGAACAACCTCTCAAGCCAAGCTGAAAGCTAAGCCTTTGTATTTGCTTAGTCCTTGACCAGATTGGTTGGCCAGATCGGCATGACAATGCCAACAGAGTGTTTTGGAGTCATGTATACTGTACAGATTGGGAAAAAGTGACCTTCAGATGTCTCTGATCAACTATAATGTAAAAACAATTCCTAGTTACTATGAGATTGGACTCAGTTTTGACTTGTAACTAGAGCTGTGCAAATTATTTTGGCTCAATTGGTTCAGGCTTGAATTTTTTATTCTCTTAACTCTCTTTTAACTTTTTGGTTTTTTGAAATAGAAACAAATTCTTATTCTAAAGATCTGACACGTAAAAATGAGAGATAATAAAAATAGTAGTATCTCTTTCCTATTTCAATCCCCAAATTCAGGAACAGTTTTTGGCTATTCTCATGAGAATTTATTATTGCCAAAAATGATTTTGTTTGAATTTTGCATATTTCCAAAGATAATGTCCCCTCCTTTCCCTGAATTCTATATTATTTCAAAAGAGGACATTTGTTATATTACTGAAGATGACACAGTGAAAACAAAAGGTCTGCTGGTAATTCTCAGGCACTGTCAATGCTATGAGCTTGATTTCTTTACATTACTACTCTCAGTTGCACCATCTTTATGTTTATATATATTTATATATAAGAATCATACAGTACAGATTTTTAGACAGTAAAATACAGAAGGAAAATTTAAATACCTGTTTTTCGGAAGAGTAAGCCTGTGTGCAAAAACTCAAGAAAGTCTGGCAGAAATTTGCCTCAAAACTTGGTATCTGAGCACAGAAATAACCTTTCTTCTTAAAATACATATTGGATCCTCAAGTCAGGAGAACTTATTTTCACAATCCATAGTATATGTTTTCCTAGAAACCAAGCCAAGATGGTAATGTCTAGGTGATCATTACAGGGCATAGGATAATCTTTTGTCCTGTTTTAAGTCAAACTACAAAGATCTAAAGCTGAAATCCCAATAAAATAAATGAAAGGAATTTTGTGAACAAAAAGAAGATGAAAAATTACTAAGAGATTGAAAAGCAAAATAATATGGTAATGCTGGCAAAACTTATTGTGATCTACTAATTCCCTTCCATTAACCGAAACTTTACAGTGCTTTAATTCTTTACTTTATGTAAAAATATGAAGAAAGATGGCCTTGACTAGATCACACTCTTTGAGACACTAAATCCTTCCACCGGATGTAAGGACTCTTCAAAGAGGATAACCCTAATGCAAAATGAGATGATTCTGGATCCAGTTCAAGGGAATGAGCCAAGCATGATTAGCACCATAAGGCTGCATCTACAGAACATCTTGTACAAACAGTATTAGAAATATTAAGTCAGGAAGACACAATGTGTACAAGAAAATACAAACACAGAGATTTTAGGGAGGCTGACACTGATGGGAATTAAGTACTACAGAACATATTGATTCAAATTTCATAACAGTGTTACAGATATGCATAATAAAATTCCATAGGTTAAAACTACTTCCCCAGATTCGGAAATGCCTACAAAAAGCAACAAAAACCAGGAGAGGTGAATTAGTCACCAACAATGTTGAAATGGCAGAGGTTCTCAATGCTTTCTTCGTCTCTGTCTGTACCAGTGCTGTAAGGGCGCAGGCCTTGAGAACAAAAATCCGGGTTGATGCAAACACAGGTCCACCACCAGTGAAGGAAGAGTTCATATGTGAACTATTACATGAGCTCTACCCCTACAAATCAATGAGCCCTGACAATACCCACCCGAGGGTGTTCAGAGAGCCAGCTGACGTCATTGCAAGGCCACTCTCCATAATCTTTGAGAAGTTGCAGAGACTGGGAGATGTCGCAGAAGACTGGAAGAAGGCTAATGTAACTCCCATCTTCAAGAAGGGCTTAAAGGAGGATCCAGGAAATTATAGGCCATTCAGTCTTACTTCAGTCCCTAAGAACGTTATGGAATGAATCCTTCTGGGGGCCATCACAAGTCAAAGAAGCATATGACTGGGAAAAGCCAGTATGGATTCATCAAGGGCAAATCATGCGTGAAAAACCTGATCTCCTTCTACAACAAAGCAACGTGCTCAGTTGATGTGGGGCACGCAGTGGACATTGTCTACCTGGATTGCTCCAAGGCTTTGGATACAGTTTCCCACAGGCTCCTCCTAGAGAAACCAATGCATTACGGTCTAGACAAGTGGTCTGTGTGGTGGGTGGGGATCTGGCTGACAGGCTGCACCTAGAGGGTGGTGGTAAACAGCTCCTTTTCAAACTGGCAACCTGTCACAAGTGGGGTCCCCCAGGGTTCCATATTGGGCCCAACACCACTTAATATCATCATAAGTGATCTAGATGATGGGATCAAGCATGCCGTGATAAAATTTGCCAACGATACCAAACTGAGTGGGGAAGTTGACACTTTGGAAGGGAGAGCTGCTCTGCAGGAGGATCGGGATAGTCTGGAGGAGTGGGCCAACAAGAACCTTATGAAGTTCAACAAGGACAAATGTAAGGTCACACACCTGGGAAAACATAATCCAGGAGTGCAGCACAGACTGGGACCCACCTGGCTGGAGAGCAGCTCTATGGAAAGGGACCTGGGGGTCCTGGTGTACAAGCTCAATATGAGTGAACAGTGTGCTGCTGTGCAAAGAAAGCCATCAGGATGCTGGGCTGAATCAGCAAGGACATCACCAGCAGAGATAAAGTCATTACCACACTTTTGTCAGCACTTGTCAGGCCACACCTGGAGTACTGTGTTCAGTTTTGGTCCCTGCTATACACAAAAGAAAATGTGGAGGGGCTGGAGAGGGTCCAGAGAAGGGCCTAAAAGGTGTTCAAAGGACTGGAAAGCCTGCCATATGAGGAAAGGCTGAGAGAAGGGTTTGTTCAGCCTTGAGAAAAGAAGGCTTTGGGGAGACTTTATCACCATGTTCCAGTATTTAAAGGGTGGTTACAAAGAAGATGGAGAATCCCTTTTTACAAGAAAAAGCGAGGTGTAATGGGTACAGGTTACCCCTGGGGAGATTCTGATTGGACACAAGAGGAAAATTTTTCACAATGAGAACAATCAGTCATTGGAATAATCTCCCCAGGGAAGTGGTGGATTCCCCAGGTTTTAAGATTTGGCTGGACAGGGTGCTAGGCCATCTTGTCTAGACCATGCTTTTGCCAAGAAGGGTTGGACCAGATGATCCGTATTCTATGATTCTATGAAAAAAAAACCAAAACAAAGGCCAGGTAATATAAAATGTTTCCCATTATTATTGCTATTGTCATTGTTGTTGTTGTTGTTATTATTATTATTATTATTAAATTCATTTATTGGTGGTCTTGGTGTCTGGATGCTGAAGTGACGGATATGCTACAAATGTGAAGTTGTAAAACCTTGCATGGGGTCTTGTTAGGATTTAGCATAAATATCGTCATTTGCAAAAAGCCATAGTTGAAGATTTTGCCATTTGTTCTAGTTCACTGTGATGCTCACTGTGTCAAAAACCGAAGAACATTATTTCTAGGTAGGTGCCAAAGTTATCTGGTAGGAAACTGATCTTTTAGCTAAAATTATTTCTAAAATACTTGAGAATTAAAAAAAAAAAAAAAGAAAAGAAAAAATCCATGTGACTGGCAATTAAATCAACAATACAGTGTTATTGACAAAGAGAAAAAGCTGCAAGGGAAGACAAAGTGTCAAATGCCTCATGTCATTTATAGAACAAGCTTGGTGTGACATGGATTTAAAAGGACATCTAACAGTGACTAGTCAATAGAGCTGACCTCCCAGGAACGGGTGGCTGAACACACCCTCAGAAGCAGCCGGGTGGATATGAACTTTTGCATCAGCAAGAGCCACCAACTTATCTAATATGTCTTCAGGAAAAATACTTCGCACCTAGCTTTGGCAATTGGGCATGTAGGCTCAATCCGTAATCTGTACAGAGAGAAATAGCTCCAGACATCAATTCATCTTCTGCTCAGATACCTACAAGATGTGGACTAACATCCCCCCAGGAAGTTTTCTCCATGGACTGTGGAGGAAGTCAACATTACTAGCTTAGCCTGGGCAAGTTAGCTGGGACAGACTTAGACTCTGCCAACTCTAATTTATGATATATTTGCCCTTCCCTCTATGCCTTCTACCAGCTAGAACTGTTACGCACGTACAGCTTGCAGCCATGCTTAACTTCCTCACCACCTACCATTTCTGGCCTTCACCAGTAACTGTTGTAATATATGCAAATGTCAATCTTTATACAGAAGCTACCAGAACCCGCACTTTTATGTATCTTCTCCACTTTTTACAAAACGATGCTAAGTCAACATGTATATTTCCATGAAGCAAACCTATTAAATATTAACATTGTTTTACCTATTGAATGAAAATATTTCTTACATTAAATGTTTAAATAGCCAGTGAAATTAAGTTTAACATTTATACTAAGATGTTTTTAAAGCTTCAAAGACAAACAATCATAATAAAAAATGTTCTTGTTTAATCTACAAAATAAGTACATTTGATTTTAATTATCTGGATAATGACCAAGCAAGTACATCAGGCACATCCCTTCCAAGAGATAATGAAAGGCACAGAGGAGCAAACAATATCCCTGAGAACAGACCAACGCATTCTGACTCTAAAGATGACTCCAGTAATGAAAATCTGTCTTTTGCAAATGACTCATCTTCTGAGAACTGCATTGAAGATGTTGAAAATCAGGATGATGCATGTGAAAAAAAAATTATCAATATGAAGATGAGGAACAGCAGTCTATCACTGAAGAGCTGTTTGATAATAATGAAATTGAGGAAACAGCTAGCGGTACAGAAACAAATGAAAGCAGAGGAAATGTCAATGATTATAGTGAATCAGTAACTATTTCTTTAAATGCAAGAGGAAGAGATAGCAGACAGTGAGGAAATACACTAGACAATAATGTTCCTGACTCAGTAATGAACTGAAAGGACTAAAAAGGTTAGATCAGAAAGAAGGAAAAGAAAAAAAGAAATAAACTTTGCTGACAAACTGTTAACAAACTGCATTCAGACCCAAGCAGCAATTCAGTGGCTTTATTGCTATACCCAGATCCTGAGAGGGGCTGAAAAGGATGAATCAATGGGAGGCATAGGTGCTTAGGCCCTCTTAGGATTTGGCTCTTCATCTTCCCTGAAATTAAGATTCACGTTGACTCTACAAGGAAATAATCTTCTGTTTATCTTAATCTTCACATTGGCTGATGATATTAGCAGCACTACTGATGAAAATGTACCCGATGTAACACCACCACAGGAAACTAATGCTCATAATGAATCCACTTGCTATTGAAGTACAAGTATGCAAGCACATACATCTGTTTAAAAGCAAAAACAAACAAAACCTAAAAGCAGTTAATTTTTTAACCCAAACAAGTGTTTCCATTACACAGTGTCTTCCTGCTTGATACATTTACTTGTGGTCCTTTCTTTTTTTCCCTTCTTTAAATACATTTTTAATAGATAAACTTTAAAAAAATCCAGCTGTTTCTACCCCTCATTGTCATACCTCCACAGAGATTTCAAAAGACTTTCAGTTTCTACTATGTCTGCCTAATTGTCATTGTATGATGTCTGATTAATCTTTTTCTTTCCATTCTGTCTAAAGATAATCAGTGGTTAACTGGTTTATAATATCAGTTCCTGAAGCAGCTAATGCTCTGTCAGACCTATTTTTAGAAGTTTGTGACTTGTCCAGAAATTATCACCTTCACCTGACTTTTGACTGGAAATATTATTTACAATATTCTGTCAAGGAATTTTAAGAAGCAAAACAACAAAAAAAAGTTACTGAACATTTGACCAAATGTGCCCTTCATAATTTCATAGGAAGTGTTGCATTTTCTGTCAATTCTTAATCACAGTGTTGAAGTTTTGGGCCGTATTTTAATTTTTAGACCACAGGGCAAAAAAATACAAACCAAGAAGGAAATATTCTTTCATGCAACACACAGTTAAATTGTGCAACTCATATTGGATGTTGCAGAAGACATATCAAGACAAAGCCACATTAAAACAAAATAGTTTTAAAAACAATTATTAAAACTCATGGAAGAAAAGTGTTTTAGAATGGTTAGACAGTAATATTGCAGATACAACCACGAACTCAAAATGTAACACATGCATAGGAAACTCTGCCAATTGTTATCTAATGACATGCATTGAAACTGTGTAAATACCTGTCCTGGTTTCCGCTGGGATAGAGTTAATTTTCTTCATAGTAACTGGTATGGGGCTATGTTTTGGATTTGTGCTGAAAATAGTGTTGATAATCCAGAGGTGTTTTAGTTGTTGCTAAGTAGTTCTTACACTAGTCAAGGACTTTTCCAGCTTCCCATGCTCTACTGAGCACAACAAGCTGGGAGGGGACACAGCCAGGACAGCTGACTCCAACTGACCAAAGATATATTCCATACCATATGGCATCATGCTCAGTATGTAAAGCTGGGGGAAGAAGAAGGAAGGTGGGGACATTCGGATTGATGGCATTCTGTCTTCCCAAGTAACCGTTACACATGATGGAGTCCTGCTTTCCTGGAGACGGCTGAACACCTGCCTGCCGATGGAAGCAGTGAATGAATTCCTTGTTTTGCTTTGCTTGTGCACACAGCTTTTGCTTTACATATTAAACTGTCTTTATCTCAATCCACAAGTTTCCTCACTTTTACTCTTCTGCTTCTCTCCCCCGTCCCACTGGGGGAGCAAACGAGCTGTGTGGCGCTTGGTTGCTGACTGGAGCTAAACCATGACAATACCAAAGAGAATTTGTTCTTGTAAAGCACTAATTTCATCTGTAGGTGGAAGGAGGTAGATCAGCATTATTTTTTGAGAGGAAAGAGAAGTCCTTTAGATTTTAGCATGTTTTAGATATGAAAGTCAAGGATATGTCTCAGCATAAGCAGGTAATGGACTAACAGTTAAACGATCAAGGCCAGAATGCTGAAGTTGCAAATGAGGATGTGCCCAACAGTCATTGAAGCAACAAAGACATGTAGGGGCACAGAACCAACTTAGAAGCTAAACCTATGGAGACAATCAAAAAAAGTGGAGGTGATCAAAGGTTACTGTTGTAGGTGTAAACAATGTCACTAGATATAAAGGAGATATGTGAGTGGAGGAATGGAGAGTCACACAGCAGCTGCAAATGTGGCATTTGATAGGCTTAGATATGGAGAATGGAGACAGATATTTGCTGAGAGAGGTGTACAGACAGTTGATTTCAGAAACTGTTACTTTTCTCCTGTAGGATGAGGATAATTGAAAATAATGGAAATGGCTAGTAGATGCCACATGGAGATTTCAAGAAAATACTGAGAATCTGAGGATGATGACAAGTCCATGAGGCCAAGACCAAAGGTCCTATAAACTGGGAATGTGAACAGGTCATAAAATAAGACAGAGAAGAGATAAGAAATGCTGCTAGAAGAAAAAGATAAAAACTAAAATGAAGAGAGATCCTGGCAGGTACCGTTGAGGTTTGGTTGGGGATTTTTTTGTAGGCTATGGTAAAAAAACAGATAGGTGTAGCACCAAAAGTCCAAGGAGGAAATATCAAGCCTATGATGAAAGAAACTGACTGCTTTGGTTCATTCCCCCTCCCCAAATAAAGGAAAGATTTATAAGTTCTGAGGAAGAAAAAAAACCATGGCAAATTACTTTTTCCCTTTGTCCTAAAAATATCAAGGAGGAAAAAGAGTGAGGAAGAAACTCTTAGCTAAAATTTTCAAAACCTGTATGCATCACATGAGAATGTAAAAATAAGAGATTCACAGTTTCTGGAGAAGCAAATAATTAGAGGCAGGGAAAAAAAAAAAAGGATAGGGACTGGTACACTCATGTATGGCAAAAACAGTGATGTAAATTGATGCCACCTGGTTACTGTGTTGTGAAATACATTGTATTTCAGAGCATTATCTGTATTGTAATTCAGGTCAAAGAACATATTTAAGGTATCTTCTATGATTCTTGGACAAACTTAGGTGAACGAGCTGATTGATAGTTTTTTATACTACAGATGTGTAAAAAATAAAGGAAATGAGCTTCCATTCACTCCTTTGAGCTTTCAGAATGCCTCTAGGTCTTTCCATTAGAAGACAGAAGTCCCTTAGAAGGATCAGAAAACAATATTCCATTGGGAGCAATTTGATATCTGTAATACAGTTGCCCTTTTTTAAAAAAAAACAAACAACACTATTCTGATGAACAAATTTAATACAAAAATGCTTAAGATAAAAAGAGCAGTTTAGATCCCTTAGCTTTGCAAAGTCAAGCACACAAGAAGTATGTTTTATTTTAAATTATGCAAATTATTCAGAGTTGGACTCAATGATCCTTGCAGGTCCCTTCCAACTCAGGACATTCTATGATTCTGTGATTATCTTATGTTATCTAACCATCTTGGCTATGTAACCAAGTACTCCAAGGGCTTGTCCGGCTATTAGAGTGGTAAGAAAGAACACAAGAATTGCCAGCATTACTCCACAATTTTATAGAATACAAGCAGGCAAAAAATATTCAGTACGCTGTTGAACACTGCTATTTAAACCAAGTCCTCTTTCACATACTGAAGACTCATGCAACAACTGCAACGCGGTCCACACTTAATGTGTTTAGACATAACAAATGTACTTATCAGGGAAAAGGCATCAGTTCAGTGGTATTAATGCAGCTATCTGTTTTAGGAGCAGAGGACTAGAAGGGACCAGGTAGGTCACTAAGGCTAGCTGCCTACAGCTGTGGGCAGCAGACATCGCATTCAATGAGGTCTGCTGAGCATCTGCTCCAAAATCACCACACCCCCAACAGGCTACAGTACAGCTCAGTTCCCCATGTCATAAATTGTAAACCTAAAGTGCAATCAAAGATATAATGAGATCCATCAGAGTTCTAGTGCTCTCCAAACAGCACGGGCATAGCCAATTTAACCATCTACATGCCTGTATAAAATTGGCCATGACACTTTCTACAGAGAGGTACAAAATAACCCATCTCTCCCTGAAACATTGCTCCTGAGAGGGGGAAAAAGAAATTCAATTGGTGTTCTTGGATCTAGTGGTTGGTTTAGCCCTAAATATTTAAAAAAGGTACACAGTCCAAGTACAGAGATATTTTAAAGACCTTATAAGAACAAGTGTACTTTGCTCTATGGCTATGGTAGAATTTTAGAATGCATTAAAAAAAAAATTTAAGGTTTAAAATTTTAAAAAGTCTCTCTATAGTAAGACATGTTTATTGCTCAACACGTGCTTCGCAGGTAGCCAAGAAGATGACTGTCTTCAGGAAAAAGGAAGACCTTGCTGAGGTTCTTCAGCAGACACAACACTATTACGACTATCTCATTCTCTTCTTTACTTTCCTTCCTTTCCTCCACAACAGTGAGATCGTTTTTCTGTTCGGAGATGTAAGAAGCAACCTTCTGAGAGTACTTCACTGAGAACAGCTGATTCAACGTTACAGCTTTGCCTCTCCAGGCTTGGTACTGTTAAGGGGACTTATCTCAGCTAACTTCAGCTATCTAAAAATTAAATTTCTCACCTGAGGTGCCTATCCAGCATCTGCTCATTAACTATAAGGAGGAAAAGCACATTCAGGGGGTAAGGCACCCTAAAATGAATGCATAGGACAGGTAGAGAAGGGGACCCTGTTGAGGGCAATCTTTATGAGGACCAAATTTTTGGCCATATTCTGAGTAGTGCTGGATGCCAGGGTCTTGCAGGTCATCTCCAAATCTGAAGGGGGGGGGGGGAGACAGGAGTGATCCAATGTCTCCCTCTCATGTGTGTGACTTGTTTTATTCACATACATACATGCACATACGTAGATACAAACACAGAGGGCAGTTAACAACACTCAGCAAATACAAGACTGCAAACAACTTTGGTTATAATTTTTCAGGAAATACTTTACTGGGGGGGGGAGGGGAGGGGGAGGGGAACAAGGAGAATTGCCGTAACCGAATTTAATTGGAATTAACACCTGACTCTAGAACACCTATGAAACACTGCGCGGCCCTCTGAATGTTAATGAGGCACCATTTACTATGAGAAGTCACCTTCCTCTTCCCCTAACTAACACAGTTAAAGCTGCCCTGCCTATCCTCTCATGGCCTAAGACCAGTTGCTGCTTTCAGTGTTAGAAAAACAACTCTTGGCAAGTACAGGTAACCTGGGCACTCCCAGCTCCAGCACTGAGTGTGGAATAGGCAGAGAGCATGGGTGGGTGCTTCGCAGGGGCAGCTGCAGGTAAGGAGCTATTATAAACACCTTGCTTTTCCCTGCAGTTTTTTTTCCTTGTCTTTCCTTTTCTTTCCCCGCAGTTCCCATTTGAAGCATCAGATGGCCGAGAAGCTGAATCTCAAAGGCTTAGTGCAGCTCCCTAACTTAACTGCTGCAGTCAAGCCCACTGAAGTAGGATTGAAAGGGAAACAGGAATTTCCCCTTCGAAACCTTTCTTTAGTGATCCAGCCACAGCAGCACTTCAAAGTGAAGCTGGTCCTTCCCCTCCCAGGACAGCTTCCACCCTCAGCAGCACTAGAGAGCAGCTGGGCTCATTAAAGCCCTAACAGCACAGGAAATGGTGCAAAGAACTAAATGAAGTTAAGTGCTTCGTTTATTTATTTTGATGTATGTATTAAAAAACGTTGTCATAAATCTGGTAGCAGATCCTGGCCACATCAGAAAAAGAAGCCAGCAAACATTTCCGGGGGAAAATTGAAAGTCCCTTTAGTTCTCTAGATAACAGTTCTTCGTCAACCCTCATCCCAAAAACTGCTTTACAACTGGCTGATTTACATCAAGGCAAAACTACAAAGAGGAAAATCTCTATGGAGAAGAGCCCCAAACCTTTGTAAAACAATTTGATTTCAAAGTTGGACAATGGGCTAGCAAAAGGATGCTACCTCTTTAAATAGGAGTTTTAACTCATGCCTCTCTAATTATTCATGTAAATTAAATTCTACAAGTGAAGAAAAATTCATAAAAGTCATACTTATTCATCTCAGAGGGAGATCTGGCATATGAATAGTGCCCATAACCTCAGAAGGTGAAATGTAGAAAATATCACAGGCAACTCCCACCTCAAGTTAACTGAACCAAAAAAGGGAGAATCCTGATGTGAAGGAGACTTGAAGGAGATCCTCCCTAATCGCTTCTTAATAGACTCGCAGCCCTGACACAGGAAACAAATCAGGAATTCTGAGGACATGTAATTGTTAATCACTCGCATTCACTATCAAATTCAGTAAGAACTTAGAAGCGTAGACAATGAACTTTATCACGCTGAAAAATAAGGCTTATTGCTAAGGGTATTCACAGGCTTCTATAACGTACTAAAGCAAAAGCTCCAGCCATGACAATTCCATTGTGCTTCCACAGTTATTTATTTGCCTCCAGTGAAGAGAGGAGGGGGGGAAATCATTATCAGTTGTAATCAATATATTTCATAAGCAATTTTTTTCTGTAGGATTTAGCAATACTAGATTTATAGTTCTAACCTGTTCAAAATACTTATTAGACTTTCAAAAGATGAAACAGACTGAGCTTCCCCGGGAAAAGAAAAAAAGACCATGAGAAAGAGATTGAATTAATAGCCCTTACCACACCGCCAAACTCCGTATTAATGAACATTGTGTCAGAATGACATTGCAACTTGAAAATCTGAAATTTAATTGTTTTTTTTTCATATTTGCTCTCCTAGAAAAAAGCCAATGGGGTTTGCAAACAGGGTTGTAGGAAGCAGCTAGAAGGTCTGTGGAATAAACCACATAATTGGACACAAAAATGGTTGAAAGAATGAGGAAAACCATATTAAGGATAATTAGGTAGGTGTTTATTCAGTGCCAAACCAACAGACCCATACGTACCTTCTTTTCCTTAAACCTTCCTGTCCAAGGCATGAAGGAATACCACACTGGGGCTTTCTCTGCCCAATAAAACTACACTAACAGAAGTGGTGCAACCCCTGGTGAGGTTTCCAGATCATGTATGGTTTGTTGTTTTATTCCACTAAGCCTTCCCAGTATAAATAGAGCTTATGCTGACAAAAGAGTGCTTTACTTAGTAAAACTTCTTAAGCCAGCTCTTCAAACAGAAGCCCTACGAGGGAAAGCAGGGTTTTTTCTTTGGTGTTGTCACTGTCTCTACGCTTCACCTTCTGTCAAAATAGGACTACTATGAAAAGTGAAGACACATTCTGTCCAGCACAAAATACAAGCCAAAGTTTCTAGTATAGCCCCCACCCTGGCGTGAACGCAATCAGAATATATACCTATGTGCACGTGTATACCAGCACAGCTCCACTCCTTACAGAATAAAAAGAGATTACCCTGGCACAGAACTTTTACACATATATATATTCCGCACATATATGCATATAAACACACACATTTAACACATGTGTATATGTAACTGTATCCATAGCTAAATTGCATCAGTATATTAGCACAAAAATAAAGATGATCCCTCCAGCAGGTAAGAGAGCAACACAGATTTCACATGGAAGCGGGCCCTCACAATACAATACCAGAATTACAACGTCAGGCTGAGATTAAAGTTCCCAGAAACCTGTAATTGGGCCAGTTACTGGTTCCCCTTCAGTGAGTTTCCTGACAGGAGCCCCTGTCCTCTGAAGGTTTGCTGCTTACAATTCCTTGCTTCAGCCGCTCCCTGCATCTAATTGCCAGCTTTCTTGTGCTGCAGATGGAAAGGCTGATTGCCAGGTGTGAGGGATGGGAAGGATTTTTCCCATACCAGCAAACTGCTCTGTGTAGTTTAGGTTTTTTTCTACCTTCTACTCAGTGTCCAGCAGGTCTGGTTTTGCTGGTATTTAAATGAGCATTCCTGCAACCTCCAGGCAGCTCTGCTGTGTGAGGAGGTTGGAAGGGCCCCAAAGGCTCTGCAGCCCAGTAGGACACCAGCAGGTGAATCCTGAGCGTATATATAGCAGGAGAGGGAATATGTTTCTGCACCTGAAATAATTTGTGTCTTGCTGTGTCTCCTGTCCCAGCAGAGTCCCTCGTGACATATGAGGGGAAGTATGGCTGTTACTATATACCACATTAGAAGTTATTATTCCCAGGTGAGATCCAACTTTGCCAGCAACATTAGCTGGTTTTACCCCAGGGAGATTAGCAGCTGTTAAATACAACTACAGCATCCTCATTTAGCCAAGCGGCACGTCTCTTACCAGGTACATACTCAGGGCTGGCTCTGCTCACACAGCTGTGCCTTAATAACACTTTTCTTCTGGAATTTCAGGGAATATTGAAGATTTTTCAGTGACACTGCTATTCTGAACTCATTTCTGGAAGGTTTATTTAGTTTTTCTCTTCCGCGGAGCTATGAGGTATAACTCTGTACAAAGACAGGGAGGTCGTGTAGGAGAATAACCCACCCCGTGGAGTCTGGGTGCTTGCTATTCTTTGGGGTCTGGCAAAAACTTGTACAAAACTCTCAAAAGTTTACTAGTGATATGCTGAAATTTCCCTCCGTATGCTTGATAAATTTAACAGGCTCTCCCAAATTCCTTCAGAATCAGGTTAAACATATCCAGTACTATGAAAATTAACATGATGTACTTTTCCAGCACAGAGATAAGCAACATTTCTGAGAGGTCAGCAAGGTAGAAAATAATTTCCTAACAGTAAAATATTTAATTATGCCTGGTGCAACACACACTTAACCACAAAACTTCACAAAATTTTCTTCAACTGTACCTTACATCTTAAGTTTCTGTTGCATGGATTTATTCTAGTATAGTTAGAGGAGAGATCAAAACTGGCCTTACAGCTCAAAGCTAGTTACAATCTTAACTACGAAAAGACTAGTGTCTCTCCATAATTAGCCCATCAAACAGGGAATGTACTGTCAGCCACTGAATGCATATACAATTATTCAGCAATGTTTAAAGGAGTAAAGGAATAAACATGATCAAAGAGCATCCAAGAATTAGGGATATATCATTTTAATCTCTGAAAATTGCACTACACATCAAATGCATAACAAATAGAATAAATAAGAGGCAAATTTGATTTATAAAGTTTGAATACCACCTAGGGGTTATGGTGACTTCATGCAGCAAAAAAGGAATAGAATTTAAGATTAAATTTCACCCTCAGAATTCACCAATTTCTATTTTCTGTACTGCTGAAAAGATGTTGGAACAGATCTCACAACCATGCCTTTCACAGACCCACAGCTCATGTCTGTGTTTTTCATTAACCATTCAAATTCCACAGACCAGGTTTCTAAACAGCTGAAGGAAGCCATAACCTATCCTTGTAATTACAATGACTTGCTTGTCTCCACGGTCCTTCATGCAAATTTTTGGTTGATCTTAAAACTATAGTCACTCTTCCTCATCGCTGAAACTTAGCTACAGTTAGAGTTCCTCACAGACTTTTCAGCTGCATGTAAAACACAGTAAAAGTGTGAGTGATTTCTGTTCTGTGTTTGATCGTACAGGGTAAGCAGTTCTCAAACCTCCCAGCCATCATCTGCTCCAAGTGCTCATACCTCTGCACAGGTGCGATAAGCCGGGGCTGTCTCCGGGGGCCTCTTTCCCTACAGCTGCACTGGTCCCCGGCTCACGCCACACAGTATCAGCCTCTAACATCTACATGGGTATCAAAGACTCCCACAGCAATTCTCCTCGCTATCAGGTGTTTGGATCTTGAGCTGCTCAGTTGCATTAGATTAAATGTGGTGTATTTACACCAACCGGATACCGTGGTGTTTGGGTATTTTTTTGAATCACAGACATCCAGAAAGAACAAAGAGAGAAATCCTCAATGCAGTCCAGTTCAGAAGCAAAACCACTGGCACACTCTTTATGTTTGTTGTTACTTAAGTTAAAGCAAAACAACCAGCGGGCAAAAAGCAATTCTGGGCTCTACATCGTTTTTCTATTTCATGCTAAGATTGAGATGTGGGTGTCACCTGTCCCTGCTCATGCTTTATGCAGGATGAACCAGCTCAAAACCTGGTTTGTACTGCACCTCTCCAGGTGGCAGTATGAATATGCTGCTGTCTTTGGGAAAGGAGGTCCATATAGCAAGAAAGGACACTGTAGATGGCACAACAGGATGGGACGGTGCAGCTTCTGCACAGTGGCATTAACAGAGTTTTCAGGTTTCTAAGCCCTTTTCTTCCACCTCAAAACAAAAAGGCTTTTAAATTCCAAATCCAAGCTCTATTGGTTTATTTTTAAATAAAAACACTGAAAATTACACAGAATAGAAATGAAAGGCTTGATGAACAGCTACCCTTCTTGCCTGTTGGCAGCACGTGTTGTTTTCTTCTGGTTTGTACTTTGTCCAACAGCCTTTCTATGGCAGCAAGCTCTGTGTGCCTTCCCAGGTCCTTGGGAGAAGTCTGGTGAGGTTCACCCCTTCAGGGCTCGCAGCATGTCGGCTCTCTGCTCTCCTCGAGCACTCGCCATCCCCAGCACCCCACAGGCTCCTTCCCCGTGGTACTTCTCGCACCCTGCCTGCCCGCGGCAGCACCTGGGAAAGTTTTCCCACATCTCACTCCCAGGGATAAGCCAAGCTTTCCCCATTCTTTACACAGCTTCCCACAACTCCTGTGCATCCACCAAAATAAAGGAAAGAAACGCCTTCTTTTTGGCTGCCTTTCCTGGCTACCTCTTTAAAGGGAAGACGACATACACTGATGAAAAACTAGCAAGCAAACACATAAACCAGATGCCATCTATCACAGGTCTCCCTGTCCTCAAGTAACTGACAACTCAGCTTTATTCCCTCTCCTGCCCTGTAGCTCACAGTGTGCCTCAAAGCTCACTGAAAACAGGTATTGATCCAAGACACTGCAAGGATAGAGCCTTTTGAACAGCTCTGTGCCATCATTTTTCCTGAGGATATAGAAAGGCTGGGTCAGCTCAGAGGGAGCCCGGACTTAACCTGGGCAGGCGCAGGAGCGGCAGTGTCTGCCCAAACTGAATATACCCAGGACACGCTCTCCCCGCAGACTCACTGGCATGAAACATTTGCTCTCTGCAAAGGTATATTTTTTATTGCTCAGCCACTCTCAACTAGATTAAGGTTTTTTTATTACCTTCATCAACTTAGTATCTGTCACCTTCAATTATACTGACTCATATTTAAGAATAATGCTAATTATTTTAATGTGTTTGCTGTAAATCTAGCCTATGCTAACGGCTATAATGCAAATCATTTGTGACCTGAATCTTGAATTGTAATTAAAAAAATGCTTTGTATTGTTTGCATTGCTGCAGTGCTCAAAAAACCATTGAGGATCGGGATGTGACTGCAGGAGAATTACATCAGACACAAAAGAAGACCAGCTTCCTGTCTCAAATACATCCCAAATTAAGAAAAAATAAATTAAAAAATGGATTGAAATTATGACAGGTCCTGAATTGTTTCAGACGTCTCTTCTATCAGACATGCAACATTCAAAAAGGAAAAGGAAAAACCTTTAACAAGAAACAGTTAATATAGATGATTTTTATAGTGGTTTATTTTTTTCTAAATAAATATATATAACATACAACTAACAAGTCTTAGCATCAACTCACTTTTGGGGTGCGGGGCACAGGCAACAGATATTTCATAAACATTTCAGAAAATGCAAACTTTTTGAATTTAGAAAAAAAAAAAATACAGTTTTCTTCAGATTTTCCAAAGTATTTTAACGTAGGCTTTCATTTTTCAGCTTTCAAGTTTTCAATATAAAATATTACTCCCTGGGTTAAAAAAGAATAAAAGGACTAAAACGTGCCTTCTAAAGAAAAAGATATCACAGCCAATTTGTAGGGAGATTAACAGTCTGTGCAGTCACACCAGATTCTCAGAATGAGGCAAACTGAGAACTATCAGTTACTTACAACCTGGAAGATACCACAAGAATGAGATACCAGTGACACCAAGTCACAAAATGGCCATAATAAGACTAGAATAGTTCTATGATATTTTAATGGCTGGGTTACAGAAAAGAACAGTTATAAAAAATTCTACAAAATGTTAAACCCTCAATAAAGAACAGTCAAGAAGAAATAGGTGACTGTGGAGAGGATTTTGCCATCTGCTGAGAAATTAAATACAAGAAAGGAGTAGCACAAAAGTGCTGCTTTGCCTGCTTATGGCCTCATCCAGCTGAGGACCTCACACCTGTGGCTTGGTCCAGAACCTGAGCTCTGGTTCTTGCTGTGGTCACTTTGTTCACACGTTTTGATTTCAAGGCTCATTTTCAGTGATGCACAGGGAATCACAACCAGGCCCTTCCCTTCCGAGGCTGTTCCTAGTCTGTCAGTCTGTACCTGTTAGGCTACAGAGAACTGTTGCCTTGCTACGGGCCAGATTAATATTTCATTATTTTCTGCATGCTTAAACTGGAAGGCAGTAGATAATTCCTGCCCTGCCTCACTTATAGCATGAATGTTGAGGGTGAGTGGTTATACCTCACCAAAAGCTAACAGAAGGTGCCAATTTCATCTCCCAAAGCATATGAAGGCACTGGGCCTGAAATTACCTGAGCAAATGTGTCAGTGAGTAGCTGCGGTTAACTAACAGAGAGGCAACCTGACTTACTGTCTTGCAATAAGCTTCAGTGGTAAATGAAACAAAAACTAAGACCCTGATCTCCAATTTTTGTGTCAGGAAACTAGAAAATAAGTCGCACTTTGATACGTAAAGCAATAAACCACTGTTTCTCTATTTGACACAGTTACCAAGGGACACACTTTTGGGTAGGGCATGCTTCTGTACAGATGTATTATCATTCCCAAGCATGTGTGATCTGTTCTGATGGGATCAATATTACAGAGAATCTCTTTTTTTTTGCTGTTCTTAGAAAAGTCTAAAAACCATTTCTCTGTACAGAGGCTAAGTGGAAGAAGTGGTACAACACAAGCAGATGTGCATCTCGAGAAGGCAATATCCCTAGATTTTCAATGTCTGTAAAAGATCTCATCCACCAGTTATTCAAAAGTCATGTGCTATTGGCAAAATGTTTACTGAAAACTTTTAAATCTTCTTTCAAAATTGCAATCTACGGCTTAACTTCCCATCCTGCGCTTACAGCCCCAAATCTGTAAGACAATCCCTACGTTGCTTATAGGTATCTTGGATAAAGAAATATCAAACAAATGCCTGTGATGGCGTCCCTAGACAGCGACATTCTGGCAGCAAATTACTTTTCCCAGAAATGCAGACACTGGGACCTCGGGGCAAGGTCCCTGCCTGCAGAGTGAAGGGGAAGAGTAGGCAGAATATCCTGTAGAAATAATATGGAAAAGCTTTTGGGTGTTTGGTGCCAGGTTTAGTATATTGGTGTGGTTCAAGGTGTCTTTTCATGCCAGGCTGGCAGTGATGCCAATATTGACTTTCATGAATATAGAAGAAGGTGGACAGTCATTAGGGGTTACTGCTGGTAACTCCTATTTGAACTGAGAGTTGATATCAAATGTTTTCTTGTCATCCTGATCAAGATGGGAGACACCTGTAATGTGGAACTGAATCTCCCCGAATGCAGGCTACCTTAGCTTCTCCCATAAAGCCCATAAACACAGGAGAAGTCTTTTTGACAAGGTATCCCTAGCAAGTTTGCTATTCTTTTTGGCTAGAAACAGTAGTGACCTTGGCAAATTTGCTGTCTTGTTTAACTGATCTCACCCTACACAACAGTTGAGGTGAGTCACTGTGTACTTGATTCAGCCTTAGAAGAGATGAAGCAATAACCTCTCTCCTAAGCCTCCTGAGGATACTTGTCCACGTACCTGCAAAGCAGTGTGCTCATCTAGGTATCTCCCAAACACACACGATGCAGGTGGCAAAAACCAGGGAAGGCACTGAAATGTGTTCTAGGCAGCTTGCTTTGTACCTCCCTGTGCTCACAGGTCATTTTTTGTAGTCAGATGAATGTAAAATAGAAAATTCAGGTTTTAATCACATAAATATGTAGCATTCCTACTTACTTCCATTCATTTTGCAAACTACTATAAAGTCATTATGATTTTACACTCCAGGATAATATTTTATAAATTATTTTTAAAAATTCCTTGAGCCTGGCTTACAGGACTTCGGTCCTTCCTCCTCTGCTCTTTTTTCTGTTTTCACTAACTCATGAGTACTAGGGTGTATGTGGTTTGTTACATCCACTGTACAGCAGAGCCTCCTTTTGTTTCTTTACCCCACAGTCAACCAGCCTGTGAAACTAATTCTGCTCCTAGAGCAACATGAAATTACTGGAGTAATTAATCTTGTTTCAAATTCTGGCCATCTGCACAGAATCTCAAAAGACAGGTGCTTAAAATTATCTTTGAGAATACCTGTGGAAAAATACTGATCATCCAGCTATTTGCATGCCTACCACATTAAACACAGAGAGGGGGGAGCTTTGAAAATTCTGGCATAGATTTCAATGCTTTCTGCAATAATCTTAGATAAAATGCATTGTGTGTGTGCTTCAAAACTCCACTTCAAACACTTGTGCCAGCGAAATGCTGCCATTTTAATTCTGAGCAAACAGTGGATCACCTGCTGAGTCCAATGTTAGGTCTAAAGTTTTCTGTCATTTAAAAGCAGTCTTCTGACTTAAATATAAAATCAGTGGCTTACACAGTGAATCATTATAAATCTCTTGCAAGCTTTTAAATCAATCAGTCAAGCTAAGAAAGCAGTGATTTGGAGAAACATAGCTCTGAGGCTTTGGGGCCTTTTTGTGCAAGGGTAATAAAAGTAAATGATTCTGTAGCTTTTAGGATTAGTGGTTAGTTTGCTTTTTACCTCCCAAGGAGTACCCAGGTTTGACTGAGCAGATTTACAACAATATTTTTTAAAAATCCATTACTTAATACTATTTTCAACCTCTAAAAGAGAAAATAACACACACACAAAACAGAAGTGTATTTAATCTGCTTAAGCCTAAAACTCAGACTAAAATGATCCTTTACTCAGAAGACAAATTTCAGGCTAACAATGAAGACCGAAAATTGTAAATGCTTTCCAGTGCAAAGGTAGCTAGAGAATTGCTGCACTGGTGGCAAAAGTAGTGCCACCTAGGCCTAAAGATGCTCAGCATTTTCCATACAAACAACACTGTTTTCTGCTTCTCATAACTTTGGCAGAGCTGAATCATGAAGCTGTAATTTTCTATGCCTCTGCCTGGTTATAGCTTGTTTGTTGGAAAAGAAGCAGCAATTCAGCAAACAACTTTGGAAGTTTGTCAGAATAAGATTAGAGAAAAATTTTTATTCATGAAAACTGTACTCGACTCCATACATCTTCCACAAATTTTCCCATTTGGGTAGGGACCGTTAGCCATCAATTGTGCTTTTTAGTTACCTTCATAACCCCTAGTGTTGGATGAAAAATGCATCTTTTTGAGAAGTGGTATAGTGTTTGATCTGCTCTGTCTCTGCTTACTTTTGTGTGTGTTTATACATACATATATATGTGCATACGTTATTTACCTGTGTATGTATATTTGCATACATATACAAAGTTTATATATGTATGTGTGTATATTTTTTTTCTTTTTCCTTTTTTCCATTACAAAAGGTGTGCCTAAACAGGAGAAAGGAAGGCTGCCTGTTAATTTTTGTTCTGGCATCTCCACTCTGACAGAGGTGAAACTTCTAGAAAGAGAAGGCTGCACCTTTCCTGAAAATGAGATTTTTTTCCTGGGGAAGTTTTTGAAGGAGATGAAGATGGGAAGACATGGGTACACGCAGCATGGGCTGGGAGGCTCCTGAAGGAGCGAAGGACCTGGTTGCAGCCGGAAGGGTGGGGGAAGGCGCAGATGAGCCTTAGGGGTGACAGAAAGCAGGAGATTTTTCCTGTGACCAGAAGGGTTGCATGGAGTTTGCGTAACTTTATGAGGAAATGAAACTTTCCACTCTGGAAAGCCAGGCTGGGGAAAAACAAGGATCAGCCCAGAAAGGCACAATACAGAGAGAGATCTTTTACTTTAAGCAGTGCCACTGAATATACTCTCTAAGGACAGATTGGTTTTTTTCAGGTTATTATTATATATTTTAACCAAACCAAGCTTTACCAACGGGAAGCCCAGAGGTGCATCTTGGCACGCTCACTACACTGTGGCCTCACCACCAGGATCTGGCTGAACCCAGGTCCTGCTGTCCTCCACGTCCAAGGGCTTGAGTCCTTGCTCTGGTCTGGGATCTGCATCTGTCCCTCAGCTGCTGACAAAGCTATTGGCTCTGCTGCAGTCTCCTCAAGCTGGGTGCCCAGCTGGCCCTCTGTAATACAAAAGAAGGAAGAGAGAGACTTTAGGGATCCATGAGTCATTTTCCTCCTCTCAGCAACACAAAGCCTTTGGCTATGGACCTGGAGGACTATGCTCTCTGCCACATTCCTAGCGCACTGCTGTGTTTCAAAAGGAAAGAGGCACCGAGAACAAAAAATAACAGATAATTGCTTGATATTTGCTGTCATTTTTTCTGATGTGGTGTTTGTGACTGTGTGAGGAAACTGGGGAGCAGCCCATCGTTACAGCACAGGAGAAGCCACACGCAATCAGCACAATAATCCATCTGTTTGAGTCATCTGCCTTTGATAGCATCTACTGCTGGTTAAATCAAGACATAAACTCACTAACGGACAGTTGCAAAATTTCCTCTGGAAAGCAAGTTTTTCTGCCATCTCTGATGACTTGTACTTTGAGCTATAAAATGGATAGGGACAGACACTCTAAAATTATTTTATCAAACACAACAGTGCACACAGTCACTTTGTGCAACCATGCTTTCAAGTCATATTTTTGCAATGAATACCAGGTTCTTGGCCCCCGTCATCTCTTACGATAATGAGTTTCACATATTAATTATGCATTGTGTAAAAAACCCATTTCCTTTGATCTATTTTAAATGTTGCTCTTTGACTGCATGAAGAGCTCCTTCTTCCTCGCGCAGCGTGTGGAGGGGTAGCAGCCAGCTCCTCACCTACACTTCTCTTGGCTTCATTGAGACTGGGAAGCTCTCAGTGCCCTGGAAAACCAAGGCTAATTGTGTGACTTCTTGTGGATGTAGGAGCCCAAACTTACATATTCTATGTTAAAACATTTCTACAATTAAGAATAACCAATGATTTTCTTCTGCAGTGACTGGGCTCCTCCTGCTTTCACATCAGAGTCAGAGGCTGTTCTTACTGTCATTACTATATTGCTTAAGTTACGCATGAAAAATACCATGTAAGTAATACAAAACCTACTTTTTACACAATAGACCTAAAATAAACTTTACGCAGTTGATGGAAAGAATATCTCTATGTTTGGTCATCTTCAGATCAGACCTAAGGTTCATTCTCTTCCTAACATAGGCTTTGCTCCAGCAAATTTTGCCTGTAATTCCCTGAGCTTTGTGCCTTTCTGTCTACGGTGCTGCATTAACGCACTTTTATTGAATTATATTTCTCATTCATGTTAAACTGAAAAAAACTAAGAACTTGCAGCAAACTAAATTCAGGTAGATATAACATCATAAGAGCAGTGTTTGAATAGAAACATGAATCAGGTAATAAATAGCTCTCTTTGATCATTGTTTTTAAAATCTCTTGAACCATACTTTGATTAGTTCTATTTAATATTTAACATCTGGTTAGTCAATTTCAATCTGCAACGAGTGCTGCTGGAAAAATTCTATGCTGACTAAATACATTTATAATACTACAAAGCTGACATGTAATTGATTTTAGTTCCCATAAAAGGATTATGTTAACTTTTCTTAATCCATATATTAGGGTTTCGTGAAGTCCAGTGAATTCACACCAGGGATACTAAGTGTTTATTCCTTATCAATATTTTACGTAAAAATGATAGGATTATATTTTAGCCTAAGCGCTGCTTGCTAGTTTTTCCACTGGAAAACAGCTAAAATGCAGACAATATTACAGTGCTGCTGTAGCATTGGTACAGTGAAGGACTATTTGGCATTTTGTGGTTTTACATTAGCCAAATAAAATGATACTGCACTGAAATCTGGTATGGCTGTAAACTAGCGAAGATTGTTTCTCTTCTGCTAAAATGGTATGATAGATGTACATTTTTTCATTTTCATAATTGAACTAAAAAGTATCAGACTATAACCTAGTTAAAGTCTTGATTTAGCAAACATAGTATTTCAGACCAATGTGAGTTTAGGAAGTCATGAAAATTGCCAGTAGCCATTGATGTCGGCAGTACCCAGCGGCCCAAGGTTAACTCAGGCGATTTGGTAATCCTGTTTATCTCCAGCCTAACAGAATAAGTACCGTATTAACAGTAAATGTCATGCCCTTACATGTCTTAAATGTAGAATTAATAAAAGACAAAACTGAAGGTCTTTTCCTATCTGGGGAGAGTTTATTTCCTGAAAATTTCCCTGCTTAATTGATCAAGACCAAGTGCAGTGCTGTATGCAGCTCTAAGTATGAAACTGGGCAGTGCTAGTTGCCAAAGACTACATCTCCCCTTTTGCCACAGCAAACCCATCCCTAATCTAGAATAGTTAACCAAAAAGGGTTTGATCCAACCATTGGCCCTGAAGTGAGGGATGAAACAATATCCATCCCACTACATAACATTGTCAGGAAACAATGCATTGCCCAAAGGCCAAGTGCCACAGATGGTTTAGATATCCCTTCACAAGAAATTGTCTTAGAGAGAGGACGTTGATGTGGTCTAACCTGGAGTGAGGGGCAACAGCTTGTTTATCACAGCAGTATGCATATCGTTTTCAGGACCAATGCTAATTTATCATTCTGTTACATGAAATTCACATTATTCTTGCTTCTGTTGTAATACTAAATGAATCACAGCAGCTTAAAATTACCTGATCAAAATTATAAACAATTCTGCCATTTTCAGGAACAAATGGAACTACACATGGTATTTTTTCTCTTTACGCTAGCTGTACTGCAGTGAAGTTGGATTTCCATCGCTCATAAAGTGTCCCATTATATTTTCCTATTGATTCCTTTAGATTAAGACTAGCTCAAAGAAGTGGTTTACACTGAGAGGGATTTTGTGAAGACATACCTGGGAATGTCAACTACGAACCCCTCAGTTATGAAGCAGGCAGGGCAGTAGTGCCTTTGACCCTTATGAAGCAAGGGCGCCTAGATGATTTATTGGTATGTCCTTGGGTACACATGGACTTTCAAGCACTACATAGTGGTCTTGTGCCTCCTTTTCTTGGATTTAGATACCTACTTTCCACTACAGGCCTTCAAAAGGCAATTGTTCATTTTGTTTCTTTTTTTTTTTTCATCTTGTCCTACACTTTTCTCACAGGGAAGAACCAAGCCTCTGCTTGCAATCGAAAAACAAATTTCTGAGGCAGAAAATTACAAAGTGATAAGGAAAATCCCAAAATTAGTGTCTCCAACAATCATATAGCCTATTTTATGTTTCCATAAATCATTTTCCTCTGTTCTTTTATCTTGACCAGAATGCAGATTTACAGCTAATAGTAATATTTACATGAGCTAGTAGGCAAACGCATTTTAAACCACTTGTTGATGTCGGTCCTCCCTCCCCCTCAAACTACTCACACTAATAAAAAAGTAAAGTCTTTCACTTTGGTTTGTTCAGAGCATCCAGAAGATCCCTCTGCTTAATGTATAAGCAACAATTTACACAGTTGGGCCACACACAAATGAGTGTTTTACAGGAAAAAGACCCAAATGTCAATTCTGTTATGCCAGCTGTGATATCCAAAATTGACATTATTTGCAGTATTAAAAACCCTTGAGAAACATTGAGGCATTTGTTTTGGAACCAAGAGCTTGCAGTCCTGAAAACAGTGGATAATAAGTGGAAGGAGTTTATCCATTAGCAGTAATGCTACATTACTATCCCTGAACACTCCTTTTTCAAAGTTAGCATGTGACATATAAATGATACATGACTTTGGAGCATATTTCCATGAAAAACCTATTTAAGCCTCTGTTCTGCCTATGAAAGATCATCCTGTTATACGCTTAGACAATTGAAATATAAGTATATGATTGCATGTCCCTGGACACTGTTTACTTCCTAATATTATCCTCCTCACAAGACTGTAGAATAAGGTATGGACAAATTTCTGTTGCTTTTACAGAATTCCTCCAAATCGCCAGTCTGAAGAGACCCGATGTCGGTGCTGCGTATGGGAGCCAAGCTCACGGCAGAAAGTCCTTCCCCGGATAGTGTGGAAAAAATGGACCCTGAACTGACAGAAACCCCCTAGGAGGGATATTTAAATCTTAAGTAAGTGGTCAGTTAAGTGCCTGCAGAAGCAAAAGGACAGATAGCATATTTGGTATGCTAATAGAAACCTATTTACTGGAGGAAGTGACAAAAACATCAATCAAATCAGAAAGGGCTATTAAGAACTGTTAACTCCCTTTCAGATGAGCAATGATTTCCATTGGGAAGTAAATAAATATTCATGACAGGGAACAGTGACAGAAATTTCACCAAAATTACACTCTGGCAAGGCTTCCACACCAGACAAATCTTTAGGAGAGGCATTTGGCCTGTGTTTTGGAAGGGGATTGAATATCTAGAGAACTCTACACATGTCCCAGAAAAATCTATTTCTGTATCATCTTTTGCTTCCTTGGAAATCTGCCGTAGATGTTGTATTTCAATATTGCCCAGTAAGTCTTCCAAAATTGAGGTTTTTACAGATTTAAAGACCACTTCGATATCATTAGAAGCCTCTACCCCCTCATACTTGCTTTGGTATCATCTCAAAAATATATTTTTATTTTTCCCAAGGTAAAATATCTTGCAAAAATTAATAGTAGATCCTGATATCCCACATCATTTGGAACAAGGTTTTAGCTTTCTGTGCAGATAATTCTGCCTACAGAGCTCTAAATTTATCAATAATACAAAGTAAAAAGGATCATTATGCGTTTACAATGTCCTAGAACCAGACTGGAAAACAAACGCTTGCTGGTTTTTCCTTTATTTCTGTATGAAAGAAATAAACCTTTGCCTCCTATTTCCTCCTTTTAGGCTGAGACATGGGAAGGCAAATTCTAGTTTCATCTATCCCCTTTCCACCTGTTGAGGAAAAGAATATTTTTGTCCTCTTTTAAGAAAAAAAAAAATCAATGCAGGTTAATAAATATAACAGATCACAGTGCATTAGTGTATTAGCAATGTAACCTAAAATTAAATAACCTACTTACAAATATGGCAGCCTTCCATGCCAAGTTTCAGCCTGGAGCAAATTCTTATGGTTAAGTTATGAACCTCTAAAATACTGACATGCCCTTCATACACTCTCTTAAGTGTCTCCGTCTTTACCGTTTGCTTCTTTTTTATATCAGTTAAGAGATATTTTTTCAGATAGTTTTGCAGATTGGTTACTTGCATGGAGTTAGTTGGTAAGAATGAATGCTTATGCCTTATCTTTGTGCATAGATCAGATTTTTGCATGGAGAAGCAGAATATTTTGCCTGAGATCTTCAGTGAAAAGGGGAAAATATACCCTGGCTCATTTCCTTAAAAGCCTTCTCCTTTATCAAGATTGCATGTTGAAATCACAAGAGGAAAAGATTTCTCCACTACTCTCTGCTAAGCAGGCTCTCAGTTTGAGGAATAAGGATTTTTTTTTTTCTGTGAAGATTCACTGATCTTGTAAAGGGTTTGGGGGGTGTTTTGCTTTGTATTTTTTCCTTCCTGGATGCATCATAGTAGTCCAGATGCAGATCACTAAGACTAGTACCTAAAAGGTAAAATATATCTGTAAAAATTACTTGTAAAAATTCATCTCAGCTTGTTGCTGGTATAAGGCAAGGGTCAGGGACTTGAAGAGGGAAATGTAAGATTAAGGGAAAAATTGGTGGTTTTTATAGACTGAAGGAAAAAAAGGTTCAACACCAAGGATTCAACACCAGTCACTCAAGTTAGGCATTAAGAGTCACCTGAGATGCCCAAGGTATCTAAGAAAGCTTACAGACCTCACAGGTAGGACACAATTTATGGGAAGCCCAGGCTGGATTGGCAGCTGGAGACTACGCAGAAACGCCACGTTACCTCAAGTGACAGCAGTCACTTAGCTCAGGCAGCTAAATTTTGATTGTAGGGTAGGATTCAGTTTGAGATCAGATCTTCTATATGTCAGTGTCTAGGTGTAGGTATCCCCACCTAAGCTAGGAGCTCGATTCAGCTCAGTCTAAATGTCAATGTCTGGTGCTATTTGAACTGTCTCTGGGTTGGAAGAACCAGCTGCTGTTCCAGAGGTGCTCAGGTCTCCCATGGGTCCTATGCGAGTTCTGCCAGCCCTGTGTGCAGGCCAAGGGTGTCTCAAATGGCAAGAGACACCACTTTGCAGACAATTGACTCCTGTCCTAGGTGTAGTGAGCTCTCCTTACAGTCTGTACAGTGTAGTCTATAGAAACTAGAGAGCTATTTGGCTTACTCTAAAGTAGGCATTCTAGGTGAAATTCAGTTACCTAAAGAAAGGCACCTCTGGCCACTTCAGAGGTCAACATGAATCTGAGACATTCTCCAAAGGGCTGGTAGATATGACATAGAACTTTTGGGAGACCTGTACCCTCCTGGGCCAGCAACTGGAATTAGATTAAATCTCTCATAGTATCTAAAATGGCAGTATAAGCCTATTTTTAGGCATAAATCTCACCATAAATCCTCTTTGGTACTCAAAGACATCTTGACCTAGACACCAAACCCTGTGGACACCATCGGCATGGCTCAGCTGCTCACTCATAGGCATCCAGTCCCTTTTGAGGTGTCCTAGGTATGCTGAACATCAACATGGGGGTGACAGAAATGACACAGGACCTATGCAAAACCCCGATCTTTCTGGCATGGCTGTTAGAGTCCAAATTCTCAGGTAAATGCTGAGATATCTCAGGTAAATGCACACTTTTGTGTGGGCAGCTGAGCCTGGTCCTAAATGTCTGCAGACTGTTAAGCACATCTGCGCTTTTTTTTTTTTTTTAATGCCTGCAAGAACAAAGGCAAGGTAAGAGTAGGGGAACTGAATCTTAGAGACAAGAATCACCCTGAATACCGACTATATGGTAGGGATGTTATGTAGTGGGAGTTCAGGAAAATCTCTGCCTCTCAAACGTGGAGGTGAAGAGGTATTATCTGCAGTGTTTTCAGTGAAGTTGAAAATTACTGTAAGTACATCTACCCATTTTAAAACTTCAACCTCAAGTGTGTGCTTTATTTTTTGTGTGCATCCTAGCCAGCACCTGGTACTCGCATGGGATATATAGTCAAGTTCAGCTGTGGCAACTGCACAAAACATTGCAAATCTACAACCCTGCTGTAGCTCAGACAAAGCACCATCACTCCTCAATGAAAACCTGCACCATGCATGCAACTCCTTAAAGCTATGAACCAAAGCACATGCATTTGCCTGCAGTGGTGCAATTGGCTCTGCCCCTAAAACTGGCATTCTTTCCATAGAGACCTTCAATTTGCTGGTCATTAACGACATTACAGTCGCAGTATGGTTACCAAATATCTAATGTATCTGTATGTAATCACATTACTGCAGTTCATCTTATCATAATGGACAAACAGGCAGATTCAAGTACTACCATCTGATGTCTTTTGTGTCCATTCCTGTTTTGTAAAAGTATGTTGTATCAAACACTGTGTAACTGCTAAATCACTACTTGGAGGAAAGCACCGAGTTTCATGTCTGCTTATTGTCCTTATCAATGCACACTTTCAGGCAAGGGATAGAGTTACTTGATGTCACCTAAACATCAATACCATGTCACAAAACAGTGTTTTTAATAGTGGTGCTGCATTAGACTAGTATAAAAAGATCCATGGGTTTCTTTGAACAATATATCATGAAAGCTCTCAAAAATAAAGTGGTATTTTATGAGATCACCACTCACCTACAGTTTTTTTCATTCTAAAACCAGTAATATGTAGGCTTCAGGGAATGTGAGCCAATGTTACTGCGTGACTCTGAAGGTTATGTCTAATGATGGTGGTTGCTAAGCATCTCTGTTCTTTCCACACTGATGGTCTACATCAAGACAAGAGCTGACTCACTGGTCAAAGTCAGTCACATTTGCCCTTTGACCGATCTACAGTTCATCAGTCTTTTTTGTTATAGAAGCTGTGAGATGTGATTAGAGTGGTTGCTTCTCATAACAAAAAAAAAAAAAAAATGTACAGCTATCAAAACCTTTCATCTTCATTCAAAGGTCTGAAAAATATTATAGTTAATGTCAGGTTTTAATAACATAGATTTCCGGACCTTTTCTTTGCAAATACAAAATACCTTTGAAAATACAAAGAAATGTAGACCAACCTATCAGGGTTGAAGTTTATCTCAGTGTTTACAGACATGACAATGGATTTATGAATTGTAGGTGCTTTTAAAGATGAGTATTTTCAGGACCTTTGGAAATAAAAGAAAAGGAAGTGCTTGGAGTAAAACTATAACAAGCAGATGTCAGAGCCAGAGATACAAAACTAAATTACAGTCTTGTAACAAGATCAAAAGGGACCAACCTGGTCAGCAACTATAACAACAAAAATTCAGTAATATTTACCTAATTGATCATATTCAAATATAGCTTAAAAAATTATTGCCAAGAGGTTCACTTGCATAGGTAAATCAATCACTAACTACTTGCATCCCTGAGTGCTGCCTGGCAACAGTATCCATGTAAAGACCACTCAGATGCCCACCAGGTGTGAATTTGTGACCAGATTACATGACTGGAATCCATTTGTTCTTACAACCAGAGGGATTATTCCCTATCTGGTTTTAGCTCAATCCAGGACAAACCTAATCATTTTATGGTTTGGTTATCAGAAATTATATTCCCAATATAACTTCAAATGTCTGTTCAAAAACTTTCTTGGTGTTGGCTTAGGGTAACAATTTCTATACAAGTGTCTACTCACTGATTTTAATAACAAAGAAATTATTCATGTATTAGTAAAAATATAAGGTGAAGGCAATTTCTGTAAATTCAGTGTACCTACCTGACCAGCCTGTAGTGACTATAGCATCTTTATGAGCTTCTTTAGGAGCCTAGTAGTACATTGTGGTGGCTTGGATCAATGGGTGCAGTTGTAGTCACTCTTGTCCCCTCTGAGCTGCAGAGCCAAGCCTCAGCTGCATGTTTCTGAGCAGGAGTGTGTGGGCACCACTGGAGCTCAGCTTTCCCACCTGGCTCATCATCTCTGACCTTGCCACAAGATAAAACCAGGCCAGAGAGGAACTGAAATATCCTACAGGAGGGACTGGGTGACCTTCAGTGCTGGAATACAAGAAATGGGCTGAAATGGATTACTGTAAAAAATGGATGGTCACACAACTGAGAACTAGTAACAAGAATTTGGATTATGAGCTGGGAGCCTATAAATTGCAAATGACAGAGGAGAAAGAATGGGCTGTGTCAGTCAATCACAGAATACTTATATGTGCCTGTGTGTTTTAGCTGCAAAAAGCCAGTTCCTAGAACATACCAGGGAAGATTATCCAACAGAGATAGAAAAATATTAATGTCATCACACGCAATTCACATTTCACCTGGAATACTGTGTGCAGCTCTGTTTATTCAGGAAAGATGAATTCAGATGGAAAAAAGTCTAGAGAAAGGCTAATAAAATAGGGGAATGAGGAGGAGAGAGCAGAAAGGAGACTAAAGCTGTGGTCACACATCCATATGTCACTTCTGCCAGCAGCAGCCCAGCCATGTGTTGTTCCTGACTGTGTACCACTGCCCACTCCTGTCAGGGGACCTGGACCCCCAGACCTGCCAGCTTCACTCCTTGGGAATTCACCCATGGAAAAGACCAGGGTTAGGAAGACTAACATGGACATAAACTGTACGTGATTTAATTCGGGGGACAGGGGAAGTTGAAAGATCCCTCCTGTCCTTCTGAGTACTGAGATTTTGGAGCTGCCTTCTTATAGAAGCAGTGAGGGCAGAACTTTTTACTGGTTTCCAAGGGCAATACGGTAGGTTAAAAACTCATATTACATGGCACGGTGCCCTTAAAAGCAAAGAGATGGACAGAAGACTGCCAGTATGCCTTCCAGTCCCATGTTCTTTTACCTGTCCTGTACTTGTTTCTATGTATATGAAAGATTTCAGAGATTTATGTCATTTTTTATCTTTACTGCATTAAAAAAAAAAAAAAAAAAGTAATAGCATAGATCTGGAAGAGAAATATTCCTCCAAAGGAAGAAGAATGGATTCATAAAGCTTGGCAAATTACAGTCATTGACAAATTAACTCTCTCTCTGAGAGATCAATATCAAGATTGTGCTGCAACTTGGGCTCCATTCCATGTGTCCCACAGAAGGGTAAAACCCCTGCTAAACCATTCCTTTTTATTGTCATTTTAAATAAATGAATGACAATTTTATCATTCAGAGAACCTCGGATTGGCTAACTGATATTTAGGTCTCTCCTCTGTATCTCACACTGAGCACATAAATGTGTGCACACACGTGTGTGTTTGTGTGTGTGAATAAACATGTATAAAGCTGAATTAGTATTTATTATTTTAATGAGAATAACCCCCATGGTGCACAATTGCTATTCTATTGAAATGGCAAATGCGCTGTACTAGCTTATTTAAGAAATTTCAGTGACCATATTTATGAGGCCAATGTAGAAAACAAATCAACATTTCAAGGAAAAAGAAGAAAAAGGTTGAATAATGGTTCACTGAATTTGCCAGGGTCTGTACCACTGTGCCTCCACTGGTTTTTCAGGCCAATCCCAGGTTGCCAGAAGATACTGCATTCTTGTCTGTATCAGCGTTTTGGGCTAGTTAACATTTAGAAGTTACCTAGCATATATACATACATATTTTTGCACTAAAGTAATTCATGTGTTTCACTTCGCCAAAATATTCTACCGCTATTGGAGTAATGTCCACTACTAAACAAGCAAAATTCCCTGCAGATCCCACCCCCCAAAGGAAAAAATCAGTAGTCATCACTTTGCAAATGGATAGAAAAAGAAGAGCCGTATTTGATAGCAGGCTTCAGATGCTTTGGATGGCTAGTATTTTAAGCCAGTCATAAACTCAGCCTCACTGGCCTGTTAAAGAGGGATATGGCTGCTTTGCAACACCAAAGCAGTGCAAAATGGATAGAGCACATCAGTGAAAATGGTCCCAGATGTCTTAAATAATAAAATAATATACTAAATGCTTTGCAGTGCTAATGTGCCTTGTGCACGCAGATCTCAAGGCACCTTACAGCCATTAATGAATTAAGCCCTGTAAAGTGGGTAAGTATTATCCATATTATGCCCACGGGGAAACTGAGAAACAAAGATGTAAGATGATGGTCCAGGAAGTCTGTGATAGACGTGGGAATAGAACCCAGGTCTCCTGGTCCCCACTCCAGGGCTGGAGCAACAAAACGCTCTCTAAATTCATCTGTCAGTTATTTTTTTAAGTAAATTTAGTCCTTATGAAATTGACAGCCCCAAAGACTGAAGTGCGCTATTAAACCACAGTACAGGTACATCACCGGCACTGGCTGAGCACATTTTTCCCACGCTGTCTCAATAATAAGCATCAACTGCACTTGTTTGGAGACTGTGGGCTGCTCTTTTTGCATCCTCCCCAATCACCTCTCAGATTCCTCAGTACAGATTGTTGAATTACGTAGCAGGTGGAGCTTGTTCTAATGTGCGCAGGTAATAATAATTGGTTACAAATAATCGTTATTCAAACTAAGGACTGAGAGTGATCCATTGCCACTTTGGTACACTGCCCACCCCGTGTTTACCACAGTAGGCTGATGCTCAGAACTACAAAAATCATATGTCAGATGCCTCAAAACTCACCAATATTCTTAAGAAACTGGACTGTAGGGTTTACTTCTACCTTCAGAGCTTTGAACTCTATCACAACTGGCAGCTAAATGAATGCCAGCTTTACTGGCACTATCACAGAATCCTTCAGGCATGAAGGGACCTTAGATGTCTGTAGTCCAAGCTCCTGCTCAGAGCAGAGCCAGCTCTGAGGTCAGACCAGGTTGCTCAGGGCTTTATCCAGTCAAGTCTCAAAAAGCTCCAAGTGTGGAGACTACATGGCTTCTTAGGGCAACCTGCTCAAATGCTTGGCTCTCCTCAGAGCGCAATTTCTTTCCTCACACCTAGCTGGAACTTCCCCTGCTTCAGTTTATGCCCTTTTCCCACCATAACCCTTTGTGAAGTGTCTGGCTCCATCCCCTCCAAAACCACCCCACAGGCACTGGTGTGCTGTTAGGTGCCCCTGCCACTGCCTATTACCCAGGCTGAACAAACTCTGGTCCATCAAGCTATCCTTCACAAGGCCCAAAGATCCTGGTGGCCCTCCACTGAACTTCCCTCAGCCCATCAATGTCTTTCCTGTACTGGGGGGCCAAACCTGGCTGCAACACTCCAGGTGCAGGTTAATGATTGCTGAAAAATCAGAGAATAATAATTTCCATTGATCGGCTGTCTACAATCCTGCTGCTACAGCCCAGGATGCTGCTAGCTTCCATCACTGCCAGGGCACAACATTGACTCAGGTCTGGCCCGCTTGCTCAGCAGGAACCCTGGCAGCAGGTAGGTGGTAGTAGAAGCTCTACTTGTTGCTGTTGATGCTGTTTGCCAGTTTCAAATCCATAATGTTTCTGTACAGTATTTCTATGTTCTTATTTGCACCCTGTCCTCACTAACCTCATCTGTTATACTGCCTTTTGCACTGGAATTCCATCATGAGTTCCAAGTCCAGCCAAGCCAGTCTCCTGATACATCCACTAGTTTACCTGAGCCTCAGAGTGGACCATTCTTGAGCTTGAAGGTGGTTGTCCTTAAAGACCTGACGGCTTTCCTAAGTTCCTTTGTCCTTTAATGCTGCCTCCCACAAGATCTCACCTATCACTTTCCTGAGTCAGCTGAAGTCTGGTCACCTTAAGCCCACGGTCTGTACTCTGCTACTTGCCTTCGTCACTCCCTTTAGGATGTTGAAATGCATTGCTTAATGGTAGCTACGCCCAAGGCTATCACTGATTGTCACAGCCCCAACCAGCTCTTCCAGCGCACCGTCACCTCACCCCGCATCTGTGTGAAGTTGTCTCCAACACTCTCTGGAAATGTCCTGGATTGCTTGTTTCCTACTTTTAAGTTTCTGCAGGTTAAATGATTAGGGTTCCTGATACAAGGTTTTCCACTAGGCATTTGCAGACACATTGGACATGACTCAACTACTGTCCCAACCTAACGGCGTAGACCAAAGACAGGAGGCAAGTTTGTGTTTTGGGACTTGAACTTAAACGCTCCTCACAACCAATTCTAATTAGAAATGCAGTATTTTTAAAAATGAGAATAATTAACTTATGGCACCATTTCTTCAGAGATGTTGCTGACACACTATCACTTGAAAGCTTTACATTTAAATTAGATACTTTCTGAGAAATCATTAGCTATCCAAAAGTTATATGTTTGAGGTGGAAAAATTTTAAAGATAACCATGCTTCAGATTATAAGTTTATCAGTACGTTTCTAAGTATGTCTCACTATCAGGAAAGCCCACTCAACTTACACATATGCCACAAGGCATTCATAAGAAAAATTAGTCTTTGCTGAGCTGGGTTGGATTAAAATCAGTGACCTATAGGTAGAAAGCTTTGTACATCATTAGTGATTCCCTAGGGCAGCCCAGTAAGCACTAATGTTACGCCTTCTAGAATGAAGCTTGTTTTCTGGAAAGATAAGCTTATTAATTCAATTTTTGACCTTTATTGGGCACTCAGGCAAGGTGGTCCACCCCCTGGACACGAAGGTAGTATCTCCTGCATACATTGCTCTCAACCCCAGACGTGTTCTACAATAAAATATTTCAACCTCTTCCTAAAGGATCCACTCCCATTAAGCAGTAAACAAGCTCTGCAAAAAATATTAGCCTAGATTACTTCCTACAGTTGTTTCACAAGATAAAAGGCAATTTTGCAAGGACTTTGTATCAGCTTCTGTATTTTTTGTACACAGGCACACAAAAACATTTTCGTAGTCATAGAAGATTTTACATTTTCGATCTTGAGAGGCACTGCAACTGCATGGAGAGCTAGGAAGGGGAGTAGCAGTCTGCTGTGCTTTCTCAGGAACCATCACTGCCTAGAAATATTCCCAGGCTCTGGATCCTCGTTCTTCACTTTGCTGAACCATCAGAGCAGATTTTGCTGTGGTTTTGGCCCAGGCCTAACCACTTTCTCCCAGACATTCCCAGGCATAATTTAGGAGCTAGCAAGTGCCAAGGACGATGATTAAGTGGTTGCAATTTACATGTGGCTACCCTGTTTTGGATTTTAACAGATAGATGCCAGCCATTCCATGTCAATTAGCCTTGGTGCCAGAAAGCAGTCCTAACAATATTTAAAATTTACCGGTTTAGATCTGGCCTTGGAAAGACAAAACACAGACTTCTCTTTTAAGGTTGCAAGAATATTTAAAAGGCAGCAGAATGAATATGCAACATTTTTGTTTTCTTTTAGAAGCAAATTGAGGACTAAGGATTGTGGACTTCATAGGCAAGTTTGACCTTCTGTAAGGATAAAGCCTGAAGTTTTGGATTTAAAACCATAAGCGCTCACGGTGCTGTTTTGCTAGGCACCATGATCCGCTCTGTGAACAAAAAAACTAGGCAAACAGTATGTGCTACAGAAGCACATCATTTTGTTTATTCCTTTTGATATTAACTGCAGTACAGTAAATGGCATTTGGGTCTGCTATATTACAAGACAACGTCTGTTCTTAGGTTTAATTCAGTGACATTGTCAAGCTCTTATTTTTTCTTATTTGGCAAATGGTTGAGTGATAGTTACCTAAAGAGATATTTAATAATAAAGATTATGGAGGACATAGAATTGAGTAAAAAATCTCTTGGCTTGGAGCTCAGTGCAAGTCTTAACCTTGGGTGCAAGTTAAGGGATGTGAAAGAGGCATTTTCATCCAGAATCAATTATCACAAATGCTCCCACAGTCATAGCCAAAATCACATTACTTGCAATAAATTAACAATACCTGGCAATTCTTTTTAAGTGCCTATAGTTTTAGATTTAGAAAAAAGGAGGAGTTAAAGTTCAATACAAGGAAGGAAGATTCCATCTTACTACATCCTCTGCCGTGCCCTACTCTCTTTTGATCAGAGCCTCAGTCTCCTGTGTCCATGCCTCATGTCCCATAGGACCTCCCATGCCCATTTTGGTGCCTCTGCTCCTTACGTGTTTCTTTCCTTCACTCTTCAGCACTCTTGTGTTCCCTTGCCATTTCTCTACATGCTGTCTTTTCTGTTATCCCTCCTCATACTTAAGTCCAAGATCCAATAACAGATCTTCACCCTCTTCCTTCTTCTACTTCGAAAAAGCATACATTGATTTATACAAGCTAAGAAACTAGCCTCAGAACTTTAAAACTGTTCCTGTAATTTTTTTCTCTGAAATTGTGTATAACACATGGCATGTGAAATTCCAGGGAGGCTGGCAGGTACTGGTCGAGATGAGGTATAAGCAGTGAAACTGGTCTTGGACAGGAGGAGAATTTCTGATGCAGTTACTCATACTGTCTGCAGTTTCCTAATACATAGCTGGCTCCAGAAGCAAATGTCAGAAAAATAAGTCTGTGGCTATTTGCAAATATATATATAGCACAAATTTACTTCATATAGACACATACTTCTTATATGTTCATGGAAAGTAAACATGAGCTAACAAGACTAATGCAGGTTTGCCTGTGTTAATGCTTGAGGAAGAAGAGGTTTAAGCTAATATTAAGGATGCAAACATCTAAAGCACACAGATTATTCTCTACAGTTACTATGTGTCAGGAACTGTAAGCTGGTAAATACAGAATTAGGAAACTGGTAAATGGAATACATTGATTGCTTTTACATAACATAATACAACTTAAAACAAATGACCAGTGTCCCCATAAATCTTTACTAGTGCTTTTCCACAGTGACAATTAAATAATATAACAGTGCCCTTCACTGCTATGAGTGTGCGCTCACAAGCAATGGCTTTGTGATGAAAGGACATCACATTTTAACTCTTCACCCAGACACTAATTTTCAGTAGTCTTCTTTCTTGTAAGAATGTCATTCGGAGCAAGATAGTAGCAAGACCAAAAATGGAAAGTTTTCTGAAGTTTTTAATCTTGCATACTTGATGACAGATTCAAAATCCTAGTTTTTTTTCAAGCCATCCTTTTGTTTCTAGGACACAGCAGCCAACAGAGGGAAATAATGCCATGTGAACTACTTGGCCAGTCTGTGCCATAAAACACAATCTTTTTTTTTAGGTATAAACTCACCAAAAACCTTTCCTAATTTATTTACTAAGACCTTTCAAATCACCAAGAATATTAAGCGAGCTGAAAAAAAAATCATTGAAGAAACTGCAATGTAAATGTTCCATGAGAAGAAAATGAGGCTGCAAATAAATCAAGTTGCTGAAAATCATTTGCTTAATGCTAATTAAGACTGTTTCTGTTAGTACATATAGAACTTGGTAGGCAGGGAATGATACTGCTGCAGACAGGATTCCTGCTTTCAGTAAGCAAGTATTCCTGTACTATCTTGCTTAGTTAAAAATAAAAGAGACCTTCTTTAATCAGATCTTGCTACTTTTCTACCACGAGTACGCTGGAATAAGGAAAGTTGCTTTTACCATAGCACTGAGGCAGAAAGAATAGGAAAACGTAAGGCAACTGTTCTCTGATCTTCATGTACATCAATTACATGCAATAAATTCCCTGCTGTTTGAGCACAGACAGAATCTCAAATGCACATATAATTTGGCTATTAGAAAGTATAAACCAAATAGTGATAAACAGTGACTATTTGTTGTTTAGATTTATTTTCTGAGTAATATAACTGGGTGAAGAAAAACCCAACCTAGTATTGAAGGATGTATCATTTTTAATCTCAGTGCTTTGGCTACTGCCAGCATCAGATAGAGTGTCATATTGCAATAATTCAAAGATCTCTCTATTAGTTTCTCTAAGCCTTTAAAGTAAACGAAGCTGTTACAACAGGAAATGTTAGGCACGTTCTCTAATTCTCCTCAGGTCTGGGACCTAAATTTATTTTAAGGAGAAATTCAAGGTAAACTGTATTTTACTTAAAGGCATTAATCTTTTTAACCATTATTGTTTGATACACTATCCAGGTTTTTTTTTTTTTCAATGCCTGCACTAAAAATTGCTGTTGCTCCCTTTCGCAGTTCAGATGTATTAGCAGCAGCATATTAAGGCTGTGAGCTACTACCTAGTATTACCAACTTTGGGAGGTGATATTCTCTAATTGCTCACGTCCAGCACTTAAATTTACGCCAGACTCGGAAAGGGTTAACTGGCTGAATCCGCTGGAACAGCGTTTCCAAAAGAACAATAGAAAAATCATTAGTGTGTTAACTGAAACAATACCACACTTTTCTCTCTATTGTTTAACCTTTTGTCCACGTTTACAAATATCTCAGTGTAGTTCTTATCTTTGACCTTGAGGGACTGTAGCTTTATCAGTGCTTCCTTTTAGATCACAGATGACCTTCAGCTGATATCATTGAGCCCTGACCTGCCTCAGTGATCTGCTCGCACAGAATACATATGCTGAACAGTGCTGGTGTGTGCAGTAGGGGTAAGTGAATTATTTACAAAAATTTGAGTTGACACCTTTTATCAAATGTGGAAAGATGAAGACAAAACAGCTGCTATTGCTGTCGTAAGCAATCTGCTGGTGATTGAATAAAAGTGTCAAGAAAATGGCTGCTTGATGGCCTTTTGTTCTCTCTCATCCAGCTTGATGTTAGTTTGAGCTGTCAGTTAGGAATCACGGCACAGTGATTTATCAATAGGCTGAGTGACCTTCTCGTTCAGCCGGCGCTGGCGTGAGAAGACAGCACCCTCTGCTGAGGGCAGCCTGCTTCTCCACCACCACCGCCGCTCCCAGCAGCCAGCTATCGCCTTCCACCAGCAACAGGAATCTAAAATTATATCCCCCCCCCCTTTTTTTTTTTAATTCTGCCTTTGTTTTATTTTTATCAAGTCTCGAATGCTTAGCTGGGAACGCTGGGGAAAGAAGAAGGGGGAAAAAAATCTACAAACTGCAACACGGGTACGCAGGCTTTCTAACAAAAGGAAAAATAATAAGTGAATCAATCACTGGTGGTCGGTCAAAACAAACTTGCTGTAATTAGACAATGGGACGTGGAAACACAGCGGCTGTGAGACAAGGCCAATTTGTGATGCGGGTTTGAAACGTGGTGGTTCTCTCGCGCCAGATAATTCCCGCATTATTCACATTTATTCTATAGCACCCATTTTTACAGCTGTATTTTCTCTCAAATATTCTCACGCAATAAAGTACTGACTCCCACGAAGTCACACTGCTTTGTTGAACTTCTGGGGCTAAACAGGCACCCGGGGTGTTTCCTGCAATGCACTTGTCCCCTGCAAGAAGCTGGTCCTCTTTCCACCCAGCACACCAGCTAGGAGCATCGCTCTCCTCTCCGCACTCACTGACTTCCCGGTCGCAGCTGATCCCAGCAGAGATTTTGAACTTTTAGCAGGCCAGCCTATGCTGGCTCTGCCCCTGCGTGTAATCTTTCTGTCCCCCCCCTCCACAGGGCCGCCCTGTGCCCAGCGAAGCTGAGGGCAGCCTCGGCGGCGGTGCGGATCCAGGCAAGGGCAGCCTGCGAGCAGCCCGACTGAACTCCGACTTCCCTGTCGCTTCTGCAGTGCGCTCCGCTTCTGCTGACAGACCACAAGATCCTGACAGTGGGAGTATGCTTTATGTCTCATTATTAGCAGCTTTCAAAGATGTTTGCATCAACAATTGCTTTCTGGACCAATTCTCTCTCCTCCAGCTTCTTTTCACAGGTTTCTGTTAAATTTTACTCAGCTTTTCTTTCCTCTCTTAACAGTCTTCTTTTCTCACAGTTTGTGGGACTGATATTCTTGTAGTGCGTAGGACACAGCAAGAACCTTCTTTCATTTCTGGAGAAGAGATCTTTACTGCAATTATCAGCGGGAAGAGTAGTTGTTGATACTTTTAAACTTTTTGCTAAGGCTAAAGTAATGCATGTTTTTTTTTCTTGAGGACTACACTTTTCATAGGTGCACGCACGTACACACAACACCCAAATTGCCTTTGTTTTTTCCTAGTAGTGGAGAATAAAAAAGGAACCAGTGACTCAGAAAGGCTAGTATTATTTCCTCTGTACATACAGAGTTTAAAAGTAATTCTGTGAAACAAGTTTTCCTTAAAAACTGCTGTGATAAAACAATGATTAAAAACCCCAGCAGCTGCCACTGCTGAGAAACAACTTCTTAATTTTTCCCTTTTTTGTTAATTTTGCACAGCAGGGCCTTCTTTGCGTATTTATTTCATTGTTTCCTTTTAGGACCCACAAGTTAAGCCTGTTCATAGCCAAGGAGTCTGGTTCAGCACTTAGCTGAAGTTTAGTGAAGTTTTGCAAGCTTCGTGCATATTCATGGAGGCCAGATCCTGTGGTTAGATCCACGCAGCAAGAGACTTCCACCGACACAAAGACACAGACGCCAGGGCCAGCACCAAAGAAATGTCATTCAGTCAAGGCACGAGATCCTCTTGGTGGCACACAGATGAGCAGCAGTTTGATGAGGAGACTCCAGATCAAAGGGCATCCTTAGAAATCCATGTAGTAACCCAAGCCGATAGGGCACTGGAATGACAAGAAATATTTTACTTGTAAAAGGGCATGATTTTCCACATCTCTGTCCTAGGCAGGTGTAGTTAGCAGCTGAATAAGGGGTTCACATTCATGTCATTTCATGAATCCTTTTCTCAAAAAAATATCTTTTTTTTTTCCACTTATTTTTTAGAGCAGTTTCTTTCATTTTCCTCACCTGGGTTTCATGGGCGTGATTTTCCTTTACATTTCTCTCTAGTCAGAGATAATGGCCAACATTTTCTAGGGAGGCAAAACGTCTTGGCTGAAGTAATCTTTATGCTCACAACATGGCTACCAGCTCAGTGCTGAGAAACACCTTGCTGGCTCGGATGAAGGTTACTGAATTGCAAGTTGTGCGTAGGTCTTAAAAGCAAAGTTCTTTAGATCATGAGAGTCTGTAATATGACATAAATGGACATTTCATCTATAAAATGCCTGCTCATACACTGTCCTCACACCACAGCTAATGCATCAAAACCTGCAATGGGTTCTGCGTGACAATTTATTCCCCTGGTTTCAGCAAATAATGTCTTGTGTTATCACTAGATTTTCTATAGTACTTTTATGTTCTAGTAAGATATCTTGTAAACTTGTACTGTGAGTTTTATTTTCTGTTTATACTATTTCAATAAAAAGTGTTATAATATTTTGTATTTTCTTATGTTTAAATGGTCATTCATTTAATTTCCTGGTTTAGGTGCTCACTTTATTTCTCTCAAACTTAAAGAAAACTGTAGTAGCTGGGAAAAAAAAAAGATGTGTTGAATGCTCTAGTTGCAAATGATTAGCAAAAGTATAGAGGCACATATCTTTGTTGTTTGAAATCACTTTCATATGGTAAGTGTTCTGATTTTTAAACAAAGTTATTGATCATTTGCATAAAACATACTTAGCCTCTTTCACTGAAGTATATGAGATAATTTTAAAAGTATTGATTACAAGCACAGCCCTCTGAGGAGATGAGGGCTTTTTAGGTGGCATGGTTAAGAAGAATACCTAGAACCTCTCCATTTAAGACACTGTTTTGCCTGTAAGAACAAAATGAACATTTTAGGGCGAAATGTTCCGTGCCAAGCATCTGCTTCTGGCCCCCGCTGCGCTTTATCCCTCCCCTTTCAGCTCACATCCTCCATATGCAGATTCACAACTCGGGGGGGCTGTGAGGAAACTCGTCGGCAGGAGACAAATGTTCTTAAAGAACATCGAAATTCATGTCTGCACTGGATGGGAGCACTGCGTGGTGCTCAGAGGGCACCATGACCCTTCTCATTGTCACAGGCTGGGGAAGTTGCTTGGGACTGTAAGACACAGGCTTCAGAGGCATGGCATGGAAATTTTGCAGCCGGGTGGAGGGAGAACTGTTTCAAGCCTAATCCCAAGAAAACATTTCTGGGAGCATTCGCAGAGCAATTAAACGCCAGTTTACCATTGGAGCAGGGACTTTCACCCCCAATAAGCCTGCCTCACATTGAAGTGAATTACAAATCTCTGAAACTATGCCAAAAATGCTTATAAGAGCGAAAAATTTGTCAGATTAATTCCTGAGAGATTCTATTCTTGCCAGACATGCTCCATCGCAATTGAAAAGGGCTTTCCTGGCAACTCAAAGTGGAATTCAGGTTATCTAAAAGTAAGTGTTGACACTGCAGCTGTACTTGTGTAAGGCTGTTGGAGGTAAACAGGGAGACAAATGGGATAAAAACTATGTGAAAAGATATTGGGAGGGAGGGAGTGGAACTGGAGATAGGTGTGCAGGCAGATGGGAGAAGAGTTTGGACAAGAAGCTGGAAGGTGGGAAATGGGATTTACACAACTTGTTGAAAAGCTTGAGGGGAAGAGACTGAGCATGATTTGGTGAGAAAATGGGGAGCTGGATGTGGAGTAGGTGTTAAAATCATGTAGAAAAATGCGGCTTGGAAGAAGAGGGTAATATAAGTTCAGACTAGGGGTGAAGATATGCACAGTTTGTGCCCAGAAGCACACTCCTCCTAGAGAGTGGAAGGAAACCCAATACTCCTAGGTCTGCTGAGAGCCAATATCCATTACATCAACCCCATTGCCCCCACAAGACATCTGCATTGTGAAACTATCTTTATTTGTATGCCCCACATAACTCTCAATATATCCAGTGAAGAGGATGAACCTGCTGAGCTAACAAGACAAACACAGTAATCTAGTATTCCTAGCCATTAACTCAAGCGGCTAATGTTTTTGTGATGGATGTACACCATCCAGAAAGCACTACTGATGGCTGTTCATATGACATAAAATGACATTTCTGGGTGGGATTTTTTCAGCTTATTATCTTAGAAATAAACCAAAACATGGTGAAAGAACTTTATAAAAGTCTGTCACTCTAAGACTGTGAAACGTCAGAATTAAGGTTACTTCTGAGAACTCCAACTTGCCTGTATTTTAAAAAGTCTTTAAATTGGCATAATCACTTTTTATTTTTCTCCCTTGCTTCATTCAATTCGTGTTAAGGCTGATGCTCAATTAATAAACAGATATTCAGTACTGTTTCATCCTCACTGTTCAGTATATGGCTCAAGGTCTTACTGCATAACATTCAAATCTTGCTCTGAATAGAGAATTATTAATTTCCCCAAGGCCTTCTTTGTAAAACTTTCCTAAATATTTCCTAGACAGTAGTGAGTTCACTTTCATAACACCTCTGGGAGATGAGTGTCATTATTCCCATTTTACAGTTGGGAATAATGTCACAAAGAATGTGGGGCCCAAAGCGTTCACTAGTTTGGGATGTTCAGTTTAAGAACAACAGGACCAAATATTTATGAGCATGTAGCATTCTACAATAAAATTACAATTTACTTCAATTTCAGTTGTGAGTGCTTATTGCTTCTGTAAATCAGACTCCAGACACCCATAACACAAGAAACACACAATTATTGACCACCTGTTCAGTGACTTGCCAAGCATCCCACAGGAATTCCCTGACAGATGCACAGATAGAGTAAAATTCCCTATGGTTGCATTCAGCTCCCTTAACCATGACACCTTCTTTTCTGTTTTTGCAGTCTCTTTTCTTGGCCACTATGCATGGGATTATTTCATCAAACTTGAACCACCTAGAAGTTAGCCCTGAGCTGGTTGTCACGTCTCTCTGTTGACAACAGGGAGATTGGCTGAATCACTAAACCTCTGTAAAGATAAACGGGATGGGAAAGTAGGTGCCTGTCTTTGCCCACTGACTACAGATAGATCCCAGACTAGCTTAGAATAAACACCCAGCATTTAGAAAGCTAACTTATGGTAAAATAAATCCTTCCTAGTATAACTTTCTTTTCTGTAAGAAAATAAATAGAAAGCAGCATCCTCCACAAAAATCTGATAAATGCCCCGTCCCAGGTTCACTTTCTTAACTAAATACAGCAAGAGTTACATATGTGGAGCATATAAATAAAAACAGTCTCATAATGCATATGGCCAGCAGGGGTAAATTAAGCCATAATCCCAGCCTTATATCAGTCTATATAGCTTCTGAAAGTAGTTTAGTCACATTCTTTCAACATTGGTTTTGCAAGTAAAACCCTGCATAACTCAGGCAGGGCATGTCCTTGACTCAGTCCTCCTTGTCATCTCTTGTGCACATTACTTCCTGTATTGTCACATTTTGTGATAACAGTAAAGGAACCCACGTTCTGTATCACAGCAGAGGGCAGAATTTTCAATCCACAGAGAATCAGTTCAAATCCAAAGCTCAGGTCCAACTCTTTGCTAAAGGTTATATGATCAGTAACCCTTAAATAAGACAGTCTACAACATGGTCAAAGTGCTGGGCTTGATACAAATTTGGGGGGGCAGTCTGGTAAATCAGTTCTATCACAAGTGCTTATGGTATCTGTCTAACTTATGGAGAGAAGTAGATGGGTTTAAAGAGCTCCACAAAGCAACTCTGCCTACCTAACTCCAGGCATCTGGATCTTACTCTGCATCTGGAGTCTGACCCTTAGAATAACAAAAAACAAAATGTTTGTCCCAGCCTTCTCCAAGTGAAAAACATGTTGATCATATGATATAGACACAAGACTGAAACCTGTCAATAAATTCTGGTCTTTTGGAAAAAGATGTCTCAAGATGCCATAAATGCAGACAAAGTCACAAAAATTGGTAAAGAAGCCAGCAGAGCCTTCAAAAGAGATTACACCTGAATGTTTGGAATGAAAGAGCTACCCACATTCAAAGAAAAGTAAATGTGTACTACTCATTTGTCATTACCACTCCTCTACATGTATTTCGCAGCTTGGACATTTTATGGTTGCTGTATCATGCGTCTTATCCAACTCCATATGCTGCCTTTGTACTTTTGCTGGTATAAAATGATAGGGTGCTCTCCAACAGCAAGTTTAGAGCACTGGCACAGATGTAGTGTAAAAGCAAACTCAGTTATGCTGGTCTGAACACCTGGTGCATCTCCAGATATCCACAACTGACTGCACAACAACCAGGTGCACAATATCAGCTACACACCTGAGGTGTATCAGCTATAGAAAGTGGTAGACTGCAGCTGCTGCTGTCTCCTGTGGAAAAGAACGTGTGTTCATACCACAAATGCAGAATAATAGAGCGGAGCACAAAAGGGAAGAAAGCTGGTATAGTGTTCAGAGTGGGTTCCAGCTGAGTATGGGCAAACACAATGCACAGAAAAATTCATCAATTTCTCACTGATGAAATCCCCCAGGCTGACTCTTCATACATCAGATCAGTGGAAAACTTCATCAAACGCAGGAAGAGAGTCAGGTAGGTCTTGTCAGGATTTACAAAAGACACAGGCATACAGGTCATATCCAATACAGCATTGCCTCTGTCCGCTCCATTTATTTTTTGTAAGACTTTGTACAAAAAGGTGCAGCCAGAGTAATCCATTTCATGGGTTAAAATAGTGAATCTTTTCCAACCTACAATATTTTTTATTTCACATTGCCTTCAATCTCTGTATCTTCAATGTGCAGGGATAGTTGTCTGCCTTAAATCTCATGTACGTATGCATCATGACTTCTTCATAAAAGGACTGTAGAATGTTGAATAATATGTAAATTTTATGTTGTAATGAATTGGGTCCTAAGATCTTTAAAGGTCAGACACCTGATATAATACATCATGTTCTTTAATATCAACTACAAAATAACCGTAATAAATTTTACCACTACCATATCCTCACACGCTGTTACCCACAAAGAAGCACCAAAGGAAATGTGTCATTTGTCAAAACATGTAGGGAAACTGACGTGTGTACAAGTAATTTTGAAAGTATTGCTAAGGTTAGGCATAGTTATACAAGTTACAAGGTTGACTTTTGAGGGAAGTAACACATTGCCAACGAGCCCGTTGCTTAAATTCTCTAGGAGATTCATAATGCCACAAGGCTATTTCTTTTAAAGTCAACTCACATCTAATGAAATGCTTGTGAATTAAAACTAGCTAGAAGAAGCTAGGCACGTGATAAATTGAAATTATTGCTAATGATGTGGAGTAAACAAAACAGGAAACCATAACTAGTGAAACAGTTCATTTAGGCACAAATTCACTAAAGCCTTTAAGAGCACGCTTTAGGCCCAAAAGTTAAACATGTGTTTAAATACCTTACTAAACAGGAAAGCCATAGACATATGTTTCAATTTAAGCACATGCTTAAATGTTTAATAAAGAAGGTACTGAGCAGTTAGGTTCAATAGGCATTTCCTTAGCAGAAATAACTCCTAGCTATATTAATGCAATCAGGAGGAGAGGCGGACAAAAATGTGAAATACACACCAGAATTGTCATGCTGTGATGACTGGACCTGAGACGCTTTGGGCACACCACAGCATCAAAAAGGGTAGGACAAGCACAAAAAAGTATATGGCTTCCTGGCAAAGTTTGACAAAGGTAATACGTGAGCTAATTTACTGCTTCTTCACAGTCTGCACAGGTAGACAGCAAAGCCAAGGACAAGCGGTACATATACTCACTGCTTTCCTCTCTCGACCAATTTGTGCCTACCATTCCTTTCTTCAAAATGTGAAGGCAGTGAACCAGTTACAAGCTATGTGAGTGGCAAAATCACCAAACTGTACTTTATAGAAATAATAAAAAATAGGAAGTGTCCCTGACCTTCTCAAAGATAGCAAAAGGAAACTCAGGAATGTGGCAGGTCTTGTCAGCACAGGAAAAGATGTGTCCAACCAGAGGCGACACCACCAATAAGGCTTCGTCACTTAACTAAAGGGAACTTCTCATTAAGTCAATAACTGGTTTGTTGTTGTACTATGACCACCATGATGTGATGCAAACAATACACATTCCTGGTCTTCTGGTGTGCACCTCCTTGTATGACTGATCTTCCTCTCACTGACATAGGGTAGGATTGAGTAGGATTTTGCTTCAGTTTCACTCACTTAAATTTAGCCACATCCAATGTAGGTATCTACGTGAGAGCTGGGTGTCGAAGTTCCAATTACAGAAAGAGCTGGGGCTCAATTCCATGGCACGTGGGACAGTTTCTATGCCAACTGAGTCACTCTGAGCACCCTAGCAAACCTCACGCTGCTACTTTAGAAGGTGTCACCTGAAACGTAGCTGGGCACGTATGCATGGGGCATGAACGGGGCAACTGACTATACTGTGAGCTTTTAAACACCTACCTCACATATGGTTGTCTGCAATGTAGGCATATACATTTAGAGAAGGGAGTCTCAAGATGACTCCCACACTTCCTATTTCTTTGGTAAGACCTAGTTAGCCAAGACCAAATTGTGCATCACTTATAAATAATGGCCTCCAAACAGGCTGTCTGCTGCTGAGAATATCCACAACTGCACACCCCCGGTAGGGATGGCGAATGAATGGCTCAATTTCCGCCCTAATGTGCAACTGCTTCCTTGTTAACCACAAATGAAGTCCCAATGACCAGCTCTCGAACAGCTACACCTAGGAGGATTGAATGTGATGCTTGATTTTATGCACTTCTTTGTTATTGTCATTCAGAATGTGTTGTTATAGTCTATTCCTATGGAGTTACAGTCATGGTCAATGGCAGAAAAATAGTCCCAGAAGAGAAAGGCCCCTGAACAGAAGCCACAGAAGAGGTATCCCCTTTGGCCCTCTTGCAGCAGGAACAGATAGGCCTGAACAGAAACAGCATGAGAAACAGGGAAAATCAATGAGATTTCACAGGCTGTATATTGGGCAGATCATACTACCTACGTCACAAAAGTCTTTGGAAAATTACTGTTTAAGTCTGTGCAGCATTTTACAGGACATGAAATATGCGACTTGTTACTTCTATCCATATCTCCTATGTCACTGGTTCTTCCTTTGATACCAGCATATAATCGTCATGTATTGAAGACAGAAGAGACTCACCATTAGCATAAAACAGATGTATAATATAGGGTTAGCACCTGAAGAATATAATTTTAATTTCGCCATTTCATAAAGAAGCCTTAATTCATAAATGTTAATGACACTGGGGAGTAACAGTCTTTTCCCTGGAGAAAGATTAGACCTTATATTGTATATTCTTGGACAAAATTTCAACCTGGTTTTTATTATCATGTACATTTGATGACTTTTTTTAAAGTTGATTCCCTTCCACTTACGGAAAATATTTTCATTTACATGAAAATTTAGGATTTTAATATACATGACATAAACATAAATTTTTAACCACTAACATTTTTGTTATTTAATTCATTGCAGTTAGCTGTCAAAGAGTGTGTGTACACCACAAATTTTGTCACTCACTAGTGTTGTTTACCACAATGTGTGATGCACAATCTTTTAAAACAGTTTCCAACATTTTAAATTAATTCTAATATAGGTTTATCAGTTCCTTGTTATGGTGCAGAACTTATATTAAATTCTGTGATCCATAAAACCTTTTTTTGAATGACACATAGTTTAGTTTTTCATTTAGAGGCTATAAAAGTGTTCACAAAAGTTATGTTGGAAAAAAAATGATTGAAAGTGCTAAAACACTGTACAGAATATAAAATCCTTTCATAGACTTTTTATGACACATGAAACATGAGTCTTAAAGGTTTAATGTTACTGACTTTTATACAAGGCTTTTTAATTCTTGATTCCAGTTATGGTTCTGCAAATGAACTGTGACATTAAAAAGAATCAGGCTGGAACTGCCTTAGCTCTCTCTCTAGATGAGTTTCTCCTGGCCATGAAGGGTTCACATAATCTGCCCCACCCTGCCCACATCTGGTTAGCACTAACTTGCTTCAGCAGCAGCCAAGTGTAAATCCTGCACTGCATTAAATCTGCCTAACACATCGCATCCTACTCAAATTCGTCATTAAGGTTAGGTGGGCTTATAAATTATTAAGAAGGGTGAATTGTTACTTAATTTCCCTTTCTCTTAGTATTTAATAGTGTGCTACAACAATTGGGCATGTGATTTAATTGACTGAATACAGAACCAGCACTGATACATACTCCAAATAAAAAGAGACAAAATGAGTTATTCCATTATTTACATAGGGGCGAAGAAGCTCATGCTACTGGGACCAGTGGAGGAACAGGTTCTTACACCTTATAACACCTAAAGGAATCCAAGTATCCACTCACAGACCACTCTCCCAGATCAGCAGATTTTCCAGACTCTCCAAAGTAGTGTCACACATTTTCTGGGCCCTTCCATAGGTGGATCTATCACTAGATGACAATTGTACATGATATGGTCCTAGTCAAATGCAGACACAACCAGGCTGGAGGGGGTTCCCCAGCACACCAAGTGACCTGTGGTACATATACCAAATTAGGGACCACTAATGAGGGAGGAGCTGCAGTCTTAGCCTCCCTGAATCCGTCTCTGCACAGGTACTTTTGATAACACATTTTGCCTGGAGAAGCAGTTCCGCTCCAATGGCCCAAGGACTTAAGCAGGCATAAGAGTGACTGAACCTAAGTTTCATTTGACCTGGACATTTGTAGTTGCCTGCTTCAACAGCTGTACCCAAGCAAGTTGTCTATACAATCAACAGAAAGAAAAAGGGTGTGACTAACCCCTCCTGAAACAAGTATCTTACACCATTAGAAATGCCTGTTTCTCTCCGCTGAGCACACAAGCAGCTAGGACAACTAGGTCAGGTGTAGATATATATATTAGTACATAAGAGGCATCTCGGCCTTTGAGTCACTTCAACCTGACAACAGCCAGCTGAGAGATCAGTGCAGTAGCAGACTGTGCCCATGCGGTGCCTTGCAATTATTCCTCTTCTGCTATCAGCAGTAAGAGAAAACACCCATGATTGCATCCATAAACGTAAATAACACAGGATAGCACCAATTATTTAGCCCTGTAGGCAAAAGGCATGCCACTGTTTGTATCTATACAGCTAAAATCCTTTTGCTTCCAAACAAAATAGCCTTGTCTCTTACTGAGAAGAGCCCTTGGCTCATGCAGAACTCTCCCCAGCTATCAATAGAGGTAGAGACAGAAAGCTTGTTGGCATGGTTCCTTGCCTGCACAAGTGAACAAGATGGGTGATTCTGGACTGTGCTTAAGCCCAAGCCACAAATTTGTTTTGTTTACTTGTGCAGACACAGTCAAAGGCTGCAGGTGAAAAGACATAAGAAAACTCTTAAGTCCTACCTCCAATAACGTGTATTTAGTTCTCAATACAATTCCATACAACACAGAAGATTGATAAGATTGAATTTTTAAGGACAGGGACACCTTTTCACTGGTGTGCTTATTAAATGATGCTGCATACCTGGAAAACAGGCCATCACTGAATTGCTATGGTTTCTGTTGCTACAATACATTGAAATTCTGTTCATAGCCCAGGTTCATATAGGCTATGTACTAGACTATTTATGAAAAAGACTAAAGAAAGGGAACCTTTGATTCAGGTAAAGCACTGTTACACAATAGATTTTACAAGATTACATTCAAAATCCTGTTGTTTGGCTGCTAAGACTTAGAAAACACAAAAGTAATACCAAAAAAAAATTCATGTTTTCATATGTTTGTCAGAGAAGTAAACCTTGACTGCTGTTACTCAGGAAATGTGGATTAAAACACAGGTATTTCTGGCATTTTAACCTAATACTGCAGCAACCACTCTGTATTGCCTTTCCCACACATTACAAACCTAGTAAAGAAGCAAGAGGAGGAAAATGTCACAAATATTTCATTCAAATGTTTCTTTTTTTTGTCTAAGATGCCTTTTTGTGTGTGCGCCTATTTCTGCTATTCATGATTGTACTGTAAAATCTCTTTCAGTGTCTTCTGCAAAAATCAATTGGCAAACAGATTTTTACAACATTATTGGTTTCTATTAAAAATATATATGTAGTGCTAACTACCTCACAATAGGACAAAATGCATACACATCCAAGTGCAGGAGTTACCACCATCCTGCTGGTCCTTTGCCAGCCTTTAGCTTGCTTGTGCCTTTAGCTTGCTAGTTGATGCAATTGTAACATTATCAGTAGATGGTATGATTGGCTGGGACTCAGTACCAATTTACTTTGGGGCATGATGGAATCAAAATATCCATTGTAGATTCTTATGCTTACTTCATACCTCATTACAAAATTATTATTGCTGTAGCTATGCACACAACAAATTTCAGTATATGCCATATTATATGTTAGTGGAAGGGAAGCTCACTAGTCTCTACAGAGTTCAAAAGCCTCAATAAAGGTTTGCCAGCTTTTTTTTATTTTAATCCAATTACCAAGTGACAAAACCACTTACAGCAAAAGTTAGTAGTGCATGGTTGTGAAGCAGCAAGCTAGTCCATGACCACTGTGTCCAGCAAATGCTATGGGCAATATGATTCAGCTGCTGATGAAGAAAAATCCACTGCTGTTACCACAGTACATTGATCTATTCCGAACTAATTTTGTCATTCCAAGGTTTGCATTGGTTTCTCTTGATGATTTGGCAAGCCATTAAGTGTGGACGGAAAAATTTGTACATTGTATATCAACATTAGCCACCAAACTTTACTTTCATTTTGCTTTTTAATTTAGCTTTTGTCTAGAGAATGTGCTTGAGTTGTGTTTGTAGGAAGAAATATTATTTTTACAGTGTGAAGGAGAAGAAAAGAAAAATAACGTTGTAAAGTGTCATGAAAAGCTGTCTGCTACAAGGGCAATATTTCTCTCCTGACAGAAAAGTTCCATGTTCTTTTTCCAAAACCCCTCACTAAACTCAGAAACATTGATCCAGACATTTCTATTGCTTCCTTGCTCTACAGGTTGATTACGTACTTCATGAAAACTCAGAGCTGTTGTAACTTTTCAAACAAGAGAAAGCATACCGCTTACCCACACTGCAGCAGAACAGTATTTTAACTTGCCTTATAGCTTTCCCCACCCCCGCCCCCCATTTCCATTCACAGTCTTGGGACAGATTAAAATATTAAGCAACGTCAAGCTGTAATGTAATGTTAATACAAATTAAAAGTAATGCCTTGTTCTCAGATGTCTGTAAAAGCAACCTATTATTTTAGTAATTAGAAGAGTCCTTTTCACAAAGCACCACAAAAAGTGACAAAAATGGGCTGAAAGAACCAACGCCAAAATTTTGTTGTCATGGCTTGAATATCAGTTCTCTTTAAAAAGCATCAGACCAGGTTTAGTCCTTGGTGTAACTCTTCCACCTCATCACTTTCAGCTACTCAGCCTGTGCCCAGTTTCAAGTGCAGGTATACTGGAAAGGGGGGTATCTTCTCACAGTGGGTCATCTCACTATCTCAGGTACCCCCTTCCTCCTTGCTCTTTCTCCAGGACTTCCTCACTTCAACACAGCCTTTTGGAGCTTCTTTCTATAAATCAGTCATTTAGTCAGAGTGAACCCTTACTGCAAGCTGTCTTTTTCTTTTCTTTTTCTTTAATGCTGTTTTGAGAGATGACTGCTCAAGTGAAAAAACTATATTTTCTCAAGTGTTTTGAGGAAGAGAAGGTTAGAAATGAAAGTAGTATTTAGAGAGCATCACGGTCTGGGCAAATGTGTTTTACAAAAGAGGCAAGGGATTTTTTCATCCAAAAATCCAAAATACCAGAATCAAAATAGTTGTTGACTACAGTAGTAGCATAGAAAGCCATTGTAACCAACGGGACTGTGTGAGAGAGGCCGAAGTGGGACAAAAGAAGAGGACATTTTCTTAAGCTACTGTATTAAGGTAGTGACAAAGGATAGGAGGAAGAACGAAAAGACGCAGAACTACCAGATAGCAAACAAATTCTTTTGTTCTGAATGAAGAAATGTAACTCCTCGCCAAAATTTAGTAAAGGTGCCTAACCTGGATGAGTGTTGGAAAATAAACACAGAAGGAGTGCCACAGAGACGTAAAGAAGTACAGGAGAGAAGGTGCATTAGAGAAAACTAGGAATAACAACACTAGTAAGGAAAACAGAATTAGAGGGAGTGACATGAGTTGTTAAATCCGGCTTTCTGCTATCCTAGGTGTAGGTACTTGCTACTGGGAATATGGCTCCCATGCTTTCAGAATTCCCTTTTGTTCTGCGCTTCTTTCCTTGAAAATTTCTTTTACCTCTCACTTACGTTTTCTGCTTGTCCCTAAAATTCTTTTCAAGATATCTAATCTTTCCTGACAGATTAGGATATTTTCCTACATGTCTCCTCATGTTTTTTGCATACAAACTCCAATTTCTGTATTTTTAACTAAAGAAAATTCCAAGTCTCCTGTAGATTTGACTGCCTGAATCCACATGTAGCTGACTTCATCATCTTACTTGAAACTATTCAAGTTCATTTTTTTTAAATTAAGATACCCAGCTACAGATATACTTCAGCTTTTCCTTCCATTAAATTCAAATTGAATCAAATTGTGATTGCTTGATTCATGACCAGCTTTTCTATGATGTTTTTATTTTTTACTGAAACTAGCACTATCTCTTAGTTCAGCTGGTGAAAAAAGAAGTATGTTAGTACAGAAGTAAGTATCTAAATCCAATATTACAGATATGAAAGTGGGATCTCATGCTCAGATAAATATATGTTGGACATTACTAATAGCACTGTTGCAGTCATGATCTGGTTTTCTAATATAATTATTAGTCTAACTAGTATGGCTGGAAAAAAATGGATAAGCTTCTGGACTCCTGAGCTGTAGAATGGAGAGAACAAAACTGAAACATTGCTGAGACACTGATGGATGCATATCCCGAATAGTACATGTAGTTCTGGACCCTGGTGTCAAAAAGGATGTAGTAGCCCTAAAAAAAGAGAATGACAAAGATAAGGTATAGAATGGTTCCCATGCAAAGAACAGCTAAATAAACTAGGATCCTTCAGCAGTGAAAAGATACGCAACAGGGTCTATAAACCCTGAGTGGAATAGAGAAATAAAGCAGTCCCACATCGTTGTTCTTAATAAAAGATGGAAAGAGTCTTACGTGAAATTAGCGGATCCCATTGTCAAAGGACATTTTTTTCTCGTAATTCATAGTTAAACTGCACAACACTTAACCACAAGAACTTTGTGGATGCTTAATGGTTACATGGGTTCGAAAAGCAAATGGGCAAACTTATGAAGAAAAAAAATCAAAGTCTATAAAAACATGACCGTTAAGTCCAAAAGTCCCTGAGGTGCAAATCACTGAAAGGTGTGCTGGGCATGTATTACCGCATGTACTTCTCTAGGTACTTGCCATTGGCTGGGTGGGAACTGGGCTACTGGGATTTCTGCTTCAGTGTGATACAGCCATTCTTACATTGCTATTAGCACTACTCAATTTTAGTACAACTTGGCTTCAGTGTATATTGAGAAAAAATAGTAACCTGTAATGACTGAACTTCTGATAGTTTCCTTCTCTCTTACTGCAACAGAGGATTACACACAATTCAAAGCAGAAGTAGTCAACATGGATTCACCAAGGGAAGATCATGCTTGACCTACCTGATAGCCTTCTACGATGGTGTGACTGGCAGAGCAGTGGATGTTGTCTGTCTTGACTTCAGTAAGGCATTCGACACTGTCTCCCATAGCATCCTCACAGACAAGCTAAGGAACTCTGGGTTAGATGAGAGGACAGTGAGGGGGATTGAGAACTGGCTCAACAACAGAACTCAGAGGGTCATGATCAATGGAGCAAAGTCTGGATGGAGGCCTGTCACTAGTGGTGTTCCCCAGGGGTCTGTGCTGGCTCCAGTCCTCTTCAACATATTCATCAGTGACCTGGATGATGGGACAGAGTGTAACCTCAGCAAGTTTGCAGGTGACACCAAGCTGGGAGGAGCGGCTGATACACCAGAAGGCTGCGCTGCCATCCAACGAGACCTGGACAGGCTGGAGAGCTGGGCCGGGGAAACCTGATGAAATTCAACAAGAGCAAGTGCAAGGTCCTGCACCTGGGGAGGAACAACCCCATGCACCAGTACAGGCTGGGGGCTGGCCTGCTGGAAAGCGGCTCTGTTGAGAAGGACCCGGGAGTGCTGGTGGACAACAAGCTAACCATGAGCCAGCAATGTGCCCTTGTGGCCAGGAAGGCCAATGGTATCCTGGGGTGCATTAAAAGCAGTGTGGCCAGCAGGTCGAGAGAGGTTATCCTCCCACTCTTCTCAGCCCTAGTGAGACCACATTTGGAGTACTGTGTCCAGTTTTGGGCCCCCCAGTTGAAGACGGATGTGGAACTCCTTGAGCAAGTCCAGCAGAGAGCTACCAAGGTGATCAGGGGACAGGAGCATCTCCCTTATGATGAAAGGCTGAGAGACCTGGGTCTGTTCAGCCTGGAGAAGAGAAGACTGAGGGGGGATTTCATAAATACCTATAAATATCTAAAGGGTGGGTGTCAGGACGATGGGACCGGGCTCTTTTCAATAGTGCCCAATGACAGGACAAGGGGCAATGGCACAAGTTGGAACATAGGGAGTTCTACTTAAACATGAGAAAAAACTTCTTTCCTGTGAGGGTGCCAGAGCAGTGGAACAGGCTGCCCAGGTTGGTTGTGGAGTCTCCTTCCCTGGAGACATTCAAAACCTGCCTGGACGTGGTCCTGTGCCCCTTGCCCTAGGTGTCCCTGCTCAAGCAGGGGGGTTGGACAAGATGATCTCCAGAGGTCCCTTCCAACCCCTACCGTTCTGTGATTCTGTGAAATCTGTTTATAGCCGACTCCTAGCCCTACACCAGAACTTCCCTTACCTTTCTTTTTTATTGTTTTGGACCAGATTCTCTCTTTTCCCTGGAAGCCCTCTCTCCAGGGATCTGTGAAGACATAAGCTTCATGTGGGAGGCTGAACCAAAAGGGTCACAGCTGTAGGAGCCAGCTAACAGAGGCAAGTAATTTCCTTCCCTTGACACTACACCATTTACTATGCCTCCTCAATATTAATCTTTTTCTAGATGGTATTTTAACCTACACGTATAATTTTAAATGCAGAAAAAAAATGTACAAAAATATTTTTAAATATGGAGCCTGTGAAAAGCTGCCATTGACTAGTGAGATTTGAATCATGTCCATGGTGTCGATCTATTCTGCCTGCAAAGGGAACTAAATTAATGTCAAAGTCTCCTGGCCAATACGTACCTACATCCACAAAATGGAAAGCATCTTGATTCTTGCAATAGTGGCACTGAGCTGACTAAAATAATATCCTTTTCACTGCCATTATACTAACACAATATAATTGGGGAATTGCTGGAGTCCCTATATTTAATTTTAGTGCCTTGGCAAATGATCCTAATAGCCTAATGGCTAGATGCTGCTGTTGCTAATGCTGTTCAATTGACTAGGTTTCAAAGTGTATCAATGAGTCTTTTAAGTATCCACTAGAGCTGTAAGGTTTCAGATTACAGCTCTTAAACTATATGTGATCTCTAATGAAAAAAGGAGGAAAAAAAAGGAATTGATAAAGCAAGCTAAGGCAGCAAAGTCAGCAAAAATTGCACAGGCGATCTAACTTCACGCTGTAACTGGGTGAACACATAAATTACATTTGGTCAGTAAATAATACATCTGGGATAGTAAGCAACAATGCAAATAATAATCCATTTTTAAATAATTAAATCTTAGCTTGTCCTCATTTGGTCACAATGATAATTTTTTTATCAAACTATAAGTATAATCATGGGATTTATAAAAAAATTTCCTTGTAGTTTTTATGAAAATTAATGCATATCCAGTATTGATCCTGATTTGTGCATGTTAAAACAAGTCTCCTTGGGTAAAATATTCCTAAAGTCAATAATAAGCTGTAATCTCATGTGACACTAATAAAATAACACAAATGACAATTCATTTTTGTTTACTTGTCTCCTCTTTAATAGATTGATAAATTTTGTTAAAAAAAAAAGAAAACTAGATCTTGGTGCATAGTAGGCATATTTCTAAAACAGTTCTGATTGATTTTTGGAGTCATTTTTGAAGAAACAATCAATCTCTAGAATTCTTTCCTGAAACATTTTAATGGCTGTTGATATATGTTGTGCATATCACAAACACCCAAAACGCAGTGCTGAAGGTCTTAATCCAGCAAAGACTTTACACTTGCTTCCCCCAAGCATTTGCTTCCTCCAAACGTACAAGTAGCTCTGCTGAACTCAGTGAGGCGCAGCTGATATCACAGATTTTTAAGTTAAGCATATGTGTTTGCAGATTCTAGCCTAAAAGAAGCTGAGATGTTACAGAAAACAATTCTGCCATATTCAGAGTTTATCTGTGTGCAAAGCCAGCTGTATTTATTTTAAATTTCTCCAAATTAAGATCACAGTTAAATTAACCCACTTCTTCAAGTAGCTGTGTTTTGCAGCCTTTTGGAAAGAGAATAGGAAATGGCGAAAGTGCTGTCACAGTAGTGCTAAGAGCTGCATGTATTTACTGAGACAAACAGAACAACCTTGAAACTATTATTCTGCCAAAGACAATATTGCATCTCCTCAGTTATGGGAGAGGGAGAGAAAAGATAACTTAATTTACTCCACCTGTACAAACTGCTAAGAGGAAGTAGGGTTTCAAGGTGCTGAGACGCTTTTGAATTTTGTTGGTTAGGTCAAGTATTTTCACAACAGCAATCTCAGTAGTCTCAGCTGATATTTTGGTCTTCATAGAACAGAGCTAAGAGCTCAGTAAATGGTAAAAAAAATTAAGTCTGAATGGGGAAATGGTACCAACCTCTTTTCAGAGCAGAGGTTGATCTGGAACAGTATGCACCACATGCATGTGGAAGAGTAGTTCTGCAAGCAGCAGAACCAAAATTCTGTATTTGGGCTACAAGGTAGAGCTCCCATGGCAGCAGTCTGCCTTCTAAGAGGGAAAAGTCCGCACTGAAACTGAAAAGTTCAGCTTCCTGCACTGGAAACCTACTGTTCCTCACCTGGATGTAAATGTTTCTTGGCCAGGGAACAGTCTCCATACATAACCATGGTGACATAACCCTGATTTTTTTAGAGAAAAAGGATTAAAAAGCATTTACTGGGACAGACTGTAAAGCACCGTTGAGCTTAGTAGAAATGTTCACAGACCTGACCTATGGATAAACTTGCTACCCTTTTGCGCTGACCACTGTCCAGACACCCAGTTTCCTACAACATTGTATTTGGGTTGTCTTTATGCAACAGCTCCTGAGATTTAGAAGTGACTAAGCAGTACTAAACAGAAAACAAGAAAAACAAAGCAAAGCTATTCCCTTTTCTAAACAGGGTCTCCATTTTCTTTTTTTTTTTATTTTTATTTTAAACATATATTTTCTAAGAAAAATCCCTGCCTTCATACGTTTTCTAAAGCAGAAGGAATACTGTCAATGCCTGGCAATTTTTTATTAAAAAGTAGCAATTGCTACAAATAAACAAATCCATAACAAATTCATAGTGCTGCCATTTTTTAGTGTAGTGCTTCGGAAATAATCTAAGAAATTATTTTTAATTAAGAAAAGCAAAGGAAAATGTTTTATGTGTAAACCATATAAATTTAACAAATTACCATCAAAATTCCAGTTTAAACCCATTAAGTTCTCTGGCTAAACACATTTTTGGTGTTGCTCCTCCGTCGTGAACTGATCTATTCCAGAGACTGATTAACGTATATGCTTTCTGATATCCGTAGGTATGCATTGACTGAAATATCTTCCTACCTCTTCCTGATTCAATTTAAGGAAGCAGATTACTTGAGTTAACATTACCTATTGAGTCCTTTGCTTTGTTTTTTCCTTAAACAGCCCCGCTTCTAGTTCTGAGCTCCTGGAAATTCCACCTGGCTCTCCACCATTCATTAAAACAAACACTGCCTATTTTATTATTAGCAGTCCTGCCATCTCTCCACTGAAACAAAAGGGTAGATTGTCTGCTGCAGGAGACACCTGGAAGGTGCACAAAGTACAAAGGCCAGAATTCAAAGGAGTTCCCAGTGTATTCAACAAGCAATTACTTCTGCTTGTGATGGGAGACTGTCAGCTTCAAACACAAGGCATTCTTTGGAAAGATTAGTCCAAATTACATTTTATTACATTGGCCTGCTTGGACGGCCTGAACTTCATCTCGTTCTTATTCTAATGGAATTCAATCAAGGGTATTAATATATTGTTTATGACATGTTTGGAGTTCTTGTGTTATCAGCATACATTCATGAGAGGAGCTTCAAACAGTATCAGATAACAGTGAGCTGGATGTTGGATGTTGTACAGCACAGGGGATTTTATCATCTTGTTGAACCAGTGGCAGTGATTAAATTAAACTGTCTGAACAAAGCTTTTGCATGTCAGGCTGTTGAATGGCAAAATGAAAGAGTGACACACTTCAAAGATCAAGGAGAGAGAGAACTGGAAAACCATACTTACGTAACTCCTTGTTTAATATATTGAATAGCTGAACCATTGGCTGCCTGGGCTTTTACTAGCAAATAATCAGAACAAAATATTTTATGCATTCTAGCATAAATTCACTACATGTGAATGCCAAGGTACATACAAAGTTCTCAAATCGTTGTTACCTCTCTCATCCTGGTGAGCACCACACTGAATCTTACTAGCTTTTCCCTGCCATACTTCTGAAAATCTTCCAGAAATTGTGATTTATACTGATTTGTCTTACAGCTTAATTTTCATATTTGTGAGGTCCAAAGGCATAACTCTTACATCTTTTCTATACTGGGTAATACACGCATTCATAATTTCATAGACACTAGTAGGCCTGGGGGAATAAAAAGGGTTCATAATAGCAAGGGCTAAAATATCCAGCCCCCAAACTCTTGAAATGCAAGAAGGTTAACAATTTTCATTACCTTTGAATATCAAATGAAGAAAAAAAAAAACCACCAACAAAAAAGTGCTCATATGGAAAGACTGGTTGGAAGAAAAGGAAATTCAAAACAAATTAATGACCTATGTGCCATCCTTTCAGAGAGTCTGGTTTCTGAAAATAACTACTTTAGGCAAATTTCATTTGGATACATGAGAGTTTTTTGTGTGTGCAGCATGATTTACAGTACAGCGTACAACTTGCTGATATTTTTGGTATGAACTCAGACACCTTCCTTCTACCAAATCTTATGTAAACAAATATTGCTACCATTTAATCTATTACACTGCAATCTCCATAAAAAATGGCTTTCTTCTAAAATCCCAAATAAGAGAGTCCTAGATGTAAAATAAATAGGCTGAACCAAAAAGCAATTTCTGTTACAAGGTTTAGCTGAATCTGCACTGAGGATGGATTATTGGCTAGGTATTCATTTTTTTAATATTCACTACTAGCATAAGTCAAATTTTAAGAAAAACCAGAACGATTTTCTTTCATTCTATGCAGAACCCAGAATAGGTCTTGACCTTGTTCAGGGTGTTAACATAATATGAATTATAATTTCTTATCAATAATAATTTCATCCCTTTACTTTGCACATTTAAACATGCCTTAGTATGCTTTCTGCATAAATAAATAAATTTCCTTTATTTATACAGCATGATTAATTTGTTTTCATGTGCAAAAATGAAAGCATCCTTATTTTTCTCAGAGCTGTGACTTAAAAACCATCTTCCTGAAAATGTGTAGGGTTTTTATTTGATAGTACTGTTCTGCCTTCTTGTAGAGCCATAGTGCAATGACATCCATTAACATTCAAAACTGGAGAATGCTTTCAAATTCAAATCCACTTGAGATGGTACAGTAGCAGAAATGGAGCCTGAGGGAAAGAATTTTGAGAATAAACAGGACCGACCCATTAGAATATTCCACTGTGTATATCAGTTTTTATAATTGGTGGTACATATGTGTGCACGCATGTTTGTATTTCATTGTAGCTCTATGAATAAATCAAGATTTAATATTTATGGCAACCAGGCTAATTATTAGATGTTTCAGTGCACTACAGCCTTTACGCAATCATACAAAGTCATCTAATTATCTGGTGGATATTTAAGCATATATATGTGTGTGTGCTTATTTAAGAAAAAATACACGATAACTATCTGCTTATGTTAGACATTTCAAGAATTTCAGCCTATGATTTACCATATGTATAAATCTTACTTTTTGTAATCTTCCTGGTTTCATCATTAAATAGCCCTGTGTATGAGAGAACTTAATAGCCAAGTAGCCAAATAACATGACATATTGTACTTGCTTAGAAAATGAAATTGTTTCATTTCTTTGCAAAAAATAAATATTAAGCGTTCACTACTTATGGAGCATGGCAAATCTAACCAAAATAATGTAACCATTTTACTAAATAATAAGGGTTTTTTACTATTTTTCCAAGCTATATTTCAATTTCATTTTTTAAATAATTATACCTAAAATAAGTATAAAAATGCTGGCTTTAGTATCATGCGTGTTTCTAAAGTCTGCTGGGATGAACAGCCTTACAGTGGAAGGAGTTCAAGAAGCTCTTCTCTTTCATTTCAGTTCTGCAACGAGAGAAGGCCAAAAACCAGGTCTTATTATTCATGCACATATTCATGTAAGACAAGGAGAATGTGACCGGGGTTGTATATTGAGTTACTATGTCCTTCTGTGTTGTATTTTTTTTTCCAATCTGTAGAGTAGAACACAGGTGACATGTATTTTTTTATTGTGTGGACACGTATGTATACATGCACTCTGCCCTGGGGTTTTATTCTTTTGCTTGCCTAATATAGGTGTAATTCACTAGCAAGTAGGGGGAAATCATCGAACAACCATCAGATGATAATAATAGTGGAGAATTTCCTCTGGTGTCTTTTAATTACTATGTGATTTACTGACACTTTCCAAATCAGATAACTTTCAGATATTTGCAGTATAAGGTCCTCAGCCTGTGAACATTTATACATGTGACCAGTTCCACTGCACTCAGCAAAAACACTACATTAATAATGGCAGTTGTGTCTCTGACAATGGAATTCATCTGATCAATAACAAAAGGCTGTGTCTAATCTAGATAATTAGCAGATTAATATAGTTTGATTTATACATACCAGTAGTCTAAAACAGACTGTGCCCCAAAAATCCCTCTCTCCACCACCAAACAAACACGCCTAAGGCAACTAGCTCAGTTGTAGACCTCATGGTGGCACATGTGAAGTTAGACAAGGTGAATCTCCAACCTAAATATCTGCGAAGTCAAGTTCTAGCAAGAGGGGAAGAAGTCTCCATCCCAAACTATTCAAGGGAATTCTTCTCTAACTCATAAGAGGAAAATAAATATATTCAAGAGGGGATTGTAAGCCAAAGCAGGAATAAGATGAACACTTTCATGAGCTATATAGGTATGAAAGAATCCACTAATACTCTTTGAGCCATTTGTTCCTTATCATCATCCTTTCTTAAATAGTTCACTTCAAATAATAGTAGTTTATTAATTATATTCTTAACAGCAAAATTCATATTTGTTTTCCTGTAGATATAAAATAGAAACAGTGTTGTGCTTCAGTGGTACTACTTACCATGGAAATCTTTTCATTTCAGGGAAAACGACATTTGGGCTTCATTCCTTGTATTACTAAGGACTTCCAGACCCTGGAGACAGTCTGGGGAAAGCTGCCTGTGCATTCCTTTCCTTACCATGTTATTCCATATGAATTCATGCAGACACAGGCTTAAAGACTCCCATACTTTCTATGTGCTAATTCATGAAAGTACTTCAAACTCTTATCGAAACAGCAGAGTCCTGTTTGTCTAGTAAAAGCCTCATTTAGAAGAGCACTCTGCAGCATGACTTTCTGCAGCTAAAGGACACATTACTTCAACTAGAATGCCTGAGGAGTCCTTTCCCATTCCTAACATCTAGGAATGTATTAATTATTCTTAAACATGGCTATTAGCAGCGTTAGCACATCAATATAAAGCAAAGAAAAAGGCAATTTAAAGTGTGCAAAAGGAGCAAGGCAATATTTTACTGTCTAAACTATATGCTTGTGTTAATACTTGTGGTCAGAATCCATCATCATGCATCAATGCATGCCAGGTCGTATAGGAAGGAAGCACTGCTCTAACTGGCAGCCATAGCATGGATCAAAAGACCAGAGTGATATGCTAATTTGGTTTAAGATGAATAAGCATGTCAGCCACAGCATTTTATGTAAAACAGAACTTGTGAAGTTTTACAATCAGGTAGACACCAGAAAGGAATTACAATAATCCACCTTGGAGGTGACAGAAGTACTATATGGATTAGCATTTCAGCTGTGGCCTGAGAAAATATTATCCTCAACCTAGCAACAGCAAGCACATAAACGAGTAAAAAGTGTAGTGAGGATGGCATGTAAACGACCACTAAAGAACACAAAGAGTAAGATGACTACGATTATCTCTGGCAAGGGATACAGGGAAAAATGTGGCTACAAAGAACACGAGGAATCCATTGAAGTACTTATATGTGGCTTTTATCTCCATAGTATCTGAAACACCTTTGTACCTTTATCTGAAGGCCCTTATTCATCAATGCATTTAAACTGGCAATTTGAGGTACTTCCAGGAGAGCTGGAAAACTCTAGCCAGTGCCTAGTAAGAGAGAGGGTGACTCCTACTACTCGAAGCGCAGGGCTGTGAGAGATGTTATCTCCCGAAATGCTCCTGAATGCCTAGGCAGTGGCCCCAAAAGGACTTATTCCCCTTACCTTTGCTCCTGACATGAATAATGAGGGTTTTTTCTTTTTTTCTATATAGTTCAACACTGTGTTCTTGCCTCTTGCATAAAGACTCCCGTCTACAAAAGGAGATGTAGCAAAATCACTGGTGTACGTCATGGCTGCCTACTTAAAAATGGGAAGTCACACTGAGAGCGTAGTAAGTCAGTGAATTTGGATGTGAAGTGGCTACGAATAAGCTTACAGAAGCAATTAAAATATTTGTTTAACATTCCATCTTAAACATTTGCACTCTAGGAAACACTTGTACAAGCCTGGCAGCGTTGGTTAGGCCTCCAGCTTCTAGTGAGAGAAATGGTACTCTGTGCTGCTTACAGGGCGATTATTCTGGACATGACTTTAAAAGCCGAAGCTTGTTAAATGTATATACAGAACATTCCTGTGCTTTGCTTTGTATGAACAAGGATTTGCCGAGTGCCGATGTACCAAATAATATTCCCTCAGGGAATTATGTCGGACATGGTGGGAGTCTAATTTAAACCATTATAGGAATATAACATATAAAATACAAATATTATGCATTTTGATAAATATGGATATAATTTCTTTTTGCTTCACTGCGATAGGTTACACCTGGACAGGTGTTTTATGGGGACATTCCTCATGAAACTGATTATCCTTATTCTATTGAATGCCAACAAGCATTTTAATTGAGAAAATATTATCGTGCATTCAGTGTCAAGTAGTTTAATGGTGTTTAACCAGGTGCTAAATAAGTGTCAAACACTAAGCTCCACACTTCTAATACGTATGTTGCAAAATAAAGATTAAGCAGGTATATTTCACATGTGCATAACCAGGCGTAATTCTTGTACTAAGTAGCAAATGGATAAATAAATAAGGCTTAAGTGTACAGGATCTAAATATGTGGAGTTAGATGCACAGCTTTACTAACACATGAAAAGAATTTTATAGGAAATATGCAATGCAAACCCCACCAAAGTAGCATGCACAGCTGCAATGGCATTCCGTATATTCCTGCAAATTTTATGCTTTATATTAATTTACAACAATGAGTGGTTTGATAAGTAAATCAGTGTGAGAGCTGTATAAGCTTCATTACACAGCCACATATTTTTACTGTCGCTGTCTTTGTCAGTCCTCTGTCTTGCTACTCTTTGTGTCAGTTTTGAAATGGGCTTGTGAACTTTTTCAGAACTTCTTCAGAAGCTGGATTACATTAAAATAACTTTTATCACTCCCCCTTTTTCTTCTTGATTCAGATAATGAAGCATTATAAATGTCCTTACCTTTCTGTCTGACTCAGAGCAGCACTAACAGAATGTTTTCCCTCATATTTTTGTAGTTCAGGATGCTTTAAATGTCGCTAGGCTGTATAGGAGCTGCTTAAACTTCTCACTCTCCAAAGAATTACTCTTACTTTCCAAAAACACTCTGGACAATTGAAAAACGTCATAGTCCCGGCTACCACTTACGCAGCCTGCTTCTTGGGAGGTTTGTAGTCTGAGCATATGTTTAGCTTGTTCATAGGCAAAACATTTGGACTACTCCAATGCCTATGAGAAAATATTTAGTTTGCGATAGATTTGGGCTATGCTACTGTAAGGGAAAAATAAACAAATAACAAATAAGTATATCTTTCAAGGCCTATTTTTATAGTTTCCTCTAGACAAAAGAATCAACCAGGTGCTTGCAACAGTGCCATCTGGTGACTCCCGGAGACTCAGCGCTAATAACAGGATTCATTTTCAACAGTTTTAAGTTTTTAGCATAAAAGATACCCAAAATAATGAGGAACGTCTTCATTCGCATTTTAACTGGTAAGAAACAAATGTATTTCCATCTTGGATATTAGTCTGGGGTCAGGGAAGTGCTCTGAGTACCTTCTGTATTTACAAACAGCAGTCAAAAGTGTAAGACACAAAATTATAGAAAATAAAAATATTAAAATATTACATCATATGTTACATACATGCATACTTGGAAATACAAAGGAGCTATTCACGTAAAGTTAAGAAAAACAGTGGGAATGAAGGAAAACTTAAGCAAAAGATCTTTAGCCTAGTGCTGTGTACTTCAAAATGTGGAGAAGTAAGATAAATCTTGAATTAGCACTAATATTGCACCATTCTTTCAAAAGGGGAACTGTGAAGACCCAGGTAACTTAAGGCCAGTAAGCATCACAGAAAAACCAGGCAAAATTAATGGAAAAGCTAATAAGCTGATATGGGATTCAATTAATACAAAATTAAAGGAATGAATGTAATTAACGATGGTCAACATGGTTTTGTAGGAAATAGGTCTTGGTAAATAAAACTTACTTCATTTATTGATGGGATGATTAATTTGGTTTAAAAACGTAACTGCATACTTTTGGACTTTTGTAGGGAGTTTTGACTTCAGAAAGCCTGACAACCTTTTTTTTTTTTTTTTTTTTTAATGGCCTAAACGATCTCAGTAAAAAACACTTTCACAGGATTCAGAAATGGCTAAATCTTCCAAAGCTCAGTTTCCCAAAGCAAAAACATTGTTGAGACTTGATTTAAATAAGGACAGGACATACACATGAGCACAGGGCTATGGCCATATTATATAAAGCAAGAGGATATACAAGCAGGAGCACCCATCCTGATTTTAGCAGGGTGCTGCAAGGTTCAGTACCTGACCTAATACTTTGTCATTGATAACCTGGAACTAAATGAAAAAAGTATTGCCAACATGTAGATTACACAAAAGCTGGCAGAGCGGTAAATGTAAAGACAAGAAAAAGAGGGATTTTGAACTGTTCAGTTAGGTGGGCCAATTCAAATGAGATCCATTTTAATGCAAACACATGAAGAGCTAAACGACTGGGAACAAGTTGGGCTATACTTCAGAAGTGGAGGACTATGTTCTGCAACACAGTAACTCCAGAAAGGATTTACGGAGTCACTGAGAACGAATAATTCAAAGGGAACCTTAAGTGTGATACTGCAGCAAAACAGTGACTCAGGCAGAACGATGTTATCTCCACACAGAGCACAGGCAAGATCCCTATCAGACAGAAGGGAAGGCAAAAAACCAGACAGGCTGCAGAGAAGACCAGGATGAGCACTGGAGAGAAGAAGAAAAATGCTTCACAGAAAGGAAAATCCTTTCAGCTTATCAAAAAGAAGATAGAGTGGTGACTTGATTATAATAGCTCCCTGAGGAGAAAATCCCACAGACTAAAGGGTTCTTTAGTTAAGAAGGAAAAAGCATAACAAGCAGCTGTGTACTGAGCTAAAGCCAGAAAAATTAAAACAAGAAATAAGGCACGCAGAGTTTAATAGTGGAGATGATTAACTATGGAACAGACCAACAAAGGAAGCAGTGGATCCACTATCTCTATTAATGTCTTCAACTCAAGAATAAATGTCTTTTTGGATATGCTTTATCTAAACACGAGTTATTGAACTCAGTAGAGAAGCTGTTGGGTGAAATTCAAAGGCTTGTGAAATACAGGAAGTCAGAGTAGATGATCTAATGGGAATATTTGCAAAGACTAATCTTAGCCTCAGGATATTAGTCTCCTTGGGTTACCTCTCCAGTCAATAGTTTCCTTTAGACAGCAATTCAGAGACGAAGAATAACTTCAGTGCTCAGATTTGCCCCTCTCGCCGTTGACTGCAAACAGTTTTAAGGATAGTTGAAATCATCTGGGTTTTTCACTAAAATGCCACCACCCTAAAGTATAAAATTACAGTATTATTAAATACTTGGGGAAGGGCTTAGCGGGTGAACTGCAGGGAGGACTGGGACAGAGGTGGGGACAGCTCTCTTTTCACTAATTAACCCTTGATAACCTAATCTGATTATGCTGGGAGCTACAGTTTGTCCCTGAGAGATAATCACCTACGGCAAGAGGCTGGAGATTAACACGGCACTTTTCCCCCACAAAAAATATCCTACTTCAGGAAATCTCCATCCTTCCTCCATTCCCCTCTCATTTTGGAGACCACAGACAAGCAACAGGTCCAGAAACATATTTGGTGGACAGAAAGGAGCTCCTGGCCAGAGGGCAGGTGGGAGAATTCTGCTCTACTTTCTTTTTTCACTACTGGAAATGGTAGGACTTGTCTTAATTCTTACCTGATCTACCACATCTAATAAATGTGGCTATTTATTTTGTATTTATTTTAAACTGTGAAGCTGCTATGGTATTGGTACATCCATTGGTATATCCTCACCAGGGAGGCATATCTTCCTACATTACAGTTAGTCTATGTGCCACCCTAATCTCAATTGTGCCTTGTCTTAAACATTGCAGGTTGCTGACTAACTGCCAGAAAGTACATAAACACCAAAAGGGAAAAGCTAAAGTGGTTACGAACTAAACAGGGTTGCAGTACTTACTTTGGTGCAGTTTCTGAGACAGTTAGTGTAAATTTTATTATTCTGAATGAAAGAAAAAAGATGCCACTACAGATTTGCTGTGCTGAAAACTCTCTCTGTTGTGGCTATTTTACCACTGGTATTTCCCATTTGAGTAAAAGTTAAATGCATACACCACAAAATGTTAAGTGCTTAAACCTCAGTTCTCTCTTTTGTGAGCCAAAGTCCTGCAATCAATAGCATGCTTTTTTATTCTTCATTCTAGTTTTAAAATGTTTTCAGAAACAAATCAAAAGGTTAGACTGCACCAATCCTTCATTAAACTGGGAATTGATCCTAAAATACTCCTTATTAGAATCCATGCAAAACTAACAGAGGGGTATTTTACAAAGCTGCAGCAGTGGTTGCAAATGTTTGTCTGCCATCTAGTGGAATATGCAACAGTTTTCAGTAATATTTAGCCTCCTGTTTTGTCTTTTACAAATATTGGAAGTTCTTAAAAATATTCACAGAAGCAAGCATGAAAAGCATGAAGGATAACAGTACCCTCCTCACAAAATTTTTAAACAACAAACTTTAATTGTTGCAAAGACAAAATTGTCACCTTTGTGGATACAAAGGTCTGTAACACGTATCAGGTTGTGTCAGCTGATTATCACAGAAGCTGGATAGTAAGAGAGGAATATGTTGAGAACAGGGCAAAATTCTGTTTTTTCTTCTGCCTGAGATTTTTTCCTAGAGGTTATTTTGCCAAACCTAAACCTATAAACAGACACCAAATGTGACTTGGATACCTAGTACTTGACAGAGCACAGGACAGTAGTAATAAAAAGCAAATAGAAGTTGTGTTTTTGAAGAATGAAGGATATCCCTGATATTTATGTGCTATCTCTGCACACAAGATTGGCATATATATATGCACCAATGCATTGGATACCTACACTGCACACTGTAACACTCTAAAGATATTTTAGGGATATATAAATACAGAAGTTTGCACACTAGGACACAAAGCAGATTTGGCCATGAAGAATATCATGCGACTCCAGTGCCTCTGACAGTTATGCACATATTAGGACCAATCAAAATAATTCTATCAACCAAAAATGTTTCCAGGAAAAAATGAGTTGCCAAGAAAACCCTTTATTGACTAGTGTCTGATTGTCTTGGGGAAATATTGTAGAAATTACTGCTGAAAAATTGGAAAACATTGAAGCCTGACCTCCTCTAATAAAAATTAAAACTGAGGGGAGGGGAGAGAGGAAAATGGTGAATTGTGGCAGATGTAGTAGGCAGAAAACCCAGCTTGCAAAAGAGAAATGGGAGCACCAGACATAGAATGACAAATTATGATAACACTATACTGATGAAAATCTTTGGAGCTTTAGTAAAATTATTTTCATTTTTTAATTATTGCAATTTTAAAATATTTTGATGAAGGAAAATAACCTATTTTAACCAGAGTGCCCTCCCATGGGAAAGCTGAAGGATCTACCCAAACAAAATCAGGTCTTTATGTCACAGTTAAAATGAACAATGCCCATATCCACTATTGGTTCATGTCCCCTATTGCTATTTCACTAACTTCAAAAAAACTTTACAGGGTACAAGTCAACACTGGATTTGGCCCAACACATCTAAAAATGGAACATTGCTGCAAAGTCATCTTTCCAGATATCCGGATCAGACAGACAGCCACTGATTGACAACAACTGTCAGCTTTATTACCAATGTCATTCTTAACAGTGAAATACATAGCCCAAGATACCACGCTAAAAATACAGGCCAGATTATCAATCTGTGTACGTGCCATAGATACTTCTCTGCCTTCACTCTGAGTGTGGTCGTCACAGCACGTAGGAATAAATAGCTGTGCATGTACCTTGCTGAGTTGTTCCTGTGCCTGAGACTGGTTTCGCCTGAACAGTGAAGTTAAACAAAACATTAATTTTTGAATCAGAAAAGCACTTGATTTGAAAGAGACTGAGTTTTACTTTAGCCTGAATCCCTGCTGTGTGGTGTTTAGCTCCCTGCCAGGTTAAACCACAATGATCCTATACAATTCAGACTGTACCTTGAATTCTCCCTAAGAGAATAGTGAGGCTTCTCTTTACATCTCCTAGGAAATGTTTGTCCAGATACTTTTGTTTGCATCTTTACTTCAAAACATCCAAGACCAGTGTATCATTCGTCTTTAAATTCCTCATTAAACGTTATGTATGCCAGAGTACCGTATTTGCAAGTGATTAACACTTCTCCGTAACATTGTTCTTGCAGCATTTATGTCTCATAAAGTCTTGACCTTTACATGTAAGGTGCATATTAATGTAACATCCGAGGGTTTTCAAAACTGTAAATCACAAATAGTAAATAACCCCCTGCTGCTCACAATACACTTTGAGTTCAACACACGGTCTCTGATCATTGGAATGGGACTATCTCTCCATCCTTGATTAGCTGTCCCCTCCCAAAATTATCATTCATCCTGTTCACAATCATGTGCCCCTATAAACTGGCTTGAGAACAAAACCAGAGGGTGTACCAACCAGCCTTCTGAGCAGGCAGGAAGAAATGTCATGAGGAGCTTTTCTGGGAGCCTAGGGAAGCAGGACGGAGCTCCTTCGAGCAGGAGTCTGCTCCTTCAAGCAGTGTCCTCACAAGCTGCACCAACGGGCAGCAATGGCAGAGGGGGTCAGTGGCTTCATCTCGCCACTGCCAGCTTCAAGGCCAAAAAACTACTGGAACATTCCAAAATGTTTTAGCACGGCCACAGTGGGCCAGCATCTGAGCCTGGCTCCCCACACTGGGCCTGGCCATGGCTCCCTGGCTTGGATGGTGGGACAGGCCCTGGCTGCCAGGCCCTGCCCTGATGCACCTCAGGGGGGCCCCCAGCACCCCCATGGAGCCCGCTGCCTAGGCAGTGCCCCAGCACAGCTTCAGCACTGCCAAGTGGTTAATAAACCATCCCACCTGATTCAGAGAAGTCTGTTGTTAAAGGGACTGAACCTGTGGATGGGAACTAGGGCAGTATGATCACTTATTAACCCTCATTTCTCTGTAACACCTGTCCATTATATAAGACAACCTGTTGCTATCTTTAAACATACTATTTTGTCTGTACACCAGATCAAAAATTAATCAAATAAAAACAAGCTGGGATGTCCCTCAAGCCTCTTCAACCCTCCTGGGGCCTCCTTCCTCTTCCTCCCTTCTCAGGGGCCCATCCAGCTGCCCCCTCCGGGAACAACAGCGTGGCCAACCACCGCCTTCTCCACTCCCCCATTTTCTGTCTCCTTTGCTGAAAGTTACATTCGAGTGTTAAAACTCCCACTTGCCTGTGTAATGACACCACTGAGCTCATTCAGAGATCCATTTTCATGAGCTGGTCTCTTCTTACATGTAACAATCGGAGGTGAGAAAATAAGAATATTTATAAAGTGATAATGAAAGTGCTTAGATTCGATATATTCCAGATTGCCAGTTCAGATAATTAATAGTTGTGGGGTTTGGGTTTTTGTTTTGGTTTTTTTTTCAATCAGGTAACATTTTGATGTCTCAGAAACCAGACTTCCATTTATCTTACTGACAGAAACATCACTGATATTCATCCTAAATATTCCTGATTTTCTTCACGTTGCTTTTACTTAGAGCTGTTTTACACTGCCCTTCACGGACTCTGCAGCCTGATGGAACTGCTACAGCCAGTGTACCTGACGCTGGCAGAGGGGTATTGTAGACTTTCCCCCAGAAACTGGATTAAACCACGTCTTTTAGAAGTATTCTTAATTTCATTTTAACAACGTTGAGCAGTATCCAGTTTGCCATTTCCCTAGTATGCCATGTCAACATTTACTTACCTTCACTCCTGGGAAGTTGTGCATGATTTTTAAGGTAGGATTTGTCTAATATCAGGTACTGGATCTGCTACATTTTCTCTGTCAGGTTAAAAAGATATAGCCACAAGACTTCGTTTCAATGATCCTTGTGCCTCTACAACTTTCTCACAGTATAAACAGTGGGCCTGGAAGCAGTAATCAGACAGCACTATGGTTTTACTTCACCATTTCTACTTGATAAACCTATTTTCTGTGTCTAACAGGAACTCCTCCTCCAACTTCACAAAACCCTCACAGTGAAGTAGCAGTTGCTGGTGCTTCAAAAATCCCTCTCAATTTACCATTTTTCAAGAACTGAGACTTTGGTTTTTACATTTTTAAAGGTTTGCTTTCTTTTTTTTCAAATCTCACTCCCAAGGTAACAAGACAGCAAAACAGGTAACAACATGGGACATTTCTTTTTACTCAACACCACCAACGATGTGTTTTAAGTGAAAGTTGCCCTGCATAAATTGAAGTATACTCATCAACATCTCACATGTAAATCCATAATAAAAAAATTAGCCCACTAACATTTCTACTAAACAATGTTCAAATGAAATTCAGTACATTTTTTTTCTTTCATTCTTTGCTGATAAAACCCCAAGTTCACCAGTTCACTGGCTGCTGCTGCTGATGCTAGGTGACTGGTCTTCAATTCTCTGTTACTACCATTGTTCTTTTAAAGCTTGAAATTACTTAGGCATACTTTTAGTTCTTTGAATTTCAGTTTTCCAGACTTTAATTACAGTAATATTTGTGGTTCAAAGATTTGAATCTCCACTACTAAAGGCATGCCTAAGTCCCTAGCTCAGATCATGCATAGTAACGCAAAGCCCCAATGGTGAGCATTAGCTCTCTTTAAAGCAGGCTGTCTACAGCCACTCTACATACATAGGTTCACCGCCGATTCTTAGGTTACTGTCATGTTTTGTACTTTTAATTCAAAGTATATTCAACTATAAGCATGTAAAAGTAGATGGAAGCATTTGAAAGTGAGAAATGTTGTGGAAGAATGGAAGGACACAACTAGGTGCAGCCTGCTGGGAGCAGTCGCTGGAGTAAAGTGTGCCCACAGCAGCATGCAAGTCCATCTCAGAGGATCTAGCTGATTGACTCAAAAAAGTCAGCCTATGATTGAACCAGTACTTGCTCAGCTGGAGACCAGCAGGTGGGAAAAGAACATTAGCTGACAATATACATGCACTTTTCATGGATACAGTTCTATTAGGTCAAGCATCTCAGCCTAATCAGCATCCAGCATTTTTAAAACTTTTTCTTCATTAACAGATTTTTTGTTAACATAATTGCCTAAGACACAAAGGCTCCCTAATGTTACCATGGAGACTCCAGGATCATATGTTTGCCTTTTTGTTTTAGTACTCTACAATCCCCTGTGAAGTTATTTTCTTACTTAAGTTTATATTTCTAAAATGTAATTATATAATTACAAATGTCATCAATCCTGAAAGTTATCTATAATGCCATGCTCTCTGCAGGACTGGATTATTACATTCTCACAGCTGTGCTATGTGTGACACTAAAGGTACTCAGTATTAGAATGAGACACTAAGTAGTAGGCAGGACTGCATTTTATTCACAATCACTGAAAAGGAATGGGAATAAACAGTCAGTTTCTGCCATAGGTCACCAGTGGCACTCTGCAGTCTTTTCTAGGTCGTGTGCTGCTTGACCTATTCATAATTAACCTCAAAAAAGGGACAAAGCCACAAAATTTGCCAATGATAAAGTTAGTGAGGGTAGTAAGACTACTGACAAACTGAAGAACTGCAGAAAGATGTAAGGCTGGTTAGGAAATAAAACAGCAGATGTAATTCAGCATAGATGAATAAAAAAATGGTACACATGGAGACAAAAAACCCCAGTTTCACATACGAAACAGCCTCTCAGCTTATTATTACCACTCAGGAATGAGATCCCATGGTTACTATAGATAATGCCATGAAAACATCTCAGTGCTCAGTTCAAAAAAGCAAGTCAAATATTAGGAATTACTAGAAAAGGACTAAAGAACAAGAAAGTAAACAAAGAGGCCAGTACTTAACTACATGACTAATGCTGCATACAGTTTTGGTTCCCTTCTCAGAGTATATGAGGCCCAGAAAAAGGTTTTAAAGGACAATAAATACAGAGGCTATTCTATGCCTTTAGTCCACCAAGGAATATGTTAAATAACACATTTCAGCTTAGGAAAGAGGAAATTTAAAGGTGAAGTGAATTACATCTGCAGAATCATGACTGGCACAAGCACGATCGGTAAAGGTTTATGGTGCAGGGAACATTAAATTAAGCTAGAAAAAAATCAGGTACAAAATAAACAAGAAGTGGCAATTCTTTATGCAACAGACATCAATTGGTAAAGGCTGCTGTTATTCAGGAAGTGTATATAGTCCAAGGGAAACTGGACAAGTATGGAAAAAGCAGCATTGGGGATTACTAAATAGACAAACCATATGATGTTCAGGAAAGCCTGGAATAGAAGACACTTGGAAGCTAGGAGAACACAGAAGGAAAAGAACCAAATGTGCTTGCATTGTTCTTTTCCTTCCTCAAGCATCTGCTTTTGACTACAAAAGAGGCTATTGCATGTTAGAAAAAAACCTTTGGTCAGAACCTGTATAGCTATTCCTATGTTTATCTTCAAGAGTTCCAAGACTATGTAAGGAGCACAGAGGAAAAGCACATGCTGTTTGCTTGGCTTACCGTTAAATGTAGTAGAAGGTTGTGTGCTACAAATGCAGTCAAGGCTTCTCAGCCATCAATGCTAAGTCTGAATGTTCACATTCACTGACCAGGGATGCTAATGAAATGATAGACTTTCATTTTACAGCACAGAAACATTTCCAGTATGAAACTTCCTACTAGAGGGATTTTCCTCTTTTTTCTTACCAGAAAGAAGAAAATATTCCTTGCATTTGTTCTGGATGGTACCCCAAATCAAGTGATCAGGGGTTCTCTTGTTCCAGTTCCTATTTTGAAAGAAACTTTGCCAAGTATGCTGAGTAAAGGCAGATAGGCTTTCCAGGTAACCACAGATTTGCCAATTTTAAGAAACATCTCCTCTTCCCTGCTTTCAGACCAAATATGCTAAATATTCAACCTTTTAAGTTTTGCATTTAATTTTGTAAATATGAACTATTAAGTTTAACCCATGCTACCATTTAGTACCATGTAATTATGAACACGATGCATTTTTAGTTTTATATCTGTCAAATCAGGCTTTTGAATGTCAAAAACAAGCCTTGCTTTTATAATTCTGCATGACAAATGGTCCACCAGCAAATGCCTAAGTGCATGAAACCAGTAAGTTTATTGATGATAAAATGGTAGGTGCAAATTACTGGTCAGATCAGTAATTACATATAAATTGTTCTTATATTGCATTTGCAAGCTGGTTTTAAGCATTTCAAGTATGTAGAAACAAAACTGAAATCAAACTAATAAGTTAGAAAAAACCCTGGAAATACATAAATGCAAAGTAATCAAGAGTGACGTTCAAGGGAAGTCATCAGAATTCCTGTATTGCCCAAAAGGTCTAGCAATGAAGGAAAACAGCACCAGCAGAAACATGGATTTCTTAATTATTTTGGGCACATTTCCTACAGCTTACACAAAATTTTCAGGGTTCAGTTTTCACAAGTGAGGACTCAGACTTAGGTATGGCTCGTGAAAACAGCAAGAATGCCCTCCTCTTTTCTCATTTTTGATATGTACCACTAAGTCTAGGTAAAGTTAAGCAGAAGAGCTAATTGCTTATTTGCGTTGATCTGACCTGGTGTTCTTATGATGTTTTACCAAGTTTTCAGATTTCCTAGGATAAATTTCATTGATGATATCTTCTCATAGTAGGGATACCTTAACTCTTTTCAAAAAACATTACACCCAGTATTCAAAAGTTATAAATCTGAAGTTACAACACCAATTCACAAAGGATTTTAAGCGTTCGTACAAGTGAGCAAACTGATAGCACTTGAAAGTCCCCCAGCTTGGTTATCCAGAAGTTCACAGCATCCTCCTGGATTCTTTTATTTTTGGCCAGGCTAACTGGAAATAATGGTGAGTGATTCAGTGTAATATAAATATTTTCCTATTCTCTCTGCCAGCAATATGAAGTATTTAGACTCCTTGATCACTTTTTCTAATGCTATGACCTAAAGCACACACGATGTAAACTTTAAAGTAGAAAGAACTTTTTTCTCTGCACAAATATAAGGTTTGGCTTAACTAAGATTCTAGGTTCATTTCCAAATGTGCTCCACCCTATTAACCTTGGGACCCAAAAACACCTCCATTAACACTATACCTTGAAACCATGCTAACAAAAAACTGAAAAGCTTAAATAGCAGCAGGTGAAGAATACACAAGAAACCATTTCCTTATGAAGTAGAATTCCTCAATGCAAGGATATTTACTGGAAAGTAACATGATAAACAGTTTACTGGATATACTATAAACACTTGTTTTGGCATCAGTGAAGGCTCCTAGTGCTGAATGAGCAAACACTCCTATAGCAAATGACCTTTTAATACTCACTGATTCCCATCAACCAGCTCCGATGATCTTCATATATACTTTGACTAGGAAGTAACAACATAGCCTTTATTTTTAGGTCTGGTAGTCAGAACAAATGTAGCATCTGAGCTCTAAAATATTCCATGTAATCTAGAATTTAAATTTACGCACATTTTTGCAGGGATAACTGAAGTTCCTTTGTTATCCAAGTTAAAAACACTTTTTCCAGCAAGTTGAATCAAAAGGACAACTCATTACCTACATTATCAAAAGTGCTTTATTTCTTACTTTCAGATTGAGATTTACTCTAATTAAAATAAAGTCAGGATGGGCCTCATTCCTATCTGGTCCATAAAACAAAACTAAAATTGTACATGTAGTTTTTCATCAAAGCAAGAGATAAAAACCAGGATATATTAGCACTTCTAAAGGATGCATTAAAAAGCTATACTCATTATAACAATATTCGTTGCTACACACTAGTAAGTTCAGCAAGTGTGCAGTACCTAACATGGTTTAAAAAATACTGGATGCCAAAGAGCAGCAATTGCACTATATTCACAAATAGTTCACAACAATACCAAGTAACAAGACTACTGGTGAACCTAACTTATTAAAAAACCTTTCAAAGCTATTCTATACATCACCCTTTTCAAGATTACAGAAATATTCTGAAACCTTCATGCACACACACTTATTTAACTTTTCTTCAACAGTGGCACCCTTCAAAGCCTCTGTTAACTTTAGCTTGGCATTCTTCTCACAGAAATCTCCCATGTCAGCCTGTCATATTTTCAGCGGCCTAGAAACAGAAAAAAATTATTGCAAGAAGTTGACACCATGTAGATTAATTTTAATCTTTTCTTGTAGCTACCTTAATTTACCTAGAAAACTTAAGTCTAAAAATAAGCTACTTATTAAAATTAAGATGTGTAGTGGTGTTCTCTAATAGCATTATTTTAAAAGGAGTCAATTGCCATTAGCCTTTATTAACATAGCCATTACTGTCTGCTTGCGTTAAATTGTATATCCTGCATCTGAGCAGCTTGCATCCTATACATTTAACTCTAATGCTTTCAAGTGCTCAAATGCATGATTTCTTTTCGTTTGAGTTCCCTTCTTTATACAATTTATAGTAATTATTACTCCCACTCATACAGATAAATTATTGACTTAGAAGAATGACACTACTCATAACTGCATAAATCACACTGCCAATTATTTGATCAAGGTCACCAGTAAGTATTTTTATCACTGAAAAACTCAACCCAGCCAAAGTACAGTTGTTGGAGACTGACATTGGTAGATTTTAAACCACTTATGGCACAAACAATCAAAGGATAGCAACAGGAATTACAAACCAGTAAAAGCAAAGGAAGATGTTAACCAGCCCTCAATTACTTATATAGACATGATTAAACACATACAAATGCACACATTTAAGCATGTACATAAATATGCATGAGAAAATATGCATGAGCATGAGTATAAAAAATGTTAAGTTAAAAATGAAGTAAAAAGTTTGAAAACCAGTGAAAAATAGCCCAGACTAGCATTCATCTAGTCAAAAATCTGTAAGCTGAATTTTCTAAGATTCAGAATGGCAGTCTTCCAGGACAGAGATAGGCAGGCTAGACAGAGGCTTACCCTCCACCTTCCCAGAAGTAAACAAATAAGATACAGTGGAAAAAAAATCATGATGTTTAGCTAGACAGTAAAGAATTAAAATCCTTTAAAGGCAAGTGAAGATTTTTTTTAAAAAAAACCCCACAGTTGTCCTCTCTGCTAGCTAAATTTAGGTAAATGCTGAATTATGAAAAGCCCCATATATACACACACCACAAAATCCCCTCGTTTGCCTTTGGAAGGATTCAAAGAACAAGTTACTGCTTTTACCACATTATGTGAAGATCACATCAGCATGCTGCATGTACCTGTTCACAAGTACTGCTGCATACTATTAGGCTTGAGGTTGTAGAAAGGAGGTGATATGGGTTAAAAGAGAAAGTAGCAATCTATTTGTGATATGATGCAGATCGGGGGCAAATGGTGGCTACAAATGCCCAGAATGAAAATCTGTGGGTTTTTGTTGTTGATGCCCCCCCACTTCAGAAGACTTAATGTAATTATTTCTGAAAAGATTTTACTCCTGCTTTGTGTTCCATTCAGTTATATTAATTGCCTTTTCTACTGAACAGTTAATTTCCTTGATTTAAACGTGAGTCATATCCTAAAATACAATTTACAAACTGAACTACAGCAAGTTGAACATACAACTGACTCTTAAAAACAAATTTATAATCTTTTTAAGCAAAAGCATTACCTTCAGAGCTTCTGTAGCTTTACGCAGTTCTTTAATAACAGATGATAATGCTTCTGGATTTATCCCCTGTTCACAAAGCCGCACACAAATAGACAACGTCTCCATATCCAAGCCAGTGTTTAATATTCTTGAAATCTCAAACAGAACTGCAACAAGAAAAATGAAAGCACTTTAGCCCCTATGGACTCTGAAATTTCAATGATTTAAAAATGTTATTCATCAACATTTGATTTCTACAGTAGAGCCTGTGAACGTGGCAGTTGTGGAAAGCTCTTGCAGTCTGAACTTTAACAGCAGCATTTGTGTTCAGCTTTCCAGCACAAACTAGAAGCCACAGCTTCTAACACAAGCACCATGCTTTTCTGGTTCAGCAGACTTAATACTGGATAATGAGTTTTGAAAAATAAAAAAATAAAGAATTCAACGATTAACATGCTTGCCACTTACGTAAAAGGCAGGCTGTAAGAATAATTCATGCTTTTGAACTCCAGATACTGACAGAGCCCTACTAAAATGGGCTGGAAGTGCATTCTTAAAGCTTTTACAGAGAACATAAAGAGTTTTCTAGCCACCTCCATCCAAAACTAAACCTGACTTTAACACTGGCACTGGTTTAAGGACAAGCAACACACTGATTTTTATGTGACTTGAATCAAGAGCAGTGCCACATGTCAGTATGAAACCTTTTGTAGAAGGATATTCCAGTCAGCTTTCTGCAGAAACAAGGCTCTCTCCCCTTCCAAACCTTCCCTGGAACACTCGTTTTCTTTGATTCTCAAAAACAGTTTGTTATATATGTAACAGACCACCTGAGATATTATTTCTGGTTGCTACAGTACTCTCCATCCTGACGCTAAGACCCTAGCAACACAAGTTGATTTTGAACAGATGTTATTCACACTGCTCCTGTAATCAAACCTCCACCAAGCAAGGGGATAGGCAAATGGAAGGTCTTTCTTACCATGTAAAAGCAGCATGGCAAGTGACTACTGTCCACTTGGCAGCTGCAAAAATACTCTGATTTGGCACACCAATGACATACCCTTACAGTCAACCCGGCCAAGAGACCGATGGCCTAACGCATCCAGCCAATTCCACTAAGTCCCAGGAAAATGCCAGAAGCTATGAAAACAACCCTCTGAAGAGTGATAATACTCTTGAAGCCCACACAAGTAAGTTGGATTAAGAGTACACACAAGTTTAAGACACAAAAGCAGTTTGTCAGACCAAATCCCTGGCTGCAAGCCACAGGGGCAGCTTCCTTCTTCACAAGACTTTCTGTCCCCGCTGGCTTGAAAGCAAACCACCCCGAAGGCATTACACATGCACACCCTGGCCACACCAAAGCATCTTCAACAGCCAGATAAAGCAACAACAAATGATGCATTTGCAATAAAATGCCATTGAACATTAAGAGCTACCGAACTAAGACAGACCAACAGCTTTCCAGATACAAGCAATTCTTACTTTAACCATTTAAATTTTATCATGAAATTTACTAAGTATGTCACATATCTGAAGGCAGAGCAGTAAATCTAACTACAGATAAGTTCCAGTTTCCTATGTTAGCAAGAGTTGTGGTCACTCATTTCTAATAAGAAATATCTTTATGTGTTGAGGCAGCATCTTTGGTAGAGCGATGTAGCAGTTTCTCCATAAAAATCTGAGCTTTTAACAACAATTTTGCAGAGAACAGCTCCTATTTGTAGCTGACATTCTAGATATCAGAATGATGACTGAATCTAGATTTATCTCAATTTTCTAAACTACTAAAGATATAAAACAACACTTTTTTTAATACCAGCCCATTTGCTTCCATTAGGTCCTATTTCTTATGCAGTAAGTTAAGACACAACACAGATTTCATATTCTGTTTTAAAAGGTCTAAAAAAATTATCCTACAAATATTTTTTCTGATTGATGCATCCTCATCAAGAAAATTCTAATCACACGAACAAAGCTATCACAGTGCTTTATGTTTTCAGTTATGTCACCAAAGCACTTCAAATATTCTTATAATGGACATTTCAAAAGATTAATGTTATTTTGAACAGTAAAAAACCAAAACAATGAATTTATTGAGTGCAGTGAAATTTCAAACATGAGAGTATTTCTAAGACTCTGTTGAAGTAAATCTTTAAGGAGCAAGTGTCTTTTTAAGTTAAGGGACATTTGTTTTCCTTTAAAAAAACACCTGACCTCAGAAAAGATTAAATTATGAATGCCTTTCCAAAATAAAATATACGTCTGTATACATCCTACATCTGTACACTTCTGATGTTTTGAGAACATCAGTTCTCAAAAGCCTTACTTTGTCTTTAAATTTGCATATTGTCCCTCCCATCTAAAACATTCCTGCAGAAGTGGAGAGAGGGTGGGTGTCATGAACAGCTAGAAGACCTTAGAATCTCCCTCCATATGCACAGAATAGTCTTATCCTCCTGACACAGAGCAGCCATAATAACCCTGCTACTCCGCCTGGCCTGCAGCACATCAGAGTGGGTAGATCAGCAGCTGAAAGACTAATTTTTATGCCAGTTCAACCCATGAAGGTGTTTGCTAAGAAAATCTTATGGAACAGTAGCCATAACTGTAATATAAAGGAAGATTGTGAGAAAACAACAAACACAAAGCAACACCCCCTAAACACACTCCCTAGCCCCTAGTCCCTCTTTAGGAAGACTTTCTCTGTAAATGCCCTATTTAACAACCCACAGAATATTTCCTGGCAGCTCTCCACTCTGCCTGAAATCCATCTAAGCTTTCAGCATAGCCATTCCGTAGAATACCAGAGTTTAGCTCCACACCTTGCTAAGAAAGACCTCCTGACCCTCTCAGCTTTGATTCCCCAGAGTCAGGCTGGAAGAGAAAGTGAACTCAGAATCACAGCATGGTAAGGGTTGGGAGGCACCTCTGGAGACCGTCTTGTCCAACCCCCCTGCTTGAGCAGGCACACCTAGAGCAGGGGGCACAGGACCACATCCAGGCAGGTTTTGAATGTCTCCAGGGTGGGAGACTCCACACCCTCCCTGGGCAGCCTGTTCCACTGCTCTGGCACCCTCACAGGAAAGAAGTTTTTTCTCATATTGAGGTGGAACTTCCTGTCTTCCAGCTTGTGCCCATTGCCCCTTGGCCTGTCATTGGGCACCACTGAAAAGAGTCTGCCCCATCCTCTTGACACCCACCCTTTAGATATTGATAAGTATTGATAAGATCCCCCCACAGCCTTCTCTTCTCCAGGCTAAACAAACCCAGGTCTCTCAGCCTTTCCTCATAAGGGAGACGCTCCAGCCCATGATCATTTTGGTAGCTCTCCGCAGGACTTGCTCAAGCAGTTCCCTGTCCTTAAACTGGGGGGCCCAAAGCAACTCCTGACCTTAACTCACCCTGCTCACATTTCTCACTGCTTATAAATCTCTGAAGTATTGCCCACTAATCCCAGTGCCAATTCACTCACATTCCCCATCCCACAACAGCAGCAGTCTTTTTGTATCAGAAACTATTCTAACACTGACCACCCTTCTCACAATTTTTGCTGTGGGTTGTTTTTAGTCATTGACTTTGGTTTCCTGACATGAGCAATCCACAGGAGCAAGGCAATGGGTTCAAGATCAGTTGAGGCGCTGCCACTTACAGCACCACAGGGTTGGTCCCTCCTCTCCCTTGCATGTGCTTCCTCCGCTCCGGTTTAAGTCCAAGATGTACAGAGCCAGGTGACATAATTTGCATTAAGCATTTGAAACCACGGGAAATAATAGCAAATGCGTATGTTTATAAATATTAAAATAACAATAACTTAAATGCTTAACAGATAATTAAAAAAACAAACAGGAGAAGTCAGACGAGGTTCAAAGCTACCAGCACCACACGCATATCTGAAGCGTTTCAGGCGTTACATGAAGAAAAAAGGACTTGCTACGCGGTCAGTGCTTAAGCAGTTGCAAGCCGTGACCCTCCCCGCAGGAGAGGCCCCCAGCCCGGAGCCCCGGCCCCTTCCTCCCCGGCACCCACCGTCCATGGTTTCCCGCACCGCATTGAGGCTGGCAGCGTTGCTCGCCATAGCAGCCCGCCAACCGGCACCGCCCCCTGCCCCGCACCCGGAAGCGGAACGAGCCCCAGCCCCTCTCCTACACTAACGTCGTTCAAATGCTCTCGCCCTGCCTCCCCTCTCCCCACGTGACACCGCGAACTGAACCCGCTCCCGTAACAGCCGGAAGGAAAGGGGCGCGCTCTCTTTCGAATTTGTGTAGCTGCTCCCCTGGCGATTGGCCCGTTCGAGAGCGAGGGGAGAGGGAGGGGGGACCTGCCATTGGCCTGGCAGCGGAGACTGCGCCTCGCGATTGGGCAGAGCCCGGGAGGGGGCGGGGCTAGTTAAAGAGCCGCCCGGCGCGGCGGAGGCGGGAGTTGTGATTCGGAGCGAGCATGAGCAGGCGCTGTCGCTTCACGGTAACGGCAGCAGGTACCGGCTGCGCGCGCCACGGCTGCTGGGGACTGAGGGGAGCGGGGTGGGGCGCGGTGGCAGCGCCCTGGTGGAGGGGGGGGGAAGGGGCCTGAGTGGGGACAGCTCCCGGGGGTTCCTGTCCCTTTTCCCGTCCTAGGGGAGGGGGCTGCTGGGGCACGGCATGGGGGGGTGGCAGGCCCGCGGCCCTTCTCTTCCCCCTGCCGTTCCGGGAGGGAGCGATGGCGTCTCCCGGAGCCGCTCTGGGGCTGCTGTGGGCCCGTTTGGGGCGTATGGGGGTAGAGGGGGTAGTTATGGCCGTTGTGGCGGCCGCTCTCCGGTTTCCCTCTGGGCCCCTTGGCTTGCGGGGTGTAGAGGGCTGGCTGGCACCGGGGGGCTCCCGGGCGGCAGCCCTGTGCCACCCGCCTGCCAGGAACGCCTCTTCGTTTCCGAAGCCCTTGAGCGCTGGCGCTTGGCGTGCGAGCTGCCCTCCAGGAGGGTATTTGGGCTTCATCGCTGGTCTGTTTCTTCTGGTGGCTTTTTCTGTTATTGGCTGCTTGTTTTTTATCGCGTTTTCAGTGTACTTTCTTGTCTTGTTTTCATAGATTCTATTTTTAGTTCTTCTTCGTATCAGCCTTCTTTATCAGCTTCGCGTGTCAGTAGGTCCTAGCCAAACCTATCTTTGGTTTTGTTCGTCTTTTAAATGTTTCTGCATCCTTCAAAATGACAGATCCATCTCTTCCCAAAACCTTTAGGAAGACCCTAAAAAGTCAAAATTGTAATTTCCTTCCCCCCCCCCCTTCATTTTTCCTCCCCCTCTCTCTTTTCCAGGTATAGCTTAGTGTTATGGGTGATACAAAAGAAGCTAAAATGCAGATAACGCCTGAAACTCCAGGACGAGTCACAGTCCTGAATCCTTTTGAAAGTCCCAATGATTATTATACTCTTCAGGAGCAGATTGTCTCCAGTCCTTCAGTCTTTAAATCGACAAAATCCTCATCTGTAAGATCTAGTCTTAAGTTCTGTAACTATACAGATGTAGTGCTAATATTTTGAAATGCATTAAAGTGTGTATTTTATTTAGTGTACTTCAATTTATACACTAAGCCAAAGAATTTTTGTGACGTTTGATGTTTCTTCTGATTACAGGAGTATGCTGCTTTTAGTACTAACATTGTAACTTAATGTTCCTACTTTGATTTTTTTTTTTAGGTGTTAGGTGTATCAGTAGATTAGCATATACCCGCTAAGTGCCAAAACGAATTGAAAATAGATAAAGGACAATTGTTGGGTGTGGTGTTCTTGTCCCACTTAAAGTGGAAAAGAACCAGTTCCTAACTTCCATGCAAAACAGGCTGGATGCAAGTAAAAATTGCACTTCTGTTATGAGCTGTTTGCATATCACAGAATCAAGTGCATGATTTTGTGTATGTACAACACTTTTTAGTTGCAAATTACATTCTGGTTTGCAGTTTCAATTATTTTCTGATAAGCAATAGAGACGAGGCTATGCTAACGAAACTAAAAAGACTTGCTTGGTAGATCATTTTTCAAACATATTTGAACAGTGTTTTGTAATTAAATGTTAAATAAAGGGGTGGAGCCGCTTTATTTCTGAATTGGCTTTTGTTGTGCACTGTGCATGGCATTATAAGGAAGACTTTGCAGGATGCATATGGGGTTGCAACTCCTCAGTCTTCTTGGAAATGTGAGGTGAAAGGAAGGCTACTCTACCATTTGGGTAACTTGGGTTAGGCACAGCCAGTGGGTTTTCATGGAACTGCAATTTTGATTGTGGCAATCTAGAAGCAACTAAATTTTATCCCAAGTTCTGTATCTTTAGCAGATCTGTCCCCAGAAACTGAGAAGGAATTGATACCTCAGTTTATAAATATTAGCTGTAACCTTCCACTTTATGTTGTCTTGTAAATCACTGTAATACCACTACCAGGATAAAGAAGCCTGATTGACTTACTCATTTTTTTAGAGTAGATCATTTAAATAGAAACTCTTTTGATTGTCTTTGGCAGAAACTACATGGAAGTTACGATTGCATTGTTCCGTTGAGATTTGTCCTGTGGTTTTATTTTTGTCTTTTTAGACTAGCAAGCATTAAGATGTCCATTTCTTTTTTTAGACACCAGGAAAATTTAGGTGGTCTATTGATCAGCTTGCTCTAATAAATCCTGTGGAAATTGACTCGGAAGATGTTCGACGCCAAGCAATGTACTTGAGTCATGCTAGGTAACTTACCATCTGTTTTTATGCCCTTAACTTAGCTTGAATACTAGAACGCTGTTCTTTTGCTTTATTGACTTTTCAACACAGCATTAAAGGCTTTTTATTCAAATCTTTTAACATAGATTTTTATGTGTCCCTGATGTGGATATAATATTTAGATGAGGCTGCCTCTGTGTCACTCTTTTATAGTATTAAGAACTGCTGATCCACTCTGCTTGCAGTTTGGAAGACAGCCAGATAAAAGCAGTCAACAGAAGCAAGAAAATGTCTTGCCAGTGATTGTTACCAAGCTACCCCTCCACTCAGTGACTGTTACCGAGCTACCTCTCCCACTCCTTGTCAAAACACAATTTATCTTCTTGGACTGTTCCATACCGAGACCTATGAAGTGTAGGCTTCTTTGGTCTTCAGGACTCCTGCAGAAGGGTAGAGCTGGGGAAGCTAGCTACGTAAGCTAGTACCCTTTTTGAAAGGTATAGGTTGGATTTAGTGTGAAGGAGGGAAGATCAGTAAGTCTGCCTTCTTTGAGGAGGAGATTGCTTGTTACTTGAAATAATTTGGGGATCTTGATTTCAACTTTTTCCTTCCTCTGAAAATAACTTCCATGGGGAAAACAAATGAGTAAGTAAAACAGGCTTGGTATTCACAGCTCATATCGAGGGGTAGTCTTAGACCCTAACAGTACAGAACAACATGCCAAGTGAAGGCAATCAAGGGAAGGCCACAATGATTAATCATGGAGACACTCCCATACATTTCTTGGATACAAATGTGCAGAAAGAATTGCACCTCATAGCATGAAGCACTGCAGTAACAGAATAATGAAAAAATCCTTCATCCTGTTTATGCCTGTAGGTCTTAAAGTCCTGTTATTGAAATTATACAGATAGAGGGCTGTTTAGGGTAAGAGTCTTCTGAATATTCATAGAACCATAGAATGGTTTGGGTTGGAAGGGACCTTTAGAGGCCATCTAGTCCAACCCCCCTGCAATGAGCTGGGACATCTTGAACTAGACCAGGTTGCTCAGAGCCCCATCCAGCCTGACCTGGAATATTTCTAGGGATGGGGCATCTGGGCACCTCTCTGGGCAACCTCTGCCAGTGTTTCACCACCCTTGTCATAAAAAAATATTGTGAATTAGACCTATTGTTCTTAGTGTCCAACTGAACCTACTTGTCTCTTTTTGAACAGGAAGAGGTATAAGAAGGAATATGAATTTCTCGCTACAGTAGAGATGTAGAAAGAATATAACTGTCCTCAGCTGTATTTGTGAAACACCATGTCTTAATGTCGATACTGTTTTTCTTAACATGTTTGTTTACTGGGCTTCCTCTAGCAGCCAGTAGGTTTCAGACTAATGCTTCTTATACATTATAAAGCCTTAAGCCTGATGCTTTTGGGAGTTGATTATATTGTTTCTAGAAGCCTATTAGGACACGTGCAGACTAGCTTTAATTTTGATGGCTTAGGTGACAATTCCAATGATGATTAGTTGCATGGCCTATAGACATAAACGTGTGTTGTCTCAGTGGGGCCTTTTGGTCTGTCCCACCGTTTCATAACCACTGTGATTCCGCCCCCCGTAATCCTCCGATATGACTAGAAAGAGACTGATTTGTCTATGTGTAGATTTGCTGTGTTCATGCTTCAGTGTAGTACAGACTGAGGTGGTTATTTTTGGAGACTGCAAACTGTTGATTAAACGCATATATGTGTGTACATATATATGTGTGTGTAAGATGTTGTATGGCAACGGATTTTAATGTGCATTTCATAAATACCTCTCTATGGAAACTAAAGTGTCATAAATACAGCTCTTGATATTAAAAGTCCCCCATAAAAGAATTGAGTTTTTGAAGCCCATGCATAATGTTACACAAACTATATACTCCGTTTTAATAATGCATGTTGACAAGTTATCTTCTCAGTTAGTTACAAAGAACCACAAACATAAGAAATTTGGTGTATAAATATTTCAAACGATTCTCCATTACGTAATGAAAACAGTTTGGGTAGCAGAACAGTGTAAAAGCTCGTGAGCGCTTTGCAAAGCCTGAGTGTGTATCACGTGTAGACTTGATTTTGTGCAGTATTACTGTTTCCATAAACTGAGCATTGTCTGTGTGCTTATCGCACTGCTTATAAAATGATTAGGAGAACTTTTGTCTGGCAGTGTTAGTGACTAATAGTCTGTCAGTAACTGAGCAGACACAGTGACACAGTCTTGTCCACAAACTCCCCTCTTCCTTTTTTATTTCTACTGGTAGAAATTGAATGTTTCTAAATTGAATGCTATGCTATTATATGGTAAGTATTAAAAAGAAAAAATAAAATCTGTACTGCACCTTACATAACGTGTGTCACAGATGCAAGCACTCTGTTGCTTGAAGTTGCATACAAGACTGGCTTGGTTTATTCTTCTTAAATACATATGACATTTTCACTTTGTTATTTTCCTGGAGTTATGCACTAAAGAAAAATTCAGCACTAACCAGCACTTTTAGTGGGGCTATTTTCCCAGCTCCCCTGTTTCTCCTTGTATCCCTGTGTCTGGTTTGTAAAGATGCTTATTACTTGTGACCCACTAATGATTGTATGCTTATTTTTTTGGTACAATAATTGAATTTTATGCAAATATCTTCATAGAACTGTCACTTTAACATCATCTAGGCAGACATAGTTGAAGATGGCATGTCCAAGTATTGCCGATCTGTTAAAAGTCTGATTAACATCAAAGAAAGAAGGCTGTGAGGGAAAGTTTAATGTACATATTAGGGATGTCTACAGGTGTTTGTGTGGCTACTAATGTCTGTTGTCTGACTGATCTCTAAAATTATTCAAGAGTAATTCAGGTATACTAACTGTGTATGAAAGTATTACGTGATTCAGCTAAGTCGATGAATATTCATTGTAAAATTTTTTTGAGCTCATAAATTACGTAGTAGTAACTGAAAGTGGGACTTGAAGGTTGACCGTTAAAGGAAGTATAAATGTAGAATCTCACACGTCATTTGAAGATGGCTGAAGTAACTATGATGTTTTTTAAAAATCTAGGTTAAAGCTGCATATGGGAATGTGTTAATTGATTCCAACTGAAATATGATATTGTGTCCTGAGCTGAAGAAAATATGGCAGACAAGCTATTTGAAAGGGGGAACTCTGTGCTGGGAAAGTGGGCTGTGTCAGGAATTTGAGTGTACAAACATTCCAGGAGTATCTTCTGTTGTGTTTTGTTCCTTACAGCTGAGGTTTTTTTTTTCTGCTTGATTTTATAGTGAGATTCTTTGTAAGCCTCATCTCATGGCAACTTCAATAGTAAAATCTATTCATATGACAAGTTCAGCTTAACTATGTGTATTATTTTGGAAGATCAGTTATGATTGAGTTTTTGTCCAGATAAAAATATTTGCTGATACAAGGAGTAAATAGAAGATTTGCAAGTATGTACTTATAAATGGTACAGATCTTTTTTCAAATGAACTGAAGTAGCCAAGAAGTGTGTTTATATTTCCGAATTTATAGTTTATTGCACAGAACAGTAAAACATCATGAGGCTTAGGGTTTAGTGCAATTTCATTTGTAACATTTCTCTTAAGCATCTATAAAAGATTACATGGTTGGACTTTACTGGGGTTTTTTCCAATTATGTGATGGCTTTGATAATTGAGTTGTTTTTCATTTGTTACTTAGAATTGATAAGGAGACAGAAGACAGAAGGCAAAGAGCCATTGAGGAGGTAATAAAACTTTCTATACTATCAAGTATTGATTTGTTTTAGCTACATACCTACAAAAAAGATCCATGTCTATTACAGGATTTCAAAACTCAGAAGCCGATTATATTTTACTGGTCAGTAAGAAAGTAATTTTGTGTCCTTATCCCTTGCAGTTGTAGGTGGAATCCACACAGTCTTTTTCTTCCCATCTTCTTTCACACACCTGTAGGTCAAACCAGCAGATTGTTTCTTTCATGTTGCTTGGCTAGTGGGAATGTGGCTGTAAGGTAACTCTTACAAATAGTTAATTTAAGGTTAAAAATAATGATTATTTGGAGTTTTACAGTAACTGATCTTGTTAGGTAGCTTAGTTTATTGCCTTTTAAAAATATAGCACCTTGGTGACTTCTTTTGTCTCTTCCAAAGTCTGCTTAGTTGGAGGCAAGAGTTTCTTCTGGTAGCTTGGAATTATTTCTGCCCATTTGTCTTTTTTTACTACCCATTTATCTAGCAGAGGCAAGGAAAAACAGTGTTTCAAATCTTCAGTGTTATTTCAATTCAATAAAATAAAATAAGGCTCTGATAGGCAAGCCTTCCTTAGTGTTATTGACTTTATTATATTGTATCGTGCTGTTATCAGTTTCTGTCCCTATAAACAAAAATACATTTTATGGCCCCAGAAAGGTGCTATGTAGTTGACCTACAGTGAAGATACTGTTCTAAATCTGCATTAAAAAGGGGTATTTCTTCTTTGTGAGGTGTAAGCTAATGGATTACATAGTTGAGCAGCTTGAAACCTGATAAAAATTATGCCTTTAATAGTTGGGGTGTTTCAAGCTGAGGGGTTTTTTCATTTGCTTTGAGTCTTGCTTTTATTGTGAGAACAGGATTTGCCCTATATTTTTTGAAGCTATGTAATAGTGTTCAACTCCTCAGCACCAGGGTGTTCTAGAGTGCAACTGTGGCAGTAGATGTAGTTTACAGTTCAAAGGAACAGACTGAAGTGCCAGTACTCATAAATGTTTCACTGCTGACCAGTTTAGCCAAATACACTAATAATATTGCCAGAAAGCCTTGTCCGTCAACTTCTACTGTTAATGCAGCATCTCTAGCACTTCTGTGAAACAGCTCAATTGTTAAAATACAACAATTTAACAAACTGAAAATTGGAAAAGAATTATCTTAAACTACTCTGCATTAGGGATGGCGGAGACAGTTCAAACTTTTAGAAGAGTAATGAGTGTTAAATGAAACTTCTGTACAATTTTCACTCTGCAGACTTGAAAGATCTGAGGTGGTACAAGTCAAAAAAGAACTTGGGGGTCGTCTTCAAACTGTTTTTCTTTAACCTTTCTGGGCCTTAAATAATGAAATATATTTTGGATAGAAGGGATAACTATAGGTATGGGGGAAGGAAGAGTTAAAATTCTTAAAGTATAGATCTGTGAGTAGCAAAAGGTATGACTTAAATTTAGGTCAGTACCCTGAACAAGAAAAATGTGAGTCTCCAATATTTAAAAATGCTTAGATGGTTTCTTTCTGTTCTGCTCTAGTTTTTCACGAAAAGTCTCATAGTTCCTTCTCCTTGGACTGAACATCAAGGCAAGCAAGTTTCTCAGTTTAATTCAACTAAATGTAAGTTGCTTTTGTGTGCCCACCCAAAATTATCTAGTTTTTGGAGAAATTATCAAGCATTGTTTTTTTTTTTCAACTTCAATTAAAATTTTAAGAACCAAGATAAAAGATGGCAGAACTGATAGCTTTTTATCAGTTCTCTCCAAGTGCTTTCTTTGTTTAAAAATAATTTATTAATCTAGAATCTTATATAATTTTTCATTTTTCTTATTTTGGTTCCTGTTCTTAAATCTTTTTCCTTTCATAACCTGTCTTCAAGCAGTCTAATTTACACACTGAACTTTGCTGCGTCAGTACTGATAATAGCCAAGTCTTCTGATGTCTTTTCTTCTAATGTCTGCATGTCTGACTTATTCTGACTGCTTTCCTGCCAATACAAATATATGGGAAATGAGTTCCATATTTTTCTACACTTACTTGCTACATTAATTCCTGTTGTCCTCTTAATGTCCCACTAGCTGACTATCACTGTACGTAGGGTTGTGGGTTTTCTAAATTTATTTCATTTACACCATTATTAATTATTAATGCCATTATTAAAGTTTATATATAACCAACAGAATACAGAGGAAATGGATTACAATCTGGACAAATGTCAGCTATAAAGTGTTGTTTGCATTCAGTAGTGTTTGTTAGGAAATTCTCAAATAAGTATTTGGGGATATTTGCAAGATTTGGAAGAGGCTAAACTGGTAAAATATTTTTATCAAGGAGATGCAGCTTGTGGGTAGTGTATTTTTAATTGTCAGTTGTACGATCGTTACTTCTTGGGCAGAGCCACAGTCCTAGACTTGGGAAGGTGAGTGGTGAAAGAAAATGGTCTAATGCATTCCTTAGCCGTATGAAGAGTGGAGTGTTAGATCCTTCATCTTTGTCTTCAGGTCAGACTGCATGATTTTCTGGAAGTGTTTTACTTTGAAAACAGCCTGTTTGGCTAAGCATAAACTGAATTTGGTTTCAATCTCTGTAATGTAGAGGAGGCTGCAGGAGACAAAGATCTGGGCAAAGGTGATGCTGCTTCACTGAGCTTTTTTTGAATAGAAAGGTGTTGAAATTCTCTTATCAGCTATAATGGTAACCTTTCTTCAGTACTCCTTTCTGATCTCTTCCAAACTTTGATCCAAAAATTTTGTTCAGTTGTATTAAACATTCTAACTTACTGCTGCTAGATTTCAAAATTCCATAGGCAATGCATGCTTAAATTTAAGTTCTTATCTGTTTTACAGCCATAGATCTAAATAACATTTCTCCAATTGGAAGACAGCTAACTTTGCAGACTGGGAAAAGCAATGGTGGGTAAAAGGCAATGACTGACATTACAGGCTTTTTCTGAAGTGAAATAATCAATTTTTTAATGGCTATTTAATTTCAAAAGGGAATGATTTTTTGGTTAATATTCCTGTAGAAGTAGTTTTTCTTGAAGGGTATGGTGCTATTAATTTTAATATCCATTTCTCATAGTAATGTAATTCTATTATACTCTTTCATTTTTTTTCAGAAGTAAAAACTGAAGTCTTCTGTAGACTGTAGAGTGCATTTTTTCCAACTCAATGTATGCACTTTTTCTGAATTAAAAAGTGAATATAAGCCTCAGGTTTATGGGTAAATTAGAGTTTCAAGAAACCTTTAATGGGCTGGATCATTTTGAGTTAGATTATCTTGATTATTTTCTCTGCCAAATACAGAGTAGAAATTTTAACACATCTTTTAAACTATTTTATTTTAGATAAATAGTGTTTTTTCCCCAGGGTGTTTTGGTAATCTTTCTCCCATTTCCTTTTGAATCCTTCCTTTAGTCAGAGACCTCTCTTCTTACTTAAGAATGCCTTTCTTGGGGCTTTTATGTTACAATCCTTGTTTTTTCATCTCCAGGCCTGAGTGTGCTGCATGTAGTGTTATCAAATCAGAATCCTAGCTTTAATTAACACTTTTTGTTATTGCAACTGTAACTTAAATAGCTCAATTGCAATGCAATTTGAAAGTGAATTTTTCTTTCTATGGTTTTAGTAAAAGGTCACTGCAAGCTAATTTTGTTGGTGTTATTCATTGCAGCTGCTTGTCAGACAGTACTGTCTTTGCCAGTGGATTTTAATTTAGAGAAAATACTAGGTACGTCATGTAAAACCTAAATTTAATTATGATTTTTATCTTATGAAATGTTGAGAAACTAATGTAAGAATGGAAGTTTTAAGCGTGTGTTCTAAATAGACAGTTCCTGTGTGTTGCATGGGACATTTGACTTAAATTATATGATTTGAGTGTAGACATAAAGATAAAAGAGGAGGCGTATGGAGGACAATTCTGAACGTGTAAGAGGTGGGCGGTCAGCAGTAGATGCCCCCTTGCCTCGCCCAAAGTTATTTAACTTAGCAGAGCTGTTCGACTTGCATATTGCTGGCCATGAGGCTCGTAGCCCAACCTTGCCTTGGCCAAAGCTATGCTGTCTTTCTGTGCCTTTAACTGAAGCCATGGTGGTGACAAGTGTGGTAGCAAAAAGACCATGACCGCTGAGCGGGGAGAGAAGAGCCTAAATTAACGGTCTGATTATAGCTGCTATGTCAAGTAATTGCTGCCAGCTTCTCAGGCAAGGGGGCTGGAAAGGCCTGTTCATACAGCTCATATGTGGGAATAGTGGGTACGGTCAGCTCAGAGGTTTATGGCTGCACGCTCCTATCCCAGTATTGAAGTTCACAACCCTGATTGTGGGTCATAAAAATTAAAACAGAAAAACAGAACTATCTTCCTGCTTTTGTGTTTCATCTTAACAAATGTTTCCATGAATGCATAGTTCCTGAATTAATGAAAAATATTTTCTACAAGAAATATCCAATTAGAATAGAGCAAGAGCAGAAAACTAAAATGATCTTGTAAGTGGCAGCATATTTTAATGGGTCTTTAACATCTGTATGCTCTTCTACTGTAAACGGGTCACTGCTTTGACTTTTGAGTTGAATCTGGTTTGCCTTTTGATGGTCATCGTGATACATCCAAGCATATGGGAGATCTGAAAAAGGGTCTAGTTTTGCTTGGGTGGTATAACAACCCCTTTTTCACAACTCAAATGTGAAGAATAATACAGTTTTGGGAAAAGGCCAGTAAGTAGATGCTAGCCAATGTTAGTTTGTTTTGCTTTTAAATGCAGGCTTTAGTATTAAAGGATGGTAGGCAGAAGTAGAATCTTGATAGACAGAGCACTTTTTTTAATGGCAACAGGTGATCCTTTGGGATAGGTGCCTAAATTAGATTAAAACATTTAATCAAATTTACGAATACAGCAAGGAATTAATTTAGTTATATATGTCCCTGTAGCAAAAGATTTTTTTTTTTCTTGCATTCTTATTGGAAATGACTTCTCCATGCTTCTAGGTGAATATTTTAGAACTGATGAATTTGCCGATCAGTCTCAGGAAAATCTGAGCTCTTCATCACTCAGAAGAAAGTTGTTTTTAGAAGAAAATGGAAGTGTATCTGAGTGTTTGTCCCCTTCTCTGCATAGTCCGTGCGGTAGTCAGCCACTTGGAGTGCTCTGTTCAATTGACATATCTCCAGTCCGGTGCAGAAGCCCTCTTGAAACATCTAGTTCAGTAAGTAGCCTCTTTTGGGGGCTGGATGGGATGTGACTTAGCTGGCACAAGAGTAGTTCTTAGAGTAGGCTACTGTACTGATTCTCTGTTCTAACAGACTTCATGAGATGAACAACCGTGTTTTTAATAAGCGACAACTGCTTTATGAGAGTATTAGATCAAAGATGTTTGTTGGGTTTTTTTAAATTCCAATGTCAAAAAATTTATGTGAAAAAAACAAGTCTTGAAAGAATATATTGCTAGCTCTTTATTATATAAAATTATTATGCTGTGCTGCTACTCTTCTGTATAGAAGGAATTATGCTTTAATTTTATGTTATGAAAAGGAAATAGGGACTCATACATATACAAGACTTGCTGAAAGCTTGTTGAAACAATTATTTTTATTATTTTTTTTCATAAAATGTGTATACAAGAAAAGGGCCTGTTTAAATCCATGAACTGCTGTCTGAAATACTAGTTGATATGAACAGGTGATATAATTATTTCCCTTATAGCTCATAAACTCATTTATGGTGGAAGAAATGCTTGTGGATCTTTGAATGCAGTGCTAAATATGCTTTTTTTTCTTTTCCATTGACCACAGACTTCAGACAACGAGACATTTATTAGAACACAGAACATAATGTCTGTTTTTTAAATTAAGCAAGATGAATTTTATTCCCAGGTGGACGTAGCACAGCTAAACTGGTTTAGGTGGTGTGGTTTCATTTATCTGGTGGCTGAAGTGAACGGGGGGGGGAAGGTACCCCAGCAAGAGTGTGGCTTAAAAAAAATAAGGTCCTTGCTATGGTAACCTAGTAAAGAATTCCTACAACATAATTATACTGCTAGAAGTGACTTTTCTTTTTGAAGCATACTCATAAACAAGATCACAACCACTGTTTTATTTTTTCTTAAGGAAAAGTATTTTTTTTGCTCCTGAGTTAAATAATTCCGATAATACGGATTTCATTAAAATATAAATACTGGCTGGCTTTCATCTGCATTGTTACAAGTAAGAAATTGCGATTAAATACTTGACTGTATACACAGATGGCATTAATTCCCTGCTTAGGCTTATCATAGTTCTTAAATATAACGGGTATTACGGTCTTGGCTGGTATTACGTGACAGTTTGAGTCCATACCTCTTTTCCTATGTCGAGGCATAAAGTCCAAGTGAAAAGTTGCAACTAGAATATTTAAACTAAACTAATGATAGAGATTGTCCTTGTACAGTTGTATAGGATTAGTTTTGTCAGTGCTCCCATATTAGTCAAAGTTTACATTATGAAAATATGCACTGCTTTCTTTTGTTTTTCTTTAACTGAAGGGTCAGTTTTCATCAAGTCCTATTCAGGGAGGAACAAGGGCTTATAGTCTCGGAAGTATAACCAGTCCCACGTTTCCAGACAGGTCTCCTGCACATAATGGTTCTCCTAGTTTTTCACCAATTGCTTTTCACATAAGAAAGACGCCACTGTCAGGTATGGTTTAATTGTACATGTACTAGTCTGTCTTGAATTATGTATTTAGATGATAAAAACTGCTGCATTCTTTGTGTTACTTCTTTGTTTGGAGACAAGCCGCTGTGCTTGGTAGACCAGCAGTCTCTTCCTGTATGACAGGCTTACTGCTTAGCAGTGAAGTATCTTAATGATGTGAAACAGTGAAGTGTATCTGCTTGCAAAAAATCAACTAAGGAAAATCTTTTAGAAGAAGGAATTGGGACCTTAATAGGAGTGAAAAAAATTTAAAGGATTAATCTAGTGGGGGCGGGGGTTTAAAGCCATATGCCTAAACTAAGTCAGGTCACAATTCTTATTTGGCCCAACCTGAAGCATTGTAATTGGACGAAGAACATTTAGCTTGAGTTTGCAAATTATGTGATTGTCAAGATTATTGGAAATGAAACTGACTAGTAAAGAAATCACGAACATTTTGAGTCCTGTTTGCTCTAGAAAATGACAGTACTTTATGTTTTGTCCTTTGTAAAGGCCTAATGCCACGTTTATACATGACTTTGCTCTGATGAGCCTTGTGGTGTTTCAACACTGTTATATATGGAGATTGCATAGGTTTGATTTTCTTCAAAATTTTATTGCTAGCCAAAATTTTTTAAATGCCTATAGAATATGTGTAATTACTTTTTTTTTTTCTTCAGAAAAAAAAAGCCACAGAACCAGCCTTCATATATTTTTTCTGTGAACAGTGTGTGGTATTGCCATTTGAAACTGTAGGGCCTCTGATCCAATAAACTATGTTATAGGAAACAAATCTGGTGGTAAAAATGAGATAGAAAATTGCCTTTACCATGATAGTTTAAACTCCCCCTTGGAAGCCGGGAGGCAGTGCTCAGTGAAATAATACGTAGTTGGTTATAATTATTTGAAGGACTGTAGGGTTTTGAGGATGATGACGTTAACTCCATCTGATATCTAATATAACAACTTTGTTCTTCTTGGTGTTTGTTTCCTCTCCCCGCCCCACCCCTTCCATGGACAGACCAAAGAAAATTTACATTTCGTTCTCCAGATATTCCTTCTTCCTCAAATCGAATGACACCCCCAAGTACAAGAAGTCCTTATATAGATGGTTGTTCTCCAATTAAAAATTGCTCTCCTATGAGGCTTGGAGCATGTAGAGGAACTACCCAGTATCAGACTTCTGTCATTAGAATACCAATTGCAGTTGAAAATCATGGTGAGGATGAGGAAGACAAGGAAAATATTTCTCCAGCAGAAGCTCGGTTCCCAGAAATGGATAACGGAATAAACTTACGTCAGCAAGACGGCGATACTTTTGCACATGGTACACATCTTGTGGTAGCAACTGTGTCTATTGCACCAGATCACTCGGAAGCCTGTCATCAAAGGTTGTTGCCCTTTCAGGATATAGAAGGCTCAAAGGAAAATAATACCGTAGATATGGCTGATGCAGCTGAAGTGTCAGAGGAAAACACTTGGATAAAAGAAACAATTGGCAATAGCAATGCACCAATGGCCAGCTTTATGACAGGGATTACTTTCAGTATTGAAAACTCTCGCATGTGCATGTCACCTCTTGCAGAAAGCAGCGCAATTCCTTGTGACAACAGTAGCATTCAGGTAAAAACAAAAATCTTTTATCGCTGCTTCTTTGTAAAACTGAGCTCGACATACTAACTTTTAGTATGTATGCTGTTAGGGAAGTAATTGTCTCTTTTCTTGTATCGGATGTGGCATGTAGGGGGTGGTGTGGCTTTTATTCCTTCCCCCTTGCCCACTTTTTCCTCTCTCGGTGGAGCAAGCATAGTGATTATAAATGATTTTGTGTTACTATGTACAGTAATATGTTTAACTTGATCCAAACTAATTCTGACAGACCTGTTTACAATTTGCTTTTGTTATTAACTGTTGGTAGTTGGTTTGTTGGATTAAGTTCTGTTAATCAAAAACATATCAGGTATGAGAATCTGAGGGGTTTATTGGTGATAAATTGCAGTACATTTTTAAAGGCTTGCTTCTTGATTTCAGGTGGACAGTGGCTATAATACACAGAATTGTGGAAGCAGCATTATGGATACTGCGGGGACTGAAAACAGTTGCAGAGAAAATGACGCGAATACTAACGTGTTTCAGAATAAACCTCAGCTTCTTCGAACACAGGTAGGAGTTCAACTGTGATACAAAAGTGATAGGCTTACCGTCCAAAGCATCCGTTCCCTATTTTATGCAGTTGCAGGGAACCTGAGTGAGGGGAGAGGCTATCGGGATAAAGAAGAGCATGTAGCATCATTTCAAGTATTATGTTGAAAACAGGGAATCAATGCGGGACAAGTATTGTAAGCTGGCAATGAAATGAACGTGTTCCTTAACAAAGACAAAGGCAGTTTCAGAGGAAACTGAAGTATGTGCATAAAAGGGAGTTGTGAAGCTCATGGCTTCTGATGTATTATCGTCTTATTTGTGTTTCTGTTGTTCTTGCTCCTTGTTTTTTTTTTATTAAGTTTTTAAATGTGTGCCTGTGGAGAAGCATGTTTTTGGGGAAAGACTGTCTGCTACTTCTTTTCATAAACTATCCTCCAGTTTCCTAGACTACCTGGAGGGCTGACGTGGTGGGGGACTTCCTGGTTAGAGTCTTTCAGTTACGAGCCCTTTGAGCTATCTTAAAACCAAAACAAACTGAACTACAAAAGACAATGCATATCTAGCAAGGCTCCCAAGCTCTTAACCTTGTTACTGATGGGAAGGAGTTCTACTTCTTCCAGAGAATGGGAGGCAAGGCCGGTTTCTTTGGAGGAGAGAGCAAAGGTAATATCCTCTCACTTAGTAATTACGGTCTTACGGTCTTACAAACGCCATAGTTTATGGTCTGCTACTCGGCATTGTTTACAGTCATTGAAGGGGAGACGGTACTGACCAGCAGTAGCAGATTATAAAAAGACTCAAATTAAGCCTGTTCAGCCCTGGCTGCACTTCTGTACCTGACATGCTAATAGCTACCTCTCTGCCAAGGTAAAGAGTGGATTGATGGTGTCTTATAGGCCATTGACATCAAATTTTGAGCTCTGCTTATTTAAGATTAGGCTAGCTGTTCCCTGACAGGAAGAACAGATAGATATTTTATCATTAACTTCTAAAAATATCCATCTACTCTGAGGTCTTGCCTCAGAGGTGCCATGTTGGACATGCATTATACACATTAATGTATTCATCAGAATCAATTGTCTAATATCAAACTTGTCCTAGACACTCACCGATGTGCAGCTGCCTTCTCCCACTGCTAGTCTTCCGATTGCTAGATCCTGACTAAGCCCAGCTTTGCATTTTGGATTAGGATTTAAGTGTGGAGGCATTAAGTACTTCCCTCAACTCTCACAACAGAGAACCCACAGGGAATGAAAAGAAAAAAAGCATGGACGTTGCTGGCTGAAAGAATGCAGTCTGGCTCATTCAGAGCATGCGTCCTCTGAAAGGAGGTTCTTGCTGACAGCACGTCTCAAGGATGTGTGCAGAGAAAACATTATCTTTTATTTCAGAAGGGGAGAGATGGGAGGCAATTGTAACTTGACATTTTCAGATAGCAAGTTTGGATCTTGTTTCTTTTGGGGAATTTTTATGAAAATGGTTTTAAAATTAACTTTTCATTATTAACCTAGGAGTATTCTGTTTTAAACCATAAGGAAAATCAGTTGCTGAGAGCAAAATCTCCAGAGAAGCAATCCTGTTTCCAAAAAGCAAAACCACATAGTACACTATTTTGTCAAAACGCAACTTGCAACATTTCGGCCTGGAAACATAAAAATGAAAATCAAGTTCAGGGATTTCACAAAAATGGTATGTAGTTTTCTCATGCAGAACTTAAATTGTGTTGTCTAATAAATTTTTATATATATGACCTCGGTTACCTGGATTATACATACTCTTCTGTTTTTTAATGCAAATAGAATAAATTGGTATATATTAAGGGAGTTTTAAAAGAAGGTGGGGTTTTCTAGGTCTTATTAACAAATTTATTGGTTATTAAGCGATCCTTTTGGAAATTAAGGTGGCTAGACTTGAAGCAAAGGAACCATAGTGTGTTCTTCAGAAGCACGTTCTTTCTGTGGTTGGGGTGGTTTCCATGAGGAGCCTTGTTCTGAAAGCTTGGACATAGCTTCAACTGAAAGAGGAATATTTTAGATAAACTGAGCAAACCTAGGGTAAATTGCGTAGGAGCCAGCATAACTGCAAAAACACCTAAATTTTTAGACACAACTCCTAAAAACACATGGGAGATTTTCCTTTGGGGCAGAAAAAGGGGAAAGGAGTTTTAGTTTTGGGTTGGATTGCTTTTCTCCCGATCAGATTTATTGTATGGCTTCAGGAGTAGTCGCGCTGGTACCAAGGAAGTCACTGGGTGGAAGTGAACTGCTGTGGCTGTGATGGGAGCCGGGCTGGGGTGAGAGGAGGGGTTCAGTGTCTGTTGGTATCGGTGGAAAGTGACAGGGATGAAACTTGGTTGTGACTTTCCTGAGGAAGAAATAGAACTGGTGTTCTAGAAATGGGTCCCTGGAATATGTGTATGTTTTATAGTAGTCCACAAACTGGTAAAAATTGGTGCTTTGATTTTAATACCAGGCTAGTCCTTTTAAGTAAGATATCCTAGTGAACAGCTGCATGAAAACTCCATTCCAGTTACTGAAATTGTGTACTTTTCCACAACTAAAAAAATTAATTCTCTTAGTAATAAAATAAGCTGTGTGTCAGAAGAAGCCTTTTAGCAGGTTTCTTTTTGACTGAAAACTAGGAAAAGGACAGGTGATGGAAATCTCTTGATAGGAAAACAGAATCTCTTCCCCCTAAACAAAGCAGTTCTTGCTCATAAATCCACATATCCGTCCATTAGCTTTGCCACGTACTTACGTAAGATGTACTGTTGGTTGCTGTAAAATGAAATGATAGCGTTGTTCCTTCAGTAGTTGTATTTAGTACTATCTTGAAAGAGATCACCAGTCTCCACCAGTGTCTCCTAAGAACACTTGTGCCCAGCTTGATGCCCTGATACCCTTTTGAAGGAATGTGAGAAGGTGCAGTAAGGTTAATTGGTCTCAGTACGTCACTAAGTGAATGGCGCAGCCTTCCTTCTAGTAAAGTAAACCGTTAGGCTGTTACTTCCTTTCTACCTTTAATTCCCAATACTGTTATGTCTGCTTACAGAAATTACCAAAGGATTTAGATAAATATTTAGAAATGCAATTAACATTTGCCTGCCACTTATTGCAAAAAGTATTAATATAAACAAACTCTTGATACTTTAAGAAAACCATCGATGAAAAAAAGGAATAGAATGAGGAGGGTCCAGAAGCCCAGAAGTCCCTTTGCCTGATCAAATCAGATTTGATTAGATTTGATTGGATTTGTTTAAAAGGGCCTCCTGGAATTCATAAATATGAATGAGGAAAAAACCCATATGGTGACCTTCGAGCTCTGGTGACTAAGAGGGGAAGAAGCGAGAGGGGAAATAGCAAGATTTCAGGGCTCGGTGTTTGTATTGCTCTGAAGTAACCTTTGTTGGATTAATCAAAAAGTCCATTCTAGTACGTGCTCCAGGTGAAGCAGTCTTTCTCTCTTCTCGTAGCAAGGATATCCGGGCCCAGGATATTGGATGGAAGTTCTGCTTCCTATTCTATTCCACAACCCACAGAAAAGCTTCTCTCAAACTGAGAGACCATGGCTGATGAGCAGCTCTTGGCGCGCTAAGCCTGAAACAGTTGGTCAGACGCAGATTTGAAGACAACCGACAACGCCTTTTTAAAAATCTCAAAAGGGGAGGCATGAACGGCACTGCACAGCATTAAAAAGCAACGCGTTAGACCCGAGGCTTGTGCGCAAGCGTTGTACGAATAGAACCATCTTTGAAATGTTTTCATTAATAACTCAGCAGTGACAGGTTTCTGAAAAATACGCTTAATGAAACAGGGAAGCTTCTATACCATCAATAAAGCATCACTTGGTTTTAGTTCTCGCATCACAAAAATAGTAATAAAAAAAACTACTTTAGGTTTCTAACCAGCAAACATGATGTGCGTTTTTGCTTCCATAGCAATTTAATCAGTATTTGTTATGCGTATCTGATTGACAGTAATTGAACCTAACGCCCTGAATTAGCTATTTCATGATATTAAAACAGCGCCCTAAAAAAGGCTGGAAACAGACCGAACTGATACCTTCTAGGGGACTGATTTTGTTAGAGACGAGACGAACTTAGGGTAGGGTGAATTTCAGATTTCTGGACGGTGCAAAGGATTTATTTTTGCAAGTGTGATTACTAAAAATAGTAGTAATGTTAATGGAAACAGGAAGGTGAGAAGCAAAGGAGCCCAACTTACGATCTGTTTCTGAACTGTCTGGCATGAGAGGTATAATTAAGATTTGGGTTTAATTTTTAATGAAAATTTTTTATTCTTTATGATGATATGTTCAATGATCCTCTGATCATTGTGTTGCTTTCAGAGTATTCACAAATAAGAAAAAGCAATCACTAAAATATTTAATTTTTAAAGTATTTTTTTAAAAGGGAAAAGTAACAGCAGAAATGGGTGAACATGAGAAGTACTTAAGGATCCCCCACCCAAATAAATTGCTGGTATTTTCTATCCTGTTTTAGTCTTCAATTATTTATTTTATGAAAACGTGCGGTTTTTTAACTATGTTTGTGTAATTGCTTTGTAGAAGGAACCTATTGTGCAAATTATTGTGGAACTCATTTGACCATTCTGTTCTGTTCTTAATGCGTTGGTTGGCAGACATTGCACAAAACGGTCATTGTTTACATTAAATTAATTTCAGTGGTTTTAAAGAGAGTCCCTCAACACGGATGATTTTAAATTCAGTAGTGAAACACAATAAAGACATCTCTTTCATACCTAGATTGTTTGTATGATTTTCTTTGCTGCAGTTGGCAGCGTCCTTCGCTGAGCGCCGCCTGTAACAGGCATAGGTGCCTCTTGTTTGGGCAGGGCACGGGCGCGCAGAGGGAGGAGATCAGGCGTGGAGCTTGGCAAGCTTTTGCTCACACAGGTAAAAACTGGTTTCAGTTGCTCTAACATACGGTACTGGATTAGGAGTGCAGTACTCGTTATAGGTCCAGTGCTCTGCCCAAGTTTTACTGTTTCCAACTAAGCCTTTTAGAATGGTGGTGACAGGGTTAAAAGGTCTCATTCATGGGGCGTGGCTTTCTCTATTGCAATCAGTTAAACATGTTCATTGTCCACTTTTGATGACTTTTATAAATATGTACTTTATAAATCTGATCCAGTCCTTGTCAACGACAGCTTCCAGGGAGCTGAGTAAATACGGCCAAGTGACACCCACATATTGATGAGCTGTGACCCACCGATTCCCCAAGGACACCACTGAGGAGTAAGTGACTAGTATGGTAGTTTGTGAGCTGTAACTCCTCAGAGATCTCTGCGGAACACCTGTAGGACGTGGGAGTGCAGTTGTAGGAACTGACAGCAGCAGAACCGATCTACGAAAACTGCTGTAATCCTAGGAACACTACTGGAGGAGAGTTTTACTGAAATGAACTTGCAGAATTCCACAGCTGCCACCTCACAGAGAGCTTGTCCCAGGGGCGGGAGTTCAGCTCTGAGTCTGGGAGCACATAAATCACACTTTACGACTACGTAGCCAGGGGAGGCAGCTTGTCTGTAACGATGCAGTTCAAGGCACAAAATGGTGGTTTGGTTGTTTGGTGTTTTTTTTTGAGAATTCTAACTAATTGTAACTTGCTGGCATCCTGGCAGCACAAGCTGGAGTGATCGTTGCAGAACTTGTGGATTTTTGTGTAACACAAATATAATGGATGGTTTCCATCCTTTTTGTAAGGCAGTTCATTGCTTAGCCGCTGATGATTTTAAATTGCTTGAAGGTCTAGGACACAGACTAAGGCACTTCTGTGGTGTGGTTTTTCTCTCCATCTGCATATTGTGTGCATGCATACACACGGCTAATCTGGGAAAGTTCTCCCTCAGACCAGAAGGAGGTGCAAGGCTGTGGGATTTATCCGAGAGTAAGTTCTGTTAGCACTTAAGACCTGTAACTAGCACAATTACTTCTTTCCCTTCTGAGGTGCTAAATAGAATGCACCGAAGACTGAAGAGACTGACTCATGTGAGGCTTTTGCATGGCCTTAAGGCTGTATTTTAAATACAAATAAAAAAAACCAAAACAAAAACCCCAAAGAAAACACACCAGACAAAACAAAAAAGTGTTTCTGTAACACAAAGGAAGAGGTCTAGTTTTGGCGGTTTATTTTCACTCAAGACAAAACTGTAGCAGCATGTGGTTTTAAATATTGGTTTCCTGCGTATATATGTTCATAAAAAGTTTTTTAAAAAAGCCAGTTTTACAAATTATTAAAATGTGTAGTTAAAAGTAAACAAAACCTGTTTCTAGCATTTTGCCCATAGGGAAAAATATGTACATACAAATAATTCATGTGTGACTTCCCATTAACTTTTATATTCAGCTATTTTTGTAGCTTCTTTTTCTTTTTCTCTGGTTCATTCTTGCTGCTTATCTCTGTAGATGGATTTGCAGGCACATCATTTCCTTGTATCTACAGTAAGAAAAGAATTAGAAGTCAGAACACTTCTAACTCAAAGTTTACCTCACACTATCCTGATAAAACTTGAGTTTACGTGTACAGACCTTCTCCAAGCACTGTATCAACATCAGAAAATTCTGTTAAGTCATCTGAAAAAGGGTCTACCATGATATAACGCTTGCAGCTAGAACACTCCAATGAAGTAAAAACTGGAAAAATAGGAGGGCAGCGCAAGGAGCAGCCCCGCCCTGGCTAAGGTGCCAGCTGTGCCTTCTGCACCTCCTGTCTTGTCAGTTGTCTGCCACGCCTTACCATGTGCTTATAAGGCAGGGGGTGTGAAAGAAAAGGGGGCTAAAACCTATCCATTTGCATTTTGCTTTTAAAAAGCAGTCACCACTGCAGTGTTTTCTGAAGTGCTGCTCCTGTCAGGCTCGGGACACTGCATAGCAAAAAGGCGTTAGTTTTGGGAGAAATGGGAAAAATTTTTTAAATAAATGAAAAACAGACTTCTAAAGCAAGGAAGAACAAGGATGAAGAAGAGCCTGTGTGCTTACAGAGAATGATTTGGCCTCAAGGGAAGAGGTGATGGAGAAGTGTGCTATGCTTTCTTTGACAGTATGGGGATGAGTAGCATCAAAGCAGAGAAGACTGAAGGAGGCTACGACGAAATGCAGTTCATGTAAGTAGGTTCATAAACCAGCTGGGCCACAACCAGATCCCTGTACGCTCCTCTGCATTTGAGGCTACAGGCAAACTGTAATGGCTGATGAGAGAAGGTAACGGGCACTTCAGAAGCTTGGTGCAAGGAAGTGGGTCACTAGGACTTCAATACCGGGTTATAAATTACATGAGAGCGACAAAAGCCCATACCAGTAGAAGAGTCATTTAAAATTGTATGAGAGTAGCACAGGCACCTGTGCTGGAATTGAACCCACTGCCGTGAGGTGAAGGCTGTGGTTCTGGTCAGCAGTGGTTATGACATGCGAAGGAGCATTGGAGAAGCAGTGAGGACAGGTAACACGGTAACAAGTTACCTTCCTTCAGTGAGTAAATGTCACAAGAAGGCTCCAGAGGCCAGGTTTCCAGGTGCCATAGTGGCCTGTTTCTGGGACCAACTAGCCAGAGCACCCGTAAAAAGGGAGAAGCAGCTCCTACCTGAGGAACTGCTTAAGGGGTTCCCCACAGGTTTCAGTGTACTTATTCAAAATGCATCACCGTGGTCGAAGCAATAAAATCCCAAACCTTAAAGTGCATTACATCAGCAATAATAAGGAATTTAATAAAGATTTTTTATTAAAGGGGATTGCAAAAAGTTAAAACGCTTTCAGGGGTGAGATAGAATTTAAAAAGACAGACTTGGAGTAAGAATATGCCTTTTATCATTCAAGAGAACGGTTAAGAGTGATTAGTATGACAAGTTAACAGTTGTCCAAATGAAGAAGCACAGAATTAAGTTAAAAAGGCAAGCGCAAAAGACTGAGGAACAGTAACAAACATTCTCCAAGTAAGAGAATTCTTCCTTGCTCCTCCATCAGTGGATAGCTTGATGATAATAAAAGCCTAAAGCAGGCAAGAACAGGTAATTAAAGTGTATTTCAAGCACTCGGGGAAAATTAAGACCAACATCAAGAATGCAATGAAAAAAAAGTGTTTAGAACAAACTGGGTAAGAGGAACACTAACAGTGCCAGGACTAGACCCCGTCCATCGCAGAGTTCTAAAAGCATCCTGTTTCTCCCAGCTCAAGAAAAAAACCAAACCAAACAAACCACAGAACTACAAGAACATAAAGGTGATGACGAAGATCAAAGATACGAGATAGTTTCCAGAAAAGCAGGAACTAGCATAGGGGGTAACAGAAGTATAGAGAATCGAGTGGCATGGGAACAGTAAATAGTCTTTTTTTCCTATTTTTCATAGTGCAGGAAATAGACTATGTCATCAAGTAACGGTATGAGGCATCGTGCTTGAAACGAAAGGTTTTTTCATTCAGTTTGCTGCAGGAACTCACTGTTACAAGATACTCTGGGAGTCAGAAGTCTAAGCTGGGAAAAAGAACAATTGAACAAATTCACAGAACAAGACACTATCTGCTGAATGAACACAAAGATGCGTATATCTGGGTGAGACTAAGTTATAAATTGCTGGAAGCTTTGAATGGAGACAACGGGAACAATCATTGTATGTGCATCTTACTCCTATACTCGTTCCTTACCAGGAAGGAGGGCTAATAACTGATGTTTAAGATGACAGAATTTTGGGTTAACTAGCGCAGCTGTTCCTGTATCGTTGTAGAGCAAGGACCTCCACAGAAATTGGTACAAGAAGCAGAAGGGAAGGGGAGGGAGGGGGGAAAAAAAACCAAACCATAATCAGCTTGCATTAGCCTTACTTGGTGTCTATTTTCAATGAACGAAGTGTGTTCCTCGGGGACTGCACTCACTGTGACAGGAATATTCCTGCGTCACACCCGCAACGGCAGCTCTGACAAACGCCAGTTGGTGAGCGCAAGCCACAGGCAGCTCAGCATGTGAATGTGCAGCAGGATGCTGGGTTTCTTTCTACTACAAATTTCATTATCTTCTACTTTTTTAAATCATGAGGATTGCCTTCAACTCAAGCTAATACAACAGCTCAAAGATCAGAATATTTACATGTTTGGAAACAGATGATTTCTCCGGAAAAAAAGAAAAAAATGTTTGGCTGTACAAACAACAAGGGCCTCTTGCTTATTTTGGGTTTTCTTTTTCCTCCATGATTACGGATACTCCATGATTATGGATACTCAATTACTGCAACCATCTGTTTACCAAAAAAGTCACATGCAACTTCGTGACAGTACACAACCCTGTAATGGCACACGAAATGCCCAGCAGGCCTGAGGTGTGAGACCAGGTGAAAACCCCAGTGCCCCAAATGTACTAAAGAAGCTTGAGTTTAAATTCTTAAGACCAGAGAGACAGTTAATAGGACATTACAGTTCTTACAATATTATCAAGGGAGAATTTTTATATTGTGGAAGTTGTAAGAAAGGACTGCCGCTTACAGCCAGCAATTACAGAGTTTCCTTCTGAGCCACCCATCACAGTTACACTAATTTACTGGAGCAAAAAGATGATCCTACTGAGTCTTGGCAGATTTTCAAAAGGGAGATTTGATTATAGAACCATGAAATTCAAAAGATATTACTTCAGCAAATCATCATCTTTCCCATCAGTGGAAATATCCCTGATGGGCCCAGAAGGGAAATTTAATTTAGAGCCCTTTATTCTTTTCAACAGCCAGTGAAAGCAGACCTGTGCTTTATTGAGAGTAGATCTGAAGCAATCACTACAATCTGCTGCTAAATGATTCTTTTTTCTTCAGGGTTAAATTTCATTTTTACCATATGCTGATTTTTTAAGATTCCCAAAGTATAATATGATTCTATCAATCACAAATCTCGTGCCTTACCTTTGGTTCTACCAACACCATCCGAATTTTCTGATGCTGGATGTTGGAAGCATCTAATGTAACGTCCACTTTAACTTTATCAAATACATGTAATGTCGTGTCTTCCACAGTAAGCGATGGTACCTGGAAGTTCAAATTTTGTACAAATACTCATTGCTTACAATGTCTTATGTCTTTATACAAATAAATATTCTTGTAGGTAATTATTTATGTTACATGTCAATAAAAATGAACACAAATTATTGTTCTGAACGTTCAGAGTGACATGATCCGTCGTATATACATTTTCGCGGTATTTACCCAGATAATTAGATATTAGTAGTATCTATTACGGAAACCAATTCCTGTCAGAACCTGTTTATTTAGAGTTATAAAGACCATAGTGGCACTACTACTACAGATTATAAAACATACCTCATTGTTGTAATCCAGTCTTGGTGTTGGTTTATCTTTTTCTTCAAAGAAGACTGTTCCTTCTAACCCATACTTGGGGATCAGAACCACAACTGCATTTTTTCTTACAAATAATATATATGCATCTTCATTCAGTACTCCCTTGCTTTTGAAGAACAGCTGTAACAAAAGTAGAATATATGAATAAGAAGAAAACCCACTAGAACATTCTCTTTTGGATTGCAATGTACTGGCTTAAAAAAATTTTAAAAACCCCATTCAAATACAAATCTATACTTGGTGATAATTATACACCTGATATTGAAAGCAGATTTTAAAAATCCCACAAACTGCAATATTAAGCGTTCATAGTATTTATAGAAAGCACAAAGTAAAAAGAATCCTCAAAATGCTAGCATTTAAATTTTTCAGAACCAGCAATGCGATGCTGAAGCTTTTCCTCAAAGCAGCAGCCCTTATTCTTAATCATTCCTGCAGACTTGCGTGGTTTTGCTCTACAAAGCACAACTCAATGTTCCCTGCCTTCCTTTAAAATTAACATGAATTGTCCACAGTTAATCCTCGCATCTCAGAACTACTTACCTGTGTGTGGAATGCAACAGACGCTCTTTGTGCGTATTGAGCCATTTTGTGTCGGTAGTTGAGATTTTTACATATATCCGCTAGTTTATGCTTATCTGTAAGTTCTGGGTAAGTCCTGTCTGCTCCTATGGCTGCTGCCAAAAGCCGATGTACTATAATGTCAGCATACCTGCAATAGATGAGGTTAAATGATCAACAACATATCAAAACATACTTTTTTAATTAAAAAAGTTCCTGAATATAATTTTGTTTTTATAAATCTTACAGATGAAAAAGTTTTTGTAATGATAATGGTCTGCTCATAACAGCCTGTATTGATTCAAGGCCACTCTGTTTGCTGACCAAAGATATGCTCTGCAGAGCCAGAAGGAACTGTACGATTTTCTAAAAGAAACTCTTTACTATATTCTACCAATAGAGACTGTATTGTTGAACGTTTACAAGAAGAAACAAAGTTTTATTTTTGGACTGAGGAATGTTGTTTCACCATGGCAGCTTAACCCACTCCCTCCTCCTCTCTTTCCCATGAACTAGACAAATTTAGTGTAGAACAGTATTTCAATGCCATTGATCTGCAAAGTGTAATCATACTTGAACTTCTTGGTACTTAACTTCTATTAGAACTTCAGCCAGGAACTTTTTAAGTTATCTGTTAGCAATTAAAATTTAACATTAGGACTCCCAGAACCTCCACAAATTATCCACACAATGCACAGGAAATTTTAATCCACCTGTAAGATATTTCACTTGAAATGTTTCTAAGGAGCAAAATACAATGACAATTATTTTCTTCAAAACTTAGATATTTCTTGGTTGAAAGAAAAAATAAAACCCCCCTCATTTTCCAGGCTGTACAATTTCATTGCATTGCAACAGCTACAGTAGCAAGTTTCAAATTAGCAATGTTTTGATATGCAAAACTAAAATAACAAATTTTTTGCATGTAGAATACTCAAAATTTAAATACAGCTCCCACCTGAAAACTGACTGGCCAAACTCTGCCTCAGTCTCTGGTTGAGTTATGTGATGCTAACTGATCCCAAAGGGCATTTCTATGCCAGAAATATCCATAGGGACGTATTTCTCTTATTTTTATGAGCCTTTTAAAAAAATTTTATTAGAACTTTGGAGTTGTAGACAACAAAGCTAGGAGCTCACACGAAGATGGATCTACGTGTAAAGCCGCTGCTGTTTCAACTGAAAACTAAAGCTGAACAGAAACAGTATTTTAAATGGACACCACTACAATTTAAAATATAATTTCTTCACAAATAAATCACTTTTTTGTTCTCTGAAACTTTCATAAAAATAAAAGTACCTTCTAATAGGTGAGGTAAAGTGGGTGTAAATAGGTGAGGCTAAACCATAGTGATGGAAATCATTGTCCATTCCAGAGCAGAAATAAACAGCTTGCATCATGCAACGAGTGGCCAAAATTCTCAACAGTGTATTTAGATAGGGGAACGTAGGAGATTCAGCTTTGTCTAACGATTCAGCTAAAGCCTTTGCAGAATCTGTCTTAATTTCCAAATTCTAGAAGGAAGGAAAAAAAAATGGTCAGGTGTTACTAGCAAATATTAGCAGAGTACAAGCACAAGCAGAAATGTAACAGCTACATCCGTGCTGATCGTAGTAACTGGCACAGGTATCATACCTACTAACAACCAACTGGAATACCACTGTTACACAGACACACACAAAATCCACCCACTCACAGATCCCTCCCTCATTATTACTAGTGCTATATGCAAACAATGAAAAGCTAAGTCAGCAGCCTAGGAATTCAGAAAAGACATCCATTCAGAACTAAGAAACACTTTATGCTAATATTAACAAGCTTTTATTTCCTTTGGTTTGATTTTTCCATCCCTTTATTGAATAAATCAAAGGGATATGCAAGTTAAAAAAAAAAAAATCTATTTATGCCACACAAAGACTTCCATCCAAGCACAGTGTAAGCTGTAATCAACCTTCTTGGATGTCCTCCACAAAATAATGAAAACTTATAATTGGAAAAGTGATTTGCAAAACTAGTACTGCATGACACTAAGTTTGTTCCCTGTTTGCCAGTGTGCCCTGATAAAAATTCAGCAGCGTGAAAATAAACAATGCACTTTTAATTTCCAGTCACACAAAGTAAGTTTCATCACAAGATCAGCTGAACGTTCTTTCCTTCATGTACAACTACTGACAACAAAGTATGATCTAGAGGTCAAATTAAGCCTGTTTTAGGGTAATATAATTGTATATTTATTTTAAAAGTGTAACAAAAATACAGCATATTAATACCTAATTCTGATGGTTTGGACAGACTAGTGAAAAATCATTTTGGTTTATTAAAAGAATGTTTGTCTATGCACAGGAATTTAGCTTTCCAAATAAAATGGTACTTTAAAAATTTTCAGATTACAAATTAAATCATCATTATTCCAGTTTTATAGCAGTGGAAAATGAAATGGGCTGGGTTTGGGCTCATCTCTTCATCTTACACTGATAGAATTTGGGAGTTTCTCCTTTCATCTAGAGGTACAGATACCTTACTACAAGTACCAGCAATTTCAAAGTGCAGCTGACGCACTTTCAAAATACTCCTTTCCAACTCTTATTCTTGGGTAAGTGGCCAACCAGAGAGAAAACACAGCCTTTTCTAATTAAGTCACTTTATTAGCATGGTAAAAACTTGCCTTAGACTTTGCTGCCTTCACAAGGATGTCATAATTTGATGGGGGAGGAGCAGGGTGTTTCCGGAGCAAAGCAAATTCTGGGAACTCATCGTAGATTTTTTGTGCTACAGAGACGTTGGCAAGCAACATGAACTCTTCAACCATGGAATTTGTTTCCCTAGCAACATAAAATATTTTATATTGTTAGAAAAGCATTAAATTATGTATTTGAGCACCTAATGAAGAAACATTCTACCATCCTAACAATATTATGTAACAGTAACTAGTGGTTTGGAACATGTATACAATTAGGTGAACATTTTTAAGACTAAAAACATAGTATTTGAAACTTAGTAAATAATTGTTGAGAGGGAAAACCCCAAGATATTCTAAAATAACAAATTTGATTTTAAAAAAAGCTCTTTAAAATGCTCCAAAAGACCAACAGATAAGCCTCTTGATTTCTTCCTAAAAAAACTGTTCAAATATTGTGCATATGAAGTCTGAAGGCACCATGTTGCACACCATAAAGTCATGATGGTATACGTAAGTGTAGATTTTAGCACAGAAACGAAGTCTTAGTATGAGAGAAAGTAAGTATCTAGCTTCAGAAACTGAATCAGTAGCTCCATTTCTAGAACTCCTCAGGATGATTGTCTGTATCACTGTGTACACGTGCACTGACTGCTCTGTTGTTCTTAAGGTTTCAGCAATCCATAACTCCAAGTTCTACTTTCTCTCCTTTGTTAATACCAGTAGAAGAGCATCCCAGAGAAGCCAGTGGGATGTCAAGAGTTTGGACCTTAGTGCTCCATCAAATCAATAGTAAAGACTTAAGTTCGTATATGAAGCATACAGTTCAAAACTTGCTTCATAAATAGTGCAGAAAAACCACAAAGGAATTATCTTTTCTAGGATCAGCTTGCCCAGAGAAGCTGTGGATGCCCCATTATGGGAAGTGCTCAAGGTCAGGCTGGATGGGGCTTTGGGCAACCTGATCTTGTGAAAGCTGCCCCTGCCCTTGACAGCAGGCTTTGGACTAGATGATCTATAAAGGTCCATTCCGACCCAAACCATTCTATAATTCTATGATTGTCCTGCACTATTATATGAACTTTGTACGCTATTAAGTAAATGTTGCTATTTAAACATGCCATCAATTCCACCCCTGCCCTGAATTAACTAATTGAGGAAAATAATACGCATACTTGAGCTCCTTAGTCTGCAAATCGATAGGATCGTGAGTTTCACTGTCCATGTGGAAACGAACTTCTGGTGAGGAAAGTGTCAAGGCTCTGGAAGACAGTAAGTGGTATGATTGAATTACAGTAAAGCTGAGTTGCAGGCTGGTACACAAAATCTGGGTTTATCATGACACTGTAATTTAAAATTAACAAAATCTTCTAGCATTAGCAGAAATTAAAAATACAATGACAGAATTAATGCTCAAATTAGCCAAAATTACAATGGAGACATACATCAATATTAGCTCCTAAAATCTCAAATGCTACTCCGACTGGCTGTGTTTTTATAATGCCCGTAAGAGGTCTATATTCATTGATCTTGTGATGGAAAAGTTAACATCCCAGGTTTATATTTTTGGGGAAACAAAGATAGGCATTTTTATACAAATCGAAGTAGCAAGCTACTTCTCTTTCAAGATTTTCACTGGAAAAATGGATATAGAGTAGCATTATAGTTTGACAGCAAAAAATAGCCAGAAAAACACCAAACCAAACCCTGGGAAAAAAGGTCACAGGGACACCGCGCAGTTTACCCGTTATCAATTCTCCTCTTCTTCAGAATTTTTGCTAATTTGTTTAGTCCACGTAGGCTAGTAGTAATATCATCATTCATAGTTGCTGAATCAATTCTCATCTGTGCTTCAGCATATGTAAGAGAAGCCTTGAAGAGGTTAAAAAAGAGAGACATCGTGATACATAATTGATAGTGAAAAGAAAAACATAGATCTCTTGCAGAAACTGCAACTTGCTCACAGTAATACTAAGCTTTATATTCACCACTTAAATGCATGTCATTCTCAAAGGATAATGGACAAAACAGGACAGATCTATGCAAGATATTAATACCAGGCATTTACAGTGGTTTATTTTTTTTTAATGCTGATGACAGATCTATTTTATACATTAGAGGTCTAATTTTCAGAAATATATTAACCACTTACACAGTCTGAAAATTGTGACTAGCTGGTATATACCAACCTAACCTCACAAAAAACATTGCAGCCTTGGAGGTTTGAAAGAACAGGGCAGAATTCTTTATTTTTACAATTTAAGCATCATTTTTTTAATTTGAAGGAAATATAAATTAATGAACAGAAAGAAGAAAACTTTATTATCAACTCTGTTGATCATTGTTTTTAAAAAGGTCTCCAGCTTTTTTTCAGAAGTAAAACAATATTTATGTGACTAACCTTGGAATTAATAATACTCTTCGTAAATCTGGTTTTTAGAATTTCAGCCTTGTGGTTCATCTCCCATATACATGAAAACGCAAGCCTACAAGGGAAGAAGGGGGGAAAATCGCTTAAAATCCACATATAAACATCTGGAGTTTCTTGTCAGGATCAAACATCATGTACATATACCTGTCCACATTAGATCTCAGGGAGCATAAGTTGGAACTAAGTAACTCTGGAACCATATCGATCCTCTGCAAAGTGAAAAATAAAAATAATAACTAGTTATAAGTAAGCTAGTTAAGTATGTGCCTGATTTTTAATATACTAAAATCTTGGAAATAATAATTACTTTATTTTTTGGCTTAGAAAGCTCAGATTTCTGAAATAAAAGTAGGCTACTTTAGAGGAAATTCATGCCAAGATCCATTTTAATTACCAGTTTCTATTAACAGTTATTTCTGAAACTAAACGGTGGTCTCTGAGAAATAAGTTAAAATAAACAGGACTAAGTGTACAGTTGTACTGAATACAAATAGATTAGCTACCACAAGAAGTAACAATGGAAAAGGCAAAACCAGGCCACTTCTGCAATTCCACATCAATATTAAAACAGTAGTCCAGTTTCAGAACTACATGCTCAAGCAGGAGCTGAAAGGGATATTCTCCAGATAATGGATTTTAAAAAAAATTCTCCCTCTTGCTGTGCAAGGCTGAATGTCAGAAAGCACCTTTAATTTGATAGTCTTAGGCAAATTAAGTGCAGCCCAAAGTAGTCTACTTTTTTTCCTTCCTTAGAGAGAACATCTTTACTCCCAAGAATTAAAAGAAGAAAGCAATAAAAAAATCCAGCCACAGTACAAAAAGCTTTTTATATGGAAAACAATTACTTTTTCACACAGGTATACTGTTGTTCCTCTTTTTGCTGATTCCTCATCCAAAGCATTTCCTGGGCGAATAAAGTGACTGACATCTGCAATATGTACACCAACCTAAAACACAGGCATCACATTATGCATCTTATGAAACAGAAATAGTTCTCAACATGAAAGAAACTTCCTCAAGTTTTATTTACAACCCAATTTACCCATTCCTAGTTCCCTTCAGCAGCTCCTATATTTAGTAATAGGAACAGTTAAAACCTAGCATACTGATATTAAAAAGAATAGTTGCAGCACTTATGCAAAATAAGGGCATGTGTACGTTTATTGGAAAGGTATACTCATTACAAATGCAACTCTTCTTGCCTGGGAGCTCAAATAACCTCTTTCATTTTCTTCAAGGCTCACTGCAAATTTGGTTTTGTTTTTCTGTTTGCTAGACCATCCCTTTCGGCACACTCTGCTATTACAATTACAAATTAATTTAGAATGAAGAAAACTTGACTAAATCAGTTATAAGGGGGATAAAGAGCTGGTGTTAAGACTGTAGCTTTTTTTTTTTTTTTTAATAAAATAATCATTCCTTAGGCATGACAGCAGTAGCTTCACCTTTTCTACTGATAGGTCCTTATCCTAGCTGTAGATATCCATGCTTATACTTTGCTAAAGCAGCAAATAAATTCTGTTAATTTCCCATGCCATCCCATTTCTGCTGATTAGCAGAAAGCAAGGTGAATTTAGACAACATTAAATTCCCACTTCTGACACTGATGTAATGCAAATCAACTCTCTTTATTACCATCTTGCAGTTGTGCAAACACCAGTAATTTCTTTTACAACAGGTCTGGAGCTTTGCTCATGTCATTTACTATTAGCCTTACTGAACTGTTTGTAAATGAAAAGAAGAAGTAAATAAAAAAATGACTGGTTTAATTAAAATGAAAAAAAAATACCTCTATATTTCCATTTTCCACTTCTCTAAAATGTAGTGCATCATCAATATCCGTACAGCCAGGAGGATCAACACTACAAACATGCAAATGCCTTAAGTCCTCCCTGTGCTTCATGTCCTGAAATTAAAAAAAAAAAAATTTTCAAGAACAACTTCCATATCAAAGTAAAAATGATCATCTGAGAAAAGGCACTTTGCATAAGATTTTCAAAAGGAACCGATTATTTTCAGAATGGGTTTTTTTCCCTTAGGACAACATTTGCAGTAATATTTATTTACAAGATAAAAAAAGACATACAGAACTACAGTGATAGAAAAACTGAAGACAGATGATGATCAAGTGAAAATTTTCCTGTTTTCTGGAACCAAACCAGAAGAGATACAGAATAAAACCACCATCTTTTAATGAGCTTCACATCTTTGTTGTTGACATGGACAGTGTGAGTGAGCATGCCCTCAGCAAGTTTGCAGATGACACCAAGCTGAGTGGTGCGCATGACACACCTCAGGGAGGACAGGATGCCATCCAGAGGGACCTGGACAAGCTTGAGAAGTGGGTCCATGAGAACGTCATGAGGTTCAATACAACCAAGCGCAAGGTCCTGCACCTGGGTCAGGGCAACCCCGGATATCAATTCAGGCTGGGGGATGAAGGGATTGAGAGCAGCCCTGAGAAGGACTTTGGGGTACTGGTGGATGAAAAGCTGGACATGAGCCAGCAATGTGCGCTTGCAGCCCAGAAAGCCAACCGTATCCTGGGCTGCATCAAAAGCAGTGTGGCCAGCAGGTCGAGGGAGGTGATTCTGCCCCTCTGCTCCGTTCTGGTAAGAGCCCACCTGCAGTGCTGCGTCCAGCTCTGGAGCCCTCAGCACAGAAGGACATGGACCTGTTGGAGCAGGTCCAGAGGAGAGTCACAAAAATGATCAGAGGGCTGGAACACCTCTCCTATGAGGACAGGCTGAGAGAGTTGGGGTGGTTCAGCCTGGAGAAGAGAAGGCTGCCGGGAGACCTTATTGCGGCCTTTCAGTATTTTAAGGGGGCCTACAGGAAGGATGGGGTCAAACTTTTCAGCAGGGCCTGTTGTGACAGGACAAGGGGTACTGGTTTTAAACTAAAAGAGGGTAGATTTAGATTAGATATACAAAGAAATTCTTCGCTCTGAGGGTGGTGAGGCACTGGGACAGGTTGCCCAGACAACTCGTGGATGCCCCATTATTGGAAGTGTTCAAGGCCAGGTTGGATGGGGCTCTGAGCAACCTGGTCTAGTGGAAGGTGTCCCTGCCCATTGCAGGGGGGTTGGAACTAGGTGATCTTTAAGTTCCCTTCCAATCCAACTCATTAATTCTACGATTCTATGATCTCAGAATTAGCAGTACCAGGAATCAAAATTTTTAAGTGGAATTTTGACTGATGTCCAGCTGGGCATATTTTTTAGGATATGATTGCTCTCTACGAACTTCTAGCTTTCTAAGGCTTAGATGTGTAGACAGTTGAAAGGAACTGCACACTTCGGAAGTATCTACCTTTGTATGATGGCTACAAAAAGATCTCAGATAGGTATCTTAGACTAGACAACTGACTTTTAGACAGCTGATTTACACAAAGATCCCTCCTTCAGTTTCTACATTCAAAAGAAATAGGAGTAGGCAGTAAATTGCAAAAAAAGTTGCTGACCTCAAAGAAATCAAAATACACAAAATGCACAAACAAAAAACACTCAGCCCAGCCCAACACAAAAACTATATCATGCTCAAATTGTTCCCTGATGACATTTTCCCACAGATTCTAAAGCAACCATTTCCCATATTTAAGCTACCGGGGACAACCTGAAATTCACTAACAGCATTTAAAATGAGCAATTCTGTAAACACCAATTTCTCTTTCTCTAATGACTTTACTGGATTATAGCGGGATATATTAAAGACTCCTCTCCTCAGAGTATTTTAGAGATGACACAGGCTGCCACATCTGGTTACAAAGCTATTTAGCAAGGTAAAAAACTCTTAGGGATGATCTTACAATTTTCTGAATTTTAGTCTCTCTCCATTGCAAAAAACCCTTTTAAAAATATTTTTACTTTTCAATGAAACCTGTAATATGATTTTTATCTTAAAAATCTTACAGTTTTTACCTATACCTAAGAAACACAGTCTTAGCCAAAACCCAAAAACTTACAGAGGCCTTGTTTCCAGAGGAAATCTGGCTGAAAGTCCACACTAAGATAAAATGGATTTGGACAACATTCTTCCTCTATTTTTGGATATATTTTGATATCCGAGAATGTTATGAAGGAGAAGGCACAGTAATTATTACAGTAATTTAAAAATTATTACCTGTTCTGTAATGCTCCATGGCATTTTTGGTAGGAAACTAAGGACACCCTGGGAAAAAGGCTGATGAGGGACATCATGTTCAAGCAAAAGAACTTCTGTCTCGGTCTCTTTATCTCCAGCACTTCCTAAGTTCTTAACAAAATGACCCTGAAAAACAAGATACATACATTCAAATATATATACACACACATATACACACATGCACATCAAGCAACACTGCTCAAAAATAATTGAGACCATTATCCCATAGGTTATTAGTACATTATACTACACAGAGGATTAATCTTTTCTTCTTCAGTCAAATTTCTCATCTTCAAAATTAATTTCAAATATTCCAATATATTTCAAATATAAATATTTGAAATTTAATTTCAAATATTTAATCGATTCAGTAAGTCTGAACTTTTTATTTCCCCTTCTTTTCCTAGAATGTCAGGAAATTCTCCAAATTTAAAACTGCAAAAGTTGTAAACATAGCAGTTCAGTTTTGCAGGGGGGAAAAAAAAAGCATTGCTGTGTAAGCAGCAAAACCAGTACGGTCTAATTTCTCTGTTGGTTTGTATTTTGCCACACATCCCACTCCCTAACACTACACTAACTTTACCTCCTTTCTCACATCTCTCGACCCCTGCAGTAATGCTGTCTTTGTCTTAACATTCCTTCCATATATTCCAAGTTTCCTTCATTTCTCTAAGTACAGGTGAGACAGCTGTGCTCTTGTTCATTACAAGCTATGCCCTCCTGCACAAGACAACAGAAGCCTCTTCAAAACCTGGTTAGTGTTCAACACAAATTGAAGCTAGTGTCCTCAATGTCTCTTATATCCTCCTGTTTATTTACAAAGAATTTTTAAGACCTTAATTACCTGTAAACTCTGCCCACTGGCAATTTGACTGAATTTGGCCATTATGTTTGAAACTACTTGCCATGATGGTGATCAGTGTTTGGATGAGCAATGCCACAGCGAATGGCTCACCCTTCTAGGAACCCAGAGTAAAAACAAGGCAGTCTCTAGTTAGTCTAAATAAAACACCTTACTTAGCACATATACGTTCACTGCAGAACCTGAGGACCAAGCTTTTTAAGTATAACCCGTACCTGTTTTTTGGGGGTAAGAGTAAACTGAATAATTTGAGGACTTCCTTAATTTGCACCATCAAAAAATTCATGTCAATGCTTTTTGAGGTTACTCAGCGGTACAGATAATAATAAACATCTTACCTAACACACACATAAAATTTGGGCAGATATAAGTTCAGAAGAAAACAAACTTACATTAGGATACCTGGAATTCCTGGGCCAACCATCAATAGCAACAACTATTCTTTGTCCTTCCAATGTATCTGCCTGCCTTGTTTCTATTCGAATGCGAGGAATTCTGCGATCAGCTGGTGTAAACAAATGGCGCCTTGCCTATTAACATCAAGAAAAAGGAACAAATAATTTCTAATTAAAGGGGAAAAAAAACCCTACACTTAAAATAACTTGATTATTTCCTTACTTCTTTGATCTGTGATTTGGAAAGCATGCCACAAAATGGTCGCCAGTTTCTTTTTATAATGCCCACTACTTTTCCTGTAGGTCTCAGCATGTCCTTGTTATAAGAAGTCTTCAGCTGGTAGAAAACAGAAGTTAAAACCACAAAACGTTAACATGTTTGACTACAGCACATATCTCAAACCTTGGTAGTAACGACTTCTGTGTCACTATAACGCCCTAAGTTCTATGACTTCATAAACAGAACTGTGTCTCCCTGTGCTTTGCATGACTTGTTAATAGTTTTAGTATGTGACGCAACTGCTTTGTTGTGTTTTTTTTTAATGGACATTGCTTCAGAAAAACAAAGAACTGCAGAAAAAGACTCTGAAGAAATGTTACCTTGTTCCACTGTCTCTGCTTACTCCACAACTATCTCCATTTTCCTTTCCAAGCTATTATTATAACTTTTAGGAGCCCTTTTACGTTGCTTGAAAATTCTCCAATAATTCTAATCACAGTAATTAAAAAACATTCCCATGGAATTCAGTAGGAAGATCATGTCCCTAAAGAAATGCAAATATTTGTTGGACAGGGTATACACGTGTGTGCACTGCACGCACATTAAGCGGAATTACTGCAAGAAGCTAAAGAACATTTTACAACTGGTTCCAAACGTATGCATTGCCTATAAAAGCTGACCGTCATCATGGCACATCTGCTCCTATTCTAGCAAACCCTAACCTGCACATCTGTATACAGCTTTGCATTATACGACTGGCTACCTAATTACCACTCCATAACTTTTAGACTAAGTAATGTGGGAATTTCTGATTGGGATTAATTAAAAAGTATCAATTTTATATACATTCACATATTGAACACAACTCTAAGACTACAATTAAGTTTTATAATTTCCATATTCATAATAGCTTTTAGGATTCAGTATGAAAAGGACATATAAATCTAAAGCCTAACAACACTGTCAATTTAATCTCTCTGAATGCAAGTTAAGTAAAAGATTATTTAATTCATACAATGTTTTCTTTTTCCTCTTCAATTTCAATGTCATCTTCATTCTGGCCATCATCCTGTAAGACCACTGAGGATGGTGCCACCCATTCATCTCTTGCCAACAACTCCACAGCTACAATATCTTCATGAACTGCTCGGTTTAAATGTTTCAGTCCCTGTATAAGTATCTGGAATTTTTAGGAAAAAAAAAAAAGAAAATGCAAATATTCATGATGATAGCAACAGAAGACCCAAATCAAAGCCGTACAACAGAAGAGTATCCACGTGTAACAGGCTCTGCACTCTAAAGAATATTTCAGGCATGTTTGTGAGGCATTATTTTCTTCCTCTGCCTAGGCTTCTTTCAGTACTGATGATATTATTTCAGGATTCCAGTTGCCTCTATAAAAATAATTTATTTTCCCCAGACTTTTTTTTTTCTTTTATATCAGACAATCCTTCTATTTTTGCAGGCTAGGGGACTCCAAAGGACTTCTGGGAGGCAAGAATAAAAGAAACGGAATGCCAGAGAAGCACCTCCAGCTGCCACTACAAATAGGGAGGGAGAAGACAACTGCTGCTGGTTGGAAACAACTTCTGTAAAACTGTACCAAGACAGAATCCAGTAGGCAGACAGCTGGGTTAACTGCTTAGAGAGGAACAGCCCATCTGCTCATCACCAGGCATGAAAGCAGTAAGGGAAACAAAGGAAGAGCACCTCACAAGCACTCACCACAGTTTTTCTGAAAATCCTCCTACAAACTTGTTTCTCTGTCTTCCACCATATATTTAAAACTAATTTTAAAAAGAGTGTTATATTTGAGTCAATTAACAACTAAGATTTTAAACACATTCTCTTTTTGAAAAGAGAACAGTCAACATGTCAGTAGTCTATATCCATACAAATAAACAAACAAAAACAAAGCAAAAAACCCCCTGAAAAACACAGAAGAGGAAAATTTACTACAAAGCTTCCTTTTAACAACATAGGTCACCATGAAAGAATTACATTTAAAGTCATTACTGGGGCTAGTTAAAGTTCACAGCATGAAGTCAAAATGAAAAACTCACCTCTTTGTTTTCTTCAGCATCTCCATGAACCCAAACAGTAGCTTCAAGATAATTATCTCTGCTTGCCCTATAAGTTCCTTGGAGGTAAACACCAGACTTTATTCCTTGCTGCAGCTTGCTAAGAGGAATATGTTCTGGGAAAATTATTTTTCCACTTTCTATTTCTTTCTTTAAAAAAAAAGAAAAAATTTTCAGTCTTCTGTATTTGTGATTATTCTAAAAGCAAGCTCAGGAACATGACACTCAAGCTAGCAAACTCCAAAATTATAACTATGTGTAGGTATGAATATGCACAATAATGAAAAACTACTATTAAGCAGTAATTTTTCTAATGTAGCATAAAAAGCATAAGGAACATAGAAATATGGCAAGTCTAGGAATGTCTCCTTTTCTTTTCCTGTTTGCCTGCAGTTACTTAAAAAGATACTGCAGAAGTGACGTACACTTTTACATTAATTTGGATATGCTGACTAAACTTATACTTAGTGAAAGAAATATTAGCATAGCACTACACCGTATAATCACAGTGTAAGTATATACCGCAAGCTATATGGAACCTTATGAAAAAACATTATTGTGACCAATCTTTGGAGCAGTCAGGCAATTAGTTAAAGCTGCGTGAAGTACAGCTAACCACTGAAAAGATCAGCTGAGCCCTCCACTGTCTTCCTGCTCTTGCTTTTCCCACTCCATTCGGCTAGAATTGATGAAATGGATCTTCCCATTTTTTGGGGGTGTTAGTTTTCAGCTATATCAGTCTTATGTGAAAGTGTAAGTCTTGATTTTTGATAAACACAAAGCACAGGGAAATAGAAGGGGATGTAGCTCATCTTCAAGCTGCAGCCTGCACTTACATCAACTTAACTGACCAGAAAAATGAGAGCTTTTGATAGAAAATGCTTTTGATCAATAATAAGTTAACATAAACTTCCAAATAACAGGCACAAAACAAAGACCTAAATGGTCTGCAATATACACTTGTAGTTTTCTTTTTGTTTCCATTATTTCTAATATTTATAACCTGTCTTTAACCAACTATTGTTATTCCCATCTTCACATCAGTTATCTAAAGCAACTGGCTTTTTACAAATAGCTAGATACCTACTAATAAGCATATAAGAAGCAGTAAAAACAGCTGCAATATTTCCTTTTTTCTCTTCAGTTATCAAAAAGTTATACTGCCAAAATGGTAATGAAGTCCAGGGACCTCATTTTCTAAACTGATGCCAGTAGCCTGACATACAGTGTCCAATAATATACTGCAAACCATTTGTGATAAATTTATTTTATAAAAAGAAAATGAAAACATACCCCTTCATCTGATACACAAGCAAGACGATCTACAAGATCTGGATTAGCTACCAAGCTTTTTATATACTCCTCACCTACAAAAGCACACACATAAATATTTATGGAAGAGATGCATGGTATTTAGGTATGAAGGCATTGCTGAGATTGTATATCTGAGCAATAAATTAAACATACATGCCACTTCACTTACATGTATAAGCAGTTATCCCTTCCTCTAGAGCTTTCTCTTTATTAGTTCTGTCATTTGTTAAAAAGATAACTTGGATCTTCTCCTCATCCTCTATTTTCTTCAAGTGTTCACTGTACCATTTTACTGCTACCCGAATGGCTCTGTCATTGCGGTCATTAGAAGTTTCTCCTTGCTCTTGCACTACATATGTTTCTCTAAATAAATAAAAGGGAAGAAACAAAACAAAACAAATCCCAACATCCATCCATACTTATGAAAAATTTTGAAACAAGATCAAGATTGCGAGGCTAAAAGAATCATTGCCATGCCGATTTTTATAGTATGTGTAACACGCTATAGGCCACTGAAGAAGGGTCAGGAGACAGAAGAGACAAGAAAAAAGCAAAGAAGTGTTAACTTCTAATAAAACCTTCTCACTGACGATTGAAGAGGACTGCATTCAAGATACCAGAACTATGCGATCAGGATTCCTAGAACCATGGTACTGCAGTAGTAGGAACTACTTGTGAGCACAAATAAACGCAAATTAATTGCATCTCCATCTCTCAGAGCTTTCTGCCATGAACCAACAGATTTTTTTTTAATGTTTAAAAGAGACCCTAAAATGGAAAAGCATTGCTCTATTGCTCAAGTTAGTCTTGCCTATAAATTTTATTCAATAGTCTAATCAACTTTTCATAATATATATGCTTATACTAATTATAAAACAGAAAAGCTCCTGAAACATGCAACTACTACCCAATAGGATTCCTTAGAAGTGTACAGCTCCATGCACCTCAGTCTAATTTTTTTTTTTAACCTAGTTCGCATGTTCCAGTTCAGCTTTCCCATTTCTCTCAGTGGATGTCAGTACAACTTTATTATACCCTATTCCACACCTTACCGATGATGCTCATTGGTGAATGAATAGAAGTGTTTTTCAGGGTTTCCAATCACGTCCCTAATTCGCTTGTACACTGGTGCACTCCGACTCCTGACTTCTTGTAAGACTGTTTGCAGCACAATGACATTCTTAATAACAGGATCTTCAAGTATATCAATCTGAGGAACAAAATGGAAATTAATCAAAATTGGGTTTTAATTCTACTTAATAACAGGACTTGAAATATTTGTTTGGCTAATATGTAAAAACCTAACATGAATAATGAGTCACCCTCCTTCTGCCTTTTTCTGTCACCGCTGGGAAATTGAACGGTGTATGAAGCTGCTTCCGCCTGCTTGTGGGCAAAAAGTTCAAATAGGATTTTCCAGCCTCTTCATGACCTGAACTTTGCTGGAGTAAAGATAAGGACTTATTCTGGCTTCCACCAAATTCAGCCCAACGTATGCAGTGCTCCAATCAAATTTAAGGCCAGGTGTACACTGGAAATTTTGTTTACATAAGATGGGTTCCTGTAAATTATAATCTTTGTGAACAAAATACATCTATGCATAATCTGACAGTAATCCAACATAATTTAAAGGCTGTCTGGCATATGTTTTTGAGAGCAATGCAGACCACAAAACAGTGCCTGACCACTGATACAGCTAACACGGACATGCCTGTGCACATGTAGTCTTAAGTTTTCCAAAAACAATTCCACCATTGCACTGCAATTTTAATTTCTGCAGATTCAAATCACTGGAATTTCCTTAGCTGCTCTTCACCTTTTCAAAGGCCCCTTTTTTTTTTTTTGAGGTAATCTCTTAAAAATTTTTCAGAATTTTGTTTGCCAACTCCTGACAGCTCCGGTGTTCAAGAGACAAATGTACACCAAAAATCCATGCTCTTGTCAGAAAAAAAAAGGTAAGCTTAATTTCCTAAGCTTATAGCAAGGAACTGTGCAAACCCATCTCTAAAGAGACAGCAGTAAGGCCCTAGAGGGTATGGCTAAAAGAATTAAAAGCAATGCCAGATCAACTTTCTCTGCACCTGATGTTTAGATGACCTAAAAGATTTAGAGCCATGTTCACAGGGCAAGAAATCCAGTACATTTCTATGCACAAGCTGAATTACCAGGCCAAGTTTTACTGCTGCTATCCTGTTCCAGCTGCTAGTAAAACCTTTTGCTGCTGTTACCAAGACTTCCTAATCCTGGCTGCTCCAGTCCTTTGCAGCGTACCCCGGCACATTCTCAGAGTGCTCTGCATATACAAACTTTGCCAACAGACACCAAGACATCCACCGGTTACAGGCTGAAAAAATCCCTTGACTTGCTGTTTTGGGAAGCACATCCTTACAGCTTTTGGGATGGGTAACTGCTAAAACACGTGTGTGTTGTGCCCCTCTCTGGAGTAATCCATGTCAGCGTTCATTAATTACTTCCAGTGTCTGCAGGAGCCACTTTCTACAGATGTGTTCAAAAGCAATCAAAAAAACCCTCAAATGCTGAGCTTGGGAATTCCTCGTGTCCCAACCTGGAGTTCTACTGCCTGCACTGCCCAGACTCAAGCCCTTGCAGAGTTAGTGATGGGCTGCAGAGTACAGTTCACCCTATGCTTCCAGAGTCGTACATGGGAGTTTTGCACATTGGTATCGATGAACAGAGACAGATTTTGCAGCCTCTATTCATTATCTGAAATCAACATCATGGTATAAAGAACTTAAGTCTACAACAGTCTCTGAAAAAGACACTAGGTGTTTAGGAAAACGCACGTTGACAGGGAAATTAAGCAACCACCTGAAGAACCTGACTGCTGCTTCAGAGTGTATTCTATTCTGTAGATACTCTATTTACTCTCCTTGCCTGACTTTCCATACCCCTATCAGACTACAACTAACAAAAAAAAAAAAACCAACCCAAAACCAACCAGCTAAACAAACAAACAAAAAAAGCGCTGTTCTTTATTCCTGCCGTTCATAAAACCTGAAAACGGTCTAAACCCAGCCTAGACTGGGTGATGCTGAGGGCCTCCTCAGGCTACCCCTTCAGGGGCCGAGCAGACACAGCTAACGAGGGGAGGGCCCAGGTCCGGCTCCCCCCCGGGAAGGAGGCCCGGACCCTAGCCCCCGGGCAGCGGGGCACCTCACGTCCCCGCGCATTTAACCAGGGCCGGAGCAGGGCGCACGGCCGGACCCTCCCGCTCCCCCGGGAGCCGCTCACCTGGTGAAGGAGGAGGTTGGTGTCGGGCAGGAGGTAGTGCGGGCCGGGGCAGAGGCTGCTGGCGGCGCCACTGGGCCGGGCCTGCAGGCCGGGGCCGGGCCCGGCGGGGCGGGGCGGGCAGAGGCGGCAGGCGACGGCGCCGCAGGGGATGTCCTCGCGCAGGTAGTGCTCCCGCACCACCTTCACCACGGCCCCCGCCCGCGTGCGCTTCAGGAAGGTGCGCGAGGTCAGCATGGCGTGTGCACGCGCGGCCCGGCTAACCCCACCGCCCCGCCGCCTCCCGGCACGCACCGCGCTTGCGGAGGGCGGGAAGCGGCGCGCGGCGGTGCCGGCCGCCTATCCCCGTCGCCGCGGTGATGGCGCCACGCAGCCCCGCCCCAGCCGCCCTAAGGGGAGGCGGGAAGGCCGCGCGCATGCGCCAGCGGCTGCCGCGGGGTGAGTGTTCGGCGGGGCGGGGGTGGTTCCCTTCATCCCCCGTGTGCTGTTACCGGGCGGGCGGCTGCCCGGTGCCTCCCGCAGAGGCGGGCATCCGGCGGGTGGAGCAGCACCCCTTCAACCAAGCCGCCCCTGCCGTGGGGAGGCGGCAGCGGCCCCGGGGAGCCCCCGGCGGGCCCCGCGCCTCTCGGGACAGCGTAGGGCTCCGAGGGCAGCATCTCCCTTCCCGGCAGGGCTTTGGGCAGCGTGTCTTGGTGCGTCTGCTAAGTAAAAGTTGTGGTCTGTACCAAGTGGTTGTAAAAGTGCGTGTGACCGATCGGTGGGTCGCTTGTGGGAAGTACTAGCATACTAGCAGGGTAAGAACAGTGGAGCTACGTCTTGAGAGAATACAAAAGCGGGCATCAGAGTCCTCCTTTACTGTTTTGTCTCACTAGCCTTGTTATGCCCCTTATTGGACGTCTGTTGTATGCCTCATCGGTCTCAGGAGTTTTCAGTTCAGACCTTTCTGACTGTGAATGGCAGGTGCACATCTTGATTTAGCCATGACAGTTTACTAGTAAGCTTGATTCACACCGTTATTTAGCTTATTGCAGTCAAAACCTTGTTAATGATTATTTAGGAAGGGAGTCCTCAGGCAACTGCCCTCTTCAGAGCTTCTTGAAGTATTTTTCTTGGGTGAACAAAAAAATATTTAACTGGTTGGTTTTTCATAATGACATATTGCCTTTTACTTAATTGTTTTGATTCTTGCAGTTGATTCTTCAGGGGGCTCGTCTCAAAGTATAACTTAAAAAAACCTGTGCAAATAGTGGAAGAAAATGTCACATAAAAGCTCTAAGGAAATCAGGAAAGTAAACATTTCCAGCTCCTTGGAGTCTGAAGATATTAGCTTAGAAACCACAATACCAACCGATGATGTTTCTTCCTCTGAAGAGAGAGAAGGTACTGTTAAAATCACTAAGCAGCTGATTGAACGGAAAGAGTTGCTCCATAATCTTCAGCTGCTTAAAATAGAATTGTCTCAGAAAAACTTGATGATTGACAACTTGAAAGTAGAATATTTGACCAAGGTAAGAACTGTTGCTTCTTTTGTTGTATAATCTTTTCTTGTTTCTGGTGCTTTTAGAGTATGGTAGAAACTTCCATTCTGAAAAGAATTTCTGTGAATTGCGTGCTGAAGCCTTAGCTTTTTTTTTTCCTCATATTTTTTAATGGGAAGAGGGGGAAACAAAGATACATAAGACTTAGCTGCATTATACCTGCAGATGGATGAGGGGGATCAAATTAGTTTTTCCTTTTCTAAAAACACAGGGAAAAAGACCTGCATTCTTTCAGGAGGGGTGAATAATTTTGTCACTGATGTGAGAGACAGTAGAGCTTTTAAGCTGAACCTGTGGAATACTAGAATAAGTCATCTGAATGCTATTCAATAATTACTAAAGATGATGTGGCTGGAATATACCAACATGCCAACAGTAGGAGATTGTGTTGTGTGCGGTTTCCACTAAGATGCATGAAATTAAGAAAGGTGTATAGGCTTTGCCACGCTTGTGTGCAGTTAGTATTTACAACCTACTGTATACTGACTGTGGCTTTCACGGGCTTGCTGCTCTGAGTTTAAGCCTAGTTTGGAATCAGCTGAACAAGTAGCTACTTAGCTGAAAAAGATCAACTGTAGAACTAAGTCTTTTTTTATTATTATTATTTTTAGCTCATTAGGGTAAAATCCATATTGTATTATATGAAGCCTCAGCATATTTAGAGGCCTTGTTAGACAGTCACTATTGTACTTCCCAGCACATTGGTGTCTCCACTTTTTTTTCTTTCAAGTTGTTCTTGTTGTCAAATAAATTTTTAAAATTACCAGGGTAACTTCTTTACTTCATTTTATATTTATATTTTTTATATTTAGATTGAAGAGCTAGAAGAGAAGCTTAATGATGCAATCCATCAAAAGCAGCTGTTGTCTTTACGACTGGATAGCCAGCTGGCATTACAGCAAGAAGATGCTAGGTATGATGGAATTAAAACAAAAACCCTTAATCTTTAATCATTTATTAATATGAATTCAAATTAATTTCTGGACAGTTAATGGAAAGTAATTATTATTAATTGCAGGAGTAGGATTTCTCTTGCAGATTATATTAGTATTTCCAATCTAAAAATGGAACTTACATATTTAATTTCCATATAAGTAAATATGAATTCAGCTCACACTGACTGAAGTTTGTGGTTTTGGTTTTGTTGTTACCTGGATTCAGAACTTAACAGGAACTTGGAGTAAGAATGTTCTTAAAACCAGTAAAGAGCAAAAGGAATAGGGAGAGGGGGCACACCTTCTGTCAGTTTAAACTGAATTTTTAATAACTCTGCAGCCTGGATGACTTGGGAAAGGTGTGAGGAGGTAATATTTGGTACTTTCAGTTAGGATTACTTATTGATCAGAAATGCTTTCAGTTGATCATGCAGAAACTTTTCCCCTTGCTTTTTGGAAACATTTTGAGTCAACCTGTAGCTGACAATAGACTGGCTGGCAGGCTTCTCCAAATTACATTGTCAATTAAATGTTTTAACACCTGTAATAGGACTGAGAAGGAAGAGCATTACTTAGTATTTTCCTGTTATGGTAGAGGATGCACCAACTTACAGGATGTGACTAATTCAAAGTCATGTTCTGTAGTAAGCCTGGAACAGATTTAGGGATGTGAAGCCAGACCTGAGATTAGTTACAGCAAAGTCTTTCAAGTAAGAGCAGCTGACTGTCAGAAAAATATCTGTCATTCTGAATGCTTACTTGTACCAGAGTGGAATATTTTCATGTTGACCATACTTTAATTATCTGAGGAGTGTTCAGTAAAAAGTACTGATGTGCAAATTGTTATTAATAGGCATAAAAAAGTTGATCTACTTTCCTTTGCCCAGTCTTTTCATTAGTTTTCCTGTCTGTCTGCTACCTCACTTTTTACCCCCCCCTTTAAAAGAATCATACACTATGTGCAGAATACGTCCTTGTGTGACTGCTTTCCTGACCTGGGATTTTCTTTTCTTTCTGAAACAAGTGGGGTAGACGTTGCCTTGTATTACTAGCTAGTATTTTTAATATTACTTCTTAAATAATGTAGGAATTATTGCATTTTGAAGAATGATGTAATTTTAATGTGTTTTCAAGAGTTACAGCTAAAACCTCCAAAAACAAAGTAGGTCAGTTGCCTTTGATTTAAATAAAATAAACACTTAGAAACATCTCTAAGTGATACGCAGTTTCTCTTGCCACATAATACCTTGTTACTGGTGATAACAGTAATGATAGCGTTGTAAGGCTGCTTGTTTAAGTGTAGTGGTGTTTGTGGTTTGTTTTTTAAAGGGCCCCAGATATGCATTACACTGGGTAGAAATGAAGAATTGTGTGTGGAATAGGCCATAAGCATGTATACACTGAAACTTGGCAAGACACAAATTGAAGTTACCATTGCTTTATGTGGTGATTTACTAGTTCCTTTGGTTTTGTGTGGAAATGTATTCTGCTTTTTCATGTTTTTAATCTTTTAACTGGTAAATTAAGATTAATTTATAAATTGAAGTCACCATACGTGGAGATTGTTACTTATCAGATTCAGTTTTGTATTGTCAATTACTATGAACTTCCTGGCTTTTTATGTAAACTGTCTGATTTGATTGTGTAACCATGGTGGTATACACTCTTGTGTTAGTTACCTAATCTCTATAAATTTTCCCCTCTGCAAAATGAGCCCAACTTGCTCCCTTGCTAGGGTATTGTGAAGGCTCATCACTTGTGTTACTTGATACTTAATGTCTTCTGTTTTCAAATCAATCCTGAAGAAAACATCAGGCTCTAATGAAACAAGAAATGGAAACTATTTTATTGAGACAGAAGCAACTGGAGGAAACGAATCATCAGTTAAGGGAAAGGGCTGGAGATATCCGTCATAGCTTACGAGACTTGGAATTAACAGATGATTGCTATGAGAAGCTAAAATCTCTTCCTGAAGATCAGCTTTCTATCCCTGAATATGTTTCTGTGAGTATTGTGTTTTGTATTGGTTTAAAATATAGCTCTGTCCTGGGTCTGGCTGGGGTGGTGTTAACTTCATAGCAGCCTGAATCTTGCTGTGGTTTGGATTTGCGGCTGAAACACTGTTGGTAACACAACAGTGTTTTGACTATTGCTGAGCAGTGCTTGCACAGCATCAAGGTTTTTTCTTTTCCATGCTCTGCCTCTCCCCATACCCCATGAGCAGGCTAGGGGTGGTCTTGAGGTTGAGAAGTAACATAGCTGGACAGCTGAGCTGAACTGGCCAAAGGAATATTCCATACCATCTACTGTCACGCTCAGCAATGTAAACTGGAGGTAGAAGAAGAAAGAGGAGGTGGGGGGTGGCTTCCAAGGTGGTTATTGCTCAGCGGCTGGCTGGGCATCAGTCTGCTTGTGGGAGGTGGTGAGTGATTGTCTTTGTGTGGTGCCTCTCTTTTTTTTTTTAAGTAATCTCTCTCTTTTCTTTGATAATTAAACTGTTGAAAAAACTTGACATCTCAGTTCTCTTGCTTTTGTTCTTCCCACTCTCTCCTCTGTCCTGCTCCCACTGGAGGCAGCAGGTGAGTGAGTGACCTTATGGGTGCTTGGCTGCTGGCCACACAGCTGTAAATAGCTTTTATTTAGAATTAAGGGGATGTGTACATAGTAGAAGCCAGTCTATACTCCTGGAATTCTTATTCTTCTCCAGCTAGAAATGAAAGACCTTCAGAGGTAGAGGTACTTCTGGTTCAGTCCATTTTGACTGGATTCCATTAAAGAGAATCTTCTAATCCAGATTCTGATGTCTTAAAGAGGGTAGAACTGCTGATGCATTTTAAGATGATGAAGCAAATGGGGTGTTACAATTAAATGGCAGGTAAACTTGATGATATGAAATATGTCAGGCTGAAGACAGGAATTTGAAACTTGGCTTGCCAGAACAACAAGTTGAGATGGCTCTTGCAAACACCACTTACCTTCCCCTCATGCTTTCCATCTGGCCCTTTCCTATCTGACTAAATGGAGGAGGTAAAGTATACTTTGAAGTACACTAAGACTCATTTTCTTGATTTCAGAAGTTTGTTAATTATGGCTTACAGGTGGATGGAGGGGCAGGGAGGTACTCTGCTTGAAATAAAAAGACAATGCCTCCACATACTGTGGGACATGTCCAGAGCATCCTGGCTCCCTTCTGAGAATGAAGAGGATTTAGACATGTAAACCTTAATTCACCAAAGTATTAGCATTGTACTTGTGATAGAGCTAGTTATTAAGGAAGCTGTAAATAATATAATGTTAAAGTTTAGTGCATTTGTTGAGGTATAAATGCTGCGTGAATGAGTTCTCTTCCTGGGTGAAAGTCACGGTATACTGTGCCCTAGATATCTACAGAGAAGTAAAACTTGTCGTCCTTATCTAAAGGATGCTCATAGAATCATTAAGTAGTTTGGGTGGAAAGGGACCTTTGAAGGTCATCTAGTTCAAACCCCCTGCAGTGAGCAGGGATATCTTCAACTAGACCAGGTTGCTCAGAGCCCCATCCACCTGACCTTGAATGTTTCCAGGGATGGAGCATCTACCACATCTCTGGGCAACTTGTGCCAGTGTTTCACCACCGTCATTGTAAAAAAATTTCTTCCTCATATCCAGTCTAAATATATCCTCCTTTAGGTTAAAGCCATTACCCTTGTCCTATCACAACAGGCCTTATTAAAAAGTTTGACCCCATCTTTCTTATAGTCTCCCTTTAAGTACTGAAAGGCTGCAATAAGGTTTCCCCACAGCCTTCTCTTCTCCAGGCTGAACAACCCCAACTCTCTCAGCCTGTCCTCACAGGAGAGGTGTTCCAGCCCTCTGATCATTTTTGTGACTCTCCTCTGGACCTGCTCCAACAGGTCCATGTCCTTCTGTGCTGAGGGCTCCAGAGCTGGACGCAGCACTGCAGGTGGGCTCTCACCAGAGCGGAGCAGAGGGGCAGAATCACCTCCCTCGACCTGCTGGCCACACTGCTTTTGATGCAGCCCAGGATACGGTTGGCTTTCTGGGCTGCAAGCGCACATTGCTGGCTCATGTCCAGCTTTTCATCCACCAGTACCCCAAGTCCTTCTCCTCAGGGCTGCTCTCAATCCCTTCATCCCCCAGCCTGAATTGATATCTGGGGTTGCTCTGACCCAGGTGCAAGACTTTGCACTTGGCCTTGTTGAATCTCATGATGTTCTCAAGTCCACTTCTCAAGCTTGTCTAGGTCTCTTTGGATGACATCCTGTCCTTCTGGTGTGTCAACTGCACCGCTCAGCTTGGCATCATCTGCAATCTTGCTGAGGGTGCACTCGATCCCACTGTCTATGTCATTGATGAAAATATTAAACAGTTTTGGTGAGATCTTTTCAAAAGTTCGAAAACTTGGAGTTTTGAAAGTATTAGTAAAATCTTAAGGCTCTGAGTGACAAACAAGAACACTTAGCTTACGGTCTGTTAGGTTATTACCCTGTAGCTGCCTACTGAACCCACTGCCCTCTGTAAAAATATTTGAGGGTTTTTGTTGATTCCTGCACCACCATGGTTGACAAAGCCAGATTTTTATCATGAGCTGAAGTCCATGTCAGCTTGATTGAAATTGGTGTGCAGGAAGCTTCAGGATTTCAGGAATTGATTGACAGTAGGAAAGACTCTGTTGCCAGGCAGGACAGATACCAGGAGTTAGTAAGCTTTCCAGTTTTAAGTGAAGGTGTCATAGCACCATTAGAGTGCTTAGATTGTATTTTGTGAGTAGAAAGGGGCTCTAAAAAAGATGTGAAGCAGGAGAGGGAACAGCCACCACCTACCCTTAATCTAGCTTTCTTTTCCACTTGCGTTCAACTGGTGAATGCTACTTTTGTCTGTGACTCAAACTCCACTATCTCTGTGTTCAGTGAAGCTCTTTTCCTCTTTTCGCACGAGTCACTTTTTTCTTTTGAAGAAATCCTTTTTTGGCCATTTCTTTTTTTTTCTGGAGAAGATGTTCTAAAGATATTCTGTAGTAAGGTGCAGTTTGCTGCTGCTTCTCCCAACTTCTTTTGGCTACAGTATCAGTGTGAACCTGAGGGTATCAGTTAAGCTCAGTGAGTGTTTATAATTTCTTCGAGTTATTCAGCTGATAGAGATGCTGGGAGGCTGTGGAACTGTGTTGCATAACCTGCCTTTGCCTCCATTTGGCTTCTGAAGGCTAGGAAAAGGATGTGGAAGGGAAAGTTATTTTTCTGATGCCGTTTTCTGCTTTGGAGGAATTGTGTGTTTCTCAGGCAGGTAAAATCTCTGGCTCCAGATCTATATGCAGATTAATAGTATACTCTACTGATACTAGAGTAAAATTTTCCTTGGCTGGAAAGAGTTCTGCTTAGAGATAACTTGAGCAAGAAATTTCCAACCTCATTTTTTTCTTTATTTATCGATTTTTAAAATGCTGCCCTACAAATGTCCAGGATAGAAGTAAGTGTATATATAATGGTTACACTTTATGTGAAACCTGGTGTACTGGACAAAGAGCAGGAGGTGCTTAAATATGGATTTTTGTATGTAGAGATATTGCAAGTTTAAAATACTAGAATTAAAAAAAATGTGACGTGTTTTTCACTGTTCTTCCACAAAGGGGTGCAATAGTAACGTGTTAGAGCAAAGACTTAGCAATGTTTAGTGTTGATGATGGCAAATGAAAAATGATGTTTTAAACATCTTTCTCTTAAAATCACCGGTTTTTGTTTTGGACTTACATGTAAAACTTCATTTTTTTTAAATTGTTTATATGAATGATTTTTCTTTTAGAGACAGTATATGCAAAATTTTAAATCTCTTCAGGTCATTGAACTGGTGCTTGGCAGCTGAGTCACTTACTTTGTTCAGCAAAGTGAGCCTCCTGTGTACTCTCCTGTAACATTTTTCAACAACTTGGTGAAAAGTTTTTATCTGCGAGTTTTGTTTGATCTGTTTTTAATTACCATGTCTCAGTTGCATCATTTTGCTATCTACTGCTCAGTTGCTCTCTGTTTAAGAAGGCAGTTAACTGATGCAATTACTTTCACAAAACTTCGTTTCTCAGAAAGCCAGCTTTCTCTTCCTCTGCACCCACCCATTTTTAGCTTAACTCTAGTTTTCCATAAAAAGTGGTGGGCACATGCAAAGAGTTTCTTTTAAAGATCACCTAGAAAGTTTTCCTTACAGCATATCTATATCAATCTATAATTCTTAAAATATGCAATTGTTTCTGAAATCCTGTTACAGTAATTTTTGTTTCTGTTATATTGACTTGGCAAAAGGCAATGTGTGCTTTGACTGTTGAGTTACATGAATGCTTATTGGCCATCAAGCAAGCTAAATAAGTATAACATTTGAACTACAACCTTCCCCTCATCTGTTGCATTCATTTGCACTTTCTTACTACCATGGATTGATCTTTTCTTGGGAAGGCTGTGCAAAGATATATGTCCTTGATGCCTGTATCCCATGTCATCTTGGTTTTATACTAATTAATCTGTATTAGGGTTGTTGTGGTTTGGGAAGTAAATGTGGCGTGATGGCCTAAGTTAGGTTTTCTAGGGAAATCTTAGTAAAAATAGAAGAATTTAAGGGAAAAGCTAGGTCTGGTGCAAAAAAAATCCAAAATGCTTTAAGTGGTTACCAATTACTGAAAATCAAGGTTATTTTTTTTAAGAAAAAAACCCAAAAATTTTGTAATCACTTTTTTTGGGAAAAAAGATTTGACTGAAATTCAGTTGTTCGGTTTCACATGTAATTAGACAAGTTCTGAAAGAATCCAGGGAGATGAAAACTGTAGTGAGCAGAAGCTGTAGTTAGGAGGCTAAAATTGTCCTTACTCACTGCTTTGCATGCAGATTTCTAAAGTTTGGGGTTTGTTTTTGTTTGTTTTCCTAAGGAAGTAGTTGAAACCTGTTGTAGTTTGGAAATTAGAAAGAACCCACAAAACTAACTTCACTGTTTGATTTCATGCAAACCAATTAGAAGCAATGTGATTTCACAGATGGACATGAAAAACTTCCTTAAATATTGAAGGAATAGAATACTGCAAGAATAAAGTAGTAATGAAACAGTAAAATCTGGCAGTAATATGCATTTAGTTCACTTCTCAGAACAGAAAGACCATTTGTAGTTTTAACTGTAGCATCTGATGGTTGAACTTATTTGTAATTTTCAGAAGGTGAACAAAAAATTATCATACCTTGTTTTGGTTTTAATTGAATTGTAGTTGAAAAAAGCTAATCTCATCCTTTATTTTGTTCACTTTATGTGTAAACGTAGACATAGTGAATTGAGAAATTCCTTGTTACCATCTTAAAAAGAATTAAGATAACCATACTTTGGGGGAACTTGCCTTTTTTTTTTTTCTAATAAAAATGAACTTAAAATAGGACATACGCTATAAATGTAAGCTTATGTTTGTTTTGCATCTAAAGTTAAGGACGAAAAACGGAGCTCTCTTGTCAAGCACAGCACATTTGAACAACTGCAACTTCCAGCATGCTCAGTGTTTGGAAAAACTTGAAAACAAACAAAAAAACAAACATGGGAAAAAAAAAAACAACACTTTTTAGAAAATTTCACTTTTCTGCTTTACTACTGATTTTCCAGTCATGTTGCACTCTCGCTTTATTGTATAAAGCAAACTACACCTATGTTTACATCGCAAATTTCCATGGCTTCTGTGTTTTTTAGAATTGTATGCTGTCAATTATATGGCATATACCTGGAGCTTGTCTTTGTCTGCTGTTTACAGGTAGCAAAACAGAGACGTCTCATCCTTCTGCATGGAAATGTAGTACAGCTTGCTCTTGAATGCTTACTTCATCTGTGCTTTCTTGCTTGTGTTTCTTCTTTAATCGTATATCAAACAAGTGTTAATGATGGGGGGTATGGAGTAGCGCTTGCATGAAAATAGTGCTTAATTATCTATCCTTTTCTTTTCATCCCCTAAAATAAACATTTTAAGGTATGAAGTTAAGCTGGAAGTAATAGCCTCTGTGTACCTGTGTGTGGGTGTATATCAAAAAAGCTCTTTCTCCTTTGTAATGGCCCTTTTTGCTTTTTACTACTGACTTTGTGGTTTTACTACTGTGTTTGCCAGTATTTTTTTACTGTTTAGTAGATACGTTCTGGAGAAGTTATATGGATCTGAGACTTGTCTGAGACTGTGCCTATGACTGGGGTAGGAGAAGAGAGAGGAATATATGGTGTGTCATAGATTTTTTTAAAATCCTTTTACAAGACTTTTTTTCAGTGTTAACTTAGCAGAGCAGAGTCTTTCAGAAGCTTAGTTACATGATGCAGCTGAACCCATATAGCAACATGTTACTGCTGAACGTATGTGTGTGGGGTGCGTGTTATTCCCGGGTAAGTGCTGTTCCCGCTGTTGCATTTTTCTTGGTGCAGATTCAGCACACTGAACTGGCAGAAAACAAACCTAATCTCTCCCCATTTCTACACACCCCATAAAATTCATATTGGCTTGGGGGAAGTTAGTAAGATTAGTTTCTTTATTGCTACATAGGCTTTTTTCTTTTACACTGTTAATCAAATATTCTCTAGAGTGGACACAAGTAAGAGAGTGGGACCATGTGGTCCATTAGCAGCTGTATTTTTTTCATTGGGCATCCTGGCTGGGAGCTGCCTTAGTTGAACAGAAATGTAATATTTTTACCTTTTTTCCTCTTTTTTTTGTTCAGTTCCAAACACAAATTGATTGTTTCTTAGTTGCTGCTGTCAAAGGCTAAAGAAAGACACTGTCTTTGCTTTAACATTCCCCCCCCCCCCGACACGCATGGCCACATCCAGGTTCCTGGTATGCACTGGGAATCATTTGGTGAACTACTGCATAAAATGTTGAGCTGATTTGTTTTTGGGATTGTAGTTTCGCGATTGCAATTTTGCTAATCTAAATTTTGAATATATATCTTGTTCTTCTAGATCCGATTCTATGAAGCAGTCCGTTCTTTAAGAAAAGAACTAGGTGATCTACAGATGAAAAAGGAGAGCCTAACAGAAGAACTAAGTGGGTACAAATCGCAGCTGAAGTGTCTGACAGAGGTCTGTGCACCTTAATGATCTCAATTAAGAAACTGTGTAAATATATATATATTGCAAAAACTCATTCTCCAAATCATTATTCATGTATAAGATATAAAAACTTTTTTGCTATATAAAAATTGCTTGCGGGAGAGGGGAAACATGCTATAGACGTCCTTGTATAGCAACTAATTTTATGTTACGACTACCTAGCAAGATTTGCTCATGATACTCTTAAGGATAGACTCTTAGGAGCTATGTTGTGCTTTCTTGAGGGCAAGGTTCAGGGTGAGGAATCTGAGACAGCAGATCCATCCAGCAGTAGTTGAACACACTGTGATGATTCAGCGTATAATTTTTTAGATGGTGATGTCTTGGTAGTAATTTGCTTCACCTTTTGTTTTAATGATATAAAAATGCATTTTTTTAAGAATTCTTTGGAGTTGCATCTTCTCTGTTATGCTTTTCAACTTCTTGTATTTTAATTTTCCGATTTATTTCTCTACTAAAGAAAATGGTAACTTTATTTCAGGTAAGGTATAAACATCAGAAGTAGAAAAACAAATTATCTAAATATATTTAATTTTTATTTCAAGGAATGAAAGAGTTGAAACAGTGTAAGGAGAATGTTGTTTTTAAGGTATTTATGAATATTTATAGTATTTTCAGTATGTGTGCAGCTAGGATGATTTGTACTTTAGCTTAGTTCTGCATAAATCTGGAGTTGTGGTAAGACAGCTTCAGCTGCCCAGAGTATATTTATCCAAGTCATGGCTAGCAGGGACTTAAATGCCACTGTCATTTTACTACTTCTGGAATTACGCTGGACAGACTGGAGAGCTGGGCAACCACCAACTGTGTGAAGTTTAACAAAGGAAGTGCTGGATTTTACACCTGGGGCACGGCAACCCTGGATGTACATACAGAGTCAGGAACGAGAGGCTGGAGAGCAGCCCTGCAGAGAGGGAGCTGGGGGTTCTGGTCGCCAGCAAGCTGAACGTGAGCCAAGAGTGTGCCCTGGCAGCCAAGAGGGCCGACCGTGCCCTTGGGTGCATCAAACACTGCATTGCATCTGGTCGAGGGAGGTGATTGTCCTGCTCTGCTCTGCGCTGGTGCGGCCTCACCTCGAGTGCTGTGGGCAGTTTTGGGTGCCACAGTACATTAAGGATATAAAGCTACTAGAGAGTGTCCAGAGGAGGGCCACGAAATTGGTGAAGGGTTTAGAGGAGAAATGTTATGAGGAGAGGCTAAAGTCACTTGGTTTGTTCAGCCTAGAGAAGCAGAGATCTCATGATAGTCTGCAGCTTCCTCACAAGGGGAGGGGGAAGGGCAGGTGCTGATCTCTTCTCTCTGGTGACCTATGACAGGACCCAAGGGTATGGCAGGAAGATGTGCCAATAAAATTTGTGCATTTATGAACTTCAGCATTATTTTGTGTCATCATCTCTGGTCATAAGTGAGATTAAATTAATCCTGTTAACTTCGATTTACACATGCATTTTCCTTCACTGTACATTTACTGTGCTCTGATTTAATAAAATTCTATAGGAGGATTTCAGCCTTCTGAGGTTTGACTGACATCTGTGTTAATTTTTGCTGCAGCAATTTAATGGGATAGTAGATAACGATAATTAAAGTTGTGCTAGAAACAATTTTCTTGGTACATTGACCGTTCTTTAACACAGAAACTTTCAGTTTTGTTCTTGTTATACCACATGGTGGCAGTATCCACCTTTCCCACTGATTTATTTTTTGACGTTTATTCAGCTTTTTTCTTTTGATGCTGATAAGAAAGCCCTAGAATCTTGCCTGTATTGAATTTAGGTGGTTCTTTGAATGCTAATACCCTGTTTGCATAATCACGCTTAAAATTAGAGAAAATTAGTGAGAATGGATTACTTGTTTGAGGGGAAAAAAAATCTAGATGTTGAAATGTCACAAGAAAAAAAGGCTTACAGTTGTTAATAAAAATTATTCCTTAGGATTCTCATGTTTCAGGTAAGATCGCTTACTACAATTCTTCCATATGTACAAAAATAACCCAAACCCAAGTTTTCACCCTATCTGTTATGCATAGAGATGGCATGTTTTGGATATTTAATGAAATGTGACCTGATAGGAGGTATTTTATGTATGGAGAGACTTAAGAGTCTCTGTATTTTTGCTTCTGGCAAGTTCAGATTTGACCTAGTGACTTGCTGAGTGTCACTGTAACAAGGTACCTCAGGCTGTTTCAGATAATAAGGTTAAGAGGAGCATCATCAATACGTGAGGGTACTTTAGAATCTCTAATGTACTTAGTACACTGAAGCTAACACGCCTAAGCACCTCTTGCAGTTTACAAATAGGTTTTAAGGTGTGTTGTTGGGGTAACTTGTTTATTTGAGCTCCTTTGATAAGGTCAAGCTTTATTACAAGGAAGTTTATCAGTAGGAAATAAAGCATGGTTTCATTCAGAGTCTTACTTAAGCTCTTATACCCTTTAAACTGTTATTGTGGCATTACAATAATTCTTAACTTCCAGCTACATGAAGCATAGTTGCTGAAGTTCCTTGCATGTTATTTAATAACTTGCACTCTTAAAATCCTTCTTCTGGTTTCCCATCCAGTATTCCTTAATTTTTAAGTTTTCTCTGACAGTTGCAATATTTCTATTCTCTACATAGTTTATGAACAAAGGGTCTGTTCTGGGTTTAGAACTTCTTTAGGAAATTACTAATACAAACTTCTGAAATACCATTATCACTGAAGTCAAGACAGTCTTTTTTTTTTTTTTTTTATTCCCTTCTGTGAGGATAAACCACCTCCTACAATAAGCATTCCTTTTTTTCTACTATTGCAAATAATTAATGCTCTTCTGAACAAGTTTCACTTTTTTTCCTCTTTGTGGAACATGGTAAGGAACTAAAATATATGTTTATCCAAAATCTTTCTGTTAAGTACTAATGGCTTCGGGGAGGAGGATTTTTCTTGCTTTTCTGGTCGTTCATGGCTGACAGGCTAGGTTTGGATAAGCATTAAACATGTAGATACTTACCCAGAAATAGTCATGAGACATATGAGAGAATTAGGTATAGACTCATAGGACTATCTAGCGAACAAAGAATTGAAAAAGTTTAAAGGAAAATCCAAACTTCTCTAATTCATTAAGCCAACTCTAGAAAAAATTTAAATGTGAAATGAATTAATCAAATAAGACAACCATTGCCTAACATCACCTATGTTATTTTGTGATAGGATGGCTTTATTCCTTTAGTTTGGTCAAAGGAAATGAGTTCTAAATTTACTGGTTTTATTTTGGAGTGTGAACATAAGGCACTTAAATTATTTTGCTTTCTCTGCTCATGAGCCTTTATATACTATTTTGTGGGAAAGCAAAGCAGCACAGTTCTGTTCTCTGAACACTATTACGATGAGCTGATATGGCATGGCTGAGTATCAGTTATATAAAATCTGGTCTTCAAACCCACTAAATCTTTTTGCTACATGCTGCCTTTTTGTTTGGGGAAAAAACAAAACCCAAATAAAAAACAAACAAAACTTGTTGGCACGACGGATCTAGCCTGGCACAAAAGTGAGTACAGTGGCCTGGTATTGTGGCCTCTGAGTCAACTGAGTTTATAAGCACCCAGCCGTACCAGCTAGGAAGCTCGGTTCTGTGAAAATTGAATTGTCATTGCAGCCTTGTAGAAAATTAGTTTCTAAGATTTTCTAAATTCAGATGTTCTTTAGGCAATTTATTAATTCATTTGTATTAGAAAAACTTTTATTTCTGACTTCAGGGCATAAAAAACATCTTTCAAATGTTTGTCACCTGTATTTGTGCTCTAGGTATATGAAAATATTTTGTTTATTTAGAAGGGGCAGAAGGTCCTAAGTGTGTATCAGCCTGCATTAGCGCTCATTTAGTTCTTGGTATGCGGAGAAGTAAGACCATTAAACCTACAACTTTGTGTAACAAAGTTCTCTCATTCTTGTCTGTTGCTGCTCTGAGTTAGCACTTAATCAAAACCTGCTAAATCTGTAACACAGACCCAATGTGGTGGGGCGCTGCTTCTGACAACTGGTAGCAAAGAAGAGTGAAGAGCAATTTCTAGCGCTGGAACATAATCTGATAAACACAGCTGGTATCAAAAGACCTTTGTCACCACTTTCTGTTTTTAAAGTGGTCAGTATAAGTGGTTCTGCAGTGCTACCACTAAGTTGACGTCTCTCTGTACGCCACTGTCACATCTGTGATTTAGACCGGTGCGGTTCCTCTGATTCTATGTGTAGCAGCAACAGACTGGAGGGGAGGCAGTGGAACTGGTAAAAGTGATGTTCTTGTACTTCAGTGTTGACCAGTCTGTTACCAAATTTATAGTACAGACTCGTTTCAGTCCTTTTGGAATGCTCAGTACTTGAAGTACAACTGATGTCAGCACCACCACCTTTGGAGGTCCAGATAGAGTCCGGCTATAGTGTTGTATTACCAGGAGCTTCCCAGAAGCCAAACCAGCTCCTGATGTGTGTGTTCCTGTGCTGAACACCAGTGTACTATTTTCAGAGTTGTTTGTTTCCAAAGTGGTTAGAACCTTCCCTCAAACAGATGTGATTTAGTACTCGTGTGTTTCTTTTAAGACTGGGAGAGAGTCTGAGAAAGAAATTCTGCTTTTCTTTGTAGCTTTAGAAGATTAAGTATTGCTTGCTTCTTCTGGCTATGAGTTACTTGGCAGAGTTTTCCTGGAATTCGTCTTGATACAGTTTTATCAGGGCTTCCTTTCTTTAGGTTTTTTTTTTTTTTCTATAAAATTGCCTTCAGGACTTGCAATCAAATTTATAGTATGGCAGTTATCTAGCAATGGTTAGCCTAAAGACAAAGCTCGATGTATATAGGACAAAGATATCTTCTAAGACCTCGTCTCTGAATTGGGATTAGTAGCTGTCAGGTTTTGCTAGACAAAGGTACCGATTTTCTCTGTGATAATGTTTCCCAGCTGGAAGAAAAATGTTTTGATAGTCTTCAGAGAATGAGCTACTCTATTGCACTCAAGGGATCAGTTGGCACTAGATGTATCTGAATGTAGTAAAATTGAGGCTACTGTTGCCACTCCAGAAGGACTGCATTCCCTAAGATCTCTTCTGAAGTTTGCACGTCTGTAATTAAAGACTGCACTCTGGAACCCTTCCCCAGCCCCCTGACACCAATTCTTTCAAGCAGTGATTTGATTACTTGGTCTTCATGTTTCCCTCTAGAAAGGAGAGACGAGGCCTCAGTCTTAGGTGAGATATGTGCCTTCTTTCCTTCATCATCATTATTATTATTTATCTTGTTCAGGAAAAAAGCTGCAAAGAAAAATATTCTACCAATAACGACTAGCTTGGGGCAGCAGTTTAACATTTCCAAGACTCAAAAAAACTTAATGTATTTATGAAAGTTCCCTTTTCAATCCAATGTCTTTCTACCTCTTTTGATATGTAGCTGTGGCTCTCATAGACTGCTAGTTATTGTTCAGAGGGACCAAATGGCTTAATTCCAGTCTCTAATGCAATGATCTCAACGATCCTTTTCACCTGAGAATGTTTCACTGAAGATTCTCACCAGCTCAGATCCAGAAAGAAACCACTTTTTATTCCTCCCACTTTCTTTTGCAGTAGAGGCACTTATGCCAAGGCCTGCCTTTCTTACCTTTCTTGCAGAGCTTCCTTATTTTTGTTTATAATTTTTTAGTGGCAGATAGTGCCCCATCTACAGTCCTTGGCAGATTACCAATTTCATATCAACATACTGGAAGAAATGTCTTATTCATCCAGTTATACATAACTTCTTCCTGACATTTGGGCAGTTGTATTCAAATAAATAATGTATTGACCAATAACTTTTGAATGCATACTATGTAAACAGATTGAAGCAAAATGTCATCTTTACTGTGTTGCAGCACCTCATCCAAATAATTTAAGGGAATAGGTTTTCACATCACAATAGTATAGTAGCTTTACATTTGCCTAGGGCCTTTAGGTATCTTAGGATATGAACAGAAAGTGCTGGCTTGTGTAAGTGATGCTTCAAAGATGAAGTTCTTCTAAATAAGCTTTTTGAAAGCAGAATCACTTTCTTCCACAGGCTTATCTGTAGACAGTGTGAAGAAGTCATGCTACTTCTGCTTGATTGGCTGATTAATCTTTTCCCTGCATTTCTGTTGTTTATCTTCTTATCCCCAAAGGCTTTCTGAAAGATCAGCTAATCCCTACCATGTATTATGTGTCACTATGTTAAAAAAGTTTGTCACCCAGTTCTTGTACTTGAAATGTAGATAGGTGTTCATTTTAGTGACTGCTATAAGCTGCTGCTCATTCCAGGTGGAGGGTAACAGTGAAGCTTAATATCATAAAACTGAGGTCTGTCATTAGATCTTTAGTTTCTCTACCAGTTTGGGTTTTAAATGGTGCAGATCAGGCAAGTTCAGAATCTTCTTGCTTGAAACATCCATCTGTTGATAGTGTTTGTAAACCAAATAGGTGTGCTTCTTGGTAGGGACGGCTTCACATGCTCTGTAGAAACCACCTGTACTGGTTAACGCTGGGCCTCTTGGACAGCTCTGTTAACAATTTCTTTAGGCAATGTTTGCCTACCCATCTTGCACAGGACAGGTTTGTTTGTTTTAACCACCTCATCTGGCTGAGTTGCTGCTCTCTGCAGTAGCAAAAACTAGTAAGAAGCTGGATAAAAGCCATGCATTGTTGGCAGGATCATCACAGTCACGTTCCATGTGAGGAAGTACTGTTTGTCCTTTAATTTTTTTTTTAAGGTTGTGGACTTAAGTTATTTTTATTTATTGGTGGTGTTTCCAGGACCTCATCCATGTCCTCCAGAGTGCTCTGTATCTTGATCCTCTTAAAAGCCCTCTTTTTGCTTCAGCAGAACAAAGCCGTTCATGAGACTTCTAAGCTCTCTCTTGAAGATAAATTGAAAGATAAAGCAGTTCCATTGCAGACTTCTTAAAATCAGTTCAGGGTATACGGACATTGTTGTAAACTAAATGAACTTCATAATGTGCAAAGCAAGGCTTGTTCTTCCTAAGCACAGGCGGCTTGATTGTATGTCTTTAAGATGCGTTGCAATAGAAGTCCAGACACCTCTGTCTTCGCTCCTTGGAGATATGCATACCATAGAGGGTTTTGTGTTAGCCTATAGACTGTTTATTAGCTTGTCTTATCACATTTTTTCCTGTGATTAAAATATAACTGTGACACCTAAAAGATTTGGTAGTTGGAAAACAGTGACTCGTGCAGTAGAGTTAGTATTTCTTCAAGAATTATAGTAAATCCTAAAAAAAAAATCCTAAAAAAGCAGAACAAACCCCTTTCTTTATCTGTTTAATAGTTTGATACTTTAAGTATGTCTTACTATCACTTTTCAAAAGTAGGATTTAACTTCCCTCCACTTCCGTGGAGTTGTTATGTGACATTAACATGACATTAACAACTGCTTTGTTAGATAAAATTCAAATCCTAGTTTAGGTCTCATACCTAATTTTGTAGCCATTTAACTGTTCTGCTAATTGGCTCTTTAGAGCTGTTTATGACAAATGTGTCCAGGGGTTAAGCAATTTAAGTTTACACCTCTGGTAGTTGTCTTCTAGTTGCTAAATGTGTAATACAGTAGGAACTTCAATAGCCCACTCTGTGAAGGGTGTATGAATTCTGGCATGGTATTAGCAGCAGAATGGCACAGGGCATCCACAGAGGAATTGTATCCAAACTTAATCTTTCAATTTGCACTTAAAAGTTAAGTGCCCTTACCACCATTTCCTATTGCAAGATGAGTCATGTTTGCACTGTATAACAGGGTACTCGCACCTGTATGTTACAGATTTGAAATTCCAGCTAACTTGTCGACAACACCTTTAAAAACATCTGACAGAGGCTTTACCATTATGATAATGCCATCTTTATAAATGACAACATGTTAATTGGCTTAAGAAGAAAGTGTTCCATGGTGTTAGTTTGTTTAATGTATATCCATTAATTAGAGTAAACATAAAAATAAGCCATATATACCAGTATGTTAGGATGAATAACAATCATGTCTTTAGATGATGTGTTCTTAGTGACATGCCATCCTAAATCTTTGTGGAAACTTTCTCAGTGTTGTGACTATGTGATTGCGACCTAATGTGATTTTAGTGCAAGTAAAAGTGACTAGATTTGTGAACGATAAAACAAAAATTTCTTATTTATAAAGAGAATAGTTACTGTATGTTTAGTAGCTCAGGGGGCTTTTCTGTCATGTCTTACAAGCATTTAGGTGGGGTTTTATTTTTGGGGTTTGGGGTTTTTTTCCAAGAAGGCATTCTGTCAGTCTTTCAGTTAATGGTGCCTGTGAATTTGATCAGAGCATTCTTTGTGTCTTTCCATCCCTATCCTTGAGTATTATATTTGTGTTCATTCCTCCTAAGAATCTGTATTTAGGAGTCATTCACTCATATATGCTGTTGTCCTAAACTTCTTTTTGTCTATTAAAAACTAGCTAGACACAATTACTATCCTCTCTTATAACTGTATAAAACATAGCTTTCAGTTTATTTTGAAAAAATTATGGACTTATACAGTGTCCCTAACTGCAAAATAAATTCAGTTTGCAGTGGTTAAATGGTTGGTTCAATAATCACATCCTAGGGCAGTCATTTGGTTTTGTATTCCTCTTCAATGAATAGTATTGTGATGTCCACTCAGTATAACCAGATGGAGCTATTGTTTATCACGCATCCATTATTGAGCTTGCTATGTATCAACCATAGCCAAAAAAAAAACCAAAAATCAAAACCAGAACCCAGGAGTATTCTGAGAAACAGAATACAGAAAAAAATCTAGATGCCCATGGGATAGTCTCAATTTTTACCAAGCAACTCTCTTTGCTGTCCATCAGTTTTCCCCAGTATAGGTGGGTGAGCATTATTTTTGTTTGTTTTTTTTTTTGTGAAGAAGTTGGTAAGTAGTACAGCATTTAGGACAAGCAAGTAAGGTAAGGTTTGTGAAAATAAATACCTACTTTGGAGAAAAGTCTGAGAAAATGAGTCTACACTGTGGATTAAGGTACAAAAGTCTGCTATTCCCATGGCGGGTGGGAGGGAAGAGTATGTTGATTAGGAAATCTGTTTATCTTCAAGAGGAATAATCAGTGTTGTAGAAGACAAATGCTTTCTATATGTCCTCTTGGTTTGGTCCCTTTTTTCTAGTGCCCCTAGTAGTCTCTCAAAGTATATGAGGAAGAAAAAGAAGGGAAAATGGAAAGTAATGCTACTAGACCAATAAATAAGCAACATTTTTCTGGTTTTTCTTTTTTTCCCTTCCTTCTTCCTTCCCTGAAGCGTTGGATGATATGCTTCAGCAAACATAAGTTACCAGATACAATTTGGGAGTAACTGGCTGAAATTTTTCATATAATGGCAGAAGTTTCCAAGCTTTCTGAATGATCAGTCCTCTTTCTGTTTTTTCCAAATGGACCAGCAAGTATCTTCACAAGGAAACTTGTTTGAGAATGTTGTAAAGGTGGTGTGGCTTTTGTGCTGCTACTATAGGTTTGTAGGCCACCGGCTGTATGTGTGAGGATTACTGGTCTTTGAAGTTCTGCTCATGGACAAATGCATTAGAAAAAATGAGTACATTTAATCAACTGTTCAGAATAGGATAAAAATAAGTTGAGTGTTGGTATAGCTGGGTACTCTGTGAGGTATGCTAGACTTCCAAATACTGAGACAAATGACAATACTACTACTTGAATATTCATAAGAGGTCTTCACAAAACTTATTCGGTGATTGCTTTAAGTAATATCAGTGTAGCTGTGATCATTTCAAAATGTCTTACCTTCTAGAGCTATGAAGACGAGAGGAGGAACCGGTCAGAACTTGAGCTTAGATGCCAGCGTTTAACACTGGAACTGGCCGATACCAAGCAGATGATTCAGCAAGGTGATTACAGACAAGAGAACTATGATAAAGTAAAATGGTAGGTCTCTCTATAGTTCAAGTGTTCTACTAACATAAAAATGTTAATAGATAAACTTCAACCTTGATTGACTAGTGTTTTTCATTTGATTTTTTGCTTATGCACACCACAGATATTTCTCCTTACCTCAACCTACTAACAGTTCAATTATGTCCAGTAGTATGTTGCAGTTGTAAGATGAACAACATTTTGAAATCTGATGCATCAATTATCTTCCTAAAAGTTTATATTTAGGGATTTACTGTGCTTTCAGAAGAGCCTACCAGTCTCATTGCAGCTGAGGAAGTGGGAGCTGTTCATGCCAAGCGTCTTAGAACAAGTACTCTTTTTTTTCCTAGTTTAAAAGCAATGATCTAACAAAAGGCCCTGTGCTCTATTGTGTGGTGCCTGCGCAATGAATTAAGAGGGTAGGACCTTGGGAATTAATATTTAATGACTTAAGAAACCCTTGTAACCATGAATCTGAAGGGGCTGTTATGAGAACTCTGTCAGAGAATCTTAGGATTCCCTCAGTGAGTTGGTTTAACTGCAGGAAACTCCAGTGCCTCTTTTCATTTTTAAAATACAGGTTTTAGAGTTCTAGCCTATACCTTGAATGCCAATCATGTAAACAACAATTGCAAAATTGTGAAATGAACTTCTTATAAATAGACTCATAGGTGTATACTTCACAGTCCAGCTCCCAGATGGCTTTTTCAGCGTGCTTGCAAGTACAAGAAATCTGGCCTTTGGCATATTTGTTGGGGAATCGATTAAAAAAAAAAAAAAAAAAAAGAGGATTATGAATAGAAAACACCCTGTCAGCTCCTTAATTGTTCAAACTGAATGCACTCCGGCACAGTTACTGACACAAATGACTTTGCCGCAAAGTCGTTTGAAGGAGGTCTGTCTTTTGAATAAGCTCACAGCTATATGTACTAAAACAACCTTAGAATCTACCTGGAAGCTTGTTGCAAATAGGATGGATTGATGCTATGGTTTGCTTCCCATGTGCAACTGCATCTTAATAAGTGGATCGTAATAACTTTCATGTGAATGGCCCCAGTGTTTCACAATGTATATTTAAAATAGTCTTGAGTTGAAAAAGGCATGAATGAACGTGCCAAAACTATATTTGAGAGAGTAGGTTGTATTCTCTGGGTAGGCACAGACGAAGGGGAAGGGAAAGCACTGTTGGCATGACTGCATGAGGATATTTGGGAGCATTGCAGTAGTTAACGACTTCCAGGCTCATTTCTGCCTTTAAAAATGCTACGTCAAATCGTCTAGTTCTGGTGTACTACAAGTTATCTCCATTTTAAAGCTGTGCTATGCTTAATATAAAACTGGTTAGCGTTTTTCCAAACTGTAAGCTCATACTGGCTCATTCATTTCACTGTTATGACAGGGTCAGATAGAGGGGAGACATAGAGCTGCTGCTTTGTGCATATGGAAAGCACTCTTATTCATATAGTTTTTGCAGCTGTGTCATGTATATTTTAAACATGAGAAAAGTAGTACAACCCCGTCTGGTATCAAAGGACTGTATACAAGGGAGAGTAGCAACTGAGAACAAGTCAACATTGCTTTCTGTTTGATTAGGAAGATGGGAATCAAGTTGCTTTAGTTTTTATCCAACTTCAACGTCTGCAAAAGATTCAAGAGAATGTCATGGGGAATAGCATCAAAAGCTTGATAAAAATAAAAGGCTGGACGAGAGTACTTACATTTCATTGCTAAGAGGAGAAATGTATAGCCCAAAGTTACACTATAGAAGAATAATCAGAGGAGGATGAAATAATTCAGGATTATTGTATTATAATTTAAAATTATTTTTTAAATATTTAGAAATTAAGAAAATCCTTCCATATGATAAGATACTGTTGCAGATGTTCATAACTAAAAAAGGTAAGATTATCACTAATTGCCCTATGAGTGACTTGTTGGAAGAAGTCAGTGTCATGAACTGAAAGAAGGCTGAGAAATTACAAATGCTCAGGAATCTTGTTCATTACACTTTATGCATCTAATAGTTTCACTTTTTTTCTTAACAGTGAACGTGATGTATTTGAACATGAATTGTCAGATCTCAGAAGAAAATATGAAATATTAGAGGTGTCACACAAAGCACAAGCTAAAGAAAGAAATGACTTATCAAAAGAGGTAAACCTGAAGGTCTTATTTCAATAATTGTCTATTTCTTCACCGCAAGAATTTGGTTCTTTGTCTAATCAAGTCTGTCAGGATCACCTGTAGGTTTATGGAATAATTTAGATTAGAATGGTCCTTGGGAGACCACCTGGTCCAATCCTCCCATGCAGTGCAGAGCCAACTTAGGTCAGGTTGATTAGGGCTTTGTCAAGGTTTGAGTATCTCCAAGGATGGAGATTCCATAGCCTTTCTGGACAATTTGTTCCAGTGTTTTTGAAAAAGCTTTTTGTAAAATCTAATCAGAGTTGTTGCAGCTTTTTTCTGCTGCCTCTTGTCTGGTCATTACGCAGTTCCAAGAGTCTGGCTCTTTCTATGTGTTCCAGTTGGATAGGTGAAGATAAAAATAAGGCTTTTCCCATCCAGATTTCTCTTCTGAAGGCTGAAAAAACCCACCATTTCTCACAACTCCTTGTATGGTCATGTGCTACAGTCCATGACCATCTTGGTAGAACTCTTTTGGTCTTGGTCCAGTATGTCTTTATGCGGAACTCAGAATGGGATGTGACACACCAAATAGAGTCTCAGAAGTACTGATCACAGGATAATATTTCTCCAACCTATTGTTTGCATTGTTGCTAATACAGCCTAGTAAGTACTTGGCCTTTGCTGTCGGGAATGCTTCTGGCTCATGTGGTCAACTAATATTTGCCTATCCAATCCATATTTTGCCAATTCTCCTGAAGAGGTGTTATGAGGGGTGACTGTAAGCCATGCAAAAGTCCAAGTAAGTGACGTGGACAGCTGGCCCCTCATCCATAGAGCCAACTTTCTTGTCAGGTTTGCTAGGCACAGTTTAGCCTAGGTAAATCCATGCTAGTTGTTTCCAGTCACCTTTTCCTCTGTATGCATGGGTATGGCTTCCAGGAGGATTTGCTTCATAATCTTTGCAAGGACTGAGGTTAGATTTACCAACCCACAGTTCCCTAGGTCCTCCTCCTTGAAGGTGGATTCTGGTCATCATAGCAAGTGAGAAGGGTTTCTGATCTTTCAGACAGCTGGCCAACCTCACAGCAATGTTGACTATCTCCCTCAACATTTGTCAACTGCTTTCCATTTTTCCCTAGGCATTATGTACATGCTGTTGTCCTAGGTCTCTAGCTTAGTCTTCCTTTGCTTCAGCCTTTCAAACTCTGCGAATAAGCTCAGGAACCTGGGAGGCCCAAGGGCAAAATTTAGCAGTGAAGGCTGGATGCTGTGAGTAAGTTCTATCCCTCAAAAGGTGCAGAACTAGTTAAACTTACTTTAGCTTTTCCTGATCAATAGTGACAGTAGGGCAGAACTACTGTACAGCTTATGTTTTGTTGTGTATGATTTTTCTAGACATCACTAGAATACATAGTTTTTCTTTGTGACTCTAGTAAAATAATGGTTCAGTTGCCCAAAGTTTCCTTCGCATTGCCTTTACAGAAGTTAGTTCTGTGTCACGAATAGAGAGGCTGCTGTTCTGGATATCATCTTTCTGTGATTCTGCCTATTTACAAGAGGGATTCTGGTGCTGCTTCCATTTTGGGCAGGACTATCAACTAGGGTCGATGGGCTGTTTTTCCCTCACGTGTCTCTGTTAGACTTTGAAAGTCTTTCTGCTGGGGAAATGAATAAATGCCTCTTCAGGCTCAGAGGGGTTCTCATCTTTTTAGGGTTCCACTGAGTTCTGATCCAGTTAGGTCAGTCACTTTGCTCAGATCTCAGTCATTGCCATTCAGGTAGCACTAGTGTTTCACAGAGGAATGTGTTTCTGCCACTCCAAAGACATTCGAAGAGCCAGATGCCTGACAGGTGAAGAGAAATGTCCCTTGCTGCTTCTGTTTATTAATTCATTCATCCAGGAGTCACAAATTGTTTTCAGCGATGGCTCCCATACTGAATATGATAACTTGTGGGTCAGGGGACTCAGAAACATGTAGGCACTGTTTCCAAGTCCACTGCCTTGATCTATAGGACATCTGATGGTTTATATCAGTGCAAGCTTCCATTACTCAGTATCCATTTTCACTATTTCTGCATCTGAGTTGTTCATAGGGAGGATTGCTTCATTGAACTGCCAGGATTAATTATTCATCTTAAGTAAGCAAGTTAGAATAACCAAAACTATTTGAATCACTAATGGATTTTCCTCTTCATCGGATGTAGGTGTAACTTTGCAACAGCTTTTCAGGAGGGAAAGGTGGTTTTTACTGAATCTCAAGAAAGAAACTTTTCAGTTTATAATATCATTGACTAATTATCAGGTGGTTTGTAGTTCAGTGCAACTTCAATGCAAAAATCAGACTGTTTTTAAGCTCTGCTTCTGTATAGAAATCTTTCTAGGAAACATCAAAAAGAATAGAGAAAAAACTGATTGTTCTGAATTAATTTGTGAATTTATTTTCTAATGTGGTGTGAAAGTGGCACTGCATGAGAAGATTGCTCTTGCATTCTCTACTGGTCCAGCCAAGAGTCACATGGAGGATCTTTGTGTGTTAACACTTTGGCAGCTGAATAAATGAGACAAATTACACCTGAGAGACTTCAGGGGAGACTGTTCCTTAGTGTCTCTGTATAACAGTGTTACAGATAAAATATGACTATAACTACCACTTTAAAGATAGTATTCTGCCTAATTTTACAGGTAGCCACAGAGATACTCTGAAACACTAGGAAAAAAACTGAATTTCTAATAGAAAATAACTTTTATGTCTCCTCTTTTGTATCAGTCTGAAGGCTGTTTATTCATTGTAAGAGGACATCAAAATGCAGGTTTGTTCTCAGCATGTAACAATGGCCAAAAAAGTATTGTCATGTACATCAAGTTTGTATGTATGCATCATACATGCTGCGGTGTAGCAGCAACAGTGGCTTTTTTTCATTAACTTTGTGCTAAATTAATCTGAGAGTGACTGAAAGTAGCACTATTTTAAACTAAAATACTGCTTCACACTGTGTAATTACTTGAATCTCCTAGAAGGTCTGGTGGGTTTTGTGTATGTTGATACAGTATCACAAGTTCTGGATTGGAAGAGGGTACAATTTTAAGTGCTTACACAGTATTTATTCCAGGGGAGGTGGAGTTGGAGGGGTAGCAACTCCTAGATTTCTTTCTTCATGTAGTAATCCGCGATGTCTGTGTTCACTGTGGGTATACTTATAACCTGTTACTTGGAGAGAGGGGACAGGTTTTTTTCTTAAGTAAAACAAAGTGTAGGACAGGCATTTATAACTCACCCTCTGTGGTGCTCAGCAAGTGGGCAGATGGAAACATGGAAACATGCCTCTAAGAGCTTTTTTTTTTTTGGGGGGTACAAATTTTCAGCTGTTTAACTAATTGCTTCATGTCTTTGACTTGAGTACCTCCCTTACATAACCTTTAGTCCTTTTATGCTTCAGGAAGGGTGAGTTCTATCTAAAACAGGTACATGATGTCTTTATAGCTTTGGGGGACATACTTCTGATAAGTTATTAATTTATATTCTTTGAACTTGACATGTGGCATCCTCAGGAGCTTAAACGGCAAAATTATTTAAGGTGATAAAACTGCATTTTGCTGTCATGAGTTAGGAGTTGGGCCACTCTGCACCGGTGCCATTATGCTCTGTGACTGTTCCCTGACAATGTTGACCTCGAATAGATGGGCGCTACTCTCTTCCACACCACTTTCTTCTTGATGATCAGATGACTGATCTGGTGATTGGGAAGGCTGTTAGAAAGACTCACAAGATATTCATGTTTCTACTTTGGCATTAATTCAGCCTTGTGTAGCAACACCATGCTAAATTAAAGTCAAAACAAGGCATGCATAACCCTCTTTGCCCTTGGTGCTGGCCTGGAACATTACTTCGTCCATGACAATCATGATATACTTCAGCCCCAGAACTAGCAGTTTTACCACTTCTTTACAGAGCAGTTATCACCCTGGTGCCCTTCAACTTCTCAGTTCTGTTTCTGAGAATGTTGTAGCCAGTATGATGACAGGTTGGCACCAAGACTCAGCATCAGTATTTTTGATGTTGTACTATTCAGTACTATTGCTATTCAAATACTTCAGTACTCTTTGGATACTGAGGTAGATTAAGGGGGCACCTTACCTCTTTTCCCAGTGCCAGCTACTAGAAATAAATAATGAAAACTCATAAAATTAACAATTTATTAAAGTCTTTTTTTCAGCATAAAGCTTTACCAACTTACGTTAAACATAAGTGTAAATAGAGTTTCTTCGTTCAGGTGATTTTGCAAGAGTTAAAATGAAATCACAAATATGTGTACATAAGTTAAATACTTATCTTGAAGTTCATGTTGAAGTTTTGTTTTTAATGCCTTTTATAGCTGGCAACTATACAACAATCCCTCAACTTGTTGCAAAAAGATAAAGATTATCTTAATCGCCAGAACATGGAGCTTAGTGTTCGCTGTGCGCATGAAGAAGATCGTCTTGAAAGACTTCAGATTCAGCTAGAGGATGCAAAAAAAGCTAGAGAAGAAATGTATGAAAAATATGTTGCATCCAGGTAAGTTATTGTATGTTCACTTGTATAAGTAGACAAGTTATTTAATTGTTTTCCCTTGTTTCTTGCACAGATCTTGCTTTATTAAAAAAATCTTAACTCGCAGAAAGCTAGTCCATATTTGTGTAACTAGAAATAGAACACTTCTGTTGGGACTTAATGTGTATCAGGATTTTTCATTTTTAAACCTTTTGATATAAGACCATAGCAGTGAAGATGTTAGTATTGAAAGTTTATGGCAACTCTTCTGTTAGGTGTATATAGAAATTTATGGACGTAACTGCAATTAATTACAAAAGGGAGAAAACCTCGTTAAAGTGCATGTGTTACATATATCCCCCCATCCCAAATGATTTTGTTAAAAACAGGAGTGTCTGACAGAGAATCTAAATTATTATTGCAGATTAAAATATATTTAATTTCCACAGATGTTTAAAATGGGACATAGTATGTCTCATATCAGCTATTAGAGCTACCCGTCTTTCATATCTCAAATTTGAATTGGTATAGATATGTGTGTGTATGGGAGGTCAAACAGGAAACACTACACTATTCAGCTGCATGTCTTGCTACATGTGTAACGCTATACTACAAAATTCAAAACCACATTTTGATTTTCCTTATTCAGAATTCAAGGTTATCCAATTCATGTTATTTCCCTATGTCTACATGCCAAAAAATACCATTTCCATGTGTATATATCCCAATTAATTAATAAACATAAAACTTATTTTGATTAGTGGTGTCCTTAAAAACCCACCTGTGGTTTGAATGAATGAGCTTAGAGTATGAAGTAGGTTCAGCTTGTCTTCAGCTGCTTCCTTCTGTTGAGTCATGAGGATGAAACTGCAAACAGCATCTATGAATCTTGTGCCCCGGTATAACTAAGATGAAGTGTGCTAATATGACTCTCCTGTAATGCAACTAAAAGACAAATTGTTATCTAAATGGAAATAGAAGAGCACTCTACTGAAATTATCAGCTATGGGCTTCCAGCCTGTACTGCTTGTCAGAAGTATTTTTAATAGTATTTTTCCTTTCAATGCAGTCACTTAAATTATTTTTTTTTTTCATTTGTTTTACATGTGTATATCTCAGAACTATGTTCACCTGGAACTTCTGCATTTTAAATAATTTTTTAAGACTTTCTTTTAAATGGGGTTTTAAAATATCATGTAGGTCTGAGCAGTCTTCCTCTAGAAATGTGCATGTAAGCACTGACTCTTGCAGCTAGATTTCTATTTCTAGAAAACCACTGTGAAATTCTTATCCTGTAATAGTCATGTAGAGGCACTTTTACAGAGCTGTTTCCATTTGAGGAACCTAGAGAGAGATGTATGTAGCTTGCCTCTACCACAGTTTGGGATACTGTGCAAGCCTGCTTCGCTGTCCTCTGGAATATCAGAGGTCTCTCTCTCTTGCATTTTGTTACCAACTAAAGAGAAATTCTGAGAGTCTTACTTTGCCCTTAGAGATCTTGATACTGTCACTGGGATTCTGTACTGTTACCAAATCTCTCTTGACATTATTGGTATTGGTGAGTTTCTTCATGATGCTAATTTTCGTAAGACAGATATTAACTGTAGTGAACAATGCAGGTATGCCTGCTCTCTAGAGATCATTACTGTCTTTTGCAGGGACAATGTAGCATTGCAGAGAAGACAGTGTATTGTACTGAGCAGCATGTGTAAGACTGCACTGCAGCTTGGGCAGCCTAGGTTGTATTCAAGGATCCGTGCTGGTTAACTTTGAATAAGTCATTTCATATTTCTAAAATTGTAATATAAAATGTAAAAATATTAATGTAAGATTTCTTTTGTAAAATGGGGTAATAGTATCCTTCTGTAAAGTGCTTTAAAACCTGCACATGATCTGCAATATTGCAGAACCTATCCCTTCTTTACATTTTCCTGCACACGTGTACCCACTTTGTGTGCATCTTCTGAGGCTGCATCCCAAAGTGGGGGTTCCTGTCTATTCAGCAGTGTAAATCATCCATCTCTCAGGTCAAATATCTACAGTGTTCGGTTTCTTACAGAGAGCTCTACAGAATCCTGTTTAGTTGTTAGATAAATTAGAGAGGTATAAAAGTAGAGCAGGAGGAAACTGTACCAACAAATGGATATTCTACAGTCCTCAGTGCTACCTGGAGGTGACATCAGTTTGGGTAATAAGCTTCTATTTGCTACCTTTTGAAGGATTTTAAGCTTTTTAATGTTCACATCTGGATCTCTTTTGATTGCTGTAGTTCAGGAATGAAGATGACGCAAAAAAAAAAAAGATGTGAATATTACTTGAAATGAAATTCTTTTGTCCTGCAATCTTCTGATATCTTTGCCTAAAAACTTAAATATGTATTTTAATTAGTTTATATGTCAAATTGACAGGATAAATTCCCAAGTCTTCGGGTTTTTTGACTTCACAAATCTCTATAGCACGGAATCTTTGAAGTTCCTTGTGATGCTTTTCCCCATATGAGGTGCAAACAATACAACAAAGTCTTGTAGTAACATGGCAGTATGTAAGTTAGCAACTTAATCAATCTTTACCCAGTGATGAAGAAACTAGAAAACTTTGGGGAGTGAGGAATTAACTTTTTTTAAGTGGTTGATTAATATAAACGCTCATATAGAGGCTGACAAAGAATTTCTGGAAGAATGTGAAGCATAATATTGTGTGATTAATCAATGTCAAATTACTTTTTTAAGACATGAAAGAGTGTGCAGAAAGCTCTTATTTATTCCTAATTAAATATTATTTATTCCTGATTGATTTTCATTCAGTTTGCATAACAACATAGGCTAATTTGTATTTCAAGCAATTTGGGAGGAAGATGAGTAAGAATTAAAAAGTATAATCAAGAAGCGCTCGGTTGTACTTCTATAGCTGTACCTGAAGTTTTGATATTTTGGGCAGTGCAATTAATTTTAAATTCCCATGTTGTGTATTTGTTTATTTACAGAGACCACTATAAAACAGAATATGAAAAGAGACTGCATGAAGAGTTGGAACAAATAAGGTTGAAAACAAATCAAGAAATTGAGCAATTAAGAAGCACTTCAAAAGAGATGTATGAACGTGAAAACAGGTAGATAAGATGCAGGGAATAACCTAATTAGGGCAAAAATTACCAAGTACTATTTTGTGCTTGGGTCTAATCCTAGTTACCGGCTCCTTGACAGATGGTCAAAATGTGAGAATTTAAGTTCAATTATAAAACTAATGAGAATCTTGTAGAAACTAAAATGAAATTATACTTGTGCAGTAAATATATGGTAGTATATTTATTATTAAATGATGGACATCCAACACTGTCAGTGAAAAGTATTCATGCTGTATGGCCAATCTTGAAACTCTGCCAGGAAACCAGAAGAGAAGGTGTTGATAGTAAAGTAGAAGTAAAGCAGAAAGGATGAGGGAAACCAATATGACTTATGCCTTTCTAAAATAAATCTATTTGAGATTGTTTACAGCATTATGATTCACAAAAGCGTTGATTTCCTGTAAATTATTATAAATTCTCTTTTGAAGAAGGTCTTAGTCCTGCAAAGACCTGCAATATTAAATTTTGTATGTGTGTCGTCTTGTTGAATTCCATGGAGTTACATGCAGAGTTAGGCACATACATAAGCCTTTAGGGATCTAAAGATTTGGACTTTTGGCACTGGATTTCTTTTTTAGTTTGTTTTTTGCCCTGTTTATTCCTTTAAAACGTGAGAAGCGCTTAATAATTCATTATAACTTCATGGTAGATATCCTGAAGTGTCTTGTGAAGAAGGAAATGACTGTAGTAAAAGTTATTTGTGGCATCAGCATCTGTTCCTCTAATAGGTAGTTTTGTTACTGCTCAGAAGACTGAAAAAAGAACATGATTCCCGCTATCTTCCAGTCAGCTGGAAGGTTCTAATTAAAAAAACTACATCACTGTGTGGTTTATTAAGTGTAAGTAAAATATATACACACATATATATCCACACCATTTCCTGTATGCAAATCTATTCTGAATTATGAAGTATGAATTTAAACTTCCACTGTTGGTAGAGATTTGACAAGGGTCTTGTATATCATCGAGAAAGCTACTGAAAGATATGTAATTTGTATCTGGAACCAATTTACAGAAGTTTTGCTTATCATTTTGAAATAATTATTTCTGAAATGTAATTACCTTAGATTTTACTTCATATTTTGCAAGAATGATTTTTAGTGTATTGCCTTTCTATAAAATACAAAAAATTCCGCCATAAAGCAGTGCTTCCCAGTCTGAGGTGCCCCTCAATGGCGAGACAAATGGAACTCCAGATTGTGAGCAAAGCAGTTTGCAGTGAAGTTTTGTGATGTGATGAGATGCTGGTTGTGACTGAAAATAAAGCTAAGATGCTAATTTCATCTTAAGGCTCAAAGCATGGAATGCTAAGCTAATCTAATATTCTTATTCCTTACTGCTTTTGCCAAGCCTGGTGGACCTGATATTTACCCTGAATTTATTGGCACTTATTTTACACTTTGAGTCAGTAGGTCAAGAAGCTGAAATGGGCAGGGGACACCAATAAAAAGGTGGTGTTGATTCTTAATTTATTTGGGATCAGTTTCACCTCTTTGGTTGTAGTGAGCGTTGGATATGTTTGCATTAGCAAGCATGAGTGAATTCACAGAATGTCTGTATGAGGTTTGACTTTGGATTAGCTGTAGTCCTTTCCCATAGATCAAACACAGCTGGTGGTTTTGAGCATGTTAGATGCTCTTACTAAGCACATCTTCTGAGTTGGTTCAATCTGACTGGAATCCAATTTGTGCACTCTAGAGTAGTTTAGGGATGTGAAATGAAGTGCAATAAATAGCAGTTGCTAAGAGGTTTATTTCAAAGCTAATATAGATACCCTTGTGCTGCTTCTTCCCCTTACCTGCCCTCATGCCACCTGTTTGTTTTTTTCCCCCCATATCTGTTCATGAATCTGTAGGTAGTATTTCTGTCCCATTTTAGAAGCATGCTTTCACTTGTATCACAGATGTGCCAGATAGCTGATATCCATATGGCCTGTATGTGCAGCCATAAGACAGGTGCTTTAGAATCATAGAATCATTAAGGTTGGAAAAGACCCTTAAGGTCATTGAGTCCAACCGCTAACCTATCACTGCCAAGTCCACCACTAAACCATATCCTCAAGCACCACATTTACCCTTCTTTTAAATACCTCCAGGGATGGAGACTCAACCACCTCCCTGGGCAGCCTGTTCCAATGTTTGACAACCCTTTCAGTGAAGAAGTTTCTGTTAATGTCCAACCTAAACTTCCCCTGGCACAGCTTGAGGCCATTTCCTCTTGTCCTATTGCTTGTTACCAGGGAGAAGAGACCAACCCTGACCTTGCTACAACCTCCTTTCAGGTAGTTGTAGACAGCAATAAGGTCTTCCCTCAGCCTCTTCTCCAGACTAAACAACCCCAGCTCCCTCAGCTGCTCCTCATAAGACTTGTTCTCTAGACCCTTCATCAACTTCATTGCCCTTTTTTGGACACGCTCCAGCAACTCCATGTCCTTCTTGTAGTGAGGGGCCCAAAACTGAGCACAGTACTCAAGGTGCGGCCTCACCAGTGCCAAGTACAGGGGCACTATCACCTCCCTGTTCCTGCTGGCCACACTATTCCTAATACAAGCCAGGATGCCATTGGCCTTCTTGGCCACCTGGGCACACTGCAGGCTCATGTTCAGGTGGCTGCCAACCAGCACCCCCAGGTCCTTTTACTCTGGGCAGCTCTCCAGCCACTCCTCCCCAAGCCTGTAGCATTGCATGGGGTTGTTGTGACCCAAGTGCAGGACCTGGCATTTAGCCTTGTTGAATCTCATACCGTTGGCTCTGGTAAAATGATCCAGCCTGTCCAGGTCCCTCTGTAGGGCCTTCTTGCCCTCCAGCAGATCGACACTTCCACCCAGCTTGGTGTCATCTGCAAACTTACTGAGGGTGCACTTGATCCCCTCATCCAGATCATCAACGAAGATATCAAACAGAACCAGCCCCAACACTGAGCCCTGGGGAACACCACTCGTGACTGGCCACCAACTGGATTTGACTCCATTCACCACCACTCTCTGGGCTCGGCCGTCCAGCCAGTTTTTAACCCAGTGCAGAGTGCACTTGTCCAAGCTGTGAGCAGCCAGCTTCTCCAGGAGAATGCTGTGGGAGACAGTGTCAAAGGCCTTACTAAAGTCCAAGTAGACAACATTCACAGCCTTCCCCTCATCCACTTAGCGGGTCACCTTATCATAGAAGGAGACCAGGTTAGTGAAGCAGGACCTCCCTTTCATAAACCCATGCTGGCTGAGCCCAATCCCCTGGGTGTCCAGCATGTGCTGCGTAATGGTATTCAAGATGATCTGCTCCATGACCTTTCCCGGCACCGATGTCAAGCTGACAGGCCTGTAGTTCCCTGGATCCTCCTTCCGACCCTTCTTGTAGAGGGTCGTCGCATTTGCTAGTTTCCAGTCATCTGGGACCTCCCTGGTTGACCAGGACTGCTGATAAATGATGGACATTGGCTTGGCAAGCTCCTCTGCCAGCTCCCTCAGTATTCTTAGGTGGATCCCATCCGGCCCCATGGACTTGTGAACATCCAGGTGAAGGAGCAGGTCGGTGACTGCCACCTTTTCAACAACTGGGACTTCAGTCTGCATACTACCTCCATTTCCCAGCACAGGGGCCTGTCAACCCAGAGGATGAAAACTTGGCACTATTGCTAGTGCGTTTCCTAGGTCTGTTGAAAGTATTTCAGCAGAAGTTACATCACATCTGTGATTGTCATTTTGTAGGTTGAGTTAGTACCTCACTTGTAATTTCTGAAATTGCATTTTCAGTTGATTAGCTACTCAGTTAAGCTACTCAGTGATTGACAAAATGAGTCACTGTATGTCTCCTACCATTTAATTTTTATCCTCCTTCTGTTTCTCTGATCTTAAGGATACAACATCACACTCCTACTCTGAGACATAGTATGCTTGATCTTAATGCTGTTAACAAAATTAATTACCATGTTCTTACATTTTGGTATGAGTCAGTTTTAAAGAATCTGCTGTCAAGATCAGTCCCTGAATTTAATCGGTAAATTCTGTAGCCCAGTAAGTAAATTTTTAAATAAAATTTTATTATCTTTTTCTCATAGCCAGGTAACTGCTACATAATTCTGATGTTGATTCTTTGTAAGTAACTATTTCCTATTCATACAAATTACCATTTGTACCATGGATAATATTTCCTTAGTCTAGAAAATAGTCTTTCATCCAAAAATTATATACCTTTAATGTGGCTAAAATGACCTAGGATAACTTTTGCATGGGCTTGGTAATTTTCCATTTACGTCTATATATTGACTTTTTTTCTTTTCTTCAAAATTCACCTGACACTATAATATCACTTTGCTTTAAGTCAAAAAGTTCCTGTGAGGGAGTGGGGAAGAAACAACTTCAGTGGGAAGAGCTTGGTTGCATCTACATTAATAGTTTAGTTTGGATGAAGAACATAGTTTTGAAGTGAAACCCCTTAGTCATTGCTGCTTGCCATGTTTTTGCTTGCCTCACAGTTCGTGCTTGAATTTGCGGTATTGTGCTCACGTTTATAGCACATGAACAGGATTCCTTTCAGATGAAACAAAATCAAAAGGAGTCTCTAAGATCATCTAATATATTCCAGATGCTAATGGGTGTTCAGGTCATAGGAGCAAACCATAACTAGCCTGAAGTAAAATCTTCAAAAATGGTCATAACGTAGGTGTCTGGTCCTCAACAACCACTGTTTGCTCTGCAAATTGGCTGTTACTCTGTTGCACTCAATAATGAAGATACAGTTTATAAGCATTATCTAAGCAGTACTTCCTCTTAGTACAGTTTATTGCAATGGTATGTTACAGGCAGACTACAGATAAACAGACTATTAATACCTATATAATTTTTATTACAAATGCTATACATATTATTCTTTGTATACTATTCTCATTTGTCAGTGAAATAAGAATGAGATAGTTTGCAAGTCTTGACTGATTCTTTGTTAAAAAAATGGAAGGAGTATAGATGGATTGCAAAAAATGTATTTTTGTTATTTTATGGTTCTGTGCAGATCAGAAATGGTGCCAGCAATAGAAGCCAGAAGGAGACACTGATAATATGCAATAACCTATATATTGGACTAACTAGCCAATTAGTTGTATGTGGAAGTAGGATTTCTATGCCTAGCTAATCTCTTCCTGCTCTATCATAAAAGCAGTGAATCATCTCAGCTAGGAGGATAGCATTCCCCTAGTTATTAGTGAAGAACCAAGCAAAATTATCGGAATTTGTGTATTTCCTACCAAAAAAGTAATTTACAGTTCTAGTATATTAGAATTATTATAATATTTCTACATATCAGTAGGTGGTTTGATCCTTGTTTTTAGAATTTCAGAACTGGAAACTTTGCTGGTGTATATGAAAGTAATCTGAAGTAAACCCTCTGTAATGAATTGGCATATAGATAGACAGAACCCTCTGTCAATGAGAACTGAAAAAGGTTATATTGAAGTTAAGAGCAGTTAGTAGTAATTCATGAAGCAAAACAGTCTTTTTTCCTACCAGAATCTTAACAGAATAACTTGTTTCCTTCAGAAATTTGAGAGAAGCAAGAGATAATGCTGTTGCTGAAAAAGAAAGAGCAGTTATTGCTGAAAAGGATGCTTTAAGAAAATATGATCAACTCTTGCAACAGTAAGTATATTTTAAAATGCATATAAAAAGAATCTAAAGGTATAACTATATTAATACCTAAGGAGTTTTAGGAAGGAGGAATGACTGCTTTAGCTTTCTGCTTATAAAGAATAAATTGAATTACAAACATTTTGTTTAAATGAAGTTACAGATTTAATTCTAGTAGTAAATTTTTTTCCATTACCAGTGCAGTAACAGTATGAAAGTTTGATTCTTCTCCTTTGCAATCCTGTAAAGACAAGCACACATAATTATGCATTTCATAGCAAGAATGTGGATTTCATACTGTACAGTAGCAGTGGTCACACTGTTGGATTTTTTCGTTAGTTGAAAGTAGAAAATTATCTTGTGTGATTACTTCAATTAGTAGTTTTCATAAAGTGTGGATAGAGAGCAGTAGTCTTGAACAGTTATGCTTGTTACGTGCTTCTTTACTTATTGCTGTCTTCTTAGGCTTTCATATTCCATGTATAAAATATAGCATCTGTACAAATGTACAATTCTATTCATATGGAGAAAGAAACTATGACTGATTTTCTGTCTGTTTACAAGCAGTCTTACTATCCTGCTCTGTAGCACCTTGTCTTCACTTTTTGTAAATTCAGAACATTTGCTATGGTAAATTACGAGGTAATTTAAAACTATGGACAGTAATCAAAGCTGCTCTGAGTAAGTCTGTCCTGTGACCTTAATTTTGGACTTGATCAATTGTTTAATCCACATCTTTTTTCTAAAATGAAAAGGTCAGTTAATTAACCAACTGTGCCACCTAGTCATCCACTCAAAGAAAGTACTTGATGTGAACTGTTTTTACTGGATTTGTTTTTAATTAAAAGTAGTAATCTGTTAAAATGTTGTTAGCTTCAGCATAGGCCCAAAATAAAGTTTTCAATTTGTATGTATAACTCCTAAATGGCTATATTACTGAAGAAATAGCATTGCCCCAGCATAGCCACAAAGGACTAGAAAAAATGTCAGTGCTAACTAGTGGTGTGAAACAGTAGGGGTAATTATAGAGTAAATGAGATGGGTCAGAGGACTTGATATTCACACTGAGTTTCAGGGGTTTGACTTCAGGTAAATTCTAGTTCGGGCTGAATGGGTCTAAGGGTGCTGAATGCCTTTTAGTTGTGCGTAGTAGGTGTTCTTGGATTCTCAGAAAGGAATTCAGTTAGCAAACTCCGAGACAATGGCTCCACAATGCAAATTAAGGTGTGGAAATCAAAGCTGGTAAAGTGGGGACAACCAGGAAACTTGGTTCAAAACTGATCTCCCGAGTCAAAATAAAATGCTAATGTGAGCCATCTATGTGTTTCTTTCTGATGAGACTCCTGCCTTTTGCTGTGGTAAGACTTACTATGATGTGGGGAGTTCATAGTTGACTAGAAGCTCTCTGGAAAGTAGGTGTGGCGTATGGTAATTTGAGGATGCACACTTCCTTGTTTTTAATGAAAATTATCACCTATATAATTCTCACAGTATTTATTTTTAAACTTAAGAACCATAGAGAAAATACTTCTCTATTCTGCTGTGTTGCCACTCATATAATGTGTCCGTTTTTTCATATTGTTGCTTTTCTGAGGAGGGAAGTTCCCTTGCAATCAGAAACATAGGAAGAAGATTTTTAAAATGCAAGCTTTAGAGGGGGGAAAAGGAAGTTAGTAACATGTCATTTGTTGTCATCTTGTTTGATACACTTATACTTCTGTCCTGTAGCTTTTTCTAGTGATAAACTCTCCAATTAAGTAAAACTCCTTTCTTCAATTTGAATCAGTTGATTAATACTGGGTTTTGGAATTCAAAGTAGATCATTCCTCAGAAGATGGTGCTTTTCAGAGAAAAAGGTTTGCTTCAGAAAGTGGAAACCCCATACTTCCCTTCTTTAAAATGTAGGTGTCTCTCTTTAAACCTACCTCCCTTCTAACCACAGTACATGTGTCAAGACAGTGACTTTTCCACATTCTAAATCATCTACCTAAATGAACTTCAAAATAACAAACTGGCATGAAGGAGATGGAATAAATGCCTTAACTTAAAAAAAACCAAATTCTGAATTTACTGTGGACTGACATGTGGCAGTTCTGTGGAACAAAGAAATTTTCCAATACCACCAGAACCCCCTAAGATAGAAAAGGAATGCCTGTGCTGTCCAATTCCATATTCAAGTGACTATAACAGCTAGTTCTACTTTAGTGAAAACAAGGTTGTGCACCGTAGTTACCACTGGTATCATAATCTGTATAAACAAACATGTTTGAAAGTTTCAGAAGTATATGGAATGTTGACTGGCCTGAACAGTGGTTAAGTAAAGCCCCTGGCAAATCTTGTGATCAGAAGTGTAACTAATACCCAATTTTCTAGTCAAGTGCAGTTATTTTCATTTTTCTTACTGATGTTTGTGATAGCTTTTTGTAAACAGCTGTTTACAAATGCCAAGAAAATACCAAAGTGATAATATTCATAAAGGAGTTATATTGAGAAAGAATCCCCTGATTCAACCTCAGAATAGATCACTATGATGTCAAGATGTAAGTTTTGTTTCTCTCTTTGCTATTATACAGCTGTCAATTCTGTGTGACAATCCACGTTTCATTTACCTGTGACAATGATAAAAAAACTTAACTGATATGATATTTTAGATTAAACTGTGGTCAATGCCACAGATGTTCTAAAAAAAATTATGACCAAATGGAAACATTTTCACTTTGTTTTAAACTGCTGGTAATGTGACTAAGACTTTTTTCTAATTTTAAAGCTATATTACCTCAACTGAAAGTGCCTTGGGGTTGAATGAAGAGAGCAATTCTATAACAGCTACATCATCTACTACATAGTAAAGTGTAGATACTAAATATGTTCCAACTTTTCCTTCTCTTGAATGTTCCTGGTGTGTTGCTTTCAAACTACTGACTCTTAATCTGTCATTCACTTCTCTTTGACAAAAAAATCCAACCCAACAAAACAACAACAACAACAAAACAGCACCGAGAAGAGAACAAATGCATCCTGGTTCTCTGTCATTTTTTTCCTACTGGTTAAATTTTCTAGTTTCATATAAGGTGCAACATCAAACTGAAATGGTTCCTTTGTTCAAAGTGGACTCTAATATGGGGTGAACTCATACAAGAGCACTTAACCTCAAGGGATGCCTACAAGAGCCATCTCTTGCCTTTGATTGTTCACTTCCTTTGAACCTTAAGGAGTATAATGTCTTTTTCCAGGACTGTACAGCTCAGCTCTATCAGTGGAAGCTGTTTGAAAACCCCTGTGTGTGAACACAAGGGAAATCCATAGACGGTGTTCTATTTACAAAAATCTTATTTTTCTTCGTGACAAAAAAAATTTGTACTCTGTTCCAGTTGATTGCTGCTCACATGATGTACTCAAGGTGGTTTTTCTTTTCCTGTCTTTGTACTGATAAAATGAGAACTGTGGAAAAATGAAGAGAAACAAAATAGGTAGTCAGTAAACAGAAAAAGAATATTCAAGAAAATTGTGTTATGGCAATACTATTCCTTCAACTTCACAGTGGGCACTATTTATAAAAAACTCAGTTTTGTAAAAACTAATGGGAGGTTTAAATTCCTGCCTCTGTCTATGAGGTAGTAAGATATTTTTAAGTATGTACTTTTTTTTTCTTATTTGAATATGCATAGGTGATGAAAAGGCATTTTTAAGGAAGGTTTTTATAGTTGGGTTGAGTAAAGTCAGAATGATGGCTACAAAAACAGAGTTTTAGATTTGCTCTACTAAGATTTCAAAGGATTTTGGATTATTGTTTAAACATTTCTGGACTGATGTGTACAGCTCGGCTATTTAAAAGTGATTAGATTTGTAATGGACAATCTGCTACAAGTAAAAATACATATAGGAGTATTTTTAGTGCTTCTATTTAGAAATGCCTTTCTTAAATAAAAAGCAGGAGAGAATAAAAGCCATTGACATTTCTTGATAGCAATTGTCTATGCTTCATAGGTTAAAAAAGTATGCAAAAATTTCTCTGTATGTTTGTGTGTGCCTATTTAATGCTTTTCTTTCCGGTCAGCTGCAAGCCATGTATACATTTTGGAGACTTCTTTTAGTCTATCCATTAATCTTTATAATTTCAATTTTTTTTAGCCCTGTTTTTTTGTTCTTTGTAATAGTGGTACTTTTTAGAATTCATTTGGAGGTGAGAATAATGCTATCTGTTTTTAGTCATCTGCATTAAACTTTGTAGGTGATGGAGAGAGGTGATCAATCCTGTTCATAAAATGGGTGTTTAAATTAGATGATATTAAGATCCCTATATCTTCTTATTAATTGCAGACAAGCATAGAGGCCTATCTTAGATGAGAAGATAATTGAATAAATTTACTGAATAAATAAATGTTCTACTTTGATTTAGAATCTCTGCTGAGTATGCAGGAATCTCACTATTAGATTAGCATTTATTACATTATACATTCATTGTTAATAGAAACATTAAAATTAATTATTTGCTCCTTCTATCAACATGTTTTTATAATCCGGATGTTGCTGACTGGAATGACAGGATTCTGATCTTAAAATGATTAAGTCAATGCATTTGTGTGCTGGACTTATTGCTAATATTTAAATAAGGGCCTATTATCTCTTCAAGAGTATTTGTGTAAAATGAGGACTTAAATATGAATTAAAACAAAGATCCGTGCTGAAAACTTCTGGCCAAAATATTTCTTTGCCAAAGCTGTCATAATCCTGCATTAAAAACTACTGTCACAGCCTCTTACTGCCTATACGTGGCTGCCATTTTTGTATATGAAGCGCTCTGTAATCCCTTGAATTGAAGAGCTATGCAGGTCTTGAAAATGACTGCCACTTTAAATCTTCAGTTTCAAAGTACAAGGTGCAGCTAAAAGAGTAAAATACTATGAATGTCATGGTAATTGCTGAAAGACACATTCTTGAATGTTCAGAATCAATGCAAAGAAGGTGATGAAAGAACCAAGATTGATAGTATCATGAAGCAGAGAAAAAGTCCATTTCCCAGGTGACTGGATCTAGTTTGTTACTGGGCTGTGGAAGAAGCACTGAAATCCATAACAAAAACAATTCTATGCATCCTGTATTTCTACTGAAATGACTAGAGAGTCTCCTACTCTTTTTCCGTTTTCTTCTGAGAATGTGTTTATGTGGAGTTTGCATCTCAATGGGTGATCCTAAGCTGCATTTTAATAAACAGAATAAAAACTAATTAACTGATGAGTGGTAGTGTTAGGAAGACTGCACACTTGCTAGGGCATGTCTGGTTGTCTTTGGTTGTTCACTAATAGGGATCTCAAAATTTTACATTCTTAGCTAAGATAGTGTTCTTCCAGAATGAATGGGTTAAGCCCTGTAACCAGTCACTTCATAACTGTTACTGTCTTGATGTTGTAGAATTATCAATGTCAGTGTTCACAGGAATGATGTTAGGCTGATGGCTGACCTTTCTGAGCTTCATTACATCTGGAATGCAGGCTTTGAAGTTTGTTCTCTTACTGTGCAAGGAATGTTGAATGATTATATTTATAGCTCTAGAAATCTTTTTATTTCAGTTCCTCTTGCCCCAGCTCCTAAAAAATAATTCTGACAAAATATTATTAGCCTCTGAAGGATGCTTTGGGAAGGTTGTAATATGAACATATCCTCATATCATAAAGATTTTCCTTAAGCCTTGATGTTCTTGTTCTACCTGTTCATTTCCTGCTAACCAAAATGCCTTAATCTTAAAACGTTAAGATTATTAAAGGCAAAATGTTAAAATTCTTTGATGGCTATTAATGCTGAGTACCTGAGGAACTATTTACTCTTTTAAGTCCTTAGTCTTTTTGTTAGCCTTGAAAGGTTGAAAACGTATCAGTGACCTTTGAGAACAACTTTGAAAGCAGTTATAAATTCCTTCAAAGAGGCATTATATAAGGGGGCTGCTGCTTAGACTTCATATATTTCTTGAACTATAGGGTTGAATCTTCCACTGCAGTCCATGATTTTGCTATGACTGTTAGCATCCCTCATTTATATACGTATTTTTGTGATTTCTATGCACAGCTGCTCATTAATGATGAGCACTGACAGGGTGAGCAAATAGGGGTTCTTTGGAACTCATTATCGAATGATGTTTCAGGTGCTAAAAGTTTATTATGGGTTCAGAAGGAGGCTGAAGAAGCTCAGATATAAATTTGAGCATTACTTAACAAGTAGAAACCACATTCAATTCATTAAATCCTTGTGCTAGAAATAATTGAACGCTAGTGGCAGAGGATTAGGGATAAACACAATCTAGGCAGAAGTTTTTCTAGCTCTTCTCAAAACATACACTGTTGGCTACAGTTGGAGACAGGATTATCAGGCTTCATGGGCCTTTCATCTGATACGCTGCAGCTATTCTACGTACAGCTGTTCCATGTAGAACAGAAGCTATGATACACTGGGAAGCTTTACTGCGTGTGCTTTGTGCCCCTTTGAAAAGTCTAGGCTGGATGTAATGACAAGATATAAATTAAATAATTTATCTGAAGAGGAAGTTAATGTGATTTTATTTTTTTTAAGACTGCTACATAGATCAGGTTATTATGCAAATAATATTCCTTTCTGAAATGTTTCTAACCGTCTGAGCTTGAAGGATTAAATTTGTGGTAAAGGCCCTAGCAGCATTAGGTAGCCCAAAACATTAAAACTTCAATGGCAAGTGAGAAAAGGACCTGGAAATTCCCAAGTACATGGGTTTTAGAACACAGAAGAAAAACAAGTAACAAATAACATAGCTGTAAATATGTGCAGTGATTGTTAGTTGCATATGTCTGCCAGAACAGTGTATTATAATGCCTATTTGAAAGCTAAATTCTTCAAAGCAGTGATATTGTACTTCTGTATGGTTGTACAAAAATGTTTATGTTCAAATGATGGCTGTTTATGTATTATGATATTTCAGCCTAATAAAACCATTAAAGTTTTCTTTTAATAGAAATTATCTTCTGGAATTACATTCTGAATCTGTGGTTACATTCTGGTTACCCTCTAGAAAACGATGTGATGCTATACTCATATCTGTACAACTAACTGTTGAAGAACAGTCTGTTCAAATAGGTGTTTATGTGGTTTGAGAAGGAAGTTACAACTTTGTAATCATATGGACTTTATAGTAAACTCATGGGAAACTGAAATGTTAGTCATGAAGACTAACGTTTATGAGAGCAAGCTTTGGGCTGAGTTTTGACCAGCGCTTGTCTTCTGCAGAATCACATTCAAAGCGTTGAGAAAATGTTAGGTGTAACTGGAAGCCTCACTCTACTGCTCTTAGCCTGGTCCTCACTTAGTGGTGGTGATACCTGTTTCATGTAACTAACTCTCCTGAATAAGGAAAGCATTAGCATATTATTCTGGAATTGAGGGTAGCTAGTCCATTTGTAAATGAATAAATGAAGGACTATGAGTAAATGAAGAACCATCATACTGTTTTCATGAAGACACTATCAAAACAGTGTACATCAGTGAGCCAAGGTACTTTCAAGCTGTAAGCCACAGGGACCTGTCTGCCTTGGGCATTAGTCCATCCAGCACTGAATATGCTTAATTAACCTTAATCATATTGAGGACTTCCCAAAAGAGAGAGAGGTATGATATTTACGTGTAGTGCTCACAACTGATGAAACCACTGTTCGCAATTGATGAAGCAGCCATGCGAGTCCTTGGCAGCCTGTTTGCTGCTTTCTGTCTTCATGAGATTGGCTTGTCTGATGACCAGTACCTCAGTGAGGGGAGCATGGGAAGACCAGGGTTGGAGGGCTGGACTTATGGTCTTGTTTCTAGATAAGATTTCTTCAAGAATGCATCACAGACTTTTGTCAAGGCTGGCCCAGAGAGTTGTTTACATTCAGGGAGACCAGTACGGTTTTTTTGAAACTACATGCCTTCAGCACTGAAGTATTGCATCACATATTGGGTAGTGGGAAGGCCATGTCCTTTAGTTTACTCAGTGCAAAGCTATTTAGATAATTTTTACAGCTGTTTGTGTTTCTAGCTAAATGATCTAAAGGCACAATTGTGTCTACTTTTATGACTATCTGGGTAACTCTGTAAGAATATTCTGTGAAACCAGCAAGATGAACATGCAATTAATGTTCAATGCATAGTTAACCAGAGTTCGAGAACTTGCTAAGGAATACCTTGATCCTGAGTAGCTGTAGGGTGGTCATGTGACATGTTAGCAGCATTATTACCAAACGTAGCATAGTGGCACTTAGATGTGACACATTTGAATCATGGGGACGCCAAAAGGGTGGTACTACTTTGAGTTGTTTATGGTATCAGTGAGCATATAGGTGTGAACTGGTACTATATTAAAAAAGAAAAGTTACTTGCAGAACTTTAGCAAGACCAAACTGAGATGGGAACATTTGTTCTGGATGGGCCTCTCAGGGACACTGCATGAAAGTAGATATGCTGGACTGCTGCTGATGGTAGCTGGTGATTAGTGAGAAGATTTGTAATTCTGTGGTAGGAGTGTGGCAAGAGGCAGTAGGGGCAGAGAACCTGTGAACTGAAGAAACCCAACAGAGATAGAATGCAAGGGTGCATATCAAAGTGAAGCAAGCGGCTTTGCTACAAGCAATAAAGGGCCTCTGTAGTTCTTACCACGACGTAGAATTCATAAAGTTGTTGCTCATATGAACATACACTCCCCAACCCTTTCTTATAAGCCCGGTTTATTAGCAGGTTTTTACCTTGAAAAGAAACTAATGATGACAACTGAAGACAATGTTATACAGACCACCCCGCAAACTCCTTTCATGAAGTGTGGAGAGGGTAGGGACTGTGCATGTGTGTGCATGTCCCTTATAGGTGCTCCAGAAGCAAAAAAAAAAAAGTTGCCATAGCTTATACCAGCTTCTTATCCACAGGATAAGTATTCATATAGGCAGCATAACTTGAGAAACTTTCTCTTAAAGGCAAGTAAACTTTTTCCAGTGTAGCTGTAGAAATAAGCGTACTAGAAATATAGATTCCTTTGAGATGAAGCTTGGGCATTATGTAAAATGCTTTTACCTGTCAGTCATTTGTTCTTTTCATAACATGTTACATTTCATAACATAAACATAAAATATAAATGTGCATACTTGCACTTACAAGCCTATTTGTGTATCTCTTCTAAAATTTAAATACTGGATATATTGTCAAAATGCTGCAACTCTTGGCTGATATTTTAACATAAATACTACTGCATGTGTGTATATAATCTAGTTTAAGCTTTGATGTGGAACTTGTCATCTGGAATTGCTTTCATGGATATTCTAATTGTTTCATGGAAAGTGTTCATTGCCATGGGTAAACAGATATAGAAGTGCACTGATTCATCTGATTCATCCCTGCTGAAATTTTGCTTAATGTTTCCTCTGATTTCTTGGAGATCTTAACCTTTTCCTTTCCAGTAATGTAATTTAGATTGTAAGTTTCAAGATGCTTCAAAAAGTTACATCTTCCCATCTTACCTTGGATACATTGCTGGGCTCACCAGAACTGGTTGTGGGTTGTAGAGAGAGGAAGAATTTGTCCCATTCAAAACTGTACAGGAAGGGGAGAAAGTCTTGTTTGTGCAAAATGGTACCGTAAGTAGATGAAAGTAATCAGAAGCCCTAGTCCTCCTCTTGTTTTCATATGCCCCTCACTTCAGGCAATTAACTGACTCTTGAATCTCTGACTATACTCAGTATAGACTCTTTCTCTAAGCTACAGAGGATGAACACAGTGTGACTGATGTAAATCCGTGCCCCTGTGAAATACCTAGAATTAGGTGGAGTGAAGCCTCGACTGATACCTTAATTCTAAGATTTTTAGATGTAAAACCATGTTAGGAAATATTGTATCTTTTTTTTCCTCTGTTGCATGTTCATCTAGGACATTTTTGTTTTTACAGGCAATGTACTTTTTAGAAGCTAGTGGGACTGAGTTTTTTTTTTTGTTTAGATTTGTCCCTTATGACCCCCTGTTCCCAGTTGCGAGTTGTGAAATCTGGGTCTAATTTCTGTGTTATGTCAAAGTTCTGGGGTTTTTTGAAAGTATTCTATACACACAGATAAATGGGGTACATTTCAGTTTTATTTTCTTTGTGCCAGATGAATGCCTCTTTTAAATTAAAGGTAAAATTTTTGAGGTAGTGCGTTTGCTGCAAGGTACCATCATTATTAAAATGTGTGGATGAACAGAAAGTAGTTGACATGCTACAAGTAAAAAAGAGCTACCTTATGGCACTTTGTTTGCCTGCCAGGCTCTCCCCCTCCTTGCATTTTCTTACTCTGCAAAATAATAAAATCTTTCTTTTGTGCTTTGTCTCAAATGATTATCTGTTTATACAGAACAACTGTATTAAACAGTTTTAGTTTATCCATTAGAATAAGCAAAAATAATTGCAACTTTTTTATTGCTATATTGATATATTTTGGCAGAATTATTTGTGAATTATTTTTAAAGATAGTTTTTGCATTTATCTTTGTAAGTCTCTCTTGTTATGCCAGCTGTCTAAATCTTTTCATAAACTTTAGTTAAAAGAAACATCTTTTCCATGATTATTTTAAAATATAATGTTTACTGGAAGGGAAGTCTAGTGAATTCCCACAGATGAAGTGTGAGTGTATTTCTCCCACTTGTAAATGAGTTCTTATTTCCTACAGTACATATTCTGGTACGACAATGAGTCATTTTCAACATGTTTTAGTTTAGCTTCTAAAACATTTAAAAACTTGGCAGATACATGTAAATGAATGTTACATCCAGTTTTAGAAACTGCTTCCAAATAATATTTTACCAATATAATGACTGTGAATAGACTTTTCAGAATGCAGAAGTGTCCTTTGTGATAAGCCTAAAAGCATTTGCAGACATCTTATTTTTATTTTGAGGCGGGGTGGATTGTTTTGGGGTTTTGGTTTTGTTGGGTTTTTTTGTTTGTTTGTTTGTTTGTTTGTTTTATTGTTAACAAGTTTTGGTTTAACCATCCTGTAAAATAGGAAGAATACTTGTGCGAAAAAGCCTGAAGGTTTACAGGCAGTGTTGTAAATGGAGTATTAGCCAGGCAAGTGACAGATTTCTTTAGGTATATGAACTGAATTTTGCAAAATTTCATGCTATTTTATTTTACAATTTAACAACTTTTCCAAAATAAATATAATCATAGAATTGTTAAGGTTGGAAAAGACCTCTAAGATCATCTAGTCCAACCGTCAACCCAACACCCCCAGGCCTCCTAAACCATGCCCTGAAGTGCTGTGCCTACACATTTTTTGAACACCTCCAGGGATGGTGACTCCACCACCTCTCTGGGCAGCCTGTTCCATCTCTGGTTTAATATGATATTGTGTAAGGTTATGTATGCCATTCCACCCTTTAATCAGTTTCCTAACATGTTACCTTGACAGTTCAAATATTAGAAGAGAACTCAAGAGTATGTATGATTAAAAGGGACTTATGAGTAATAGGAGTGGAGTGGGAGGAAAACAGGGGAGGCAGACCAGGCATACTTAGATTTAAAAGAAAAAGCAACCAAAGACCCAAAAAACAAACGAACAAAATCCCAACTCAGAATTACCAGTGTTCTGTTTGTGAGGTAGTTTATTGTCATTTATCTGTTACTTAGAGAATATTTCTTATTTTAACTTTCTTGCCTTGGCTTCCTGGTATCTGGAACATTTTTTGTAATGGGACCTTAGATACTTTGCTCACTGTTGATACCTATGCTTAGACACACTCACTTTTCTGCAGCCTGGATTTGAATACCACCCTAAATTTTTTCCAGTTGTTGGCAGCATTTTTGTCAGTTTAATATCCGTGGTAGGGATAACTTTGCAAGTCTGTGATCATTCTCTGTTCCAACTTTAACCATCTGTATGTTGTCCACAGTGCAACACCATGTTATCAGTAAGTTGTTCTTACTGTAATTACCACCCTTAAAAATTTCCTTAGCTTTTTATTAGATGCAGAAGAAGATGGGGAAAACATTTAAAATTAGGATTACGAAGCCTTTCATTTAAAGATTTCCTGAAATCCCTTTTCCCTTAGTTGTGTCATGTAACATGTAAAGTAAACCTATTTCAAAACCCTTCTTCCCCGTCGTCTGCCCCCATCCCCTCCCCAAATTGATCTTAAACATATTAACGTCTCATCAAGGAGAAAATCGAAAGAAGGAGAGGGAGAAGTTAATTTCAGGGATTGAGAGTCTTAATTATTTTGTTAGAAAAATACAAATACATTCTTCAGGTATGTCTAAGTTGTGAAACTTGCAAAGGATTGATGATAGGCGAAAGATGAAAGGGGAAAAGATGGGTAGGGAAAAGCATAATAAGAGTAAAAAAAAGAGATAAGCCAAAGATATAGCAGAAATGAAGCCTTCACTGAGTGGGGTTCATCTGAGTGTACAAAATATAGTGCAGTTTACCAGTCTTTCTCCTTGGAAGAGTGGTCTAAGCCAGGCAAAGCCGAAACAGTTGCATGAAGGCATTGGGTGAGTGGAAGGCAATGTGTTGGGCATGGTGGCAGCGTTCATTTCTTCCATGCTGCCCATCCAGTTACTTCTGAATAGCTGTTTGCAGAGGTGGAAATTGTAAATCTTATTGATGGTAACTTGTTTGATATGCATTTTGTTCAGTATAAGGTGAACATCTCCTTCCAGTTCTAACACTAAAATACATTGATCATCCATTTTCAGAGATCTCAGTTTTGTTCAAACCACTGTTTCAGAACTTTTTTACCTTTTGGAAGAATTTTTTAAATGTCATATACTGTTAGTCTTTGGATGAATTCAAACATTAGTTCCTGAGAAAAGTAAGTAAATGCAACATGGATTTCAGTACAGCTTTTACTGTGGCTCGCATCAGTTGTGTCTAATTTTAAATGCCTGTGCCGGTATGAAATCATGTCTATAAGGTGCTTGTTTCTTTCCATTGACTTATAGAAGGAGTCTACATAACTAGCTGAGCTGTAGATACCCACGTTGTAAACATCTGAAGCTAAGTGAGGTGACTCCACCTGTCTTTTCTGAGTTAAATGAGTTCATTGTAGACTCTTTTCACAAATTCATGGTTTTGGGATCTTTTGTGCTTTACCATCATCCTTACTGAGTCCTCTTCCAATGCAGAATCTTTATGCCTTTAAGCATTTGTCAAATGCTGGTCATAAAATTGAATATTTCTATTATGATGTATGATATACTTTATATGCTGCTTTTTTCCTTTTTTTTTTTTTTAATGGTCTCTGCTGTCTTCCATGATTGGGAAAGATTTTCACTGACAGGAGTTCACTTGGTTATGTAGGTCTAGAGCTGTGACTATACAAATTATTACATCTGGCTAATAAAAATACAGAAAGTAGGAGGGATACCATGTTCCTTCAAAATTTTCAATCCTAGCTATCTTACAGTAACTATTAGAAGATTTACCACACCCAAATGAAGAGGAAGCTTGCATTTGCCTTTTTAGAGAAAGGGGGAGAAAGTACAGACAAAAATCGGATAATACACCGTAGTGTTTCCGTAATATAAAATGCATGTAAATCTCTTGGGGTCTAAATGTGACAGCACCAGTAAACAAAATACACAATAACTGTACTTAAAATGTAATGCATGGTTGATAAGTACCGGTTTTGCACATGCTAATGGCTTTCCAGCAGTTTGTTGTAGTGATATCTATCCGGGGGCAGATTTTCCTTGACTAGATTCCACCAAAGTCTTACCAATATCTCCTATTCTCAAGCACCACCTAACCTCAGAGGCACTTAAAATCAGTCTGCATTCCAAGTTGGAGCACATCTAGGTAGAGGTCCTTGTGCATGCTCGGAAGTCTCCTGGTTTGGAAAACTAAGTGCTTATTTTGATATGGGTAGGGAGGTGCTTGAACTCTGTTCAAGTCCCTGAAGGGCCTGTTTTTATTAGATCATGGCTAACTCATTCAGAGGCATTGAGTTCACTCCAGAACACTGTTAGGAGAGGAGGTAATGGCTAAGCTCGCATCTTTTGTAACACGCTTTGAGCACTCGCCCAGGGAGTTCAAGACCTTGGTCCTTTCTCTCCGTCTCACTAATTATTTAAACAGGTTTTGGTGTTACCTGGAAGTTATGTCAATCTGCCCAGAATTATTGGTAACAAATGTTGATATACATAATGCGTGAGTTAAGCAAAATGCCAGAAAAGAGGAAAGACAAATTCAGTGATTTTTTTTTTTTTGTGAAAGCTGATCATACAAATCCTCAAAAAAGTTATAAAAATGCAATTAAAATACAACTTTTAGACTTTTTAAGCTATGTTAATTGCCTCTTGTATTTTTTTCCATTATTAAAAAAACCCAAACCTACAAATACGGATATTGGCAATAAAGTAATTATCAGGTTTATAAACATGATTTTTTAGAGGGACCCTTTTGGACCATTTATTCTGTTGTCATTGCATATAACCATTTTTTCATGAATTAAACTCTGATCTCTACTATTCCTAGTGGAAGGTATTCTAGTTGTCATGTTCAGATGGAGTTTTAATTTCTGTTCTAAGATTATTTTCTCCTGGTTTATAACTAGGAGTTCTGATGCCAGCATTAGTCCTTAAATATCTGTTGTTTTGCCCTCTTAAAATCTTAGTCAGACTTTATTTTCCTAGATTGTAGCTTATCTGACTTCTCATGGGATAGATTCCTTGTTTTCTTGAACATCCGACGACCATTTCTTTTAATCGTGACCTTCCTTCAACACAGATAACTGGAATTCTGAACAATGTTTTAGATAATTTCCTGCTCTAGCTTGTATGATACCGTCTTTTCCACTAGGTGTACTTTAGTGATTCCTGGAACTGTATGTCTCTTGCATAGTTGGATTGTTTTAGCAGTTTAGTTATCCTGATATCATGTAATGAATCTAGATCCTTTTCCTCAGTTCCTTCTAAGTGTCAGGATGAAAAAAGCCACCACCTTAAGTTTTCTAGCTCTGCTCTAAGTCCTGGATTTGTATATGCATTCTTATTTGTTTTTGTGATTATGCTACTAATATAAGAATTACACTCTCCAGCATATCACAGAGGCACATTACTCTGGAAGTTGTACAATCTTTTTGCTCCAAGTACTCAACAGGAGATACAACTCACCTAAACGTAGGTGTACTCAGTATGGATGCTACAAAGGAGTTGCAAACATCTAAGATATCATTATAGTAAGTGGAAACTTAGTAAGCACAATCAGTGGGGTTTGGAGAGCCATTTAGCTGACCAAATAAAGGCTACTGCTTCAGGGCTGCAAAGCATTCTCTTTATAGCCCTTTGACTGTAGTGGCTAGATTTCTGTCAGTCACACTGGGGACCTAACCTGCAGATAGATGCCTAAGCCTTTCTAAATTTAAATTCACAAAGTCACAGAATAGTTGAGGTTGGAAGGGACCTCTGGAGGTTGTCTTGTCCAACAACTCCAATCAATTAGAGCCACCTAAAGCAAGTTGTCCAGGACAATGTCCAGACACCTTTCAAATATCTCCAAAGATGGAGACTGCACAAGTTCTCTGGGCAACCTGTTCCAGTGCTTAGTCACCCTCACAGTAAAAAGAAGACCACCTTCTTAGTAGTGTTAAATGTATGCAGTGGCATGTAGCAATGAACTGTATCATCTAAGCAAACAATGGAGTCTTCAGTGTAGAAGCTGTAAGTACTAGTATGGTGATACAATAAAAGATAATGTCACGTGAATGTCAAGGAATCTACAAACTTAACCCTTGCAGCACTTTCATAACAGAAGCATTTGAAGCATTTTAGAATTGGATTTAGCAAAATTCGGTTAATGTGAAATACAAACCAATCTTGTGTTAATGAGAGAACAGTAGATTGGCTGTGAGTAGGTTTTATTTCCATTTTCCTGTCCCGCCTTCCTTTCCTGCAGCATTTTCTAGACTGAGATGTGATGTGTTTGCCTAAGCAACAATTCCTGAAACGTTTTTAATCTATATTTTTATTTTTTTATTTCAAATCTTCAGCTATTCAATGATGTGTCAATAGCGTACAAAAATTGAATTGCTTAAAAAAGAAATTAAGTAGGTTTCAAAAATTGTCATTTTAGCTCTTGTGCATGATACTAATCAATGTGAACTTGCATTGCTGAATTGTGGAGGGAGGAAAATAGCCTTTGTGAAAAGTGCAAACTTGTAGGTTCCTTGTTTTTATCATTTAACAGTTCATACAAAACTGCCAAGGCATTTTTTTCCTGTATTAGCTAGTCATGAAAAAGTATAAAATAAATTACATGGGTTTCTCTGTAATTTTTGTACTTGCATAAGTTTTAACTTTTCTGTACGTTTTATTTCACAGCTACCAGATTCAATTGTTATGAAAATGTTGACTAATATTACTTTTTTGTCTTTTAGAAATACATAGGTTTTAATCACATTCGTTTTGCTAATTGCTAGTCGTGCATTATCCTTCTGTGTCCTATCAAACAGAAAATCTTTGATCTGTAAGAATACTGTTTTAATACATTCTGGGTTTTAGGAAGAGACTAGCATAAATTATGTTACAGTTCAAGCAGTGGCCTTACCTTTCACTTGCCTGCTACAGTTTAATATTTTACCTGTGTATTATAGCTTGTCTGTGAAATGGTTAGACATGTTTAAGCATTACTTCTTAAATTCTCTTTTACGATATTAGTACTTATTATTCTTCCATAATGTTTGCAGTTCCAGCAGTTTATTTACTTGCCTTGGCCTCCCTATTCCACTTACCACCCTACCTAATACATCTTTGTATATTCAAATTGATGCCAAGATGCCAACAGTACAAATTATAATGTAATGATTCATATTACAAACTCTTAGAGCATTTACTGGTGTGCTAGTACATTCCTGTGAAATGACAAAGTCAGTTAAATTTATATATGTAATTGTATAATCACTGAAAAAGATTGTTGATCTAGCATGTGTGCACATTTCATATCAATTCAATGATCTTTAAACAGAAAGTAGCCATTTTCTGTTACGGTCACATTGATGCTAAAATAGTAGACAAACCATTTAAAAACAGTCTTCTGAAATATTAAACTAAATTTTTTTGAAAACTAGAACCATGATATGTTTTCAAAATAAAAATTAAGTGTTTTTATTTGTGGAGGGAATTTAATGAAGGAGGCTCTCCTAAAATAAACAAATAAATAAATAAAAAGTAACTGAAATGTGATTGTGCCAAATGAAGGAAGAATAGTTTTGCCAATGCAACACCGATGCATATAAATGGTTTTCTAGATCTTCATGGAAATCGGAGTTTCTAGCCCTACCAGCTGAATTGTGCTCAAGACCTCTTCCTTTTGCTATTTTTGTCATTTTTTTTTACATTACTATTTCAGAAGTCTTATCTTTATTACATGCTAGTAATATGATAATACTTTAAGGACTAATAAACCTACAGAACTAAATACTCTTTGAGAATGCCAAATACCAGGCATACAGTTTTACTATTGAAACTTGGTGGCAAGAAATGACAGCACGATTTCTCAGTCACAGAGTGAAACAAACATATTTTAAATACTACCTTAGAAAGGTTTCTTTTCTCTTTTTGAGTCACTTCATTTTTTTTAAAGATCTGGTTTGCTCTTTGGTATTCTTTTGAACAGTCCCAACTTCTAAGGGTTTTCTGTTTTTTTTTTTTCTGAAGCTGCATACGCTAATTTGAAGTCAGTATGAAATGTGTGTAGAATGGGAACTGTACATGCCATTAGACCTATGGAAACTTGAGTTCATAGGAGAACAGTACCAGAGCACTAAGTACTGTTACTTTGATTGCTGTTAGTTAAAGTATAAAATCTGACAAAAATATTTGCAATAGCAATAAACTTTTCTTTATTAAATTCATTTTTAAAAGTAATATGCAAGTTATAATTCTCCTTCTAGTGTATATTTTAATTACTTTTCTCTCCTCAAAGTTTATGGTCCTATTTTCTATCTTAGTAAGACTACCAAACACTGCAGTATGCTGTTTATTTTATTAATCATATTGCATGCCATATTTGATCATGATCTGAGACATGCATTGAATTACTTTAAACACATGCTTTAGATTCCTATAGATCCATAGTACAGTTGTTGAACATACCCCGCATTTCTAAAGAAGCAAAAAAAGATTGCTCACATTCATACAAGAGCTTGCTTCCAAGCCAAGAATGACAGATGCTGTTACAGCTGAGAAATGTAGTGTTTTTAGAAAAACACTCAAACAGTAGTTAACTTAGGTCAAAGTAGAAAAAATTAATATCAGATGCCTTTCTCTAGACTGGAGTTAAAGGTACTTAAGGTGTGGATGTTGGTTTTACAAACTGTCAAGGACTTTGTTCCAATTCAGTAAATATGTAATATCTGAATAAACGAAATAATTCTAGTCTCTGCTTTTATTAATTTCAAATGTGCCTAATTTCTTGTATTCCTCGTTTTAAGTAAATATATTTTCAAGATTTTTTTTATTGTTTGTATTTTCATATTGTAGAGTTCACGTAAATAATAGCATACTAAGTAATGGTGGAGAGGGGTGTTGTCTGTACATAATCCAAACTTTTGTGGCCTGGATCTGACTTGACTTTGCCAAAACAACATATTTATCCTATTTTAATGTTGACGTGATCAGCCAGAGTCTTTAAATTCATTCCATGTGCTATAGAAAATAATTCACGAGTGATTGATTTACATTTTTAGCAAGAATATCAGATAATAGAGCAAATGGAAATTTGAAAAGTAAAGGAAAAGTATAAGACAGAAGTACTGAATTGTATAGCCTTGTGTATAATAATGCTATGTCTAGCGTTAATACACAGTATTGTAGAAACACAAGAGAGGTAATGGCAGAGACTCAACAGTGTACTTAATGTACCAAAAATCCTGGCGCACAGTATTGCACTTAAGTGATGACAATTTTGGTTCCTAAACTACGAAAAACGTATATGGCTTTACCTAAATAAGAAAAATGATTGTTCTGAATTAAAACAAAACCAAAAAAGCCCCTAAAGGTGGCATGGAAATAATAACTTCTCAAATCTGCCAAAGTCATTAACTTTATAAACCCACAAGTAATTCTTTACAGTCCAGCAAAGAAACTTGGGAAAGGTATTTCTTGTCACTAAGGAAAAAAAAGTCAAAACGTCTCTAATGGGTGAAAAAAAGTATGATTCTGCACTTGTTACAAGTTTTATTCTATGATTCTATGATTCTATGATATGTTGTGTGTGGTGGTAAGTGGCAAATAACCAGTAATTCATTTGGCTTTTAAAAGATATTATATTTTATATAAACATGCAAATTGTGTTGAATTGTTACATTCTGTGGCTAGGGAACAGGCATTCATAAGGAACAATTTCTTCTATTTTGAGGAAACAATTTTAAGATGGGATGAAATGCTAAATATTCTGTACCTTCCTGGTGTTAGTGTTACAGGAAGAGTTGAATTAGCTTGATATTTTTTATTACTCTTAGGGGGAGAATTTCCCTTGAAAGTTCAGAGAAAATTGGCCACTTCAAAATAGTACCTGCTTAGAATTTGGCACATATCTAAAATACTGTTTCTCTCAAAACAGATATTCTTTAGTCTTACTGACATATTTTAATTCAAACAAGAAATAATTCAGGGAAGTCCTGTATTTTATGTGGGTCAAACAAGCTGATCTCTGTGGTTACTTTTGGCTATATCTAAGACCGCATATACACAGTTCATTTTGGTTTTGAATGTATCTGATCTAGCTTTATACTGGTCTGCTCATATACTCCTATTAGTTTCAGCATAAAGCTAAGTGAAGACTAATTTACTGTTGTGCTTAGCTTATGTATTGACTGGAGTCTTGGAAAATGCTCTTCCTTATTGCAAGCCAAGGCCTCTTTTTGAAAACCTGCTGCGGCTAAAAGAATTGCAAATCTTAGCAGTATTCATCCAGAAGTAACTATTTCTCAATGAAATACTGATTCCCTTAGGTATTTGTCTTGGCTTATGTGCACTCTTAGACACTCAAGTCTAAGGACAGTTTCCTTTGTTTATCAGTTTTCATGCATGTCACCTATAATCAACAGGCCTGCATTCTGATACTTATTCCCTTTCAGCATGAAGCTGAGGATACAGAGCATGAGGTCCAGAGCTATACTATGATTTTTGCTTCTGTTTCACTTCTCCAGGGGTGCCACCTCCATCAGTAGCTTTTTCATTGAAGGTAACTTTCTCAAATTTGACATTTGTGTTTTTTGCTTACTCTGCTTTGAAGAGGGAAATGGACATTTTGTTCAAGGTCCAAAACAATGACAAGAAAAAGCTGTTATGAATATTCCAGAAAGAGTCTCATCTGAAAGAGTCTTTGAGCTGCTTGACAAAACCAGGAAACCTGGATGGAGGTCCTGTTTTGAGTGAAAGTGTTTTTGATCTTCACTTCCTCAGATCTTCACTCCCATGATAGAGACCTTTTACCTTATCTGTGGACTTCATTCCAGTAATCTGCTGATGTAAGGTTTAGGCTTCACTCTGGAGAATGGTTTATACTTCCATATCCCTGGAACTTAAGAACAGGAAAAAATATTCAAAGTCCTCTGCCTACAAGTTGAGTATCATATGGATAATGATGGGATCTCAAAGTGGCATCTCTTCACTTAGGAATAACTGATCAAATGGAATTGGTTCATCAACTGACAGGAGTATTGGACACATTAGTAAATAGGATTGCTTGTTCCCAGTGAAAAGATAATTAAAGTGAGGAGTGACAATTTAAGAGCTATTTTCAAAGAACTTGGAGATAACACAAAATTGGTCATCTTACCTTAGACACCAATAGGAAGTAAGGGTAAATCTTGCTTTTCAAATTTGGATGAATCAGGAACTAATTTGAGAGGTTTTTTTGTTTCCTGTCTGGGAAAGCTGCTGAGTGTTTTTCCTATGTTGCTTTTGCTGACCTGAATCATCTGTACAATAAATGCCCACACCCTGTAACAGGGGGGATTTGGCTAATGGAAATATAACTAATAAAGTTCTTATAGTAAGACTTTCTACATAGAAGTTGAAGAGACCGCTAATATTGAAAATTTTGCTTTGAAATTGGGTCAGATTTGTCATGTAAACCTCAGATCCCTTCTCAGTCAGGAGGACTGCTAGATTGTCAGAAGTAGAGTTTTCCTACTCATCACAGGCATTTGGTAGCCTGTTATGAGGAGGTATTTGTTAATGTGTGTGTGGCTGAATCAATCAGATTCTGGACTTGATGGCTAGGTCTCCGACCTTTTCTGAGGTAATGTGACTAGTGCTTCATTACATACTGTGTTTGGAAATGCTTGGCTCTTTAACTGTCAGGCAACAAAAATAATTCCTTTACCTCTTATTCTTCTGCAGTGAAGGTCTACACCGCTTGTATAGCTCACAAGCTTTCATTTGATGTTAACAGACTCAAACCTTCTAAAAATTGCTGTGTGTGGCAGAGTGATCCTAGGGAACCTTGATGTCTCAGAGCTTTCTCACTAGATGAAAAAACTCTAATATTTGTAATCATAACCTCGTAAAGCCTTGTCACAGCAATCGCTCCCAGCACAAGTTCACCCCTGAGGTTTACACTGCTGTGTTTCAACTCCTGAAACCCTTACGCTTTGTGTTGCTTTCAGGATGGTAATTCTGTAGTTCTTACTGAAGATTCCCTACCCATACTCATGGTCTTTTTTTGGGGAATACAGCTTGGAGTCACTAACGTGGACGTCCTGAAGCAGAAAGCACATTTACCTATAACTGTTCTTTAAGGTGTATTTTCTGTATGCATGTTCTCAGTGAACCCTTTTTATTCCTTGCCTTTGAATGTCCGTTTATGGTTATCAGGAATTGTGAGTTTGGGGAGAAGTGAAAATGTGGACTGAACTCCACCCCATTTATATTACAGCAGTCAGAGTATTAGACTGTGTGCCCTTTTAGTATTGCTAGGACAAGCGTGCTTCCGTGTCATGTACCTGTAAACAGTGCATCTTCAAGAAGAGCTGACAGTAAGCAGATTGTCTTGTTTTCTGAAAGACTGACGCCATTTTTAATTAAGGCAAGTTGAACTATTAGCCTATTAAGTGGTTTTAGATTAAGCTTAGAGTCAGGTTCCAACCTGGTTCAGACTTTAGCAGTGGAAGAATGGAATGCTGAGAATGGAGCTCAGAGTAGAACAGAATTTAAAATACTGTGGAAAAATATTAAACACCTCCATCTACTTAAACCTTCTTGTAATAAAGAAGGCAAAAGAATTACATATCACACAAAATAAGGTTAACTGAAGTACAGTAGTAACTAGACTGTTTTTCAGTCATGACCCTAAGTATTCACACACAAAACTGGTAATTAGCATGGTCAGACTGAAGTGCAACAGTTCATTCTTCAGATTTAAAGGGAAATTAACTTTTCCTATCTATATCTAAGTCCCCAGCCAATGGAAGTTTTTCTTGTAAACCATAACAATACAAAGGGTTAAAGCTATGTTTTAACATACTGTTCAGTGAATGCGTTCCTTTACTTTTATGGAAGGAGTTAATGTTAACAATATGGCTATGTGGGATATGGATATGAGGGGACTTTCCAGCTGCTGTTCAGTGAGTACAAGAATTGCATCTTCAGTTGCTTTGTTAGTTGCATGATAGAAGTAGCCATATTCTAGGGCTCCTAGCAGGAAAAAAAGGCTGATGACAGGGATGAAATTATGCAAGCACTGAACATACAGAGTGGTAGGAGCTTTCTTTTTCTATTCCACAATAAAAAGATGTCTCCTTTGATATGCTATGATCTAAAAGTTAAAAAGAAAAGGTTATAGTCTCCAAGTACTCAGTTGTGACAGGGAGTATTTGGAGATCAGGGATGTCTTGCCTACAAGTCCTATTAAGGGAAAAGACCCAAAAGAACAAACATTTGTTTTTAAGTCCACTATAAGAATAAGAAGGGAAATTATATTTCTCAGATGTGGTTATTGCAGAAATTGTGATAGTTCAGCTGAAGAAGGAACTGTTTAAATGGTGAGAGAGAATGGAGAAAATGGGAGGAAAATACAAAAATTAAGACAAAGATATGTCGGACAGGAGAAGAGAGCTGGACGTAATTACAGGAAGAAGAGAAACAGAAAACTTGGTTAATCCAAGAATTATATGCACTAAAATAAATACATTTCAGTGCTTTTTGCTGTGGTCTCTCAAGAAAAAGGTGATGGTTATATCACATCTAAGACGACTTAGAAGGTATGCTTGAAACTTTTATTGCAAAGCTTTTTAGCATCCTCATAATTCATGTATTCTGACTTCCTTTTCTTCTCTTCAAACCTGGATTTTGTTTTCTCTTTTTTAACTGTTTCACAAAATACTACTCAAATTAATAACTTCAGTAGTAGAAAAAGTACAAAAGCTGTATAAAGGCAGTTGTGTCAGTCTATAAAAATTTTGTTAAACTTCTCAAATGACTGATAAAATATAGAAAAGTATGTTGTGAAAGCAAATATGCCCAAGAGTGGAGACAGCTTGGAGATAACTGGTTATTTTTCAAAATAGTTACTGCATTTTTTAAGTATTTTCATTTTTCACATGCCTCAGCAGGTAATATAGGATCATTTGATAACTGAAGAATTTATTGGGATAGGCTGCTGTATAGAAAACTTAAATTCATTGCACTTTTTTTCTGCTTAGAAATGAAGAGAAATGAGATTGTTTCATTAGTGTCATAAACAGCTTGGTGATGTATCTGTTCAGGATTCATTTATTATTCTGCTTGAAGCTTTTAAGTGCATGCAGAATGTGACTGTAGCTCCTTCCTTTTGTTTTGGTCTGTAACAGTATCTTCCATGTTCTCATACACTGTTGATGCTGTTGCCTAAGTGCGTTTATTGTTATTACAATATTTTCAAAAGGTTCTCTGATTGATTTGGAGGACTTGTACAGTTCAGGAAAATAGTTTTTAGAACTAATATATGCTTCATGTCTGGATAATGACACACACAGATATCTACATCTTAAGACTTGTAACAAACCAGCTAGTCTGCAACATTCTATTATTTGATAGTTGTCTCTAAAGCTGAAATGCAGTTGATGAGCTTGTTTTTTAAGTCATATGAATAAAGAGAGGTCTTCACGCCATCTGGTTTGTTTTCCCATTAATGGTAATGTTAATGTGGTTCCAGTTGCTATCACCGCATAGGACAGGATATTTCACATATCTTAGACTTGAAAGAAGACAGATCCAGTAATGCTCCTCTGCCTGTTGCTTGTCTGTCAGTCATTTTAGTATCCTTTGATTATGTAATCAAAGATTACATATTAAAAAAATCATCTCTGCTAGCTGTTACCGTTGTGTCTTTCTACCCTTCGCTCTTCTAACAAAAACTTCCCTGAGCTGCTCAGTTGCACTGAACCATGCCTGATGGCCTGCAGGCAGCTTAATGGAAGTTCCTATAAGTTCTGAAAGACAGATGGAAATCCATGTATTTTTCCAGTACATACTTAGTTTAAAACTGCTAGAAGTACAGTTCCAGTAGTTTTTTGTACATGATTTTTAATATTTGAAGAGCTTTTATGTAGCATTCAGATGGTAATAAGCAAATGCAAATGATCTTGTGTGTGACTACACGTCATCCTTCTTGTCTTTGAAGGGAGCGAATGGGTTTTTTTTGTAAACAGCAAGCTCAGTGTTAGCCAGCAGTGTACCCTGACAGCATCCTGGGCTGTGTTAGCAGGAGAATAGTCAGGACATCTAGGGATGCCCAGTTTTGGGACATCCCATACAAGTAACGTAATGATAAACTGGATTGAATCTACTGGAGGGCCACCAGAGTGGTCAGGCTGGAGCACTTGCCCTGTGAGGAGGGGCTGAGGAGGGGGTTTGGTCTGTCTGGCTGCTGGGGCACCTAACAGCAGCACCCCCAGTGCCTACGAGGAGGTCACCAGGAAGATGGACCCAGGCCCTTCACAGCAGGGCGTGGTAGAGGACGAGAGAACATCAGTTGAAACAGAAGATTCTGACTTGGTATAAGGAAAAAACTTTTTCACTACAGCCAAGCATTACTACAGGCAGTCTCCATCCTTGGGAGTTTTCAAGGCTCAAGTGGCTAAAGCTTTGAGCAACCTGGTCTGATTTCATAGCTGACCTTGCTCTGAGTAGGATGTTGGACTGGATACCCCCTGAAACCCATTCCAACCTGAATTACTTAAAGATTCTCTTTTGCATTAGTATTGTTGAGATCTTGTTTTTAAGGGGTGATTTTACTGGGGAATAAATGGGAAATTATGCAGCAATACGCTGGCCTCTTATATTTAAATTTTGCTTATTTCTTTAGTCACTGCAAACACCAAGACCCTCCAATCCATTGATTCTTAGGGGAAAAGCTGCTTGTTGCTTTGCTGTCCATCTTTGCTAACTGTAGCACTTTTAGGAACACATCCTTGACAGATAACAAGGTACGCCTGTACTTTGAACTCTGCTTATCGGGAAATCAAACCTGTTATGTGTGATATAAAGGACATACCAATCATTTGCTAAGTTACGGCAGTTTGAACCCTAACCTTCTGACCTACTCTGCCAGACTTTCGGTGGGGAAAATGGAGTGGGAGAGCAGTCTCTCTGCTGATACAGTAGTTACATACATCTTTTCTTTTTCAGATGTCAGAGAAGCTTTGTCTGACGGTCTCCCAGTTAGCCCTATCTCAAAAGATTTGACCCTGCTTTCTCATTTTTCTCCCTGTCCTTCTCTGGCAAGTTTCAGTGATGACATTTCCTTTTCTTATTTTTTCCTTGCTGATCATCCAAAAAGCTTCTTTTTTTCATCACTGTATAGAATAGAATTTTAGTTTTGATATTATTAATTACATTACAAGTTACATTTGTGGAATTAAGAACTTAAAAATCCGTATGTTCATTTCTGACCGTTTTAAGGAGTTATATGACATTCCAAGCATTTTTCTTCTGTTTGTAGCTGTCTGTGATGTTAGTGCTTTTTAGCTTTAATTTGTTAAAAGGAGAGAGACATTTCACTATTGCTGTTGTCACATTTACTTTTTCCTGTTTTGCATTAATGGAATTAAAAATCATACAATAATTACCTTTTATTATGTATATACGTCTAAAAGTATCTTGATTAATTTTTTATTAAATCAGAAGAACAGCAGCATATACAACAACAGACAATAAATGCTATTGTGGAAGGTAGAGGAAAGATTGCTGATACATATTTCTTTTCATCTTAAACAGTGGAGATTTTTGTGTTTCTGATGCGTAAAATGTGACTTGAATTTCATTATTCAGACTGTTACCTTTGTTACTCTTTCAGTCTCTGAGATTACTGCTAAAGTTTTAAAAAAGTTGTGTGACATGGTTAATTGCCTTTTGCTCAGTAGTAGTTTGTGTATAGGACTACAACATATCTGTATACCCATCGCATGACCCATAATATTCTTTCAAAATATCTTTGCAATCCAATTTTTATTTTCTGGCATTTATTTTTAATAAACTGCTTATGCAACCTAGTTTGTAGAAAGAGTAGCAAAGGGAAAGGATTGGAGAGAAAATAAAAGTTAGACAATTTAGAGATCGATGTGTTCACAATGTAAATCATGTAAATGAATAGAAAAGGTAACAAACTTTGTCAGCATGAACATCCACAGAGTTTATTTCCTTGAATCACCTTCCCCTTGTTCATTTACGGTTTAGGTTTGACCAATATGTCTATATCAGAAGGTTTCAGTAGCTTCTTTTCAGTGTCTGCAGAGGTTTAAATTTTGTGACTTAAGATATTTTAAAAAAAATTAGTTAAAAGGTCTACTAGCTTTAGCAAGGAAGGTTTTATGATTTCTTTCAGAGCTTGAGTTTTGTGTGTATGTCTGCATGCACATGCATATTCGGATGCAATGTTCTTTTTTTTCACAGTGACAGCACTACCGTGGATTGATTAATTAAAGAAAAAGAAAAAAGTCTATTCCCTGAAGAGGATCTATGGCAATTGGGAATATTGACTGATTGTTTACATCGAATTTCACATCAATTTGGTAGTTTAGTTACAGTTACGTCAAGTTTCTTTAATTATAATTCTTACATTTGTTTCAGCTACTATCTTGAAAATTACTGCTCTAGAACATTGAACAAAGGGGATGTACACAAATATGCTAAGGGCCAGTTGCGAGCTGAGAAGTTCAATAATGCTACATCAAAATGTATTTAAGCCGTGTAAAGTAAAACTACATGCACATATTGTCACTCTGAAAACTCCCTGAATACTGAATTAGCCTAGCAAGTAATAATCGCCCTATCCAGTATCACAAGAAAGACCTAAAAATATTTATATTGATTTAACTGAATATCTGACAAAAAATAACCGCTGTGACTAGTGGGAGTGGAGATTTTTAAAGGCACATTTTTGTATGTTTTATCCAAGAGGGAAAACCAATTCAAGCAACAGTTTCAGAGTCTTTGTGTAACTGACACTGATTTTAGTTTGCTAGAAGAACAATGTTTGCAGTGCAATAATAAAAATGTAATGAACAATTTCTGTAGCTTCTGATATGCTCCAAATCTGTTCAGGTGTGTTTTATCTGCTACAATAGCAATTTATTTCAATTATATTCCAGAAAAACAAATACTACTATTATTAAAGAATACTATCATGAAGTAATAATATTTCTGGAAAAGCTAATACTTGGTTTAAGGAAGTGTAAGTTGTTGGATCATTACTGAAATTGTATGGTAGCTTAAAAACATTATGAACAGCAGAAAAAAAATGATCAAGCCAGAGAATTCTAAGTGTATGTCACAAATTGGAAATTTAATACACAGTAATATTAAAAGTTGTTGCTTTTCTTTTTTTAGTGTTTTATAGCAAGGAAGTTGCTGGTATTTTCTTCATTCAGGTCTGTTATGTATTTCTCATATCAAAACCTCTCACGGTTACAAGTCAAATTAATGATTTCCCGTACAAATCAATACACATTATTGGGGGATGAGTCTACTATTCCTTGCCTTTTTGTTGATTTAGTACAAAATTCAGCTTTGTTAACGTGGCACTTTTTGCAAGGACCAAAGTAAACCATGAAATAAAAATACTGGTTTAATAAAGTTACTGGTTTGGGATGCCATGGGAAACCAAACAGAGAATATTGTGTGCAGAAAATATGACTAAAGACATAATGAGGTTTTAATAAACATACTTCAGGTTTTTTGCTCTGGGATTAAAATATGTACAATAGGCAAAGCCATGTTGCAGAGCAGGGACCCTTTTCAATATATTACTTCAAAGTGAATTTTTTTAAAAATTGAAGTATTTATCTGCTTGAACAAAGATGATGTTTAGGCAATGAGAAATCAAATCATGCTTTTTGTGCTGCTTGCCCAGATGTGCGTTCCACCTCAGTTCAGCATGTTTCTCATATTTTCAAGACGGGAGACTTTTGCCATTTTATGTGCTAGTGCACACAGATGCAAAAGATAGCTTTGTACAGTGCATCGAGGCTGTGCCAGAAACAATAGAACTGCTCAGCTTCTTCTGACTACTTTTGGCTTGAGGTAGAGCTGCATCCTTTAGCTTGGCTATGTTTCCTTTTTAGATTGTCCTGTACTTAGGAGAATTCTGTGAAGCTATTTCCTTTCATATCTCTTCACAAGGCTTCAGAGAACTCATTTAATAGCCTTCCTGTTTGAAAAAGAATCTTTTCTCTCTCTTTGGGGTTATTTTTAAGTTTTATTCAAAGGATCTTGTGAGGTGATAATTTCTATTTTTGGATTCACGAACTAGATATCTCTGTGCCTACATCTTCTGAAATACCTGATCGGGTAGGTATTCTCTGGCCAACCATGTATACTGATGATTTCTGTGTTTCATGTTTGTAGAGTTTTTCATAGATACAGAATTTGTCACCCCAGAAACATAAATGAGAACACAAGGATACACATCTTGACTAAGATGTATAGGCAAAGAGAAGAGCAGCTACCATTACACTCCTAAAAATTACCAGGGTGACTCTGTTCTCCTGTTTGTGTGCCTAAAAACAGTTTTTGAGGAAGAAACAGTGGAATTATATGCAGTTCTTTATTATATGCTTATTGGTTTCTTCAGATCCTTTCTTTTTGTTAAGGGTGCTGTTATTAATATCTCTGTACTGATAAACTTCAGTTAGGTTATTTGAATAGATTTTGTGTTTATTTCATGGACTCAAATAAGAAAAGAGTTAACTCAATCAAGATGCTGATTACTTAAACCAGGTAATAACAGTCTAGGCAAGTGACTCTGACGAAACTAAGCATGCATCAGCAGCATTGAATTAACAGAGTAGCAACCACATCCTGTTTCAATTTTAAAAAGAGCATGACAGGAGTTGCTCATCTATTTTACAGAGAAAGAAAAAAGTAAGCTTGCATTTTCAAGAAGTTAAAGACTGGAGTCCGTGCCCATCAGGGCTCCAGGACTGAGAGAAAACTCCCTAGTGAATGTTTGTTATGAAATTCTCATGACTGAAATATAACTCCCAAGCACAGGCTATGCTAGGCTAGGCTGAAGCAGTCTACCATTACTGTTGAAGCTCTGTCTCCGTGCAGGAGTGAATCTTAAGTTTCACAGAGTCAGAGTCAAATAAAAGGAAGCACAATTGCCTAGTCCAGAGACAAGGAAACAAAGATGGATTTCAGTCCCTGCCAGTCAGCATGATTTAGCAGATACATCCAGAGCAGACTCACCTTTTGTAATGCTCATTCTTCCAATTCTTAAAAGACATGGAACACTCATCGTGCTAATTAGGTCACTCTAGCTGTCCTAGTTTAATGAACACAAAGATAAGCAGCTACTTTTGTAGTAACTCATCAAGATGTGCCTTTTATATGTATATTCTACAACCCCACCTTTAGCTTTGCTCTTTACCAGTCATGTTACAGGTTACTGAGAAGATCTGTGCAGCAGCTAACCTATTTCTCTCTGGCGTAAGGCACAAGAATACGTGGGAAATATGCATGTTCTTATTGGACACTACAGAGGAAAGCATCCATTTAGGTGTTCACAGGGCATTAGTCAGGTAGGGTAGAAAGAATACACGAGTTTTACATACAGAATACCTCTCCTTATTGCATAGGTAATTTTGGGTTTAGGTGTCCCGAAACTACAGGTAGTATAAAACAGCTGTTTATCTTGCAGAATCTGGATATTTGGAACTAGCGCTTCCTACAAACTGCTAAATAGTATGTGGAAGTGTTGCCTCCAAGGAAGTTGTTTTCACAGAATGAGGATCAGAGGCCAATACATAACAAATGCTTAGAATGCTGCAAAACACAAAAATCTGCTTTGAAGCAAGCAGCTTTAAACAAAGCTTCTAAGCTTTCTCTCTCAAACAGATTTTACTAAACCACATGCAAAAGTACTGTATGTTTAATTACTTGATACGAATGTAACATCTGGCAAGAACTTGCATGTTAAATCGTGTTTACCCTTCAGCATTTAAGCTATATGTTTCTGGATCATTTTTTTAAAAAAACAATCTAAAGCAGGAATGCTGTGCTGAAAAAATTCTCAGCATGTTATTTGGGGAAAACAAATTTTAAGTGAAAACAATTTCAGAAAACTAATTTTTCATTGTTTAAACAACTGGTAGATGGCATGCTTCATCTTGTGTTTAATCATTGTACTCCGAGCTTTTTTTCTTTTGTTGGAGGGATTTAAATTTGTTGTTGCTAAGTGCATTGTTATTTTACTCCAGATTAGAAATAACTTAACATATTTGATAGACATTAACGAAGCGATAAATGGTACAAATTGACTGAAAATGCCTATAAATTTAGTGTAACAATCTCCATAAAACACATGTGTTTAAATGAAGAATGACAGTTTTCTTATTGATTTGGTAGTAAATATTAAAACAGGCTTTCAATCTGTGAAACCAGCCAGACATGTGACACATCAGACCTACGTTCAGTGCTTCAGAAGCTGAGCAATGAAAGCATTTGAAACTAAGGATCAAAGTATGTACTTTTTCAGTTACTTAGTGAGTAGCATGTAAACTCAATTCATGCGAAATTTTTGATTGTTCAGAAACAAGCCAACCGGTTTTTAGTACCAAAGATCAAAAAGAGAACCAGTGAAAACAAGATCTTTTTGACTCCCCATGTTTGAACTGGAGTCTCACAGTTTGACACATGTATGGACAGCATATGTGCAGTCTGTAACATGACTGAGTTTAATTCAGGCCTATCTAGACTGCTGTTAATCCATCAGTGTGACTCCAAGTGGCATGATGAAGAGTAAGGAAAATTCTGTTCTGTGCTTTTATACTTAGCTTTGGACTCCTTGGAAGTGAGGAAGCCTTAGCAGCCAGACTCAGTTGCCAAAGGTGAGAAAGTTAAGCTGGGATTTGAACCTCATGGTGGAAGAAGTGTGGGTAGGATTTGATGAAGGATGCCAAACTGTGAGGGTGATATGGGAATAGAGAGAAGGAAAACCAGCAGTTGGTGGGTAGGGGTATAAGATATGAATGGAAACTGAATAAACTAGGAACACAAGTTAGAAGAAAAACATGCCCTGAGTAGAGGGAATGAAAATTGAATTGGAAATCAGGAGAAATCTGGTGTGCTGGGACAGCGAGAGAGGAGGGCAGGAACATTAGAGGACGTGTTGGGACTAGAAGTGGGAGATCTGCAATAGGACAGGTTAGGGAGGAAATGTCAGTAGCATTTAGGTTTCACTGCAAATTTGGCACTGAACCAAAGCACAGACATTTGTACAAATAGGAGAGTATACTGTAATTACTCTAAAGATCTTAGATCTGGAACTGACCTGTCTGCAGAGTCAGGATGATTTCACAACTTACAGGGGTTTTTCCATTTTTAAACTTGAAAACAATGTCTAAACTATATCCTAAAGAGCCTTAGGTTGGTATTATCAAGTTTGCAAAATCAGAAAGGGTTCGTGGTCTTGTGTTTTGTATAATATTGGTAGAACTTCCTTTGGAAGATTTATTATTTCATAGTATTTACTTGCTTGGCATTCTTTCCTATGAACAAGCTTAATACTAGGATTTGCTACTTCCTGAATGCTTATTTTACAAATATATTGTTTTCTAATGAACTTCATTATGGATGTCACCTATCTGGACTTCTGCAAGGTGTTTGACACAGTCCCCCACAGCATCCTCTCTCTAAATTGGGGAGTAATGGATTTGATGGGTGGACTGTTCGGTGGATAAGGAGCTGGATGGATGGTCGCATCCAGAGGGTAGTGGTCAATGGCTCAATGTCCAGATAGAAATCAGTGACAAGTGTGGTCCCTCAGGGGTATGTACTAGGACCAGTACTGTTTTAATATCTTCATCAGTGACATAGACAGTGGGATCGAGTGCACCCTCAGCAAGTTTGCAGATGACACCAAGCTGAGCGGTGCAGTTGACATGCCAGAGGGATGGGATGCCATCTAGAGGGACCTGGACAAGCTTGAGAAGTGGGTCCATGAGAACCTCATGAGGTTCAATACAACCAAGCGCAAGGTCCTGCACCTTGATATCAGGGCAACCCCAGATATCAATTCAGGCTGGGGGATGAAGGGATTGAGAGCAGCCCTGAGGAGAAGGACTTGGGGATACTGGTGGATGAAAAGCTGGACATGAGCCAGCAATGTGCGCTTGTATCCCAGAAGGCCAACTGTATCCTGGGCTGCATCAAAAGAAGCGTGGCCAGCAGGTCGAGGCAGGTGATTCTGCCCCTCTGGTCTGCTCTGGTGAGAGCCCACCTGCAGCGCTGCATCCAGCTCTGGAGCCCTCAGAGCAAGAAGGACATGGACCTGTTGGAGCGGGTCCAGAGGAGGGCCACAAAAATGATCCAAGGGCTATAGGAAGGATGGGGTCAAACTTTTCAGCAGGGCCTGTTGTGACAGGACAAGGGGTACTGGTTTTAAACTAAAGGAGGGTAGATTTAGACTAGATATATGAAGAAGCTTTTTATCATGAGGGTGATGAGACACTGGAGCAGGTTGCCCTAAGAGGTGGTAGATGCCCCATCCCTAGAAGCATTCAAGATCAGGCTGCACACGGCTCTGAGCAACCTGATGTAGTTGAAGGTGTCCCTGCTTATTGCAGGGGGGTTGAACTAGATGACCTTCTAAGGTCCCTTCCCACCCAAACTAGTCTATGACTCTATGATTCATTGTTCAGTTATTGAGGAGTACTGCTGTACATCTCAGTTTTTGTGAATGGGATAGACAATGGTAAAAGAGAGTCTGTTTCTGTTAGGTAAAAACAGATTAGAGTTTCTATCTCGTTTATGGGATGCTTGTAAGAAGTTAGAAATGTAAAGTGAATCTCACATTGCACACATATATGATAGAAATCTTTTAATATCAATTTTAGATTAGGCTGTGCTGGATGTGTCTTGTAGTTCCTCCATTCAAAAAACAGTTGGCTGCCTTACTTTCTTCAGTATAGACTACATGATTTTACTGTGAAATCTTTCCATTTACTCTCATTGTGTGCAGATTTGGAAAAGTTATTAAATCATTATCCACCATTTACAATAAAGACTCCTCTGATAGATAAATCTTAAAACCATCCTTACAAAACAGAGTTTAAGTCCCTTTCTGAATATTCTTTCTCCTACTTTGCTGTAGAAATAACCTTTTTGATAACCATTGTGTTACTCTGCTTTAGCAAACTTAAGGCATTATTGACTGGTCATCCTAATGGCACAGAGACATAATGAAGTTGACACCTCATTCCAGATGACTCTTACATGGGATTTTTTTCATTAACTTAATCTGTAATTTCCCTTTCATTCCCAACCTTCATCTTCTGTGAGACAAAAACCTTTACTCTTTCACTGTATCAAGTTTTCTAAAATTTCTTGATGGATCAAAATCCTGTCCATACGCATTCTACTATTTTTTTTCTGTAATAGTAGTATTAAAGCATAGGGTGGTTTTGTTTTTCTTTTGTTTTCCCTTGGAGACCATCTAGGCAGATTAAGGAATGTTTTTTGACATTGTGTTACGTGACTATGTACACGCATGCACACACGCTTTTGCTGAAATAGCCAAGAAACCAGAGGTTCTATCTGGCCAAGTAAAAGCAAATATGACAAAGAAACTCTGAATGGTGCTACAGTGGAGGAGTTACTGGTAAGCTCAACAGTGTAGTAAGGTCAAAAGAAAACTGACTCTTCATGACCTTACCAGTACAAGACAGATCATACACATGTAAGCTACTTCAGATTTCCAAAATACAAAGTAACAAATTTTTTCTGAAGGTAATGTTCATGACTAGGTTGATAAGCTTGTTCTGGAAGCACCCAGCTGATTGAGTAGGCTTACAAAATCGTCAGAGAACTACAGACTTCTCTGGAAGGTATAGAAAGTAAGTACAGAGAAGTATGCATAGCCTGTGTTTAGACAGGTTTCCAGTGTGTGGGCTCTGTCATTAAGCATCCAACTAATTGAAGGTCTGAAGCAGTCTACAGGAAGGCATTGCCATTTATTTTGCGTAAAGGCAGAAGATATGAATTTGTTCTTTAAAGTCTGATGACTGCAAGACTTGTGACTTGTAGATAAATTTCATTTGCGTGTTACATTGCACATCAGTTGGCTGGATGACATGTATCTTTGTGAAGGCTTACTCATTTTGGAACAAAACATTCTTGCCAGGATTGTAAACAATGTGTATAGCAGAACAGATTTAGTGTCATGTCTGCAGCCAAACGTACAAAGTGTGGAGAATGTAAGAGTGCTCAAAGTATTTTTGTGTGGTAAAATGAAAATAGGAACATAAAGTCAGGGAGCAGTGATGAAATACTTAAAGTACCAGCACTTGAAAAGCATCCTCAAGCAAAATTGACAGCAGTAGTCGATAAGCAGATAGATAACTGGCATTTAGCAGTCTGAGTGCAGTAACTGAGAAAAAATGTCATACTATTGAAAAAGAAAATTGTTTTAAAAAGAGCAACCTTTTCATGAGCTCAGTACGCAGAATTTCCAATCTCTGCTCATGCAGCCTGTGTGGGACCAATGTCATTCATGCATTGGACTGTTTACTCATACATGGATGCCTGCAGAGTGATTATAAAGTGCATCGTAATGGCACCTGTTTGTTCTGTTCAAGTTAGTTCCAGTGAAAATTGCTTCCTCTTTGTGCTTTAGAAACATTCCCACATCTGAAATCCTCAGGGAAAATATTTCAAGTAATCCCCTTGTTTTTGTTAAATGCTCTCTCTCAACCCCACCTAAAGATCAGGTGCTAAATAGGGTGGAATTGTGTTGCAACTGCTATTTGACAAATGACAGCTAACATAACAGCCATGCTGGGTTAGAGTAAAGGTTTATCTGGCATTCTAACAATTTGTTCTTAAGTGACTTCTGTGTGAGAAGTACCGTCTTGCGTTTAATAGTTGTCAAAGGATTTCTCTGCTGAGTTTATTCAGTATCCTTTTGAGTAAGTGTTAATTTTTAGCATCCACAACATCTTATGGTAAGGAATTTGGCAGCTTTCATGTGTGAAGAACAACTTCTATTTGTTTTCATTCTGCATCTGCTGGCTTTATTTAATGCCTTATTCATCTGTTGGAAAATACAGTGAATAATTGATTCCTGTTCCCATTCTCTGTGCCACTCATGATGTTACAGGCCTCTCTTATTTCTCTGTTTTCCACTTTTCCAAGCCCTAACTTGCTTAATTTCTTCCACACAGTGCAACTGCGTAAGTGCATGATGTTGCTGGTTGTCAAAGGTAATCCTTGTTATGCTTCTCTGATGCTTTACCAGTTCTGTTATATTCCTTGTGAGGTGAGGTACTAGAATGGTAGTCAGCGTTCAGTATGCCGGCAACAGCGTGAAACTGTAAAGTGACCTGATTTCTGTATTTTCTCTATTGTTTTCACAGTAATTCCCAAAATGTTGCTTTTGACCATTTTTTAAAACTGAGTTTTCATGGATTTGTCTCATATAACCCCAAGATCTCACTTATGAATGAAAACAGCTACAAGTTCATCATTTTATGTAGGGTCATTTTTATAAGCTGTGATTTACTTTGTATATACGCCCTTTGAATTTCATATGTTATTTAATGCTAACATTCATAAGGTTTTCTACTGTTCTTCACATCACTCTCATTTTCTATAGTCCAGTGATTTACTATTCTTTCAGTAAACCTTTTTACCCCTCTTTTTTGAGATTGGCTGTTAAGTATAATGAGTAGAATGAATGAAGTCCACTTCTAAGTGGAATATTATTTATGTCACCTATTATTACCTTATAGTGATATTCTCAAAAATATACCTCATTTCTGCTTTTTTGAGAGGAGCCTGTGGTTCTGAATGACTGTGGAAGTCAATATACCGCTGTGGTCTGACGTTTCTTGATATCTTTAGGTGTGGGAAAAAGCAGTGTAGCTGATATCCATGATATCCCAAATGGATATCCCAAAGAATGTGCCATTAATACCAGTGATGTCTAATACTACTTCTCCCTATCGTGTGTAACACATGGCGGTGAAGACTCATTAGTATCTCACCCATGAAAAGATTTCAGTGCATACATTTGTGTCCTGAGAAAGACACATTGATCTAACATTTTTAAAAAATAAGGTATACTGTAAGGTCGTTGTCATTTGATTGTGCATTAACGACATATTCAGAAAAGCTATGGACTAAGTTTTATATGTACTGTGTTTTGTCATTATAGTGTTGAATTTTCCTAAGGATGTTTCAAATACATGTTACAATAGTTACATAGATAACGATACTAATACTTACTGAACTCTTAAAAATACTGTATTGATTTCAGAAATTTATACCTGTAATGAACAGGACTAGCATGTATTCTATGTTTATTTATTTTTGAATCATCAAAACCTCTCTTATTTTCTTGTAGGTATAGACAAATGCAGCTTGACACAGAAAGCAAAGTAGTTGAACTTCTTCACCAAAGTAAGTTAAAGTCCTTTGAAAGTGAACACATTCAACTCATGCAACAGGAAACAGCTAAGAATCTTGCACAGTGTCAAATGGAATGTGAGAAATATCAGAGAAAGCTGGAGGTATGTTATATAAAGAGACACTTTATGGAGTATTACATAGTTGTTTTCAATTAGAATTTAAAACGGAAAAGCATGGGGGGAAAAATATTAAAGGACATACATGGCTGAATTAGTATCTCCACCAAATTCTGCTGAAGCAGAATCCAATGTCAAAGCTTATTAAGTTTGGCCGGTTTCATGGGGAAACGATTTAGGGGAGAGGAAGAAGGCAAAACAATCACTCCTGGAGGGACGTTGAAGACAGTACCTCATTCATGTGAGAGATATATATGCTTGTATCACAAAGCTGCTTATGTCAGTCTACGTGATTATGAGGGAAAGAAGGCAGTTATACCAGACGGTTATGGTGAATTCAGTATCATTATTAAAAACTAGGATTTGTAATAGTATTGTTACATAATAAAAATACTTTTTATTGATACACAATTCTGGAACAAATTCTTACAGCTGAAGAAATCAAGGAAAGCATTGAAAAAACCTAACATTGCTTATCCGATTGTGGTGGGTTGACCTTGGCTGGCTGCCTGTCACCCACCCAGCTGCTCTCTCAATCCGCCTTCTTAAGGGGAGCAGGTAAATAAGCTGAAAAAGCTCGTGGGTTGATACAAAGATAGGGAGATCACTTACCAATTACCATCATGGGCAAAACAGGCTTGACCAGGGGAAACTTAATGTCACTTATTACGGATTGAAATAGGTTTGGATGCTGAGAAACAAAGACAAAACCTAAAACACCTTTTCCTACCCCTTTGTTTTCTGGGTTTAACTTCCCTCCTTCATTTCTGACTCCTATACCTCCCCCTCCCCGAGCAGCGCAGGAGGAGATGGGGAATGGGCATTGGGGTCAGTTCATGACAGCCCCTCTTTGCTGCTCCTTCTTCCTCCTCACACCGTGCTCCAGTGTGGATCCTCCATGGGCTGCAGCTTCCTTCAGGAGAAAATCTCTTACCTGGGCTCTGCACAGGTTGCCGTTCCTTCTGGGCATGTCCACCTGCTCCAGCATGGGGTCCTCTGTGGGCTGTGGTGTGGATATCTGCTCTGGTGTGCTTTCATGGTCTGCAGGGGGACACCCTGCTTCACCATTGTCTTCTCCGCGGGCTGCAAGGGAATCTCTGCCCTGCCACCTGGGGTACCTCCTCCCCTAACTTCTCACCTGGGTGTCCACACCAGTGCTGGTTCTCACACGTTTTTCCCCGTACTCCTCACTGCCATGCTCCGTTTTTGTCTTAAATACATTTTCCCCGAGGTGCTGCCACCACCTTGGCTGCTGGGCTCAACTATGTCCAGCTGTGTCTGGCTTGGGGCAGTCCTTGCCTCTCCTCACAGAGTCCATCCCTGCAGCCCCCCACTGCCAGCACCTGAGCACCTATTCACATAGAGTTGAATGACCTGGACCTTTTTATCTGTACAAGCTTAGAATTTATTACCTTTCAAACCTGTACTTTCAAAAATGTATCATACCCTGTTCACCTATTTTAATATCGAAAGGTGTCCAGTATTCAGCAGAGCAAACTTAATTTAAAATGAAATTCATTTACCTGCGCAAAGTTAGTACCAAAATCATATCACTGAGTCCCATTTGTGAGATTTAAATGAGATTAGCAGTGTATGTCTCAAACATGTCAGGATACACACCGGATCGGACAGAATAAAAATCTTTTTTTCCAAGTGCCAGCTGTGGCAGCCTTCTTTTTCTGAAGGATGCTGTTCTTCAAATCCCCAAATTTTTAGTGCTGAACCTGCCTAGGATGTTTATGAAAAGGAACTATAGAGTGGAAACAGAATCAGAGAGTTTTAGATAAAATGTAATTTCTTGTTTTGTCTGTATTGGGACATTCAGATCCTGGCTGATGAGGTTAGTTGTGGTCACAAGCACTGGGAGTGCCAGTTTTGCTAGACTTTGAGGTTGCTAAACAGATTTTTAATTGCACAGACATGTCTCAACTTTGAGAAGATAGTTAAATTTGAGTTATATTTCCTTTGTGACTATTTATTTGATCTTAATAACATCTTGAACATTTGGCATACAATTCTACTAACACTTTCCTTTTCTGTAGGGAATGATGCTTTGAAACCAGTGCTTTTTCGTTAAGAAATGTTCTTGCAGAATTTAAATACTTTATGTCTGAAGCTTTTACTTTTGTTCCTTGTGACTGAATTCTTAATTTTGTTTTAATTTCCTTTCTTATATATAGTATCACTGTACTACAGGTTTTTTCTTACCCTTCTTATAGGATATTGATCTTAATTAATAGTGTAGTCCCTAGTATCTTGTGGCTTAGCTACAAGAGTGCTTTGTGAACCACTCTTGTTTTTATTTGGATTTCAGCAGAGAGTATCGTTTCTCTTCCTATGCGTGCTATAACTAGGAAACAGATGGTTTATATGTTGCCAGGTTTTAACCTATACATTTATTCTTCTGTGATACTAGACCAATCTTTTTATATTCAAGTGGCTTTTTTCTCTAAGCATTGTTCATTCTTTAGTGTTTTTGACAGTGAATCTGGTATTACTGCTGCATACACTATGTATGTATCTCTGTATCTCAAGATCTATTACGGATCTTATACAGACCTTTGTAACTTCTACTTTTTAATATGTACTTTTTATCTTAAGCTTAGCGGATTACGTATTTACATTAGTCCTGAATGTTAATTGTATATTACATTTCAATGATAAGTAAATAATAAGAATCTGGTATATCTTAAATACCAAATTTTTATAATTGTGCACTTAGCATTTCGTAAAGGAACCTTCTTTTAAAGTGATAACTGAAATCTGAATCCAGTTAAAGCCACAAAAATACATTCATTTACACTGTTTTGACTGCTGTGTATTAAATTTTTAGCTGTTACCTTCCTTTTCCTAACACTGCTTTAAGATTCTTGCAGCTTTTTCAGAGGAGATTCTTAGAATTACTAAGGCCTTAGGAGATAGACATAAGTGATAGGACCTGGAGTGTAATCTGTGCAAGATAATATAGTTGAAAAAATAACTGCTTTTTAAAGTATTTTAATCTTTCCCATGAAAAAGTTACATCAAATATTTAGTATAATACTGCTAGGCATTTCACATGCATTATATTTTGCCTCTTTCATAAATAGCTGTCATGCTGAATCCCTGATCTGTCCATTATTCATTCTCACAGGTGCTTACTAAGGAATTTTACAGTCTTCAGTCTTCCAGTGAAACACGCATTATTGAACTTCAAACACAGAATTCTGAGCTTCAAGCAAGGCTAGATACTTACGAAAAACTTGAAAAAGAGCTTGATGAGATAATATTGCAGACAGCAGAAAGTAAGTTCTGTCACAAATTATATTCTATCTTAGGAGTTTCTAGTATTATGACAAGATGCTTTGTTTCTCATGGCACTTGGAAAAGTATTACAGTGCCTGTCGTTCTCCCTCCTTATGCCTGACAATTAAGATGCAGCAGTTATTTTGATAGAAAATATTAATGACAGGTTTCTAAATGTATTTGTAAATATGTATCAAATAAACATGAACTTAGACATATGGATATTTAAAATGACCTCAGTGTTTCTTTCTCCCTCGCTTCTCTTCTAATCATCTGTTGTAATTAGATACGTTTTGTAGGATTCTCCTATTATTTAAGTATATTCTGAATACCAGGAAACCCTCTTTGTTGACAGACAATTATAGGTTTCATAATACAGTACAGTGATTAATGTGAATTTTTGAATGAAGTGGCGGGGGGGAAGCTCTTCCTTACGTTGAATTAATAATAATTAAGCATTAAGTAGTTGCTTGTGGCAGATCAGTCTGTTCCAAGTACTAAACCCTGGATTAAATTCAGGCCTCATTACTCTTGAAAATTTTTATCTCCAGTTGGCAAAAGTAACAATATCTATTCTCAAACACACCAAAATTTCTGTGAGATATCTATTAATTTTATTCTTAGCCTAAATGAATCCACAAAGGAAGTAATTTCTAATTTGAATCTAAGATTCTAACCTTGAAGTCTTTTAGCATGTGTGTAAAAAGAGAAATTAAGATTTCAAACTAATTCATATCTCTTCTTGTCTTTTTCTGTTTCTTTGCTCCTCCAAAAAATAATCACAATTTAAAAATAATGTTTTCCAGGTAGAAGATGAGTGCATAAGCTTTATATATAAATAGTGTAGAGCAAAGTATGTGTTACTGGGATGCAGTGCTGTCTGTGTATCTTTAGTAATTAGACTGTACATACTTTATTAATTTTATACACTGCAGCTTGTACTTGTTAGGATGGCAGGACTACCCAAAGGTTCCAATCTGACCATAAGCATGTTTGCTATATACATGCTTATGTTTTAGTCGGTAACATGTTTTTTGAAGTATATATATAAACTTCCCTAAGGAGTATTTGTGTATTAATATGGAATTTTTGGACCGTACTTTCATTTTTCCCAAGGAGAAGGTAGAGTTTAGAATGCTGGTTTTTGTTTATGCTGGCTTACATTTTCTTATGCATCTTGGGATGGCAGTAGAGTTTTTTAGAGAGCTAAATCACTCTTAACTTCTTCTTAAGTATGTATTTTAATTGCAATTTATATTCTGTGCTACAGAATATGACTTAAAGAACCGAAAGTTTACAAATGGACTGTTCTGTTAGAATATAATTAATTTATTTTCTGATTTTGTTGGAAAAAAAGGAGTTATAATTCAATATTATTATAATATTAACTATATTGATATAAATTAAATAATTTCCAATTAATAACTAACATTGGTTTTTTCTTACTATTATTATAATGTATTTGATATTGCAAGTTAGAATTAATATTAAGACTGAATTTTGGCACCAAGGTGAACTGAGGAAAATCAGAAGAAATAAAAGTATTTATTTTTTAAAAACACTTGGAATGAGAACACAGATATACTTCTACCTGTGTCTCAAATTATGTCCTCGTATTTACATGTCATACGTAGCTAAACATAGAAAAGTAGTTGAAAGAAAGGAAACAAATTATTTTTCAAATTTAATGTGTTCTGGAAATACTACTCCAGTCTGTGTTTCAAAGAATATAATTTAGGCTAAAGCACGGTGTGGAAGAAAATTAGAATTTTCTGTGTACTTTAGTGAGAATAAGATTTCACTCTTCAGTCCTGTGGTCACTTCTGTATATATAAGTACATGTAGTATTTTTTTCTTCTCCTCAAGTTATGAAGCCTCTGTTGTTTTACAATATTTGGGGGTGCTGGTGGAAGTTGGGTTCTCTGGACTTTTTAATAAACTGTATTTGCACATGTGAAGTGTTTTTTTCTCATATAATCATATAAGCTTTTTATTTTTTTCCTTTGGAGAATGTGCATGTGGAAGAGATCACTGAGTTGTGACTGTTATTCCCTCATCATTATGCCTCACTTTATTAATACTGAAATAACAGGAAACAGCTTATTCAGGAAACTATCAAGAATTTATGTAGCCACTCCTTACAGCATCTGAGTGGTTTCCACATGAATAACCACTGTAAACTTTCTTGGCATTTGTCTATTCCTCCTTTTCAGGGTAAAATCTTCACTTTGGGGTAATTTTGTTGTAGACCAATTGTTTGATTTTTCTTGCATCCGTTGGTTAGTATCTTTTTAAGAAAAAGGTTGAACCCTCCTGTATCCTCACAATGGCACTTTTTTGCTAAGTAGTGTAAAAAACTGTTGTGAATAAATATCCAGTAACTTGTAAAACTTATATTTTATACTGCAAAGTCAGATGAAGAGCCTGGAAAGACATAAAAGAAGATAAGAGAAGCACATACTAGTACAGAATATTACTTTGGCTTGATATCTACAACATTTCCAAATTTTTTTTTGTGTTTGTCTTCACGATCTGACATTTACATGGACACTACTGACAGAGATGAATTTGTAGGGCAGGATCTTGCTGACATTTTTCTGAGACATACATCACTGAATTTATTACCAAAAAGAAGGATTATGACAAAGGCAGGTTAAATTATTTATTTATGTTTTTTTCTGAACCAGAGGTATTTAAGGCACTGGAGAATTCCCCATCATAACTAAGACAGCCTTGAAAATCTGAAGTTCTGGTGCCTTTGTACTGCCACATCAGTAAACTTTTTCTGTCATGCTTACTGGAATTTGGTGTTGTTTTTCATGTAACTATAAATGTGACTTATCACAAGTGCTCTACTAGAGGCTTTTCTCATTCTAAATGTGTTTTAAGAATCCTTGTTTAAAATAGCATTAAAAGCGTATTACACAGGCAAGGAAAGAAGCTATAGCGCTGTGCGAGGTGTTGAGAGGAGAAGGTATTTCTGATTTTGAGGCACTTGAGCATTAGGAAAGAAGACTCAGATAGGACTGTCACATCATTTCCTACATTTGTTTATTCTCCCTCTCTCACACCCCTGCCGCTTGCCCTTTCTCTTTGTCCCCCTCTCCCCCTCCTCTCTGTCCCCTCTCTCTGCCCTGCCTACCTCATACACACGTGTTGTCTTTTCCTTCTCTCTCCCTGCCCCCCCGCCCCCCCCCCCCCGTCTTACAGGAGAAAAGAAACCTGAATTACAGAAGCTGAAATATTAAAACCTGTACACATTTTAATCTTGCTACTACTGGGCTTTCTTTTCAAAGCAATTTCAATGTGTTTTAAATCTTTAGAAATACATTTTCTAGAGACAGAGATTATTTTGAATAACTTTACTTTGCATAAACATAAGAATCTCCTTCTTGCCTTTCTCTGAAGATGGGTATGGCGTTTGTTTTCCGCAGGTTATCAGAAATTTATGATTACCACAGCCTTTCAAAAATGATAGTGAGCAGCCTCCCAGTAACATCAGCTCCCTCAGCAACCTCACATGTGCCTCTTCTGGTCCTATGGACTTGTTTATGTCCAGTTGGCTTAAGCACTCCCTAATTTTATCTTCCTCTTCTTCCTCATGTATGCACAGAAAATTAATTCTTTAGAAGAAAAACCTACACAACCTAACCCTGTACTTTTAAACTTCTAAACTTAAACTTTTACTACTAGTGTGTATTTTGTGACTGTACTAATAATATGAATATTCAAGGACACTGAACTCTTCTCCTTTACTTTCTTTCATATTGCATAAGTCTTATGTTAATCAGAAAAATAAAAAGTGAAAAGCATGCCAGTGTTTTAGGAAACTAATGTATGGTTCTGTATTAACGCTAATTGTGAACAAATTGTTCCACTGAAGTCCAGAAGGTTACACCAATTGAAAATCTAACTTCTAGAAAAATGTTTGTGTGTATAATTATAAATAGAATTGCTTAGAAGTTTGTATGTTCATGCACTGTGATTATGTTCTTCAGCAGTACCTTTCTGCAATTTTTTGCAGTGGAAAATGAAGATGAAGCTGAAAGGGTTCTCTTCTCATATGGGTATGGTGCTAATGTTCCTACAACAGCCAAAAGACGACTAAAGCAAAGGTAAAAAAAGTGCCTCCTGAACTTACTCGTTCAAGATAAAGTAAATTAAGATATGTGCATTATGTTTTGTCTTAGAATCCAGCCAGTCTGATTAACAAAATGACGTTTTTTAATGACTTTTTATTCCAATACAGGAAGAGAATGAAGACTAGGACCTGTTAATGTGGTTGATATATATAAATGAGCATATACATATTTTTCTAGGACATTTTAAGACATTTTTTCCTTGTGTTTCAGAAAGATGAATTTTAATTGTATAAAACTAAACAGCTGTAAAAACAGACTAGTTATATTGTTTACATTTATATAATAGGAAATAAGTTTTTAATACCCTAAAAATTATTGTATGTAATCGTAGCAAAAACACATCTGTCAGGAAATTAAGGCAGCCGAGGTTTCAGAGCATCACTGTTTCATCTTTACAAACACAGGATCTGATTCTAGTTATATTTCTTCAGTTTGCTCTGATACCATTTGATCAATAGATAAAAATGATGCGTCGGCTGAATAACATACCTCTTGATCATAGTTATTTTTAAATACTAGATTTATACTATGCATTGTTTTTAAGAAATTATAGTGACATTTGAATGGCTCTTTGTGAGCATAAAGGCTCCAACTAACTGTGAAGTATAGGGAATGTGGGTTTATTTATAGTATTTTCAAACTGTGACCACAGCAAAACTTTTGCTGTTGTTCAACATATGTATAGATAGTATAAAAAAAAAAAAAACCATAAGCTAAGATTGGAATCATGGAATAGTGGGATGATTTCATTTGGAAGGAACATCTGGAGGTCAGCAGGGTCCAACACCACGCTCAGAGCAAATCCAATTGTTCAAGAGCTTGTCCAGCTAAGTTTTGATTTTCTCTATGGATAGAGATTCCATATCCTTCACAATATCAGGTCAGAGTAGTGTGGGGTTTTTTTGTCCAGAAGAATCCTGTCTCCAGCCTGGCAGAGGAGACACCACAATTAGGATGGTGGTTCTCCCAGGATTAGACTTACTCCTTGCACTTTAAGTGTGTCTACAATTTGCTCAAATTTAGGAAAGTCAATTTAGGAAAGTGGTAGACTTTGACCATGCTGTCTTCTACCAAGATGAGAAACACCACCACCATTGGTGGACACACAAAGAAGATTATAAAGACAGGGCGAATAGGTACCATAGCTTCACAGTGTACATTTCTACCATTCAGGAGCTGGAAGTGCAGTTTTTGTCATGTATAGCTGTTTTTTACTACAAGTATTAGTTTGTTTAGTTGGTTTTGTCCTCTTAACCTCCACCTTCTCCATGACAAAAAATATTCAACATCAAAAGTTACTGATGAGAATTAAGGGCAAATGATGGTCTGTTCATGTTTGCAACAAAGATTTATGGGCCATGTACTATTTCTTCTGCCCTTTATATTGGTTTTCAAGTACGTGCTGTTGATATGATTGTCAATCAGAGTAGACCTGTTGTGCACCAAGTTATATATTGCTGACAAAAATTGCAAGGATTTTATGTAGTGCTTAACTTTGGCATAGCTTAATTTGCTCTTTCACATTTTTAAGCCTCTTCAGATTTTTTCCTTGTAAGATTTCTTTTTATATTGCATAAAATTCAAGAAGAAAAAGAAAGGGGAGAGGGGAGGGGCAAAAAATTCCACAACCCCGTTGTATGTCTGGTTTAGGAAACTGTTGAGTGTTCTATAGCATCATTTCCCAAAACTTCAGTTCCTTCCTCCTCTGTCAATAGTTTGGGAAAGTTTTCTGAGTTTCAGCTTAGATCCTTCTATTTCCCCACCTTATTAGATTCAGTTTAGATTATTTGCATATAAAAGAATTCTGCTAAACCACCCCTGAATGGTGAATCTGATGATCAATAAGCCAGGATTTCAGATGTGCTTAGAAGTGGCTCTATCAGAATGCCTCACATGCTCTTCTTTTGTTCCAAAAGGCATTGGAAGATAAAGTTGATTTAATCCTTTATAATGTTGTTGGAGACTTCATAGACTTTCTTTATCTTTTAAAATTAAGAAGATTTAAAAAGCCATAGAAGTCTACGTATGGTTTACCTGCTGCTGTTCTGACTCAAGGAAAACTGCCATGCAAAAAATGTGTGTGATGTCTTTGGCTCCCTAGGCTTTAAAGCAGAGTCTCTGTGACACTAACTTCTATGTTTAGAACCATTAAAGAAACACAGATAAGTTTTCTGCTCTCTGGTATTGCTCAAGGAAAGAGAATCTAGTACAAATGTGAAGAATCTTCTTTTTGGAGTCCACTACCTGCTCTTTAATTCCAGACATACAGGATCCTCAGTGAAGAGCTCTTTTAAGTTCACAGCATGCACTTCAGGCTCTGAAACTTTGTACAAAACCACATATTCAAGCATTGTGCATTGTGGGGTCTATACCTCTTTGCCTACTTGCCAGAAACAACTATTTCCTTACTTCAGATGTAGGCACCATACACCCATACTAGTAAATTAAACATACCTGGGAACATTCTGAAGCATCGAGACCAAATGGCATGTAGTAGCCCACGCCATAAAACTTAACTCTCAGAGCAGGTTAGCTGCATGTAAACTACATTTTGGCAATGATTGCTTGCTCACGCTAACTCTTCAGCTATGCCTTTGGGAGAGTATTAATGAGTAAATGCCAGAATACTACCAGGAACACTCTAGTGGTTTGCTAACAATAAATTATCACGTTTCTAGTATAGCTGGAATCAATGTTTTTCAGAATAACATGTCGTTGCAGGTCAGCCCCTTTGTCCCTTTGCTTTAAATTTAAACTAGTCAAAAAACATATTGACAAGCATACTTGAAAGACATACTTGTATTTATCCTTAAATACTTGCAAAATCAAGTCAAGTTCACTAAATAGTTGTAGCTGGGAAAACTATGAAGGGCTACATTCCCAAAGTTGCCATGGGAGGGTATCCATGTTTCCCCTTGCACTCTAGTAGGTAACGTAGAAGATCACTACCTAGAGATACCAGAGAAGTGGTTAATTTCTCTTTTGTGCTAGATGGGATCTTCACACACATCTCGTATCTCCTAAATAAAAATCCAAATATGGGGATAATCTCTTTAGCAAGGCCTGTTGTGACAGCACAAGGGGTCATGGTTTTAAACTAAAGGAGGGTAGATTTAGACTGGATATAAGGAAAAAATTTTTTACAATGAGGGTAGTGAAACACTGGCACAGGTTGCCCAGAGAGACTATGGAGGCCCCATCCCTGGAAACATTCAAGGTAAGGCTGCACGGGGCCCTGAGCAACTTGATCTGGTTGAAGATGTCCCTTCTCACTGCAGGGGGTTGGACTAGGTGACCTCTAAAGGTCCCTTCGAATGCAAACCATTCTATGATTCTATGAAATAACTTGTTTGGAGAACTAATTTCTCTCTTTCTCAGTTACTGTTTACACAGTGTAATGCTCCTTGTAGGAGGAACTGAGAACACCAACCTCTTAGTGAATGCTCTTGAGAATTTCAGGTAATTCCTCTCACACAAGGCAAAAGTAAAACATTTTATGAAAGGGTAGGTTTATAATACAGGTGAAGAATATTAAGACTTCTGCCAAATGTAAGAGTGTATTCCTTTTTACTGAGGAGAAGGTAGAGGTTATTCCTGGTCAAATTTTCAGAGAAAGTTTAGAAACTCATCTAGCTTTACATGCTCTTAAGCCTCAGCTTAAGGGTAAATATAATCTCACTGTCAGTCTGCTTTAGACCACTTACACTCTTACAGATTCAGTATCATGGTCAAGAAATGGATAACACTGCTATCCATTATCTGGAGACTTGCAGTCTTACAGTTTCAGTTTATGCATGGTAAGCACTGAGAGTCTAAGATCTGAACTGGATTGACTTTTCCCTTTCTTCAATATACAGGTTTCTGGAAAATGGCACATTTGATTGGAAGGATAGATTGTTGTGGAGAGTCGTTAGTCCAGTGGTTAAGACATGCTAAAAAGGGGCATTAGGCCTGTTTATCTTCCTCATTTTTAGAGCTCTGAATTTCCAATGTCACATTGTGAAATAAATTGGTGACTAGAGTACCTAAACACAGAGGAGGGGTATGGTGATAAACTCTATAGATTCAGTTTTGATAATAAGCCACCAAGCTGCTGAATCTTAGAAAGATGGCAGGATTCGTTACAGGCCACATACATTTAGACATCTAATCATAGGTTTAACGCAGAGACTTGGCATCTAACCTCCTGTTATAACCAGTTTAGTTCTAATCAATACAGTCAATGGAGTTTGGAGTACATTTCAGTTCACCATCCAGGAGTCCGTTTTAGTGGAATATAGTCAGGCTCTACAGACAATATTGAATAGGACTAAATGATTAAGAACAGCTTCAAAGACTACGTTAGATGTTTGGAAGTAGGATCTACAATTGTATACTGAATCTTCCCATTGCTGCCTATCAAACTATGCTGTTGAATTTATGAGAAACTCTTTTGACTTTGGACAGAAAACATGCAAGAGGTTGAGGATCTAATTTTTTTAACAAGGGTGTTTAAGTAACTCAATAATTCTTTCTTTTCACTTCTAAGTTAATTTGTGGATCTACATAAGAGTTTATTTAAAAAAAAAAAAAGTGGCAATAATACTTCACAGAATCGCAGAATCACAGAATGGCAGGGGTTGGAAGGAACATCTAGAGATCATCTCGTCCAACCCCCCTGCTTGAGCAGGGACACCTTGAGCAGGGAACACAGGACCACGTCCAAGCAGGTTTTGAATGTCTCCAGGGAAGGAGACTCCTCAACCCCCCAGGCAGCCTGTTCCACTGCTCTGGCACCCTCACAGGAAAGAAGTTTTTTCTCATATTGAGGTGGAACTCCCTATGTTCCAACTTGTGCCATTGCCCCTTGTCCTGTCATTGGGCACTATTGAAAAGAGCCTGGTCCCATCGTCCTGACACCCACCCTTTATATATTTATAGGTATTTATGAAATTCCCCCTCAGTCTTCTCTTCTCCAGGCTGAACAAACACAAGTCTCTCAGCCTTTCATCATAAGGAAGATGCTCCAGTCCCCTGATCACCTTGGTAGCTCTCTGCTGGACTTGCTCAAGGAGTTCCACATGCTTCTTAAACTGGGGGGCCCAAAACTGGACACGGTACTCCAAATGTGCTCTCACTAGGGCTGAGTAGAGGGGGAGGATAACCTCTCTCGACCTGCTGGCCACACTGCTTTTAATGCACCCCAGGATACCATTGGTCTTCTTGGCCACAAGGGCACATTGTTGGCTCATGGTTAGCTTGTTGTCCACCAGCACTCCCGGGACCTTCTCAACAGAGCCGCTTTCCAGCAGGCCAGCCCCCAGCCTGTACTGGTGCATGGGGTTGTTCCTCCCCAGGTGCAGGACCTTGCACTTGCTCTTGTTGAATTTCATCAGGTTCCCCCGGCGCAGCTCTCCAGCCTGTCCAAGTCTTGCTGGATGGCAGCGCAGCCTTCTGGTGTACCAGCCGCTCCTCTCAGCTTGGTGTCATCAGCAAACTCACTGAGGTTACACTCTGTCCCATCATCCAGGTCACTGATGAATATGTTGAACAGGACTGGACCCAGCACAGATCCCTGGGGAGCACCACTAGTGACAGGCCTCCATCCAGACTCTGCCCCATTCATCATGACCCTCTGAGTTCTGTTGTTGAGCCAGTTCTCAATCCCCCTTGCTGTCCACTCATCCAACCCACACTTCCTTAGCTTGTCTGTGAGGATGCTATGGGAGACAGTGTCAAATGCCTTACTGAAGTCAAGACAGACAACATCCACTGCTCTCCCTTCGTCGACCCAGCCAGTCACGCCATCGTAGAAAGCTATCAAGTTGGTCAAGCATGATCTCCCCTTGGTGAATCCATGTTGACTACTTCTGATAACCTTCTTGTCCTCTACATGCCTGGAGATGACCTCCAGGATGAACTGTTCCATCACCTTTCCAGGGACGGAGATGAGGCTGACTGGCCTATAGCTCCCCAGGTCTTCCTCCTTGCCCGTTTTGAAGATTGGAGTGACTTAATTATTTAGCATATTAAATGTCAGGCAAAACAATTTTGCCTCTGTTTTGAAAATGATAAAATACTACATTTTTCAGTGTTCAACTGCAAAATGTATATTAATGTGCATTTTTTTAAAAAGATTTTTAAGGACAAGCCAATTACAGTGATTCCATTACGCTAAAAAGTAAATACTCAAAATTAGTTGAAACATTTTTGTCATGACTATTGCAGTTGTGTAGTATTATACAAATTATATAGGTAATTACTTTGTAAAAAATAGTACAATGGCATAACTGTGGGAATGCTATTACAGTGCTGTTAAGTGTTTTAATATTTTCATTGTTTTTCTAACTTTGTTCATTCTGTATGTTTCACTGTAGTTTATATATATTAGTATTTATGCACTGGTGAAAAATTAAGACAATAATGTTCTGAAGTATAAATGTGAGAATTTCTTTTGCATATTCTGGAAAAAATTCAACTTGAACTTGCTTTTTATTGGCACAGTGTTCACTTGGCAAGGAGGTTACTGCAGCTAGAAAAGCAAAACTCATTGCTTGTAAAAGATCTGGAACATCACAAGGAACAAGTAACACAGATTTCACAAGAGGTAAATTACTGCTACAAAAAAATCAAATCTGTAGAGGCTGTAAACATTGCAGAACAGCTGTTCATAAAATGAAATATTTTCTAAAGAGTGTTTATTATCTATTTGATGTCAAAAAATGGCCTCTTAATTAACCAAAACCCTATGTTAAATGTTTTCAAAGAAGTTTATATTGTATTTTGAAACGAAGATCAAAAGAGGGATTACTTTACAGGCTACACAAGAATGTAAGCCAGACAGACAACGTGCTGATTTCTGAACAGAAGACCAGCTAGCCAAACTAGTTTGTTCTGTTTGATAGTTAATTTTTCAATGAATACTTCGTTACTTTTTACACAGCTCTTCTCTTAAATCACTTTTGAAGATATTTCTGTAAATCCTTTTCTACGTGGTTCAGTTTTTGAGTCTTTTGAATGCACCAATCTAGGGATTGGTGCTTTTTAAAAATGCTAACATTTTTTTTTTTTTTTTTACTTTGTAACAATGAGTTTAATTGCATGATCTTTTAAAATTCTGTATACAATACCTGAAATCATGTATTACATTGGCATGGAGAACAAACACTAAACAAAACTGAGCTTGAAATCTCTCAGAATTAGGGTGAGCTGATTTTTTGAAATATTTTTAAGATTGTCTTCTCAGTTTCTCTTAGGAACCAAAGAACTTCTAGATTTGCTATTAGATATTGCCACCATATGGAATTTCTAGGCTGACTGTTTCAGGAATGTGGTTAAAAACAGTTTGTTTTTTAAAGCCACGGTAATTATAACTTAGGATAACTACACCCAAGTTCTTCACAGTGCAAATACTTGTATTTTCTGCATCTTTTAAAATTACATTAATTTTATGCATTTTATATGTGTATATATATGATTGTGTGTATTATTTCAATGAAAGATATATTAACAGTGAAGTTTTTGTACAGTTTTTTTTTAATTGATACTTCAAATTTTTATGGATTCTTCCTAGGTATATCCTAATAATTTGTATTTGACTAAAACGTAGCTTTCAAATCTTCTTGACTTGAAGACACCAAGAGATTTGTGGATCCACTGTGCATCCTTGGTATTCTTCTCTATCACTATTCTTTCACTATCATTAATAAAAATCTATGCTTTATTTCTCACTTAAATCTGGTTTCCACTTCGATACATTTCTTCTTACCCACAGTGGTTTTATATTTGCTTCTGGATGGTGAAAGATTCGGTACCAGTGACCTTAGTTCAAATTCCTGCAAAATTCCACTGGAACATCCTCACCTCATATTTATTCTCCCATGAGATGTCATGTAGCCTTTTCTTGATCTTTGATCATATCATTGTATAGTTCAAATCAGAGTGTCATCCAGTATGAAGTTAAATGCCTTGCAGATCGCTAACGCACAGCTATTAAGCCTATTAACATCAAACTCATAAGGTTAAATAAAATCTTTTAAGACCTGCTTTCTATTAAACTCATGTCTGGCATTCAGGTCTGAATGTTTCATCAGATTTCTTTCTTTCTTCCTTCTTTTTTTTTTTTAACTTTGCACATGATTATAGGCCATTTTTTTTGATAACAATTACTTAAGCCATTCTGCTTGCCATACTTCAATATGTGCCAAAGAGTTTACACTTGTTATTAATGGACTGGAAAATAGTTCATCATTCTCATGTCACACAAACTGATCATCTGACTTCTTTTGAAACAGAGGGAAAAAATTTATTGAAAACTTCTGTGTTTTCTCCAGCATTATGTACAGTTTTCCTGTATCTCTGCCATAATGGGTTTTATTGTTTCTAGGATTTATTTGCTCCCATTTTTTTCATTCTGAGAGTTCTGTGCCTGCTAGTATCAACTTCCCCCTTGAAGTTGTAGATCCTCTTGTGAATTTTCTGTATTTCATATTTTATACTGATTGCTACCCATTATCTTCCTTTAGATAAAGTTCTTAAACTTCTGTTTGCTGTCTTTACTGCATCCCCTGAGATAAGATTTACTCAAACCTATTGCCTTTCTTGATTTTATTTATTTATTTAAGAGCAAACCAGATATACTGTAGACTACAGCAAGCTCAGGTAGCCCATTATGATTCTTTTTGATTGACATTTTTTTCAGTCATCTAGATGAAATCTAGTCCATGGATTGAAAGTCAATGCCAAAGTGATTGGACCAACTTTTCTTTTGAGCTTGGATTAAATACTGGTATTTCACTGCAGTATTTATGATACAACATTTTTTTTAAGCTCTTTAAAGGATGGAGGAAAATAAAAATATTTCAATAACTACAGTGGATGCTCTTTCTAAGATTCTTTTTTTGGACTGTCCTCAATTGCTGTTGAGCTCTAAAGAAAGGAATCATATTGATCTTCTGGGAAAGTTCAGCAATACCAATAAGAAAATACTGACTTCTCCATAACTTCATTCATTTGATGGAAGTCTGCTATAAAGCACCTGCTTGAAAGTTGGAACCCTGTGGAAAAGCTCAGCTGTTGAAAAAAACTTGTCAGTCTTCAGTTAGTCCCAGTATAGTTTGTCGGGCTTTATTTAACTGCAGGATCCTATCTATTTTCAGGTCTCTGATACAGGATTAGAAAAGAATTTTCCATTAAAATTCTCTTTCTGTTGCTTTGTATAGCAGTGACCTGCAATGTTAAAGTAGGTACTGAGACTAAATTTCATACTACAGAAGGTTTGTTGACCATGTCTAGGACAAACAGAATAAAGGAATTCTCATGACTTGATCCTCAACTAGTGATAATCAGCTTATTGCCTCTGCAACTCACTTCATGTTACTCTTAGTTTAAGTAAGCGGAAGCCTATATATCAGCTTCTGCAAAGTGGTGACCTGCAATTACTACATCTAGCGTCCAATCTAAATTTTTTAATAAATTCACTTTGCAGAGGCTTTGAACAGCAGTTCAGTGTCTCTTGTGTCCAGAAGGCTAATATGGTCTTTGGGTGACTTAAAAAGAAATACTGAGTCAGTATACAGTGAAATGATATCCTAAATAAAGAAATTTACTAAGCTGATACATTTGGCTTGCTGCTGAATGACTTTTTCAAGGCTTCATCATGACGTTGTATTTGTGCTTTTTGTATGCCTCAACGGAAACATTTTTACCAAAAGCAGGTTTACATCTCACTCTGAAAGAGAGAGTGTAGATCAAGCTGAACAATGATTAAATCCTTCAGCTTGATGGAGAGGTCCATTCAGGGATAAATAATAAATGTCCAATTGCAAGGTATTAGATTTATCACTTAAGAGAATACACAGAAATACTTAAGTAAATCTTGTACACTAAGGCAGAAAGAAATCAAATTTGCTTACAAAAAATAATGCTTTTGCTCAAGCATAATGCTTAATTTATATTAGTAAGGTTGATCCATTAAATGCATTTAATGCTTAATTGATTACAGTTTAATGACAACCTCTTTTAAGTATAGGATCAAACAGGCAGCAAGGCACCACCATGGAGAGGGAAAGAATGTCCTTTTTTTCATAAGAGCAGCATGCTTTTTAGCTGGTAAAGTTAGCAAGCTAACAGCTGATTTAGCAGCATCAAACAACATTTACAGCACCACACTTGAAACTTTCTGCTGAAGTACTTTAATTCTTATCAGTGAGAACAATGAGGAATTTCACACTGCAATGACAGCATCCTTTGAAAGTTCTTAGGCTATCAAGAACAGGATTCCAAACAAGATCAGTTGGATTAATTTTCTCCTATAATGGCAGCCTCAAGGTTTTGTACTGCAATTTTTAGACCATTCTAGAGATTAGTACTCCATGTCTTGGAATTACCTGTTTGTCATGTAAAGACTCTCTATTGTCTTCCTGAAAGAGATCATTTTTGATAGCTTGTACTCTTAGAAAAATAATAGCTTTTTAAATTGTTCATCAGTTTACTGAAGATTATTAGTTTCTTCCGGATGAGTGCCTCTTTTCTTTACTTCTCTATAATAAACTTGGAATTTCACTGTGGGCTAAAATAGGTATTTCCTGAAGGAACTAATATATTTTATAAATACTTACGGATTTGCATTCATCTGACGAAGTGCAACATTATTGTCTCTCATTTCGTTTTTTAAACATGAGGTGGAGTTAACTCCCCTTTTAGTAAGGCCAGTAAGGTAAGCAAGCAAAGTTTTGTCTATATTCTGTTAATAAATGTGAACCACTACATTATAAGTTCTCTGCACATTTGGCAGTAGAAAGGGCAGAAGTAAAACTGCAGTAAAAATATAACGGAATTGGAGAAAGAAGAAAACATAGTCTCATGTTTTTAAAATTGTGAATAGCAGAAAAACCTGATTTTAGGAAAGTCCTGAAATATTATTTAAATAGACTAGGTCTGTAAGAAGGGTTTTTTTCCCCCTGCTTGTTTGGAATAGGACAAGTGGCTTCTGCATCTGATTTGGCAAATGCAGTTTTCAATTTATTCAGAAATTTTATAAACTAATCAGAAAACTTAACCATTTTCCATTTAATTCATTCCATTAGACCTGTTTGTATCTAAACTTTAAGAGATTGTAATTTAAAGAATCTAGTTGGTATTCTTGATTTGTATGTACTCCAGCTGCTGAAAGTGCTAAATCTTTATGTGTGATCTTAATTCTGTACATATTTTAGTGAATGATTTTGTTATATTGTTTAAGATGCAAGCCATACCATGCAAGCTTTTCAGACCTAGTAATCCTAATTTGTTCAGGGAATATGGCTAAAAAGGTTTATTTCCTACTTATGGGTATGACAGTTCTCTTACACTCTCTTGTGAACATCGCATTGGATTTCACTGTTCATATACAGTAATTGGTAGAGGAAAAGGGATTTTTCTTCCATTGTTACTGTGTTTTTATTTAGATTCAATTTCTAAGCTCAAAATTCCATTGTAATAGTATACTGTTTTTAAAAAGTCACTTGTGCTCAGTAAGGTGAGCAAACAGAGGCCTTGTCTGTACTAATTATTTTCCTCAATGGAAGCTGTTGCATTAAAACTCTTGAAAATGCAGGTTGGGAAGTGTAGACAGTGGTAGTATAATTGCAGTGAAAATATAGTACAATTAGAACAGAAAAGTGAAAGGATAATGTCCTAGATGGTAATTTGAGGATAGTTTGTTTCTTGGGTTTTTTTAAAGTTACAGGTTTGGGTTTTATATTATTATGCAATTGGTAATAATAATATCCAATAATAAGATAATAATAATCAAGTAACTGTGCTTTATAAATCTTAAAATTTATAATAGTAATATTCTTTTTTGGCAGCTTGACAGAGCAAATTCTTTGTTGAGTCAAGTACAACAGCCCTACAAATACCTCATTGAAACAGTGCAGCAGAGAGATTCTGAAATAAGTCTACAGAAAGAACGTATTACACAACTTGAAAAAGATGTCAGGTAATTAAAATCACTGCTTCTTTATTTTAAACTGAAAGCAAAATCACTTACGTGTTTATCATTAGAAAACAATTGTGTTGTTGGCCATAAAGTAGAAGATGCTCACAGTCCATCATTGACTGTTTATGTCTTTAGGCTGAAAGTACAGCATCTGTGATTTCTTTCATACAGTCAGAAGAAGAGGCTTTAGGTTTGGAAAAGCAGCAATGACAGATTTAAAGTGAGTTTGGAGTCGAGAACAGCTCTCATGAAGTAGAGGAAAGTTCAGATGAGTAAAAGGAAGGAATGACACACCAGGTGTATGAGAGTAAAAATAAAGAAATAAAGTCAGAGAAAAATAATAGACTAGTCCACCAGTGACGGGTATTTCGGGCATAACTCCAGCAGACTTCCTCTAGTGGAGCCTCTCTGATTTACTGTTATGTCCAGCTGTCAGAACTCACTGACCACTGAGAGACTTCCCGCCATCATATAGCTTTATAAGTTATGTTTAACATCTGGTTCCCAAGTAAGCTGTTACAATCTGTCCCTTGATTTTCAAGGAAGTGGATAGCTGTGTGCCACTGCACTACAGAGTAACTTGTATTTTAACTGTTAGGTGTTTATGTGGTATCTTGGTTTAGGAAACACATTTGGTAAAAATTATGAAGAATTAACGTGATTGTATTATGAAGCAATTATGTGAAAAATACAGGGTTTTTTTCCAACAAATCTGTTGAAGCAATGAAAACAGAAAAAAAGGAGGACTCACCATAGCTAAATACTTTATTCTACATACTGTCTTACATGTGTCTATTCAGTGTTTTGCTAGTTTGGGATAGTATTCATTATGCCTGGAGGAATACCTAAAAATGCTTATTAGCCAAGTAACTCTATATGGAAATCGATATACTTATCAACAAACTGAAATATTCATTCATACTTCCTGAGAAGATGTCTTTAACTGGGCTTAACTTTGATTCAGTAAGAATAAATCTTTTTTATTCCAGAATCAAGTTTTTTTAATATTTTCCTAAATTTTATATAAGAAAAACTTCATAGGTAAATTACATTTTTGCAGGAGATGAAAAATCAGTGTTCTCTATATATGCAGGATCTTACTTCCCAATTGTGACTAAAATCATCAAAGTGTTCAGTATCAAATTAAATTTTCAGATTACAGTAACATGAAAATGTCTTTCATTATTCACATAGTTGTCCAACAGTCTCTTGAAAGCTAGGAAAAAAGGGAGTAGATAAGTGAGGTCATTTCTGAAAGTGTGTGTTTCGTGCCATTAAAATATATAAGAACTTAAATGCATTATTAACATTGATTCCCTTGAATTTTTATGGCTCATTACAAATAATCTGTATGCCCAGATATGCTTCCTGAATTTAGCCTACAAATTAAGGCACCTAAATTAGGAACTTAGTCATGTCAGCTTTCCTTAGTAGTTGATGGAGGAAGTGGCATCTCCAAAAAGCAATTCAGATTTTGGATGGGGTGAGTCATTTGCTAGCAATGCCTGCTACTCTCCATTAACTATAAAGGGAATTTTTGGCATGTTAAAGTGCCTGAGGTTATGGAAGAAAATGGATCTGCACCACAGTGTGAGCATTCATGGTAAACATACCAGCAGTATTCTACTGTGGTGAGCTGGGGTGTGCTCACCGCTAGTTCGTGTTTCTGTAAATGAAAGTGTGGTATGACAAAAAATATTTTTATCCTTAATGGTTTTGTAGCAAAAAAGTAGCACTTACTTTGCACATCAAATGTTTTGGTAGGAAGCTTTTTTCTGTAGTTTCTGATATTTCCAATATTCCTTCTAAACAAAAAATAACTATTACTCGCTTATCACTATTTTGCCTCAACTTTGCCATATTTTCATAGGTCAGTGAAATTCTTGGGAGCAGCCTAATGTCTTCAGGCTTTGGGTATATATCAGTAGTCCCTAATTTTGCTATTCATAACTCCGCATTCAAAACATATATCCTGTATTGTTAGCTGATATTCCCTGGAGCACAGGAGAAATCATAATCTGGTCTAAAACTGATAATGTTGGTCATTTGCTTTCCCGTAAGTGAGAGGAAGGTTAGAGGAAGAGATCTCTAACCAGAGAATCATTACATTGCAGCAATCTTTTGTCATGACAATAACCCGTTGGAATCTGCTGATGACAGTTTTAAATTAAAATATCCTTTAGGTGATTTCAGGTTACTTTGTGGATCAGTCTAGCTCCCAGCTATTCCAGAACTGAATCAGAATGGGATTTAAGTAAATCAATGATAATCCCTACCAAATATATGCCAAGTGAAGCTCTGCTGGATCAAAAGATTTAGACCACTATTCCTATCAGTCTTTCTTAGTTTATCAAACAGCATTTTGTTGGTTTGTGTGTGGAATATTTTTGAGAGGACGAGTTCGGTGACTTAGTGCTCCTCAACGAGGGCCCTAAATTCTGCAGATAATGTTAGCACTATTAGAAAAGTAATAGTGGAAACCATAAACATGGTTTATGAAACCTGGTTTCTCTGTATCTTGGAGCTTGGAGTTAATATTTGTAAAGCCATTTCAAAATAAAATGGTTTTTTTCAACCATTACCTATAATTAATAGTTAATACTGCAGTTCTGCAGTAGCCTTTTTAAGTTGAGGTTTAATTTAAGCTACAGCTACAGAATATACATTATTATTGTAAAATTTTACATACAATAGATGCATTGGTTTTATTTCTAGAAAACAATTCCACAAGTACCAGCTAACAGAAAAATAATGTTCAAATTCTTGTTTTCAGGCAGATCTTTAAAAATACTAGTGATTTTTTTTAATATAATTTTTTTCTAAATCTCGTATTTGCGTAGCAGATTGTAGACAAATTAACACAACATTGATACGCCTGCACCCTGACAATCAAGACTGAATCCTTAGTTTTATCCTCGTAGGTGCCCTATGCTTTGATCATGGTTTTCCTTCCTTCGTGTTTAGCGTGCAGAATCTATGGTGAAGGAGTGTTCTTTTCGTGTTGTGCTTTTATCTCATCTGCTCATCAATGGTTCTGCATTATGTAAATCATGGATTCCCTCAGTAAAGCAGCCACATCTGTGTTATGAGTGCCAGTGTTGTCTCTCCCCTGTCACGTAACTTGAGTGTGGAGGGATCGGGAAGGACTAATTTGCAAGTGAATTTACTTTTTTAGTCTTAATCCATAATTGGCTTCTGTGAACAGTGATGAAGGCCAATAATCTTTTTAAAACATAATCCTAGGGTGGTTAGGTTCCAACAGATTTCCCAGGATGATGAGTCAGTACTGTCCTGCAACCTTATAAATGCTTTGCAGCAACCTGCAGTGCTTTGTATTTCCTTATCTATTGAGAAGGCTGTTGGTTGCTATTGGATGTGGTTTTGATTCTGTGATGAAATAGACAGTCTTGATGAAATCAGCACAAGAGGAAGGCAACTATGAGGAAGGCTATCTATGAGAGCAATCTCCTTAGTTTGGACTGTGGGTGTTCTTGTGCCATATTTTTACCAATTTTTTTGCAAAATGGCCTAAAGTGATAATGAAGTCCCTTGACAGGCAACAGATGTGTAGAGGATTCTCCACACTGCATCATTCTATGAAAGTGTCACTTCTGACAGCAGTTATTTCCACGAGAGGAATGGGACAGATTCAGGCAGATAATTTTGACATAATACTCTTGAGAAGTCCTGCAGATCCATCGAAGTTTCCTTCCAATGTGTTCTTCAAAGGTCATTTTAACCAGAGCAGCTTACGCCTTTAACCAGAGAAGCTTCGTCCTTAAGCATCATACCTCTAGAGCTAAGGCTGTCTTTCAGACCCTCCATATCAAAATGTCTTCCTCACTTGGAAGGAGCATTCAAATAGTACTCAAGGTTGCTTGTGGCACTAGCTGTCAAACTGAGTAATAGAATGGTTTTGGTTGGAAGGGACCTTTAAATATCACCTAGGTCCAACCCTCCTGCCATGGGTAAGGACATCTTCCACGAGATTAAGTTGCTCGAAGCCCCATCCAGCCTTTCCTTGAAAGAAGAGGAGTAGTCAAAATAGGTACCAGACCGAATCAAGGCCTTAAAGTAGTATATTCCACCAGAGCTGGAGCTACTTTGGTGACTTGCTGAGACGTGTCTGTTTTTGACACCTTTGACACATCTTTGTGGGTCTTTAGCCATACTTTCACTAAGCAAGAGCTATTGTGGGTGGGGTAAATGCTTCACTGAGCAGCTGTCTTTGCTGTCGGTTATTTGCATTAAGAAGTTAGGGACCCATCTCCAGGTTATTACAGGTGTGTGACATTACTGCTTAGATTAAAGCATGAAGGTGCAAGTGTATTACCACTCAAAAATAAAAAGAGAGGTTGCTTATGGTTAATGGAAGCTGTGTCAGATGTTGCCCACATGTATCTTCACAATCACTCTCCCTCCCAGGCAGGCCACGGGCTGTGCTGGCACTTGGCCGTGGAGAGAACCGAGGTGGCCCTGGGAGCAGAACACCTCGTGTGCATGTGCACTGAGCCATGCACCTGCACATATAGTTTGGATACAAAACCTCTGTACTTGAGTGACAGGGCATCTGTGGGACGAATTTATAGGTGGTCTGCATATCTCAAAATATTCTGTTAAGTAACCTCTCATTTATCCCATTCCAGATAGCACTCTCGTTAATAAATTAAATAGCAATGGTTAATAAGAGCAGTGGTGTGTGCGAGGATGACTCCTTCCTACTATAAAGGATTCTCTCTAGCTTACAGTTCTTTAACCAGAAATGAAAACACCACATTTAGCACTCCTTTTGAAAAGAAACGCCTTGTAAGTATGTCATGCTGTGGGAAAACCAGTCTCTGAATTTCATTCTTATGTGTGTAGTGAAGTAATTGTAGTTTTAGTACATAATTTTCTGCTAAAAACATCTGGGTTTATAAATAACTGGAGACATTAAACAGGACTTTATTCATAAAGAGAGGGTATTTATTTTAAATGCAGTTACTCAAATTTCTCAGTGCCAATGGCTGGTTTTAAAAGTGGTTCACTTACCCAAAAGCACTCAAAAGCTTAACTGTGCGGCAAATCTAGAAGCAGTACAAGGATTTTGCTCACTAAGAAGCTATGTACTGAAATGTTTCTTACCTAAACATTTTGGGTTCTCTAATTGCCATCCAAACATTATAAAGCTCAGCGTACAGTGTTAGCTGAGTTTTTCCCATCACAAAATAGGCAATGAGCTTTTTATGAGAACATTACCATTCTGTGAAATACGCATCAACTATTCCAACACTACTGCAGTTTACCTGAGAAACGCTCCAAACAAAATTTGTACAAATCGATTTCTTTTTTTTTTTTTTTCTACAAAGGAACATTTCCTGACCTGTATTACAACTTTTAAAAAATTATTTGTGTTGGGTTTTTTTTGGTTTTGGGGTTTTTTTGGGGGGTGGGGTGGGGTGAGTGTATTAAAAATTGAAAAAGTAATTTGTTTTCCATGTGGACACTGCATGGATGAGTTTCTAAACCACCTGAAGCACTCCAATTAAAATCATTAAGCAATGCTCTCATAAATGCCTTTAAAAATGTGATCTGTGGTTATTTAGCTGCACAATGAGAGATCACACATTTTTCAGGTACTCTCTCTTCTAAAAAACTTTTATTTGCAAAATTTTTTTATACCTCTCTCTAACTACATGACTTAAAAATAAAATTTGACTTAGACTTTAAAAATCAGCTGTCTGCTCTGAGGTATTCATCTGTAATTTGCAGAGAAGGGATAGCTGTTCTATGTGCCTATATTATATGTACAGTTTTATGTATAAAACCTTCACGTATACTCTTTCTATGTTTGATTTTTTAATGGTAATATTTGTAGGTGAACATAAAATGCAAAAAAGTGACTTAAGATTGGACTTCCATTTTCAACTTCATCATGCTGTAATGTGAAATTAACAGAAAGGCACAATCCTTATTTCTTACAGCATTTGGGGTACACAGTTCACTGAAAAAGAAATCTACTTTTTTTCAAACTGAGTAGAAGTAGTAATGAAAACCAGTAATATATAAAACCACGTTTATTTAGTGTGCCCATCATAAGCATATTATCCAGAACATCTAATAATAGAAGCTTCTGAACAGGATAGTAGCTAGTATATTCAGAGCAGAGATTTAAGAGATGTTTAATTGCACAAATTCAAAAGGGTTTAAAAGTCTGAGAGTGGGAGATGTTAGTCGCCATTCTCCAGAGACATCAAGTCACCTAAAAATGTCTTACTTATGATATCCAAGCTACCTTGGCTTTACTTCCCGAGTAAAGCGAAACAAAACAAGCTAGTGGTTGCTATGAGCAATGTATATGACAAGTTAATTCCATGCTAAGTGCTGCATTCCTGGTACCTGGATTCATACCTGGCCAGGTTTTGAAAGCATGATGGAATGAAACTGAATCTACTCCCAGATGTTTTGGTTTCTTCTGGAAATGCAGGCACACAGGAAAAGCAGGAGCTGCAATGCTTCTCAGTTAATTCTCCAACCTGGACTTCTGGGACCATGGTTATATCACAAAGGGGACCATCTCCACACTCAGGATGGAGCAGTCAGTGACCAGGACTGCGGAGCCCAGCGTGGTCTGCACTTGCCCTGCAGTGTAAAAACAGCCATTTCTGCTATTAAATAACACCAGGGACGTTAGATCATTTCAGCACAGTCCATTTCTCCCAAGTGTTCGTATGTTTTCACCGCAGAACAAGTCACTGGAAGTTTCTTTTAATGTTTAGTACCCTAGTACTTTAATACAGGTCTGTATCATGAAAACTTATAAGTATGGTTAAAGATGGTTGAGAAGATCGTGTCTCTTGAGATTAAAGTTATAACCCTTGAGCTCAGGTGTGAGAAGCTGCTTCGTCTAATCTCATAGACTGTGGTTTCAGACAGTTAAGGCACTCCATCACCAAATGGAACAGTCTAATCCTTACCTTCAGCTGTGGGTTTCCACTGTACATGGTAAATCAACTTGTTTTGGTGATCCATGTGAAAAATAACCTTTAAAAAGACTCCAGCTTTCATCCAGATCAGTGAAATGACCTATGCATGGGGTCACTAATTTTCTAGTACCAACACAAAGAGCGGGTTACCAGTATGTGGTTAGGGAAGAATGATCTTTCAGCAACAGTTTTCACTTAGGTCAGCTGAAGTAAACTGTAAAGCTGCTCTCTGATTTGTTACACTGCCAATTAAAACTGGATTCGTTTAAACTACTGATTGATGGAAGCGCAGGGTAGTTTAAAAACTAGAACCTCCCTGACTGCTGATACCGAAGATGCCCGTTCAGAATGTTTCCATACCAGGGGCTGAAATGGTCAGTCTTCCTCCCAGAACTGAATTTTTGAAGGAAATTCTGCTTTACTTGGTCATTACAGGTGTGAATTTATTACATTGTGTCTGGTAATGCTGCTTTCTCACTCTGTTAAATGTAAATATGTCTCTTTTGAAGTGTTCTTTCAGGTGTATATGAGTTATTTCCTTCTATCCACAATGATGAAAAAGCATAACTATTGCAAAATTACTAAATCTAAAGTCTGCATGTGCTTTGGTAATTGTACATTCATATCTATGACAGAAAACACATCAAGTGCTACTGAATGACGTAGCAGTCTGATTCCTATATTTGACCACAAACAAAGAAAATCCGAACTGCTCCAACATGGGTCAGTCATGCCATATTGTTTCGGAAGGTCTAACTAGTGTAACTAGAATAGGTTCTGTTCTGAAGATGAAACTGAATCTTGAACATGAACTTCTGGTTTAGTCGTGAACACTGATGTTTATGCTTATTCAGTATGCTATTTAAGGCATAAAGGAACTCTTATTGTTGCTTCTCTAATAAGCTTGTGAGTCATTCTCTAAAAGGATTGGTTTATGCTGTTAGGAAGTACAGAAATCCATGAAAGCCTGACATACCAGTAACTTACACATGAGCCCAGGAAAAAAAATATACAGCAATTTCATCGTGATTAAAAATGTCACAGAAAAAAACTCTTGAAAATATTGAAATATCTTCGTAGTTTTTCATAAATATTACTACTTTCCTTTTAAATAACTCGGACACCTAAGCAATTTGGCCAAAGCATACAATTTTTCTGAGAATTAATAAATGCCTAGAAGGAATTGACAGTCATAATTTACAGTACAGCTTGCAAGGAACTGCCAGAAAATCTCTGGGGCAAAGGATGATATTGCTTATTTGAAACAAGCAGATGATACATAGCCAGTTAAAGAAGAGGTTGATTTATTTTGTTGATCATTTCTGGATTAAATACTAGGAATATTAAATAATTTGTGCTTGCAACATATGTAATTGCTCCATTCCATTTATAAAATCTTAATACATTTGCTTTTGAACTCCTGACCTGTATTCAGTATTACATATTTGCACTCCATATGCAGAGTTGCATTTTGCATAGTTGTCGATTTATGTTATAGTTTATATTGTACAACCCATTTAGTTAGGTCATGATAATGGCATATATGACATCGGTCTTCCAAGAGAATCTCTGACTATTTTAACAAGCTAGGTTATACACTGGTATTTTGTATGCATTAGTCTGAAGTTTATTGTTGGAAACTGATGTTGGGGCTAAATATGAAAATATGTTTGATTATATTAGAAATGCTGCCTAGAATCAGAATGCGTGTGCTAAACATTTCACATGTTCAGTTTCTATAACTAAGAAAAGAAAGAACAATTAAAGTTAAACTCGACATTGTGATATAAAAGCATGCCTTCATGCTAAAACAGTTTTCATACTTGGTTCACAAGACAAACTTGATCTCATGTATCCTCCTGAAATATAAAACAAAAAATGGCAAAAATACATTTACAATTTCTGCAGAAACTACATAGCTAAACGGGAGAGCTGGATGTTTTTCTTCCGTGTATGTGTTATTTTCTAAATACAGTAGAATTTGCTGAATTATAAATACAGTAGTATCAAAAGAGGTGATACTGAGAGAACAGTGTGTGCTGCTACTAGTGATGCATGAAACAAAGAAATCCATTTTGACATAGAAGTGTAGATATAAGAAGCCTTACTTTGCTTATAAAATGAGCTCGTTTTGCATAGAAGATACTGATAATTTAAATTACCCTTCAGAGAACCAAAAAAAACCCATATCTTATGAAGATTTTGAATAGTATTTCTGTCTGACTAAAATAAGATTTCTGTATGTATCAGTGAATTCAGGCCCATTTGTAAAAATTCCAATGCTTGAAGATAGAGAAGGATCATTTGATACAATTACTTGGGCAGATTTTCATTGTTGCCAGTATTTAGCTTTAGAAAACGCATGTTTCAGCCAGAATACAAGATTAAAAGAGATTATCTGTTGCTATTACTGCATTTCCTATCCTCTTTCTGCCAGTCTTTTAAATAAAGAAAAGACAGCTTTGCTGCGTGTCAAGAATCAAATGGCAGCAGATTTGGAGAGACTTCTAAATCACCGTGAGGTAATCTTCCTGTTTTAGCATTACTGCCATAAGTGCATTTTTCGTCTCCTCAGCCTTAAACCATGAGAAAAAATTGGTTTACTTTGGTTTGATTTGTTGGGTTGTTTTTGTCTTGTGTTGTTTTCAGAAACACAGGTGATCACGTCTGTCAGGCACCCTGGAGGCTCTCAGTTGTACACTCAGTTGCTGAATTCTCTCTGTTGACTTAGTCTCACTGTTCTTTCTTTTCTTATGCATACAACAGACATGCCTTGCAAGTGCTTAGCATTTGAAGCATTTCACAAGTATTTAGATAAAGGTGATGGAGTTGATACACATGTAATCTGCAAGGCCAGCATGTGCCACAATTTCACACAGGATCCATCCCTGCTCCACAGTCATCTAGACAAAAACCTGGACAAAACATAATACAACTAATTTCCAGTAGACACATCTGAGTTTCTTTTCAACTCCGAAACAGGCTTTGGGGAGGGGAAAAGGGATGGTAGTCACCCAGTTTTCCTCCAGACAAGAGTCAAGGTACTTCTGAAATACACTCTTAGATCTAAAAGTATGCAAAAATGTTGCAGCTTAGATGTAAATGCACTCTGTGGGGATTCCCAAAAGGCTTTTATCAAGATTCCTCTCTAAACAATCTTAAGAAACTAACATGTCATGGAGTATGAGAGAAGTTCTTTCTGCAGATTAAATGCCTGAAACAAAGGATGGAAATAAATGAAGTTTACTGAAGGAATCCCATACACAAATGATCTGAAAAAAAGGTGAATAGTAATAAGGAAAGATTGCTGATGCTATAGAATATTATCACAGAATCACAGAATCACAGGTTGGAAGGGACCTCAGGGATCATCTAGTCCAACCTTTCTAGAAAGAGTCTAAAATATAAGACCAAAAGCTGACCATGAGCAGCTGTTAAATGAGATCCTGGAGTTCCTGAATGATTTGGCAAGGATTTGCAGAGAAAATAAACCAATAATGAATCAAAAATTATGAATGTCAGGAAAAACAACACAAGTTATATATATGCAGTGATGGGACCTGAATAGCCTGTTACCTGTTCAGAAGGATCATCACAGGGTCATAATATCAATAGTTCTACCCTTTCAATTCTCTGACTGGGAAGAGAGAAGACGGGGAGATTCTTTTCAAGGAATCTGCAACTCCACTAAATTATCCTGAGATTGCATTATCATTAATTCTCATACCATTATTTCCATAGAAAACTGACTTCCCATGCACCTCTTGAAGTTCTTCCCAGAATTGTACCCCTCCACCTCATTTCCTTGCTATTCCCCCAAATTCCCTTCTTAGATCAGTAAACCAAACCCCGTGTCATGCATTGGTCGAAACCAGTTTGTCTCTGCTGACCAGTTACAAAACCATTTTTTGTTAGAACCGAACCAAAACAATTTCACTGACAGCTGAGTCTAAGTAAGACTCAGGTGAAAACTGTACTAATTCTGTTCTCCAAGTGCAGATCTCAAATGTGAAACAATCATCTTAAATAGAAGTAAAAAGAAAAACATTTGTTTACTGTCTATGCTGAATTGCACTTTCTATGCTGAATTGTGTGTTTGTCTGATGCAATTTCCTCCTAGAACAGTTTTTGCATATAACTCTCCAGATTGATTGTGGTGATTGTGAAGTTCCATGCCTAGAGATTAAAATAGTCTAATTACAGACGGGAGTAATTGGACATGCTTCCCCACACTGCAGGTGTCATTGACCTGGCACCTGGCAGGAGCATCTGTAGGTGCATCGAAAGTAATCATTCAATAGCTGTCATTTCTGATGTCTGTATCCACATCATACATTTAAATTTCAAATTCAAGACTGAGACTAAGGCAAACAGTCAGTCGGTTTGGGTGATACCCGGGTTTGCTTTTTTTCTTTTGTTTTTTGGTGATTTTTTGTTTATATGAAACTCACTGCTCTCAATGTAATAGAAAGTATCTAAAGTATTTCTAAATAATTTATAAGCCTTATCATTATATTGATGCATTATCCTATCATTATATTTATTGTATGAAAAATACTCTGAGGAAACATGACTTAATTGTATAAATATATAGTGAATTTTCTGTATTTCCTATATGATAGGCCCTCAAGCAGGCTAATTTCAAATCACTTTCTTTCAGAATTTCCTGTTCCTACTCCTCCTCTCCCACGTAGTGCTGCTCCCAAGTAGTTACACTCTCAAGTAGTTATGCCTCAGGTGCCTAGTTTTAGTAGTGTCATATCAATCAACATGCATTGCAGCTAATTAAAATCAGTAGAAAGTGATAAACAATGGTAACATTTTTAAATGTTTTGTAAGAAAACTATATCATTTCTACCTCAAAGCTATGCGACATTGTTTACAACCAAACAACAATAGCCCCTATGACTACCCACATAAACTATTCCTGAATCTCAGCAGTTTGCTGCTTTGTGTCATTTCACCACTTAATATTTTCAAACTGTGGCCAACAACACAAGCAAGGCTGAGTGAGGCAGGCTTTATGAAAAAAAAAGTAAATACTTGAATCTGAAACAGAGTTCATCTTGGATGTTCCTCATACCCTGGATGTTAAGAAATGGAGCAAATATTTCCAAAATTATTGGAGTTTTGTTAAATTGCTTTTTATATCTGTTAAAAAAATAGGCCATATTAGTCTTACCAGTTTACCTAACAGTGATAATGGTTTCTTCAAGTCACCTGTGCAGAAAAGGATATAAATACTGAAAAAGAAACATTAGAAGTTGCATGTTTGGAGAAAGAAAATTATTAAATGCCAGTACAAGGCACAAAAAAAACCCCTAAGAAATACAAAAATAATCTGAAGTTATTTTAGAAGAATGTGTGAAAGTAGCAAGTATGTGTGTATGTTTAACTTTGTGGTTTCTGTTTATTCCTAATGCAGCCTTTTATTCATTACTTTTAATGCAGACCTCTTCCAGTAGTTTGACAGTTTATAAATTTCTCTAAATGGCAATTATCTCATGTATTGAAATCTTTCTACAGGATAGGACAACTTAGCCTGTAGTGAATTAGTTTTCAACTAATTTTTTTTCTGCCATCTTAATAAAAAGGTTAAATATGCAGAACATCCCAATATCACAGTAAATATCCCTGCTAATAGAAAAGGCAATCAAAGTTTTCTAATCTTGGGCTAATAAAGACTTGACTTCATTTAGACAAGGTATGTGTTTTAAATAAAAATAATATACAATCTGTTAACACAGATATATGCAATTTGAAAAATATGAATTATGATTTTATGTGTTCTGTGCATGCTATCTTGTAATATGATTACTATCAGTCTTGTTTAGTCATCGCACATACTAAACTGTCATGTCTCATTATGAATTACCTTGTTGCCCTCGTGTTTGCAAGTAAAAACATTAGAATTCTTGAATAGATAACCAAGGTATTCATAGTTAACATAAATTGAAGTTTAGGTATGTTAAAAGTACAAGCAAAAATCCAAAACAATGTTAATGCTGTCTTACAGTGATGTGTTTCAGTAAGTATACAGTTCTGACTTAGGTATTCCAGCCTGTGTGGTCTCAGACTGTATTAACTCTTTTTAATGGAATGTTAGAGTTTGAAGGGCTGGGGGTTTTTATTTTTATCTGCTTGTGATATCTGCTGGATTCATAATGCTTGCTTTGGAGGTAATTACAGCATTTTATACACTTCTTAGATAAAGAAATACATTCACACGTAATCTTACTTCTGTTCTAATGTGTTTTAATTTTGGAAGAAAAACATTAAATCTTAAAGTCTGAATCTTGGAAGAATTCATATAAGGCTCTTACATGAGCTCTTATTACAGGAAAAAATGACACTAGATATTAATGTAATAAAAGAGTTCATTATTTCAAATGATGTAGACTAAGCTAATTTGATTATTATCATATTTTGCTGTGGGAAATTAAAGTGAAAATTGGACATTTGACTATACATATTCTAAACAGGTTGGGTCCACCCATACAGGAAAAAAATTGAAGCTTTGTTTTTCTTGGCCCAAATTCTTAATTGTTTCTTGGCCTCCTAGTTCCTTTATTTCTGAATCAATTAGTAAATGAATGTGGAAGACACTTTAACCTAGCTTCTCAATTAGATCATTGAGAATCAGGTGGAATGGTAAAATTTCTTATCTTTTTCTCATGAATAAATGTGAACTTCACTATCTGAGAGGGAGTTCAGTGGCATTACGTGAATGATCTGTATCCAGGATCATGCTGAGGTTTTGTTCTTAGAGGTTCATAATAAAGCCTTCACAGTGCTGCTACCCTCTGAGCTATTGGAAGGAACTAGGGTGCACAGTATTGTGGTGCCATTTGTAAACTCCTCAATGCAAGTACAGTTAGTACAGCCAAATTTTTCAGCTGATTTCAGACTAAGAAATTTTATATGTTTTGTCTAGATAACCAATAGGGTTTTTAATTGTTTTTCCAGATCCATCAGAAGAGCATAAAACATTGTTTGGAGGAACAATGGGGTCTCCCGTTAATCACCTTCTAGTAAACACTGCTCGTTTTTTAAAAAAAGGATATCTCAAATCCAGATTTTTTTTCCATTATGATTTGTAGTCTGTGTTCTCTTTTTAATCAGCTGAACTCTACACTTTTGACCCTTTGTCTTCAACTGTGGATAACCAAACCACACAAAAAAAACGCACTTGTGGTCTTGATTCTTCCCACTCTAACTTCAGCACTTACCTTGTACTCCCAGATGTGGACCCTTGTTGCCCTGTGTCTTTGTATAGTCAGGGGAGCACAAGTAAGAAGGATGTTCCATCAAAGCATAAATCAAGATGAAATTATTCATTATACCTGAGTAGACCCCAAAGCTATAACAATGCCTTACCTCTTTGCTCCTGATTCTCCTTCTCTTTCCTCCTCTTGCACCAGCTCTGGCACATCTCTAATGCTGCACTGTGACCATTCAGATCACTAAACAGAAACCTAGCCTGTCCAAAAAAAGAAAACCGCAGAAGTGAATTGCTGTCTGTTAGGTTAGCGGTTTGAATATTTATATGTTAGTATTACTTACCTGTGAAAAAGAGGGCATTTTGTGTCCAAAACTGTAGGGCATAGCACACCATGCTCTTGTGGTATCCTTTATCTGCATCCAAACTTTATCCTTCTGTGCATATAATGGGAATCTGTAACTTAAAGGCACCAAAGTACAGTTCTCTGTTAAGTGCTAAAGGTAAGCGGGATGAATCCACAAAATCTTTTTAGCTGAAGCTCTTGATCCATGATACCTTTTATCTGGGTTTTTGTTTTAGGTTGTGGTTTGGTTTTTTTTACTTCCAAGAGTCAGCCTTTGACTAAAAGAAATATTTACTGTGAGCTCTGTGATCTTGGACTTCCATTGTCTTTCATGCTTGATGCAGTTGTTAGTATTTTGAAACCTCAGAAGTGCAATTTTAGACTTTATCCATTGGCTTGCAGGCTTCAGATGAAAACTTGGAAGGGACAGTCTGTCAGCACTCAGTTGTTTGGCAAGAAGTTTTAGTAATCATTTTCTGAGGTTACATTTAAGAGGCTATAAATTTGCTACTCTTTGATGTATGGCATTGTACTATTTCTTCAGATATTTAAGATGCAGACGTATCATAGTAAAGAAAATCAATAATGTGCACAATTAAATCTATGTATTTTAGCTTTTCTGATTCGAAGTGCAGACTGTAGAAACTGACTTCTAAAATCTTGAAAATTAAAAAACTGTTGTTTATATGTTTAATGTTTAGTTCATAATCCATTGGGGGGTTTTGGGGGAAAAAAACAGAGCAAGTATAACAAATTGAGGCGTTCTTTTTATGTTTTAAATACAGATACTCTAGGAGGCATGAAAAGAAACAAATAATGAGACAATGGTGTAAGACACACCATTAAAAGGCTTTAAATAGGTATTCCTCTAAGTGTTAAGATCAGTTTCCATTTATATGAATATAAGGGAGTTAACTTAATTTACACTACCTTTTTTTTAACCTGCTTGAAATCATCTGTGGGCAATGCAGCGTGGCAATACAGTAACTTTTAATCTATAAAAATAAAACGAATAATGTGAAACTCTTGTAGTAAGAAACAGAAGGGTCAAATTTATGACATAAACAGTGCAAATGAAGGCTCTTTATAATGCTCACTGATTTCCTATAATGCAGTTGTTTATGCAGAAACGCTTAGTTATCAGCATATGAATATTATATACTGGTTAAAAAGATATGAAAACCTGCTGATATTTTATCTCCTTTACACATCTGTGCACTTGTGGCACATTAGCAGCTGTGCATACAAGTGATAGAATGTAAACTTGCTGAACTAGTCACCTGCCGTATTGACACATTCGTGTGTTACTGTGCCAGAGCTCTCCAAGTGAAGTTAGCAACCAGAAACCAGGCTCTGGCTATCTGCTGTGGGACAAAGCAGAAAACATGTAGTAGTAGTTTAAATAAACCTATTTGATATCAATCAGTTAAATGGATAGAGACACATGGGGTTTGATTGCTATTTGTTTACTTAAATCAGTTAGCTTATGTCAGTAAATTGTTTTGTCACTCGAATTGAGTGCTAAATCTGTCTAAATATGTGTACCTGAATTCGTACAAATCTTCAGCTAGACCAGGTTAAAATTTATTTAGGTTAGCCTTTGCAAGCTCTTATTCTTTTAAAACATACTGAAGAATAAAAAAACTCTTATTGAGCTGTTCTTGCTGAGAATAGTCTACCAGGTTAATAGTAAAATGGTAATTGCCTGAGTGACTGTTATGTTGAACTTATTGGCAGGTCAGAATCTTTCTCAGTTTCATGTACAATTCACCATTTCTGAGTAAACATAATGTTTTTCTGTTAGTACTATGTATTTCTTCCCCTTTCCAGGTTTTCAGAGTTTCTTAAAAATATGTGAAAATAATCCTGTTTGGTAACTGAATGTTTGTCTGGCCTTCACCACAGTAACTGAACACCTCACAAATATTATCCTCACAACCTAAAGCAGGAAAGTATCACTACCCTTGTTCTGCAGAAGCAACAACCACAATGAAGGAAATGGTGGTTTGCCCAAAACTCCCCAGAGTTTCTGGTAGAAGTTAAGAGTTAATGTGTCCTAATGCAGTATCTTAATCACAGCCATTCTTCTTTCCTTACATGTTTCAGTTCAAAAGCCCAAAAAGAAAATCTTCTTAGTGTTATTTTTACTAACTGGACACAAATCAACTCTTTTCTCTAAGTCATCCTCTTACATATGAACTGACTGTAATTTGGAAGTAGTTTCACAAATTACATTTTCATTTTGTATCATTCTGAGAATTTACATTTACCTTCATTTTTTAATCCACGTCTCCTGAAAAAGGCCGCTTTCCAAAGTCCTGTGAGTCTCTTAAAAATGAAGTCGATTAATTTTTTTTATTTGAACTGTAGAATGGATATTTTATATTTTTATATTGTAATTTCTGAAAAAAAACGAGAAAAAAAATTGCAGCAGGCTGGAGCTCTTATGTGAATGAGTTAAAAGTATAGCTTATTTAGTCCAAGCAAACAGAGGATGTGATGGGATACAAGAAGAGGAGATAAACATAAGGCAGCATTGTGTAGGTAATAAGTAAGAATAGAGAAAAAGACAGAACAAATGAGAGAGAAAGGTGACATTCAGAACAGAAAATAGTTATTTCATTATGTTTAAAATGTAGAAAATCTGACTTCTTTTTTTGGTTTGGTTTTGTTTTGTTTTTTAATAAATGGTTGCCAAATGCATTTTCCAAGTGTGTGTAAGATTGGAGAGAATCCATTTTGATCAAGGAGGAACAGCTATTAATTAGTCCTATTAGGATGTACATAGTTTGTTAATGGCTCCAAGAGTTTTTCAGAGAGCTTCTATAAATGATCAGGCCAAGGTTCCCGAGGATTTATGTAAATCTTGATGAATGTTAGACTTTAAACATGGCCATGTGAATTATCAGAAGTGTTTGCAACTCTGTGGCATTGTTTCAAAATTTTAATGTTTCCAGTGTCTGAGAATCTAGCAGTCTCTGTGCTTGCACATATTCCTCTCATGTCAGTATCCTGCACAGAACCCTGCCACTTCTCAATAGTTATCCTGTTATCTGGCCCACAAAAGTGAAAGACAGGTGCTTTTGAGGAGAAGCAAGGTCACCTGAAGTATCTGTGCTTTACCTTACTGTGACCAGTTACTCCTATATTCTCGTGTTTATCTTTCTTACTTTTGTATTCCCCTTGGGGAATGTCCCTTACTGCTAAATTCTCGAGCCCGCAGTTTCATTCCATCTCAGCAATGTCCTTGAGGATTCCAGATGAGTTTTCAGCATTTCATTATTAGTCATGCTTTCAAGTATGGCTAATACCATCCTTAGCTGTAATTAAGTTATGCTGAAGAAGATTGACTATAAGTAACCTAGGACAGAAAGCCAACGTGTTGGGTTTAGGAACCTGGAGAGTAGCAACAGCTGCCATCTGCAAAAAACAGAGGTAGAGAGAAGTTCAGAGCCTCATAAAAAGCTTTGGAGTCATAAGGGGGAGGGCAGTACGTGTTTAATCAGGGGTGGAAGCTCAGTGGATAAAAGGAGAAAACTGCTTTGTTGGCAGAGAGGGGAAGGAAGGGGTATCTGCAGGGGTTGGGAAGACACAACTGCAAAGAAGTGATTGGTAACAGGTGCCTTCAAACAATCTCTAGCTCTTCCACTCTCCCCTGTTTTCTGTGTAAAAGATTGTACACGATAATGTCAAAATTATTTGTGTTTCTAAAGTGAATTACTTCCTGCTCATCTATGTGCTGCAACTTGTTTTATATGAAAAAATGCTGATGTACAATGCTTAGCTCTCTTTTTAAATGTTAAACCACAGAGTAATTATCATTTTTCTTATGCTACGTTTATGTTCCAAGATTCTAGTTTCTATTAATGTTCTGCATGTTTTCTAAGTAGATTACAGGGACATTTCTGCATCACAAGTAAGCCCCGGAGCTATTCTCAGCTTAAGGCTTGGAGAAACAAAGTGACATTTACATTGCTAAAGGAGTGTAGAGAAGTTTCTGGCTCATTTTTTACAAGGAAAAATATGCTCCTAAGCAGTATTTGTCATTTTTGTTATCTATATGTTGCTGCCAAGCTTTAATAAAACTTGAATCCCAAATAGTACTGAATTTAGGAAGAGGAAGGACTGGAATTTAGGAAGAGGAACAGCTGGGTACATTCGTTCTTGGAGCTGTATTATTCAGAATGTCTTACTAGTTTTCATATATATTCTTTAAAGAATTACCTTTCCATTTGCAGTGGTTTACACTAAACAATTGGGTACTAAATGGACGATTGGGTACTAAATGGTGATTTCTACTCAGCAATTTTTTTTTTAAAGAATCTTAGAAACAATGATAATCACACAGGGTTTAGTGATGTCAGTTAATGTAAATATAAATACGGTTTTTGTTCTCAGAAACAGGAAGTTTCGTAGGCAAAATGAAACTTATTTATGGATTATGGGATGGAGCGGGTATGTGTATTTTAAATTACATGTTTTTGAGAGAGCCAGAATCAGTTAAAGACATAAACATTTAAACAAGGAATTGTTGGCTGTTGAACAATCTGAAATTGTTCGGATTTTCTGAACACTTAACTGATGTTCTGTAATATTAATTTTTCCTGTATTGGCTATGAATATTCCCATCACGTTCTGTTGCTTATCCAGCTGTGTAAAAATTTTAGTTTTGATCACTTTATGGTAGCATTTGAATGTTTCCAAATGGAAAGTGGATTTAAATACTCTCTAAGAAGTACCAAAGACAGATTCAAACTAAAATGTTACCCTCAGAAAATACAGGAACATCTCCATAATAATTTATGCACATAAGGCTGTTTTGACATATGAGCATTTATAGCATCTGTTTCTTGTAAGTAGAACTTACTCAGGAAAGCACACTTTTTATTAAACTTGAATCTGACTAAATGAATGTCACAATGGCTCAGATTAAAAAAATATTTGGGGATTTGTTCCTAGTTATAACTGCAGATATATTTCTGATCTTCAATACAAGAAGTGGGAAAAAAAGCTTTCAGAATTTGACATGAAGGTTCTGAATTATGAGACAAATTAGTTCCTATTTTTCTTAAGAAGTTAGAAAGAATTAACTGTTAAGAGCAAATTTAAGATAAAGCTGAAATAGGCAGAGATTTTTATGTATCTAAAAGGACAGAAGCTGTTCACTGCAAGGACTGGGACATTTTATTATTGCCACAGTTTTAATGTATAGTTTGTTGAACCATATAGTCACAGATCTGTCAGTTCATTTTTTTTATACACACTGGGATATAGAGAACTCCTGAATTAAGTGTACCACAGAGAAGCTATCAACATCCTGCCTATGGTCGGGCATCTTTCCACCACCCAGTTATCAGGTTCACTTGTTCGATCAGGACATTTCATACTGTCTTCCAGTTTCCCGCCTTACAATGTGTATTCATATGCCGAAGACGACCATGTGTGCAAATCTCACACCAGAATTCTTGCTGACTTCTCATATTTCCAGTACAGCTGCAACTGATGATGCAACTGTCACATACACACTGCCTTACGTGAGGGATTAAACCATGATTTGTGATGTTTTCTTAATGGCATAGGTTGTTGTTAAAAATCTCCTTTCAGCTCTGTTATACATGTAGGTTCTATTCCTGATAGGCACAAGCCCAGAACATTCCACTGTTGAAGCTGAATTCGCACCATTCCTGCTCTGCATCCTGTCCATCTGCAGTCATAAATAGTGGAATGGACTGGCTTACCATTTGCTTCATTTTGCTGCCGCGTCAAAATGGAGCTTCTGTAGTGTCTTTCTACTATTTCACACTTTGTCATCATCAATATTAATGTCCAGTGTTGTTAATTCTGTGCTATTAGAGTTGGTCTTTTTTCCCTTTTCAGCCAAAAAAGGGAAACAAATAATTCATTCCAGGTTATAGGCTATAGCCCTTCTGCAGCATGTCTCTAGCTGTTTGGCAGAAATAAAAACCATGAAGAACAGTTCTAAAATAATTCTTTGTGTGAATCGTCAGTACTTCTAAAGAGGAGACATTCTAGATGCCACTTTTGCTCAAGAATCTCATTCCTTGGTAATGACACATATACGTCTCCTTTCTTTAAGTGTACTCCAAAGTTAGAGTACTATACTCACCCTTTTTCTTCTAAGTGCTGTGTGCAAGTCATTGCATATGTTGAAAGGTGGAACCAGGTTCTCTTTCAGTCCTCTGGTCTGTTGTTCTCCAGAAATGTCAGTGGCTTGATGTTCTATGCCAACAATCTGTACAGAAGGCTCCATTTGTTTACCTCCATTGTGACTGGTGAACTCCAGTGATATGAAAGAGTACTACCAGTGTAAAGATGATCTGAGAAGTCATTTGTCAACTCAAGTGACAAAGCAGCAGAGATGGATCTTGCCTCATTTTAAAAATCTAGAGTGTAGATGTCTACATCTGAAAATTGTCTAGGGATTTGTAGTCAGTAAAGAAAACCAGGCACTATTATGGTGTGATTTACCATATCCTTATCTAAAATCGACAAAATTAATTGTAACCTCTGAACTTCTCACCAACAGCTCTAAAGAGGAATCAGACAAGCTAGTTTGCCTAGATTTAAATATTATTACTGAAGATACCTAAAGGTCAACATGAGGAAGTCCAACCAAGTATCTGGTTATTTGTTCCAAAGCTGAACTCCAACCAGAGTTCTCACAAAGATACTTCTCCGTCTTAGCTGTTAAATGATACAACTTTATTTTTAATATACTTTTACTTTCACAGAAAATCACAGTAGGAATCTAAGAGGGATCCAAGAGAGAAAATGCACAGAGTTCATAGAGGACAATATTCTTAGTATTTTCTCTACCATCACCTTATATGCCCATCAAGCTTGACCCTACTGAACACCCTGAGACAAACTGTGAAGACAGGTCCTTCTGAACCACCCTGCCCTACCCTTTATTAGATTGAGATCACTTTCTCTCAAGAAGGAGTTATGGGAAGTATAAAATTTTTTTTTTTCCTCTGAATCCTCCGAAGAACATTTGTATATTGAACATGTACTTGTAATTCTTGAGAGACTGAGAAATCATTTCTGAAATGTGCTCTTTACAAAACACTACTAAATGGATATAGCCTTCCTAAATGCCGGTTTAGGTTTCTCAAATCAGTATTCTTTAACATACCCATAACCTCATTTTCTGAACTCTGCTTTACCCTGTGCTGACTTGTTGTTTGAAGACTACAATAGCTGCCTAAATGGGAGGATACGTGCATGTGAAGACAGAATGGATTGACTTAGCACGAACATGTTTTTCATCCCCGTACGGCTGTCTTCCCTCACTTGCATGTTCTATCATAGCTATTGTTTTATTGTTGTTGTTGTTTTAGAAGGTAACGTAGCCCAAATAGTCACCAGACTGCTAAACTCAAACCTGCTGTTTGGCTCCCACATTGACAAGAGTCCAATCTCTGGACTCAAGGTGTAGTACATGAAGTCTCTTGTGAAGCAATTTTTTGTCCGGTCCCCTCTGTACAAGGGGGGGCTGTACAGTTAACTGTTCTTGGACCTAAAGACAGTGCTGTAATCTCTCAAGTTTCCCCAGACATATTTTTATTTTGAGTTATAATTTAACCACATGGGGACCATATGGCAGTTCAAGTGAGGAATACAAGCTTTCCAAAGGAGGTCCTGAACATACGTGCTTTACTCTAGCAGTACAGAAGACTTACAGATTGGGGGTGGGGGGACATATCTAAAAATTATCATCCTAGTGCTTGACTCACAAATTCTGAGACACCTTAAGTTTTGATCAGCACCTTTGAGGGAGGCAAACCTCTGATTTTATCCCTCCTTCAGCTGATTTTTCTGGTTTTTTTCAGTGAAATTGTGGGGTTTTTTTGTTTAAAGATCATAGTATTTAGTGCCTTTTGTGTGTTTCCATTCTTTTACTGGGAATTTATGCTGTTTTCTTCTCTGGAAACACTTGTCAGTCATCAGAATTCATTGATTCTGCCAGAACCTGATACATTTCCTAGGACAGAAATTTCTTGTTCAGCTTCCACAACGCAAGTTCTCTCCTTCAAAATGGACCTGTAATCCAAGGTGAAGTTTGCAATCCTAAATTCTATATGTAAGGCTAAAAGTAGAATAGTGTTTGTCATCGTAAAGGTTCAGTTAACCGTACATACTATTTTTAGGGTCACTTTTGCTTTAGAGGCTATTTATCGGGGTGCAGTACCCGGGGGCTTTACTGCATGAGGAAGGAGCCAGATGGAGCTGACACCCATTGTCTTCGGTGATGATTTTAGTGATATGAAAAAACATTAAATTTACCATCAGGATTAATTATCCTGAGGCCAAAAAGGTAGATGTCTCCTCCTACGGAGTATTTCCAATCGTTCAGTTTGATCTATGTAAAGTTTCTTATTAAGTTCATTGATTAAGGTTATTTGAAAGTGCAAGACATCCCTGCCATAAGATCGTAAGAATCGACATTTATGTAATTGATTGATTCCTGTAAGCCAGTTGCTTTTTTTTGAGACTGTTATTTTGCATCTGCTTCCAGAGCATGATATATAAATACATATAATTTTAACTGCTTATATAAATTTAGACATTTATTATAATTATAGACACACATATATAATGTTAAGTGCCTTTGCAAGCTTTTGAGTGCACAGAGAGGATTCATTCTTGCTTTGATTATAGTTACATGACAGAGAACGTAAGAAGAAAAATCTTTATACTTGTTGACAATCCACTGAAAAGAAATGGAATTACTAACTTGATAAGTGTCTGTTGTGCACAATGTAGGAATTTTTTCATACACTTCATCAATTATTTACTTGATGAAACAGCATTCCTTTTTATGCCTCAATCATTTTCCACGTCAGGCAATTCTTTTTCATTTTGTTTTGATTAGGTATGTTATGATTTTGTTATAATACTTACTATTATACTAATTCTGAATTTTTGTAGTACCGAATTAGCAAAATGTAAGATGCTTTTCTGGTACATGTATGTTTGAGCATGTATCAAGGACAACAAACCCAATGTTAATAGAGATCCCTTTATAGTATCTATAACTCAAAATACATTTATGTTTTATATTGCTGCATGCCTTATTTTTGCATTTCCTAGTCTCTATCGTCTAGTTGCATAGCTAGTTGAAGGAATCAAATTTTATCCTTCTTATTCCCAAGCTGATCTCCATTTTTTTTGAAGTATTTCAATTATCCATAATAAACATGTAAAAACAATTTTAAATAAAGTATAACTTATTTTTAATTGCTTCAAGATCAAACATCATCATAAGAATCTCAGATTCTTCTGAAATAGAAGTAATATGAGCAATTAGCATCCAACTCTTTTGCCTTTTTTACTTTACCTTTTCAAAATGATTGACATTTCTTTGGTTCGGTTCGGTTCCTTTAACACGGTTTTAAAGCTTGATGGTTTTAATATGATGCACAGTTTTTGCAGACTGCAAGAGTTCCACAACAGCAGCACTGGTAGCATTCAACCTATTAAATTAACAAGGTACAATTAGGGAAGAATCCCAGAACAGAAGACATTTTAATTAATGAACATCAGGAAAAGATCAGTTTCCTATCCTATCTGTACCTAAATATCTCTTTCTCTGTGTACTGGCACACAAAATTGCTTTTGCTATTTATAACTAAGGTTGTTGGGCATCACAGTAGCAAAAATAAATTTAAATAAGCAAGTAAGTTCTTCTGATGCTATTTACAATGCAGTACATGTTACCGTACCTCACCTCCTGCTACATTGCTCCCATTGTTCTCAGGCCTTTCATTCTAATCACTTATTTTGAATTCCAGCTACTTTCTGGTTATGTATGCAAAAGTTTCAATGATTCTTTTATAGTTCAAGTAATCTTTATTAAATGTGAATTAATGTGCATGAGTAAGTGGAATACAGGATGGTAGATTGTTCTAAAGTACAAACCTACATACGTTTAGGAAAACTTACACGAATAGACAATCTGTGGTGTGAATGCCCGTTCTAAAACTGCAGTTCTTTATAACAGCAATTCGATACTTCAGATATGTGTGCAAGGGGAATTATGATTGCACATTGGCTCTTCAGGATGAAAGTCGTTTTAGGTGAAGTCGAAGGCTGAGAAAAGTAAATGATAAGGAGAGTGAGGTGAGAAATGGATTCAGCTTATGACAACTAAATTTAGGTATCTAAATGGAGGTGTCTGCGGTGAGGTAAGCATCTTACTTTGCTTTATAGTCAATAGCAGCCTAGTCAATAGGGGTAGTGTTGTTATAACACAATTTAGCCAACACACCAATAGGTGTCTACTTCTGAATGAGCTGAATTACTTTCCAAGCCACGCTGTCTGTAATGGAAAACTAGATTCCTGGCTCATCTGTAGATACTTAAGTTTAGACACATAAATTTAGGTGTTATAAGCTTGAGTTAAATCCTACTTAATGTGTCACACAGCTCATTACTTTGTTTTTTTTGTCATTTGTGCTGGTAGGCAGAGCAGATTAGCATCGTTAACAAAAATTTATCGGGTTTCTGTGGACAGACTTTCAAAGTATTTAATAATAGAGTATAGCCCTGATACTTGTTTGATGGGTGATTCTTACTGTCCATAAACAGTGGGTTTGTGCCAGCAGCTGCACACTTTAATTTTTTTCCTTGTTTCATTTTAACCCACCTTTTCTTACTGCATTGTTTTCCATGTATCTGCACTGCCACATCCCCACAGAATATTGTGTAAGCGGGGAGCGAGTGCTTGTGTTCCTAAAGTTCGGGACAGTGAGACCAAAGCTGTAAAGCCAGCACAGAGAGGAACTGGGTGAATCCACTCAGAGGCGTCAGTACTCATAGTCCTCCCAAGGAGGATTGCTGTCTGGCTGTCCAAAGCTCTTGGACCTGGAAGCCTCAACAGTGACACACAGCCTGCATAGCATGGCTTGCTTATTCGTCCAGGAGCCAGCGTGGCAAGGACCAAATACCTCCACAGAGAAATTGGGACATGCAGAGCTTTAGCAACACTGTTTCTACAGTGCACTGAGTAACTGAAGTGAATACTGTAAGTAAACAATTTGCACAGTTCTGCCTGGACATAGGACTATGGACTTTACATGGTAGAAATTTATAAAAATTTTAACCATCTGTTTCTCTTCACATCTTCCTTTACGTAGCTTATCCTGAAACTAATACATGTCCTTCTGCACAAAAGATTCTTCCCATCCATTTTGAACTGTATACCTACTTTCCCCTTTTTTCTCAAGGTCACATTCACACTGGAACAAGTTCACATATTTCTGCTAAGCACAATCTCCAGAGCTTCTTTTTCCTTGCTAGCTTTCTAGACCAACTTGCCAGTTTTTAGGACTGGAAAATATTGAATCACAGTAGTACGCTAACAGTAGCAGGTACTGCTAATGACTCTTTGTTTAGAATTTAAAAGTGAAGGTAAGAGAAGTCTAAAGAGATGGGTAAAATTAATGCAGTTCAAGACAGAACTTTGTTTTCAGCATTTCCTTGGTTGAAACAGTAAACCTCTTGCAAATGTGTTGGGCCAATTTTCTTTTCTTGTTTAGCAGTACACATACCAATGATTCTATTGGATTCAGTCTTTCCTGTGCTGTTTTGCCAAGTTTGTTAAGGTCTTTCTCACTAAATGTGGAAGGTTTTTAGAACAAATATTAAGGCAACGTCAGCTGAATTCTCATGATAAATTTGGCTGTGATGCTAAAATAATTTATTCGTTGTGGGCTAATTTGTCATCCCCACTCCCTGTCATTCCTTCCCATAGCTACACATTAGAGAATTCTCCTTTCACAGGGGAAGCTCATGTGAGAGCTGACTCTCCAGAGCCTATTCCAAGTCTGAAAACAGACAGGGCTGTCAAGTACAGGACAGATTCTGTGAAGGAGAGAAGACCTCAGGCTGCCGAGTGGATCTTGACACAAGAGAATTTGACCCTACATATACAGGTTTCAACTCTTGTTTCTGAAATAAATCTGCATGACAGTTTTTGGGTTTTGCCTTGTTCAAACATGCAACTATTTGGTCCACAGAATAACGCAGTTTAAGTATAGGAACAGCACTTGTTAATGTCAAAACATTGTTTAGGGACAATTTAATCTCCTGTGATGGTGTATTTATTTGCTGTATACTTGCTTGAGTTATTTTCATCAAGAAATTCTGTCTATGTGTCGCTTTGGCAACATCTTTGCAGAGTTCACAACTTTGAAAAACATGTTGGCATCAGCTATGCAGTCCTTTTAAACAGCTGCTCTGCAGTCATGCTGTTTGAACATGCCACCACACATGGCTGAATTATGCAAATAGTTAATATTAAATGACTGAGATACAAGAACAATTTGTACACTTGATAAAGCTGGTCTGTGGAGTGTAACACACATTCATATAACTTGAGTTAGTGTGGGATAATTTAAAGGCAACCACATGGTTCTTTTGACTTTGTACCTTGTATTAAAGGCAGCAGTGGACAGAGAGAAGGTATATGGCAGGAATGTTTTAAAAGGCTGAGGGTTTTTTTTTAACTCGTTACTAATAATGTAATTGAAATAGAATGTGCATCAATGTAGTTTTCTGGCAAGTATTAAGAAATAGGTAAGCTATAACAAATGTTTGTCATTCAGCTATAAATACGAGTTACCCTGCTCTGGCTGAGAGATAAAATAGTATGTTAATTATATAGAACGCTAATACATTAACACTATTGCTTATTGAAGACAACAGCATTTGTAAAAAGCAAGCAAAAACATTGTTTAAAAAATGTAAAATTGTCTTAAAATTTACTTTGAAAGGCTTTTCTATTGACCTTGCTGTTCTAGTTCTGCAATAATGAATGCTCTAAATAATAATAGTGCAATAAATAATAAATAATGCTTTAAATTCTGTAACTTGTTTTATAGTAATTACACCCAGTACATGTAGGGGGAGCGAATGTTAGGCACTAGGTGATGCAAGGTGACAAAAGAGCATGACCAGTTAAAGTAACAAAATAGTGTTTTTTCCCTTTCTTCCTCTACTGTTCATTTTGAATAATCTGTTTTGTTCAGCTAGGTAGTGTGAAAAGGTTACTTTTTTAATTATTCCAAATTGTTTAGAAAGCAAATCATCAGAACATCAAAAAAAGTCTGCATTTCTATATGCTCTTGGTTTTCTTTTTCCATGTTGGAACTTCCATTTTTCGCGAAATTTCTATTCCACTCCGATCCCACTTTTGCTGTAGGACCTCTTAAGGTTTTTCATTGGGGGTTTTTTTTCAGATCTGGATATAAAGACACATAATATATTTCTAGTAAAGTATTTGTCATACTTCTGTGCAAGACCTAGCGCTCAAAAGTACAATTTGTCACAGTCATTCAAATTAGATATGTAAACTCCCTCAGCCTGACAAAACATTCAAAAGAATTCTTTTAAATTGAAGCTTACGTTAATAGAAATAGTGGGTTCCTTATTACACAGTAAATGTTCTCTTTTACAGCCTTTAAACAATACAAAATTTGATTCGTATAAATCCTATGTGCCTTTTTTATTTTCTTGCTTTTACTAGTGTCCAATTAGTAAAGTTATTCATTACGGCAAGTATATGTTCATGCTTGTTAGGTTTACTGATCTACTTACACATTTAGTTTGGTAAATATAAATTTATCACTAACAAATAAATATTTAATAGGTTCAAATGTAATTTTACTGAATAACTTAGCATTGTTCTTTTGTGGTTTTATAGGAACTAGCCACAATGAAACAGATTCTAATTACTCTACATGGTAAACGCTATGAACAAAGTTTGCCTCAGTCTCACATTGATGTGAGAAGTGTGACTGCAAAAAACAAATCAAACCCTTCACTAAAACTGCTGCCAGAACATGAAGAAGAAAATATATTTACACCAAAGCCAACATTATTTGTAAGTACTATGATAAGATTAAGTGCCATAAACTTTTCTGATAATTCACTTTTTAAAAAGAAAAATGTGGGTTCATGCTTCAAGGATATGTATAATTAATTCTGCTGAATACTTGCAGCTCTCTATTTGGAATGGTCAATGCTGAGGAGATAAGGTACAGTTTATGATGTTGTTTAGCTATTTGGTAGCTTTGACATCGTAAGTTTACAGCAAGCTAGATTTTTTTTTTTAATTGCCATTATATCACTGAATGAAGAGTGGTTAGCAAAATTTTAATAGCCAGAGACTCTCTATACAATTTTAAATCTACCCTGCTCGTGCATGAGTTGAGTGTGTTTGTGTGTGTATATATATATTGAGGAACAGGAGTGAGGAAATAGGTGTATTTCTGTATACTTATATTCATGTATATAATTATATTAATGTGTGTGCACATATATATCTAAATATTTATAAAAATACTTACCCAGAATTGATATCACTTCTATTACTAAGGATACCTGATATTATAAAACCCTGTTTTATTCCTTTAGAAACTAAATGCTTGGATTTAAATACTTCAAGTGGCCTGCTTCAGATTTTGTGCCTATAGTATTTGAAAGCTTCATGAAAATGGTTTAGAAGTTTCTGACTATGACTGTGTCTGAACTGATAAATTTACAAGAGCCAAGTTGCAATGCTGAATCGCAAAACAAATCATGACTATTATTTACACTTCTTGAGGCTACCTTTCTCTAGGGTAGACTGGTTGTACCCACACTGCATAGCATATGTGCTTTTGCTATTTTGGTCCAAAAATGCATCTATATAATTTTTTTCTTTTTTTTTTTTTTTATTTCCTGGTGGAGACTTTAAAATTCAGTGTCTTAAACAATATGAGGTTTGCATTGCAGCACATCGGATACTCTTTTTATAATACAAAATGTAGGAAATGGTTGCATCTCTTAGACATGATGTGAGGATATCACGGATTTTATGGGTTCAACATTTGCTAGGATAGTGTTATGAAACTAAACACAGGCATACCCAGTGTTATCTCATCCAGAGTCCTTTCGGTAGTGCTAAATCATATTGCCCAAACTTTGTCTTTGACAGAGCTATTCAGTAATCCAAAACAGAGCCAAAATGAGAGCTAACAATTAGGTTGTGTTTTAGGTAGATGATTCAATGTTTAATCTGTCCTGTCTTACTTAGGGATATAGAAATGGGGTAGGGATCTAGAAAAAATGCTTTTACGTTTAGATATTGTGACCAATTTCCCTTTGAAAAATACTAGCCTTTTCAGACATTGGAGTAGGGAACTGAAATGGGCAGATGGCAGGGTTTCTTCTTAGATGGGAAAAGAAGTTAGTTGTCCTGTGAAAATCATGCCAATTTAGGTCAATTTCTAGAATTTTAAAAGCTTGCACAAATAGAGCAGATTTATTTTTGTAACTGAACTCTTCAAAATGAGAGAAAGATGGAGATCAAAATGTGATGAGAACCCCCACCACAAGGCCAGCTGAATAAAGTTAATTTTTAAATTGAACAGTTATTAAGTCTTGGAGGAAAGAACGAATAGAGGGCAGACAGAAACAGAACTAGAAAGGGACAAGTTTAGGGACAACAGACAAAAGAGTACTCACTAATGCAAGAGATTATACCTGACCCTGAAAGCAGAATAGTCCTTACCTTGTTCCACCTTCATTTCTTTAGTTTTATTTCTCTATAGAAGCAACCACTGAATTTGCCACAAGAATGTCATGCCATCCTGACTGTGTAGCAGTAGCCCATAGGATTATGAAGGCAAGGCAAAGTTGCTCACAGATAATTCTCTGCAATTAAAATACTTTCTACACTGTCAGAAAACTGCTGAATTCTTTTGTTTTTAATTATAGCTCTTTAAGAACTATATTTCTGCATTAAAGTGTTGGTCAATTACAACACACCTCAGATCTCTTTTCAAAGTTCCGTCCCCTTCTTAAATGGGGAAGTCAGATGATGCTATTTCCAATGAAACCTATTTATGGCACAGCTGATGCATGTTTTCATTGTGATATTTTAAAACAAATCATTTACTTCTTACTGCATAATCTGCTTTTTATAACCTACAAATAGGGAGGTTTTAATACATATATGTAGTAATAATAACCTTAAATGGATAGTCTTGTTTTTAATTTCTTTGCATTTAAGCAAAGAACTCAAAAATCACTGTGAACTACACAGAAAGGAAAGAGACTTTACTGTAGATTGCATGTCTTTCTTCTGACTTTCACTGTCTCACAATTAAAGCATTCTTTATTTTACAGACAAATAAAGAGGCACCTGTATGGTACAAGAAACTGCAGAAGAAAACATCACCATAGGATTTTTCCAAAATTTTTCAAAATAATCCTTTGGGGAGCTTTTCTTTGAAGAAAGTTATTTTCACCATAATGATGCCCTTTTCACCATAAAAGCAAACAGCTGTTCCTTTTCTGAACTGTCCTTTTATACCTGTCAAATGACCTTATGCTTCATAAAATAATTTTTAGATCTGTTGTGTGAATAAAATGTGTGAGAATAATGCATGCAAAGATTTTACTAACATACTTGAATTTTAAAAGATAAATAAACACTAGCGTATTGTACACATTTATAATCTGAGCAGTTAAAGGGTGTGTTATTCAGAGCGTTCAAATTAATGCATATTTCAGCTTTTTAATATTGTTTTTCTTGGACCCTGTGTTTCATGCCACATTTTGTGCAACTATTCTGGCTCATAGAAATTTTTAAAATATACATGAGTTAGCATCAGACTATATAGTACTTTCTATGAAGGAAATTCATATCAGGTGGAAAAAAATGAATTTCTTATCAGCCTTGATTTGTATGGTTTGTCATTTGATGTAATTTGTTCTACCAAAAAGGCATTAAAAATATTCTAAAGAAGGAATAAAATGCATCTTAATTATCAGCACTGATACTTAATGGACTAGATACACTTGCTCTGGTATAGCTACATCAGTGTAACAATAAAAATAGAACTATGATGTGCGAGTACCGTAGCATGTAATGGTGAAATGGGTAACTTGCCATATTTAATTGTACGAAAATAAGCCCCATCTTCCACGAACACAGCCTACTTATTTATTCCATTCCACCATCTATTTAGACTATAGAAAAGGTCTCTAATATAAAGCACTTTTGACTGCATAGGGTACGTTTCTATATATAACATAAATATAGATGATATTGTTTAAGTGACCATGTACTGAAAACATTGCTCAGATTTCATTTAAGAGGAAGCTCCTTTTTTGTACCTCCTTTTTCCTTGACAATATCTCTTCCACTGATTCATTGTTACTACCTGGACATGAACAATAATTATTTACTGTGTAATATTGAGCTATATCCAGCTTATGATTCCTAGATACACTTTTCTTCATTTTCCAAACAGCACTTTAAAGCACAACAAGATTTCCTCTGCTCCAGATAAGCCTCATTGTCTTTATTAATTTTTTTTACAATTCTGAGAGAGTGAGGTCAAAACACTAGCAGTTGCACATCACAGGATTAAAATTATCATTCTGTGAGTAAGGGAGGCCAAGTGTGTAGACAGAGCTAATATGTTTTATTAGACTAACTGGTGTTCACTGGGCTCACAAACCTATCTGTGCAGACATTCCTGAATAAACTTTGGTTTCCTGAAGTCTAGGGTTTTATCTAACTTGTATTTTTATGTGAATAGAATCATTAACATGTCCTTCATGTGAAACAGCTCCCATATGCAGATACTAATTTTGTAGTTTGTAATAGATATTTTATATGATTCACAGTCCATAGTTTAACTTCCCAGAGTATCCTGTTTGTCTGTTATCACCAATAATTAATGAATGGTATTATCTAGAGGGACTGCGAGCTATTTTAGGCAAGATACTAGTTGGAATCTTAAGTATTTACAATTTGTTCTCCTAGAGTACCCTTATAGACAAATTGGTGAGGTGTGGACTATAAAATGGGTGGAAGATTAGGTGACACACCAAGCTCAAGGAAATGTGATCAGGAATGCAAAGTCCAACCAGCAGCTGGCAAATAGTAGCATCCCTTGGCAAGTTCATAGGCAATACCAGATTTGGGGGTGTAGTCTATACACTGGAGGGCAGGATCTCGGAGGGACTTCAACAGGTTGGAAATCGGGTCAACAAGAACCTTGTGAAGTTCAACAAAAGCAACTGCGGTTGCACATCTAGGATGAAATAACCCCATATGCCAGTACTGGCTGGAATGCAGCTTCACAGAAACAGACCTCAAGGTCCTAATGGACAACAAACTGGACACGAGTCAGCAATGTGCCAGCCACATCCTGGGTGGTATTTGCAACAGGATAGCCAGCAGATGGAGGGGAGTGACCCTTCCTTTCTGTTTGGTCCATGTGAGAGTGTTGAATCCAGTTCTGGGCTTGTTCAAGACAGACACTGTCATGCTGAAGTGAGTCCAGCAGAGATTCACCAAGATGATCAGGGGCTGGAGCACTTGATGTAGAAGGGGAAGCTGAAAGAACTGGACTTATTCAGCCTTAAGAATACAGGGCTCAGGGAGAACTTGTTGCAGTCTCCAACTACCTAATGGGATGGTATAGAGACAACAGAGCCAGGCTCCTCTCAGAGGTGCACAGCGATAGAGTAAGAGGCATTGGACACACAACGGAGGGGCTAGAAAACTCAGCTATTATGAAAAATGTTTTTACTGTGAAAGTGGTCAAATACTGGAACAGGTTGCCCAGAGAGGTGGTGGAGCCTTCATCCTTGGACACATTCAGAACTCAACTGGGCAAAGTCCTGAGCAACCTGGTATAGTTGGACCTGACTTTAAGATGGACTAGTTGACTGATTTTCAGAATTCCTGCCTAACCTAAATTACTCTGTGGTAATATTTCTAAATATACTAACACAAAATAATTACATTAAGTTATTTCTTACCATCCAAAAGGCACAAAATGTTTAATTCTTCCATGGCAATACAATACACAAGAACATTTTGATGCTTCCAGAATGAGTTGTGTGTTGTAAATTTCTGTGTCCTCCAGGCAGCCTGATTTTCTAGGAACACTGACAGAAAATTAGGCTGATTTGCAGTTAAGTTTTATTGACATTTAAACGGTTCTTCAGGTGACAAAGTGACATATTCTGGCAGAGGGGTTTTTTAGAAAATTACTAACAAGATCCATCTTTAAATTTGCAAAAATAAAAGTAATTTGTTAGCATATACTGATAATACATAATGCTGTTGGTGAATTCTTGTAATCCATATAGTCCCTGTGTAAATCTCAGTATGTAATTTTTTTCCAGGTGAAGACACTGTATTTTTCCTCTGTCTCCTCACTAGACTCCAAGGCTATAATTAATTATCTAGCAAGAAGACTTTCTAAGCTTTTCATGTGAAAGTTAGAATGTCACTTAAATATAGCTGTTCAAATGTGAAATGCCCTACAGCAAAAATTAATGAACCTTTTTGCTCTTTTAAGTAATGAAAAGGTTCGGTTGCATTACCTGTGCAGCATTTTTACTGATGTTATTTCCCACAAATGTAGTTGTCAATATTCCAGAATTCTTCTTCATGAAATGGTCTTTGCAGTTTCACGTTCAAGTAGGCCTCGTGTGAGTCAAAAATAATGAAGTAAAGAGAAATTTCTAAGGGTAGTCATGCATGTAAGCAACTTGTGACTGAAGTGCCCAACCCACATAATCATCCTCAGTTCCTCTTTTTCAAACCAAAGAGAGCAAAGAGAAAAATCTCTATCCACTCTTACATTTCTTGTACATTAAGTTGGTGTTACTTAAGTGATAAGTTTCTTAAGTGTATGGGCTGAACAGGAAAGAAGGAAGGACAGTTGGTTTAGAGCAGCTTAGGATTTTTAACAGTTAATTGCTTTCCTGCCTTTGTCCCTTGTTAGAAGCAAAGAAGCTCTAAAGCATCAAGGAAATCTCTTGGTTGCGGGAAAAAAATGAAACCATGAAATTGCTTTATTTTTTTTAATAAGGAGCTAAACTTTTAAGGCTTGTTGCTGAATCCTGTGGTCATGCTTCACTGGCATTGTAGTTTCTAAATATTTTCTGTGCAAAGGAATGATATGTCTTTGGGATTTGTAGTCTTCCTCCCCTTCAAGACTTCCTTTACAAAACAGCGATGAAACTGTGTAAAAGAGGAACAACTGTAAATTTAAATATTAGTTGTCTGATTATTTGTCAGTATCTCTGGGACACAATTTGCTACCTCTTACATGTCAGCTGTTATTGTCCGTTTCAGTTATCCTTTTGCATGACACAAATGTTCCAGCAAAAAAGGAGCACTAACTCCACTAAACGGCTGACATCTGCAAGATGGTCAGGTAGAATTCTTTTGCTCCTGGAGTGCGTTCATCAACTTGCATGTCTCTGGAAGACATGACTCAGACAGCATGACTTTCTAGAAAAAAAATGACTGCATTTTGAAGAAGCGTTTATGTTATTAGGTATATGCCTCAATCGATTGCCAGTCTGTTGCACGTTTACATGTAAACAGATTTATACACAACCGTTTGAGTCTGTAACAGCCTGTTGTCTTTCAGGGTTGCTCTCATTAGGGAGGTCTAGTGAGGAAAGAATTTATCTCCCTGTTAACATTACATTTAACAGAACACATGCCAGACTTTATAGTGAGGCAAAGAAATGTATCCCTGGTATTTTCTTATACCAAAGACTATCGAGAATCTGTATTCTTTCTTGGCTTTTGAAATGAAAAAAGTGTCTCTAGAATATCAGGTTTTGCTTAGTGTCTTTGGACAATATTAGCCCCTTCTTAAATTCCTAGGATTGATTTGGAACTCTTGACCTTTAAAACGCATACTTCCGTAGCTTAATTAAGGCAGCTACGCTTCGGGTATTTTAGACTGGAGCTGGGCAGCAGTCAGCAGCAGTACAAGGTGTAACTCTTGGGGGACAGCATCGCTAGCGGAAACGGACAGCAGTTGGGAATTACGGAAGAGTCAGTGGCGAGTATTGCAGAAGCTTTTAGTATTTGGAGAAGTAGGTACAGCTCCACAGATGTTAGACCCTTTGCAGCTCTTTAAGCCCTCTGCTGACAGCACAAGAACCACCAACTTCATTCCACAGAGTTAATTTTGCAGAGTTCCCTGGGTTTCTTTCCTCTCTGATAAGTTTTCTGTAACAGTAAATACCTATATTTTTATTTTCTCTCTTTTTTTTTTTTTTTTTTTTGAGAGAGAGAGAGAGAGGGAGGGAGACTCCTTTTTCTCAGGACATTGGAACTGGGTTCAAAAAAATGGTGAATTTTAATCTGCTTACCCTTCAAAGGATGAAGGGGACAGAAAAACCCAGCAAATTTCATCCCCACAAAAGCAGGAAATGGCAGAAGTATTAAATGCAAGAAGTTGGGATTGATCATGGAAATAGCTTTTACTCAGAAACTTACATGTTTTCATAGACTGTGTGCCCTTTTTGAAGATACTACAGAAATAACCACTGTAAAAGAGAATGCTGCTTTGATTGAAGCAATAGAATCAACTTTGTTTGACCATGAATAATTGAAGTCTTTGTGTTAATGCTTCTTTTAAGGAGTAGTGGATCAGTAAATGTAACTTAATTGCAGGAAAAGTCTTATGGATGGAATTTATGACTGTATTTCAATGAAAGTCTTTTCATTTTTCCTTTTGGTTAAATAGAAGAAGGATTACTTAGATTACTCAGTGTTGCAGCTGAAATTGTTAGCAATTCCCAGTCCCCCTTTTTATCGTGATTTTAGAGATACATATTGCAGCATGCAGGACTTTCTCTTTTGCTTTCTTATTCAGTTCTTTAGAAAAATTTGTTTCTGCGTTATTATAAGGTAGAGCCTGGCAATGAAGCACTTGACTTTTACAAGGGAGTTGTCATCTGGATTTTATATGTGGATTTTAAAGGGGATTGTTAGTGGCCCCTTCTAAAAGAATGTTGGAAATATTCCTACCAAATTCTCCCTGAGACCTTGAGAGAGGGTCATTTCTGTGCCTAAACTTCCTTGTGCTCCCCATCACTGGTACAGTACCACACATAGAGGAGGCTTGTCACTATGTTTCACAGGCCTGTGGTTTCCAAGCACGCAGCTCCCAGTGCCGGTGGAGCCATATAAACAGAGATTCACAAGTTGTCATGTAGAGCTCTGTGTAAGATGTTCACACAAAAATTAGTATCACTCATCTCCTCTGCGATACTGTGGGAAGTGTAAGCAAGGAAAAAATACAATAATTTGGTGCAGTCTATTCACTGGCCCCCTTTTCCTTCTTGGGGGTTCAATTATTTTAGCACATAAATAAAATTCTAGTGAGCCTTCATTCATGGACATTGGAAAGGAAACATGCTGCAAGTCCTGCAAGGATGGCTAAGTCCTTTTTTTCAGATGCTTCATCAGAGATCTTCTGTGTTCAGGTCTCGGGTACTGACCAGACAACTCCTAAAAAATCATTAGGCACCACTTCTTACACATTAATCTTCATTTTATGAATTTATTACTTAAATACTAAGTCCCCAAAATCCACTCAGTATTTTTGAGTAAAGGAGTACGTGCCTGAAGGTACCAATGAGCAATAAAGGGACTAATATGTCAATGACTTGAGTCTTACTGAATTAGCGCATTCCTTGTCATTTTGTGTCATTTCTTTCATTATTGCAGTAATTAACTTTGCAGAATTGCATTTGTTCCATTCAGCAGGGAACGGAGAACAATAACAGTGTTTACCAACAGCGGGAGGGAGCTTACCTTTCTTTCCCAACCCCCTAAAATCTCTGCCGGCTAATCTCAGTGCACAGCTAGGGTGCCCTCCTACACAATGGAGACTGTCTGAAACCTCCCTTAGGGAAACCTAAGTGAGCTGATTAGAGCTGTTGTCAATGCAAACCAAATACCCAATCCTATGAAATCTAGCGGTTTTTCATTCTGACGTGCCATTTCAAATCTGTACAGGCTGAAACCTTTGTCAAATAGTTTTACACCATGATAGTAATTCTGAAATAGCTGAATGACTTAAAAACAAGTACAGAGTACTTTCAATCCATTAAACTCGGTGAAATTACAAAGAAACAACGTATGTAAAGTTCTTACGTTTCCAGCTGCAGTAGCATCAAGAATCTTTGATAATTCACTACTATTCTTTTCTAGTTGTAAACCAAAATATTATATATAAATACAATATATATTTTTAACATAAATGTAAGGTAAATTATTTGGGTTTAATTATCTTTAACTCAAAGCAAAATATTTCTCTGTGAACATCCATGTTCAAGATGCTTTTGGTTATGAATGAAATGCCAATAAAGTCTCTTGAAATCAGTTTTATTTAAAAGTGTAAAGGTGACTGTACTGCATCATCCTCATGGGCTTGTCTGATCTACTGTCCTGTCTCCAAGAATTGTCATATTCATGACAGAAAGGTGTAAACACCCCATGGGCCCACAGTGGACAGGACGACATTTACGGATTTGAATGACAGCCCTAGTTTTCATAAAAATCTACAGTATCTTTAATAGGCAAACTTTCAGATTCACTGGATGTTTCTGGAAACAGGAATGCCTGACCCACCTTCTCTGCTATGTTTTTTGTTATTCTCTAAGAGTTTTTCTGTGTTATTGAGTTTTTTCTGTGTTATTCTTATCACTTCTATCTAATTTCTGAAAACACAAAGATGTAACTGTAAGGTTCTTAAACCTCTGCTTTGGTGCCACTCAGCCATGGAGGTACCAAAAGTACAGATACGCCAGCATTCTCAGTGACCACCTAGACTTGTCCTAGTCGTGACAACACCAAGTGCTACTGCTAAAGAGAGAGATGTCAGAACTAACAGCGCTTCACTCTGTATGAAATACCAATTGGTGGGTTTGGTAATAAGAACAAGGGAGAACCCGTACATGTATTTATTGGACCAGAAACTGGAACCCAGTCTGAACAGAACTGGCAAGGCTATTGGCTTCACAGTGCCCTATAGTCATTACACTGCTTCCATAGGAAACTGAGGATGTTACTGTTTTCCTCAGGTGATGGATAGGATTCAATTGATCACCCCTGTTGTGTGGTCACAGATGTTAGCTTTGGGCAATATAAGGATGGGAGCATTTCTGAAGAAAGGAGTGACCTTCAGCTTTGGAAAGAAACGGCCAAGATAAAATTCAGAGCTTCCAGTCTATTAGCTTGAAGCACCTCCTACGGACTATATAAAGCTCCTAAGTACTAACAGGGTACTGAATTTAATATATGCCTCTTCCTTAAGTTGCATAATTCAGTGTGAACAAGCAACTTCTTTGGCTATTTGGCTATTACTTCGCTTCCCGTGAGCACTGTTTTCACTCCTGCGTTCAGAGTAGAGCGAAGCAGGCATTGCATCACACTCTCTCTTCAGTGTGATATTTTTGAAAGAAACACTGACATGAGACTAGTTTACTGGTACCACAATGTCCTTGGGATAAAGAACATAAGGCCTTTTTTGTTCTTCTTCAATTAGATGCCAGGAAAGCTTATTGCCACTGCTTCATACTATAAATAACGTCACCTGGGTTGGAAGTGCTGCAATGGATCATTGCAAAATGCTTCTGCTGATAGAACACAGTGGACCAAGCTGGTCTAACCTACTGTGATAAATAGTTATCTCATAGGTGAATTTCATTATGTTCAAATAATTGTTTTAATGTAAGATTTAAAATAGCAGGGATGGATGCAGATGCGGTATTGATAAAAGACTGTGCAATTGCAACCTGCTTTATTCACATAATCTAGCAATGCTAACATGAAGCAAAAGGGAAAGAGTAAACATCCTCTTTGTCCCTTCCACTTTTACTTCTTTCCCTTTTCAGTGAAGTCATATCTGAAAACAAAACTTAAAATTTGGAAAACTGTAGTACTGCATGGTAAAACACTTTAAAACATGTAGAACACGACGTGATTCTTTTTATCCTGGTCCTGCCAAAATACATGTTTTAATATTAGTTTGTTTCTCTGGTGCAATAAAATATACTTTTTTTTTTCCCCCCACAGGTTACATGCAGTTATGTAGAACCTTATGGCAATTTGTACCCAATAATGTGTGCCAGATTTATGAATCATTAGGCCTTTCTCATTAATTACACAGAAGCAAGACTTGATAGTCACTAAAAAAAGTTTTGTATTTTGTTACTCTACAGAGTTATCAATATGCAATCTAGAGAGAAAGAAGACTTGTTTTGTTAAAAGATTGAATCAACTTTTCTTCGCCTTTATCTTACTTATATCTTTCAAGCAGCACAGGGATTAAGACTTATGTTAAAGTCTTGCCTCATCCAGCTTGCCACATTAGTTACGAGTTCATGCGTAAGCAGGCTCCATAGCTTAACTAAGCATGTTATGAACCGGTCAGGTAAACACACTTGAAATGGGCTTATACATTCATGAACTGCAGTTTTACGTACCATAGGCATGCACAATAGATATAGACCAAGCTTTCATTAAGTCATTCAGCAACAATAATACTTATAGGTCAAATATGAATATTCTAATCCATAAATATTTTTATCTAGAGCTGCTCTAGTAAAAAAAAACCCCAACATTATCATTACAATGGAGAAAGATTTTTTAATCTGATCTCTTGTTCTGAAAGTAAACATTTCTTTTTACTTACTTTCCTTTTTAATATTTCAGAAATGATTTCCAAAAACAAATTATGAAAAAGTGAACTTTTAAAAAATGACTAGTATATTATAAGTGGAAACTAGCTAAGCTGGTTTTAACAGATGATTACAATTTAAATCTCTCTTTTCAGAAAATGATATCCTTAATAAGCTGAATAAATTAATATCCTAAAAATAAGTGTAGAAAAAGCTGGTATGAGTATTTTGCTGAATAATCTGTTGCTATTTTTTCCACCATGATTTGTAGAAAATAATGTGAGTAACACTTGAAGCTGCAAGTGCCAATATGTTAACCGAAGTGTTTCATGTTTTTCTCACTGAGAAATTATTTACTTCTATTGATCAGGCTCTAAATATTTTGAGAAAGGCAGAAAATAATGAAGAAAAAAAACAACATTGTTTAATCAACTGTTTAACTATGTTGTATATTATGTAACATAATCTAATCTACTACTTAATATATGTCTGAGAACTGAAATGAAAAACATTCTAAAAGACTGACATTGAATGTGTCTTCAGCTCACGGGAATAATATAGTTAGCTAAACTAAGGTGAGATCTGTAATACTGTCCTATGTCAGTACACATTTCACTTTCTGTAACGTTTGATTTGACTTTTTTTTTTTACGGACATCTTGTGTAACTTATTTGAGAAGAGGGATGTTTCTGTGCACATGCATTTGGATAGTTACATGTCAGTTCTAAAGCCCTGTTGTAAATAGACACTTATCACCAATATCCACTGTCATCTTTCCCCTATCATCTTATTTCTAGATTGTTCCTGTGTTGCCATATTGGTCATTTTCTGACTATGCCTTACCTAAGTAAGCGAAACTAGACAAACTGTGTGGAGGCAGTTGCTTCCTTGATGGGAGTTCACCTTGAGGCAAATAGAAACCGCAAAAGGGGGTGCAGATGTGCCTTCTCATTACAGTACGCTATTAGAAATACAGAAATCTCCCCATCCAGCAAGATGAATGTTGTCACCAACTCTGTAAGCCCTCAAGTGAACAAGAGATAGGACTCGCGGGCAGCCACATTTTATCAAGGCTGATTAGGTTTCTCGTAGTGGAGGACTGGTCTCTGAGGTTGGTAGTGTGTGGTTCATTCATCTTTCTTATTAGTCAGCTAAGACCTCGTGATAGCCACTAAATGCAGCAGATGTTCTGGTGAGTTCTTAGCTTCACTGATAAATCCAAATACATTCTCTAACTTCTGGAGTTTTGACTAAGATTAGGATTTTAAACATTCTCAACACAAAATTATATTCTTCTATGGTGTGACTGGGGTGAAAAATCAAGTACACTTTCAGAAGCTTTCATGGGAAGCACCTTTCAAACTCCTGACTCACCCCTCTACAGCAGCCTGAGATAGGCTTTTGTAATCCCTACTTTGCTGTTATCCTTCCTGGCAAGTGACATCCAGTTACTCAGCTCACTATTAAAAGATGTTTAATGTGTCATCAGTGGAGGTCAAACCTCACTTCGTCTTGAGGCAGATGCATGGAAAATCAGTACTTGTTATTGACATCTTTTGAAATTACTTGCTCATTCCTGAACTTCCTCTTTTTTTTTTTTTTCCTTCAAAAAATGTCAAGCAAGCTACCAGGATATGTTGAAAAATATAATGGTCATCTGAGCTATTACCCTTATCATTAAGCAAGAGAGAACCCTGTCGTAATTTTAATATCCTCTGACTGACTGAAAGTCCTCCTTTCACTACTGCTGCAGCCGTTTCTGGTAGCAGAAGGGCTGGTTCCTTCCTACTGGTTTTGGGGTTTTTTTCTCCCCAGGGGCATACTGTTTAGACAGAAGATACTACCCAATTCTTTGCGCTCCTTTGAGTTGGGGTGACTCATCTGAACAGATCATGGAATTGGGGAGCGCAACAGCAAAAATGAAGCAACAAAACCACACTACCAGTTTACTTAAACTGGGAATTCCTGCGCTATGGTGCACATGCCATTAGTGCTCTAGAAGCTGCTCCAGACTGATTCTCAAATACTAACAAAAAAGATCCGTCGGAACACAGTCAATGATACTCAAGCAACCTCACTTTGGGAGACTGATAAAGATTGAAATTGTCTAGGTTTAACTCCAGCCATTCAACCCCCAGCTTTGGTAGATCTTTATCTGATAGCTCAGAGAATCCATTCTCACAGTTTTTCCTCTGTTTAGGCAGAGGTTGTAAGTGTGTACAGAAAAGGTCCTTCCAAACAGCTATCAGTCTGTGAGCTTGACTCCTCAAGAGGTACCTAAGAAAAGCAGGCTTATTGGAAATAAGTTTAAATTCATTATGCAAGCCTTTTTATTTTTAATGAAAAAAAAAAAGGGGGGGGGGGGAGGGCGTGGCGTAAGTAGGAAAGACTGAAAACTGCATTCCTGAAATGACCACCTCCATTTACTGCATGGTCAATACAGAATTAAGGCCTTCAGAGGGAAGTAGTGTTCGCCTCTGTCTGGAGGCCTACCCCTCTCCATTGGCTATACACGGACTATTTCAGTAGACACTACAAGTGGATGCAGGTTCAACAGCTAAATGTGAGAGAGTGGATTTCATCCCCTCTTGAATGGTGGATACTGACAAAGATTGAGCATTGCAGCAGAATGCCCTCACTGGTGCCAGTTACAGTATAACAGCCCTACGTGAGGTTCACCTGTTTAGGCATTTACGATTTACATCCTTCTTGGCACCTGCAGAATCATCTTGAGCTAACTAGCCATTATTAAGCCCAGAACCTTTTCATGTCTTCATATCTATATTGGAAGATGTATAGTTTAGAAGCATCCAACATACCATGGAATCTAGGGCTCTGTTGTTTCAGTAAGAAGACTTCCTGCTTTCATTATTTATTTCTCCCCACGCTTAATCTTCTCAGTAAAATTGATCAATTATTATGTTGTCTTTAAAAAGGTAAATAGCTTATTGTTAAAACCCAATCCCCATACGACCTTATACACTAACCCGGCAATGTTCCATCTGAAAAAAAGTTGAGACTTGCCAATTAGGAATTTTAGTCAAAAATACTGAGCTGAACCAAGTGATATACTGTACAAAAATGTGTTCTGCATAAACTCTGTTATCTTTCGGGACCAACTTTATTCAAAGGTAGTTCAACAAGGTCTTATTTTTCATCAGCGTATACTGAGTGGCATAAATTATATTATCTTTCTATTTTAATAAATCCCCACATTGACTATTAACATTAAGCTGCTCAAATTAATGTCACAATGCAATTTTATAATTACCTGCATCATTTAATTTATATTTGCTTTTAAGTATTGGTTATAACTCTAGCTTTCTTAACAGTCTTCTGGAACATGTCTAATATTCCAACAATTACTGAATATTAATCCTGAAAGCTCACTGACCAGCTCTTTTAAAAATTCATGGTGTGAAGTTATCCAGACATACTCATCTAAGATGGTTAATAGTAGCTGTCTTAATATGCTCTTGAACTACTGTTGAAATGGAAAATATATTGTCATTATCATACAAATACATTACCTCCTCTTTTCCCAGATACAGCACAGGGATAGTTAGCATGTTTTTTCTCCTTGCTTATCAACAGTTCCACATCTTTTATGTAAAAACAGGCAGTTGTTAGAGTTGTTAATACATTTCACAGACTTTTTTTAGATGTTCTTTTCAATGTGGGTCATTGACTTCTTAGGTATCTTTCTTCCTCCATATTATCTTTCCATAATCACTGCCTGTTACTAGTTCTTTTCCCAGCTGTTGGGTATCTATAATTATAACTGATTTACAAAATGCCCTCTAAAGAGGCAGAAGGAAAGAGATTGTTCTTTCGAGGAAGGGGTGTTTTGTTTTGACTAGCTTCTGTGGGATGGTAGACTTTGAGGAGTGTACTCACCTGACTCAGGCTTTACCTAATTATTCACTGGTCGCTACTTAAACCTACTATTTATTTCAGCTTTGTCAAATTAGCCTTTTTAAATCACGAGTTCGGTATCGTTTTGTTTCTGCTGATTACAGACATTACGATTAAATAATCATTTTGGGATGTGACTTTGAGCGCAGAGACTACTGCTTAATTTTAGAAATTGTGAAGATGTTAGCGCCAATAGCATGAGCTCTCCTGCCTCACCACTAAGGGTATAGCTACATGACACACAGAAATTTAGGTTCCTACCCTTGCTCTGAATAGGCAGTTGAGGTACCACAGGGAACATAGCCATAGAGGGTCATTAGCTTCTCTGGATAGCCAAAGTGGTCTGCCAGGGTCTCTGCAGTGCTCCCAGTATCGCAGTAAGCAGCACACTGAGCCCTGCAGATACTGTGCTCTAAAGTCCCCGGGTTCTTCCTTCCGCACATCATAGGCAGTTGATTAAGGAGCTTACCCTTTCTTCCCCTGCTTGTAAGAACACAGCGTAAGAGGTGAAGGAATCTTTTCTGACCGCATCCCTTAATTATTTCTGCACTCAACATCAGGATTTAGTTCCAAATGAGTATTTGCTGCCCTACCTCATTATGCTCCTAGAGATCGTTAAACAAGTAGCATGTCATTGCTTTAATGCCCCCCTACCTTGTCCAGCCAGGCCATCCCCTCTGCCACATCCGAGCCTGTAAAGGCTCCTTCTCCCAGCTGGCAGACCACTATTTCACAAAACCCAAATCACTCTAACGTTATTTCTCTAATCAGGAGATTTCAGCCAAAACATGCAAGTATGGCAGTTTTACACTTAGCATTTGTTAACAGATTTTCAGCATAAACACTCTGGAGCCAAAAAAATGCTTTCTTTAGTAGTGAAGAATGTGGGTTCGTCTCATACATTCAAGCAGTTAAACATCAGCGTAGGACCACCCATTGCTAACAAATGTTGCCAACAGCATTTGCTTTTATGAAGTGCATAGCCTCCATGTTGCACCCAAGAGGCGGAAGAAAAGAGTGGTGGTGGCTCCCACCAAACTGCCAAGTGACAGGCAAACCACCTTTCCAAAAATCCTGAATGTTATTTTCTAAGTATGCATTTTAATTAATCTTACGTCACTACCCCGTGTACAGATTTCCACCTGCGCTAATAGTACATAAATAATTAAATGACATGCTTAAGGAGCATGCTGCTGGAGTTCCTGGTCCTACTGTGCAACATGTCAGAGCTGAGCAGCTGTGTGACAACGGATGAAAATACAGGAAACACTCGTCTCTTAAAGCTGAGTCAGTGACCTGTTGTTCTCAAAAAGGCCTGTTGTAATAAAAGCCTCCAGTTCACATACACATTAAACCTATAGGGGTCAAAAAATGGGACTGGAAACAATAAAAGATTTTTCTGTACATGCTCTTCTCAGGTGGGCTGAAAATATTTGAAATGTACCCAGAACCGAGAAATATGGGGCTGTTACCTAAAGTTCTAAAGAGTCCTTAAAATCCGAGTAAAGATTGGGTTCGGCTACTGAGTAAGATGTCTTGTTTCCTCCAGACAGGTTGATGATTCTTAATCCAAGAATTCAAGTAATGAGCAGTTGAAGTTTCCATCTTGAAGCATCTGTTCCGCCAAGTCAGCACTGGCCTTGATAAATAGCAAATCAGACTGATGCATGCAAGTGTATACACACATGCTCGAGTTAAACTTGAGGGAAAATACTTGAACAGATCTCTGCATAGGCAGATTTCTATAATTAATCTGTAATTAGGCTTTATACAGTGCAGACTGACTCAGGTCAAAACACAGAAAAATGCAGACACGGTAGGATCTTTACCTGTTGCTGCAAAAATTTTTTTCAAAGGTTATTTGTGGGTAAGTTTACATACCTTCATTTAGTTGTCACAAACCTTCACTGCTATTCTAACTTACTCATCTTACAATGGAAGAAAAATATGTTTAGCTAAAGGATAAAAACAAACCACATGTACAACTGCATCTGGGCGCTTTTAGTAATCTTAGCAAACTTCAAACACGGCTTTAAAAGTTTTGCCTCATTTTTAACTGTGCAAAAGAGAAGCTTGCGCACACCACTCATTTTATAAAGTCTGCACGGAGCTTTGCAATGGTGACTCTCCCTCGGCCTGAGGAACAGAGGAATTGGTTGTTTTGCTATTTTTATATCTTTTTGGTTTTTTCTAAAAACCTGTCAAATCCAGTTCTCGGATGCTAGAGTCACTCTGTTGAGGAGGTTTCTACCTGACATGATGCGCTAATTCAGTTCCAGTGACAAGAAATGCCAAGCTGGTTCAGGAAGGTATGCTCTTCACTGCTTTTCCTGAGGGACTTCACTGGGAAGTTTTTACACAACTGTCCTAGTGTATACAGGGGGGTTGGCAGAGTGAAAACTCACTTTCTGTACATGCTTCACAACAAAGCCTTGTCCGAGGGGAACTAGAGGTATTTTCCTGACACTATGACTTTGCATGCCAGAGCTAAAAGGTGGAACTGGATCCCTCTTGAAATGTTCGGAGGGGAAAGAAGTCAAGATGAAGTGTGTTTTTACTCAAAACGCAGGGCCGAATCAGTTAGGGACTGCCATTTGTTATTTCAGGGAGAGTATCCTTTTCTCCATAGGGTCTATCACAGGATTTTCGGTGAAGTGAAATGAAAAATGGGAACCGGGCTTCCAGGCTTGCCTTTGTGTAAGTAAAGGGAACACCTCTGTAAGCTAATCCTGAAACGGCAACAGATAAAGGTACACAGCAATAGGCTATCGTTTCATGATTTTCCACGTTCACTTTAACAGAAAGTCACCCTGCTACATTCCTCGTTGTGGTGGTGGTGTATTATGTAGCGCGAGTGGCATTTGCAAAGCCTGTCATGAGTTAAGATGGTACCTCATGGCTAGTGCAATCCTGTTTTCAGTGGAAAGTTAGGATAGGATGAGAAGACAAATTACTTTCTTGAGATAAAAGGATTGTACTGGCTCTCTTTTGAAAGTCAAAAGTAAAAAGAGAAACTGTTTCTTCCCTTGGGGAGGTGGAATCTAATGGGTGCCCCAAAGTACAGACAGCTACCGATTTTGCAAGGAGAAAATTTATTTCCACTTCTCTAGTAAGTTTACATGAAAAAATGTGGTGGGTATTTGCTGCCTTGGAACCGGCCACTGAATGTGCTAAAAGCTCCTGAAATTATTATCGGACATCTTCCTATGGCTTCAAATCTGGCTCAGTTCAGCTGTGACCCTCAGGTTTCCCTCACCTCACCATTATGAAACACCTTGTCCACGTCTTTCCTTCCCTACCCCTCCCACCAATGCACGTGCAGGTCCCCATCAGCTCCGGCCCTTCTCCTCCCCACCAGGAGAGGGGAACACAAGTAGTTCCCTCAGAGGAGCGGGTGAGTTAGGAAAGCAGGGAGCCTGTCTCCATCCATCCTGTCCCCCCTCCCACCCATCCTGAACTCTTTTGCTCCCATCCCCTCTCCCAGAAGGCAGTGCTGTGCTCCACCGCTGCCAAGCTCCCGACGGCCTGGGACTTGACATTTGTTCTTGTTTTCTCCTGTCTCCCCTAATGGGTATAGCACTACTAAGCGAAGAGGAATGCACAGAACAAGAGAGTTCAAAGTAATTGAGTCTACATTCATTCAGAAAGCCTGGATCCTTGCCCGCTCAGAACCTGCAGCATTTACATAGTTTCAGAAAGTTTAACCCCTTTTCACTGAAGCTGGTAACGCTCTTTCAGGCGCAGAGCGTTGCACCTCTCTGATCAGTGACCAAAGACGCTGCAAGGTGTCCTTCGCATACCCATCTCTAGGTGCTTACCACTCAACCTTTTATTTCTCCTTTTTGCTCTGCGGGACAGTAACTTAAGACCTGGAGTTGTCATTTTCATAAGATGCTCGGGGAACGGTGTGGCAGAGGAACGACGGCTTACCGTAACTCCTGAACACTTCTGCCGAATGTCTGTCTGTCTTACACAAACAGAACCGTACCGGGTTTAAAAGAGCTTACTCAGTTTTCTGCTGCAGATTTGTCTGTGTAAACTCACTTTTCTGCGAAATCAGTGAAGAAACAGAAACATTCCAAAATGCTTATAACTGTAAACTTGTATTTTTTTTTTCTGATTATTAATTCTGAACAAACTCGTTTCAATTCCATTTAGGAGATGATGCTAGTTGGCAGGTTATTACTGACTTGAAATTGGTAAATAAAAAATATTTGTTCAAGGAAGCATAAAATTGAATAACAATGAAAATTCTTAAAACAGGTTAGCAAATAATATTTTGTCTGAACCTAAGCATTTATTTAGGCTACCTAGAAGCTGAACAGTGCAGCACCGTGTAGGTCAGATAAGCAGCGAACCTGAGGAGGAACAAGAGTCGATCTGACTTGCTCGTTTAATTATTAGTGACAGTAGAAATTCTAGAATTAAAAAAAATGCCTTTTAAAAATTATACACTCTTTAGTAATCTTCCATTGACTGTTGCTTGACAAAAGACTGTAGGAGCGGGCCCATCATTAGCACAAAAACATGGCGATGGGATTGGATTTGTTTACCTGCAGTTCAGACCTAATTATACCCTTTTTTAAAAAAATTAAAACACATTCAGAGCTGCTTCTGAAAATGTTTAAGTATACACAGAGCCTTGCTCAGCGATAACGTTCTCATTAACCTGCCAAAGCATTTGCCAGGGCAGGCCCTTTGTAAATGTACATATATAAAACAAAGCAAAACAAAAAAACAATTTTGAAATTATCTATTTATCATTCATTTGATCAGACGGAGGTAAAACATATAATTAAAGTATGCAAGTCTCAGAAACATTTCAGTTACTACAACCATACAATTTACATAAATGTCTGAAAGTTACAGGTATACGCGCTGCATCAGATGCCGCCTAGCCCTGCATTGCGCCTGACCTAGGAGAACTACAGCCGAATTAAGTTCTGGGCAGCATAGTGTAGTATTACTAGTTTTGTGTTTTTAAAGCTGCTACGGAGCAGTTTATACCAAACATCATTTCAGAGGGTCAAAAACGTAGTTCAAAGCCTAACTGGGTGGAAGTAGGGTACATAAAGGGTGTTCAGAAAACATAGTTTGAAGCGTAACCCTAAACTAGGGCTATGTGAAGGGCATTCACACGAATACAAAACATGATTTTAAAATCTGTTTGTTAAAACACCTGTTTCTAGGCTAGAACGGGGAAGGAAATGTCAGCAATGAGTCTTCGGAAAAGGACACTGAAGTTGCATATTGTCTGAATATGAATACGTGTTAGTGTTGGATGGAAATTACCCTGCATGGCTTTAAAAGCTACGCTGACAGGAGTAGCCAGATCTATGTTAGTAATAACGAGCATCAAGCGGCTACATATTGCTAAACAGTTTGTGCAAAGAAATGTTATGCTGAACTCTTTCCTGGTTCTGTAATTAGCTTTCTGCGTGCAGGCTCTGAGACATCCTACTCGCCGTGAGCTGGAAGGCAAAGGGGAGGAGTGCCAGGTTGACCAGAAAAACGCTTTTTTATGTTTAAAAACAGAGCCTTGTCTGCAAATGATAGGGAGTAAATGCGGGGAGGGAGAGGTTGCCAACATTTCCGTGGGTTCGCAGCTTCTCTCCCTGCACACCGGGAGCGCGGGGCTGGCGGGACCAGGAGAACGGTGGAAAGTTTGGGTGTTTTTCCAAGGCTCCACTACACGCTGTACTTTTCCCGTACAAGGTGAGCCCTTCGGGCTTGCACAGGACGGCGTCCCTCCTTTTCCTCCTCCTTGAGTGAAGCTTGCGGGAGCTTAGCTCACCGTCCTGTGTCTACGGGGAAATATGCTTTGCGTCAAAACCACACCTCAAAACAAGTAAATAGAAACTTGCCTCATCCGGGGGGGGTGGGGGGGTGGGGGGGAGGACAATTGTCACTATCTCTTTTCCTCTCCCCTTCTTCCTTCTCCTCTGTTTCTGTAACAGCAGTCTCACAGCGTATGGTGGAGATGCGTATTGCAGCGCTGAAATTTATTAGCAGCAGGTTTCGAGTACGAGTTGCCTTCGGGACAAAAAATAATAAATTTGAATGACTGCCTTTAAAACCCTTTTGAAGATGAAAGGTAGGAGAGAAGGTTCTTTTAAAACGCCCACATTAGCAGAGCTTCTTTAAAAGACTGTAAATAACACTAAAGCAGGCGGTGGGACCTCGGACTTGTTGAAAACCCTCTGCCACCTCGCTGCGAGCCCCGCAACGCCGGGCGGCACCGGCCCAGGCAGCTCGCCACCGCTCCCGGGGCGCCGGGACAGCAGCGCACCAGCCGCGGGCAGCCGGGCTGCCGCCGCGCCGGGGCCGGGGCCGGGGCCGGGGCCGGGGCCGGGGCCGGGGCCGGGCCGCTCCGCCGCGGTCCCGCGGGCCGGGCACGCCGCGGCGGGGCAGGGCAAGGCAAGGCAGGGCAGCGCACGGGAGTCGCGCCGCGGGGAGGAGCCGTCCGCGCTCCCCGTAGGCCGGGCAGCCCGCAGGGCCGGCCCCCTTCTCCGGGCTGGGTGGGGTGTAGGGGGGGCGCCGGGGGTGGAGTAGGGTGAAATAGAGGCGGGCGTGTGTCACCGGGTAGATACCCGCGGCCAGGTACAGGCGGAGGCACTGACGACACCGGAGTGGATGCGCTCTCGGGCTGGGGCTTCTGGGGAGTGAGCGCACGAGTAAGCCGCCGCCCGGAGCCGCCCGCCGGCCGGTCCCCCTGCGCTGGGGCGGGCAGCCCGTCCGCGCCGCACCCGCCGCACCCGCCGCCGCCAGCCCGCCTCATGGCCACCAGGGTGCTGACCATGAGCGCCCGCCTGGGCCCCGTGCAGCAGCCCGAGGAGCCGGTGTTCGCGCAGCTCAAGCCCGTGCTGGGGGCCAGGGAGGCGGCGATCTTCCCCGGGGAGGACCTGAAGCAGCAGCCGCCGCCGCCGCCTCAGCAGCAGCAGCAGCACCCGGGGGGGGGAGGCGGCGGGGACGGCGGCGCGACTCTGCCGGCGGAGGAGATGGTACAGGTAGGCGGCGGGCACCCCCCCTCACGGCCCAGCGGCCATCGCCCCCTCTCCCGCGGAGCGGCGGCTGAGGAGGCGCGGGCGGGCGGGGCTGGGTGGGGCCGGGCTGCGGACCCCGAGGTGCGGGGCTGGGGCGGCGGCGCTGACCCCGTGTGTGTGCGTGTGGCGAGGGGGAGCGGCCGCCGCCCAGCCCGCCTGTGCGGAGCGCCGCGGAGCGGGGAGAGGCGCCGGGAGCTCCCGCCTTCCCGCCGGCGGAGCGGCGCGGCGAGGCGGCCGCGGGGTGCGGCTGGGGCGGCCGGGGCTGAGGCGGGGCGCGGGTTCCGGCGGCTGCTGACGGGCCGTCCCGGGGCGGGCAGGACGGCGAGCAGGGCTGCCCTCGCGGGTGTGTTGAAAGCTACAGCTGCTGCCTTTGCACTTGCCCGGCGGCAGAATTAGAGCGGCCGCCTGTCCTCCTCGCCCACGCAGGGAGTCATGTTCGGTGAGGGCGGGGGGGGGGGGGGGAGACGCGACACACCGGGCGAGGGGGGACTTCCCGGGACTTTCTGCCCGTCCCAGGAGGCTGTTTGGGAGCGGATCCACACGCAAACAGCTGGAGGAGCTAAAAGCGGGAGGCGCCGACCGCAGCCCGCGGAGGGTGCTCGCTTTGCGAGGTGGGCGGCGGCGGGAGCCCCTGTGAGGCACCGGGAGCCCCTGTGAGGCACCGGCCTCCCCCTGCGCGGGGGCTGCTGCGGCCCCGGCCCCCGGGGCGGGAGGGAGTTGGGGGGAGAGCGGTGTGAGGGGGGTCCCGGGGAGCCCCCGGTGGCGGGCAGAGGTCTGTCGGGCGCTGCCTTTCGGTGGTGTCTTCCCCGGCGAATAAATAACTGCCGTCTTCAAAGCGAGCTGCCCTCGGCTCGTAAACAAGAGCTGGAAAAAGTAGCCTGGCATGTCGGGGCAGATCCAGATCAAAGGGACGGGAAGGCGGCTCTGTTTGTTTGCGGTGTTTACCGGGGGTCTTTGAAGAAAGGCCCTAAAAGCCGCGTCGGGGCAGAGCCGCCGTTTGCCAGCTGCTCGCCTTCTCTCTCTTGCGGGGCGCTGAACGGGTCTGGTATGAGGGCAGCCTTGACGGGGCAGGGGGGAATGTAGCATTTGCCCACTGGAGAGTGCGTGATACATGTTTTGCCGATGACTGTACCAGCAGCGTATCGGGCTCCGGCCGCCCACGGATTCCCTCGCACCACTACGCTGAGGGAATGACTTCCCAGTAATTAAAGAGCTCTCCTAGGACCGAGGCATGGATAGGGACGTGTTTATCACGCTATTAGCCGATTATACACGGCATAGATTTTTTTTTTTTTTTTTTTAAGTGTAGTCCCAGAGAAACTTCACACAAAGGGTACTCTGATGCAGTCAATCCTTTTTTTTTTTTTTTTTTTTAAATTCAATATTATTTATAATTTTACACTTCGGTGTCGTATTTCTAATCAAATACCTTTCTCTTCAGGATGAAAAATCCTGGAAGTATAGAATATATATAAACATTATTTGAAGTATTAGCATTCAAATAGCCAGCTGAGGATGTGGCTTTTGGAGTTAGCATTTCAAAGAGAAGAGGGTGAAACAGATAGGCAGTCACCCTGCTCGAGCAGTGAATTCCAGAGCAGGAGATCTGCAGATTAGGTGCAGCGCCTGTCATTTCTGCGCCCTGCACTGTCTTGTAGGCACAAAAGATGAAAAGTTTGTCCTGTGCTGAAACATCACGTTGATTTTAATGCTTGCTCTGCGTGAACGACTTGTGCTATGACTTTATCTCCTTGTCCTTGATGATGTTGATTAGAGTGACAATTATAAAAGACAGGTTTTCATTAACGTGAATGTTTATAACTTCCTCCGTAGGTAGCTTGCTGCTGGCTGAGCAGTATTGCCTTTTATTTGCAAAGCCTCGTGCGACTTGCATGGCATCATCTTTCCCAGTCGGTAACAAATTATGTGTATTATGATATGTTTTGCTTTTGTAGACAAGATGTGAAATGGAGAAATACCTGGCGCCTCAGCTCCCACCCGTTCCCGTCATCCCCGAACATAAGAAATACCGAAGAGACAGTGCCTCTGTTGTAGACCAGTTTTTCACTGACAGCGAAGGGTTGCCTTACAGCATCAACATGAACGTCTTCCTCCCTGACATCAGCCACCTGAGAACTGGCCTGTACAAATCTCAGCGACCCTGCGTAACCCACATCAAGACAGAGCCGGTCACCATCTTCAGTCACCAGAGCGAAACTACTGCCCCTGCCCCTGCCCCCACTCAGGCTCTCCCTGAATTTACCAGCATTTTCAGCTCCCACCAAACTCCCGATGTGAACAACATTTTCATCAAGCAGGAGCTTCCTACTCCAGATGTTCATCTTTCCGTCACGCCCCAGCAAGGCCAGTTATATCAGCTCTTGAGCTCACCGGATTTAGATATGCCCAACACTACTACTCAGGCAGCCGTCATGGACTCCCTTAACAATGTCTCCATGCCGTCAGCCATGGCGGGCCTTAACACGCTCTCCTCGGCTGTTCCACAGACTGCGATGAAACAGTTCCAGGGCATCCCCCCCTGCACTTACACCATGCCAAACCAGTTTCTGCAGCAGCAGGCCACTTACTTCCCTCCTTCACCCCCGAGCTCAGAGCCTGGAAGCCCAGATAGACAAGCAGAGATGCTACAGAATTTAACCCCTCCTCCATCATACGCCGCAACCATAGCTTCCAAGCTGGCAATTCACAATCCGAATTTACCAGCGACTCTGCCCATAACCCCCCAGAACATCCAGCCAGTCAGATACAACAGGAGAAGTAACCCAGATCTGGAGAAGAGACGCATCCACTACTGTGACTATCCCGGTAAGCGATCTGTGCCAAAAAATCCCAGCTCTTGCAATAAAAACAAGTGTGAATAACCGTGGACGAGGTATAAGTGGTTTTCTTTAGCTGTAGTCTACACCTAGGGAGAACCAAATAATTTCTCGTTAATGAAGAACTTCTCTTCTTTGTTGTCTTATTTTGTGTGGCACACTTTCACATTCTTTAAATAACTTACACCCTTTTCTTCGTGTCATTTGTTATTCTCGTAAATGCCTGAGCTCATTTTACCATGTTACAAAAATTGTACCCCACAGGAAAAAAAAAAAAAAGTGTCCTTCTCTAATTTAAGCCAGTGTGACCATGCAGTTCCTGCTCCACTTTTCCAATACCTGCGATGGAGCGGAGGCTCAGTGTGCCCAATCCAGTACAGCTCAGTTTGAATCCACTGGTGCTGAAAGAATCATTTCAGCTCCGGTAGCCGAGGCTATGGCTGTATCATCCCTGTTACGAACAGGGGATTCAGCTGCCTGCATAAATCCATTAACACTACTGCTGAAAACTGTCCACAGATGGACTCCCTTCCAGCCTCTCCTTCCCCTACACTGAAGGGGAAGAGGAACCTGACTATAAACTGTGCCTCCACGTAGTACGTGATCTCAGACCCAAGACGCTCACACCCATCTGAGGACAGAGAGAAACTCGTGGTTGATCTCCCCCTTCACCAGCGTGTCCCAGCTCAGCGGTGTATCACCCGTATGGTGTACAGTATGAGAAATGCTCAGTGGAAAGGTTATGTTTAGCCCTGCGTGGCGATGACACCAGGTCTGCCTTGAGCAGGTCCTCTAGGAAGTTTTTAAAAAATAAAGTCCACCTGAGTTGTTAATTTACATAGCAGGTGTTTCTGTGCATAGACTGTAGCAGCTATTGGTCTGTACTACATTACAAGGTAGTAAGTTTAACAGAAATGCACACATTTTTTCTCTTTTCTATGAAAAGCAACATCTCCCTAGGAGCTTTGTATATCAAATTTTACTTCTAAATGGTGATGGTGCCAGAAGGTAGTAAACTTAAACGTTTGCAGATAGTACACCAGCACTGAGCGAGGAAGTTTAAATGTAACGTGGAGCGTTCCTGTTCCCCTTACTGAAATGCCTCTCTGCTTTTTTGTTTTCTTTTGTCTTAGGCTGCACAAAAGTTTATACAAAGTCTTCTCACTTAAAAGCGCACCTGAGAACTCACACGGGTATGTACTCACTCTCTCACTGTCTCTTGTTCATTCATGGCTTACACATTTTCTAAGAAACCAAGTGTGTTTGATCTGCCATCTTCTCCCTGTTTTCTGTAGAGTGGTTCAGGCTGGCAGTTCAGTTAAGGTTTGGTCAATGTGAGGAAAAATTGCTTTTAGTCTTCATGCAGTTTTGTTAAACCTTATGGAATACAGAACTCAAAATAGCTAAGAATAAAGGAGGTTGAAACTTTCCTTTTCAATCTAAAATGCCATAAAGCATTAAGACAAAAATGCTTTTTCTCTGTTGAATAATGAATTAAACATAGCAAACATTACAGTTTTCAAGATTTATCTAAACAGATAAAATTTTCTGGTTTGAGCTTTCTCCTTGACCTGTTAGAATTACTTTACCTTAGAATTTTTCAGAAACATCGTGAAAACTCCCAAGATACCTCCATTTGCATCACCCTTAGTATTGTCAGGGTTTTTTAAGACAAGTGTTTCTATATATTTACTTTTTCAAAAAGAAGATGTAATTTCTTTTTTCAGTGAAAGACATTAAAATGGAGGAAATTAAGTGTCAGTGTGTTACACTTGTTTTCTGTACCTCGATTTTGTACCTGCCTGCTGCTACAGGCGCAGTCCCCGTTCATGGGCCCGCATGGAGCGGAGCAGCCGTGGAGTGGAGCTAGGGACAGAGCATTGCTTGTGCGTGGGCACAGGAGTCAGGCGTGCAGAGGACAGCAGTTGGGAGGTGGAACTGCCCTAGGTGCTCTTCCGAAATCTTCACCTGCTGAGGCAGGGGGAAGGAGGAGAGAGGGAGGAAAACATAGCTCCCCAACAGCACAACTGAAACTATTTAGGATAGTTCTTTGCTGGGATCTTAGTACAGGACTGGTCATGCTGAATCAGTAAAAAACACATGACTGATTTTGTAAAGAAATCAGATGAGAGGGCTGCGACTCCTGTTTTTAAAACAGAGTATGAACCCTAGCTCTTTTATGCGTGGACCTTGATTCAGAGCAAAACACGAGTCACTGTTCAAGCAACTCGCTTATTGAAGCAGGCTGCCAGCGCTGCGGCTGTGCTGTTCTAGGAATGGGGTTTCACCTAAGTTTAAACGAAAAGTCAAAGCAGAACTTGGCACGAGCTATGATCTAACAAAATGTTTCACTATCTCTATGGAAACAAGGGCTTTTATTGAGCAGCTATTTTGAATGGATCGTTGGATTATGATAAAGAAATTGAGTATCTCCAGGCTAAATGTTACTATGGAAATTTTGTTTTGATAAATGAAAGAGTTACCTGTGCTGCAGTCACAGTAAAAAATTAAAAGCAACTGTACAAAGATGTTGCTTTGCATTAGTAATAGACTAAACAAGAACACTCTTAAAAATATTTTTGAGATATATAATCACTTGTTACCAGTAAGCTTGGTAAGAAAGGGATATTTTCACAAGGCTATAAACCTGAGTAGTGTCAGAGAGTATAATCCCATTGCACTTTAATAAATAATCTGTAAATTTAAGAGTGTGCGATTTTCACTTACGCGCTTTAGCCAGCAGCTAAATGTCAGTTTTAAAAATCTCGCTTGCTTAATACAATAACTAGGAAGAGAGAGAAAAGCAAAACTTTAGTTTAAAACTGAGCATCATGTAGTCCTCATTTGAAACATACACTTCTTTTTTAAATCAGTGTGTGTAATTCTTGTATCTTGAATAGTAACAACTTTAGGGTTTATGAAGTTAATATTCGTGTGCATAGAAATATACCACATCACTAATCTGTATTGCTTAGGGTCACTAATGTTTATCGTTGCCTTCACTTTTTTACCTATAGCTATTTGACCTTAGAAATGTGGATAAATATGCAAAGGTCAGAGGAGCTGATGTATTCATGGAAACAAGAATGTTGTTTTAGATAAAAATCTGGTGAACTTAAGCAGGTCTGTAATACAAAGGGTCTTCTGGGGAGGTGAATGAAGGGATAAACTGTCTAAAGCGTGCATTACATGCAAGAATGTGAGTCTGTATCCTGTTACCTGCATTATTTTGGAGTTTGGATTAGTTTAACTCTCGTGAATATTCACTTAATACGTGAAGATTTCCAGCACCGATTCTGATCTCTGCCTTAACACACGGTTGAAATGTGTATTACCCAGTCCTGTAAATCGATTTACTGAATGTTAAAGTAAATGAGCGCAAGCTCAGGGAAACCTGTGAAGTTGCACAGCTCCTCCAGCACTGCAGGGGAATCTCACTATTGATCTCCAAAGGGAAAGCCTCGGTGCCGAGGGCTAAATTTGGGTGTGTGCCTCTGAGCACCCCATCCCCCAGACCTATGAATTCATACAGTGCTGTTGAGCTTTGATTTTTTTTTTTTTTTTTTCAAAAGAAGGACTCTTGTGAAGCTTTTACCTTCAAAGTCTAAAGCAAGTGTCACGTAATCCATTTTAATAAAGTTGTGTGTGATATTCTTTCAAATCCCTTCAGGGACAGCAGACCTGTTTATCTGGCTAAACCCGTTCTTTAGTAATCATGGACCACTGAAGTTGTTTTCTCCTTATTCTTAGTTTCTTAACAATACCTTTTAAAATTGGCTGCAGTCTCTCTCATCCCAACCAGTCCCCGCCCTTCTCAGCAATCTGTCATCTTAAAATAAAAGAGCCTGCAGCAAAGTTTGTCTGCCATTAAAAGTCAAGACAGACCTTATGGTTTTCCTTTTGTATTGGAAAATCTAGCCTTTTCACAGTATTTATTTAGCAGCCTTTCTCTTCTGAAAGGCTTTCCCTGGGCTTAGTAGATGATTTTTTGAGAACAAACCTAAGGGAAGTGTTGTTTTGTGATAGGTGGAATGTAGGCTGTAGTCTTTTTTTCCAATTCAGACATGAACACGCTGTCAGACTTTATAAATTACATTTAAATAAAACTGTAGGAAATGGGCAAGTGGAAAATCTCTCACATTTTTCTTCCCAGGTGTTCCCAAGGTGTTTACCTTACACCGAGTCAGGTGGTATAAGCTGGCATAGTTATTCTGATTTAATGTAATTATACTGGACTTCTGCTGTTGATTAGGAATCCAATATTCGCCTAAAGAGATAAGGAAGGATAATGTATTTGTACTAGTCGCTGAGGCAGGCACCCGTTTTTCTTTCTTTAGGTAATGCTTCAACATTTGTAAATTGCGAAGTAAATTTTAGTCGTTGGTTAACTGGTAACCCCAAAATTGAACGTGAACAAAGATTCAAATGCTGCAAAGATACGGGGCGTTTTGTATCCATCTCCATGCAGTGCCGGAGCAGATGTCTGGTACATTTTAATGCCTTAAACCACTTCAGTATGGTATCTTAACTTGGTATTAGTTATTCTTGAAACAGGTAAAATGGTATTCAGTATGCTAAAGTGCCTGTTGGAACAGCTCTCCAAACAGATTGGATTTTTTGACCTTTTGAAGCAGGGGTTGTCTTTTAAAATAATTTTACCTGTTAGTCATGGAACAAGTTTCGTTTCATATCTGGCATTGTGCAGCTACGGTATATAATGGGGAAGAGGGTTATGCATTTATTGTGGGCTGGCTGTCCAGCAGCAAAAATACCTTAAGGCTCTGGCTTAACAGCTCTGTGTCCAACTTGAAAAACGTGTCATATGTCAGCGAAAAGCAGCTACTTTTGTGTTGTAGAGAAACCTCCTTCTGTTCCTTTTCTGGAATCCAAGTATATACATACATCTCAAACTATCCTTTAGAAACAGCGGTCCTATAACTTACCCTGATAGATTTCTTTGTAAGTTAAAAACTTGGGCTGTGGAAGTTGAACCTTTGATCTGCAGGCACCTGGAATACCCTACCTGTAACGCTGCAGAAGAGCTGCTGGCTCCAGGGAGGGTTTTTTAAATTATTATTATTATTATTATTATATCTCTGAACAGCTGCACGCCTCAGAATTGTGTATGGTTTTAAGAGGAAAATCTGTCATTGTTTTGAACATATCAAGGCACGCACATGGAGGACATTTTCCAGCTGCATGTTGGTTTTCTGTATACAGAGTCTTTGTACAGGCTTGTTCTCTGGTCACATGGTGGGCTTGCCATTAATAGTTTCTAGCATTAACTGTAGAACTATTTCATCTCTATCTATAGATCTAGTTTGTTTTTGGAGATGGGAAGTGGAAGCCGAGATAACTCAAGAGAAATGGCATTTCTCTAAATGAGATGCACTCAAAATACTTCCACTGTCCCTAGTCATTTCAAATGTTTATATAGGCATGGGACAGCTGCTGACTTGTGTGGCTCTTCAAGGTGCTAAACGTTTTATTTTAATTTAGATCTCTGCCTCAATAGGTCCAGAATTAGGCCCTGGTGGAACATCATAATTAGAACCATTTGTGTGCAATAGACTTCAGCAGTCCATAGGACTTGGTGCTCTGAGTTTACCATAACTGTATACAGATGCTTGTTAAAGGTGATACCATATAGAATTGCCTGGGAATTCCAGATGTCCGTTGGTCAGAAGGGAAGACAATTGGTACTTGGACTCCTGTTGGAAAAAAATCATGTTGCGAAAACACTTGTTGACTCCAGTCAGACTGAGGCTTAGCTGAGGGATTTCATTCATGGCGTACGAGTGGGGAACAGAGGCCCCAGAAGAGTCTGCCTTGCTCACGGTTGCAGCTTTCTGTGTACGTAACAAACCTGGAAAAATCTTTGCATCATGAAAATTGCTATTAAGTAATATTTCTGTGCAGATTCTGCTTCTTTAACCTGTTAGATGAGTCAGTTGCACAGATTATACTTTAAGGAGGTGTCACTAAATGCCATCATTGATAGAGACAATAAGGACAAATGGAGGAGAGTTAAATAAAACCGTTGACAAAGTGCATTAGAGCACAGTGTTGCTAGACACTGCTGGAGAATATGTTGGTATCTTTTATTTATGAATTCTGCTAAATCCATTAGTTGCCTGTGTGAGAAATGGAAGTACATTATTTTCCTGTGCAAACCACAGTTTAAGGGAAAATAATGCCTTTTTTTTTTTCAAACTCTTTGTGAATGATTGCAGACCTTGGGATTAATTGATCGGGTTCTTTATCTGTAGTTGTAACCTAAATGAGACATCTTTGAATGTGTTGCTCAAAAGAGGATGAAATCTTAGCAGCATAAACCTAAATTTCAATTAAATGTTACTGCTCATTCACACCTGTGTCCAGCACGCAGTTTTTATGTAGCAGGAATTAAATTCCAAGGTGTCAGGTATGGGGTACTCCTGTTAAATTTTAGATACTGAAAAGCCTAATATTTTCTTTTTGATTAAAAGCCTAGAAAGTCCTTCTAAGCATGAAAGCTTAAAAAACCTGTTGTTTCTGTCAATTGCTCCCTGAGAGGATTAAACTTCAGTTCCAGGATATTTGATTCCTGATAAGGAAACTGTTGACCGAAGAGACCGGCTTTAAACATCGTTCATTTTGTGACCGCCCTACATAAGCTAATATAGTCCCAAGATTCACAGCAATTGCCCGTGATTAAAACTTTCCATTATTTGATTAGACATTCCTTATTGTAATTAATTTCTGAGCTTGACCGGGATGATTGACTCCTGGTTCCAGGGCAGTGTGTTGTTTGTTGTTTGTTAGATGACCTGCACCTCCCATTGGTGAAAGATTAGAAACATTTAAGTAATGTCCTAGTTTAGTCTGAGTATCTTGGTAGCAGCATTCCTGTCCTGTCAGGCTGCATTATTTATATTCAGTGATCTCTAACGACTCTGATTAAGGCCATATTAAAACCTTTGATTTTGGCAAGTGTACAGTGCTTCGCTTTGAGTTAAAATAGCTTTAATGTATTGCTTTCAATTTTTTTTTTTTTAATGTGTGTGTGCATACAGTAGATGGAAATCTGGAAGTCTACAGTACGTGTTTAATAAATTCCATTTTAAAAGCACCTCTTATCTGACTGTACAAGAGCCAGTGTTATTGGTGTGAAAGCTAAAGAGCTGTTCTTGCACCACAGGCATAGATGAGGAAATGTGTTCTTCAGCAGAGGACTTGTAGACACAGCCATACACCCCAGATGGCATGGATTTCTTATAAACCTACTTAAAAAAAAATTCCTTTCCTCTTTGTTTGCATATCTCCTTGAAGAGAGACCACCTCTGTTAAGACGGAATGTTATGCCAGAAAGAAAATAAACCACTGCACAGGCCAGTCAAGATTCCCCAGTAATCCTTGAACTGCGTAAGACAACACTTAGCAAAATAAGAGTGCTTCAAGCACTGGTGGGAGCTCTGAGAAGATAATGCCTTCTGTGCCTCTGTAGTCAGAAAGTGAATGATGCACAGCCTTTTTGACTGTCGTTTTCGCATACCAGTCAGTTATCTTCTTTCCTGTTCATGCTTTTGGTAGAAAGAGGTCAATTTCTGCTTGATTCGTCAGTGATCGGACTCACGAAGTGCAATAGCTCTTCGTTACAGGATTCCTTAAACACTGTTCTGTTGTGAAGTAGCATTTAATGGTCAGCCTCTAGCCATTACTATACTAGGCAGAGGCTTTAGCGCATTTAAAAATGTGCAGTATATGTTGCGCATTTGTATCACTGGTGGGCTGGGTGTTTCAAGGACTAAATTTAATTTGTCACTCACAAAATAAGCTGGACGTACCTTGCTTGCTGTCAGCCCTCTGATCCATCTCCGTCTCGGATTTTTTTATTTTGAAATTGCAGCTTTCTTCTGCTCTGCCTCTTAACAAAAACAAAGAAAAACCCCAAACCTGTCTTAAAAAGGGCAAAACCCCAACCAACAAGCTGCTTTTGACAATGGCTACAGTGCTTGGTCAATGGCTGAAGGAAGGTCTAATTTTAGGTAAATGTTGGGAGCTAAAAAAATTTTGAATGAGTGCAGATGTACACCCAAGCAACTAGTTTTGGTTCCAGTCAGCCTGGAAGAGACCAGAGTTTAAAATGGTGATGCTATGAGCTAGAGGAAAGATATTTCAGGCGAACTAAAACAGAGGGAAAAAATTTCATTTGTTCTTATTTCTTGTAAAAATTTGAGGCTATAGCATGTCAGGGAACGAAGAGAACTGATGTTAAGATGTGACAAATTTGAAAACAGATGCACCAGAAAACTTTGAGACAACATAAATCTTTATAATAGCCTGTTTTAAAACTGGACATAATACAGGTTACGTACGTAACTAGTGCAATTATGGCGCAGAAACTTCTGCTTTGCCTGCCACCTTTTTATCACACCTAGTTGAATATTTTTTAAGGCCAAACACTTGCTATGAGAAATAGTTCCATAATAAACACAAGTAATATTAAAATGATGGAAAGAATGGCGGGGGGGTGTCTTTATACACTTACACCCTGACGAGCTGTGATCAGGTATTGTCTTTTTGGAGCCTTTTTCTTCCTCAAGGAAGCTGCATATTCACGGCTCTGACAGAAATTTCTGATAGGAAATAAGAGAAGTTGCAGGCGTTGGCTGGTGTAATACCTGTATTTGGATTTCTGCATACCAATAGAGTTACCTAACTTTAGGTTTGAAAATCCAGCCCTTGCTGTTTGCGGCTTTATATTTAAAGAAAGCCACCCTAGCAGTGAGTTGCAGAAATAAAGTCACACAGCTCTGGTGAAGTAGGGAAGCTTATTTTCTTGTTAATGGGGAGATTCATTGCTAATGGAGGTTTTCAGTGACTCGTTTTTTCCAAACAGAATTTTGAACAGAAACGTGTTGAAGGTAGAGGGTGTCTTCAAAATGAGTGTCAACCCTCCCACTGGTGTCACTGTACCTTACCCATATGAGTGTGGCCACGACGGTCACTGCCAGTGGCTAGAATTAATGTTGGGAAAGCAATCAGTGTGTTTTGAAATTACTAAATCCCAAGAATATGAATCAAAGGGAGAAGAGCCAACACAGCCTCACTGGTCCAGACCATTCTCTTGTGGTATCGGCAAGGATCCCGAACCTTGGGATCTGCCTTGGGGTGGTTTATCTGTTGAAGTGGCTGGTTAGGTTAGCATGTTATATGTGGATATCCAGACATCCTTTGACATTCTTGTAATCTCACAGCATTATAAATAATTATTTTTTCTAACATACAGACACATTGCAAGCAAAATAGCCTCCTTTCAGGTTAAACTCCCTTATCTCTTGCTAGGTCCTTTCTGTAAAAGAGCTTCCAAACTAAACATTAGGGCTTACAATTTCTGTGCTCAAATGCAAGTCTGTTTCTCCTGCTCCACAAATGTATTTTTTTAAAACTGGAGAATGGATACATATTAACAGCTGAAGAACTTAAAAATATATTTTGTGATGTATAAGCCCAGCAAAATATTTTAAATCAGTGATATTGGAAGGAGGTTATGCAGAAATCCAATTAAACTTATGAAATCCCTATCCTGTTGAAGTATAATTTAAAGGAAAGCAGTTCTGTTTCCCAGAAGTGCTGTGTATAATATTTCTGGCTTAGGAAGAAAGGGCTGGAGTGTGCTATTTGGCTGGAAATCGGTACCAGCTTCCTCCATGGTGTTTTAGTTGAACAGTGTTGACATTCTAACAAATCCCGTGGAAGCTCCCCTGAAGTGGAGGAGTTAGCTGTTTTCTTGCTTTTACAGTGAAATATCTGTTTGATACCGCGATCGTGTTCCAGTAACCGAGCCATACTGCCTTCATATTTGATGACCAGTGGCATTCTTGGTTTAACACCCTATAGAAGCCCTAAATTGCTGGAGGAAAACCAAATATTTCTGAAACTTTACAGCTACTGTATTTTGCACAATCATTAAAGTAAACAAATCTTACATTACTATGTGGCCAATGAAAATAGTGGATAAAGGGTTCAGTGTCCCTTGTTTTGTATACCTGCTTTTTTTAAAAATAAATCTTCAAACCCGGATTTCTCAGCACTTTGAAGTCAGCATCGCAAAGAAGCAGGATCACTTCAGAAAATATGTAACATGAGGCTCTTTTTCCCTTACCACAGGAACTTAAACCAAATTCTTATTTCTGCAAAATGACAAAAAGCATGTGTATAGGTTGAGAGAGAGAAAATACTACCAGCTAGTTGTTCTTCTGCTTTCTTTAAAGGAGTGAAAATAATCTCCACCTTCTTCTTCTTGACCCCCCCTCCTTCCTCCTTGCCCGAAAGGAAAACATTTGAAATTGATTCAGTTCTTAAATAGAACTTTCCAACGGAAACTAGCATTACAAACATAGATATTCAGTATTTTACCCCTAGGATTTATTCAAAATAATCCGGGCCTCTACATTGGCGCTAAAAATACATTTTCCAGTTCTCGCTGTTGGCCAAAGCAGGGGTTAAAAGCAGCGTTCTGGCTTCAATTTCCAGTACATAAAAGTAACACTGTTAAAACAATCTGTGTAAGGCACCAGCTCGTTCCCCTCCGCGCATCCCCTGAGCGCTGCTCGGTTTAGCTCAGGTCTGCAGAAGTCTGCAGGCAAGGAGGAGCGGTGCTGTTCTGCCTGGCACTGCCTAGCTTTTCCTATTGCCTGGGAGGATTTGTGGCAGTGGCAGGTAGTGAAGTGACCGTGGCGGTGGGGTAAGCTTCTAGATAACGTCTCTGGCAACTTGGGTGCCCTGGAGCGTGATGGGGGTCTGGCCATTGGATTCAGCATCGACTTGGAAGCTGTGGTGCCCAGCAAGGTGCAGGGTTCGTCACTGCCCCGACTTGCTGGTGGTATGCCAGGAGCCTTCATATCACCTGCCGGTGCTGCTCGCAGGTTAGAAGAAGTTTTAATGGGGAGCAGCAGTTTTGTTTGGACTCAGACAGGGTGAGGTACCACCTATGTGGGACAACTTTGAGACTGCTTTTCCAGTACAGCATACATGACATATGGCAAAGTGTGTCATATACTTCAATACCTCCTCAACACCAAGTTTGGAAACTGTGATTTTAATCTCCTGGTCCCCATTCCGGTCTGGTTCAGTCTGGACACTCCCAGACTTTTGTTCAACTACTGCTCTTTCTCTGACCTCTCTACCGTTTCTTTCATTCCCCATGTAATTCTGCAAAATGTATAAGGAAGCATTTGCAGCGTACAGAGGCCTGACCACATACATGCTCACTCTGGGCAGTTAGAGTGGGAGGATCACAAGATCGGGAGTTTTAAGTCTTATGACAGTTTTAAGTGAAGGTTTTTAAAGAAGAGTTTGAAAGTAACATGGGAGAAGAGGGGAAAGAAAGGAGAAAAAGAACTACACTGGCTTTACATTAAGGTGCTTCGCATGCAGGAGCAATGCTTTTGTGCAGCCTCTGTGTGTGCACATGTGTTTTAACACAAAGCCTTCACGGAAGATCTCCCTGGTGCTATGCCTATGGATCAGCAAAGCCGAGTCTTTTGCAGACTGCATTAATAACCCAGTTTAAACCCATGAAGGGTGATGGATATACTGCAAAAGATCCCATGCTGAATAGAGACCTTCCCTGTCATTCTGCCGTGAAGACCAAATGTGTTATCTCAACTGTCTTTTTGGGTGTTAGAAAAGCTTTACACACTGGGTTTGAATGAAATCTGTATTTTAACCTATAGTATATGTTGCATGAAGCGAAAAGAGTCCTATATAGTAGATCATTCCAGCCTTCAGTCAGCATCAGGCAGAGTAATTCAACTATGACAGAAATCTGTGATAATTCATGTTCTGATGTGCCATCCACCAAATAATTTTGAGCTCTGGGAGGTGATGCCAGGCCCTAAGTTTGTTTTCTTAAGGGATGATATGTTTCCACTGTGATTTCAATAAATCCTGGTCACCGTTTATGCAAAGAGGTGGTGGTTTGGCTGAGTTGTTAGTTTTCCTTGTAGAGGTCTGGTTCTGGTGGTGACTGTGCTGCCAACATGAAGTCACATCCCCATTGTGAGCAAAGGGCTGATGCTGCTCTTAGTAGTAGACGGAAAGTTACTAGTTAGTTGATCAGAAGAAGCAAGTAGAAACTCCCAGCCAAAAACAGTTTCATAATTTTATTGGAATGATAAATTAGCATCTCTGAAGTAATGTTTTTGAGTTTCTCAGATGGTATTCTCTGCATACCTGGTGCAGAAGAAACAGTCTGATTGCAGGATACTGGCTGGTAGAACAGGGAAAAGTAGGAGTCACTCCACAGCGCTGCTGGAGTGAGGCTAAAGGTGTGAGACCAATGGAGGGGAAGAAGGTCTGTAAAATGTGTTGGAAAGGAGTTTTTGGAAAGCTCAGCCTCGGTCTGATTCTGCTCCGGATATTCACTGTCAAGTGCTTTGATAAACGTGGGTTTTCTTCGTCTTTTTGCCAAATGGGTCAAGTTAATATAAAGGATATAGATAGCAATCGACTCTCCCAACTGAAAGGTGTTCTTGTCAACCATTGTCAACCAATAGCCTATAAATAGGTAATCTTGCCCTCTTTATTTATACAAAGCTTGCTTGTATGATGACATCATGTCCATACCAGCTCCCGAGCAGGTGTATGTACGTGCTTAAAGTTCTGGTCTCACACAGAAGTCATCTTGGCTTTGTGGCTTCACATTCTCCCATTTCAGCAAACAGATCTATAAATTATAGGCATGCTTATAATACCCCATTTATACTTTTAAAATGGATGAATGCAAATATTTTGGGTGCTTGGGCCTGTGTATTCAAGACTGGCTGGATGCTTCGAAGCTGTATTCAGAGCTGCTGTAACACAGCAAGTTTTCAGAGACGCCATGCTCCCCCTACTTCAGTGTAGACTGATGAAGACAGCAAGCACTTGCCACCTCTAAAATATGGCTATTTAAGCACCTGATTGTAGACATTCAATCCTGAAAACGGGTGCTTTGATCTTTTAGGTGCTTTCTCCTATATATAGCTAGCCCAAGCCAGGATACCGCAAGTTTTTATTACCCCTGACATTTTAGAAAATACTATCCCCCTTGTGTTTGTAACACACTGCACCTCTTTCTTCACACATCCAAAACTTTTGAACAGCTCTGCACACTACAAAGAATCTTTATAGAAATCTTCCTTCCCATTTCAGACCTCTTAAAAAAAGCTCAGTATAACTTAATTTCCCATTTTTGAAAGGTGCAAGCGTAAGTTACAAACTAGGCCAGGTTGTCCTGTGTGTGCTTATTTTTTCCTACTCCTTCTCACGTTGAGATGAGTGTGAGGGAGCGTATTTCAGTCTCGTGCAGTTTTATACCTCTGTGCATTTCTGTACCGTTAGCTGTCTCCAATTTGTATGTTTGAAAGTTTCTTACATTTTACCGAGGTATTAAATCACAGATTCAAGAGCAAAATCCACTGAAAAAACAAAGGGGCTGTTAGTTTCGGCCCTATTGAACAGAGCTGTGAACAATTAGGAAACATCAGCTCTGGTTCTGTCGTTTCTTCTTTAAGTGGAACAGCAGTGCCATTCAACGTGATGGCACACCAGTTTTCTCCCGAAGAGTGACAGCTGACAGGCTCGTTTCTCTGTGCTCTGTTTCAGGTGAGAAACCGTACAAGTGCACGTGGGAAGGCTGCGACTGGAGATTCGCTCGCTCAGATGAATTAACGCGCCACTACAGGAAACACACGGGGGCAAAGCCCTTCCAGTGCGCTGTCTGCAATCGCAGCTTCTCCCGCTCCGATCACCTGGCTCTCCACATGAAGCGGCATCAGAACTAAAAGCTGGACTTGTCGCTGAGGCTGTTTTGTATCTATGCAATTTCCTATTGACTCTTGACATACAACTAAAATTAGTTTAATTTTTGACTATGGGTTATCCATTTAAAAGAAATCTCAAAAGAAACTGGAAATGTATATTTTGTATATTTATGCAGAAAAAAGGGAAGACACTGTATCATGATACCAGAGTGCTCAGTCGTTTGTTCGCTCTCATGATGTAGATGGCTTTAGTCAGCAGGTTTCATCTCTTTACAAGTATTATGTCTTGACATGTTGCAGCTTTATACCATTTTTTTTCCTCTTGCGGTGTTTTGACCAAAGCACTGTCATTATTGTGACAGTGTTTAGTAAACGAATTAGTGAGAGGCTGCAGATGAATGAACACAGTGGAAAAGCCATGAACTGTAATCTGTCAGGTTTTTACTTGGACATATTTAGTACTTGTGGGTTTTTTTTTAAATGTTAAGTCATTCTGTGGAGACAAAATACATAGAAAAAGTCATGAACAGCCATAGAACAAAACATTTTGTTCTGTATGTTGCATGTTTGCTATGACAAAGATTTTGTAAATATGCAAATCAGCTTTTTAGGTTTAATACAAAAGTTTTCTAAGAGTCATCTGAAAAAAGCAGTTTTACATTTGATAACACAGCACATTTACAAAAAAAAGTTAAATACCTCTCAAAACAGTACCAACTTAGCTTCATTTTTCTTAAGAGAAATGAGCTAAGTGTTCAGATGTTTTGTACCTGTTAACTCAAAACGGTGTGCACTGAATATTCAAAGCAGGATTTTGTTTTCAAATTGCTTAAAAGGGCAAAACATTTAGAATGAACTGTAAAGTCAATGTTGGAAGCTTAGGTAGCGGGGATAGTTACAATGAACACAGAATGTTAAACCTCTTACTATAAGCTAAACTTAGTATCACTTTAAAAAGAAGGATTTGGGATGCAATTTTCATATTCAGACATGTTAAGCTGGTTCAGCACCAGTATGATCTAGTTTCATGTGGATATTGCATGTAATTTACTGGAAGGTAAAGGATACAGTAATTTTGTTTAAAATTACAGTGCAGTTTAGTTAAGCCACGGTTCAGATTGACACACGCAGGGGAAAATTTACTGCTGACAAAAGGAGCTGAAACTCCACTGAAGTCGAGGAAGTGGTGCCCTTTTATGCTAACAATGACTTTGATTCACAGTGTTCGGCCTTGAAAGAGTAGGTGAAGGGCCAAAGACGAGGTTCGACCGTGTAGGATTTGGCCAGGCAACAGGAGAAAACCAAACAAACCTAACAAGTGTCTGGACTTCACAAGCCGTAATATTAAGCTGTCAACCAAAGGCTAGAATAGACAATCAAAATACCAAAAAAAGGGTCTTGCAGGAAAACCTAGCTTTGTTAAAACTGTTGTTTGTCTTTATTTATTTGTGGTATATGATAGACTCTTTTTTTTTTAAGACAATTTTACATACACTTGATAAATTATAGTTTTGTTTCTTCTAGTTAGAAATGTTGCTCTTAATGTAAATAGTTGACAAACGATGTAAATAATTTTGTAAGGCTTCAAATGTTTATACGTGGAAACACATGCAGAAATTGGTTGCTGTTTTGCTTCTTTTGCTCCCCCTACCTTATTTTTGTATTGTGGTATCTCCTATGCAAATGATGGAGCAAACAGCTGTATAGTTCTAGAATGTTTTGAGAGAGAATGAAACGGTTTATATATAAAGACTTTTTTTTTTTTTTTTTGCAAAATAAAACAAAGTGCCTAATGTGTGTGTGTGTGTGTGCGCCTGCGTGCGTGCGCTCTCTGTAGCTCCTGACAATGAAAGTTCTGTGTTTTTGCGCTGGGAGCTGGAAATCGTAGCAATATTAAGCGAAGAATGCCTGTTCTTCGTAGCAGGGATTGTCTCTTTGGAAAGTACCTGGCACTTCTGCGTTCTGCCCTGATGAAAATAATAAATTTGAAGGGATAAGTACTTCATGGTGCTTTTCTGCCATCAGAACTTTAAAGGGGGCGTACGGTAGCCTGAAAATGGTTGCAAAAGGCCTTCCGCAGCAGCACGATTGTAAATTAAAGGTACTCATTGGGACAAAGTGTACAAATTCTCTCCCACTTTGAAAACAAGTAAAACCTGTTCATGCTCGTCTGCAGTGTCGCCCGAAAGAACTTCCTCCCCCAAAAGTTCTTTTCATGCCCTGGAAAGACAGGAAGGTCCCATAGCGGTGCTGCCCAGTGCTCCTGCCCCCCACCCAAGCAACGTCTCCTCTTCAGTATCTTCCTCTCGGCAGATGGAAGTGTGGCCCAACTGAAAAATTCAAGTCGATGCCTAGGTTCAGATCTGGGGTTACATCTGTCTTCTCGTCCGTTCCTCCGAGTGTAAAGGAAATGGGCACACTGAGCTTTTTTAAAGAAATCAATCTTAAAACCAGTAAGAGATTCAGTTTAAATTTTGTTTACTATTCCAGATTATAATCATCCAATTAAATCAACTATCAATTTATTCAAAATTCAGTTGTTGTCTTCTAAACTCTGGCTCCTAAATCCTTTCTCAAATTCCTCTGTTCTTTCCTTACAACCTAACTTTGATCTTTCTTCAGTTGATTTTTCTCTCTTAATTAGCCTCTCCCACATGTCAAAGAACCCATCCTCTTAAAAAATACCTAGGATAGCATTAACAAAGTCAGTGAACTCCCGGTTGTTTACCAAGAAAATCCACCTGCGACTCACCTAACTGCACAACCATAAACGTAGGAGCGATGTTTTGGAGAACAGGGAGCAATAGCTCCCGGAAGCGTTGCTGCGACATTACCCTTTTCTGATGCAGCCATTAGAAAAACAGATGAGTTTCTCTGGAGCGTTTCTGCTTGGAGGGGAAGCTGGACATGAATTGGGTAACCGTTCATGTGCCGCCATGGCGAAAGAGCTACCGGAGCTTATTTTCCCGAGTGCAGGGTGAGGTGAATACCAGCAGCGTCACGGCGGGTTCGGAGCCACAAGCTTCCCTGTTTCGCTCAGCCCGCATAACTCAGTGCCAATTTAGGGTCGGACCAGTGGCAGGTTTGGTAGCTCTTTCCAGTCGTCCGCAGCGAATCGCGTGTTTTGTCTCAAGTCCATAGATGAAAGCAGCGCTCCCTTCTGCATTTCCCATGCCTTTTCACAACGAAAGCCCGCTGATGGCACGGTTTCATCCTCCAACATTGCCTCATACTTGTTTTAGATGTTTCTATTGCTCAGCTACCTGGTTGCATAAACCAGCTTAATGGCTTCATATTAATCTTGCATGAAAGGCCATAATTAGGCCCATCCACTTCAGCAGCGTTTAACCTAATACAAACAGAGACAGGCACAGCAGACCCGTGCACCAGAATACATTACAAAACCAAAGGTGGAGGAGCTTTCTTCACTGGCAAGTGCTACATCCACAACGCACAATATTAATACAGTAGTTCAACAGCACGGTTGAGCTCTACTTTGATCTCAAAACCTGCAAGAAAAGGTAGCGTCGCCTCAGCCCCTGCACAGTTCGTTTAAAGCAGTAGGTGCAGAGTACCCTGAGGTACTGAGGCCACCCTCAAATTCAACTCTCCAATTATCCTTCAGCACCTGAATTATCATTCCAAACAAAGAGGGAAACTCCAGTTGGCCAACTGGCTTTTCTGGTGGCCACGTGAACACCTAGTTCTCCTCTTGACTGGGTGCCGAGTTCCTTCCTGTGGTTTTCAATGCGAGTTTAGGGCCTGATACTCCACAGAAGTGCCTCTGTGGCCGCATGGGAACCTTGTGGCCTTCATTTCATGGGGTCCTTGCGCGGATCCTTGTTTTAGTCTGGTCAACATGGTGCCACAAGATTCTGCCGTGCTCTGTAACCACATCAGTGGTGTTGCTTTTGACCTTCGTGAAAGAGAGTCCGGCTCAACAACTGACTATTATCTGAAAGAATGTGGTGAATTACTCATGTGCTGAATAATGCATCCTTGCAGTTCAAGTGTATTAGGACAGAGGGAATCTACTGTAGGTAGCAGAAGCAGCCCGATGGGTATGCTTTTAATGAAGTGACTTGCATACTTCACTTCTGTTTACTTACTCCTCTCCTCCACCACTAACCATTAGGTTGTTGTTGCCATCTGCTGTGCTTCTAGAACCCTCACCGGTGCTGCTTGTCTGGGATTTGGGACTCGAGCTGACACAGGCCACTGGAGAAGCCTATGGCAGACCAGGCAGAGTCCGGTCTGTCAACGGTGAACAAAGGCCCGCCTAGGGCAAACAGAGAGTGCCGTGGTTCCCGAGATTTCTTTGATGTTGTTATAGTGATTTTTAAAAATAGTTACTGTTTATATATAAATATGTATGCAAATATATATTGGCGCGTGTGCGTGCGCGCTCGTGTTCATTTGCGTATTCAGTTCAATTCTGAATCCTGGCAAATACTTGCCTTTGACGACGTGTCATGGCAGCGAGCTCCACAGGTTAGCTGAGGAGCGGACAGGGGAGGAGAAAATGGGCGCTCCTCTGTTTCCGCACCAAATTTCCAAACCGTTGGGGAAATTTAAAGGTCTGGTTTCCCCGCTATGGATACTGTGCTGAGGAAGAAATGCAACAATGAATTTCTGTTTCCAAGGAGTAGGTTATTTCTTTATTTTGAAATCTTCTAAATGAGGGAAGAGGGAAGGGGGGGTTGTGGGGGAGAGGGAGAGAGCACTGTGGGGAGAGGGAAGTGCAGTTATATTGCAGAAACAAAGTTAATTCACACTGTAAAAGAGTAAATCTCCAGCTAAGCAAGCTAAAAACGTGAGTTATTTCTGCAGGATAACCTGTGCAGGTGGCAGCAGACAGCATCCTGAAATGAGGTCCCAGGTATAGCTTGCCAAAGCAGACTTCCTCCTCCCTTAGCTTCGTTTTTCCTTCCCGGTCTCTGCTGGTCCCCCATCATTCTCAGGCTTACTTCATATTTCCCATTGCTCCCACAGCTCCAGCTACCTCTGTGGCTCCTTCCCACCCGGTCGGCTGCCAGTGCCGGACTCGGGCCAGTGCTGCCCTTGCCCGTTTCTGCCTGCAGGCACCCCACTGCTGTGCGGCCCCCAGCTGCGGCATGCATCTCACCTAACTCAGGTTTTAATTTGTGGCATAAAGAACAACAGTGCAGCTCGTTTACTTTCTGCCAGTCTCCCTGTGTTGTATTGTATATCTGGGGCAAACTTCCTTCTTTTTTCTGTATGTACAGTGCTTGTGTCAATATATAGGACACACTATTACTACGTGCATAACGACTTTTGCACCCAGCATGTTCCTTTTTTCACGCGGGGCTCGGGAAGCTGATTAGAGCCTTCTCCTTCCTGTGGGACTGAGAAAAGGCATGTGATGCCGAGGGGGATTCTTGTACTTCTGAGGCAGCGACTCAGACAGAAACGTTCAGCTGTTCAGTGTGGAGTCATGGGGTTTCCAGCCTTGCTTTTTGTGCTGACCTTCCCATTTTCCTGCCTTACTCTTTTTTAACTGTAGTAGAGTCAGTTCAATGGCTTCGACTTTGGCTACAGGAAGCTTTAGGAAAATGTGGTTTGCCTCTTTCTCAAGAACTGAGGAGTCACACTGGCTGATTTGCCATCTTCACTGCCTGGGAAATCAAAGTCTGAAGTTTCTTCTAAATAATATCCCCAAAGGCCATTTCTCTTCCCAGCCTCAGTTGTTGTTTCTGTTTATACTTGTTTTGTTTAGCTGGCTATTGTTATTGTGGTTTGTCATTATTTCCAACCCATTGGGGTGGATTGCTAGACCAAAAAAAGGATGTAGGCACCCTCAGAAGGACCAGAGTCCCAGTCTCCCAGGTCAGTACCCGTGCTGCAAGGTTGTGGACTCATGGCTTTCTTTTTCCAGTCCCATGAATCCAGCACTCTCTGCTGCTCGCTGGCCCGGCCTTGAGGAGGACAAAAGTGGACACGCTCAGCCCTCTCTGTGCCTCCGAATAGCCCGTGGCCTGGTGGGCCTCCTGGGAAGCCGAGGACGTTGGCTTTCGGCTTTCTCAGGCCCAGAAGGAGTAGGTACTGCATCTCCCAGCCACCAGAGGATTGTCCTGCTTTGTAGGTTAGTCTATCAAAGAGGGGCACCATCACCAAATTCCTTCAAGGCGCTGGCTTTGCAAAGAAAAGCAGCGGCAGCTTGTGAGAAGCCCCATCCTGTACACGTGCAGAACGTGAACCAGAAGAGTGCCTTTGACATTAAGACCCCGCAGTGGATTTCAGCAGGGCAATACCTCATTTCTGGACCCTGACCAGGGATGAGTGTGACCTGAGTCCCTATAACAGCATGAAGCCTGAGTCTCTGCTGCATATCTGCACAAGCACAGCTTGAAGACCATAGGAATTTCAAACTCATAAATTTACTGGCATACAGAGTTTAACCTTTAGGGTTAAACATTAGCAGAACAAAGGTTTTCTGGATTACGTGCTTATGTTACACCCCACCTCAGGTGCTAAATCCCTTTTAGGGGAATCAGACCTGGTGTTTTTCTTCAATGAGAAGAAGCAATGTGCAGCTTCAGTAACTCACATCACTGGGGAAGACTTGAGAAATCTGTTTCTGCAGGCTGCGTTGGCACCAGAGCCATACTTGAGGTCTGGGTCTGTAGGAGCAGCCTTCCTCCCTTGGTAGTGATGGTGCAGAGCTGGCACCAGGTGAGCCCAGCCACCATCTTGTAGGTGACTCTGGGCACCTTGTATACTTCAGGCTGGACTGGAAACCTCCATGGCTGATTGAAATGATATAGTGAAATAGGATTTAATTTTAAAAACTGCTGTATTTAAGTATGACACAGGAGAAGGCCTAAAGTCTGAGTGTTTTGCTCTCAGGGAGTTTTCATAACACATTTCTGGATTCCAGTCTTTTAATCTGCAGTCTCTCCTGGGGCCAGGTCCAGATTTGACCCTTAAGAGGAGGTTTATTTTCCAGTTCTGTTCAAATACAGTGATCCGAGAGCAAAATCTATGAGATTTCTACTGATGAAGACAGCAGACCTCTTGCAAAATTAACACTATTTGCTCTGTAGCCGATAATCAGTAAGAACCTTACCTTTCCCCTCAGCCCATCTCTGATGAATCCCTTAGATGAACACCCAAATTCACAAAGTGCTGGTAAGAAAAAGCAATAGTTATGTGTTCAGATATACCTGAAGTTGAAATTGGTTTGGCTTGGTTTTTTGTTCTCAGTGTTTCCAACTAAATAATGAAATAGCAGCAGTTTTCTTATACAAATATTTGTATGCTATTACTAAATTTACCTGTGCTTTCCCCTCCACCCCAAAAAATTAATAAATCGCTGTTTTCCTAACACTGCATTTGGTTTTTCTCCTGTGCTGTTATCAGGCTAGAACTAAGAATCATTCCTCCTTTGAAGAAGCTCAGACAAATGGGTAAGCCAGGCTAAATGTCCCCAGGGGAAAACTTACTTCATTTCTGAAACATTAACAACAGCAATCAAATGAAATGTGAGTATTTTCAGGGTACATACTGTGCCTTAGGACATTTAAGCTGATTTGTTGAATAAAGAAACTTTTCAGTAACCTTAAAGAAGCATACCCTGAAAAGACAGTTCTGAATACCAGCTATTTCTGACATGTACCATCTGCAGAAAAATTAGGCTCAGGGGACCCACATATTCCTCTTTTATCATCTTTGTGAGATTATTTTGTGTATTTACATTATTTAGCTTGCATATAGTAGATATTCTTTCATTGGCCTGTGCCTGGCATTGCTGTTTTGTGATGGTCCCTTCGAAGCACCTCCTGCCGTTCCTTCTCAGTGTTACTCACTTGTCCCTGCAGTGGGGAACAGGGTGTTTAGCTGAGGTCTGGTGGCTGAAAGAGGGATGACCATCTGACCAGGCTTCAGCTTGTTTCCAAGCAAGTATTGTTTCCATGCAAATACCACCAGCCGCCACTGCCATAAGGTGCGCGGGTCGGGGCACCGTACCATGCTGGGGCTAGCACATTTGCTGATAAAACTGAGTAAGACTGAACTGGACACTATTTGCACAACTGTGGTTCAGGATAGTTTGGCCCATGCCTGGACAGACACCTGATTTTAACTGTTTTCCAGCACTCGGAGTAAGTACAGAAAGTTCCCATCTGCTCCCTCTCAGACTTTTACTTCTTAATGCCACTGGGAAACTGGCAAAATGGACAAATGGGATTTTTTTTTCCCCCAAGTGTCTCATCCTTGACATTTAAGCATAAACATCTGAAAAAAACACCCTTAGCAATTAATGGAAGCAAATCAATCTTAGAGCCAAGGCAATGCATAAAATCAGTCTGCAAGCAAATATATATGTTTATGCCAGGAAGTTGGATAAGCAGCTTTCTCCTCACAACGGTGTAGTTGTACAAGCATTAAGTTCGAGCAACAATGGCTGTGTCTGTGTTAGTAGATTAAGTGCGGTCAGGACCATTCCCTGGTGCTGAGGCCGATGGCGATGGAAATGGCTGCATCCATACTACTGGGCTCTCCTCCCCTCCATGCCCTGCACACAAACCGCCTGTTGAGCGCGGCCCTGGCCCATGCCAGCTGTTGGCCCGCGCTTGGGAATTGTTTGGGAAAGTTGGCCCCAGCTCCGCTGTGCCAGGCACTGTGCTAACAATTAAACAGAGCAGACAATTGCCTTCCAGTGCCTGGGAACGTTCCCCGGCACTGTTTCATTTACCAAGATGGACATTAGCTTTGGAGTTCAAGCTTTGACAGATTCAGCTCAGCTTCCCCCTGACTTTAAAAAGAGGGAAACAAACGAACAAAACAAAATGGCATTCAGGGGAGCAGTTCTGCTGCATGTGGTCCTTCTTAGAGCCTGAGAAATATGCAAATACACAGGCTCTATTGATTTGCTTCAAATTACTCTGCATTGACAATAGAATAATGACAAAAAGCAGAAATGACCCAGAAAATTGCCTTATTATTAAGAAAAGGGAAAAGACATTTTCTTTTTTTTTTTTAAAAAAAACTTTATTTCAGTGAGTGACAGAGCTTGAGGAAGAAGTCTAGTTGTGGGGCTCAACTGGAACTCTCCTCAGGGAGCTATGTAGAAAACAGGAGGAAATGTTCAGAAATGTTCCTTTTTAAAAAAAAAAAAAAAGAGAGAGAGAAGGAGAGAAAAGAAGGGGTCTAATCCCTTTGAAGCTTGCAGTTTTATGAGAGCTTTGTCCTTGGGAACTGTGCACCAAAGATGACTAGAGCCGCTTCAGGCTTTGCAAAATTACTACAAACATAAGGTGAGTGGCTTTATCATAAAATTGGAGTGGCCATTAAAACTTCAAAGGAGACGTATGACCTGAATTTTACCTGTCACAGTCTTGAGTATTTATTATAGGAAGATTTGATTCCTTTCTTTAGTTAACAACCTGGTACTCACGTGAGGTCATGAGCCAGATTATAGTTTTCATTGGTGGTATGACAGATTAGATGTTAATATTTTATTGCTCATGACCTTGGGAATCCATAAACCATTGGACAGGTGAGAGCTGAAGAAAAACAGCCTGACTCCTTTAGGAATGAGAGCATATTTCTAATACCTGAGTGTGGCCATAGTGGTACCTTTCCATTGACTAGCACTCAACCAGGCTGACTTTGACAGGACACATCCCTCAGAGGATGATGGGGATTGTAGTCCTTTAGGAGCCTTGTCAAGCAGTGCCTTTGCCCATTTACTGGCAAACTGAGAAATAAGAATTCCCCAAAGGAGGGGCAGACTCAGTAGTCAAAAGGGTAGAGAAAGACACTGTGATAAAGCCATCTTTTCCCAGAAACATCCATGTTTTTTCCCAGCCTTTGTCCTTCCTCCTAAACCTGCTGGTTGGCTCTGTTTGGGCCAGAGCAGTTCAACATCTCATCGTCTCATGAGCACAGGTAACCCCTTCCCTTTGTTCTTGATGGGGCTGCCAAACTGGTCACCCCTTCTACTGCCTTGGTGCCGTCTTGTTTTCAGCCGTCTCCTTTTCTTCCTTTGAAACTCTTCCCCAAAAGACAGGTCTGCCTTCCTTTCCAGTGTTTTCTGCTATTCCTATGCCTGTCTGCCCGCCCCCGAGAAGTGCCTGTAACGGCCCTTTCAAATGAGCAATTGCCACACAGACCTTTGGCATCCCAGGCTGCTTGCATTGCATTATAGCAGGCATCTGTGTGAATATGCTTGCCTGCAGCTGTACTTGTAAATGATTGGAATAATTTTACTAATATTTGCATTAAACTGAGATGCCTATTGTTTTAAAAGAACTTAGCAGCAGCATTTTAACAGTACTCAAATGGGATCCTCTGTAAAACTGTTAATCTGCACTTCCAAAGTTAGTGAAGTAACTTCTGCAATATCCTAGCTGAGGAAATAAAAGCATTAAGAGCTACCTTGATTGAAAGGCACGGTATGGCTCTGGCCCAGTTGAGAGAAGAACCTGCGGGTCTGGATTCTGAGGCAAATGCTAACCCTTGTAATTATCTGTAAATAATTTCCTAGATCTAGATTAAGATTTAAAATTGGGATTTCAAGGTACCTTAGGTGCCTAATCATGGATGATGGTCAGGATGGCCCGCTTGCTAGTACTGCCCTACTTCTAAAGGTACCTTTACAATCAGCCTAAAACCAGTGGTCCTTTTGCTTGTCAGGAATAATGATGGTGGTAGCCAGCTTTTGCATAAAATTAGCTATCTAGAGGTGCAAGCCTGTTTCCCTAGCTGAAAGCTAGACTGTCTCAGAGCCATCCACCCTTCAGCGCTGAGGTGACTGAGAACTGCAGGTCTCCTGGGCCTTCAACCGAGATGTCTTTATCTAGTCCTGATGGATCTCTCTTCACCTCTGTAGGACCTAAAAACCCATCATCTCACCTCCCTTGCTCTGAACCGCCCTCTTTCACTCATCCTCCCCCGTTATCTTCCAGTCCTAGCGTGAGATTATCCTGATCATTTATGACCCGCCTTTTCCTTCTTCCTTTCCCTCCCAGTCAGAGCTGTGGTCACAGCTGCCCTAGGCACAGTCTGCCTGGTGGCATGGTGGGATATCCACCCTAACCGAAGTCATCTCACCACCCTGCTACCAGGAAAGCAATATCCTCTTTCAAGACAGCAAGAGAGAGAGAGACTCAGCCTCTTCTTCCTCACTGCATCAGGCCCATTGCATTCCCTTTGCTCTCTCCTACCACACTGGTACCCCAAGCCCTCATGAAAAGGAAAACCCAGGATTAAATTGTTCCACCAGCAGCTAACAAGCCACAGCAAAACTGGCCTGGCTGGTTGGAGACCAGCCAAGTAGCAATACAGTGGATCATATGTCATGGGTACTTATAGAAATGAAATGTCACACTGCTCAAATAGAGAAGGAAGACTTGGTCTCAGGCCATTAGGTGTAAAAAAGCTTTATTGGAATCTTTGCTAGTTGAAACTGATCATAAACTACTTATTGCTGCTGCTAAAAGGGGCCTGGCAAGCATGTTGCTGGGAAACAATTTTTTTTTCAGTTGCAAATGTAAGAATTGCAAACTGGATGCTAGCCTGAGTGAGACTTGTGAGGCAGATACATTCTTTAGAGCACCTGGGAAAAAATAGAGTGGAATAAAGGTAGATTATTTACATTGCAATTTTATTGAAAAGCCTGTCTGAGACAAAATATGCAGTGTGACTGCCATATATAAGGCTGTGAGCCCACAAAAAGGAGCCGAGGCTTTCAGCATAATGTTTCTGGGAAAGTAGATTTCCAGTTTCTAATATCAGTGTTAAAAGAAGCTCTTAGGACTAGTGGCATTTTGGTTTAAGTAGTCAGGAGAATGAGGCTTAAAGTGTTATAATAAAGATAAGTGTTTTAAAGAATAATGTGAGCAGCAGGAAAGCAATCTAAGAAAGGTGCAATAGGCTGCCTTCAGACAAACAGAAATTTGTAAACGCCTGACCTGTGTTTTTGATATGTAGCAAAGAAGTGAGAGAATCTATATTCTGTATTGCAAGTTAGGACTAGAAATAAAACAGGTTCCCTGACCCAGATAATCATAATTAAGATGGATGCAAAAGCATACATTAATTCAGCAAGAAAGTTCTATTTGCAAGTACCACAGCCAGGCAGGTCATCACACATGTCAAGTATCTTTGTACTCGACGTGGTGCATCGTATTGTTTGATTGTGTGTCACAAGTCAGGGAAAAATTAAACAACAGGATTAAATGGGAAGTGGATAACGTCAGAAGTAGGCACCAGTTGCATCCAGACTCTTGCCTGATGTCTGATTCCCTGCATAGCTGGTCCCGGCCCTCTGCCAGGACTTGCTACAACCCAGCCTGGTCACACAACTCCAAACTCTTGGCCTTGTCAGGCAGTCTGCCGCAGTGCCCATCCCATAGTCTTTCCATGCTGCTGTGCCATGTCCCCACTCTCCCCCCAGGCCTGCTTCCCATTCCCAAGGTTTTGCTTCAAGAGTCCTCCAGCTCCTACACTTAATCTTATTGTCTTTTTGTATCCTGCCCAGTCTTCCCTCACGCCCAGACTGCTTGTATCCATTAGCAAACAATGGTCATGTAGTCGTCGTCTTCCTCTTTCTCAGGCTCCTTATCTAGACTTTCTGTCTGTGTTTACACCATTGGACCCAACAGTGCTTCCCAGTTCCCATGTCTGGATGTGTGCTTAGTCATGTCCCAGCTCCATGCTGGGATGGAAACCTGCACATGTGTGCTAGATGGGAGCTGCAGCATGTCCCAACAGGCCTGACAATTCAAATGACCAGGAAATGAGGGCCCTAAGATATGCTGCAAAGCAAGTAAGTACAGATGCAGCCGCTGTTTCTCAGCTAGCTGGCTGTCTAGTCCCAGGTCTAGGTCCAATTTTCCATACTCAGTCATCGCTCCCCATCTCCACACCCAGCCAGCTTAGGTTTCTGTTCCCTGCTTTGGGATCATCTCACAAAACTCCTCCCAGCAGATCTCATTCTGACCCTCTGATCTGACTTTTGCCATCTCACCCTTCAAACCACATCTCTGATTCCTCTTCTTGCTGCCTTGGTTCCAGCAGTGATCTCCCAGAAGATGCAGGAGAGACACGTTTCTTGCTCTTGGTTCTTGTACCTGATCCCTTTCTACTCCTAAGCATTGCCGCCAGCCACTAAGCCATGAAGAAAGTCTGCTTTCCTTTAGTTGAGTTGCTCTGTGGGGACACTCGGTGCTGGGGTCTACAGGGGCCATGCTTCCACCTCTGGTCTGATAAAGTTCCTATAGCCCAGTCATGAAAGGTCTGATGCCAAATGCCTTGGACATAGTGTTGACCAGAGTGTGAGCAAAGACCTTGGTTTTACATACACAGTAAGACCAGAGTCCTGTACAAGTGAGCTAGAAGCAGATACCTGCCCAGACTTGCATGCTGTGCCTGGGACCATGTTTGTGCAGCATGGTCACATGTAGGAACTTGTGAGAAATTCAAGCATATTCAGTGACTCCAAAAGATTTTAGCCTGAGAAGGCTAAAACAGCTGCTCAGACAAATCTCTGAGCAGGTGCAGACCTCAGATTTTCAAATTTTTCAATTTCCTGACTTTGGGTAGGTTTTCATAGGGGCAGGAAGAGGAACAGAACTAGGTTGGCCGTCATTGCTGGACTTCCAAGGACTGGCTACAAAACATGGGAAGCCAGGGCTTTTTAACAAAAAAGTTCAAGAATTGCCTTATATGCCAAAATGGACAAAAATAATTTCAGAAATAGCAGGGGAATAAAAAGAAACCCCTTCAGGAGATAGATAGACACCTGTAAAATTTCAGGCCATAGTGTTGTATTTTGTTAGATTACAAGCAATCCTACCTCGGCTGGAAAATGCCTACATTTGTGCTCTCAAGGGCTCTAAATGGGTGGGAGAAGACAGAAGGCAAAGAACAGGGTGGATAAAGCAGTTCCTGGAGATTTCAAAAGGGCAGCACTCTGTGGGACTCGTACCGTTCTGCGCTCTGACCTGTCGCTGCTGCAGGGAGAGACCCAAGCACCAGCCGCCTTCAGTCGTCACCCTTACACTGCGTCGTCCTGGAAGAAGCCACAGAAGGCAGCCCGTGTGCTCTCACCACCAGGCTGTGTTCCAGACAGGTTTATTTCTGAGCTGCCCACTAGATCTGTGGCTGCACCATGGCTGCTATTAATCCAAGAACCACCACTGCCTATATTGTTATTAGCCAGGTCCAGGCTACACTCAAAGACACGACTGTCTGGTGCTGTGTGAACCTAGGACGAGGTTCACATCTTTTCATCTCAGCATAGGATCACTCCGTGGGCCAGGGTGCTCATGAGAAGCACTCAGCTTCCCATATCTCTAGGACATATTTAAAAGAGTTCTTTAAATATTGATCTCACCTGGTCATGGCCTTTAAGGGCCAGCTCAAGGGCAGAACCTTCAGTGTGCTAGCTGTGCTTTCAGCAAGGTCTGATCCTCAGCACTTCAACTCTGCCTGCTGGGGGGCAGTTACAGTCCTGGGCTGTGGTCACTCACCCTGAGCTCTGCTGGGGTGCCACTGGGGCTGCCTGAGCAGCTGGGAGCCGGTGTGCACCTGTGTTTTACCTCCTTCTGGGGTCAGGATGTGGCTGGAGCGTGCACTCAGACCCAGGAGCTCGGAGGGGCTCCACACATACACCCCTCTCAGGGACCAGCTGATGTTTGCTAAGGGTCAACTGCTGTCTCATTTACTTTGTGAACTGCTGTCATTCCCAGTTCTGTATTTTCTCTTTTCCCAGTGCATCTCTCCCCTAGCTCCTTGCATTCAGGCTACTTATGCTTCATATTCTCTTGGTGGTTCCTTGGCTCCTTTGATGTGTGTATGAAAGTTGATGGAACTATTGAAGTCTACCAGCTGACTGACGCAAAACACCATGAAACGGCCCAGGTCACATACCACATCCAAATAAGCCTAAATCTAACAACACCAAATCCTTCATACTCCTTTGGCTAATACGGCCAAGAAGAGCTGGGACTTTCAGTTAGATCTGTCGTATCAAAACCAAGCAATTCACAGTCTCTTTGTTCCATGGCTGTATCAGGTTCTAGTCTGACTTGAATGGGAGAGGTATTCTTAAGACTGCTTTTGTTTATTTATTTTCAGATGCGCATACCACAAAAATTAGATTATGGTTTGGATTTTGTCACGGCTGTCTCCTGCAAAGACTGGTTTTGTCTGTAGCAAGTATTTTCTGGAGATTTTCTTCTATTAATTACATGCTGCCACCCACTTATTTCCTTAAGGCAGATTTTGCATCCGTGATTTCACTATGAACCTTCCTTCCTTTAAGCTAGTATGTCTCTAAGGTGGGCAGACTGACAGCACAGAAAGGCTTTTATGATCCAGGGGTCAAAATATTTTTCTTCTGCCACATGGAGGGATAGAAAGTGCACAGACTGTGTGACAGAGAGCTTTAATTCACCCTGTGCTAATGCTGGAAGCAATTGCAAACTGAGGTTACAGTGGGAAAATCCAGTGTTGCTTTGATCTTGCGATCCCACATAGGCTTGACTTGACATTTGTAAACAAGGAGAAGCATAAGATAAACACATAACACTAAGGAGATTATAATCTGGAAGGTTGTTAACATAATTTGGTTTTTACCAGTTAAATGGCAGAATGGTTGAGGCATCTTTCTGAGGAGCTGGAGATGTGAGTGCAAGCCTGGGTGCAGTTACGAGCCACTCAGAGACAGCCACGTGGTTATGGGCATCCAGCCATCTGGGCTGGAAAGTCAGACATGGGGGGCTGCCTACCAAAATACTGGCATCACGTGAGCCTCACAGGCCAGCCTCACACAGAGACAACTCTAACCTCGGTGTAAATGTTAGTTTTGCACTGCAGCATCTCTCTGGTGACTTAGCGAACAGTGCTTGACTCACAGCAAGGGTTCCTACATACCATTGCTATATGTCTCCATGGAGAAATCTGGAAACCCTGAAGATTGTGGTTCTATGATAACTGGATGTGATCATAACCTCTAATGAGTTCGTCACCACTTTTTTGTGACAGATTTGCTGATGCAGGGCCTTTTGGGGAATTCAGCTCACTCTCTCCTGCACAGCAGCACTTGCTTGCAGTAGCACTGTTTTCTTTTATTTCTGTTTATCTTTCTCTCTCTGGCTTAGTGAATATTTATTTATTCTGTTCAACACAGGACCACTTCTGAGGGAAGGTTCAGACAGTCCCTCTGCATAACTCGGGTATCCCCAGCTGATTGCAGGGATGTCCAGCAGAAGGTGTGAGATGTGTGTCATCTCTCCACCTCCTTGGGCACACGAAGGGAAGGAAGCAGTCTTTCAATTATTGAGCAAGCACCTTAACTGTGAGGTATGGAGTGCAGAAGGATTTGCTACTGTGTCCTTTCTCAGCCAGGCTTGGTGTTTGTTGTCTTACCTGCTCTGTGTGTCCTGCACCCTCCAGGTAAAGCAGAGGCATGGCTGGTGTGTGTGCATCGCATGAAGGCCTCACCCCTGAGCTGCTTCACACAGTCCTACTCGAGGCCCTCATCACCCTGGATGCAAACACATTGCCTTCAGGTTCTGTCTTTCTTGATTTTTTTTTTTAATGGGAAGCATTTGAGGTCTTGATGGAGCATCTCATAGCTTCAAAGCCACCTGAAAACCATCTTTCCCTTCCCCCTTTCCCACACTCTGAGTGTAAACTGGAGTGAAAGCTCGGCTCTTTCACCCTTTGTAGGATGTTGATAGAAAAAACCAGAAACATTTTCAGCTTTCAGATTGATATCTTCACTTTAGTTCTCTGTCCCTGCTCTCATCTGCCCTTTAATTGTGTCAAAGGTTTGTTTGGAGTAGTTGTGGTTTAAAACTGGAGAAGGAAATATTCTGCTTTGGCAAACCTTGCATGCAGAAAATCTCCTGCAACAGGGTTGTCAATTCATGCTTGGCGATTTTATTTACAAACACAGTTCAAGGAGTAGAAACTGAGTAGAGTGCATTTTGACAAATATGTTAAAACAGCCTTTCTTTGAGGCAGCTGACTTTGAATTTTACGGCTCCCTTTTCCAAAAACAAGAACTTAGGAGCTGAGTTCCTTTCTATTTTCTGGTCATTTAAGTTGTGCTTCTTCCCATACACTGACTTCACAAATTGTATCAAATCACACTGTGTGTTACCCTGAGTAACCAGGGTTGGAGAATAAAGGTAGAAATGTGCCTGAAATGTGTGAGTTATCTGCAGACTATTAATATCAGAGACTTCACTATACTGGTAAAACCACAAGGTGCTATACCTCCTACAGCTGCCCTTCCAGTTTTTTTGTCCTCAGGTTGCACAGCTGGCCTGAGCTGATAGAAATGCTGTTCTGAGTAGCACAAATAAAGCTATAAATCCCCATGTGAGAATTTTAATGAGTCTAACATCTCCACACTTAAAAATCCTCACCCATGAAAGTTATTTGTTTCAAATTTTTAATAGAAGAAAGTATGACTATGTATTTGTATAACTCCCAGTTCTCCACTCACTAAAGCTACATAGAGGCCCTGGAGAAAGTTATCATTGAACAAGGTTTTTAGCTCTCCTAAGCACACTAACATGACAAGTGAGTTTGCTAAGAAAGCCCAAATGCTCCTTAAATAAAACTGAAAGGAAACTGTAGCACCTCTGCTTAACAATAGCAAACAGAAAACGGTGAGAGAGCACTTGACGTTGAAAATTTAATTTTTGTCACCGTGTATTTATCTGAGCTTAGCTCCCACTCTTGGCTGATAAGAATAACTAATCATGATTTAAGCATTTCTTCAAACCTAGCAACCTGTTGAACAGCTTCTTAATGTGCCTATCAATCACTTGGAGATAAGGATAGTTTGCACTCATAATAGCTAGTTGTAAAAATAAATAGAAGTTACTATAACTAGTTCAATCAACAATGGGATCTTTGAGGTCAGAGTGGAAATAATCAAACAGTAAGTATGAATAGGCTGTAATTTTTCTGATTAACAAATGTTTTGCTTGTCATGTGATCTTGAGAGCTGCTCTTAGCTTCTTAGAGGACTAAAATACATTTCAGAATGTATGTATTTACATTAGGGGGTTAAACAAACGTATGCACATACCAGTTACTTTCTAAAGCTATGTGCACGCAAAGCTTTTTTCTTATTTTGAAAAGTAGCTTCATCCTAAAGTTAAATCCTCAATAGGCCACTCCACAAAGCATCCAGGATAAAAAAGGGAAATCTATTAATGTGCAGAAAGTGCAGTGGAATGCAAACTGCAAAATACTGACATACAAAATAAACATATTACTCACATGTCTCCGATACAGCTGAAAATATAACAGCCAACAGGAACATATTACGTCTCAGCACCAGTTCTGATCAAAATAACAGTGTCCCTATATAGCTACTAGTAGTGTGAATAGAGTGAGAGAACTACATCTATATCTGTATATACATCAATCTCAATGACATCAACAACCTGAAGACTGAGGGGACATTGACCCTAGCTTTATGAATCCAAAATAGGTGCTCTGATCACCTTCTGGAGGCACCTATCTTTGCCAAGATTATATAATGATCACAAGCCCCTCACTGTAGGTATTTGAAATTGCACCTGTGCTACACACCTAAAATAGTAAACCTGGATGATGTGAATATAGCTTTCTTCTGTCCTCGCGTTGCCTGTACAAAAATACAAGGTCTTCCTTTATGCCTTGTGATAATCAGTGCAGCGATTTCAGACAAATGTAAATGTCTGTAGCTCAAATACTATACTCCTATAAGACACAACCTGGAAACGTGCTCTTAAAAGGTACAGAATCACAGAATCATTTAGGTAGGAAGAGACCTTGGGAGGTTTCTCACCCTACCTCTTCAGACCAGGTTGTTAGGGCTTCATCTGGTCAGGTCTTGAAAACTTCCAAGGGCGGTTTCCTCACAGTGATTTTTTTATTTCCTTATAGCCACTTTGAACCTCCTCTTTTTTCAATATAAGGCCACCACCTTATGTTTTCCTGCCATGCATCACTGTGAAGGGCCTGGCTTCACCTTCTTGCTGGCCTCCCTGTAGGTACCAGGGGCTGCAGTTGGGTGCCTCAGCAGCCGTCTCTTCTCCAGGCTAAACAAGCCCTGATTCCTCAGCCTCTCCTCACAGTACCAGTGCTCCAAGTGGAAATAAACTGCTGATGGAAATCCCCATATTGGCAAGAAACCACAGCATATATGCTCTATCAGTTGGTAATTTCTTCTAATCTTGTTCATTCAATTATGAAAGAAGTGACAGACAGCACTTGACAGCTCTCTGGAGTCTTATGTGGTTAATTCAGGCCAGCCTGTTCTCCTGGGAGAGGAGAGTGCCCAGTCCATCACAAAGCAGCATACGAAGTTTGGCCTCATTCTGCAAAGCAATGAGCACTCACAACTTCTGTATGTCTAACACCTCCCAGCAGCCAGCCCTCCGTTAAACACAGTGAAGGTGTTGGCTATTCGGTGTATTTCAGTATTCAAAAGGAAAAACCAGTCAGGAGAGAAAAAACTACAAAGGAGCATTCTAGAGGAAATTTTGCTTAAAGACCATGGAAAGGATGAGATTCACTGATGTCTAGGAGGAGCAGGCAGGACTTCAAATACCATGCAGTCACCTTGAAAAAAAAAAAACAACCCAACCTTTCTGGAACAGCAGATTGTGTAGAACTCACTTTATGTACCACACAAGATCTGAATCAATTTTGTTTAAGGAAAAGAGATGTTCTTAATGAGATGCTGTGACTACTTACCTATCAGTCACTTTGATCTATTTTGACTCATCTCTTTTAATCTGAACACAACATAGGAATACAGCAACAGTAGCTTCCTCAGGAGTTAATTAAAGAAATCAGAATATAACAGAGAGATGAGTAAATCTCCAGCATTGCAGGCAGTTTATGTGTCTTTTTATAGAGTCATCCAGTTATTATTTAGGGGGTCTCAAGTGGAGAATCCCCTTGATTCCTTAGTATATTGTTCCACTCATTTATTGCTCCAATAGCTGAAAAAATAAAAGGTGTGTCTATTCTCTGAACACAGCGGTTAGTGCAGATGTACTAATTCAAAGGAATCAGAACAGATTCTTGGATGGATTTTCCAAGTTATTGCTTAGTTCTCATTTGTGGGAGTGTGTGTATGCATGTTTGATTTAAACTCAAGCCTGTCAGTCTTGGGGATTTTTTTGTTTGTTTGTTTCATAAACTTAACAAGACCTGTGAGTAAATTAAGAGGGAATTTACAAATATGCCACTGAGGACAAATGTAAATATAAACTATTGGCTTTAAATAATGAGACCTTTGGAAAACATGCTGAGTAAACTTATCAGTATTCATGTAAAGCCACACAGGCCCCCAGTAATATCATTCTAAAAAAAAAAGTCTTCCCCTCAAGTAAATAAACTTCAGGTCCTTGACTACTTGTAAGATTTTGAATGGCATAATGTAAAATATTACATAATTCTGACTTAATAAAAATGTTTTTATTTGTTTTTGAGTAAGGGGTTGTTTATGGTGCCAACAATGGCTGCAGAGTAACAGTTCTTATTTCAGTGCAGCAGCTGAACACCCATGATGTTTGAAATCATGTGAGTTGCAAGTTTAAAAGTTTAAAGCTTTCCCATAAGTGCTGGTCCTAAGGAAATGGATTAAAGAAGCAAAATATAGAACTCATTTAACTTGTCTCTGTTTTAAACTGGAAGGATTTTATCTGACAAAGCCTTTTGTTTTAAAGTAGTCAACAGCAGCGAGAACAGATTGGGTTACTTAAAGGGCCACTGACAACTCAGGGGAAACAAATCCCTGTGACTTAAGACAAGATGCTTCAGTGTCTGAACCATGTGTTGGATATCATCTGCTGCTTTTGTTCATTCCTCCCTCTCATCTCATTGCCTTCACCAGGTTGTGATTCAATCTAAGAAGGCATGGAGCAAGAAGGAAAGAGAAATCCCCTTCCTACTCTTTCCACCAAGGCTGGTGAGTTCCCCATTGGAAACCCAAGCAAGGGAGCCTGGGGAGGGATGCTGTGGAGCCCACGCCCATGACACTGGGGAGGCACAAGGCAGGTGCATGGCAAACTTCTTCTGCACCACTGGTTGAAAAAGTGAAATGACACTCCCCCCTCCCCCGGGCAATTTAACAAATCAAGCTATAATTTAACTGACATTTTTTGAGGGATTTTGATGGAAAAAATGGTGGTCTTGAAATCATTGTCTGAGCAAGGACCACAAAGCTGAGACACTATAAGTTAGCAAATGAGACTATGCAATCCCCCTGGATATTTCCCCCTTCAATCATCTCCTCCAGCTAAGATGAGAGCCTTGCTGATGTAGGCTGTGTCTATGCAAACTAAGGAATCAAGTCAGGGGCCTGAGCTTAGGTGCCTAGTGCCCTTTGATGAGCCTTAGGTGTGTGGTACCATTGGACACATCAGGGCAGCCAGGGCAATTGCATGAGTCTGGCCGATAGGGCACAGGACTGCTGAGATGTTTTGGAGGCCATGTGAGGTACCTCACAGCACCTTGGAAATCCCTGGATACCAGACTCCAGGCAACTGAATTGAGCCCTAAATGACAGTTTGGAGGAGTGGGATTCAGGTCCAGGTTGTAGACACTTAAACTTAGGTGTCACTGCAGGTACAACATGGGAGCCAAGTGTCTGAGCAACCAGCCCAGGCAGTGGAGTTTTAGTCAACACAGTTAGTGGGGTCCAGAGAGCTATGTGATAGGTCTTCCTACATGATAAATAGGTCATCCTCGCTATGAGCTGAATAGCTTTCTGTATATTCATTTTTTTAATAAATGAGTGGATATACAGACTTTTGAATGAACCGCCTGGGATTACACTGAATATATATATATATATATTTAAAAAAAAAAAGCCAGGGGTTATCTACAACTATCTGTGCAGGGAACTGAGCTAAACTTGAAGTAATTTTTTTTTTAATGAACTGAAACCAAACCATTAATTTGACGGCTTTGTGGAATGTGGACAGCACCTGAAGAAAGCCTTTCCATTTGTTGGTTTGACTAAAACCTAATTACTCATAGTAGGGACCTATTCAGCTTGCAATGGCTTTCACTCCTTAAAGGCCTGCACAGTAGATTGAGTCTCATCCCCTTGTTTCCCTCCACCTGACTCACTGGTGCACACAGCTCAAGTTCTAACTTCTAAACACTAGTACTGATTTACTGGGGAGGGAAAGAAATGTCAAAGTCCTTGTCTTCTGCTTCCCTTTTTGCTTCCCTTCTGCTTCCTCAGACATTACATTGTCTGAGGTCTCTGTGGACACAAAGTCGCATCTTCTTACTCACCCCTTTCCTTACATGAAGGGAAATAATTAGGGTTATCAGGTAATGAATTGGTCTGACTTGGAACAGTTTCTGTGAACATGAACCCCAGATGGAATAAAATGAAAAAACCTCAATGCTATTACTTTATTTAGACTTCCTGGTTTTCTCCTTACTTTACCAACTCAGTTATGACAAAAAGGAACGAAACAGAGGTTCTTCAGCTCATTCATTTCTCATGGGTTTATCCATGAATCCTTGGGTGTGTCATCTGGATTTCCAAATTGCTTCTTGCATAGGGTCAGGTTTGCTTGGGTCTTTCTGTTGGGTGCCTTTAGGCATTCATGGCAGAGATTAGCCATCAAATTATGATTCTCAGTCAAAACTGAAAGAAAAAAGTGACCAGTGAATTTATGCAGTTTATTTAAATGATTCTGCTAAACAGTGCATCCACAGGGCAGAAAGTCTGGGGGCCTGTTGAACGCCAAGTTTTCCTATGACTTAAAACATTGGAAAACTGACCTGTGTAGTCTTTTATAACTATGTGCTTGATGTAGATGTGTCTGTACCTTTTCCAGGAATAAGTGCATGAAATGTGACACCTTGACAAATTCCATGTTTTAATCTCACTTTTAAGCACTAGGAGTAGATACTTTTATACAACAATGTGGTAGTATGGTGATGGTCTCCTGAAAATACCTACAAAATGTAAATTTGGTTGTCCTGTTACAATAATAAGTCATGTCAGTTTGTCTTTTACTAACTGTGAAACACAATCCAACATTTTCCTACTACCTTATTATTTACTCTAGGTTTTGTGGCTGCACATAGTAGGAAAAGGGCTTGTGTTGTTATCTAGGTACTAAACAAATTAAACGTAAAAAAGATAAGACAAACGTTGATTTGACAAGAATAACAGCATATTATAGAAAAGCTCGGGCATTCTGTGTTGTTGGGAGAGCTACTGACACTTTTTGAAGTTTAAGCCTACATGAGAAATACAGAGATGCTCAAGGAATGCCCAAGAGTTTCTTGATTTTTTAAAAGAGATGCTAATATCCTCTCATTTAAGAGTAAAGTGTACACGTGTGTATACCTGCACAGCCACAAGGTTCTCTCACTAACACATGTGTTTCTGTACTTCCTGGTCATATTGTTCCTGAGGGACAGAGGCACCCAGCCTCCCACATCTGCATGACCTGGGAAAGACTGCGTCTAGGCAGCTGGTTGCTCAGGAGGCTGTGACATGGACATACCCACAACAGAGACCAGCAACCACTCAGCTCTAGGAGACTGATGAGAGTACAGGAGGCATATCAGCAGTTGAATTTAATAACAGATTGGCCTTTTTCCAGAGTAATGGTTTGGGCGAGGTTGTGGCTGCTCTTTTCCACAAATTTTCCGAAGGCCTGAGAATAACAAAAATAGCTGCTTTGTTGCATACAGCTGCAGGTCGCACTATTAACAAACACTGTGTTTTGACAATATGTCTCAGCATAAATCAATGACTTGGGACCTGTGTATGCATCCAAATATTTTTCATTTGATAAATTAAATTTTGAAACAATTTGCAGTTGCTGGTTCACTGGAGAGGTCTCAAGCTGTAACTGCAGAGATACCAAAAGTATTACTGCAGCCCACACAGGTCCAGTGAAATAATGTTCTCATGATGTTTTCTGTGAATCAGGATGAATTTGGGGGGCAGGAAGAAAGGATTTGAAAAGATTAATTAAAGTGTACTTCTATGTGGGATGCCATCCCTGACTAACAAAAACATAAAACATTACATTAGTTCCAACATAACTGTCATTGTGGCTTCCCCTAGTCTTATTTAGATAAGGAGAGATGTCAAAAACATGCAAAATATATGAAACAAGACCAAAAAGTTGAGTCAAACATCTGCTTTAATGCTAAATCTTCCCCCTTCTAAATTTAAACTAATATTTCCAAAATACATTTGTGAATACATTTGTTATTTAAAAGCAGAGAAAAATCCCCTGCATGGATAGGCTTCAAAACTCCCTAATTATTTCTGAGTCTTGTTACAGTCTGTCAGATAATTGTTTGATCTTTCACTCTTTTAAGTCAATGTCAAAACTCTTACTGAGTTTAATGGGTTCAGAACTCAGGCTGAAGTAGGGGATTTAAAAAATATAGACTCTTGGCACCAGGTACCATAACATTTCTGAAGGCGTATAATGTTAAAAAGGCTTTTCAGCAAGCAGCAGAGTAAATTTCTTTGAAGTTATTCAGCCTATTGGGCATACGAAGGTACAACAAGCACACAGTATGTTTGTCCATTGGGGACTTCCGTAGTTTTAAATGATAAAGTTTCCAAGTGCTGTAAATATTAGTTGAAGCCCTTGTTTGCTTTCACAGCTCTAAATATCCAAATTTTTCACAGAAACTAATGCATAGTTCCCTCCTCAGTACAGAGCTGCATCTATGTTATGGGAACAGCTCCATTCTTTACCACCTCTCTAAGTCTGAACATCACTTTGCTGTTTTGAAAAGTTATTTATCTAAGTGCAACTGCCTGAGTGGATTTTGAAATATAATTTTCAGCAGTGTTCAAGAACTGACTTTACATTAGGATCTCACCATAGCACTGGATGACTTTCATTACTATGACATGAAATTGTATTTACAGACAGAACCTGCAAGATGCTTAGTGCCTCCTTGCAGTTGCCTCCTTGGTAGCTCCTATGTAAAGAGGCACTTGCTGCACTCCCTGGGTCTATCTCCTTTAGCTACTTAGTGCTCTGGAGAAGTTATTGTTGAGGTTCAAATGTGCCTTGTGTATATAGAGTCATGCAGCACACATGTGAGAGTACCCCACTGGCAGTGTGGATGCAAGGTACCTCCAAAAGGGGGAAAACACACCTTCCTTATGTCCGCCAGCAGTCTGCACTCTGCACAAAGCACGTGATTCTGCCAGCAACCTCAAAGCAGTGTGGGGCGGCTGCACAGAGGTACACTTTGTGCTGCCTACTGGGTACAGATGTGTGGTGTCACATGCCCAGGACAGGCAATTAGTATGAAATTGCTTGCACAAAAGATGGTCCCAGAACCAAGATGGATCACACCAAATCAAACCCTCTTCCTCCCTTTTCTTGCACCTCACCAGCTGGTAATATGAATGCCCACAATGTAGCAACTCACTTGAGAAACATGGGAGGTGTCTGGTCTATCTGTCTGCTTGTGTTTAATTTATCTCTTTAGCTCTGTGGGCCAAAGATCGTATCTCCATTTACGGTAAAATCCTGTGGGGTTCTCAGTTGGGCAACTTCAGTTCACATTTAGCTCTCTCTCAGATTACACATCTTCTGGGACTGAGACCATGTTGCCTGCCATGAGGAGATCCTAAGCTAAACACATGGACAGATCCAGCACAATATTCATCAAGACACCAAAGTATCAATAGTGCATAAAAGTGGATTTCAGACCATTCACTGTATCTGAATTTATTCCTGGAGTAAAATTTTAGGTGTTATTGCAGTCAAGATACTGAAGTTCCGGTTAACTGGAACCCCGTGCAAATTAATAAACAAAGCTTAAAATTGCATTGGGCAAATTTGACTTGCAGAGTTGCCAGGAAAACAGTTTTAATAGAAGGTGTGTCTTTAGAAAAAAGAATCTGGACTGGAATTGTTGGGTGTGAAAAAGCTACCCATCGAATCTTAGAGTAATGGTCACTGCAGGCGGGAATGAGAAATATGGTCAAGGTATGGTGACGAGACTGTGCTGGAAATTGTCTCCAGGAATCTAAGCCTTGCACTGCTGAAATCAGAAAGAGAACTGACTGTGGTGGTTTTTTGTTGTTGTGTTGTTTTTTTTTTTCCCCTGGAAAAAGAAAACAATGAAAATCTCTTTGCTAAAATTTTGCGTGTCAAACTTTAACCTGGGATTGACTTGCCTGATCAGAGCGAAGCCTCAGTGTGTGTGCTCTGGTAACTGAAATACCAAATTACATGACAGACCCTTCCATGCAGATGGCAGATGGGTCCACAGTTACTGCACAATTGCCATAGCTGCCGCAGAATCAGAAGTTGTGTAATGTTTGGAATAGGAGGATAGTTAGCATGTCTGCATGGCACAAAGCACTGCCTTGCAAAACTACCTCTAAATGAGTCGGAAGTAGTCCATCTTTGTGCAAGCTTTCTCCTCAGGCTAATGAACTCTGCCTTTTGGCAGGGCCAATTAACCCATATGAAGGGCTATGCTAATACGGCTAAATTGTGTTCACTACCCACATTACATAGTTTCAAGACAGGTTGGCTATCTTTGCATTAAACTGCAGTCATGGCTGTGCCAAGGGCATCAAAATACCCAGCAACTGTGAGTCCCAGAGCCTGTCCTCCTCGAAGAGAGTTCTCATTGCAGGCAGTGGGAACTTAGCCTAAGGAGCCCATGACAGGGCCTTTAAACATTCAGGGCCAGCATTTTGAATAATTGACTCTCTAGTTTGCCTCAGGATATTATGATGTTTTTCAAAGGCTGGTTCCAATATAGCAATAAGCCACAACAACGTGTGTGTTAGTATGCAATCGGTGCATGCCTTCAGTGCATTGGCTTGGAGCCTTTACCACCCAAGAAGTATTCCCGAAGTGATCCAAAGCCTACTGAAATCTGTGGAAAACTTTCTATTGACTTCATTTGGCTTTGATTTCCATTGACTTCAACAGGCTTTGGATCGGCCCCAGAGATTCCCATCCTTCATGCAAGGACTGTTTACATGAAATAATCATTAGATAAAATATACAAACAACTCTTGGAACAAGAACCAACACCTAGGACTCTTCTCCTTGGCGATGGATGCAGAGTCATACCCTTTTTTGCTTTCTTTCTCACTAGGTCCCTGTGTTTGTTTTTTGTACAGCCTGGCAACTTCAACACAATGGTGGCTGTAGCACTCCTTGAGGGCTTGGAAGATGGGTAGCTGAACCTCTCCAGATGGGAAACTACCATAGGCTCCATATCACCCATCCTTCACGAATGCCCTAGCCATTAAATTGTTGTATACAAAGTGGTTGTTGGCAGCTTTTCCTTTGGCTATGTTTTTAAAAAAGTGGTATGAGCCACCCTGTTGTATGGAGGCAGACGGATCCAGATAGTGTGTAGGATGCCTTAGGAAAGACCAATGGACCAAAGCTCCTCAGGCTGTGGATCCTAGTGAGACTGAGGCTTGAGCAGGGGCCAAGCTTCTCAGCTCTGTCATGGGGGAAATATCCCTGGGGCACAATTCTCTGTGTGTGTGGAACTTCCTGAGTCAAAAAGGCAAGAATTTGTGGAAGTGAAGTGCCTGCGGTGGTACTGGGAAGTTGCAGGAAAGCAGGCTTGGATGTACTTGCTCACATGCTGGTTAAGCCCCATATTGCAGGCTTCTCCCAGTCCTGGCCCAAGTTACTCATCATTGCAGAGAGTTCAGCACATTCAGCACTGCACCAACAAACACAAGGGAGCCTTCATCCATGGTCTAAGTTGGGCTTCCAAGTTAGTGCCTATGGCAGTAGCATCTGGGTACATACTCAGTTTTGCTCAACCTCCTGTTGAAGAAAAATAGGGATGGAAACATAGGAGTCTAATTCCAAATAAATGCTCCCAGATTTGGGGGTTATCAGGAAGCCTTATTCAGGTATCACTCTGGCAGTGAAAATCATTTGTATTGTGGAATGGGAGCTTCTTGATGAGTAAACTTAGGTAATTGGTGCTGCAAAGGTTGTAGAGACGATGATAAGATCTGAGGTTATAGGAATGTGGTAGCTGTTTGGTGATCATACAAGTGGAGTGGTATTTCCACAGCCAGATTAGTAAAAATATCCCAGTAGGAAAGGAATTAAAAAGCTCAGAATTATTTTATCAATATCCTTACAGAGTAATAATTTAATACACGTATTTCTGATATACAGAAGAGGTTTTTTTCAAATAATTTAATCTATAGGCATATAGATTAATGTATTAACAGAAAAGCAATTATCGAATAGAGTATCTAGGTAGTGTGTAGTTAACAATTAATGTGCTGATAATAGCAGTTAATGTATACTGTTCAGTTAAATACACAATCGTTAATGAAAACAGAGCAAGCTACAACAGTGCTAAGTATTACTGTATCAGTGTATTGCCAGCTTGGACAGTGGTGTTAATTATAGGCCAGATGTTGATAATCTTGCTCAGCTCAAGGAGTTACTTGTCCCATCAGTAGCCTCAGGGGATATTTCTACATTCACTCTGAGATGCTTCCTAAGGCTGCTCCCAAGACCACATGCACTGAGCCTGCCTCTCCACTAGTAAATTAAATGGTGCCCGGGCACTGGGGCTTAAGTCATCAGAGCAGTCACTGACATGCTTTTGGCCCGGGCCATCAAAGACTCCCCAAAACAATTCTCTTGCATGACTAGGGACTCAGCAGAGGCCAGGGATTGTTCCTAGGCAGCCATGTGAATGTGGCCAGCCTGTTTTGGGAATTAAGAGAGTTTAATACTAATGGCATGGTGCACTGTGAGTTGGCTGGTTTTGATGCTGCAGAATGGTCCCTTGTAAGTGTCATTCATTAGTGTAAATGCAACTGGGCTGCACAAATGGTAAAATCTGCAAGTGCAGCCCCAACTGTGGCTGAAATCCACCTTGCAGGGTCCGAGGGACTCCCTCTCAGTTCACAATCCAGCCATGAACCTCATAGCACACCGGCAAACAGGAACTGGGGAGGTCGGGGACAATCCTCTTTCCCAGCTGCAAGGGCAACCCCATGGATGCTGGGTAGATGCTTCTGTAGTGCTACAGGTACTGTTAGAAGTGTGCAAGTGTTTTTCCCTTTCGTTTGTTGTAAACAATGCATTTTAATGGTTCAAGCACTTGAAACAAAGCCCATGGAGGCTCTTCAAAATAGAACACAGGTGCATCAGTTGCCCCTCTCATAGCATACGTGGATATCGATTGCTAGTCCAGTCCGGTGCATTCAGTTTTCACTCGTCTTTGAAAAGTCAGTTGCGACTGTAGTGCTCTGCAGAACTGAGCCTGAGGTAACCAAACCAAATATTGCCTCTTACTTCAAGCAGTATATAACTATGTATATATATATACACATACATATTACTGACATGTAGCAACTGTTGATGGAGCAAGTTCTGATGCTGCTGTTAAATTGCACTGAGTAGTTAATCAGTGGCCCTGTTTTATTGTTTTTGACATTGCTTTTTACAGGTTGAAGAAGTTTACCTTCATAAGAAGCAGAAAGTTGACAGATATAGTAGATAATTCTGTTATGCCTGCTTGGAAATGATTAATGCTAAACTTTTGAACAGGTCTGTCTTGAAAAGGAAATGTCACCTGTTCAAACGCAGCTTTGTATGTTCTCCTGCGGTAATGTATTCAGTGCTTATCATCATGCTGATCTGCTGGTAGTTTCAGGGAGTAAATGTGAGTTTCAACAATTGAAGCCCGATCCTGCAGGTGCATGTTCAGGCAAAACTGCCATTAGTTTTAATGAGAGTTTGTCTTATTCAAAAGTGCAGGATGAAGCCAGCAAGTGGGTAAATGAAATATGTGAGTGCAAGGGTGGGTTTTTATTACTCAGAATAAATTGCTGTGCCTTTGAGACCTCCATCCAAAAATGTTTGGATTTTGCTTGAATTTTTCATGCAAAACCAATCATTGGAACATTTTTCTGATTTATTAAATTCCCATTTTATTTCCCTCCCCTCTGGCTGCTTAATAAAGAGTTTCCAGCTGTTTGTACTTCCATTTGACAGATAAAGTAGACCCTTATTCTGCAAAGCACTCAGGAACATGTGCAACTTCAAGTGTGTGAACGATATCCTCTAACTGCAATGAGCTATCAGTGGGCTTGAAATTATGCATCTGCAAAAAGCCAGCTTTCCATAAGTACTTAGGTGCCTAAAAATATAGATGCAGTGCAATGGGATTTTTAAAGATGCTTAAGTGTGTTACTCACTCCCTCTGTAATGATTTCTTTAGTCCTCCACGTAGTAATTAGAGAATAGCCATTGCAGAGCCCACTTGCACAGTCATGTATTTCAACAAACTGCACTTTCTGTAGTACGGGAAATTAAGAAAAACAAGTTAAAATTAACAGGAATGCCAGGAATAGAGAGAGGCTAAATGAGTGCAATACTCGACTGTCATTTATGCTGTAGAATTACATTAACCGTCTACAGGTTTATTACTACACGGCCTTTCAGATGTACTAGGACCCCACTGTTTCTAGTACTAAGCAAAATAAGAGGTCTTACGATCTATCAAGTTGTTTGAAGAACTCCAACCCAACTCTTTCTTCTGTTCATGATTTGCCTATGAGCTGTTCACGTTTTCCATGAATTTGTCCATTGTTCGGATTTGTATGAAATTTATTTTCTGGGAAAAGCCTATTAATTAACTAACCGAGGAACCAAAGATTGGGGCCAAAGGGCCAGATTTTCAAGCACTCACTAGGGAGAGTTCTGTTTATACATATTTCATGGGAGGGGTTATAATTTCAAAAATAATTGTGGTAGTTTGGAATTTGTAAATGCTTTGGGTGGATATTGTTACATACTAAGTTTTTGAAGTAACTAACATTCAAATGACATTCTTAGTCATTTAACTATTCAGTATTTGAACTTCTCCTTAGAAAGTAGTTTGACAAATACCAACACCATGGAAACCATAATATTTATGTACTGATCGAATACAAATAGAAAGTTTCCCCTACCACTTATCTTTGTACAGTGTAGACAGTTCCTCATTCCAGATCTGTCCCTTTATCTATCAATCGATCCATCTATCTTAACCTTGCAATATTCAATTCTTAATGCATATTACCAACATGCTCTCAATAAGTTTTTTGTTCTACACACCTGTCTCATTGATCAGTTTGCATATCAACAACGCACTGACAGTCAGTTTGATTATTCAACTTTGACACAACTGCAACTGCAATTCAGTATGATTCTTCTTCCTTGCGAATAGCTAAGTTTTCCAGTTTTATAAATTCCTGAGTAGTTTTACAATATTCAGTTTCTAGTTGGATTCACATGTTTTGAATGAGACCAATTCAGCTCTTGTGTAGATATTTCAAGGCATTTAGGTGTTGCTACTGGGTGTTTGCTTTTTTTGCTGAGTGCTGCAAAATGCACTGATTTAGAAGAACAAATAAGGATCAACAGTCTTTGTTGGCTGTTATTGAAAAGGATTCGAAAATGAGCCTAGTAAATCTATTCCTTTTTAGGGTGTACCTATGCTTCAATCAAGCGTGTCACTGTAGCCAGTGTTAATATTACCACACTAGCTGTAAATTAGCTAGTAGTGTAACTGCAATGGTACAGGGCTCTGCCTGGCCAAATATTTACCTGGCCAAGATATACATGCAGCCTGTACTAAACTTCATACTGATGTTACTCTCACTTGGTCTGGTTATTATAGAGTTAGCTCTGTCCTTCCTGCAAAAGTTGCCATCGTATCCATTGACAGTCCTGTAAGAAAGAGCTGTCAGCTGGCGGTTAATCAATGAGCAAGGAGAGCTAGTCTGGCAAGTAACTGATAGGCCAAAAATCAGGGGCTGGCACTGACTGGCTTGGATGACTAAAATGCTATTTTTAGAATTAGGAAGGCCTGCAGACCTTACAGGACCAGTGGATGAAATAGCCATGGGACTTTTGTACCTCCTGTGTCATTGTGCAGAGGGAATTCAGCAAGAAATGGTGGGCTTGTGGGAAAGCTGTTGTCGGGCTATTTTCTTCTCTTGTCATGTGCCCTAGTACAGTAATGTAGAAGGATGCAGCTCCTCGCAGCTGCAAGAAGGATGCACTCTCCACCTGGTTTTTCTTATCATCCTTGTCCCTCATGTGATGTAACAACAGCATTCCCACTACTGGAGACTTTCCATTGTTCTCCTGGAAAAGTCCTAAGGACTCATAGGATATGCAAGTGACAGTCTGATTCACTCGCCATCGCCATATAATGCTGAATGGTGCCACATACCCTGTCTGAAGAACAGAAATCATTACGCAATCACAGATCCCTCACTGATCATTTATTGTACACAAGCGTAAGTTATTATCTAATTTAAACTGTTTACCAGGTTAAAATATGCTGCCTTTCATTGCACACAGAAATAAGAGCAATTTGCAAAGAATCCCTGAGAAAGTCCCTTTAATGTGTTAACTGCCAGGTCCTGAAGTGTCGTTCCAGACACTGATTAAAGCACAAACTAGAAAATAGTGGTTGTTTGATGACAATCTCTATAACGATGCCCAGACTTTTTGTTTCCTCTCCTGTTCTGTGTACCAATATGGACCTAGCGTAAACAGAAACATGAGCCTTCATTACCTTGTATTCAAGCAGCTGCAATAAAAACTGCTAATGGAAGAGGAGAAAAGAAGGAAAAGATCAAATGCCCTAAAAGATATTTACACAACATAAGAGTTTTGTGACCATGAGATACTATTTTGAGGTTATGTACAGGGAGTGAAGAAAGAAACTGCACTTTCAGGAAACTTTGTGACAAGAATAGGTGGGAAAATAATTATGTTGCATGACTAGCCTTGTCTTTGTACAGACACATTATATGGCAAATGCCAAAGCAAACAGTTTGTAAGCGAAGCATAAGTTTTATTCATTTGCTGTCTGATCAGAAGTATTTATACATACCTGTAGTATGAGTGTATTTTATTTATTCTTTTTCAAACATGGGAATTTTATGAAGTCATTGATAGGGAAGTTCAGGCATTTATTTTAGAAATCACTTTACTTTAGAGTTTTGTTTAGAATGGAAGGACTGTTGCATGATTCAATGTGAAAGTATTGCCTTAATAAGCCCTTTTCCTTCTTTGAGTGAATAAGTAGCCTGCTGAAGGGTGGGGGAAGAGCAGATAAATATTTTGGTGAGACTTTTTTTGACACCATCTTTCATGATGTCATGAGCAAGGTAAAGAAACAGAGTGTATAGAAAGTGATTGGAAAGTAAGCCAGCCTGAAACATCTTTCTTAAAGAGTAAGCATGAGATTCACTGCAAATTGAGAAGTCCTTCCAAGTGGTGTCCTGGCAGGATTTTGTCCTGGTCCCAGCCTTAATCTGGGTTTTCATTAAGGGTCTAGACAACAGGCTAGAGAGCATACACACGCAGTTAATTTGCAGATGGCACTGACAGGATGATGCTCCAGGCACTTTGGAGGAGAGCTTCGGAAAACAAATGGGCAAAGCGGAGGGATGTCCTGAAATCCGCAGAATGAAACTAAGCAAGGGGAAGTGCAGAGAACTACAGTTCAGAAGGAAAATCAAACAAAAAAATAAAATGGAGAATAATAAGAGATACAGCAGCACAACAGGAAAGCATTTGGATATTCCTGCGAAGCACAAACCAGCTAGGAGTCAGCAACATGAGGCACTTGTGAACAAGACAGAATCAGCATGATGTGATCAAGAACCACAGAATCACAGAATGGTAGGGGTTGGAAGGGACCTCTGGAGATCATCTTGTCCAACCCCCCTGCTTCAGCAGGGACACCCAGAGCAGGGGGCACAGGAACACGTCCAGGTGGGTTTTGAATGTCTCCAGGGAAGGAGACTCCACAGCCTCCCTGGGCAGCCTGTTCCATTCCTCTGGCACCCTTACAGGAAAGAAGATTTTCCCACATATTGAGGTGGAACATCCTGTGTTCCAACTTGTGCCCATTGCCCCTTGTCCTGTCATTGGGCACCACTGAAAAGAGTCCGACCCCATCTTCGTGACACCCAGCCTTCAGATATTTATAAGTATTGATAAGATCCCCCCTCAGTCTTCTCTTCTCTGAACAAACCCAGGTCTCTCAGCCTTTCCTCATAAGGAAGATGCTCCAGTTCCCTGATCATCTTGGTAGCTCTCCGCTGGACTTGCTCGAGCAGTTCTCTGTCCTTCTTAAACTGGGAGGCCCAAAACCAGACACAGTTTTCCAAATGCTGTCTCACTAGGGCAGAGTAGAGGGCGACTGGTTAGCTCTGTTTGTCATTAGTGAAGCCTCAGCTGGAAGACTCTGCCCACTTCTGGGCATTGCCCTTGAACAAGGCAAACTCCAGGTGAAGGTAACAAGCAGGGTTAAGAGGTTTAGAAAACAAGCCATACAAAAGAAAACTGTAGAAAAATAATTGCTTGTTCTAAAAGAGGAAGACTGAGGAAGGAATGTAAAAGTCTACTACAGTAAGGAGATTACCATAAAAAGATAGATTCACTTGAGGCAATAGAAAAATCTCCTTTTTTGGAGGCTTTGAAGGATGGACTAGAAAAAGGCCTGTAAGGATGATCTGGGAATACTTACTCCTCCTCGGCAACCTCTTAAGGTCATTTCCAGCCTTCTATTGCTTTGATTCATTGACCCACCCCATAAAACTGCATCTGAAATCAAACATCTATTTTTAAATAGATTATTAGTAGAGTTTTTTGGGTGGTATATTTTTATCATGGCACCCTACCATTTTTTTCCATAGACAGATAATTTTGTAATTCTGATGCCAGTGTTTTCTTAGTGCTCAATGATTTTAATGAATATTCACAGTGAAGTTTTAGGAGGCGTATTGTAAATTAGACTTATGTTTCAAAGGGTTTCTCTATAATGTTGTAGGTGTTTGTTAGATGGCAAATGTCTCTTTAATCTGTTTCCTCACAGATATTTAATCACAGAGGGTAAAGTTTTAATCTCTTTCTCAGAACAATTGTAACATCTGTATTTAATGTACATACTGATATTTAGTTGTAAAATGCATGATTCTGATACTTTTTGTTTTTGAGTTCCTTCAGTTTCTAAGCCATATCTCAAAGTATTGTTTCGCTGGCATTAGGGAGGTTCATTTGCATTGCATTTGCTTCATTTTCATCACTTTGCAATGTTTTTTGTTTCAGATCACTTGCCCTTTAAAAATAGTTACCTACAAGTAGTGACCTCTGGATGCTGCCCTCAGTATAGTCAATGAGACAAGATTGTGAGAATAATTCACTTCCTTGTTATCTTGATAGCATGTCATTGTCATTTAAGAAATCATCTTGGATTGATAGAAAATAAAATGTGTTGTGCAGGTTTCAAACTGATTTTAGCATTCTACGTAAAAGAAAACCCAAATGCTTAATTTATTTTTGTGACAGAAGAAACGGAGAGACAGTTTTGCTTTAGAAAAAAAGTTGTGAATATGACAGTAATTTTATAAATGTTTTGACTTAAATCCACATTTCTTTCAGCAGAACCAGTCCTGTCCCATCATTAGCGCTCGCTACAAAATCCATTTATTAGCAGAAGAGACACACATAAATTAATCACTGACATAGTACAAGGTTATGCTCATCGTAATAATTATGCAGGCTCTGTTGTGTGGAGAGTTAGGTGATAAACCGTGTGCTTTATGGCACATGAAGGATTAGGTGTGGCTCCACCTGATGCGACAACTCTGTTGTATCATTTGCTGCAGATTCATGGACAGAGGAGGCTCTGCAGCCACAGGATGAGAATTTTTTTTTAACTTAGCGTTTAGTCAGGATTTTGATGCGTTCTTTATGGGCTGCACATTGACACACACACAACAGACTTCTGCTATGATAACTAGAAACACAATTAGCATTCACCTTCCATGCACTAGTGAAAGGCCTGTGTCTTCCTTCCTCCTGCCAGGGTGGCTTCAGGTCCTCTGGAACGGAGCTCCAGACCCATCCCAGCCCACGGGCTGTGGATTCCCAGCCTGACCGAAAAGGGAAGCCTGCTCCCAGAGGGTCGGTGGCAGCAGAGAAAATGTTGTAGCCCTGAGGGATGAGCGAGGCAGGCCATCTGGCAGCATGGCTTAGCAGGTCTCTGAGGCATGAAGTCACCTCAGTGAAGCCACCCCACACATGTCAAAGCGACTGATAGATTATGTATGTGTGCTGCCTCTCATTTCAGATTCATGCCAACAGCAGGCCTGCATGCAATACTTCTGCCCGGCAAGACTTTTACCAGGAATTCCACTTAAATTCCCTTTCCTCCAACCCAAACTTGACTCTTTCCTGGGAAGAGTTCATGTGCAGTTTCACATACCTGCAGGGATCACAGGAGAGCTGCTCGTTATTCCAGCCCTCTCACCTGAGAAGGTGTGTGTACACCAAGGATGCACCTCCTGTGGTTATTTTCCCTTTGAAGCGAGGGAGGTGAAATTGTTTGCCGGGTATATACCATTCATTTTCCTCGTGGTAATGGGTGAACACCTTTTTCTTGCTGTTGGCTTTCATTGAAGGAACCTGCAATGCTGCACAGCTTTCCTATGTATTTACCCAGCCTGCAGGGCACTGTATTCTGGTTTCATTCTTCAGATTTCTTTGAAGCCAGTGAAGTAGGACTGGCTTTTGAAAGTGCAGAGGTCAGGACCCAACCTGTATTCATACTGTGTTGTGCCTTAACTGTGCAGATTGTATCAAAGGACACATCAGGACCGAATAAGACATTAACTCACTTCTTAAATCAGCAAGAGACCTTTTTATCTTATTGTACAGATTTCTGTCCAGTTCATCACAAAATTTTAGCAATGGATTTCTGCTAACGATTTAAAGTCAAACCTTGCTATACCACAGACCTGAATAATGATTTGGTGAAAGAAATGGTTTGTACTTCAGTGTTTCTGCTTGAAAAATAACAGAGATTCTTCCACTACTTTCAAATCAAATATTTTCCCTGAAACAAGGCAGAAGACTATGGTCACTTCTGAACAAAATACAGAGTGGTATGCACATATGCACTCTGTGCTTGAAGCTGTCTGCGCCAGAATACTTAGCCGGTATAAAGGTGGTCTTCTTCCAAGGCTATGGCTAGTATAGACAGGCCTTTTGCTGGTATGTCCATATTTGTCAAAACCTGGAAATCCCACATACAGTGACAGAGCTGTCCCAACAGAAATGTAGAGCTCAAACCAAGCCCTGGCTGTCCAGGTAAGTCCAGTGTTGCACTGAGGACATGTTGAAGAAAAGTCCTACTCTGAAAAAAAGGAGAATGAACTTGACAGGGGAGATGGGTGATTTGAGCAAGAGATTAAGGCAAGGACCAAAAACTCTCATACATGCATTCAGAGTGGAGCATGAACAATTTCTGTGATGAAGCATTCACAAGCCATGAACAGCCAAACATCCTGCAACATTGAGAGGCAGGTGTACTGTGTTACTCCTTCACTAGTGTGTATAATATACTCTCTCCACTATGGCAAGAACATGATGTGTCTCATCCTTCATTCCCATTTGCATACTCCATCCTCCTTTTCCTCATCCTTCCATCAGATCCTTGTGTTTTCCACACTTCCCCTGTCTCATGGACACTGAACATTATTGCTATTTTTGTGGCACTAACTGAGCTGCTACTACCACTGCCTACATTGCTGGAGTCCTCCTATCATTTTCTCGACAAGTGCTTTAGTAATGTAATCAAGAAAATGATCAGATGAACTCTTGAAACTGGTTAAAATTTACTGATCTTTGAACTGTGATACCTCATGCTTCTGAGACAGTACTGCAAGGTGAGGGTAAATTTAGGGAAGAGAATCTGCCTTTTGCTTTCTTCATTGCATCTGACCTCATTTATCATATCACCTTTAATATACAGCAAATAATTATGATGGTGAGTCTGAGGCAATTCTTCATGCCCCACTGCTGTTTCGCTGAGGGCTGGGTGGACACATGATGGTGATTCCTCTATGTTGACAGTTGCTAAGCTGTAGTAACCTCTGCTAAAGAAGAGCCTAGATACCTTCCAATACAGGCATTTGTCACTGGAATTTGGTAGGGGGATGAGTTTGGTTCATGCCAGGTTTCACTCAGAGGGGTAGGTTGGTGCTCAACCAGTGCATCTATGTTAGCAATTTAGTGGTCTGGAGAAGTGGCTGTTTAGGTGCAAATTTACATTGTGTCTGTTCTTGGAATTGTGCAGCACACACGTGAGTGCACCCCAGGAACCAAGGCTGAAGCCAGGCGCCGGGACTCCATCCAGATCACTCCACCAGCAGTGATGCAAAGGACCTCCAGAAGAGGGAAAGCACATCTTCCCTGCATCCTCCAGCAGCTCACAATCTATGCCAGTGCACAATTCTGTTAGTAAAGGCAAAGCTGTACAGAAATATCCTTTGCATTGCAATGTACACCTTGGACAGGCATCTTGGTGTCAACCTCATTGCCAGAACTGATGTGCTGTGGAATAGGTCCATATGCTGTCCATGTTGTGCCACAGTCTAAACACCCACAAGTGATTTCAATGGTGGGGTAAATCAATGTTGTCAGAAAATGAAAAGGAACACAAAGTGCATGCTTGACCGTAGTAAAAACATCACCTCTTTGGTAACAACCACTTTTATTATGAAGCAATGATCACTTTCATTAATGTTGTTACATTATAGACAATGAAGGCTAACGCTTACATTTTGACTAATTTCATATACCTGCACAGATCTGGTGGCTGTTATCTGTTAAAGCATCTTCCATTGTTGCAGGGCAAACTATGTTTTAGATCCTTTTGCAAGACCTTTTCTACCACAGAACTCTCCTTCCCCCCGACCCTCCCCCTTTTTTCTTAAAAACCTCTCTCACAATTGGAACCTGCTCTTTTTCCTGGCCCCTGTCTATTGTGATAGAAACAGTCCCCCTAACAACTCGAGGGCTGTACTTTGGACTGAGGAAGGCTACCTTTATCTCCTGATCGTAATCTAACTGGGTTTGTCACATGTACAGAAAAATCTCTCCAAGAGCTTGTGTTGAATGCCTTATTCAGGTAACGCATGTATTACTTATCAAAAAATATATAACAGTAAAGAAAGGGTGAGAGACCTGTGTTTGTTCAGAGAAGAGAAGACTGAGGGGGGATCTTACCAATACTTGTAAGTATCTGAAGGCTCGGTGTCAAGAAGATGGGGTCGGACTCTTTTCAGTGGTGCCCAGCGACAGGACAAGGGGCGATGGGCACAAGCTGGAACACAGGAAGTTCCACTTAAACATGAGAAAAAACTTCTTTCCTGTGAGGGTGACAGAGCAGTGGAACAGGCTGCCCAGGGAGGCTGTGGAGTCTCCTTCCCTGGAGACATTCAAAACCCACCTGGATGTGGTCCTGTGCCCCCTGCTCTGGGTGTCCCTGCTCAAGCAGGGGGGTTGGACAAGGTGATCTCCAGAGGTCCCTTCCAACCCCTACCATTCTGTGATTCTGTGAAAGGTGTCACAAGGCTTGCTTGACTCCATCTAAGACTTAGTCTTTCCTTGTGTGTTTTCCATATGTTCCCCTCAGTCCTGCCCTACTTCTTTCCTACTAGAAGAAACACCCAACAACTGCTGCTTGTCTCCCACCCTTTCTAGTCCAGGAAAAGGGCTTTAACAGGTTCAAGTTTCTTTGATCCTGACTTAGAAATGTCCATCTATAACCTATCTGGAGCCAGGTGGTAGACATTCACTGTTAGCGGTCCCTGTTCTTAAAGACTCCTTGGTATCCTCTCTGGAAGATATTAATCTTTGTCATGATTCTATTCAGTATTTGTTTTTCTTAACAGTCTCCTTTAATTCTGTATAATCGAACAAAAAAATTCAAACAGATAAAATGAGGTACTTATGACAGTCATTAAAATAATAGAGATATCTCATTCTTTACAAGAACCAAATGAATATGAGGTGCTTCGCACACTGCCACATTACAATCTGGATATTACACAAGTAAAAATAAATGCACACACCCATAAAACTAGTAAAACTGGCTGTTGCAGCTACACATAGTTCCTTGTGTTCATTAAAATTCTATCTTTATTGAGCTTATCTTGATTGGCATGCAGATCAAAGTGAAAATGTAATAAATAAAAGAATATACATAATGGAATCCATGGAAAGAAGCTATTCAGAAGATAATTCCGGTAGGTAAATTGCAATGCAGTATTAAAAACAACAGTGCAAAAGCATCTGAAACATAACACGTCATAGGCTGTTGAAGGGCCGGATCCTGAGGCCATTACTCACTTGCGTAGACACACTGACTTCAAAAGAATTACTCACCGTGAGTAAAGACAGTTGGAGTACGACTAAACAAGAGAGTATTAGCTCCTTCAGTGCGGCCGTGTAGCTAAACAACAGCTCTGTGTGAGTGTGATCCCGTCGGCAATACCTAGCTCAGTCCATAATGGCAGCTCCAAGCCCCCTCTGGGATGTGGTGAGCACCTGTGTAGGGCAGAGGATCCCTGATCAAATGGAAAGTAGGAGCACAAATACGCATAAATATGAAATGAATATGTTTTCCTTCAGTTGTGACCACCTGTGCTGCTTATGAAAATAATTTTCTTACTTCCCTAGCTCTGGCTAGCCTTGCACAGCCCATACATGGAAAAGTGAGCTAGATCAGCCTTGTCTCATCCATTATTAAGCAAATAGTTGTGCTTTTCTGAACTGGGGCCCAGATTTCCATGGCTGAATTTTTATAGCTGTTTAAATGTATGGAAAAAGAGCAGTTTGACTTGCAGATGTCCAGGATGAGTTTTTAGGGCAAGCAACAAAGAACAACATTTTTTTGACCTTAAACTGCTCACTAGAGTATTTTGATGCAGTCATAGGACATGAACATAAGGCCTCTTTATGTCATTTTATTGAAATTTTTATTGACACAATTACACAAGTGAGATAAGGAGTGACTTACAAGGTTAGTCACAAAAGGTGAACAAAACAGAAACTAGATGACAGATCCTAGACATCAGAATCTAGAAGACAGGGTCTGTACCTTGTAGGCTATTGAACAGAATGAGTTCAATCCAGAATATGGGAGAAAGAACATGTAGGAAAAACCTGACAAAGGAGAAGCCTAAGAGAAAGATTTCTTAAATAAATTTAGAAATCTAACTAGCATCAGTGGCTGCTGTTCAATTCCACTGTTTGAGCATTGGGAACCAACAAAAAGACCTGGTATGCCAGGTTCTGCTTTTCTGGAAAATAAAATCGAGGGAAAATTTCTCCCGCTTTGGTCTTTCATCCCTTTTATGTTTGAGCATTCTTATTACGTACGCAGTATAACCAAGAATTAGCCAGGCTGTCGTGCCATAAGGATGAGTTTCAACAGAGAAAAACATTTGTCTGTGGTTACAGACTGGCTCTCTGGGAAAAAAACCAAAACAAAAACTGGTTGCGGCAGTACGTACTGGAACTTTTAAAAGCAAAGCATGAGGCTAAGTTTACCTGTCTGCCTACCACTGCCTAGAGTGTTTTCCCAGGTCTCAGCTAGTTTATAACATATGGTTACCTGCCGTCATGTGAAAGTGTTTTCAACAAGCCTGGTGAATTATTGGCAGCCACTACTGTTTTACAGAAAAAAAAAAAGTCACGCTATTTTGAAGTAGTAGGAGGCAGTGTCCCCTTCCTCAAAACATTAATAGATAATTTAAGCCAAATCCACTACCTCTTTGACCCAATTTTATGTTCGTATGACTCAATCAATCCTAGCAGTATTACATCCATGTGTCGTTTTGTAATAAAACACTGTAGTGAATCAGTCCCCTTTGCTCCTTTCTCCTACATTTTTCCATGGCCACCATGAGACGTTCAAGGACATTTTCCACATCTGAGAGCTTTCTGAGTAAACAGTGGAAGATATTGGCATCCATAAAACCCCAACAAGCATCTCAGAGATTATGATATGTATAATACTGAAAAAATGCCACCCAGGTTATTTCAATAAATTTTTCTTTTTCTTGTTTATATTTTGTGAGCAAAACTAAATCTGATTCCAATAGCTGAGTGGAGCCTTCTCTTTAAATGCAAGTGCCTACCCCAGCTCATTGAAGCTCCTAACTAACTAACTGACACGGAAGTTAGCTCCATTCTGTGGGCTTCAGGCCATCCTCAGCACAATCAGTCTTCGTCAAGCTGAAACTTGCTGTGTTTAGGCAGGTTGGGATTTCTAAACAGGTTGTTCAGCCCTATTTTCTATGCTTAGTTGCCCAAGGATTTGTTTTGTTCCAAAAGCAACAACAAAGTATTTGGCTTACAAAAGTTTTGAAAGAGTCTATAATTTTAAGAGATATTTCTAGCCTTAAAATGGGCAGTTCCACTAGGACAGACAGCAGATTTTCAAGATGGAAGGGGTCCTGCAAAGTATGAAGGACTGACGGCTGTTACCTCTGGCTTTTCTCCTGAAATTGTGACCTTTCAGGTATGCTGTGACATGACAGCAGTTTGACAGGATCTGGAGGTCTAACTGAGGACACTTGAGAACTCTGAGGAGAGATTCCTCTTGAGTGTTAACACCGTTTTACTTGATCATATACATTAATAAGGTGCTTATAGCCTAGAAAGAGCTTGACTCTGTCTACTTAAGCCTAAACAAAGATTAATATCCTTTCATGTAGTGTATATGTTTGCATAGTGTTCAATGGTGTGGAACTTTGGTACAAAACTGTACTAAAATGCGTTTCCAGCATGCCATGTTCAAGTAGACATATATTTACTTGAAAAAACAGAAGACCCAAGACTTACAGAGGATGTAAACTAACGAGGCTGCCAACATGTCTTCCAAAACAGTGAATAATAACAGTCTATGCAAAGTATAGTTACTTCTCATAAAGGGAAAAGAACCAAACCAAGTATACGTCCATATAAGTAACTTAAAGACGAAAGGAAGGGTCCATCTCAATTTTCAGTACAGTTCAATACAATATAGAACATGCAAGGCTTTCTTTTGCCATATGTCCTGTATGTGCTAGAGACTGTTCTTAATGTAATATGTTGAGCTACTCATTTAAGCAGCACTGTATGAATAAAAGGTACATAAATATCCAACTTACTCAGTTTAGCAGTTATCTTCACTGATGCAGTCAGCCTTGTGCCTGTAGACTCCTACGAAATTCTTAGATATTTAACAGCTATGCTGCCTTCACAAGCTTTATACTACTGTTGTAGTTCAAAGAAGAAATAAAAACCCCAGAGTTTTTAGACAGAGGTTTGAAAAACTGCCGATAACACTTACTTACAGAGTTTCTAGCGGTAGCCATAGACTTAACGTCTTCAGATCTATACAATTCTGTGGTACTCTGTGTACAACAAACATCATAACTGCTGGAAATGGCATGTCAGTCCTAATGTTTTTTTCTAGCTTTGAATTCCAAACAAGGGAGGAATTTGGAGGTGTTAAATGCCACATGGAGTGCCTAGAAAGAAGCAGTCCTTGCTGCAAATTTTTTTTTTTTTTGAGGCTGCAAACATAAGAGAAAGAAAGTACCGTTATCCACATTTTATAAGTACGGGCATCAAGAGATGAAAGGGCCTGCCTCTGTTATTCATGGAAAGATTATCATTGACTTCAGTGGGTGTAGTATCAGCCCTATAGCGGTATGAAACTTGGCTCCTAATTACATTAGGCCCACGTAGGCTTAGTTTCAACCACAGTTCATTTTTATCATCAGGTTGTTAACCTGTAAACCAAAGGTATTTCAACTGCTGACAGAGTCTGACTTGTGGTTCTAGGCTCCCAGGATGCTTGACTAAGAGAAACCCATGTCCAGTCACGTTTCATTTGTGCTCCAAGTGTTTGGCTTCCATCAATGGTTTGGGATGGCCTGTTCTCTGCAGATTAAGAGGAAACAATATGTGACGCACAGGCTTGTCTCACTGACTTCAAAGTGTGAGCAACAGTGACTCACCCACCTCCACAGAAATCTTCAAACCCTGTGCTGAGTTTCCTATTTTATTTCTTGTGTCATAGATAGCATTGCTGTCTTTTGTTTTCTCCAGCCTACGTTCACCAGCTTTGCAGGATTTTGAATCCAATCTGGCAATGAGGTTAGGCTTTTTTTTTTCTTACAGTGCCTTTGGGTTCCCATATTCTTTCATAGTTTACTTAACCAAACAGCATGTGTTTAAGTATCTCAGTAGCTCCGGGTGTTACCAAATAAGAATAATCTGCATAATATCAACATGAAAGGGAGGCTTGTTATTCACACTTCGTTATCGTCTTGTCCCAACAGACAGCTGCTGTCACTGTTTGCCCTTTTCAGTGGAAGTGGGCTAAATTCATCCTAGTCACAGATGGGGGTAGGTGGCTGTGGTGCAGTCCCCATCCATTTGGAGTACGACACGTTAGACTCCATTATACTTTTACAGAGCAGGGAAGCTTATTGAACAGAAAAGGTTCATTAACATAACTGCGGACCAAACTGGTCCATGCCTGATATCAGCTGGGACAGGAAGAATTTCCATAAGTTCTTCAAAATATACTTCATTAGGAATAACATTTAAAAAGCCAGTAATTACCTTAATATAAAAGTCTTACCAGATAACACCACGGCTTAACTGGGAAGGATTTATCTGCTCTTGTACTTGCAGTCTGATGCCAGAATTCAGCGAACCTGGGTTACAAATTTTGCAAAAGATGGATACCACCACCACTGCTGCTTCTCCTGCACCACTGTTTTTGAATTAAAGTGACCGTGGCAACTCTGCCCTATGCTGAACCCAGTGCTGTTGATATGCATTAGACATGATTCAAGCAAGCCCAGAAGACTGGGATCCTTGGGGGCCTTAGGCAATGGAATACCTACTTTGTAAATCCCAAACGCACTCGGGGAAACAGCAGTCTATGTATTTAGTTCAGTCAAGGTGTCAGTGGCGTAATTTTAAGCTTCAAAGTAAATTTCGTAATGGAAATTTTTAGTACCTTAGTGGGGCAAATGTTATTGGGAAAATAATTTTTCTCTTTCTTTTATGAAATTCTCCTTGGTTGCACCATAAGTGCTTATGTGCTTTATATGAATCTTGCTGAAGGCACCTGCCTGTCTGGGCTTCAGCTCCTCTGGGTGTCCAGAGCTCTGCTTTGGCACATGCCCAGAACAGTTTAAGCAGCCTGATAGCTATCTCCCACCTAAGAAGCTAGGCATTCCTCTGCTGAAGTCTCCTGGGGGGCTCAAACCTGCAGACATTCTCAAAAAAAAAACAACAAAACCACGTAATGCACACCTAGAAGGCTCCTTGGAAAATACTTTGTGGGTGCTTTTTTAGAACAGACAGCAGAGGAGGATCTGCCACCCACCTTTCATACAATACCCTGTGGTTAAGCTGTTCAGTGAGGAAGTTAGACTCAGATTCAACACTTTGCTCTGACTGAAGGGATTGAAACCAACATTTCTCCAAGGAAAATGTCTTCCCCAGGGGTGACATTGTTTAGGTGGGAGAGATGGGGTTTCATACACACTCTCTACTCTTTCTCTTAAATGTGTTTTAATGTGCAGCAGAAAATTCAAAAGACACAGGACAGGCACCTCCTCAGAGGTGCATTATTCTGTAGCCTGCACAAAGTAGGTTTGGGCAGAGCTCCCTCCTTTGAGGCCTGTTTATATGCTTTCTGGTCAACGCCCTTTCAATTCAACTCAGATAAGTAGGAGATCTGACACTTGAAAGACTGGAAGAAACAAAATCTTGGTCTCCCCTTAGCCCACTTAGCCCTCCACAGCTTTACTTGTACTAAATAGACAGCAACATTTCTATCACCAGCACATTTCAGAAGTATGCTTTTGGAAAGAGGACATGTAGGCACCAACTTACAGGTTCTGGTCTGTGAATGAGAAGTAAGACATGTTTTGATCTTTGTATTTACTGTAAAGTAGCTGAAAGTGCCTGAATGGTAGGTATGCTGAAAACGTAGATTTGAATCCTGTCTTGGGGCATCTGACCTTCCCTATGCTGTGTATGTAAAGCCTCATAGAAGTTCTGGTTTCCACTCCAACGGCCAGCCACACAGGCTACAACTATGTAGCTTTCATTATCCTTGATAAGACTTAATAATGCCAATTTGAGTTCCTTTCCCACTTAAAACAGCCCAGCATTTCTTTCATTTAATGACATAATTTTGGTGTTTCTAGGTCTGCTTGTCTTTCTAGAGCCCTGTATTTTTATCACTTAACCTCAGTTATATTCGATCTTTTTTGTAGACGAGGATTTCAAATCATTCAAATGGCAGAAAGGTTATATTCTATCTATGGCTTCTGTTTTTCCTCTTTCTCATGGAAGTACTTTTTTTGCTTGCCCACTAAGCAAACACCAAAGTGGATTCTTGGTGAAGAGTGTGAGGTCTTTAGATCCCTGCCAAAGCAGAGGAAACCCTAGGGAAATCCAGAAAGCAGGAAGGGTTAGGCAGAGAGTGTCCTGGGTTTTGATATCCAGTGGAATCTCTGTCTCTGAAGTGGTGGTGACAGCAGGAAGTGGCAACAGCACAGGAGAGTCATGTGTGCATGAAGAAAGGAAGGGTTGGCAGGAGCCAGGAAGCTTGGAGCAAGGGAGACTAGGTGAGGGACAATGGGTGAGAGGTTGAGTTGGATGGACAGGAAAAACTAGGGCTTTGAGTCGCTGGGAATTTGGGGGTTGGTCTGGAAGGATGGGAAAGGGTATGTGGGAAGTTCAAGTGGGAGGGATTTTTCTACAGAAGAGTGGAGGGAGAGTTAGGAGAAGCCAGGACATAGTTGACACCTTGCTGTACGCTTCTGTGGGAGAACTTATCTTGGGCTGCACATCTCCAGGACACAGGGCTCTACCCACCCTGGGGACAGTGATGCACAGACATCAATATGATGGATGCAAATTGTCCGTTTTTTTAACTGCGTCACACACTTATATAGCTCTTGCGCTTCCTGTTCCTGCCACTCCTATGGGGAGGAGTCTATCTTTCCGTCACAGCCCGTGATCCTCCTGTCGCCGATCCCTGTCTATTTCCTTACAACACGTAAAGTATAATATCTGGGAATTGCACCAGGGGAGGAATTTTCCCCTCAGGAAAAGGGCATCAGATGTATGGGAGTTGGTGGAGGCCTCTGAGGAAATATGGTGACTAGGAGCTGAATGCTTTCGAGGAAAAAAGGCTCTGATATCAGAGTGATTGGGATTAGGGGAATGGAGTCAGTCTCTCATCTTCCCCTCCTTACTGCTTCCACCTTCAGGGTTCTCAAAATTCTTGCATGGGAGCAGCGATGCATACAAAGGACAACCACCTCTTCCTCTGTCCTGCATCAGCCTTTGTGAAAGGACAGACCTGTTTGAAGGTAGTCACCAGTGGGTAACCTCTTATGTCTCTGGGAGACTTGTCCCAGTACAAAAACCAAGGCAGTGTGGCATCTCCATCCCTGGAGGACTCCAGCACTCAGCTGGACAAGGCCCTGGTGAGCTGATCCAGTATTTGCAATTGTTCCAGTTTGAGCTGAGTGTTGCTGTGGGTGACTTCCAGAGCTCACTTCCTGCAGGGTTTCCTGTGGTTCCTGGATCTAGGAATATAGAAAGCTTTTAGTCATAGAGGCATACACTATGCCAGCCTCGTTCCATTCACCTTTATTTTTGCTCAAGATGACAGATAGGTGTATCTGCATTATCCCATAATGCTGATGTTCCCATAGGCTTGCAATAACGTATTCTGAGTTCACATTCCTGTAACAGAAAACAATATAATTCAGAGAATACAAAGAAGATCACCCAAGGAATTTATGTGCCTCTTGCTGAATTAATCTTGCAGTTCAGGTATCTTTCTAATCTCCCCATTTTGTCCCTCAAAATCATCATTTCTGCTTGACCTGCCTGTAGGCCAAAGGTAAAGTTGACTTGGCTTCTTTCCAGACCCTGTTAAAGACCATTTCTGAAGTCATAAATGTAGTTTGCTGAAGAATAAAGGCACATCTCTTCCTGGATGAATTGGTAATATAGCTCTTCTGCAGAGCTCACAGCTGAAGCTGGTGGGATGATTTGGACCAAATGTACTTTCTTTTCTCTAATGACATAGAAGCTTTTGTGGAATCAAAAGGATTTTTCTTATGTTTCCTACCAAAATCCCCCCTCTCCAAACCAAATTAAAAAGTAGGAAAAATCACAGTATTTCATTGATTTGTTTTGAAAACCAGGAGGTATGGGATAGTGCCTGAACCTGCCCTTGGTCCCTCCAGTTTCAGCTGTACTGCTGAGGCACTGGCCACCACAGCTTCCTCCGCTCTTGTGGAGCCACCAAGTCTCTCTGCCACCTTGAGAAAGTGCCCATCTTCCTCCTGAAACATTAGAGGGAGTCTGAGGTGACTAACCTCCTAATTTACATGCCTCTCATAGATGATTAACGTTAGGTAGGATGAATTGTGACTGCAGTGTATCATTGAAACATCTTACCTTATTTTCCAGATCAAAGTATCTCGTGTTTTTGTTCTGATGAAACAGTTTGGTACTTAACAAGAAGAGCACGTAAACGTTCGACATACTAATTAGGGAAGCCAGCAGTTTACCGTATCTTTCCATTATCCTGCAATCCTCTTTCAACTAATATGTTATGGCATGTGTTTTATTATGGACTTCCACAATCAACCCATAAAATTAAGTAAATATCTGTAACTGTAGTTGTATAAATGATATGACTAACAATGAGAAATTTCGTGTTGGACTGAAATCAGAATTCCCTCCCAAGTTAATTTTTAAAATAAAAATGTAAAACTTTTTGTTTTTTGGGAATTTTTAAAATGTTTGGTTTAGTTATGACTCAGTACCAAAACAAATTTTGACATTATAATTAACACAGATGGTGTTCACAGTTTTAACCAGCCTTTCTGTCCCAGCAACAAAAGAGCCATTCAGCTATCAGTTCTCATCTTTAAGACTGAGTGAAAATAATGAGAAATTCCAGTGGTCTTTGTTGGTAGTGGGACAATGGACCGCTTTACCACTAAACTGCTGGATACTACCCAAATCATTTGGCTTTAAGATGCAAAAGTAAGCTAAGTATTTAAGGATATGATGAATGCTCTTCAAAAAGTTCTAGGTCAATGTATTCTAAATGGATAATAAGTATGGCTGTTTACCAAAGCATTTTCTAACAATACGAAGAAAATCACCAGAAACTTATTCAACCTTAAAAAAAAAAAATTACAAACCTTACATTGGTTTGAATAGAATATGAGCTGAAGAACACACACAAATAATCCATTTATGATATTGTTTCTCTGCAGTGTGCAACTAAAAATGTTATGATTGTTTGCAGAATATCTACTATTAAACTAAACAAAAGCATGCTGTGACTTGATTGATCTATGCATCAGTGCATGCTGATCTATTTGAGTTATTTCAGAGTTTGGGAACATTCTCATGTTATTCTGTATGTATGCTTAGTGCATTTGTTTTTTTGAGTTAATGTGCCCTTATTTTGAATAGTACACATAATCTTCAATGTTCAGCTGGGAAAATAATTTATAAACAGTGATTCTCAGTAAAAAAGCAGCTCTGATGCTTCTGGTTGGCAAGGAACTGGTACTGGTATCACTCAATTTCTTGTAAAAGTCCACTTTATCTGAAGGGCAAGAAATCACTAATGCTATGTTAAGAGGAGATATTGTAGTTCTAGTACAGATAACAGATTTGAGTCAGCAGTGGACTGTGCTCAGGACTATGTAATCAAGGTGGTTTGTAAGTTGAGAACACTGCAGCCACATGCAGAGGAGGTGGCTTGGCATTCAGCAGGAATCTCCATCCTGCAACTGTCAAATCCACAAACACAATCCGTCATGCTGAATAATGGCTTCCTCCTTCCTGTTCACTCCATGGTCTGAGCATGATTTTCCATCTTGAATGCATCCAGCCTTTCACATGTTTTATTTTATTGTATGCCATTAGATACACACTATGGTATCACTGGAAAGAAATATTTAGTAGTATTCATTAACAGAAATACTCCCTGTATTGGCATTTGATGCTTGAAAGTAACCATTTCTTTTACATATTATGGTAAATGTTTTGGTGTGACAGCTGAAGATGATAATTGTTTTTTCAACTATGGTCACTGCCGGGGTGAATGAGTACAAGGTGGTGAGAGAATCCTTACTCCTACTCACTTATCTGTGGAAGAAAAGGGATTGAAATAGGGAAAAAAAAAAAAGAATTCCATTTCAGGACTTATCAGTAAGTATCAAGCGTATTCCTCAGAAGGTCTGCAGCACTGATGAAATAACAATTTTTAGCACCTACAGGAAAAATTTCGCTTGAATGTCTAAAAATGCTTTACACTTACACTTCCAGTAGCAAAAACATCAATATAATCTATTTTTTTACCTCTAATAAGAAGTAGTAACATTTAGTATTGCCTTGCAGGAACTGCCTTAAAAAGAAACTCTTGATATACTCCAGATTCTTAGCCAAATGAAAATTTAGGAAGACAAGTGTATTTATCAGCAGTCTCCAGGGAGCTAATTTTATGCTGAGTTAGAATGAAATGACTAGAATAATTTTCCGGTGCTAAGATACTTTCTTTTACTTTTCAGTGCTAAGACACTCTTTTTTCTTTGCTTGATTCTTTTGGGGTTGAAAGCAGAATTTCTCCGAGCTGTTTGCGAATTAGGGTCTGAAGGAGAATTAGGGAACAAATGTGTTTACTGAGTAAGATTGTCCTGGTTTCAGCTGGGATAGAGTTTATTTTCCTCCTAGTAGCTGGTACAGTGCTGTGGTTTGGATTTAACATGAGAATAATGTGATAAAACACTGATGTTTTAGTTGTGGCTAAGCAGGGCTTGTACTAAGTCCGGGACTTTTCAGCTTCCCGTGTTCTGCCAGCGAGGAGGTGCACGAGAAGCTTGGAGGGGGCACATCCAGGAAAGCTGACCTAAACTGGCCAAAGGGATAGTCCATACCATATGATGTTGTGCTCAGTATATTAACTGTGGGGAGTTGGCTGGGGGAAACAGTGATCGCAACTCTGGGACTGGCTGGGCATCGTTTGGTGGGTGGTGAGCAGTTTCATCGCTTGTTTTTTCCTGGGTTTTGTTTCTCTTTTTTTGTTTTCCTTTTCATTACCATTTATTATTATTTTTATTTTGTTTTATTTCAATTATTAAACTGTTCTTATCTCAACCCATGGGTTTTCTTAATTTTGCCCTTCCAGTTCTCCCCCACACCCCACTTGGGGGCGAGGGTGAGTGAGTGGCCGTATGGTGCTTGGTTGCTGTCTGGGATTAAACCATGTGTTACATTATTCTCATGCTAAATCCAAAACACAGCACTATAGCAGCTACAAGGAGGAAAATTAACTCTATCCCAGCTGAAACCATGACAAATGAGTAAGATTAAGTCAGTGCATGAGCAGGGGAACAGGAAGGATCATAAACCAGAGAGACCAGTTCAATTTTCACAGAACTCCTCCCTTTAGTAACATGATGGTAAGTTACAAATGTTACATCATCAGAACAAACGATTATTTGCTAATCCGTGATTCAGAAGGCCAACCATTGTTAAACAGCACCCTTTGGAAACTGGTTAACCCCTTGTGCTCCATTTGCTACATCACCAAATATAAAGACGCAAAGAAGCTATAAATGAAGCGTGCCAAGAGGCCAGTGACTATGACATTGATGTAATACATATACACTTCTTTATACAGAGAACTGGCAAAAGGTGGCAGGTAATCATGAGAAGGCATTAGTACAGAACAAGTGCAGTGCAAAAATCTTGCCATAACCCTGTTTAGTTAAGGTATTACATTGCTGACAATTAATTTTCTGGAGACTGTGCTGAACTTATCATTAAGAATGTTAATTACAATAACTTCTTTGATGACTATGTCTGTGATTGGGGAAAAGGACTCAGGTGACCACAGTCATATCATACAAAGACAGTGATATCTGTATCTGCTCAGACCTAATGTTTTTCTCTCAATTAATACTCCTGTTAGAGGACAGAAATACCTCTGGAGATTAACGGATGCATACAGTGTACAAAGGAGTCCCAGGAACGACAAGCAGAATGTACTACTAAAATCAGAAGATAGGATAAGAAGCTGTTAAAGGAGAGGTCCTTATTAGTGTTTTAGTTTGGGTTGGGAGTGCTACTTTGAGAGGAGTCTCCTGACCGCCCTTACCTAGTATAGAATGGTAGAATCATAGAATGGCTTGGGTTAGAAGAGACCTTTAAAGGCCATCTAGTCCAACCCCCCTGCAGTGAGCAGGGACATCTTTACACTAGATCAGGTTGCTCAGAGCCCCATCCAACCTGACCTGCAATGTTTCCAGGAATGGGGCATCTACCACCTCTCTGGGCAACCTTTTCCAGTGTTTCACGACCTTTGTCATAAAAAATTTACTCCTTAATCCAGTCTAAATCTACCCTCTTTCAGTTTAGAACCATTATCCTTTGTCCTATCACAACAGGCCCTATTAAAAAGTCTGTCCCCATCTTTCTTAGAAGCCCCCTTTAAGTACTGAAAGGCTGCAATAAGGTGTCCCCAGAACCTTCTCTTCTCCAGGCTGAAAACCCCAGCTCTCTCAGCCTTTCTTCATAGGAGAGGTGCTCTATCCCTTTGATCATTTTTGTGGCCCTCCTATGGACCTCCTCTAACAGGTCCATGTCTTTCCTGTGCTGAGGCATCCAGAGCTGGACCCAGCACTCCAGGTGGGGTCTCACCAGAGGAAGAGAGATGGGCAGAATCACCTCCCTCAACCTGCTGGCCAGTGAAGCTTTGGTTTGCATCATGGAGCCTCTCAAAGCATGCAATCTGGATTCCTTTTGGATGTCACTAACTAGAAAACATGCTCCAGAAGAAAGACCCTCAAATTGCTAATGGAAATTCAGTCAACAGGACCAAACTAGAACTAGTCTCACATCAAACCCCTGAAATGTGTGCAGTGTACACAGTATTCCTCAGCATCCAAGCCCATTGCTCTGTATTTGCTGATACAGATGTAGCCTTAGATACCTTGGGTGTTCAGAGTCTCACTGCAGAGCTCTGAGTCAATAAAAGGTCCAGAACTACCTCATTACAATTTGCAGCTATTCCATTTGTCTGCAATATGAATGGGACAGTGCCCTTTAAATTTTTGTCTTCTATCTTAGATGTTTTGTTGTTAGAACCCTGAGAGCCTTTAGGAATGTCCATATATTTTGGTCTCTTGTGGGTGAGTATTCTCCTATGCACCATTGAACATAATTAGGCTACAGATGGTGCTGATTGCTGATTGGGGTTTTCTCCATAGCACCAAATAGCCTTCCTTTATTTTTTTTTTTTTTTATGTCTTGGTTTACTTTGCTGGTGTTCACAATTAAAACAGTAAGAGTATTGAAGAGTCCTGAAAAAAAGTATGTTTCCTTTTAGAGAAAGTTCCTGTGGACACTTGAGCATTAGTTGATTTCCTTGGGGTGGAGTTAGCACTGTAGGTACAGATGATCTTCTTGAATTTGTTTTTTGTTTGTTGCTTTATTATGCCAGATACTAATGGATTACATTGATATAAATGACTGTACAAAAGATGTACGTTACCTTCACTTTCTCCCTACAAGTGATAGGGGATTCTTCAGACCATGTGTAAGGATTTTAAGTGTAATTGCAAAGGAAAAAGCATCTTATGAGAAGGATGTCTGAATTCAGAATAGTCCTAAATAAGTCAGGATAGGTTAGTCAGAGAATTGTCCACAAGCCCCAAAACAGGTGGTCGTCTGCTCCCCCCAAGTCTGAGTATGCAGGATTCAGCTCAGCCAAATTTATGGTGTCTGCACTGTGGATATCTGCACCCCAATTAGGTGTTAAGCTCCTATTAAAGTTAATGGAGAGTTTGAAGGTTGCCTAAGAACAGTCTTCTAGTGCTATTTGAGATGCCATCAAGAATATGAGATACCTGCATGAAGCCTGCAGATAAGGCACAAGACCTAGGGAGGACACATGCTCTTCTGAGGCAGCCTAAGGGTGACAACACACAGCATCTAACACATCAATAAGACATCTATGTTTAGGAAACTGAATTGGATCTGAGTTTTCCCTTGACTTTGATGGGAACTTGGAGAAGCTCAGATAAAGACACCTGTGTTGCAGAGCTTAAATTCAGGCAAGCTGAATTCTACCCAATATCTCACAACGAATGCAATGGAAGTGGTAAACAAGTGCTGGCAGTGTGAAGAATAGCTCTATTCACACAGTAGAAAGGACAGAGGTAGGTTATGGTACTATTAATGAACAGGAATGGTGTATTTACGTGTGCTGGAAATAGAACTGTGCAAATAATGGATTTTGGGGTTTGGTGGTGGAACTGAAAGTTATACAATAAATTCCTTTCCGTTAACCTGAAATAGATTTTGTGTGTGTGTGTTAACTAATATAAGGAACATGTGTCTCATCTGGTTTGCTAATGACCAGGAACTAGGTTTCTGTGTAGCCTGTAGCCATGGGTTAAGCATGGTAGCTATATTCCTGTGGCTGTGGATTAAAAAGCTTAGAAAGGATGCTGGGCAGGAACCACCAGATCATGAACTGAAAATTACCATGCAACGATATGACAGGAAATAATAAACGATCTTATTTCACAGCATGACTGGAAAGCTTATCTGCTATATTACATATTTTATGGGTTCTGCTCTGCAACTTTTACTTTGGATTGCATTCACTTGAAGTGCCACAATACCTATTCGCCTATGTGAGTGAGCAAAAGTGATTCATCGTACAAAAAGATTGTGAAACTGGGCAGTATCTCTTATGTATCTATGTGTTCACCCGTCTCCAAAATAATCATCCAAACCCCATCGTTTGAAGGGTATATGAGGCAGATTCTTATGCTCTGACATCAGATTTAAACCTGAAAGTTTGTCTGGTTTAATTACATTGTTCAACTGGTAAAATATGTCAGTCTAAACATGCTATCACAGTTTTGGAAGTACTGAAACTGCTGCAGGTTATGCCCATTCAGGATCTAGAATAAGCTATAATAGCATTAAAATTTACATGCCAGCATAAGTGTGTTTGCACCAGAGCACATAACTCTCATAAAGCTGCTGGATTTTCCCTCCTCTAAGTCAAATAGGGAATGCTCATGTGAATAAAAGGAACAGACTTTGGGCCCTGATCAACATGAACTATCTATATGGACAAAAAAGTAAAAATACCTGTGATATTAAGTTCATAACCATAAGCAGTTTAAAGCTACAAATGTTTGGGAATATATAAATTGAATTTTTCAAAGAAGATACACGTTGATACTTCATATCACACGGAAAGTTGTGGAGTTGGCAGCAAAAGCTGCTTTTCCTTAAAAAAAAAAAAGTTATATTAATATTTACTTGATTGCCTGGTAAAAGTAATACTACAAAAGAATATTGCAAAACCTCGGAGGCTTGGCATGCTTTTCTATGTGGGTGGAAAAATGTTGTGCCGATGCCAAGCCAGAATGAATCACGAAACTGTAGCATAAAAAATATACTAGAAGATCTATATTTTTTTTAAAAAAAGATGACAGCTAGAATAATAAAGATGTGGGCCTTACAAGTATATGCAACATAAACTTGTTGCTGGAATAATATTGGATAGTATATTACACGGGACTGGCTTTGATTGCAAAGACAGTAGTAGGGTTTTGGTCTTTATTCACAAGTTTAGGGTCTGAACTGAGGTGTTGAAGTTAGGAGTCCCATCACCCGAAACGTTCTTTACGGGAACCCAACAGGGACAGGATTTCCTATGCCCTGTAAGTTCTAAGGGACATATTAAGGGCATATTAAGGGATGTAACTCCATTTGTTTCACTGCATTTTCTATATTAATGATAAGTGTCAAAATAATGCCCCACAGGTTAACCCAGCAGAGGTTGGCAGGTGGTCAGATTTCTTTAGTCTTAATGCTTCTCATGTCGCAACGCTTATGGGACAACTTCAGGGAAAGCCACACAAAATTTGATTGCTATGCTGACACCTCATCTGTCTTCTTATCAGCCTAATGCCATAATTACCTGGTTGAAATAAAGATGCGTGTAATGCCGGGTAAAAATAAGAGTGTGTTAATCTCCTGAGTAAGCATCTGTGCGTGTGTATGAAATGAGGCTTTCTAGAAGAAAGGCAGGGATCATCCCCTCACCTGGAGGCCAAGTGACACTGGCTGGCTTGCATCAATGCTGCCTAGTGCCAGTGCTTTTTACAGCAGACTAATTCTGGAGACTGCAGAGGGGGACAATCTTAAGGACGGGGCCACAGAGTAAGCTGAGATTCAAGCAGTGTCACCATCAAGAGTCTGGAGAATAAGCTTACTAGCAGATTGTCTGTGTAAACGTACCCATTGAGATTTATCATAGGTGAAAAGGCATTGCACATAATCTTAGTCTAGTTATTAAAAGGTATGTTATGTACCATATACACTTACTGTATTGACTATTCTAGTCCTGTGTTTCTACTTTTTATAACAATCATTAAAACATATTCACCAACTGACAAACATGGAACAATGTTTGAAGCTTTTATTTACTTATTTGCAAAATTTTATTGTATTTTTAGAATTCAAGCCAAAGCACTTCTTTGGATGGACCAGCTTAAGAAAAGAGGAAACAATTAACTTCACTGGTGTATTTCAGGGCCCAAATTTTGTTTTCTTTAAAAAAAAATTAGATTAAGGACTATTGAAGTAATTTGCTTTTAACATTCTGCTGATAATAGAGTAGTTGGGAACAGAAAAAAAGAAATGTATACTCCTTTTTGAAAGGAGACAAAAAAAAAAACCCTGAAGAAGAGCAGAGAGATCAAAACCCAAGAAGGAGTATGCTCAGAAGCACACGTGAATGGGAGGAGCAGGATGTGCTTGTGCCCTTGTAGCTGTTATTTGCAGTTACTTCTCCCTGCCTCATGCATATGTGTAAGATCCCAGGGTTCTTATCGCTCAGCCCATCTGGATTTGAGGCCGCTCCCCAGGCAGGCTCATTTGTCAGGAGCTTTGGCTGGGCATCACGAACTGCATTTGGCCTCCAGGTCTTCACTTGAGGAATCTTGCTCCAAGGCCCAAATTCTGCTGCTCTCACTGTCATCGAACAGTCCCTTATTTCCCAATCCGTTCACTATCTCTCAGGTCTCAATTTGGCCCTCAATTAGTAACACAGATAAGGTATTATTTACATTACACTGTGATTTTTATTGGCATCAGAGAAATTCACTCGGGGTGACATCTCCATGTGCTACCTCTAGTGATTGAATGAATGAGTAGTTTTGAAGGGGTGGGGGAAATGGAAGAACAAACTCTTGAGCTCCATCCGTGTCTCCATAATTGAAGTACAGCAAGCCCTGTGCAGCTCTAATGCATTTAGGCCTATGCATCCAGTCAGATATTTTAATTTATTTTACCATTGGTTATTTATTATAGGCTTTACAATTCCATAAACATGAGCTCACTTTAAAACATATGACTGGATTAGGGTGCTGGTGGTATTCACTATAAATGAAAGTTTTAAGCTTTGCAGGGCTTATATGTATGTTCAGTATAATATATAATAGAGCCTGTTCTCTCTTTTTTTTTTTTCATTTCACATAAAGCCAGGAAAAACATGTTTCCTATCAACAGTTTTTATGAGAAAAGGAAACACATTTTAAAAGTATACATTCAAATAACATTGAAAAGAAAATGCATAAGAAATACAAAGGCTAGAGAAAATAATTAATCACAGTATTTCTACCAAATAACCTTTTTTGTCAGCTGTATTGAATCAATACAAGATTGGGGGATGAAGACAAGAAGGCATATAGATAGACAGAGCATACAGTCTGTAGTTGGCCAAACAGCAAATATAACCGTACTGTAACTGTAGTCTAGTACTGTAATCAACTGCTTCTATCATCATTGACTGTGGGCAATATTTCTTCTGCAGAAGCAATGTCTCCAAGTTCCCTCAGGAAATTCCCACAGTGCTTTCTGATAATTTTAATTGTACTTGTTAGAAATTTCATACTGTTTTCTTTCAGAAATTTTAATTTGCTCTTCTGCGTTTGTAGCATATTTGGCAGTAGATGAGGTTTTACATGTTCATTAAAAGCAATCCTTCCCAAAAGCCCACACACAATTTCTCTCAGAGCTTGGCGCTCCCAATCCTACTCAAAGATAAAATGTAAGGTTCAAGTTTTCACATCTCTCCCAGAACCCAGGATCAGCAAACAGATGAATAGTGGGTGAAATAGTTCATATTTGTCTATGTCTGAATGAGCTACATCAAATATTACCATTGATTATTCTCATGGAAGCAGCCTAGAACTAAAATCCAAAGTTTTGCTAGGAGACGTCTTCGATATACCTCTGGCTTTTGAAGATTTTCCCTTTCCTAAGCTGATACCAAAACTCTTTCATTTAGCAGTAGGTTCCTTAGTAGGAAACTTGCTGGAAAACAACAGAAATATATCAACCAGAAACTCCAGCTAGTAGACATAGCTGTAGAAACAACCAAAATGGGGACAGCAGACAACAACATCTATGGGAAGGAGATTGTGATAGCGTATAGATAACCTCGACATGATAGCAGCCCAGACATATGTCGTGACAAGGTTAATTAATTTCCCCAGCGGTGGCCAAGTAAGACAACTAGTGACAACTGCTAAAAAACCAGTCCCAGTCAGAATCATTCAATAGTTTGAAGTTCTGTAGGTCATCAGGGAGGTATATAGGGTGCAGGAAGCTGTTGAAAGGGCACAGAGAAGGTGTAACACAAGGAGGCTTCCTAAATGATTTGTTTATGCAGTGGTATGACTACAGTATAAACACTTTCCTTCCACATCCACCTTTGTCAGTGGCCTCAGGGGGCTGAAACCATAAGAAATGCTAGGCCAAGTAAGACAAATATCCCCATAGCTCTGTCTTTGATACCACCCAGGAGCAGTTGCTTAGAGTAAGTTTCTATAAACAAATAGGGTATCTATTCTTAACATAGTTTTCTGGATTTTCATGACCAGAAGAGTTTGGAGTTGTATCCAAATCATTGTACTTAACAACCACTGATGAACCCTTCTGCCATGTTTGTCTAATTCCACTTTGAACCCATTCATGCTTTTGTCCCTCTGCATTATATACATGGAATATGGAGTCAGGCATTGTGTGAAAAAGTTCTATGACCCCTCTACTAGCAGGTTAATGAGATGGCCTCCATTTTCTGAATTTTGTGGGAATAGTGCTTCCATAACTCATAAAGATCTGTTTAATTTCTATTCTTCACTAACTGTTCTTCAAAGGGAAGAATCCTTTGTTCTGTAGTTACAGTAAGGGGTAAGGAACATAAAGAAGAATATATAATAAATACAGATGTAGGAACTGGAAGTACGATAGGTGTTCTAAATGTTGTGTGTATTGGTACTATCAGTACCCATTCAAAGAAAACTTAGCTAATTCTTTAGTCCCAAATAGATAAATTAGATGCCTTGGTCCTCTTTTTTCATAGGGCAACCAGATTCAAAGAGGGCTATACATGGTCCCTGTGTTGTGGTCCTGTCCACATAAACCCAAACACTGGACCTTAATCCAAAGCAAAGGCTTAATTTTCTTGTACGGTCAGATGCCTATGGAGCCAGTGGCTATGGAGGAATTTTGAAGGCATATCCAACCTACTTAGGTTAGTCATGTCTCTATGCTTTTTTAAATGTTTGACGTATTGTTTGTCACATTGGTGGCTGCTGCATATGCAATTACTAGGTGCTTAACTCTGCACTCATCGTGTAAGAAACATAGAACTTTATAACTTCTGCTCCAAGAAGCAGAAACGCTAAATTATGAATTTAGATCACTTCAATATCAGGTCTTTTCTTCTAAATTTTTTTTCATGTAATTCTATTTTAGAAGTGTTAGTACTCCATTATGAAGTCCATGCCATTAAGTACATCAGGAGCCAATCCACTGTAAAGGTACATTTACATATTTAGCTGCATTTACATTCCTGGGATATTATTTTTTTTCCAGTGACAGAACTGCATGATATACATTTTTTTTTTTTAAAAAAGTAGGCATTAGAATACATTGCCTTATAAACATTCTGACAATCTTGATGTTAACAGGGAAGATCTCCACTGATCCATATATGTTCTAATTCTAGTGGGCTTACCCCCAAAAAGAGTGAGCTTGGCCTCCCATTGTCATTATTGGCCTTTAAAACTACGTCTGAACTGTGACTGCCCTCACACCCCATGGGAAATTATGAGAGATGGAGCAGGAACAACTTTCCCTTGAGTCTTGCCTATGACTCTGTGATTGCCAGACAGAAGCCCTTGGCAGAATCCTCTTCTCTGAGCAGTAGGAAACCAATTTTTTTAGTAAATATTTAGTTGTGTGTTTGTTTAGTTAGAGATAGTGTTGGTGCGTAGCATCCTGTTCAGCACTTGAAAAACAGCAAAAGCAGCTTTTGTAATGTTAGGTCAGGGAAATGTTTTTTCCATTATTGAGGGTTGTTCTGTAACTAAGCAAAGTATTCTGATTTCAAGAACTGCCTTTCTCACCCTTCAGTGATGCTAAAACAATGGTCCACAGAAACACTTTTTGGCCTTCGGGAGAGGCATGTTCCAGAAGAATGTTCCATCTCCCATTCCCTCCCCAATGGGTCATAGGAAGCTGAAGGATATTGCTGCAAACATTTACTTTCAGTTTAGAAGTGCTGGAGTCCATGCTCCACTCCAAAGTTTGCCACAGACCCAGCCCTTTTTAGGAGTCTTGATGTGAGCTTTGGCTTAGACCAGGCTCCTGTGTGCCTTCTATTAAGAAGGTTTCAGGGCACCAGAAAAGCAGCCAAGTCCTCCTTCACACAACGTCTTGACTGTGGTTGGAAAAAGCATTTTTCCTCAAGGGACTGAAAGGGTGGATTGCATTCCTTGGCCTCTGGAAGGGAGAGGCTTCACGTAATTCTCAAAAGGTAGCTCATGGCTCATACTTGGAAGGACAGCTGTAGGCAAAAGTAGTTGTAGCAGCAGTGTCAGCCTTCCCCTAGAACAGGTTTTTTGGTAGAGGAGTGCTGATAGCACATCACTTAGGACTATTAGCAAAAGAGTCTGATCCCCAGGCAGAATTTCACACTTGCATCCTCTGCAGTTCTGGGTCATATAACTGTACATGTTGAGCTGCACTTGCTTCTTCTATCGTCTGCAGCTGTGGTATGCAGCTACAGTAACAAGCCTTTTCGTAGTGCTGAAAGGAGCACCTAATTCAGCCTGCTGAGTTTATCTCCTCTGTGAAAGAAACATTTGTCATTTTCTAAACATGACAGTGAAATATTCCCAGTTCACTCAATTAATTCCTTTTAATGGCACTACTTGTAGACCCCAGAAAAGGATGATGAAGTGCTGCCGTGGCCCTTTCCTACTGAACCACCTGCAATAAAAATTTCAGAGCTAGGCCATCAACACTGAAGGGCTCATGAAATTTAGATGGGGAGCTCTCTTGTGGTGAACAGCAACTCCAGTGAAGAAGGGAATGGCAAGGAGTATCTGTAGAATTATGACCCTATTGGTATCCCTGCACTGACACATTACTTACCTTCCGGTTTTTTCCCCAGGTTGGGCATATCATATATTTATTAATTCCTTTTCAATATATTTTCTGGACTGATCCAACTCATTTGCTCTGAGATGATAACCAGTTCAGGGGATAGATCACTTGAGGGACTGATGTCAATATGGATGTGACTCCACCAAATTTGTTTCCTTCTGTCCTCCACAGTTCTCCAAGACTCTGCTCCAAGCATCCCCAAGTGAATACGTGCCATATTGCAAGACACAAAACACTTACCCTCTTAATCACCCTAAGAAAGCACTGTTCTACTGGCTGCAATACAACACACATATTGGATGTTGAACTGAAAAAAATGCACACAAATATTATTAGTATGCCTTAGAGGTCCAAGGGAGCTGTGGTGTTCCTACTTGACACAAAGGAGGTCCAAGCCAACATGGGCATGAGGGACCCTGCAGTACTTGGCCTGGTGGGCCACAGATCTCTCTTCTGAGAGAATGCCTTTGGGAGATATGTCCTGTGAACCCCCAAACCACCCCTTTGTTAGCCTCAAAAGAAGCTCAGATTCCTGAAACCCTCATTTTTGCAAGACACATAGCAAATATCTCAGGACTGCTCTTCAGGTGGAGATACTAAGGAATTCCTAGAAGTGACACAGAGAGAACCCTGTCTCACATACTCTTGAATATCCTCACATACTAGAGTTAGTTCACCTGGATAAGTCGGTTAACAAATGATTACTGAAGCTGGTGAGAAATGTGTGTTGGATACTGACAAATGTAATATTAACCTCTAAACCAGATACTGTTAAGAAACTATTATGAAACTCGTGTGTTTTTATTTTTCCCTTTGCCCATGAAATAGGGAAATGCTGGCACAGTAGGGCCACTGAATTCCATAAGGACAGAGTCATGTTTATGTCTTACGTAGGAGCTTTTACATGCCATGGTCTCATCCTTACTTTTGCACCAGATTACTTATTTGATTATTCTTTTTTCAGACCTGACTCTGACACACTAAGGCCGGATGGCATGTCTGGGATATACACAGAGCTCTTTTTAAAATCAGGATAGGACCAAAGTTTTCAGTTTCCCCAATGTTGTTTGCCAGTTTCATAGATAGGACGGAAAGTCAGACAGTTAGCCAGAGGCTCTTTAAGTGGGTGTCTAATTGCATTAAGTTTGTTATGAGCTAACCAGATTAGATCTACCAATTCAGGTTAGAGATCATGCCACCACCAGAGTGCCGGCAGCCTTTGTGGCTTCCCTGAGAAGTGTGCCTATCTCTGAAATCTGGAGGTGGCTGGGGATCAGACCATAGATTTACACATTATTCTTTGGTCGAAAAATTAAATCTGAAGCTTGTGTGTTCACCGAGCTGTCCTGTAGCCATTGTTTAAGGTAGTCTCCAAGTACTCTCACCTCCTACACATCAGGTCATTGCTTGTGAGTCATGGCAGCAGAAAGCATAAGGATGTCAAGAAAGGATGTCAGCTATGGAAATTTCCATTACTAGGGTTCCCTTTTGGCAGAATAAAATGGCTGCAGTAACTGCGATGATTCTCTGAGATGTTGCCCAACCAGCTCTCCTTCTCACTGCAGTGGAGTTTTATAACACCTGAAGTCTGTAACGGCAAAAAAATTCAGTCTTGCTGCAATGGGTGGAGGAGCTTTAGAGTGCAGGTGCAGGCTCAGTAGACATGGCTGGCCAAAACAATCCAAGCATAAGTATGTGAAATTCAGGCATGCCAAGAGCAAAGTGCGAATGGACAATGCATCTGAAACAGCCGTGGTTACTGCAGGGTAAGTAATGACTTCAGCTTGCCAAAGGGAAATCCTACTCACTGAAATTTTCCATGGTCTTCATAATTTCTTGACTTTGTGAGAGCTGAGCCAGCTCTAATGAATAATAATTACAAGGTGAACCTTTGATTTTATTATCTGCTGTTTGCCATAAGAAGTTGAAATCTAGGTGTTGACAATGACATACAATAAAATCAACTGACTTGACCAGTCTGGTCTCACTTGTGAGCCTGCTGAAAGGAATATGAAGTTTAAATGGTGCAATCTGCAAAATGGTGCAATCAGGAAATCAAAAAGTAAAGTGAAAACCACCCCCTTTTTTTCCAGACTAAGACGAAAATTAGTTACTAACCTCACTGACAGAAAATAATGGTTTCTGCATTTTTCTTAGATGTTGTGTTGTTATTGGACGTATTTTCAATGCACTGTATGAAGTAATGCTTAATGTTTCTTAAGAAATAACCCTGGGGCATGTTCATAGTTGGCATGATGGAGAATATTTTTAGTGGAAGAGGGTGGTAGTGTGCTGATGATGTACATGATAAGATAAAGAGAGAAAAAGTACATTTTTCTGCATGTTTAAACTTTTTAAATTAGAAAATGCGATCAACTCAATGTGGTGATTCACCTGAAAAATGACACTAGGAAAATGGGCCTAATTTATATATTGACTTGCCTTTTCTACTGTGACTCCCATAAAATACAGGTAAATAGAACGTGTCATACATGATCTCAGAAGAATCATTCTTCCTTTTACTATTCTGTCAGTGTGAAATTTCATATGTTGATCTTCAGCCTTGCCATTGCTAGATCTTACAGGAAACCAAAAGTAGATGGGAAACTTCAGGAAATTAATTGTGCAGAAGGAAGTGATGCTGATGACTCATTAGGTTGTATTTTTTGTGCTGAGTCAGAACCAGGCTGGTGCTTCGCAGGCTCCTGAGGGTGCATTTGTTGTCAAATTGCCACTTTTGGGGTCAACAGTCAATCCCATAGTGCTTTTCAGAGCTGTAGCTCTTGTGAACTCCCTGTTTGAGGATTACATGTAGCCTTTCCTCCTTAAAATTCTCCTGCAGTTTGAAATGAACATTGTCTAAGACTCTTCATTCTCCTATTTTATCATGTCATGTCATCCAGAGCCTAGCAGTAATTGCCCTCTTTCTCACTGTTCTTACATGACATACCTGATTCAGAGACCGTTGGAACTGATCAGAAGTCTGTAATGGCCTCAGCGGCTCATGGCGTAGATCTGAAGTATTTTGCCAAATGACAAAGAAAGACACTTTAGTTCTCAGATGCCACCTTCACCCTACAATGCCATCTTTGAGAGAAAGACCATCAGCAAGTACCTTAAAAATAACACTTTAACTCCAAAATGATGTCACCTAGGCAAAAGACCACCCCTGATCTTCCATGCAGCCCTGCTGACACAGGGTGCGTTGTACTAAGCTCCCAGAGCTTGTGTTCAGATGCTGATGAGCTTCTTTCAGCATCTCTTTCTGAGACACACTTCCCAGTGCTGGTGAGGTGCTTTCTTTTATTTATCTTGCCCTATGTGTTTATATGCTTGGCAGTTGCTGAAGTGAATGTATGAACTCCTTCATTACCATTCTACACATAAAGGCGTATTTTACAGTAACATGGACAATATTATTTCTCTATTTTGGTACTAGTCATAAAATAAATACCTCTCCTTTTCTTGACAATTTCTTACTGTATCAGTGATGAAGTTCAACATTATTACTTGGACTTTTAGATGACATAGATTACATAGACTTTTCTATTCTTACCAGTTATTGTAGCTAAGTTTGACATAAACACATAACCTTCAAACATGCTATTGCATGCCACGTGTTTCAGAAAGGCTCTGGTTGGACAAAATTCTGTTTGCATTTTGATAACAGAGGTGACTTACTGTACTTTCCTGGATACTTGGTGTTCAGTCAAGATGTTCAAGTTATTTTATATGTATTGTATACACACTATGTATTTATATAAACAAGATTTCCTCCAATCCATCACATACTCCGTCATGGTGAGTATAAAGAAAACCTGTTCTCCCAGCTTTGCAGATGGCAGAGAGAGGCATACAGAGGTTAGAGCAATATCAATATTGTGATTGTATTTAAACAGTTCCAGCCACACAGATGGTAAACCTTGACTGGGCCTTTTAGTTCTTTTAAACCATAGTCAATATGGGTTTTATCACTTAGGGGAAACAATGAAAGAACTTTCTTCAACCTCAGCGCAACCACCATTCTGTGGGCAGGTAACAGTATCATTGATAGTACAAAACTCTGCTGTCTTGGGAGTCCACATGCTCATGATGCAAAGGACTCTCTGTGTCATGATTAAGCCTCTGCAGGTCTGGAGCTGAAAGGTTTTACTCAAGCACCTTGAGCCGGCCATCATATGAAGATGATTTCTTTTAAAAGTTGACTCAAAATTTTATCACCTTGCATAGGATTTAGTTGCCTAGGCATATCTGTCTAGTTCTATCTGAGATTCAGATACCTAAGGCATCTGAATATCCAAGACACCTGCATGGCACTAGCAGATATGAGATATCTGTGCCTTTCTGCAGTAGCAGCTGTTGATCAGGGAGGATAACCTACTGTGTTTGAATGGTGCTAAATATCAATGTTTTAGCAGTTAATTTGAATCCCACAGACAGGATTCTTGTCACAGACTTAGATGATTGATGTCTTTACACAGGTGTTTACGTGGAAGCCTGGTGGTTAAGTTCCCATTATAGCCAAGGTAACTCAGTTTGGCTGCTTACAGGTGGGGCATTTGTAGTCACATGCAGATATCTTGAACACCCTAGGGCATCTCTTACGGTTAGAGGCCCAGTGGCTATGTCTGAGTACTGGTAGATGAGACAGGACTGTTCTCTGGTCCTGAGGGCAAGTGGCAAGATGAGGCTCACAAGCACATAGCTTAAAGCTCCTCCATCCCCAAAACAGTTGAACTGCAGCCACAGGTTCCTTAAGAGAACAGTCCTTGGCCCATGCTATCCTGTAAACCATGTCCAGGCCCCTTCTGGCAGGTTTTTAACCTGAACAGAAACAAGACTAAGGTATACCCTGAAACATAAAAGAGTATGGATGCTCACAGGTCTGTGATGGAGCCCATACTTGGACTACTTTTGAACTTCTGGGACATAACAACCAAATCAATTTTTTCCATCCTCCTGAGAAAAGTATAAAATTTATTTCTCCTTTAAAGACTCACGGTATTAATGTCTAATGCATTTCATTCTCAACTTTGACATTTTCTCTGTTCAAAGGCTTTAGGAAAGGTCATAGCCTTATATATACGTGGAAGAATTGCTATATAAATATAGCTATGATTATTTCTGTAGCACCACAAAACACAACAAAGAGAGCAGCACACAGCCCTTAATGACAGCATTTCATAAATAGTACAATTTATATATTTCAAGCCCCTGAATCATAATGGGTTTATGTATTGTCCTTTCTATACAGAAAAATATAATATTGCAAGTTAATCAAGAATCTATTATGGTTACTTTTCAGGTGTATCTCCAGTGCTCAATGACTGCATTTCAGAGAAGCAGTTCCCACTGAATGTCGTGTCTTGAGATCCTGAGAACATGTATTCCTGAGACCTAATAGCTACCTAAGTGAACTAGCATAGAGAATAGGAACAGGCACCCATACTAATTCATCCTGCCTCTAAACAAATGTTATTAGCTTAGAATCAGGGCTGCATTATTATATTAGTATATATTTTCCAGTCCTAGAGTGAGCTTGGAGAGGATCAGAGGGTCTTTGCATAACACTCCATTGCATCATGCAGACAGAGCTTTAGTGTCAGTTATAAATTTAAATTGGGAGTAACCTGAGGATTTCACCACCTAAAAATAGTGTAACTAAGAGAAGATTCAGGTCAGTATTCTCTTAAATTAAAGATTATTTACTCCCCTCTTTTCTGAAAATGACTCTTCCTTTCTGTATCTCAAGATTTTATCATGAACCCTCATGATAGTTAATATTTTTCTTCAAACTTCACCTCCCTGAACTATTGTACTTATAGAAGAATCTCAGCTCTTGTTTCATATTAAGTGGGGTTGCAGAAATGCTTGAGAATGTGAACACTGTATAACTCAAATGCAGCTGATCTAGGTAAAAGAGAACTTCCACCACCATTAAGGTATGTCATTCATTTTTTCAACAGCCTTGTGTAATTCTCAAAAAGAGAGAGACAGCAAGAATTTATTTCAGTGTGAGTTTTTGACAATGCAATAATTTGGTGGAGGTTTTTGCATCAAGAAGTTACTGAAATCTTAATTTCAGACTGAGAATTAGTAATAATTGACACATACAATGACTTATTGCCAGCAAAGGAAATCATTTATTAACACAATTGTTCGCTGACAGTAGCTGCAAGAAGTTGTGCATGAAACCTTGATTTAATTCCAAAAGTTACATATAGTACAGTGGAGGTGGCATTTTACTTGCTAGTCTAAAAGAAGAAAAAAGTACAAGAGACAGTCCTATTTGCATCCTCTTCATAATTATGTGGTTAACCAGCATGCTCCTAACACTGGCACGCCAAAACGGTGGCTGCATAATGAGATACTCTGGCAAAAACATGCGTTTTATGTAACTGCAAATGCATGAATCAATCTCTTAGTTGAAAGTGTTTTTCCCCATTATTTGCAAAAAGCAAGCCCATCTTATTGTGCTTGAGGCAGGAGCTGTGTTGCTGGGCATAGTAAGACCGTGTATTGTTTTCCCGTGTAACTGACTTGTAAGCCAAAATACTGAAGGGCACGTTTCTGGAGCCTCCAAGGGCTCCTAGTCATACTGGCAACACATTGGCCTTTTTCAAGGGAGATGTCTAGTCTATACCTCCTAACCAGTCTCACCTACTGTGTTTGTCTGCCTCTCGCACATTGCTTTGTGATTGGCGTCCACCCCGCTGCACGGCCCTGCCAGAACAGTGAATAAACAATGGGATACCCTGGCACTGGCATGCATTTTCATAATGATGAAAAATGAGGATTTCACAGACGGCGTGACTCAACTTCCCACTTCAAAGACGAGTTAGCTGAAGTCTTTATTATGGCCAGACGATGCCCAGCCCTATGTGAGAAGTGGGGGTTGAAGGCAAAAGCAGCTTACTTTCCTGGTGCCTCTTGGCACAGCCTGGGATGGAGGCAGCTCGCAGCCAGCAGAGCTATCCTGTCTGCCTACAGCTGACTGAGAACAGGTAAACACAATATTTTGGATAAACTGAGCAAGCCATGCTGCCCTACTCCCTCACAGAGAAAATCAGGCAACAGTCCCTTTTGGAAACAAGGCAGCTCAGCCACCACCTCCTACCTGGCTCACCTGAGCCGGTTCTTTCCCAACCTCTTGCCAGAATGCCTGAATGATACCATCTCTAGCCAAAAGAGTGGCAAAGCTGTTGCAAAGTTCAGGTGAGTGAGTTATATTAGGGTTTGATTCACAAGGGACTGGATATCAGAACTGAGAGGCATTTGCTAAAAGCAATTACATGGATTGGTTACCCCAAGGAAAAACCTCTTTCTTTCTATGGACTTGTGGAAGAGAAAATATATTATTAACTTACATGTTTTGTTTACTTAAATTAGGTGAAATCAAGCTATGCAGCATGTATATCTGTTTACCAGTTGGGAAATAATGTCCCATTGCACCTGCACTTACTTCTCTTTGAAGCTGAGAAGCATTACTCTAAACAGGTAGGAGTAGAAACAGAGAAGGATAACTGATGTGGTAACCTGGAAGTGTGGTGTCAAGTGCTTGATTCCTGAATACTTAAGAGTACTGTTTCACCCACAGTTTACATGGTCACGCTAATTTTTACTCCAGCCCCATAATGACTGTTTAGTTTTGAGAGAAAGCGTAAACTTTGACTGACATTAAATAAACTCTGACAACACTAAGATAACATGTCTTAGTGAACATTTCAAGGTAAAAATGTTTTAAATGTGTATGATAAAACATCAGACATATATCATGATAATAAAAAGAAATTAATTTTGTGGCTCTGGTGATTAATTATGTTAACTCAACTCTGGAGGTTTATGGCATTTCTGAATCTCAAAGAGTGAATTATGGCCTTTTACTGTATATAGGAATTTTTTACAATTATATAGGTGAGAATTTTTTGTATACTTATATTCCAAATATGATTTCAGGAACTATAGCAATACTTTGAAAGTGGGCTTAAATCATTTTAGAGAAATTGGTGTGCATAACAAGAAAGAATGAAACTGGGTTCCCAGGCAGTAGCAACATGATAAGGGACACGGCAGAGTGAGTGGCTTCATAACCCTTGTGCCACAGTTTCAGTCTTTCATTTCATTCTTATGCACCTTGCTCAGCTCCACATTATCAGGAACTCTTTGCAAGCACAAGAAAATGTGCCATGCTCATGAATATCATTATTACATATGTTTTCAAGGGAGGAGCTTGTGAGTCGGCATTAAAACTGTTGTTAAAGACAGCATGATAGGCCAAAACACGCACATATACTACTCCCTGTCTTGCTTCATGCAAGAGAGGAGTGAGTGGGAAAGAAAAGGAGTCAGAGCCACCAGCCAGGAAGCATACATTAATTACACTGGGTCACTGCAAGGTTAACCCTCCTCCTCCTCATTCATGACAAGGGTACTGAAGAGGAGCATGTTTTGATCTTTTCAGTCATCCCATCACCAAGCAGCTCCATCGTGTGTGTCTGAAGCTGCTCAGCCAAGCTCTGCTCCATGCAGGGACCCCATGGCAAACCACAGCTCAGCCCTTGGAGTAGGTCTTTGCTGTCACCTGGTAGCATCACATCCCACACGTACCCTGTTTCACTGAAAGGGCAGACTTATCAGGTAGGTCATCTGACAAATACATTAGCCACACTCAAAACCTTGTGGACATCACTTCGCCACCACCCACGAGTGAAAGACCAGCTTGTGCATGCAAGGAGACCAACGTGTTAATGCCATTCAGTTTCAGGTACTGAGTTACCTTCCTCCGCTTCTCCTTGCTTACCTCCTGGTGTGTGATTCAGTGAATAGAAATAGGTATGTTCAGCTGGTGATTCACCTACATATCTTAAATGCCTGTCTTACACATGGATGGTTTGCCTGTCCCCCACCATTCACTGAAGACAGAGCCTGAACATCTAACTCCTGAACTTTTAGAGGTTTAATGTTAATGAGATTAATCCATGCCTAGGTGCTTACTTGTGAACTATTTGGCTACGGGTCATAGAGAGGAACAAGTATTATGAGAAGAAATAAAACTCAGGTTCAAGTTGAAATGGCTTTGACATTGAGTTTTGATGTTGTGTGTGTGCAATATATCTTGCTATTAAAAATGAAAAGAAGATTCTTCCATGTACCTGTGCATATGTTTGGATACACAAGAAGATTAAGGTGTGTTAGTGGGGGTAACTAGCTGTTGTAGCTGAATAAATGTGACAAATGTTTAGGCACAATTTTAGGTTTTTGTGTGTGTATATATATATGCATATAAAGGAGTCAAAACGGAAACATGGAAAACTATTTGTTTCGTAACAGTCTCCATCTAAAGTCCAAGTACACATTTGCTGTTCTTTAATGATATGCATTAACGTTGCATGCAGTCCCCTCAAAATCTCTCCTTTTTTATATGATTGCACACATGTACATACATATGTTATGGTATATGTAACCATAGTTCTGAATTAGGTTTAGTTTGACACATTACCTACATGACACAGTAGATGAATAGATGTACACTTGTGTATGTCTATGGTTGATTGTTCCGTATAACTATTTGCAGTGTTGTCGCTGGTATGTCAAACCTGTATAACTTGCCCAATCCTTTATGGCTTGCTCATGCTACTTTGCAACTAGAAAACCGCCTTGAAGATTTCACTGAGGATACTTTGACCTGAGATAGTGAAAGACATTGTGACAAGCTCTAAAATCCTTTCTATTCACTTTGCTGATGGCATTTACAAGAAGACAGGAGAGATTGCGTGCTGCTCAGAGTGATACCGACTGCTTTCAGGGGTGTCCTGTTCCTGGACTAGGACAGTGTCGATGTCACTTTGAACAAACCAAGCACAGCTGAGGATTGAGCCTGCAGGAAAAACAAAAGTAATATAAGATTGTGCTAGTCATAAAGTAATTAATTTGGAATATGTGCCCAAATCTAGCGGATTTAAAACATTCCTTTCCATTGTGTTCATTTTATGCAGAAACTGATTGTGTTGTGTTTAATGAGCAGCTGTCAAGAAAAAGTAATCAATTAATTGCTTAGATTTAAATCTGTACTGTAATAAAAAAAGTTTATCTGCACTGTAGACTGTTACCTTCTTTTCATGTAATAATATAAGTAATCATTTGTGTATAAGTCATAAATAATAATAATAAAAAGAAGTAAATCGGTTGTTTTCTCAGCTGTAACTCTCAAATTCTATTTAATATACTTTTGAAAATACACCTCAGGGCCAAATATTGCCCTTACATGTATTTGTGTCTGCAGTCAAGGGAAATTGTGCATATAGATCTGAGCTTAAAATCTGGACCAGTGGAATGGTGGTGTTTTTTCTTTTATACTGCTTGCATAAATCCCATCTGTGGACCTGATCCAAAAACTTCTGAAATCAAAGGAAGTTTTCAATGACTTCAGTGGATTTTGGAATAGAACTGAATTATCATTAAATGTTTTTATTTTAAAAAATGCCCAAAGCCAAAACTTTTCATGAGAAATAACTGGGTTTGATATATTAAGAGTCTTGAAAATCATTTGGAAAGAAAAGCTTGGAATTGTTGGAATGTAGGAAAAAAAGCTCTGCTTTTCCACTTAACTTCTTATTTAGAACTAATAATAATAATAGAGTCAATAATAGAATAGAAAAATAGAATTAATCGAATTAATAATAATGACTACAATAAAAATAATATTGATCACATAGGATTTTAAAGCAAACATTTCCTTATTATCAAACGAAAAATGTCGAAGTGTCTGAAGTAATTGTTCTTTTGTTTTCTTTCAAAAATTTTATGAAATTTGATGTTTTAATCCTCATCCCTGATGGGAATTTTTTTTAAAGTGTGAAGAAAATTTAAAGGGATGAAGAAACTAGTTTGGGAAGAACTCTCCTTTGGTTCAGGTCTTTTGTAGCAGGGTGACTGTGGAGCAAATTCATACCTCCTGATAATGCCAGCTGTAATTTCTTTTATACTGAGTTTAGCTCACTGAAATGAGACAGAGCTTTCTCAACAGTACCCATTGTTTGTTGTGCTTAAAAAAAAGAAATTAAGAAAAAATAAAGCCAAACCATTTTTCTCTCCCCAACCCTGAAACCCTCCCCAGCTAAAATATTTGCTGTCGCTGGAGGAGAGAAGCATTGACAACTTGAATCTGTCAGCTCTCTCTGCCAGGTTGCTAATGAGTCTTAACATTCAGCTCTTTAGTGTAATTCTGATGGACAGACGTTCCAGTCTTCTCACTGCATTAAAGAATAAAGTAAATCATCGTCTTTATTGTGACTAAATGTTGTCTAAAATGCCTCAACAGAAAAACTGATAAAGCAGCTCCTGAGGAATGCTCTGTTGCCATAGAAGAATTCCTATTCTTTATGGAAATGCATTAATAAAGAGTTTTGGGATGTATCTCATTAAACTGAAATGAGATACCATCTTGAGTGATAGAAGTTCAATCCAAAACCACTAAAGGAATGACAGCTATTCCAAAACACAGATTTTTTTGCAACAAGCCTTAATTTGCATGAACATCATGGTCATTTGTGGCCTTCCAAAAAGATTTAAAAAAAGAAAGAAAAGGGGATAAAAAACCCCAGTGGAACTGAGAAGGAATTGCAATAATCAAAAATAACTCACATGGTGTTTAACTCCTAGAGCAAAATCTTTGAGTTAGAAATGATCATAAACACTAAGATGCACTTACAATATTGTGGATGGGCCTAGAGATATCCATTTTTGTTCTGAACTGAATTTGAAATTCAGGCTTTGGAGGATATGAAATCAAACACATCATCAACTTATTGTTCATTGGATGAACCATATTGACTCTTTACGCACACACCCTTGTCCCATGACTTATCAGAAATAACAAGATTTGCAGTCTGGTGTACAGAAAAAGTCGAAGATTGGTCACGTTACTTGGAAATCCTCTAACCCATTCCAGTGTGCAATTACTTACTGCACAGTACAATCATGCGAAGGTTTGAATTTGGTAATGATATCAATTTGTATCTTCATTGAAAATCTATTCAAGTGGTATAAAGACAGCACAATTATCTGTAGGATATGAAATCAGCCAGCCAGTTCTTTCTTTGTTATAATAACACAGAGGAGTTATTTTGCCAATGTTTTCATAATGTGGGCCGATGTCGTGCAACTACACTTCATATCATGTCTAAAAACTGGCATTTGCCATTTTCCAGGGCATTTTCAAAACCTACGGTTTAACAGATATGTACATGATCAGCACTGGGAAAGATATGAAAAAAGGGAGTATTCGTGTTTGTTGCCGAAGTCAGCTTACAACCTTTAAAATCAGACTTACGGGCTTCTTTTTGTGTGATATAAAAACTGAGAAATCCAGTGGAACCCACTGGATCAGGTCTTTAAAAATATATCTATGCTATATTCAGCAAATTGTTTCAACCTAACTCCCTATTTTACAACATAAAAAAGCAAGGAGATGTTCTTTACCCTCCTGACTAGATGTAATGTTGACACTGTAGAAACTGGGTAGGAATAAGGAACAAGACTGCTACGGCTTAAGCCCTGAAAAGCAGAGTCAGCAGACTTTATGCGAATGCCGAGAGTGTTTAGGACAATGTGTACAGGAATAGACCTGCTATCAAGTAACCACAAAAAATAAAACAGATTATTCATCTGACTTTGCTGAGAAATTTTGAAATGAGGAAAAATGGTGCCTGAAATTTTCTCAACTAGGACAACAAGACTGTAAAGTTCTGTAGGTGCCAACTCCAATCTTTGCTTTAGCTGAACAAAGTAGAGTTGGTACAGTAAATGAGACAATGTTTGAAAGAAGTACTCTCTGGAAACCTTTAGCATAATTTATTTCTTGAAAAAATTACATTTCATGGTTTCATTCAACTCCATTTCTCCACAGTGCAAAAATGCTAGAACAAATAGCATTATCCATTGCAATAACCTACTTTGGCTCAGACGAAGACCGAGACTGAAGCAGTATTTGAAATCTAGCTCTGGAGTTCCTACACTGCCCATCACTGTGCTTTTTACATGCATTATTTTCAAGACCAGGACAGACAGAAAAAGGAGACGCTTGCTAAGGAAGGTCATATACTCCTATTTGTCAAACCTGCATTGACCATGTCTCAGGTCACTCTGGTTACATTTACATTATCAAGAACTTAGGTTCTCAGTTCATTCCTGGGTCCATATACCCTCACAGTCCACGTTGCATAAATATTCATTTTCTTCCAGGCCATTCTTTGTAGGGAGGCAAGTAGATCCTCTGAAACAAAAACCCCGTATGGTGCGGTAAGGATGAGACCGCGTCAGGTTTGCCTCCCTCTGCCTCACACAGTCCTCCAACAATATCCCTGCAGGCTTTGCAGTCTCAAACTCCTCCCTGTGCCCTCATACCACACCTCAGGGCATACAACACCCATTTTCAATCTCATGATAAAAGTACAAAAAGTCAGTGGATTACCAAGGAGATTTCAAACGATATTGACTACTTCTGTATATAAATATAATCTAAATCTAAATATAAAGATATAAAAATATATATATTATCTCTATTTATATATATATATAAATATAAAATGCTAACTGTATTTAAGGGCTATGGGAGTACCATGAGGCAGCTGTATGCTACCTCAGATCAGAAGTGCAGAGCTTTCTCTGAAAGAGGCTACACTTGAGCAATCATTCTGCATCACTTAGCTGAGGATCCTGCTGTCAGTCTCTGGAGTGAATGTGTCTGTGTGACACTATGCAATACTTTGCAGAAACACCTCAGCTGGCTCTTAATAAACCCTGTTCTGACAGAAGAGTGAGGCGATATCAGAGGGATTAATGGTGCTTAGCTCTTTAGTAAAAAAAATGCCCTTTTAATTCTAAAAAGTATGAAAAATTAAAGAGGGAAGACCGTGCTTTCTTGATTCTCTCTATTTTTCTTCCCATCAGATACCCGAACTACCATCTCCCCTGCAAGATTTTCCTTAACGTGGCTAGCAAAGCACAGAGGGAGATACAGGTGAGGAATGTACAGCTTGCAATAAGAAGTCCGCTAATTAATCAGGGCCATAGCAATCACTGAACAGTGTTTTAAATTTTCCAGAGCAAAACTAGTTCACTAATATTCCCATAATCCTAGACAAAGTGAAAGGCCTGATATTTGGAAAAGAGAAAAGGTTAACAACTGCCAGGTTCAAATAAGGGAAAACACAAATTTGAGAACATTATGTACTAAGAGTGAAAAATGTAGAAGAAAGTTGTGCCCATAGATATTATTATACCTACTGGTTTAGGAATAATTGCCTACACGTGGGAAGGGTTGCATTTTGATAGCTTGCCCAGAGTACACATTGGGTGATGCCGTGTCTCTGGATTGAATAATTTGTCTCTGAAGATAATAATTTCAGAAGCAATGAGTCAATCTGCCTTCCTGGCACCATTCTTGTTTTTTTTTTTTTTGGGTTTTTTTTTTTGGTTTTTTTTTTTTTTTTTTGGATAATGCCTCCCTACCCATAAAGTGTTATGCCAGTGCTGTATATCTAACTTTTATGGGAGTAAGATATTTATTAGGTAGTTAAACTAGGTGAGCAAGGTACAGGACTGTAAGAGAAGTGTAAACAAGGACTTTGAGAATGAGTGCTCTCAGTGGGCTGTATTCAATTCACAGGTCTAATTCACAACTGAAATAGTAATTATTGCTCATGTGGATACTGAAGAAAGGTTCATCTTGACAAAAGCATTCATCAGTGTCAAGGTGGATTAATTTGACCAAACAAACATGTTTCTGCTGTAGATGTTTCCATCTGAGCTAAGGCAAGATGTACAGGTAGAGGTCAAAATTTTAATAGAACAATTGTTATAGCTGGGAAAAGACGACAAGGTCTTTTTCAAATCAAAAAGACTGAAAAGCCCAGAAGCTTTGCTACTTCTAGCAAAGCTAATAGTTGTTCAAATAGAAGATATTACCTCTACCTATAAACTTTGCTTCACCTTTGTCCTTAGACAATGAAGGTTACAGCAATATCTGAGCTAGTCACTACTTTGTAGTGAGTGGAGGCAAAAAGGAACTTCTAAGGACCATGATTCTTTTGATCCATTTCACATATCTACAAAAGTAGGAGATTAATCTTTTACTTATATTGCCTTACTTTTCTTAATTGAAATTAAGAGAAGATGAGAGTGACCAGCTCAGAAAGAAATGTCACAAGGGGGCTGATATTAATCCTATCTGATTTATCTACATTGCAATGTACATCTAATCTATCTCAAATACTAGAAGTAGTGTAACTATGGTAAACTGGAATCCAGTGCAAATTAATTTATCCTATGAAACTAGATTTTTGATTGCTAGCATTAAGAATATGAACTTGCTAATCAGCACAGCCTGCTGGAAATAATAATTTAATGTGCTGAAGGACACTGTGGAAATAACTGACTAGTATGATGTGCTTTGTGACTATTGGAACAAGGAAAATCTAAAAAAAAAAATATAATAAGAGCTTTTTTCATTCACTGCCAACTGTATTGAATGTTGTGAGTTCCTAAGAATCTTCTCTATGAGTCATCTTCTCTTGGAAAAGGCTTCCTCTTCTCCATTGTTTATCATGAGATAACAGTGAGAGAAAATCCTGTGTTCAAAGGGCTTTCAGGTTTCTGAGGGTTGATACGCAGAAATTTTAGTTCTTCTTTGTACATAGACATACTGTATTTTTTATTATTCTGTGCTATTTTAAATATTATGTATTTATTTGTACATAACAAAAGACAGGTAGTTGTGCTGTGCTCATAAGGCTGGTAGAAAAAAAGTGCAAACTATTTCAGTGCCAGCCCAGGACTTGAGAAGCCAAGGTTCCTTTTCCAGCAGGCTTCCTTGGGCACATAGCTTACGTCTGTTTTTCAAAGGTATTTAGGCACTGCTCCAGTCAGTGTTGCAACGATTCTGTAATCTATCAAAGCTGTTACATGAACTAATAGCTCTAAGTTAAGTCAACACAGTTTAAGCAGAAAATAAGATTAAGTTTTTCACAAGGCTAATTAACCCTTGTTAGTAACACACTACACATGCATAGGACAAATTCCCCAGATCCCCACGTCTAAAGCAAGGTGGGAAGTCTTTCAGAAGGATGTCTCTACTTCAGTAATATGTTATAAAAACATTTCAGTGCACTTCTGGGCCTATGTAATGAAGAGGGTCACACTAGCTGTCATGGTCTCTTTGAGCTTCAGAATCTACCTATCTTAATTTCTCTATCACGTGGCTGCTGTTGCCTCCTGCTTCTGTAAGGTACCTATATGATCCTGTCTTTACGTCTGACAGCTTTTGAGATGTTTATCCTCATTAACAACCTTGTGAAACAGAAAGCTATTGCACCTGTTTCACAAACAAGGCAACAGCTACAGTTTGTCTTTGAGATATATGTTTAGGAGTTGCTCAGATTCAACATCATCATGTTTCCCTGAGCAGTGTCCTGTCTGTACTCCACAGCGACACAGGAGCAGGGGCTCTTGGCCAAGAGAACAGGCATGGTGAGATGTAGAAATTTCTCACAAAGCATGTCCCAAATATGACATGTACCCAGCTTGTGGGAAAGTAAAGTTCATGTCTTTTCCCTGGTGGAAGGGAACTGAACCTCTGGTCATTCCTGAGCCAGGAACTTGGAGTGGGAGAAGAGCTGGGAGCCGCACACCACAAGGCCTGAGCAACCCCCTACCCAGATTGCTTATGAAAGGGAACTAAATTTCTAAATCAGCTGCTTCTACAATAGCTCATAATGAGCTCTAATATTTTTTTTTAATTAGAGGCCTCATGGAAACCTATGTCAGGTGGCTGAATATTGCTGTGCTATAGAGTGGCCCTGGTGGCTCTGCAGCAAAGACTGAGCAGCGCTATGAGATTATGGGGATGGCTTTCATCTGCTTTTATAAGGCATGTTTTCTAAACCACAGATTGCTGTTTCATGAATCCTCAGCAGGTTTTCAACATCCCTTTCAGTGGGGGCAACAAAACTAGATACAGGAAACATGACTTTTCAATGTCACGAGCACCAATAGTGACACCAGCCAACTCCAGCTTAAAAAAAATCTACTTGTGTTTGATTTTGCAACGGGATGCTTTGGGAATCAGGTTCAGGTGGTGCTGGATATTGACCTCTGTGTTCTTTTTAGTGTCACTGCTTTCTGGATTGCAGTTGTAGTAAATGCGACTGATCTTTTTTGTTTTTATCTTTCCTATGGCTGTATGACAATTAATGTTGTTAGATTTTATCTAGCCCTCTGTTGCATTTGATTTTGAGTTCAAAGATTTTGAAACTAGGGTAAGGGGTATATTTTAACTTAGACACATCCCCCTAATTGCCCATGGATGCGGTTACTTAATGACTATAAATTTAACACAACAATCAGAGCACAGCTTTGTTCCCCTGTGCCTAAATATGCCCACCTTCTCTTTCTCTATCACGTTATTAGTATCCAAGGAGACACATGGGAGCTGATGCAAGGCTATCACTTGGAAGTCACATTCCTAAGGCAAGGTAATAAAGTTGTGTATGTATAAATATTAGTACACCCTTCACACAGATTATTTGACCCCCCTTGGGATTTCATCAACAATACACTCGGGAGGGCAAAACACTGTTACTGAAGCTGCAGTTTCAGGGTACGGTAGCTATGTGGCAATGCCACCTTAAAAAGTTTGGGTTCCCTGTTCCCTGCCTTCCTGCCCTGCTCTCATCCCAGAGCAGGGGCCCCACCACTTGCGCTGACACAACTGCTCTCAGTGCTACAGCGTGGGCTGCATTGCTGAAATGGTCTGGGTTAAGGAAAAGCTCTGATAAAACGGGGTTCGGAGCCCAGCCTTTGAAACTGTTGTGCTGGCAAAGCGGAGAGGAGTTGGCACTGCAGCGCTGGGAGGAAGGAGGAGCAGGAGGAGGAGGAGGAAGAGGAGTGAATAACTGGAGCTGGGTGGGGTGGGAATTCCCGAAACTGGCACTGCCACTGAAGCTGTCCGCTTGCGGACACCCGCAGCCAGAGCCCGAAGGATGAAAGCGCCATGGAAAACGGTGGCATAACCAGTATGCAACCTTTTTATTTTTTTGTTTCTGCAGCGTTGGTTATCCTCCCGTACACATTTTTAGGGAAAGCGATGCAGTCTCTAACACCTTTCTGGGGTTTTGCATGTGAAGTGTTTTCCCAGCTTCAGTTTGTGGCAATGACTCACACTCCTGAGCTCTTCCTTACTAGTCTTCGTCCTTTTCTAATGCAGAAATGACTGCCTTGACTGGCAAAGCTTTGGTGCAGATTGATGTGCATGCTGGCACCTGGGGGAAAAGGCAGATAACATTTTCTCCCAGTATCTTGTTTAATTTTGTCAGGTCATAGTTCCAGTTAGTCTCTAAAGGCATAATATAAGCTTTGTGTAGAGGCTTTATAGTTCTGACATTAATGTTGTATTTTCTGTATAGGGAAGACCGTTGTCTTAATCTAGGGTGGAATATTGTTCAAAAATCTTCAAACTACTTTAGGTAAGAAAAATGTGACTTTGACCATTTTAAGAAGTTGGGGTGGGTTTTTTTTTTGGTTAGTTAGTGCTGAGTATCACAAACTAAGCAAATAGTACCTCGATACTTAGCTTACAAAGTATTTATTTTTAGTTTTGAAGATGGTATTCTGTTTTAAAGTAGCTTTTCACATAGCTGAGCTGTCATCACTTGCAAGCAAGGACTGAAGTTACAGATCAAGTTTGGACATGTGGCTTTATACAAGGTCTCACAAAGATCCTGATAGCATGAAATATTCCTGAAAGATTGTTTTGACTTTCACCCAATACTTAAGTCTATTTAGTCATGTCAGGGATTTTGCCAGTGGTCTGAACTGTGTTATCAACTCTATAGACTGTCTACTTTCATAGACATGCAGAAACTATGCAGGTACGGAAGACTACCCAGACTTGGCCTTCACATCTGCCTTCAAGAGTTTTCATCTTATCTCAGTGATAAGGAATTTCCTTAATAAAATGATCAGGTAGAACCAATTTGACCAGATATTAAGCAATTGCTGTAGATACACTAATCATTAATAGTTCATTGTGGAGTGACTAAGATTTTGAAAGAGATCCTGATGACATAAAAATGAAGGGGCAAATAAATTCAATTAAAAAAATATGGAAGACGTAAATTCTTGTGTGTGTGAAAGCATGAGAGAGCTAAGGAAGTATTTTCATTACATTTATTATTCAACAAGGACCTACATCTGTTTCTAGTTTGCACTGATTATTGACACATCTGGCTATTTGGCCTTAGGAACTACAAGTTGCTGTTGTGGCATTATTCTCTGAATCAACTTTTTAGACCACCCGGAAAATAATACAGCAAGTGTTGTGAGAAGATTGTGTTATTTGTAATAAGATTACCTTTTGGCATCTAGATGTATTGTACAAATGGGATTCTGTCATCTTCTGTTTTATAACTTACAATTTTGCAATTTTTACACCTGTGGGGAAAATAATGCTGTAGCCAAAGGAATTACTGTTTGACAAAGATAAATCAGGATGGCCTGATAAAGTTTCAAGTAGACGTTAGATACAGTAGGAACTACTTGCCTTACATGGAAAAATACCTTTGTTTCAGTAGAAACAAAATACAGCTAAAGTCACAGAACTGAGAAAGATGTTTCTTTAACCTATGGTGAGATGTATTTTTTCTGATTAATATCCCGCTGTTAGAAGTGAATACTGTCCAGGTCCTTGACCCTTCAAACACTTTCTTCTGTAATGAACAGTTACATTTTCTCCATCGGTGGTTTGAGAGTAGTAATCTAGTCCAACAGTCTAAAAGACAGATATTGTGAAGTATATGGTGAAGAGTTTGAACAACCAAAGCATAAGATCATGGGACAGAAGGGACCACCTAGATTATCAAGCCTAGTCCTTTCCAACTGCATGCAAAAGACAGGATAGTCCTGAAGGATTCACAGAACATCTACTCCAAACACCCCCTCAAACCACAGGCCACAAAACACTTCCAACACCCTGTCACAGATTTAAGACATAGTAGTAAAAGACCAACAGCTACAGCTTTAATGTGCCACAGGAAGGAACATGATGAAACGCTTATTTGTTTTATTACAAATACTTTTAAACTAGGGTAATTTTTATTTTTTTAAAGAACAGTCTAGATAATCTATATGGGCACATGAAGTCACAATGTAGCTTCACTTGCTATGTTGAATTTCATGTGGAATTAATTTGACCTTCTGCATAAAACTAGCACAACCCTTGAAGATGCATAGAATAAAGATATATAGGAAACAATTTTCTGCTTTGTGATGAATTGCAGGATTGCAAATGTTTTTGTGTGCTTTCTCTGAGAAAGTTTAGAGAGCCTCAACAGTTATTTCCATTCCTTCGGGTCAAGGATGAAGTTTTTAATGTGCGTTATTGAATTTTTAATTCCTTTAATAGCTAAAGAATATAAAGTACAGAGGGCAGGGCAGCAAAATCACTGGGAGGCAAGAGCAGAGAATGAATACTGTATTCTTTGCAGTGCTATGCTACACTCTGCTATTCTCTTTATGCTTGCTCTTTGTCCTCTTCAACGTTGTGTCATGATGAGTGGTTTGATTTCTCTTGTTTTCTCCTTAGGAGAAGAACATTAGGGCAACCTTTGTGGTCAGGATTTGGCACCTCCTGCCAGGCACACTACCGTACAAACTGTCAACCTGCTCCTCTGCCTTGCCACATCTTCTGTGCACCTTCATGGCAATGATGATAGTGCCTTCTCCTAGCTGCCTGGCCAGTATAAGTGTCTGCAACTAGAGAGAGCATATCCAGTTAAGAAATGACTGCGCTAGTGCACAGTCTGCCAGCAATTAAATGTATGCAAGAATAACTGAGGCAAACAAACATATAAAAATAGAAACTACTCAAGGTGATTGTCTTTCATGTGCTTTTAATTAACTTACGACTTCTGCAAGGCCTTTGAAAAGTGATTTAGATCTAGTTGCATAACGCTTGGTTTGAACATTATCTTTGCCGTGCCTACAGAGCTTCTGCCCAGTGCTCAGGGAATAAGTCAAAAGTACCTAAATCAGGTGTTCAGGCAGCCTAGTTAAGACAAGTAAGAAAGTTAGACATCTTGAGATTATGAGTCAGTCTCCTATATGCTGAGCAATAACTTGCCTAAGCTCTGAGGCCTCACAGTTAAGGCACTCTGCAGGGAGCTGGTTCCCCTCCCAGGGCTGTTTATGCTGTTTGATGAGATAGACATGGAATTTAGAAAAAAGAAGAGACTGTAGGATTAGGACCTGGATCGGGTCTCTCCCTCCCAGCTGAATGAACTAACCAACAGCTTTCTGAATTATTTGTTGTTCTCTTTCCAGTAGTAAGGGAACGACCTGTCTTAAATCCGGACCTTGCTTGAAAAACAAAGCCTTAACAGGAGGAAAGTAGAGTGCCTAGCTGAACCTGGTCTACAGCATGAAGTTTAGGGCACAGCTTTAGAAAGGAGGAATATGATCTGACTCCCTCAAGCTAAAAAGACTCAGGCATCCAAATTTCCAGCGTCCTGCATGAGTGCTTAAACCAGTAAACTGTGATGCAGAGGGTAGGCTGTATTTAAAAAAACAAGCTCTGCCTTTGCGAATGGCTAATCTCAGATTGGGTACAGCAGCCTGAAACTTGTGTAATTAGGAGTGCTTCTCCCCAAATCCTGGGTTAGCTGCCTAATCTCTGGAGAAGGGACAGGTCAATGCTGGCTTCTGCTGGCTGGATCCCAACCATTTTCTTGTCAGAAGGAGGGCTGATTTATGCAGTGCCAGGGCCTTGTTTGCATTAATCAACGCAGAAGTCAAGCAGGCTTCTGTAAATCCTTCGGGAATCATTATTTTCTTATACAGAGTGTGTCCAAACACCTATGAGGCTCAGAGTTACCATTGATGGAGACACAAACTGTTGAGGTACTAAGGTGCTTGAAGTTGTAGACAGGATTCTCAGGAAATATGCAAATGGATCCTTGAAATTGGGACTGAGGCTGTCAAGCTATGCAGGTGCTTTAGAATATTTTTCCTTTAGATATGGTCTCTTAAAGATCCAAATCTGCATTCTCGTGGAGTAAGTGGAGATTGACTTTCTACTTTGGGGGCTATTTTGATGTCATTTTTTCTGGCTGCTGCCAAGTATGTATTCTTTTTTGTTCTTTGGCTAATAAAGCTAAAGAGAACACCTAAGAAGTTAACATTTTCAGTCCAATGGCAAAGGTTTGAAGTAGTTTTAACACATTTCAGGACACAGCTATCCTAATGGGATCATATCCCAAAACTGCTTTAGTCAGGATACAATAAACTGTTGGGAACAAAGTGCTGTAAAAGCCTTCAAACAGAAATTCAGAATCTTACATGGTTCTTGGAAATAACATCAACCTCTTTTCCTCTGAATTCAGCTCCTGCAGCATGCTGTTAACCATCTGGTGTCGTCCCGGAAAGGAAAAATGTAAATTACATCTGTTCTTTGCATGGTATAGGGAGAAAAAAAAAAAAAATAAGAGCTATATTCATATCCAAAAAAACCTAGACTCATTTCAACTTTGGTGAAAGCTTTGTATTTCTTAACTGTTAATGGTATACACACAGTGAAAATTCTCTTTGAATTATTCTTATATACAATTCAATTTTGTGTACTCCACTGATGTACATGCACGCAAAAAACCTGCAGTCTCTCTCACTTAAAAAGACTATTCTGGATTGAACTATTTGAAATGTGAGGTCATTTACTTATGGTCGTGCAATTTCTAGTGCTCAAGATTCAGTGTACAATTGTCTACTGAAACTTCTAGCACATCTTGGGGGGTCTTGCAGCTTCCGTGCCAGCAATAGTCCCAGATGGAAATGTACAAAAACTAATGGTGTAAGGATAGTTTTCATTGATGATGAATAGGTGCAGTGTGTATGGAGAATGGGTAGGATGTATATTATAATGAACTGTAGAGAATTCAGTATGTGATAGGACCCTAGAGCTTCAGTCAATAAAAAAGGAAATCCAATAATGTATTTCCTTTTATCCAGCATGTTTTCTAAGTTTTTGCCCCTTTTTTTTTTTGCTTAAGAATCGCCTTTTAGAAAGCTGAATACCCATCAGTTCTCTTTTAATTTTCCATTATTTTTGTCCGGAACTTCTGTACCTTATTACCAACATTTGGTTTACCCCAGAAAGAATTTGTTCCACGACATCACAACTGTAGATGTCTATAAGGATCTTCATTATAATCTCCATTTTTAATATAATTTTTAGAGTCATTCTGGTATGTGAGAGGGCTCTGCTCCAACCTCCAACCCCTCCATCTCTGATGTAGATGTTGGGCTCCAAGGGAACGAGGACCTGTTGATGACCTCCCGAATCCATGCAACTAAGTGGTCTGTAGTGACAGCACTCAGATAGGATGCAAGAAGAAAATGGAGCCCCTACTAGAAAAGTGGAAAGTAAGTGGCCAAGAAAGCAATGCTTCTTCGCTGCAGCTGCCACCTCTGGAATGGCGGTACGTTTCCACCTACCTCAGCAGTACTGGCTGAGCAAAGAGTGTTTAGAAAGGGATCAGAGGGGGAGACACATATGATGAACATATCTCATGGAGGGGGGTGGAATGAGTGGGAAGATACAGCGTGCACTGTAGGGGAGGAGGATAGTAAATCTGTGCTTTCATAGTCACATGTGACTAGGCACTCAGGGTGGGATTCATCTGACAAAAAGTAGATGTTTGCATCTGAGCTGCTCACAGTCTGTGCCTTTCACAGGCAGTGGAGAGAGGTGAGCGTTTTTTTAAAACATTATTTTGTGTTTTTGTGGGTTTATTGGTTAAGAAAGAAGAGTCAGTTTTCCACATAATGCAAAGCTTTTGCTTAATCCCTAAAGAAAGGATTTATTACTGCTTTGGCAGGGAGCTGTGCTGGAAACTCTTCCCGCTTCAGTTCCCTGGACAATGTCCTCCCCTGAAATATGGTTTGACTGTTCTGAACAGTGCATTGCAAATTCACACACAGCAATATTGACATCTGGCTTTAGCATATGGGATACAGATAGTCCTTGATTGCTGAACAGCTGTGCTGCTTTGAAAAGAAACAATTGCATTTGAAGAATATGGGATATAGAGTAGGCCTTGTCCTATCCCACACATCTTGCTGACGTTTCTTTTTCTAAATTACCGGTCTGTTTATTAAATTACCGCAGTATAAAAACACCAAAATTTATAAGAGACTGAAGTAGATGGCAATATTGTCAGATATGCCAGCAAACAATCCATTGACAACACATGTTAGGAATCAGTCCATTACAATTAGCCAAGAACAATGCCAGAAGATGATGGAACTGAGTAAGAACAAACAGGCACAAAAGAAGGGACAAGGGAAGTACTGAAGGTTCGGAAAATGTTCCCATCAATTTTGTATGTAAAAAAAATGCTTTGATGAAGAAACCAAGAGTTTTTGCAACAATCTGAGCAACTGTAATACAGTGAGCTCATTTACACAGTAACAAAGAGTGCTGCTATAAGCTGAACATCAGCTGCCAGTTTGTCAGGAAACGATCTTCCATAGCTCCGAATTATGCTGTGTTCAGAACATTGCAAATTGAAGTTAGTTGTCCAAACTTTGCTTTATTTTGCAACCCACTAGTATATATCCCAACATGATTTGGTGATTGCAGGGCTGCATATCCCATTGATACAAATTTCATATACTTTTCACCTAGTAAAAATTTTTTGTAGTCAGACTAACTGTAAACACTTTCCATCAGTCCTATACCTTACACTATGACTTCTGGGTGCGTAGATTTAGAGGTTGTAGATGCCAATATGAACACTAAGTCTGCCCAGTGTGTAACAGTTTCACCAGTAAATTTTGTATCAGAGCTATGGTATCTGCATGAAAAAGTGAGCATCTTTAAAAGTAGGTGTTTAGTACTGATTTAAAGACTTCAGCACCTGAATTAATCCCACCTAGGTGAGGCGCCTATATCAGTAGTCACTTCAGGCTTTCTCAGTATTGAGTGAAGTCAGAATAGGCAGCACAGCAGTGAATCAAGCTGAATTTAACTTTTGAAGGTACCTATTGCATATTCAGGAAGATGTTAACCTCCTATGTCTGTTAAGTGCCTGAAACCTGGATGGGACAAATCTAGGACTAAATGGGCCAAAGTTATTGTAGGCAAAGTTCTAGCAAAAAGAAAATTAAGGGAAATATTGCAGAATAATACATTGGCGATACAGCAGAACGTCCTGGCAGCACAACCCTGTGACTCATGCAAATAACTAAAAATGGCTTGCAGTACAGGAAAGTGAGGGGACTGTTGAAATAGAGGAATAATAATGATTTTTCAAATGAAAATAAGTTATTGCTATTTATTCAATTCAGGATGATGTGAAAGAGTGCAGATTTGTACTGTTCTAGCAGGTCAGTTCATGATCAAAGACTTCTAATGCAACAGATCCCTTCACAAAATTTATTTGTTCTAAAAAGCCTGATGTGTCAAAAAATTATGACACTAAACAGCCAAACAAACCAAAGATGTATTTTCAGTCTTTTAGATGTATTTTCATAGTATTTTATCTTCTTATTTTTTCACTCCCCAGCAGATAACCATTTTGTCTTACTTCTGCCAAGTTCATGCAAGTCATGTTCTTTTATTTCATCTTTATTTATTATTAAATTTTCTTGAAGTTTGCCTTTTGTTTTCAGGGTTTATTTTAGAAGATTCTTACTGTACACTTTAAATATATGGGACACGCCCTTTCCAATTCTCTCTCTGCTCCAGGCAGAGTGGAAGAGAAAGCTTGCAGCAAAGACACTAAATGTCTCTTTCATACCATCTTCGAGGAAGGAATGCCATCAGTGGCTCAACTTCCACATCCAAAGTGTCATTAATTAATTTGGCAGATGATCTTCCAGGAATGCCAAGTCTTTTCATTGCAGAATCTGTGGTGCATGTAATTTTAAATTCTTCTGTGCATTCTTCCAAATTCAGTACTGCATTGTGGTACAGTAGACAGCTGTGATCCAAAATGCATTGCAGTTTTTTTACAGACTGCAAATATGGGAATAAAGGGGGAAAAAAATATATCCTACAGCACAGGGTCCAGTTTTTAGAATATTGTCATACTTTTTACTCAAAATCTTAATACTTCCCGACCAGCCTGTGTGATTCATGGCTGTGTTACTCTGCTCTCTGTTTCAGCACTTGGCTGGCCCATATTAGGGATGCCTTGAGAAGGTACCATGATCTCTCATTTCACTGAAACGTCACAGAGTCTACAAAGGCCAAAGCAAGAGACGGGATATAAGAAGCTCCATATTTAGATGCTTCACTTATCTCAGCACACATACCCTATTCTCTTTTACCCACCCCACACTAGCAATCAGGTATCCTTGATGAGCTACCAGTTCCTTAATGACAAGAATGAATACTGTAAGAAGTATGTACAAATGAAGATTAATAAGTAATGATAAGTATTCCTACCAAATATTTTCTAGCAATTGGCTTGAAAAGCCATTTAAAGTCCAAAACCTCACAGGCACAGAAGCTGTTTAAGTTCAAGCCAAAGCAGGATCCTCATATTAGGGGGATCATGGACCTGATACTGTAAACATGGTCAGAGTACAACAAAATGTATAGCCAGGGTATGCTTTTGTACTGTACACGAATAATAAAACTGTTCTGCAAGGTAAGCGTAACACAGGCTCTTTCCTGATAGAGGGAAGAGGCTGGATCCAGGCTACCCACAAGCCTAGCAAAAAGCCCTTTTCTGCTGAGTTCCTTGCTTCCAGCTCCTCTTGCCACAACTATTTCATCTGGTATGAAAGTATAAAAAGATTGGTACCTGGATGTCCTGTCCCTTAGTTGACTTAGAAAACCTTTTTCTTGTTTGGTCTTAAGCAGGCAGTAAGTGATTCCAAACTCAAATAACTTCCAGGATCTCACTGTCTTTTGATTGATTGGATAACTACATGAAGACTATTCTGTATGAAGGGCTGTCAGAGTAAAACACAGATCCCAGGAACACATACGCCTCTCTGTTTCCCCAGACTGGCTTTTTCTGGACCTCTGGGACACTTCAGGCTATAATGAAGGGATATTCAATGGTCTCACTGGTAGAAACTGACACTGGGGAGGGGGTGCATGGAAATTCATGTCCAAGCCATTCTGATTTTAATGGTTGACAGTCACTGACTACTTCACTTGGGACTTTTCAAAGTCCTGTTCCTATTTTTTTCACCGAAGAAGGCAACATTTTGGAAGACATTTAAGGAAGGCTTTGCGCATAATTGATCATGGCATTGTCTGTTTTTCAAGGTCAAAGCCGAAGTTATTAAAAGTAGGAACTTTATTTAAGGGATGGATGGCATATATTTTTAAGTGATAAGCCCATAGGATGCTAAATATGTCCTCCTGGAAATTTAAAAAATGTAAACTATCATTACTCTGTTCTGTTCTGCGGTTGCAAGCTCTGGTGCCAGAATTTTTTTATGCCTGTGGTAACAAAATCTCTCTCCCTCTCCCTTTGCCCTTAGCCAGCCTTCTCAGGTCAGAAATTATAACTGATTTTAGGAGGAGGCCTTTTACACTTGGTGTATATACACTTGTGTATACAAATACATAAATCTGTATACAGCACAGTCATTACCTCAGTGAGCTTGGTCTTCAAAATCTTTCATTTGGGGAATGGACAAATGTCTTCCATGAAAAGATGACTTTTTAAAAACCTGAAGCAGAAAGTCTTCTTTACAAATATTTTGAGGAAAATCTGGATTTTATCTATTCATAGTGAGTTATTCCTACTTTATACAGTTCTTCTGCATGCATTCTGTACGGGAAAATGTCATTGTCATCAACAGCAGCACCATATGAGGAATGCATCTGGCAAATGAATGTTCCTCATATGTAGGTTTTACTCCTATTTTTTAATTATATAAAATTTCAAAAACCTGTTTCAATACTCACTGCCGTCCATGGAAAGACAGTTATTACTTCTGTGGGCTTCAGATAAAGATGCAGTGTTGGGAAATGGGTGTACTGAAGCCCATTAAGACAGAACTGTTTTATGGACTTAGCATTTTTAAATCTTATTCTCTTTGTTTTTTTGAGCCACATGGTTCATGCTCAATAAAAAGAGACGTTATAATGTTGTACATGCTGCAACTGAACCAACAACTTAAGTTGCACTGTAACTAAATCATAACCTTTGGACAAGGTACAAGGAAAATATGTTTGCTTTATTGATTCTTAGTCTCTTCTGCACTGATTGATCATTTACTTTAAATACAAAGACTGAGACAAGGATAAAGCATAGTTCTTTAGTCTGACTCAATGTCATGTACAGCAAAATGATCTTTTGTGACTTTACGTAATAAGTGATTTAATTTATTCCTTCATTATCACTTTTTGTAAATATTTCAAAACCCAAGTAGTAAAAAACTACTTTAATTAATTTTTTTGTTAAGGAATTAGACAGGAACATGCTTTGATTTTTGTGAATTTTTTCCAACAAACGTAACATGTGTTGTAGTAACAGCTAGAAGTCTGAGCCAGACTGAAGTAAAAGGTGTCATAGGTGTGTTACAGACTTATTGAAAAAGAGGCTTTTGTCCTGGTTACACTGAAGTCTAAATTAAGATAGTTGCATTGACTACATCTTTGTTCTCTTTGTTCTCTACAAAATGATTCTCTAATTTTGTTGAGATTAAACATATGGTGCTGTTTCTGCTCTTTGATTAACTGCAACATTTCTGAAGAGAAGAGAAATCAAAGAGATTTCAAATTATCTGTGAAAATGCTTGCCCTGCTATTCTTTAACAAATATTTGAACAAACTTTTACAAGGAATTTGAAGGAAATTATATCATGTGTTTCTTTAGGCACTGTCGTCATTCCAAAACAATAACCTTAGGAAAATCTGTGGAATCATATATTGTTCTTTAACAACAGAACCTATCTCCATGGCAGAGCGTTGCGCAAGGAAGGGTATTTTAGCTCAGGAGCACTTTATACTAACAGGGCCATAAAGCTTCCATGCAGAGCTGGCTTGCACTCAGCTTGCTCTTGGTATCAGCAAAGTATCTCAGGGCTTTTGCATGTGTCCATGTAAAAAAGCACATACATACCAAATGTGGGAAATTGTCTGAGAAGAAGTGCTGGTCAGCATGGGTTGGATAGTAACATATTGTTGTTCTCAGAAAACCCTTTTATAGGTAGCAATTTTATAATACCTATAAATAATGTGTTGTTATTATTTGGTAGCATTTTATGGACATTGAACGGATGTCTGTGCCTTTAAAACCTGGTATAAAACATTATAATAATATTCAGAAATAAAAAGACAGGCATTCTTAAACAAGAGTCATTTTACATGTTCTTATCTCCAAACCTAACTTTAAGAGATCACATAAGTAGCTGATTTAGAGGGCAGTTAAACTCAGATGACAAGTTGCATGACAGAGCTCAGATATGACATTTGTTTGAAGTCATAATTATCCATCCTTCTGTAATGTAGGTAAGACATCCACCAAAAAATAAAATAAGATTAAAAAAAGGCCTAGGTTCCTTCCCATTCTGCTCTTCCTTTCAGGTGCTCTTTGCTCCATGTGATCGTGTACTGTGCTCCTGACATCAGGTTTACTACTCTTTTGTCTATCTGGTAACTATTTGTTCAGATCCATGATCCTAGAAAAGCACTGACAAATGTTAATTTCATTATACATACACATGTCAGAAGTGGTGTATTTTCATCACTGAACCTGGGCAAGCACATCAGAGACTTTTAAATAGTGGGGAAAAAACATTTCTCTCATCTTCTCTTCTGTGAAAATCCTCTTTACTGTTCTTCAGTCTTTTCTTATTATCTGAGACAAATATGTGGGTGTTGTCCCTGCTTCAAGAAATTATAGATATCTCCTCCTGAGGGAAGAACAAACACAAATAGTATGAAGACCATGATATGATTATAAACTAACAAGGGACTGAACATTTTTTTTTTTTTTTTAAAAAAAGACCTGGAAGGAAAATAATATTGAATCATTAAACTGGCATTGCAGGTTAGGAAAGAAAATCAGGAAGAGATATAAGACATGGAAAATATGAAAGAAATTGAGGACAAATGTTTTTGTGGCCATTTTGGAGGAAAAAATATATGCATCGGGAGGTTCAAATAATGATTCGCAAACGTAGCTTTTGCTTAAGTTGGAAATTTCTACAGTCTAACAGTCTCATCTGTGCTGTGTGTGTAGTATTTGAGACTTCTTGTCTTATATAATAAAATTACAGAATTTTTTATATAGCACAAGGGATTCTAACCAATTCTCATTTTCATATGATAATTATTACTCATTGAATGAACATGCTTACATTGTTATTTTAAACTTATTATACAGAGAACTTTTCAAACTATGCAAGCAGTTTAGCCCTCTCTGGTTAGTGACTCATGTACATTACCCTCTTTCCCTTCAGAATTATTCCAATCTGTAAATGAAAGAAAAAAAAAAAAAGGGGAGTGGTGGAAAACTTTAATTTCAGACTACGTGTTGTTCATGAACTGTTTGTTTAACTCTATTTGTATTGGTTGGGTTGATATGTGTGCAACAGAATTTTTTTCCTTCGTGATTGGAAGCTAAAACTGAATCACAAAACAATTAATAATGACTCACAGCAATCACCCTCATTCTTATTATCTGGTCACAGTTAGCAGCTGAGAAACTTTTTAGTCCCAAATGTTTTCAGAGTGACCTGGCAATTGTCAGCAGTCTCAGAACAGAGAATGTGATCGAGAATGAACTGAACTGGCCGTGTCCCTTCACACACACACAGATATTCACTGATACGTAGATCCATTTGCCACAGACCGATTTTTCAAATGATAGCTTTCCTGACTGTACTATTTCACCAACAGTAACTGATTTGTTTAAAACGTACAAGTGCAATTTGATGACGTTCTCATATAAAGCGAAGTGATGCAAGTTATAGGTGTAAGTCCTGTTTGCACAAGCAAATCCTGCAGGAAAGAATTTACATCAGTGACAATGCAAAATCCATTGTGCCTCGGCTTTTGAAAGTGGAAACCCCCCCGGAAGTTGGTCCTGAATGATTTTCTGTTAATTACCGGTTAATTATCTTTTTTACATGGTGACTATTGTTTGCCTCCAGTAAACATCCCAGTAGAAGCTCTTAATGAGTACCTAAAGATGCCCTGTACCAGGAAAGAGATCATAACCCGGGTGAATGAGTGCCTCAGCTCTTCTGGCACTAGGGATCATTTAGGAAGGTTGTTTAAAATCTGATTGCAGGCAGAGTAAGCTGCATTTTTTTAATATATATTTGTGGCTCTGCCCTCACAAATCTATGATTCATGACAGGAATGCAGCTTGGATCTCCTGCAATGTAAGCAGCTGCAGATACTTCAAATACTTGGGTACATGTGATCCAGCAGCTTGCTATAAATTTGCCCCTAAAAATAAAGTAACAAGTGATTGAACAGTGATAGGAATTAAACACGGCAGTGAGTGAATGGAATGCACAAGTCCTTACCTCAGAACCTTTTATTACGGCAATTGCTATAATTAAAGCCAAAACGAAAAAAGAAACACCCTAGAATACTATCTTTGAACAAACTCACCACAAGATTCCTGTAAAGGTTTTTTTTTTATACTGTTGGACACTGAAAAAAGGTGTTTGCTGGTATGCAATGTCCCTAAGCATGATATTTATGTTGTTACATCATCTGAGAGTCAACTGCATTTCCACTTTCCACAAGTTACTGAACTAGTTCGGTTTCGAATTTCGCCTAAGTTTTTATCATGCAAACAAAACAGTCAAGCAACAACTCTGAGCTTGTGATACCGAATTGTTATTTTGCTGTTGATTTGCTTGGAGACTGACTGAAAGATTGCAGGGTAAACGGAAGAATTCCAACAGACAACAATCTTTGGATCTGTCTCTGATGACCTGAAAGGCCCAGTTTTTGTAGCTTTTTATGTCTGGATTTCTCATTTATTTGCCCTCATTTTAAGACTGACACCATCTGTGTTTGGTAATCCACATAGGATGAAACAGTATGTCAGCATCTCTCTGAACTGATACGTCTGTGTTATCTCAGTTTTCAAATACACTTTCAATACAAAATGTTGGAGGATATGGAAAATTTTACAAGAGAGATTTCATGGACAAGTCATGTAGTTAGATCCCATTAGAAAATCTCAGGATAGCTGACTGGGGACTTGTTTGGGAACTTCAACCTAGAAGCCAAAGAGTAAATGAGAATTGGATTTAGCTACACTGAAAGTCTCATTTCTAAAAAGGATTCTTTGTTTGCTAAGAGACTCATCAGAGGAGCTGTACAGACACCTGCTTACACATTTCCTTTTGAGGCCTTTTGCTTCTGCTGTTGTCAGATTCCTATCTTACCCATACATAGCAAGAACAAAGGTGCGTTTTTGAAAAGGAGCATATTAGACTCAGATTTTTCAAGTGCTTGTGCGCCTCTCCTTGCAGTGTGAGGTGGCAGAACATGAACTGCTAAATGTCTTTGTCTAAAGGCTGTGCATTTGCTCCAAGCTGGTCTCCCAGGCTCCTTCTTCATCAAGAGAAAGATGGAGGCACCTCCAGAAGGTACAACTAGTGTGTTGGGAGTTGAATCAGGGAGGAATGCCAAAGGAAAAACAGACGGAATGTTTAAAAACAGTGCTATTTCCTGAAGTCTTTGTTGAGTTAATTATAACTCAGTTCTTACATTGACAAAACAAATTCTGAAGCTGATTTGTTTAAAAACATATCTGCCTTGATACAGCATGTCCAATTTTCTGTTTTTTCCCTGAAGCTCTGCTTTATCTCAGTAGAATCTATGTATTACAGTAGAGTAGCAGTATTGCACTACTACTTCAAATAAACATAATATAATTTTTGCTGTGAAGCACCCTGTGTCTCCATCAAGTGCGCTTTGTATCTCCCTCTTTAAATGTGAAAGAACGGAGAGGGGGGGTAGTGTTTAGTTTGCTCTTGAATTCTGCACTAGCTGTTTAATATGTTTCTTACAAATTGAATTACCATTAAGAAAGGATTCTGCATTTAAAAGGAAGCTTATGAGGATATAGGTAAGTGTAAGTGTGGTCTTTCCAGAAGAATGTTTGATTGAAGACCTGGTTTTGGACACAAGGTAAGGAAAAAGATCACTTAACCTCACTAGAATAAGTGGAGATTAAAGGTTAAAAGCTTTAAAGCTTTAAAATGCATTAGCAACAGAACAGTAAATACAATCCATGGAGACATGGAGGAATTAGCAAAACAAATGTTAAACTAAGAAATGCACTCTGAGATTCACTGGAATCTCCACACTAAGTCTGAATGCAAAGCACATTTAAATGTTTCACTGGTTGTTTTAAAATTATCTTTGTATTCCTTATATTGGCTCTAATGGAGATGATACCGAACCTTGCCATGAATTATGCAAGCAAGTTTTATGCAGATCTTTCCATGTTTTAGCCCCTCTGGACTTTTAAATGGTGATTTTTACCACATACCTCATTTGACCTGTTGGACATTGGCCGGGTTTGTACTGCTGATGTATCAATAACGTAGTCACAATCCTGTTCAAAAAATTCCTATACAGTATTAGGGAGAACAAAGTTGCCATCATCAGTGATGTACCCTTATTGTATAGTAGACACCATATAATTTTTTATGAGTACAACCTCTGCTTAATAACAGTATTTCACTTAAATATCTATATTTTAACTTGTATCATGGATACCTTCAACAAATGCATTGGTTCTCTGTTCACCTTGCAGAGATAAACAAACTGATTCTTACAGCTCAGTAAAACCCACACAAGGCATGCTGAACACTTTGCAACAACACAGCTACCTCCACAAAGAAGAGGGGTGATCCCAGGCAGGGCATACTGCAACAGCCTCATTGTAAAGTAGGAAAGCTGTGTATCCACAGGGAGTATCTATCTGAGAAAAGGCTGAACAAAAAGCAAAAATGGAAATTTTAATGACTTCCACTATTGAAATATATAGAAGCGTCTGAGGTTCCAACAGGACTCCCAGACTGGCAGTCCTCTACCGAGGCAGCCAAAATCTACACTTCTACTTGATCTTTTGCACAAAGGACAAAAACTGACTGAAGATGGGTGTCTGATGGAGGTCTTGCACTTGTAAATGCAGCAGAATTGGCATTGCACTCATAGTGGGTGAAATCCTGCCCCCACAGAAGTCAATGGCAAAATTTTTATCCGCTTCAGTCAAGTGAGGACACTATTTAGAGGTGATAATATGGAGTGGAGAACATTCAAAGATTTCAAAACCCAGATTATATTCATTAACCTGTAAGTGTAATTAGAACATGATATTTGAAAGCATGGGATATTAGCAATATGTGGTAATTTTTGCTAGGGTGAGCAACACCTTTCTAAAATTTGGCTTCTTAAGGATTCGAGTTAATATATAACAAATCACTCTCATTGCAGAATCCTCAGATATAAGAGCTTCTCAAGAGTGACTGAACTTATTTTGAACTTTTATTTTCATTTAAACTCTCCATTAAGGAATTTGGGAGGGTGAGCAGGGGAGAAAGGCATTTGTTTAGATTCTGCTTTTAATAAAGTTTTAACACTTTGATATCAGTCTTTGATTAGATGCTGCATCCCGCATTCCAAAGTGAAGAGAGGCTATTTGCTCCTTCTCTCCTCCGCCCAACACATATCTTACATGTGTCTTTTAAGCAGAGCCTCTGATTCAGCCTAATTGTTGTCATTAACAGCAGTTTTCTGTGGAGCAAAGTTTCTTGCTGTGGCCTTTCCTTTTCAACTCACTAAAGGATTATCCTATCTCCCAGACTAATAATCCTATTTCCAGTTATATTTGGGGGGAAGGGAGGCACCACATTCTCTGTGCCCCCATTCTGTGTTCAAAGCTTGATCCAAAATAATGGATTTTCCTGGTGCTTATCAAGTTACTCTGTAAAATGCCTAAGGATGGGATTCATATGCAATGTAGATGTCTGCATCTAAGCAAGTCCCGGTTCCTTTTATAGTCAATAAATATCAATAGACACTGAGTGTGTGATTCATCCCATCTCAAGATAGACATCTAAATTAGGTCAGGTGACTCACTCCCTGGAAGTACTTATTGACTCTAAAGGGAATCTGAATGACTAACTCAAAGATTTTTAAAGAGGTTTTTAAAGTGAGGTGAGATGAAGCTCATTCTGCATGCTTCGTATCGTATCTTCTGGCACAATGTCTTCATGACCCTTCTGCTCCTTGAACAGTTATTGTCACTGTATTTACACCCAGGTGCTTCACAGAGCTTCCTATCATTTTCCAGCTCTTTCCTGTGAAACCCGGTCACCAGGTTTCATTTCAATTCTTCCCACCTGGGAGGATACCCCTCAAGCCTTGCTAGTTTTCTTTTTCTTGAACACTCAATGACCCCATTATCTGTTCTTCCTTGCCTATTATTACCCAGGACTTCAGCCCTGGTATCAAATTTTATTTTTTCTTTTCATGCTTGCATCCTGATGCAAAGTCTTCTGTTCATTAACTCACCTTCAATTCAGACAGAAAACCTGTTTCTTCACTTAATATTATGAAATGTTCTATAATTTCAAAGTTCCATAATATAAAATCATAACTAATAAGAAATAATCGATTTTTTTGTTTGTTTATTTTATATTATGAGTTTTCATCAGACATTTCACTGGGTACAGTAACTCTCCCCGTATGTGGCTTCCTAGCTATGTTAGTTTGGTCCTACCTCCCTCTCCAGCTACACTGTTATTCATCAGGGAAATCCCAGTGGAACTTGTATTTGTATTTTCAAAAATAAATAATAGGTTTGAATTTTGGCCAAATTCTTCCGCCAGTAGTGAGAGAGAGAGTTGCTGACTGAGAGTCTCTATCTCTCATGTGGTCACATAAATTAGAGTCCTGATCAATGATGACAAGCATTCTGCTAGCTAGACAAACATTAATCTGGTTAACTCCCCTTCTTCCCACTCCTTCCTGACACAGAGGAAAGAAGTGCCTTTGGAGAAAATTTGAGATGTGTAGGTTGATTTTGTTGTAGCTATAATGTGGCAAGGGGGCTCCAAACACCTTTGGGAGTTTATGGAAATTCCAAGCAGAAAACAAACAAGCTACATGAAGCACAAAAGGCTGCCTTTCTTGCTTGCTTTCTTTTACAAGAAACAATTAAAATAATTATTTTTATTGTTTATGATCTCTTGAAAAATATTTTTTCCCACACATTCACACAAATATTTAAATCTGAAAGTCTGAGATTCTCAATTCTTTTAATGTAACTTCCATTAAAATAATTTTGCTTTCACCTCTATGAATCAAATGAACAACCATGTCAAGACTTAGGAGATAAATCTTATTAACCATATTGCACTGACAGAGCTATACTCTTTTCAGGTGCTGACCTATTACTGCCCTGAGCACTCCACTGTGTCATTGGACATACATGCTCTTGTTGGTGCTGTTTGCCACATCGCAGTGGGCAATGCAGGGCTAAGCAATATAGCCAGCTGGAGGGTGAGGTCTTCCAGGAGCTCCCCTGACTTTCAAGATCCAAACAGCATAAAGAAACTTCTCCTGCAGAAAACAATGTTATTCAGATAATAAAGTGAATTGTCACATTTAGGATTAAATTTTTGCCCCTCTGTTTGTATTTGGTAGCAGTTCCTTCAGATACGTAGCCGACAGTGTTATTCAGGATGCACTCCTCATACTTAACATAATGATGCACAGCCTGTGGATAGCTTCTTGTAACTTAGGAGGCAGAGAGAGTGTCTGGAGGTGAAGTCTCCTGAAGTCCTTTATTTACCAGGCATGAGTATTTGTAATTACTTTGCTCCCTTCAAGGGTTCCACAGATTCCTTATCGGGGCCTCCATACATCTATCGTCTTCATTACCCATTTAAATCACAAAGTGATGCTGGTGCTCTATAAAAGGCTGAAACCCAAGGTGGTGTACTCTACAGCCTACCCCATTTGTCACATATTTCTATCTGACCTGATTTTATAAGTACCTTTCCACCAAGGGGAAGAGTTTGGCTTTTTAGTTTTTTTATGTTAGGGGAATGTTTTGAAGATTCCATATACAGTTGGCTTCAGGAATGAAAATCTATTGTTTTGATCCAGAAAGAGTTTATATAAGGGATAAGGAAGGGAAAATATTCTTGAAAAAACAACTCCCTCCTCTTATGTTGTGTATCTTGGAGCAGAGGAAACACAATAAGGATCTTCTGTTTTGAGTAGCAAAAAAAAAAAAAAAAAGGCAAGACAAAGTTCATGTTCTTTGTCTAATTTTCATAGCTCATTACAGATGTTATGCAAAACTGAGAGCTGCCACCAGCAAATACTGCTTCTGCCCAGAAATTTTGTAGACACTATATTTTGAAAGAGTAGGATACAAAGTTTTCTGTAGGATAAATTTCAAAGTTATTCAGGTTTGAATTAGGCTACCCAAAAAAAATAAAGAAACACCAACTAAAAAACCAACCCAAACCCCCTCCAAACCCAGTACCCTCAGTTTTCCATTCTTCCATTCTGAAATATTGTCTTCTTTAATTGTATTTTCACCGCCTCATTTTCCTCTTTTATCAAAACCAGAGACATTACTATCAAATTGATCCTGATGTTGAACATCCTAAGTGGTCTGAGAATAAATTGTTGCAATTGTGGCCTTATTTATTGGATCATACTGGATCATTTATCTGCTTGCAGCTGCCTCTGAATTCCCGAGGCACTAGAGAACACTGTCTGTTCTCAAAACACATAACTTCAGCCCTTGAACAAGCCCATTACCATCTAAGTCCTGAGAATACCAAACTGGTAGTTACACAGCTCATGGCATTAACAGTTTCTCTTTTATTTTATAGCTCAGATGTTAGAGCAGTTTTCCTAGAACTTGTGTAGCAGCTATAATAATCATATTCCTATTAAAAAAAGTAACCTCACCACCAACATCACCACTACCACTAGTTGCTGTCATCTTTCAAGAGAAAGTATTATCCTTGTACTTGTATCCTGAAAATTACCATCTTAAAAGCCCACACTTGGCACCTTCCCATTTAACTGGTGTGCCAAAGCTTCATAGATCCCTTTGGTCAGGACCTTCACATTTCTGCTTAAAGTTCTGCAACTATGTACAAACACGGAAAACACCTCATCCCTGATGGAGTAGAGCAGCTTGTTGCTTGTTCATTCTTTTGTCCGGGCCACCGTCAAACCTTGAACAATACCCAGACGGAGATTTCAGTCTCCCTACTCACAATTCCTCACCACTTCCTATTTTTAGGAGAGACACACATAGGAACATAAAATCATAGGATAATTTTGTGAGGACTTGACTGCTGGAAGTCCTCTGGTCCGATTCCCTGCTCAGAGCAGGACCAACTCTGAAGTTACACTATATTGCTCAGGGCCTTACTCAGCTGAGGACAATCAATGACCTTCTAAATTCTGCCTCACAGGTCTTCCTTTGCTTGTATTATTCTTTCCCTGTATTCAGAAATAATTTCTGATTACTATTACCCTAACACATATATTTCCATCTTTGTGTCATTATCCATTACCAGCTAAAAAAAGGAATCTGCAATCCTTTACATTATTTAGAATTTTCATTACTTCAGTTTCTCTCAAGCAATGAACATACACTTTTCATCTTCTTTTTTCCTGTTAAAATGAAAGTGCTTCCAATTTCTGATTGCCTTTGTTATATTTTGAACTCCAAAACGTGTTTGCCAATAGCTTGTAACCACAATTAACTTATTTATAGTAATGGCTACAATGAATTTTCTGTTGAAACCTCAGCTTTAGAAACTGGCCACCACCCACCTCAATGAAAAAAAAAGTCAGTTTTAGCAGCATGGATTAAGACATGACCAGTTTGTCACTTCTATACTTGTGGGTACAGCCTTACTTGCACAAGATCAGTGTATGAAAGCTCTGATCATCTCTTGTAAGAACATAGTATAAGGACAGCCAGACTGAATATGATCATGGATCCTACTAGTACAGTATCCTGTCACAGACAGTGGCTGATAAAAAAAGAATCTGGAAGAAAACTGTAAAGAGCAGAGTAACCATTCATGATGACAGACAGGAGAAAGGTCCTTTGGATACTGCTGAAAAGTGCCATGGTTTTTGATTTGGTAAGTACAGGCATTGTGAAATCCATTGGGGAGGAAGCTAGCAAAAAATAAACTGAAGTCAAAAATAAAGCATGCTTTATTGATTCTAAGTATTGCACTTGGGAAAGACTGCATTTGCCCTAACAGGGCAAAACCAAGTCTAAGTATGGATTGCTCTGGTGAGTCCCATTCCCTTTCTGAAAACAATTTCCCTCTCTTGAGCCCTTTGTCAGTTAACATGCAGTGTCCTGCACTGCTGCATAACGAACGCTCAAGCTCTTCCTTGCAGGAGGAGACCATGTGGAAGGTACAGTTTAAGGGCTTTTTTAAAAATACCTTTGGATTTATAAGTTGTATCATTTCAGTATCTCTGCATGTACGTATATGCTCTTCAAGAGCCAAAGTCAATTACTACTGAAGTCAATGAGATACTCTGGGCCTGAATTACTAATAGCTGAAGTTTTTTCACAGTCATTCAAAACAGTTCAAGAGTGCTTGGAGTGCACAGTTTTTCTCAGCATTTTTCAAGCTAACCTTTGCCTTATTTATTATTTAAATAATTTATTATTTTATGTTTAAGACAAATGCATTTTTCCTGTCCATTGGAATAAGTGCCTTGTTCAAAAGGAAAACCATTCAAAGAGGCTACCTGCAGCTTTACATGCCTCAAATGTACAGGTTTCTGAGGCAAAAATCTAAATTCCATTGGCATACAACTGATTAATAGCAAGCAAGTACTTTGTTTAGGATAAACTGTTTTGGTGTGACTAGAAATTTCTTGACTAGACAGAGAAACTAGCTTTTGTATTTCTTACAGCATTTGCTTTTCATGGATTCTTTCCCAGTGGCTTGGGTATAGATTTATGGGATACTTAATATCTTTGCTTTACATTCCAGAAACAGAAAGATGATATAGAACAGAGATTAAGATATTAAAAACAATTCTTTCTAATTTTTGCATAAACAAAGATAGTAAAGAAATGAGTACAAATTACAGTTGGTTGCAGCAGATTTTTAGCATATTTATTTTTTTTAACTGCTTTGAAGACTAGAGATTTATAAGCGATACCTTGATTGGGTCAGGGACTCTTATCAATGTACTTACAAAACATTTTTGTTTAGTAAGCTAATCCTCATTGACTTCATTTAGTATCACAATTATCTTTGACTCAGGATAATTTTAAGACACAGCTGAGCTTCTTTATGGAAGGCATAGCTGAAACAGCAAAGCTCTTCAGCCGAAATAAGTCCATTACCAAGCCACCAGTGTATGATGGAAAGCTTAGCTGAGTACATGTGCAGTGCACAACATACCTCACGATGCAGATATTTACCCCATTTTTAAGCAGTACAGCCACACTTACATCCTCCTGCTGCTCTCTGTAGCTCAGAGCAAGCATGGGTATGGCAGGCCTTTGCTGTCTTATATCATGAAGACATGCCTCGGGGGCAAAGGGATTAGTGTACTGCATCTGTGCATAAGAGAGTGAGAAATACCACAGAGAGACAGAGGAGATACAGAAAACCAGAAAAGCTGCCAGAAGCAGCACCAGGAGATGGCTGGTGAAAGAGGCTCAGGACAGGGGGCAGACCTGCTCTCCCTTGTCTGATTCCTCTGAGTGTAGGAAACAGCAGCTCGAGCATCTGCCATAAACAGGAGTGAAACAAGAATGTGTAAAAAAAGTGGTTGTGCCCATCATCAATTCTTCATTCAGTGCAAGAGTGGCAAAATTTCCACAACTGTCTCATCAACGGGTCAACACTTCGAAATGGAATTGGAAAGGATGCCACAAAGAGAAACCGGTCTATTAGATCAGCTTATGCTTCTTCCTGCTAGTTATATTGTTGAAAATTATGCCAAAGGAAATGTCACCAATTATTTCTGACCGGATTACTCACATTATGTAAGTCTTTTAGCTGACCATCACAATGGAGTTACCACTTTCAGTTATTCATTTTGACACCTGTTTTAGAGGGAGTTAATTCAATGGAAGGTGGCAGAATAAAACACGCATGCCAAGCTGATTAGATCAGCACTCAGTCCCGCACTGTGGTTGTTCTGTTAATTAATCTTGCTGTAAAGCAAATCAGTGTGCGTGCGTTCCTCCTTCAGGCCTGTGTGCAGTCTGCAATGCCGTGCTTGTCTCCAGACAACGGCCTGGTAGTGTCATAGGAAAGTCTTAGGGAGTTGGATAAGCTTTGCCTGGAAGCCCGTCTAGGTAGCCAGAGTAGCTTGCTTTGGGTTTGCTGGAGTTATAAGTGATGCCAGAGCCTCTTCAGACTTCCACATGGCCATGTTGAACCCCTCTCCTGAGTTGTGATGGGGTGGTCAGAGAGAGCAAGTGGTCTTCCACTGCCTTTCTACCTGTGCAAAGGTCAGCTACCTCCACCGAGTGCTCACTCACCTCTGCACAAATTGCTCTTGGACAGCAGCAAATGGCAGTTCAAAAGGTGCAGGACCAAAGAAAGACTCTGAATAGGGGGACTAAATAATTAATAAATTATTGATCATTAGTGGATATCTCCCTTCCGCATGACCCACCTGCTATACTCTCCAGAAGACCAGTGTCTCTTGAAGAAAATGCTTTTGGAAATGGATCTATAGTGCCTATGACTTAGCAGCACCCTAAGACCAACTGTTAGATCTATTAAAAAGGAAAGTCTAATCTTTTTCTTTGAAGAGCCAGTCTTTGTCATTAGAACAGAAGCAAAGAGGGATTCAAAGGCAGTGACACCATGGGAAATCCAAGTCTTTTCCGCCAGTTATTGAATAAAGGCATGTCCTTCATTTCACAGATTTTCATTCCCTCCAGACCTGATGATTCGGTGCAAGGAAACCACATTCTGGACTGCGGTCTCCATGTCCTTGATTGCTTGTTCTTTCTGCTGGCTTTGCAGTGAAAGATTTGTTTCTTCTCCCACGGGAGCCAGGTGGTATTTGTCTCACTGACCATTAATCACCTAAAAATTAAAGACCAAATCTAAATAATTTATCTTGGCTCTCTGCAGTCAATGAAAAGAATGAGATGCCTACAAAGAGCAGCTCATGTACCTATCTTAGACAGTTATTGTAGAATAAGATGAATTGGCACTTCCCCAGAGAGAATCAAGGTGACAAGTTTAGATAAGACAATTAACTTTTAGATGGCAAAAATAAGGAGAGGAATCTCACCCCACCAGAATCACAGCCTCCAGCAACCATATATTTTTTCTTAAAAACTCCTCTTCAGTTGCCAGTGGCATTGTTTGTTTCTTTTCCTGGTGTAAGTCAGATAATGTCAGAGTCACTGGTATCCCAACCGTGTGCTGCTTCAAGCAATGCAGGATGAACATACAGTGGGGTTTCATGGCTGGCATCCAGTACATGGTCTTCATATTAATACCTTTTTTAGTATGACTTTTCTATAGTCTCCTAGGCAGCATGACTAGTGTAGCAATTCGGAGATATATGCTTTGAAAATCTATTTTGATTTTTTTGTTGTTGTTCAGTTTTCCCCTCACACATCTGATACAACTCAAATGTGCCTGTGCATACATGTGTGCATAAATATATATACATTAAGAATAAATGACATGTGCCTTCTGCAAATGCTTTGCCATGTTCACAGTGGAAGTGATTGCTGCCCCGTCTCACGCAAGCAGTAATATAAGCTGAAACTGTAGAAGTTAATGATGAGTTTTTTGCCACAAAACAAAATCAGATAGCAAAAGCTGCTTTTCTTCTAACAATATTTATTAATAATAGCCTGCACACTTTTTGAGCTGAGGTGTTGCTGGAATAATGATTGAGAACAGACTAGAAAATGTACTGGTAGATAAGGACTGTTTTGTTTCTGAGTAGTTAGAAGTATAGCCAGAAAGGGGAAAAGCTATTCCCTGGAAAATGCTGGCTCAGTTTGCTGATGTTAAAATTGCCAGTAATTCCCCATTTCAAGATCTGTAATGTCAAAAGGACAGAACTTCCTACAAGTGAATGTCTAACAGCACAGCTAATATGTATTGCTCTGCTCTTTGTGATGCTTGCCACGTTTTCAACAATACTTGAAAGGCCAAGCAGGTTTTTTAGATTAAGCAAGGCCAAGATAAGGTTTGGAAGTTCCATCATTTTTTTCAAATACTTTTTCTGTTTTTTTTTTTTTTTTTCTGTTTTTTAACTACTGGCTAAGTGGATAAGTTGACTTGAAGATACTTTTCTAGCATGAGGTTTTCTTAGTGGCAACCAATTAAGATTGGGATTTGAGAAGCTTTCAGGACCATTACAACGAAAGACAGATTGGAGAGAAATCCCCACTCCCATTTCCCTGAGCAGCACATGATATATTACTGAACAACTGCTGCTTTCTAAACAGGATTATAGTTAATTGTAATTAATCAGCTTCCATCACCTTTGGGTAAGAACTCTGTCAAGCCTTCAAGCCTGCAAAACTGTATCTTGTGAATATGTATTCAGGGACATTTCAAATGTTAATTATTGATCCATGGGCCATTAAAAGCTAATCTTTACATATTTTCACACAGTAATGGCTTGTGATGTAATTCTACACTCAGGAATTTTTACATGATGGCATGTGTTGTCCAGGAACTCCTCACAATATGGATTTTTATTATATACTTTAAAAGCTCACAGACAATTATTTCCACTTGTGCAAATGCACATGCCACAGGTTACACTTCTGATGAAAGAAAGAAGACAAACAAAACACACACATTTTCCATCAGAGGCTCAGAGGTCAGTGATTCATCTTGGAAGATTCTGCAGATTAATTAAGATTCCTCTGCTTTAAAATACGTATAATGACATTGCCTTCCAGTTACATAGCTACACACAGAATGGACTGGTGTTCTTCTTTTTCAACTCCTGAATTTTGCATGGCACAGCGTAGCAGCAGCCCACACATTACTAATAAACAGAATTTAATCTACATGCTTTAGGAATTCTGGGAGAGATCCTATATTTAGGCTGTATACCACTTTCCATTACAAAAGATTCTTGTGACCTTTTTATGAGAAGCTATAATGCCTCCTTTGTATATAGCAGACATTGAATTTTGGCAAGGAAAAGAAGTGTCTTTTCTGGGGAACTGTCTGACTTGTACGCTACTAACATTTCCCGTTTTCCTCCCAATTTTGCTCCTCAGAAATACATTGGCTGCATGGCAAAAAACCAACAACCTACACAGCCCCGTCTAAAGCTGGGCTGATGCCACCGGTGATGCAGCAGCAGTCAGGGCTGCACCGGGAATGCCTGAGAGCTGCCAGTGGGACGGGAGCCAGGCTGCAGCCCTACCAATTAACCACAGCGTGGTTACCCTTTCCGCAGCCCAGCCTCCCTCCAGGAATGCCACATGGGCAGCTCCGGAGCGGAAGAAGGGATATGGCTAACAGTTCAGGTTATTAATTTTCAGGAATTTTTCAACTGGTTTAGAATGTTTCGTACTGGCTGACAGCAGTGATTGAAACCTTACCTAACAAAAATTCGGGAGCCAGATTCTCAGCTGTGTAAAACCACAGCCACTCGTTTATATGAAGGAGAAAATGACCCAAATTATTTAAAGATATTCAGCCAGACTTTGACGCTTGAATGAGCAATTCAGTAACTCTGGAAAGAATATTATTTAAGGCTAATGACACAGTAATCTGCAATTAGTTCACTGGCACATAAATGAACCAATAAAACGAAATGTGTGTGTGTATGTATTTAATATATCTGAGTCCTCTGCGAGTGATGTTAATGATAACTGTACGGTGCATTTACATACAGCTTCCCAACCAGCGATCTCGCTGTCCTTTGCAAGTCTGCATTGGTAGAACCTCTCAGTAGCCTTGGGAGCTAGGCCAGTTTCGTTATCCTAAAATTACAGGTGAGGAAACAAAAGCTCCAACAGTTCCAGTGACTTGTGCAAGGTCCAAGCCAGGAACAGGAGCCAGGAAGCAAATGTACCTTTGATTTAAGGTGGGTGTGCCTCGAACCGATTACAATTTGTGTTGCACCTGCCTACGCCTGGGGTGCTTGGCTCCACCTTTTCTGATCCCGACCGGGGCTAAACCGCAAGACCATTCTTCGACATTTGAATGATAAAGAACAACAAGAGGAAGGATTTTTCGGTGGTTAGGGTGCTAGCCAAAGCCTTTGCAAGACCTGGGTCCGACACCATTCTGCAATGCAGTTCCTGGCAGAAGTCCTCAAGAGTATGCAGGTGCCTCAGCTGGGAGTGGGCCTAGGTGGCAAGCTTGCACTGGGTCCTAGGTGCCTAGGCACTACTCAAAATCCTGGTAGAACAGCCTCCTAGGTGAATGCCTAAAGCTGCTTCATTTTTGGTCTGTCCCAGAGCCACTCAAGAGAAGGTCTGGTTCCTCCCCGCTCCTTCTGGAGTCCCCCTATCCCTGTGGGTGCTGTGGCTCCTGTGTCACTCGTCTCTGTTGGTGCATGGAATATATGTTCAGTATGGGCACTATGTCATTCCAGGCTTAGCATGGTTTGAATGTCAGACGGCAATTTGCTAGAAGGCAGAGATGTATATGGGGAGGAAAAAGGGAGGAGACGTTCCATTTGCTCTTTATTTTTTTAGTTGCTGAAGAAAGTGCTATTTGATAATTAATAGCATGGTTCTGTGCCATATTTCACAACTTCCCTGTGTTTACTTTCATGATAACTTCCTTGAATCACATCCTAAGCTTTACTACACATTAACTTAATAGTATGCATCTTTCCTGTACTTTCCCTCAGTAAAGCATATGACTGGAAAACAAAACAAAACAAAACAACCCACAGCATTATTCTCGAATCCATATGGCATAGATTAGGTTCTTAACCTAATTATGGTGAAATTTCAAGTATAGGCATCATAGAAAAGCTAACAAGAATCTAGGAGATATTCATCATTCTGATGAGATTTGATACCCATCTGAATGGCTTGGCTTTGGACCCCAGTTTGGTTTTGGAATCCATTGAAGTTCCTGCAAATTCCAAATGAGCTCAGATTTTAATCTTTGGGTTTGACCCACCCTGAGCAGTGATACTAATTTCATGCTTCAGGCCACATTTCAATTCAAAATAGAAAAATGGAGTATTTGTGACTTACAAAGAGGAAATGATGGTATCAAAGGGTACTGAAATGTGCCCATTGTCTTCAGAGTTATATAAACTTAAAAGAAAAAAATATTCACATATGTAAATGTTAAAAAATGGATTCTTATGTAGGAATGAGCCAGTGTGAAAAAGTAGGTTCTGCTGTTTGTAGCATCTAGATTTCCTTCAGTGCAGAGAGGAACTACTGGTTTACTTTCCCTGTCAAGAAGTAAAACAAAAGAATATCGCTTCTGCTTCAGTTTAAGATTTTGCATGCTTGAAAATTCAGTGTGAACTTTTATGTTTGTTATTCACATCTGAACATACTAAAATTTCTATGACGTATACTGACAGATGATACTTTAAGAGTGTTTGTGTCATATAGTAATAGTAAAGCTCCTCCTGCTCTGTGCCGGGTGAAATGACTGATGGACTGTGGCTATATTATGCATAAAGTCTCTGGTATACACACCCTTATGGCAACCACTCACGGTCATTATATTGGATTTAAGTATGCATGTAAGACATAAACTCACCAGAACAGAGTTCTTTCAAAATAGGTACTGAAGTGATGACAGTACTTTCTGAATATATTTGCTGCAGGATGAATATAAATAGAGCAGTGCTCAAAACCTCCATGCAATGAAATCCTTTGGAAAGGATGAACTACATATGTGAGGCGCTATAATATGACTATTTCAGCATGCATGTATATTTGCAATATAAATCCTTGGCATACATAAAGAGTGCCATGCCTTTTTTATTTTAAGACTTCAAAACATTTTATATAACATGTTTACACTGTAATTCCAGCAAAGTAGTAGTCAGAAAAGAACACCATGAGCTTTATACATAAATCATATTTCAAATGCACTTATTTGATAAGCCATAGACACATGTAAGTTCGACAGAGCTGCAATTGTTTGCACTTGCCTCCCAGGCAAATGAGTATTTTGCTATCCCACTTTTTATCATTTTGTGCTAATTATCACATTGTGTTGCAGCACAGAGGGAAAAGACATACTGATACTGTGACCTTTACCAAGGAAGTGTAGTGCTATGGTAAAGCGTTTCTTCAGGGGGCCTCCAGTGTTTCATAGGTGGGTGCTTAAAGGTGTACACCCTTTGCAGATACTGCTACCAGTGCTCTGAACATTTCCCTGTATGCCAGATCATGACCAAAGAATGCCTGCTTCATTTCTCCCTCGTCCGTGTCTGATAGAAGCCGCATATGCCATACAGTTAGGCCAGCAGTTGCAAGGGAATATTTAAGATGGCCTGTGGCACTTTGCATTTTTCTGGAAGACTTTAAGGCAACCCAAAATATGTCAATAGCATAAACTAATTCCATATATCTCAGAGAATTCTTGAAAATTTGGGAACAACTTCGTGAGACCCTGAAACCGAGGTATTCTTAGATGCCAGGAGATCAGTTCACCTTCTCTTCCTGAAATAACTGGAGTGCAGCTATCAAAGAGTAAGGACCAGATGTTTAGGCTTTCTCTGTAATGACAGTTTTGCTAATACTTAGGTCGGAAAAAACCAATTTAAACCAAATTCTACTGTGTGGCTGAAAAGGCTGAAAAAATTATGTTCCACAGTCCTCTAAGTACCTAATTGATGTCCTGACTCAGGGTAGTATCTATAGCATGATAACAAGGTAGGCAGCAATAAAGAAAATCTAAAATGAAAATCAACTATAATAAGTCATTGAACTCCTAATGCCTTCTGTTTGTCCCCCTGCTTGGGAATCTTCCTTCTAAAAGCTGCTGCATCAGGTCCTGCACATGTCCAGCTATTTTTAGGTTTGCAACAGGCTGTTTACTGGGGATTTGAAGTCTGGCAATCCAGATACTCTAGACACAGTTGGAATGCTCTTGCTCACACACTCGCGCCTCTCCGCAGGTTACACTTGGAATTAAAAACTGCGATGTGGCTCTGTCATTCAAACTTTACAGTGTCTGGCATTGGGTATCAAAAAAATCGTGATGAAATAGAGCTCTGTGGTTTTAATTTAAACTACTTAATGCCAAAAATATTCGTGGACAACTTATTGGCCAGTGGGCCAGCAAAGTGTTTTAGGTGATCTTCCATTTAAAGTCTACAGTTTTGGTTCAGTCAGGAATAAAGTGTGGGGTTTTTTTAAAATTTATAACCTTTCTTCCTTTTAAAATAGTACTTCAGACATTTGTATTCAGTATTTTACAGGCGCTTCTTCAAAATTGGTATTCCTTCCCTCCTCAAGCATGGATTTCATCAAATTTCTCATTCTCCATTACATGTAATACTATACCTACCCACATGATCGGTGTATATGAACGGACAAGATCAGCATAACAAGACATTTTAAGTTCTGAGGTACTCTTCGCCATTATATCTCAACAAACTTTTAAAATGAAATATTCCCAGTGATTTTGAAATCCCTTTAAAAAATACATAAATTATTTATAACATTAAATGTATACCATTTATTCTTCAGAGCATTATATGATTTGGGAGTTATATTTATTTTTTCCTAATAATGTACATTTATTGTTATTTTTTACAAGTTATCAAAATACATTATTTTAAAGCTTTTTGGACTTTTCAGCATTTCCGTGCTTACAGAAGTGCGATACTGAAGGCATCCTGGATCTAGCATATTAAGGAAACAAAGACAGATAAAATACTATTCAAATTAGAAACTATTTAGAAAAGCAGATATAGTTGAATGGTTTCTTCATTCTGTAGCTCTAATATCTATTTTTCCATCAATGTATTTCTGTACAAACAATTCCAATTTAAATTTCCTTGTTTCATGTAGTCCACATACACCTTTAACATTTGTAGGTGCAATTTGTTTCAGCAGTCATAAGAGCATGACCGAAGACTACAATACAGAAAAAAAATTTAATGCTAGTTGCTCTTGTTGGATTTTTCACCCAGAAACACAAAGCGGACACGATGTTATTATTACCTGTCAAATACTCTGCCCTGAATTCTGTCATCACTGTTTGATATAAGTTATAAGCTGGAAACAAAAGGAAGGTTAATGTTGATTTTAGAGAGACCTGAGGAACATGTTTATGTATTTGGTTCCAAAATGCTGAGATATGAAGCCTGAAACCTTAAAGAGATGCCAATGGGAATCTGAATGTCTTTGAGGATCTGGGCTTTAGTGCTGTAAAACTGGAGCTTTTTATTCCAAAGGTAGGCCTGAGGCCACTGTCCTGATTTACAGACAGCTGCAGCTCCCTTAATAGTCTTTGTGCCTGTCTCTTAACAGCGTCTGTGACTTCTCACCAGCTCTGATATTAAAGCTAATTATGCACTGTGGGTGCCAGAATACAGGTTGAAAGTCCAACTGCACTTACCATTGTTTGAAAATGTTGATATTTTTGCTCTGTTTCTGAAATACCGTCTCTGACAGAGGCAGCGGGTAGGATGGGAGCACATGTGCTTTGCTTTGTTTCCTCTCCAGCTTGAACTCTGTGTTGTGAAACACAATCAGTCTGGTCTTGGTCTACACAGCTGAGCTTTCCTTAGACACAGGAGCATTCCTCTGAAGGCAACAAGCATTTAAGATGATGTAAGGGGGTTTCTGACCCCCTGTGGGTAATATTGGCAGACAAAATGAGGGCTGAGAAGGACACTTACCTTTTCTGACCTTCCAGAAAGTGAAGAGGAAAGGTCTAGCGGAACGAAGTCCCTACTAGAAGGACCAAATAGGTTTAACATGCAAGCACTTGTACAGTATTGCTATCTCTTAGATATTCTTTTGCTGAGTACAGAGGACTTCTGTGTGTACAATGTATACGGTAAAAGTAGCTGGTAACTGAGCTGCTTCATCCCCTCCACATGTCTCTGACTGGGAGCTTGTTGCCTTGCATAGCATCATGCAATGACTTCAGCTTGTGCAGATGTCCCTCTGTCAGCTTCAAACTGTGCCTCCTTCCCCACGTACTGATAGCAACCATGCCTGTACAGCACATAACACGGCATGAGCTAACTGCCCAAGTATTTTGTCAGTTTTTTGATCAGCCTTTGCACCTTGCCCCAAGTTCTCTGTTGCCACAGCTACATTGCTAGCTTTGCCTGACCTAATGAGCAGCTCTGGTATGTTTATCTGAGCTTTAGCCCCTGTGAGTTATCCTCTGTGCATCCCTTCCTCACTTCATATGTATTGTGCAGAGTCCCTGGCAGGTGGGCAGCTCAGTAGGTGGTGACAGAAGAAGGAAGGGCAATAGTGTTCTCTATACCCCTATGGTAGGACTAAGGTTGCTGTAAGCACTTGCTCTGAAAAGTCACTCAAGCCCAAATTGATTTCTGGTTTGTGCTTCCAGATGTGGACTTCAGGATGGGGAGGACAGTCTCAACAGTCTGCCTTTGCAGATAAAGCAAAGCAGAAGCCTAGCTTTATGTGCCCTGAACCAGTCCTGGAGGAGTGGTGAACCTCTTTAGACTAAAGTCAGTCTATCTGTGTACTGCTTTTATACCCCTGTGCAGCAGTCCCATCACTAGATATCATCCAGTCCTCATAGCTTTACCTGGAACAAGCCTTTACTACACCCTGTTTCTCTTGACAGGGTCATTGTGTGTGCTGAGAAGGAGTAATCACAGCTTTGACATGAAAGCATATTCTTATCAATTAATCCTTTAAACAATTTCAAAGGCTACATAAGCAGAGCTATGGCTATCCTATACCTAAATGGGAGAAGGTACTATCTCATCATGACAGGGCCTGTAGGATCTTACATGCCTACAGTCTAGTGAGTGAGGGGATGCTTGAAATACCTGTGAGATTCTCCATACACTACTGGAAATGCCAGTGCCATCTTCATAACACCGGTTTCAAATATTTCTGGGGAAAGGATCCAGGCTATCCCCAACCAAGGGGAGTAAAAGTTAAATTGTCCTCTACAGAGAGAGAGGCTACAACTGTCATACATGTACCTATAACTGCCTTCATGCTAACGACCATGGTTTCATGTGACCACATATCCAGAGAAGAAAACAAAAGCACCCAAGGAGGAAAGAAGGGGCTTAGACAGTCTCACTGGCACTTTCTTCTGGACACTGTTGATCCATTGGGATGGATCATTTCCATTGGAAATGCCCTCAAAAATATTTGTGGACCAGGAAGAAATTTGCTGGAGGTGACTACCAGTCTGTAGACAAGGAGTTAGAAATGCCCGGCTCCATAAAAGGCGATCATAATTTGCTCCTGGAAAAAAGCAGCAGCAGGGACCAAGTGTTGTGTGAATCCTACTGGAAGGCTCTGTAATGTTCTCCTGGGACTTAACAGCACATGGGGTCCATACAATTTTCTGTGCTCCTCATTCTGCATTGCACTGGAGTTAATGAGTCCAGAAGTGGTATCATAAATGTATCACTTCATTGTAATGGGGTTCAGGTACCCTTGTACAGATCCTTAAAAGTGCAGTCTAGTTCACATTAACAGCAAATAACCTTTATCCTTCAGATATCCAGCCAAACTTGTTTTGTCTCCATGGTACACCAACAGCTTCTTGTCTTCTGGGAGTATTATTTCAGCTGCCTTTTCTCAGCTGCAGCAGCACAGAGCAGAGAAAGAGGTAATCCTCGAGGTAAACACTTGTCCAACCTTTCAGGAGTTTATAGGTCAGAAACAACACTGTCAGTCTGAAACAAGGAAGTTGTGATTACAGGTCTACATGGAGGAAATGCCAGAATTAATAAGGAGTCTGCTCCACCTTCGAAAAATTCAGCAGGCTTGACTCTGAGAGGTCACAGGAGCAAGTTATTTCTAGTCCTGTGAGGCTTCTGTGAAGAATGTGCTGCTGCCTCTTTCTCACCTTGAGGACTCAGAGCAATGGTGCTTCTCATAACTAACCAGAGAAAGGCAGTACGGGACATTGTGGGTGAGACGGCTACAAAGGGTGGAGAGCTTTTACAGCTCTCTGGAAAGTCACCACCGTCTTCACTGCATCTGCGAGAGTGAAGGTTGGTCAGATGCAGCATTCAGGCCTTCTATTAACTCAGAACATGATGCCACCTAGAACTGAAAGCAGTTATTCTGTCTTTGTTTCTTGCAAAATTCAGACCAGCGGTAGGCTGCAGGCTACGTACTCCTGGGCGTCATCAAGTCGTTTTCACTCTGACAAGCGTCCTGCTGAAGATGCTGACGAGCTGCTTCACTTGTCTGTCATGGTTCCCCAGCCACCCAGGACCACGTCAGAGCTCTTCAGGGTCAAAGGCTCCTTTTTCTGCCCGAAAAAACTCAGACTCACCAATATATGTTCTGAGTGGGCTGAATAAGCGCTGCCCAGGCCCCAGTAAAATAGACTCTTGCCTTTCTAAGTTACCATAAGCTGGTGGAGAGAAGTCAGTCTCTTGTTAATGAGTACTATTAATATCTCCTTTTGTGAGAACAAGTCATCTAATACCCTGAAGCTAGAGGCAGTTAGGTTCTTGCTTGAGAGACCATATCACCTATTATCATTTTCATCTGGCAAGCAAATACAAAGAGCTAGAATGAAAACAGCAAATTAATTATACATCTTCATGGCAATTCTTAATCTCATTAAAACTTTTGCAGACAGGACTGAATTGCATGGCAACCTCAGTTATTTATTTCTCATTAAGAGAGATCAGACCCTCAAATCTGAACCTCTTTGGACAGAGGCACCTATTGGCTCAGGCTGCCTGGACTCTCTGTGCGGGGCAGTGCTGGAGACAGATGCGCCCATCCCGCCATGCTCAAGCATCCACTGTGTTCATGTGAGATGACTTCTTCCTTCAGGTCTGGTTTTGTATTTGCCAAGTGACTGTCTCTCAACGTGTGTGACTCCCTGTATTCATCCTGTGGCTTTTACATTCTGAGAGTGAAGTCTGGTTAAATGACTATTTGGGAAAACTGTTTAAATTCATGGCAGCAGTTTGGTGCTCTTAAGGAAGCTCCATTAGGAGTGTAGTGTCTGGTGCTCTGACAGTAATAAGCAAGTTTTGAAAGGAAAAGTAGAATCTGCATACTTTCATGTAGCTTACAGTTTCATTTCCTTGCTTTTTAGCCTTGATTTGGATACACTGCATATGTAGCAGCCCTATGAGCTTCACAAGCAAGATTTCTCGGTATTAATTATAGCAACTTTGTTATTTCCTGGCTATTAACATTAAATTCTTAAAATGTCATCTGGATGCCAAACACTTAAAATTCAAGATGTAGTGTGTTTAAGAACGACTCTTATCTTGTGTTACAGAAATCATGCTTTTTCTCTAAGGCAAACAGTTATCGCTGAAGTCATTTACAAGTAGATCTTTTCAGTTGCCTTAATCAAGCTTTTTAATATACATGCAAATTGTAGCAGCAAAATGTTTGGATACAGAAAAGGAAGAAATAAGTCCACCTACTGTATTTCTTTCTATGTATTGTGTAAGCACATGGTGAATACATTTATAAATATGAACATAGATGCATGAAAAGCACACTCAAAGATCATTTGTAAGCTGAGCTAGGATTTAAAACCTCATTCAAAGACAAGGTAGAAGCAAAGACTAAACACTGAAGAACTGGTCATTAAACAATGGTATTAAGCGTTTACAAAAAAGGACGTTTTGTAATTTCTTGTTTTGAATCTTAATGTGGGTGGAATCCTGGCTCTGCTGCAGTCAATGGGAGTTTTGGCATTGACTTCAATAGGCCTGTGTTTCACCCTGTATTTTTAGGATAATTCTTCAAGGGATTTATGAGATATAATTTTAAATCATAACAGAAAACACCCACTAAGGAAGCTACTAAATATTTTTTTGGGAAGAACAAATAATTTTAAGATGGGAGCAACTTGAAAAACTCTTCCAGCTAATTTTCATTTGCTCTTCTTGTTTAAGGCAGCTTGAGTTTTATATCATGACAGGAAAAAAAAGTCATATGAATGTGCATGCTGGAGACTTTTGCTCTTATGAGACTTCTAGAAAAGTTGCAGCATCAAATTTTTTTAGTTTTATATGTGATGAACTCTAATGAACTTGATACCCTTGCCTATTAGATAAGAACCACATCACATCTCATCATTAGTCAGCCAGATAATTAATGGTTGAAACTGCTGTAATAAAACCTGATATTAATCAAACCTGCCATGGTCTGTTTATTATTGTGAAGCAATTCACATATGACAAGCTGACAGCAAAATATGGAAGAAACAGAAAAGCTATTCATGCAGATTGTTTGTTTTGGTGAGTGACGTTTTGCATTGGTTAACACCATCTGACACAAAGCAGGTAGCCATGTGTTTTCAAAGGCCTGCTTCAACCTCTATGGCAGACAAATAGGAGCCTTTATGTTGACTTCCGTGTGCTTTGAAGTCACTAATGAGTATGTTTTTGAATAACATATAGTGTGAAATCTCAGCCGAAGCAGTAAATGCATTAGCATTAGGGTGACTATTTTCCACTCTTCCTCCCTCCCTCTACTTCCTATTTTCGTGGTTTTCTGATGTTACATCTTGTCTGTGATTACACTGTAAGCTCTTTGGGACAGGAAGACTCTCTACTTATGTATACACATATATACACGTGTCTGTGTGCCTGTGTTTCTGCATGTGACGTCTCAACTGTTCTGAGCCCTTTGCACACTCCTGTGCATGAATCTTCCAAAGCACAGGTATATGGTCCTGGTGACAGTATGTCTTATAGTTCCTCAGTTATAAAAATAGCTTTTTTTACTGCTCAGGGGCTATATTTTGCTTTAATGCCAGTTTCGTTAAAACGTGAAACCTGTGTGCTAGCTATGATCAAGGTAATTTTCAAGGAAGTGTTTGCTTAAAGGCTGCAGAGTCATACCAGGAGATGAATGCAGTGAAGAGCTCAGATCATACTCTTCAACTGTTTAATGATACCATTCCTCTGCAGCTTTCACCAGAGGGGTCTGTTCATTGAGGTCAACATTTTCAACCTAAGAATTAATTTTAGATTCTTCAGTCTATATTTATGTATCTAAATATAAACGGTTTCATTTTCAAAGGTGCAGATTACTCTGGACTGGCGCTGACAGCATCTATTCCCATCTTTGCTGGTGGAATTATTAACAGGCACCTTCGTGCCACGCTGTGCCAGGCAGGGATTCCTGACATGCAAACACATGTAAATATCATTAGTGCCATCAGCAAACGTAAAAGAACCAGGATGAGGAAGGTTGTATGGACGCATTTCAGGGGGAATGAGTAAGTAAGCACAGAAGCTGGGAAGATCAGAACGAAAACAGATTGTTAGGCTTGATTTTTTATGGCAATGAAGATCTGGTTAGACTACAAGTAAAAATGAGTCAGTTGATCCAAACTAAATCTTGAATAATGAGGTGAGCAATTACTGAAACACCTTTTTAAGGAAATGTTTGCTCATGTCAGAGAAGAGCTGCAAAATGCAGTTGAGTTTATTGGCTTTAGCCTAGGAGAAACCTTAACACGGAAGGGCTGTCCACGTGAAGTTTTATTGATGCATTTGCTTCAGGTTGGGTACAAAACTTCTGATCTAATTGGAACTGCTCATCCTTTCCTTGTGCAGTGTGATAACCAGAATCATGAGGCAAAGTGTGCAAAAAGACCACCAAATGTACATCAAGTGCCTTCTGACTAAAGTATTCTCACTGACTTTAAACAGAATAAACAACATTTATGCTGCTTATCTTGAGAAAGCTTAACTATATGTGTTCTTATACCTAATCCACCATGCTGCTGGGATTTGCTTTTTATGTACACAGTAACTGACAATAAAAAATTAAAATAAAATATAGATTCTCCAAAGAAAGTTGGCCAGTTCAGGTAAAACCACTTTCAGCTCCAAACTCCTGTACATACATATTGCTGTTCAGATTCACAGGTATCTTTGTTGCCAGGCATCTTTGTACCATGATAAGTCTCCTCTTTCCTGCCACCACTCCCCAGTTTAAGTTGCTTTGTAAAAGTAGACTATAATATCTCTTTTTTTTCCTAATTTTCTATTATTAAAAAACAGTGCACGTTCCTACTGCAGATGAGTTGTTGTTACCTGAAAAATGCTAGAGGTCCTGTAGTCTTTGAGGGTATTTGGAACAAACCATTACTGTTTGCAGACTAATTGTTTGGTGAGAATAAGGCAAGCTACCTTAATGACAGCTTGTGAAATAACAATCTATGATATAGTACTTGGATGTAGCAACAACTGTGTTTCAAGCCAAGTGAAAAAACTGTCAGTATCTTGTGCGTGAGAAGCTTGTAGATACCCTGAGGTGACTTCATATAATTCTAAACCAGCAGGTAGCTTCTTGCATAGGTAATCATGGCATCAGTGCCTGGAGCAAGTGGAGGTGGTTGACAATGTACTTTAGTTTTAGATGAATTCAGCTCCTTTGGAATATCATTTTAATTCCCTGTTCCAGTTTCTAAAGTAGGCATTTACATGCTTTATTTTTGCAAAATACAGAAGGTAACCCTGGGGAGGAGAAAATACAGTTTATGTTAAAAAAAACCAACAAACCCAAAAGAGAAAAAACCCTGATTTGGGGAACTTTAATTAGTGTCATGTAGAGGTTGGAGAATGACTCCTAGAAAACAGTCAAAAAAATGTCTTTTTCTCTCTCCATGTAATATCTTTAAAATATTTCTGAGAAAGCTTCCACTTAACTCAGTTGACTGTATAGATTACCCATAAACTACTTAGTACACACCTCAAACTATTTGCTAGAAACTGTTTATGGTGTTTGACTCGTGCAGCACAGTAGTATCTGCCACCTCATAGAATTCCTGACATTCTTATAAAACAATAGGAATACAAGTGATTTCAAGATGACTGCCCAAAAACTCCTCTTTAAAGCAGAGGGTCAGTTTTTAAAACAGCATGAAAGAAATGTTAGATGCAGCTAGCTCTTCAATGTGATTAAACATAGGTAAGCACTTAAATGGGTAGGCACTTAAATACTTACCTTTCAAAAATCCATTAATTCATACCTTTTAACACCTTTAAAAATCTAGGTCATATTTACATATTGGCTTGAGACTTTTGTTTCTCAGCAATACTCTTGTTATGCCAAATAACAGCAAATTAATACTACATTGACACTTCATAGTAAGAATTAAGGGAAAACAATTGCTTGTTTTCATGTCTGTGAGAAATATTTAAAAACATGGATCAAAGTGGAAGTTTTACTTTTATTCAGTGAACACTGGCAAAAGACTTGAGTCTTTATTCTCCTGCCTCTATTGTCTTCACTATACCTGGACTATGTCTCAGGCTAAATTCTGCAGTGGTATGTATGTATCACAGCTTATGTACGCATGTAAAAATCTGTAGCTTGCTAAAAACTTGGGTTTCAGCAGTTGAGCAGACATTGCTGGGCTAGTTAAATGTTTTGGTTAGTGCTCTGTTGCTCCACATCCTGGCAAAGGAGAACAAAATGCTGAGAAGGACCATTTTATGATCATGTTATATCCACATGAAAGTCAGTCTCAAAAGTCAAATCAAGGAGACAAACTATTCATTTTTATATGCCTTTCCTTGCTGCATGTATGTCCCAAACTCACCACTATGCTCGCAGAGATTTTCCAGAGCTCTACTTTCTTTCTTTTCTATTCAACTATCTCTCACTTTACATCTACTGAGAGCTATTTTCTTCTCATCTTCCCATTCAGAGCAGAACCGACAATGCAAAGGTCATCTGCTGCTAAACTCTTTCTCTGCAGACAGACCCATAAGGTGGCTCATGGCAAAGAGCAGCTCATCATTCACGCTCATTATGCCAGCATGTGAATCTGTTGGGGGGTGACCAGGGAAGTCAGGAGCTGGCTGAAGCTTTCAGAAACTTTCCAGAAGCCTACATGGGCTCTTTTGTCTCTGTGCCCTCAGTGATTTCACATGCAATGCTATAGAAGTAAGTTAATGCCTGAACCGATGACTAGGAGGGAAGGGTGTTTTCCATATAAATCTAGCTAAAATTTCATGCATGAAGTACTTAGGAAGTCTGGTGGAGTATAAATACCTGAAAAGACATTTTGCCTTCCTCCCCTCTGAAACAGTATTGTCTGGCTGGTTTGGTGTAGCAGTTGAAAATCACCTCTCCTGGGGACAATATTAATGGGCAAAAACTTTTATAGTGTGGATGCAAATTTAGCTTGCTTGAAAATGGAAAGAAAACACAAGAGCTGGATGAGACATCTGTGTAGGCTAGCCAAAGATGCTCAAGAAATAAGCTGTTTTTAAAGCAGAGAACACCTGGGTTATTTGTCCTAGGCGCTATAATGAAATGCAAGTCTATCTTAAAAGACTCGGAGTTACTAATTATAATTTATTGTAATTTTTCTTGAGGAAAGGTTGTGTTTATATCAAAAAAAATGAATTGACACAAAACATTGTGAAAAAATTAATTCGGTCAAATGTTTAATTTTTCAAAGGATGCCAAAACAAAAAATATAAGCCTGTTCCTTCAATAATTCATCAGCTTTCACTCATTCTTTTCCTCTTTCCCTTAATTTTCTCCCACTGAAAACATGGAGAATACAAGGGGGAAGGGACTAAACAGAATGAATAGTGTTCTTGTACCAAGACTTTTTCTAATACAAAGTTTAAAAGGATTCAAAAGTTGAGAAATATGTTTTCCAACCATTAAAAAAAATCTCTGATGATTTTTCCAGTGAAAGAAGAGCATAAAAAATCCACCCCCAAAATAACAGGGAGAGACAGAAACATTAAAATGGAAAATTCTAAATAAAGCAAAAATAAAGCCTTTTTCCCATCAGAAACAAACCCCAATTTTACAATTAAACGAAAACTCTTTAACTGGTTTTGAAAGCATAACATTTTAATCAGAGATACTAAGAGACCGAGTCATTTGGCTCAGTTCATCACAGCCAGTCATAACTGTGAAGCAGAACAGCCTGAGAAACAGTCAGGGAGTCACAGAGGACAGATCATCTGCAGATAATCTGCAGGTCATGACTGAGGTCATTTAGCACAGAACAATCACTATTTTTTGTTGGTATTATGAGATCAACTATCATAATATGCTTTCTACTTGGGCATGAGAAAGCCCTTGTATGTCTGTGTGTGCCAAAATGAATTGTTTAGACCTCACGTGGTCAGAAGTTTGGTATGCCTATATGAAAAAGCTATCGTATGTGCAAAGGTGGTAATGCACAAATATTCTATGCATTATAAATAAACAAACAAACAGACAAAAATTAAGTAGGCAAAACAGAAAGAGTTAGGATCATGTGTAATGCTATGTCATAAGAGTAAGAAAGGGTGGAGTATATTAACTGTATGGAAAAGCCTACATATAGTCGATAGAATAGATGTAAACATCTGAGTTAATCAACGTAGTCCTCCTTAATAGTCACTGGGGAGAAAAAGGTGTTTGCAGTTTGTGATGCATCTCTATCGTAACAGAAACCTCTAAGCCAGTTCAGATGAAATGTGCCCTGTGTCCTTATTCCTTTCATCAGCAATAACTAGCATGACTAGATCAGCTGTAGATGTCTACATTGTACAAGTACAAAATTAGGTGAGAAGACTCCTTCCCCAAATGGCTCACTAGATCCCTAGCCAACTCTGTGAAATTTGCTTAGGAGCTTCTAATGAAAGAGGGAGCTGAATATGGCATACTGTCAGAGGAGGCAGGTCTGTCTGTGATCCTTTTTATTAAAATTCCTAATAGCAGTAATGTTTATCTTTCCCTCAGATGAAGAAAAAAAACCCAGCAGTGTAATGGCCGCTGGTCTGATAATTCATGCATTGCTTGGGATAAAATCTAAGGACTCCATAGATCAGTGTTAATCTGAGCTGTTCCTAAATCCCAGGGTTAAGTGTGGCTATGAGTGGTTGAAAAGGTCATTCTTTTAAAATTTGTTTCTGGGCTAATTCCAGCATTCGCATTAGAATGATTGTTGCCTGTTCAGTCTCTATTAGGATGTGCTTTTCTGGTGTTAATGTAGCCAAGCATCTTAATCCTCTCTTCAATTTTTACCAACCAAAAACCACTGGTGATATTGTGCCTCCGATTCTGCGATATGAGATGTGAGATGAGACTAGTCATAAGCATTCATCTTTGCTTTACCACCACTGAAATAACAACAAAATGCCCATTTCTGCCCAACTCTTCTTTAATGTGTGGAAAGTTAACCTCTTCTGCTTATTTCTACGTATAAAAATTTCTATTTATATATTGATAAAAAACGCTGGTTAAGGTTGAGCTTCATCTACAGCCTCATCCCCCACCACCTGCCTTCTCCCTTTCTGCACCTCTCATATGTACATATAACATGTTAAACTTTCTTCAACACCTTCCCCGGTATCCTCAGCTGCGGCCAAGACGTAGCCACAGAGAAGGCTACAGGGGTGTTCAGTGTGGCTGACAGGGAACAGGCGGACGTGAGATAATTGTACGTCAGCAGCAAAAGCTGGTGGGAAACATGCGGACTTCTACCTGAGGTCTGTGTTACCAGATAATTCCTGTGTGGTTGAGGGGCTCCTGCTAGGGAAGGATGTATCCGCTTTGGAGCTACAATTGACTAGCTGTTAACAAAGTGGCCAGCTATTAAGTGTTTCTAAGCTCTTATGTGAAGTAAAAGAAAGGTCAAACAGCAAGATGTCTAGCGTGTTTTCTAAGCAAACAAATAATCGCTCAAACAGAAAATCCAATCATCCTTTAGAAATTTAATTAAAAAAGATAATTCAAAGATAGCTTAAAATTACTATGTCAGGTGATAGAGACAAGCTCACTGCGCTCAATAAATCAAGCATAGCTGAAACACTCAGTGGGTTTGGCTCCCTTGCCTCACATGAAGCAATTCTCAATTAAATGTGAGTTTTCTTCTTTAAACAATTTCCATGGTTTGCCTTTCTTTTTTGTGGTTATTTGTTCCCTTGGAAGGTGTGCTAGTCATGTTGCTTTTGAACTAAAATTCAGCATACCATATACTTTTTATTGGCATCAATGCAATTGCTTCTCTTTGGCCTCCAGAAGTCCCAGACCTCCAGACTAGAAGTGGTGCAGAGTGCTGCTGGCGCCTTTTCATGAGTACAAAGAAGTGCAGACACATCACCCCCACATCGAAGCAACTGTAATAGTTTCTTTTTGATTTCACGATCCAGTTCAAAATAACTCTCGTGGTTTTACGGACTTTTCAGGCACTTGCTCCAACCTATTGTACCTCATACATCTTGGGCTAGATCCACTCCTGGCTACACAAAGAGGCTGGAAAATTGCCCGAAGCACAAAGTTGACCACTCTCCCAGCTGGAGGAGTTGTGACCAGAGCAAGCTGTTCTCCAGCAACCTCTGCTGTGCAGTTCCCATTTGAAGAGGCTACTATCCAGCACACTTTCAAGCAGCCGCAGGACTTCTCCTAAGTATGCAGAAGATGGCATGTTAAGAAGCTGAAAATCTCTTTCATGACGCAGAGCTCCGATAGGTGTTGCATGAAGCAATGTTTCCTGAGAAGGGATCCCCTTTCACAGCAGTTCTCAAAACTGTAATGTGAACACTGTTAAGGCTTTCAATTTTTCCTCCTAAATCCCCCATTTTTTCTAAAACTGTGTTCTTCTCTGGACCTCCAGGTAATCCATCAACAGACGAGTGATACCTGTTTTGCTCTCTTGGCTCCTACCACCTACAGCTTTCTGTTTCTATAACTCAGCACTGCTGACTCTTAAGATTTTATCACAAGTCTCATAATATTTTGTATTTTTTATCTAAACCTCCACTGAAGTCAGCTAATTACAAGAAAATCCCATTTCATTTTTTTATGATGTTGATACATAATCCTTACAGTTGCAGAGAAAGGTCTGGGCCATGAAAATTTAAAAAGTCAAAAGCTACATGAAAACCTCAAGAAATGTTTTTAATTTCATGGCTTTTATGGCTGTCTCCTTAATTTGGGATTCTGGCTTGTAATTTTTGAACGCTTATACTGTCTCATCAGCATGCTACCCATTTTCATGAGATGACTCTGTGTTACATCAATTTACTTTGTGCTGAGCACTAGAAATGTGCATTACTTTCAGGTCCACAGCAGTGTAGATGATTAATTAAAAATGATAAACTATATACTCATATACTCATTCATAGACAGCCTAAATAAAACTATTTCTTCAAGAATAAGATACATACTATACATTTATATAGATGCAAAGGAGATGTATATTAAGAAGGAAGTATACACCCTAGCTTGGGATTACTGCTGTATTCAGCAGTGGAAAACAGTGGGTAAATTGTGGAGATTTTTCCATCTAAGTGGTAGAAAAATTTATAGCATAATATGTATTCTGCATGGGCTGTGTATGTTAAAGCACAATCTTTTAAATGCTTTTTACCAGAGGACACTGAAAATGTTAGCAAACATCTGAGAGGACATGTGATCATTCTCTATAAATACATTAGGGAGGTAAACACAGGGAGGTTAAAAAGCTATTAAAAATAAAGGATAAGGTTGGCATGAGAACAAATGGTATAAATTCACCATGAATAAATTGAAGCTGGAAATTAGAAGGAGGTTTGTAACCATCAGAGCAGTGAGGGCGTTTTGCCTGTTTTTACTGAGACTATGCTATGTAGCCTTGAAAAGCCACATGCCCTACTTATCATGAATCCAACCTTTCAGGGGTCAAGAAGAACCATAAAAATCTTCCAAAATCTCTACTCCGAAGCATAAAGATGTCACAACTTTTACAATACTGTTTATTGTAGGACCTTTTCAGCTAGAAGCAATAGTGTGAAGCTCTTATTTCTAGCCCTGCAGGGGTGAACATTTTTTAAAAATAGTTATCAAACATGTGTTTTGCATAAAGTACCTTTTAAATTCACCCCTCCATATGGCAGAATATCACCTATTCTGAACCTCCCTTTTGCTCTGCTATCACTTTGAGGGGAAATTCTAATTTCAAGGGAAAGAAGGAAACATTTCTCATTTTCTTTAAAATGGATACTGCTGTACTGTTAGATTAGTGAAATTCAAAAGTCAGGAAGTTACGTTAGCTGTTTTAAGAGGGAAAATCTGTCCACATTTTAATCTTGAGGTCTCTAGGTATACTGCGCTAAACTATGGTTAAAAAAACATAAATTGGAAACTTCTCAATACAAACAAATTATAGTCATGATATTGGAGGCAAGGCCTGATCCCATTTTTAGTAGGTTACAGGAAAACAATATGGAGCTGTGGTTAGAGTAACAAAATAGTAACTTTGACGTGATGCTTAACAACTTCTAATTACTTCTATGAAACAAATCAAAACCTGCCCCAGTTTGCTAAACTTGTCAGTTCAAGTTTTACATCTGTAAGATCTTCCAGATTCACAGTATTTTGTGGGTTATCACTTTAAAATAGTATTTATACATAATTTGTGTCACGTAGCTGTACAGAATTAGACCACGCTTAAACAATTTTCCGAATAAATAATTTCAAATGTTATTGTGTAGTTTGTTTCATTTGTTTGTACCTTGTTTCATCATTTACCTAAATTAACTGTTCTGCCCATTCAGAGGTCACTATTTGCACTGGCTGGATTTATAGTTCTGTTTTAGAGAGTTGCCTTAGTTCCACCTTAAAATTAGCTTGTGTTTGTCTTTATTGTCTTAATTTTTGCAGCCACATGACAGTGGCAGCTGCTGCACCTGACTGTGCCTAATTACCTTTGGAAAGCAATGCAAGTAACTTCAGCATTACTCCCAAACTCTTTCTTGTTTCCTTGCTGACTCCTTTGTTCATGTCATATTTATTTGCTAGTTCTGAAAATTCATGTTCAGACTCAGCTACACATCCAACCCACTTTGTTTTTATTTATCTACCACCTAGCAACATTTTCTTCGTACAGGATCCACAATGACTACGTGTCATTCAAAGGCATTATGTTGTGTAAGTATTTGTAGTCGTGTAACCACCTCTCTTTTTTCCTGAAGTTCTTAATCTCACAGCACTCTCTATAAAAAGAGAGACATGATTTGTAATCTTTTTAAGAGAAGCCACTTATATTTTTCTAGAAAACATCTTTCAAATTCTTGCATTATAAACCCAATTATTACTGACTCTTAGCAAAGGTAAGGGGAATATTGAAACCCCACTTTCCAGAGTCATTTGATTACATGAGACTTTTAGATTTCAGTTGTAGCCTTCATTATAAGGGAGAGCTTAAATACATGACCAAAATGTACCTTGAAGGCTGAGCCTCCCCCCACAACATAGAAGGTAAATAAATACAAAATTTTAAAATATGTTTCATCTCTAAATATCTTTGATATTAGGGCCAAGTTCATAATTATTAGCAGGTATGAAAGAAGAGTTTTAAGCAGTTATGGCACCAAGACATGCTAGTCCAGAAGTAAATATTTTGTTTACACCTAACTTCAAACATCTATAATAGAGACGTCTGCATTGCTCTATAATCCCTTTATTGTTAGGCTAGAGAAACAGACACTTGCAGGGAGCCTGTGAATCTAGCTTCTTTCACATATACACCAATATGAGACAGATAACATTCTATCTATTACTTATTTTACTGTACTGAGCATAAGGAATCTTCCAGTGATTGAATCGCATCTGATATTGGGTAAAACCATCTTTCCTACCTTTACAGGGCTGTTATCGTTGCTGAAACAATGGCATTCAGGCTATAGTACTTTAGAATCTGAATTATATGTTTTTCAGAGCAAATGTTCTTTCATTGGCTCTTTTAGATCTAGTAGAGATGGGGTGCAAATACGTACTTTTACATGGTATTTGAACTACAGAACAACATTAGGGTATGTAACCAGGGAGGTTAAAAACATACACCCTTTAGGAGAAAAAATGGAGACACAATAAGAAAACACTTTTTGTTTTGAGGTAACCATTTATAGATTTTCTCTGCTTAGTCTCAGGATTTGTGACCTAAATCTTGGTAACAAAATGGCAGGGACCTGTGCACAGAATGCGCTCAGCAGCTACAGATTTTCAGCATAAAGAAGGAGATGAAGAGGAGACCCTCAAACGCAGATGAGTTTAGGAACAAAATGGAGACATTTTTTAGGGGAGAGGAAAAAAGTGGAGGGAAAAGCAGGTGGTTTAACTCTCTAGGGACCAGCGTGTGTGAGTTTAGGCTCTACCACAGCTCCTCTGCAGTGGAGGGTGGTACGCTGAGCTCTCTGCTTTTGGTCCCCATCAGCCTGACAGATGGCTACTGCCTCATGTCTTTAGGGATTGCTGGGTGGAGGATGAGGTGGAGCCAGGTAGGGGAACCTCCCAGGCAGGGTCTTTTTGTCTGGCGAGGAGCAGGGCTCAGCAGTGGCCACAGCCCCACTACCAAACAGCTTAGCTCTCCAGGGCACTCCTGGGCATGGGTCCTGATTCTCCACACTACAGAGATTTTAGCTCATCCTGGGCTCCGTTTTGGGGTGCACCTTCTGAAATAAAGCTTGAGCACTGCTCTGGGATTATTTACTCCAGAAGCCATATGACTAAATTAAATGGCACCATGCTTAGCTGCCTCCACTGTCCTCCGTATCCTTAAGCACCACCCACTTCCCATCACCTCAGGGAGTACGTCACATATACTCTTAGCTTTGTGGTATAGAAACACCACTTTGATGGGCTACAACATAGCCCTCACAATATACTGAGCAGCTGAAAAAAACCACACAGAAGTGAAGAGTTGTATGTTAGAGCCATAGAGGCAGCTTGGAAGAGAGCTGAGCCCATGTGTTTCATAGTATGGGATCTGGCTGCTCCACCTAGGACAAACACTCTGTATTTTCAGGGTCAGGGATTGCAAATCTCCAGTTCTGCAGTGTAGATGGAAACACTGTTGTAGTCACAGTGTCATATTGGTCTGACTTCATGGTAATGTTTGTCAGAGATAATACCAGTCTCAGAACTGGCTTTGGGCTCTCTGCATCACCTTTCATTCTGGTTGTAAACATGTCCTTAGTCATGGTCAGCCTCATGCTCTATAAATATTTCATTGATTCATACAGGGGTTCCACTGCTACTCCGTATAAATAAAGCTAACAAAATCCAGCCTAAATTAAATAAGTGTGGACAAGGATCCTATGCTCCAACCTTGGCCACATAGCTGTGTTAATACTCAGCCAAAATGAAAACTGTTTACGTTTGCATTGCGGCCTGTTATGGTGATTTTTTAAAACCTTTTACAAACTGCCTTTTCCTTGTACCTCTATGCATTACACTAATGCTCTGTCTAGGCTTGGGGTCTAGCTGTTATTTCAATATAAAACAATAACAGTATAACAATGATGTATGAAACATCACTGCCAATAACAGCTAAGGGATCCGAGTTTTGCAAGATGCTGAGAGACTTCAAATTGCATCAACTTAAATGAAATACATGGTATCATTTTCAAAACAATAATTTAAGGGTATATTATACATGCCTTTAAATAACAATTGTTTTTATTCATAAGTAGTTTTAGTGAAGCCAGTGATACCACTTATATCAGTAAGTACTTCTACACTGGAGATTAGAACTTGGAGACATTGTGTCACTGGCATTTTTTTAATTGAGAAATGGCTTTTGACCACAATAACAATTTTTAGACAGCCTGTTCTGTCTGACATTTTCTATTCTTTCTTTTTTTTTTTTTTTTCTTTTTTAATGGGAAATCTGCAAACTAAAGCTTTTCCCTAGTGACCTTTGGGGACTTTCAAAAGAAAACAAGCTATTTTTTTCTCTTGAAAAGCTTTTTTGAAAACACTTTTCAGCTTTAGAGTTCCTTGAAGAAACAAACAAATGAAAAACAAAACCATTAAAACAAAATGCTCAGAAATCACAGTTTTCCAACTAGATTTGCAGGATTGGGTTCTATGGTTTGGAATGAACCCTGCTCCTCTATGGTACGCATTTACATTTATTATTCTAGACAAGTACTAGACATCCATTCTCAACAATTATGTGGTGAGTATTTCCTGTGTAAATGCTCATAAGAAAACATAGGCCTAGATTTATCCTACCTAAATTTAAGCAATTAAGCATTGAGGGAATTGAGAACCCTGGCTGCCTGGCAGTCTCTAGGCAATGGAGAGAAAGGTATCTCTGGAGGGAAATTCTCCAGGGGCTGTGGGCCACCTTGGTACATCTTGTTTCCTAACTGAAGAATCTCAGTTATTTTAATCTCGGTGGTTAAATTTAAGAGAGCTTAATGTTGTGCATTTATGGCTCTGTGAAGTCATAAAACAGAGCAGAGGGTAGGAACTTCTGTATTGGTCAGACCAAAGTACTTCTCCCCATATCTTGCCTCCACCAGTGGCCAGCAAGGACTGGTCCTGCCCACCTTGTGCAGGCAGGAGGTGTTTCCTGAACCAGAGGTGGTGGCTTTGTGTTTACTAGCCCTCAGAGAGTTTGTATATCGTGCATTCAGTCAATCTTGTGTGAACAAATTTAAGATCCCACATCTGCAGCATCTTGTGGGAAGGACTTCCACAGCTTAACCCTACAGAGTAGATCAATGGGAACAGAAGGGAGGGAGTTTCTTGACCTAGTAGAACACTAAGAAAGATGGCAGCTGTGATACCAATAGTGGTTGCTCAGAAAGCTGTGCACTGACGCAAGGGACTAACCCTTCAGACTATGTATATGTCTATAAACACATAGTATGGAAAAGCTTGATACATGTTCTTTTTTCCCACTCTGATTCTTGGCAACAAATAGATTCTTAAACCATTACAAAGTATGTGCAATACATAATCCCATGAAATATGCAACCCATTTAATTCATCTGCTTGTTTCCATACCTGTAAACTAGCTTGATGCCAGTGCAATCTTCCAAGTGTGGGCCGAGGAGGAGGAGAAATGGTTCAAGGTCCTTATTCAGAATTTTTCACATCACGCTAATCCTAGCCACCCACACAGGTGGCTACCCCCTGTACTGTTCTCAAATATCCTTTATCGACTGTGCAGCTCAGGAAGATCAGAGTTTGTTCTCACTGTACAGGACACATTATGTCCCTTATCTACTGGAACTTCATTCTTCCTTTGCAGAGAAATGTATTTTTCTATTGTATCCATGGGAACTACTTTCAGCAAGGGTGGATGTTCAAACAGACGGTTCAGTTCTGCCCCCACTTCCTCCCCCCTCCTCTGAATGAATTCCTATCTAAATAATTCCTGTCTCTACAGGTGTTGAGACAGGCAGTTCTCACATGAAAAAAAGAGAGAGAGAGAGGGAAAAAAGGAAAACAAAGTTATGACAAACAAGTTTACCTAGTAACCATCTGGAAACACTACCTACTATCTCCATCTAACTGTAAAAGGAAATATGTGTTGTATTCTTTCTCTAATCACAAAGTTTTGATGAACATACTGTACATTCAGAGCTATTTATCATCACTAAGTCCTAAGATTTAGGATATGTGTGTGTTTTAATGTCTTAGCCATAGAACCCTCAGAAACTGCTGTTAAAGTTCAAAAATCCTTTATTTAGTATGTGCAGGCATAATATACATATTCCTTTATTTCTGGCGAAGCTGCTGGGGTTTTGCCAAGGGCATGTTTAGTGGTGTGTGGAATCTGAGGCTGCCGCATGACATTGCTGTTGAAGGTGCACAGATACCATGGCGATGGGAGTGATATAGGTGCCTAGATAGATAGATGGATGGATGTTTTCTTTACGCACTTGCCAGCATTTTGATTCAACCAGTCCAACCTGATTTTCCAGATTATTTAAGTGAGGAGGCTTAAATCCATCTGTTTGAGAAATTCTGGCAAGCAATCAAGCCCCCTGCAATTCTCCTCCACTGCCATCTCAAAATTAAAGGTAAACACTGAGCGGTTCTCATTTAAATATGAAGCATCTGATACAGCCTTGATTTTCCTTTCTTTTTTTTTTTTTAGTTGCTGGAGAATAAAAACAACAGTTGAAGGAACTGCAGTCAGTAAAAAGGTTTCTCTGGCAAGGAGGCCAAACTAAATAATGACACCCAAAGCAAAAACATGCTTCACTGAAACTAAACTTTAGTCAATTCACTCTCTGAAACAAAGGATTTTTTGTAATTTCAAAAGTGAACATTGTACTTTACTCTGGCAGCCATTTGTATGTTTTTCAATGATCTGATTATGTATAAATCCCAATTTAGCATGCCTTTCAGCACCTAAATCCTATGAGTGATTTGAAAACATTAATGAAGTTTTCTATAGACTACAGCTGCCCTTCTCTTCCTCCTAACTTTTTTTGAAATGGAAACTTTAGTGACAGTGTTTTGATGTGCCTCATTTGTTGATGTGTATTTTCTTTCCTTTTTTCTAATTACTTTGTAAATATTTATAAAAGATACAAGATCTGTTTCACATTCGCACAGCAAGTCAATGCTTTTCCCTTCATTCCTGTTCTCTGCAATTGCTGTGCTTTCATGTGCGCTCTCAGACCTTTGATGGAACCTGTACTCCTTAGGAACGCAGTCATCAACACAATCTGAAATTTAGCATAAGATGAGTTCAAAGGTTGCTCACTCCGGGGATAAAGTCTCAGCTCCTACTCGGAGCCTGAATAATCAAGCAGTTTGCAAGATTGGCTAGATTTCACTCCTGGCTTTGCTTTGTGTCTTTGTCTCCATGTCTTTACAATTTGTAAAACATCTCTAGTCTCTGTTTGCAGGGTTGTACATCTCCTTTACACTGGCCTGAAGGGGTACTGTAAATCTATCCCTCTCAGAATGATTTAAAATGCTGCAGGTGAAACTGCCTCCCCTCTGCCTTCTCCCAGGCTCCCTGTGGGGGCTTAGTGTCTGATCACAGAGAGGTAAAGGCAAGAACCAAAAGGGAACATCTCCTGGGTCAAGTGCTTCCTACTGTTAGTGGGGCTTTTTGTGCTAAGGAGGCAGCTGGGACCGCACCGGCACGCCTGCTATTCCAAAGGGCGCTCTAAAAATGCTTGTATATATATGAATAATAATTTAAAAAGAAATACAGGGTCAACAAGAGGAACATATTAATATCTTAGCAACTTTCCTGTAGAGCATCTGTCTTCTAGAAGTTGTTGTGAATTCATTTTTTCTTCTTTTAAAAAGAAATTTATCTTTACTACTGATTCCAACGTTATTAGCAACAGAAAGACAAATTTTTAAAATAATTCCTCAAAACATGTAGGCAGAAAAAAACCCCAGTGAAAACCAAGTCTTTTCCAAGCAAAAGTTGAATCGTTATTTTCAACTGAAAGTCTGAATTGTTGAAAATTCCTACTCAGCTCTATCCCTACTTACCCTGTACTTTTCCTGTAGGAGGAAAACCAAAACCTGAGTTACTGGGAATCATTTTCCTAAAAGTTATATTTTCTTTTACTCAGCTGAGAAATCATTTGTAATACCCTGAGTCCTCTCATTTCTTCAGAATAATCCCCTACCTTATACACAAGTAGTAGTGTAACCACATTCCAACACAGTCATATTTATTAAAAGTTCAATGTCCCATATATTTTAAGCAGAAGATGTTATGGTTTAAGAAATAGTGGAAAATGTTAAAATAAATATTGTTCCAATCATTGCCCAACCAGTGGACTTAATTAATTTTACAACCAGGTGGTGAAAACGAACTTCCTTTTAGTTTTAGGTCTATCTGGCCCTGCTGAACGAGGACGTGGTGTGATCAATACTGTGAGTCCCACTGCACAGGGTGAATGCAGCTGCTGGTGAAGCTGGTGACAGAGATTTTGGGCCTCACTCTGTGACTTAGTGCCTCATATAAAATGGTCCTTCATTTCTGCCTGCTGAACCCAGATATCTCAAAAAAATATATCTGTGTTTTTTAGTACCACAGGTAAGCTGCCGCACTCTTTTTGCTCTGAGGAGTAAATCCTTAAGCCACTTTTCACTGGCGATTTGTTTCTGATGCCTTGGCATCCTAAGCAAATGGCTAATGGCTGTTTTAGCCTCGCTTCCAGACATGAGTCTTCATTCCAAAATCTAAGATAAAGCAGTGTAAACTTGGGGAAATTCCAGACTGAATGTGTTAATGGATTGCTGGATTCAAAAGCATTAACTTGGTGGAGTTATTTCAGAATAACACCAGCATAATTGAGATTCAAATTAGATCTCTGTAGTATTAATAAGTGATTAGTTAATACTCAAAATTTCAAATTCATATGCGGTTCTACATAAACTTACAAATAAATAAATTGTACAGTCAGTGCCTTATTTCTGCCTCATTTTTCCTCAGGGTTACTTTTTTGGTGGTGATAAATATTTTTATTATTCTTCATTTGTGGGTTACTGAGTTTTGAAAACGCTTTCCAGAGGCACATACAAATGCATGTGATTTTAAAGGATATTGAATTGACTCCACTGTGTTTATCCTAGTGTTTGAAAGCGGAGTAAGTGCACATCACCCATCACCCAAAGCAGGCAGGGCTCGGTGCTCTATGCTGTCCACATCTAATGCAAAGGACAAGAGTGTGCCATGTTTCTTTAAGGACATTCTTGCATCACTCCTACATTGCCTATGCCCATCAGTGACTCAAGAGCAGAGTACTCTGACTGAACAGATTTGATTAAACCTTTCTGGGAGTAGATCTATCACAATCCTGCTTCTTCATGTTGCATGATAACATCCGGCCCCAGGCAGACTTTTGATTAAAAGTTCCCCCGAAGATTTGTGGAGAAATTCTGTTTATTCCCACAACTCTGAGAGCATTGAGGTTATGTGCCCACATTTTGAAGTGCAAATTACGTAAATTGCAATTTGGCAAAGATGTCTCTGGAGCTGAGAAACTGACTGGGGAGGCCTATAGATGTTTTCCATTGGACTAAGGTCAGGGAAAGAAGAAAAAGCCAATTTTTAAAAAATTTCTTTAATTTTTTAATTTAGCCCACACAATCTTTAAAGCTGGGGATGATGAGCAAAGTGAAGGACAGAGCTTGGAGTGCAGGATGGGAACTGGAAAAACTTTAGAGAATCCTTTTTCAAAGGAGAACCACACACTGAGGTCACAACCAGACTCCTGCGATATGATTTATTTTCTATTCAGCACTCCCTATATTCCTGCCTCTTCGTTTTTACCTTTGTTTTAGAGACAGCAAATGAGTAAACAGATTTTTCTTGACTTTGGAAAGTTTGTTGCTTAGTTTTAGAAGAATTTGGAAAAGCATTTGCCAAGTCATTTTTGAACTACACACCAGCAGAGTGATTATTTATTACACTCCTCACTGTTTTAAGTCACTTTGGCCTATTCATAATGCAAAGACAGCTTGATTGTACAAGTTCAAACTCCTTTTCACTAACTTTTCCCAACTAGACCATAGGTAAGGGATGAGGAGAATTAGCCCATGAAAAATAAAAAAAGTATTTGAACTGTTAGTTCGTAAGCAGTTAAGCACCAGAGGCACAGACTGAAATATTTCATTGACGGTTTGACAGCTAACACTGCAGGGGATGACTCAGGCCTTCTTGTTCAATCTTTGCTCAGACTGAACCATGATGATTTTTATCGAATTGAGGAATTAGTAGAAAATGCTGACTGGATCTCTTTGATGCCAGTGTCGGTCTTAATTCCAGATTTCTCTGAATCTGATATGCTGTGGAAAATATTTGAAATGAAATGGAAACAACTAAATTGCGCTGGTGTGATTTTCTGTGATGCTAATCCTGTGTGGGCAGCACACTGAAGGGTCACTAAAGATGAGGGTCCTGATGTGAGGCATTTTACAGATGCAGTGGGGTACTGAGAGTTCCTGCTCTGCGCTTCTCTTCTGTGAGCTTGGTGGTCTGTGCCAGTATGGTAAGATGATTAATAATAACCCCATTAATACAGCCTTGTTGCTGAAGGCAATGGTTCCAGAGTGCTATGTGGGTTTCAGACTCTCTGCTGCTGCCATCAAACCATCTGGAGATATCTCTAGGTTGAAAAACTTTTGGTGTGTGTATAGCAGCACCAAGCAGCAGTTCAGGACAGAAAGAGAAAGGACAAAGATTTCCATCACTGATACTAGTGAATACAGGCAGGCAGCATGTGATTACACAACTTTTAATTTTTCTTGCTGTTTACAAAATCTTGATATTCAGAATATCTCCCTGTGCTGTGCTCCAGGGAGTGAGCAGAGCTGACTCTGCTCTTGGTGTAGGTCACTTGATTCACCAGGCCTCACAGATCGGGGATTAATTTTTATCAGTTGCACAAGAAAAAGAGATAAAGACAAAGAGATAAAGGAAGTGCATTTCTTCTCCCATGTTCCTGGGTAATTTTCCTATCCCCACAGGCCTTGTTTACAATAAAAGATATCAATAACAATATACCAATATAAGCTGGAATTCTTACAAGGGTCTTTATCCATGCAATTATAAACCAGTCCAGGTGACATATACATTTCACCTTTGATCTCAAAGCAGCATGCTTAGCTATAATAGTCATGTTCACTATTTTGAATAGTATTTTGAATGTGTGATTCTTATCTATGTGTAAATATTAAGCAGAAAAGTACACATCAGTCCTGCGATTATTCCCTTTTAAATATTTTCCATTCTCAAAAAAACTATAGGAAAAGGTGTCAAAGAGTAATTTCCAGTTAAACAATCTTCTAAAAAATCTGAAACAAATGGACTGTTTCTAATGACTTGAGAACTGAACCATAGAACAAAACACAGAACCACTTCAGAGCAACAAGTCTGTAAGTAAACAGTAAAAACCAAACATTTATGGGATACAGGCCATGCTCTTGTGTTGAAAATAAAGAAATATAGATAACAGATCTGATGTGGAAATAAACTGAAGTTGGCTGAACCTTGCTCTAATGCAGTTACTGAAAGCCACAACAAACTTACATATCCAGATGAAGCTGCTTTACATTTTTAGAAAATTCTGACAAGAATTCTTACCAATTAACAAACAGCACTCAAAGTACGCAAAATCATGAGTTAGACTGAAAAAAAGTGCAACAGGTTTAACTACTAAGATCAGATTTTCTATGAAAACCTTTTTCTTTCACCAACTAGCTCCTCTCTTGAATTAAATCCAAGAACCATCTTGTAATTTTCATTTAAAATCAAATCAATATTGGACTAAATGTCAGGAGACGTATTCTTCATTTTATATGATCATTCACACCGGTTTCATAGGATCATGGGATCATAGGATTGGAGGACCCCTCTAGCCCAGCCTCCTGCTCAAAGAAGAGATAGCTCTGCGATCAGACCAGATTGCTCAGGCCAGTGGTCAGCTGGATCTCAAACACCTCCAAGGACAGAGACTGCACAAATTCTCTGGACACCTTGCACCCTGTCCGACTGTCCTCATAGGAGAAAAGGTTTTCATTCAATAGCTTGTGGCAAAATGTGTGTATATATAAGCTGTTGTTGTCAATGTTGTTGTTGCTGTTTTTAATTTCTCAATAAATATTTCATGAACCATCTGCCAGTGACTGCAGAATGAGTAATGCTGGTCTAGAGCATAAGGGCAGGATTTCTCAAAATGGTTTCTTGGTCACTTTTTATGCCAAACTCTGATTTTTCCAAAGAACTGTAAAAATATTCTAAAAATTACAATTAATACAGAGATGTATAGAGCCAAAATACTAAATAAAAGAGACAAAACAAAAACCCAGTGGGGCGGTGGGAGTTAAGTAGCTTCCCACGCTGGAGTGGTTTGAGTGTCCAGCTGGAGGCAACATGTAAAAGCATGTTGTCCAAACACCCAATCATTTTCTGAATTGGACTAATTACCTGTAGCTAGTAACTGAAGAGTGGATGGGAAGGTAGGCTCATAGGTATTTTGCTAAAGAACCTGAAGCATAAATCCTTGCTGGTATAAACCCATCTTTGACTAATATTGGCAGAGACTGGGTACATAATGGATTGCTATTTTTGGTACTTCTCAAAAATCTAAATACTAGTGTACAGAGCACTAAGAAGACATGAAAAGTCAGCCAAAGCTATAGAGCAAGCTTGAGCATTGATGGTTCACACAGTTTAATTGCTACTGGCCTTTGCTTGGGATGCTCCAGTTGCTTCTGCCCAGAGAAAATATGCTGGAAAGGCAGCAACCCCAAAGCAGGGAGGGTGCAAGGCAATTAGCATCACTTGCCTTGGGACCAGGTCCCAGACCTCCTCGATTTGTTGGCAGAGACCACGTAGCCAGGTCCCCATGGGGCTCCATGAGAAAGCTGCTCAAGGGAATGCAGTCTGGCCTGTTCTGTGCTCTTCTGCCAGGGATCATGTAGGCCTGAATTCCTCCTCCAAACACCTTTGGCTGAAGCATGCAAGCCAGAAGCTTCATTGCTCCAGGCCCCTGGGGAGTCAACAGAGAAAGAAAGACACATCTGGAAGGTGATTCAGCACCCTGAGAAGTGTCTGGTTCTCCCTGTTGGCTGTTGGCACCATTTAGGTCACCTACACATCTAGTGCAGCTGTCTCAGATACCTTTAAAATTACTCAGAATTAATTTGGGCTACAGTTAGTTAAAGAACATGAAGAAAATCTCATGATAGCTCCAGCTAAGATTAGGCAGGACTGTTTGAAGGATTTTCGACACCTGGGCATTAAGCATGCACATGGCTATGAAACAACAAATGCAATCTATCAGACCTACCAATGTGACTGTACATGGTGTACATTCAGACATATTGTATGGTGCATGCAGAATCCAGCATTTCTGGCCTGCATTAAATGGACGACTGAATGAAACTGTGCTGAATGATTATACACAAAGCACTGTACGCTCTCCTTGTACACGAGGGAGATGTATGAGGCATTCATTGTCTTCTGCTGGGCCTAGGTTCATTAGTTTAGCTGATTATGTGGTATGTGTCTTTCCAGCAATTATTATTTCATATGACAGCACTATCAGGTTGGGTTTCAAGCTCACAAATATGCAGCTAAACAGAAATGCTAGACCTTTTATCTAATTCATGTTTGATGAGTTGAGGAAGCTTATCTTTTCCAGACTGATGATTACAAGTTTATTTCACATTATTTATTTGTCTAGGGTTTTATTGTGTTTATATCTTAGTCTGCACATACTGATGATGGTTGGACTGGATGATCCTAGAGGTCTTTTCCAACCTTAATGATTCTATCATTCTAAGAATTTATGGACTGAAATATGAAAACAGTGAATTAAAGTTCATTGGATCATCCAGACCAACTCTTTCTGCACAGCATGATGACCACTAAGCTATCCAGTTATGCTACACAGCCTCCACTAGAGAATCTTTTACCATCTCCATGCGAGTCTGTCCAAAAGCAATCATTCATTCAGTCCATCCGCTCTTTCTCTGCAAGCCTGGGAAAGCAGGTGCATCTTCCAGTTAATCCTGAAAGTCATATATCTTAGCTGTAAAAAACAAGAAGAGGCTTGTGAAGTCTGAGACGATAGTCCATTCATCTTTCGAATTGCTGGGGACACTACTGTCATAAACATGGCTAACAATTAGCATCCATTCTCATGTATAAGAAGCCACAAACTGAAGTGGAAGAATAAAGGTCTGTTATCCATGTTGTAAATACTGGAGTGATGAAGGAAACCTGCTGTGACCACTTGAACCCCTAGGCCAAATATGCCTGGAAATCGCAGATATTTCATTGTCATTGGTTTCACATTTTTCAGGGTGGTAGATGTATGGAGGAATTCCTATTGCCTGTGGCTATTCCCCATGCTGAGGACAGGGCAGATAAAGAAATTCCGTTCCTTGGGACCTATCTTTCTAGCTTTCCTCATGTATTCACCACTTCTCCGCAGTGCTTTGCAGCATTTTTGCCACTGTTGCTCAAGTTTTGCTGCAGGTAGGATAAAAAATTTTCTGTTCAGGGAATTCCCTCAGATAATCTCTCACAGGGTGTGTCTATACAGTCTTTTGCAGGCACTGAGTGAGCTCTGCCTAGTGTCGAAGAAAGCCAAAAGTCATGTACATCCCATTAACACAATGCAAAACCCAGGCTCACTGGCCCTATCACTGGGACTCTCAAACATTGCCTTCACATGGCTTCCAGATGTCTGAAAATCGGACATCTAAGTGTGAGCTATTTAACCAAGGCTTCTTTTATAGTTAGTGTAGAAGAAAATAAACACCACCAGAGGCAATTTGTGTGACCTATCTTAGATGCCTATCTTAGGATAAGATGAATCACCTTCTGGAGGTGTCTTTTTCTTTACATCTGCTGTATACAGAAAGGCCAGTGTGTCTTGCTCAGACTTAAATTCTCATTAGAAAAAAAAATCTGAGATCTTTAGATAACAATTTGTCTCAGGAACTTGGACTTTAATGAAACATCAAATTATGTGGGATTTGTCATGTGAGATAGCAATGCTGTGATCCTAATATTGGGTCTCAACCCTGGTCTTAAAGTCTTCCAAGAAACTTCTTTAAATTTGTTTACAGCAAGGTGTCTACTTCCACACAGTCACCCTGAAAACCAGACTCATCTTCTGTCCATTTTGCAGGCATGTAGTAGTAGCCTGAAGGCTTGGATAAACCATGACCTCCCAGATCTGCCAGGGCAAGCATGCCTCCCCATGCCTAGCATGTTGAGTTCTCTCTCCTCTCACCCAGGTTCCTCCACATTAGGGATTCAGGCAGGGCCAGTTCAGTCAGTCCTTGAGGGAGTAATATAAATGGAAGGATCTCAGATCCTGACTTTTCAAGACTGCCCTTAATTACTATGTAGGCTTACCCACTGTGTCCTCTTTGAGCTGGTGTTGTTAGAATCCTTGACCTCCTCATTAAAAGTTTCATTCTCTATTCTTGAAGTTTCATTCTCTAGTCCTGAAGAATTTAGACTGCTTACCTCTGTTTCTGTGGTGACTGCATGAAGTTCTTGGGTTTGCTTCTTGGCCTAAGATCTTGGCCTAAATGGGCTACAAAGTTTGTTCTGGAAGTCAGGTTACAGAGCAGTTAGAAATCAAACAGGTGTTGGAATTGATGTCTATTAATGTAAACAGTTGTGACCATGGGATACACCCTCTTCTGAATCACAGATTATGTCTCTTTCACAACTGGCACGTCATGTCAATTAACCTAGGCTTTATAGTCACTAATGAGAACGGAACAGCTAGAATTGTCATTTCAGTCCCACTATGTATATTTTTAAGAACTATGTAATTCATATCATGAGTTTAATTTTCATGTGATAGCTATGCTTTCTGAACCCAACATATTCATCAACAGCACATTTCTATTTTCTACCTGTACACACATGTGTACATACTGTGTATACACAGCAACACCAAAACATAAACACAGATCACTTGAGCTAAAGGTAACCATTAAGAAGAGTTTGTCAAAAGCGTGCAACAACACAGAAGCTTCAGACTGGAAAGGCTGGTTTCATACTACTTAAGTAAGGCGCCTATTCACCATAACCTTCCTCTTTTTCAAAGGAGACACATATCTCTGGTAGGTGATTTGGCTCACTCCAGAATTAAGCTGTCCTGTTATGGTGCTTGCCTCTTTTCACTGAAGGTTGGCTTAGGTGTTCAAAGTGTTGCACACTCAGACACACCTTAGATTTGCTGAATGTAGGGTGGCTTTGTATTTATTTGAGATAAAATAGTACTGGGCTTCTCAAGGCACATGGCCCAAATAGGGTATGTACAACGTAGGAATCTGCACAAGTGGTTCTACAATCTTGCTGAAGTCATCTAAGACTTAGTCCAGAAGACACCTACATCTGGTCAGCTGAATTGTTTCCAAAACTCAACTGAATTTTTCCCTGTTAGAAATTTAGATACCTAGCTCACATCTAGACACATTAGGCAATGAAAGCTAGGAAGACCTAAATCCTTCCTGACTTATCACACCTGACGGCTTCAGTTCGCAAGGCCTTTTCACAAAATAAAGCCCCATGCATAAGGAAGAAAAGAAGACTAAGGAGACTGAGAAAGCCAGAAAACTTTTGCAGTTTCTGTCCACAACGTGGTGGTTAAATTACCTAACCACTTAGAAAGACTTAGCTTTGGGTCTCACCATTGGCATTTAATTCACTTTGACCTCCCAAAAGAGTATCTTAGTGCCAAGCTAACAGCTATTCTGACAGGATAGGTCTTTATTTCCCAGTTAGGCTGTTTCAGTGTCTGTGGAATAATTGAAAAATGGGATATAGGAAAATAATAACCCTAGGTATGAGACTTGCACCTCGAAAATGGTTGGGGACAAGTCATTGGAGCTTGTTGCTATATCATGCTGGTCAATCAGAACATGGACAATGGAAAAGCTCTGTGAACTTAGACATCCCAGCTTTGGCTGATTTTTAAACAATGCATTATTCCCAGAACAAACTCCTATTGATTTCAATAATTATATTCTGCTGGCTGCTCAATTCTTTAAAAAAACTTCCTGATGACTCTATCTAAATCTCTAGCTGTCTAGCTGGTTTTAAAAATCTGCTTCTTTGAAATACAAGGTTTGTGTTCCTAAGTCACTTAGGAATTTTTATGACAGTTTTCCCTTGCCAAAAATTGGAACATGACAGGATCAAGTCTGAACTTCTGTTTTTTTCTTCTTTGTTCTCTTCCTTCTCTCACTACCTTCCTGTAATTGAGATTGTTAATCCACTTGGTTCCAGTGAGAAAAATCCAATACAATATTACAGTAGTTTTGGTCCAATTCATAGTACAGTTGCCTCAGATTAGTAAGCCCCTCATTAAGGTCTCTTCTCCAATTAATATTCAGATGCTAATATGAGTTTACTACTAACAGGGAATGTCCGTCAAAAAGTACTGAGTAGTAGCTTGGTGGTAAGGGTCCACCAAGGTGAGATGGGTGAAATGGCAGGACAGGAAAGTATTCCAAATCTAAGTGATGTACCAACCAACCTCTTTGGAAGTAGGGTTTTCTCATTTTTCATTTATTAACTGTGAAAATCTTCTGTTTCATTCCTACACAAAATAAGAACGCTTTCTTAAATCTCAGGAAAGTTGTGTACTTTTGGGTTTTCTTGCAGCCTTCAGGGCTTAGGCACGTAGCACAAACTTCCATGAAAGGCTCCTTCGCAAAACCTTTGACTCCTCCCTACATGACATGAATGTCAAAAACACATGAAATATAGAGTATTTTTTTTTCAGCAAATAAAGCAAAGTGGATTATTAATCCAACTAACCCATATTTAATGTTTTAACCTAAATTCCTCACTTCTATGAACAAGCATGGGAGAAAGCAGAATCAAAAACACACGATCCCCTTCGTTTCTGCCCTAAGACACTTCATACAGGTACTCCTGTATTATGGCAGGCAGCATTATTTAATACTTCTTTGGCTTCATTGCACTACCTGCTACACACAGCCCTCGACCTCTGGCCAAGATATCAGACTTCATGACATGATGGTTGGGATTCCTCCCCCTTCTCCCCCCACTTCTTAATGATAGGCTAGTTTTATTTGTATATCCTCAGATCCAGCATATTTCTCTATCTCTTTACATGTCAGGCTGGTTCTGCTGCACTTTATAGTTAGTTTTACAATGGTAATTACAGATCAAGAGTTCACATAGTGCTGTCCTTGATGTTAATAAGCAGATAAATGTATAATCGCTCAGTATTATGAAAAGTTCTAACTGAAGGACCAGAAGACTTTGTCATTTTACTCCACCCTTCGTGAGTCAGTAAAATGGATTGAATTATATAGCAGAACCAGCACTTCACTGTGATGAAACTCATTAAAAAAAACACCAGAAAATGTCACTACATGTTGGCAGTTTATAAAAGAAGATTAACTAGCTTATCCATTGGTATTAACATGTCTTTAAGAGTGGTAACATTCTTTGCAAATTAAATAGCTATTAATTAAAAAGCCTGTCCAGATATGCTTATGTGCCCATGAGAATATAAGCATCTACCTACCTTATTGAATAGACCTATATAGGAAGAACTAAGCCAATTTATATGGTTTTGGCAGATTATGCATAGAATTTAAGACCAGCTGACTCTCACTTAATCCAAAGGGTGACATTTTGGGTCCTAAAGTTCCCTTTCTGCTCATCACTGGTGTACAAAGCTGCATTAAAGTAGTGCCTACAATCAGTGACTTTTGCAGTCCAACCTGTGATTTCCCCTTAAACCCAAATACTGTGTCTGTTACTAGAGGAAAGAGGAGTGAGGATGCTCTCATGTTTTGTGTTTGGGTGATTCCTTTCAATGTTACGGAACTTTACTACAAAAGAAGATGATATGGTTCTGACTGTGTTGGGGAAAAAGAGCACCCATGTTCCTCCACAGCTGCAGAAAGTACAGTTTAGAAGCACTGGAGAAGATGGCACATGCAGGAGAATTTGGCTAGAAGCTCATCTCCTGATTTCTAAATACAAGTATTACATGTACTCATGTATTCAAGCGGAAGCTTTGAAACACTTTCAGTGGTCTAAAAAGTCACACTTGCTGTAATTAGCATCTGAATCTCTTCAGATCCTTTATTCTTCAGGAAGAATCTAACCTTCAGGGTTAGAAAACCCGAGATCTTTACGATATTATTAACAGGATCTTGTTAACAGTCAACATACAATTCTGTCATAAGTACGCTTTCCCTCCATTACTGCATTGTCCAGGTAGTCACTCTCCAGCAGGCATGGATTTCATAGCAATGGATGTGTCTGCATAATTTGTGTCTAAATACCTTTGAGGTGCTGTAGGAGGAAAGTTGCACTACAAGAGTTCTGATGCAAGGATTCCAGAGACCTTTTGCATTTACTAAATATTAAAGTTATGTGTGAAGAAAAAATTGAAAGAAAGTTGGATACACTGCTCAGTGCAGTTGCAAAACCAAACTGGAATGCAAAACAGCCAGCACATCTTCAAAGGGCAAAGACTTGTGCGTGTGTGTGTGTTTACATAGAATAGCCATAACTCCCATGTATTACTGCTAGAGCAACAGTGACAGGCTTTAGGGGTCAAATGTATCTGGATGAAGATGGAGTGACTATTTGGTGCCAGTCTAAGGTACAGCAAAGTTTAAAGAAGTCGTTTTACTAATTCCACTTTCAGTTTCAAATGAGACCTATAAAATGGGTAGGAAAGGCTTCATATTTGTGGGAAGAAACAAAGGAGTAACTTAAAAAGACTATATACTAGGGGAGTCAAAGGGTCCAGAGATACAGATCCTAGACATTACCTAATTCTACAGTGTTTATTTCCTGACCTGTCCCAGCTTCCACTATCTCTAAAATCCAAAGTGACAGGTGATATCCAGCAGAAGAGTTGTGTATTACCATTGTCTCTCTATTTTTGATAAAAGAAGATAAGAACTTATTTAAATTGTACCATGTTGTTAACCTTAGATTGATTCTGACAGGATTAAAGATAATGGGTTAAGAACTTCTAATCTTTTTAGGAGATACAGACCAAAGCTCCTGAAACCATTAACTTAAATCAAAGCTTTGTCTCTACATCTCGTTATACATTGAGCAGTGGCATAATACCATATTATGAACTGCTAAACCTAGCAAAAATGGCAAGCACAGAAGGCTTTTCCTAACTTTGTTGGAGCTCTTGATTTACTGAATTTAAGCTGTCAGACTCTGAACTCCAGAGAACTAAAGAACAGCTGCTCTATACCCATTCAGATTGTGCCTTAAATGACAGTCCCACATGGTAATGAAAGGAAACTATCTGTTTTGTATTGTTCAGCCCACACAGAAGGAAGCTCTCAAAATATGAATTCCCAGTGTCTTTCTTTTTCTTTGCAAAACATACACCAAAGGACAGTTCTATGCTAGGATTATGGGCTCTTTTGTAAGTGTGCCTTATTCATTCATTGGCTAGCTGAAAACAAAAGAAATAAAATATCTGATGAAAGCTTCATACATCTTTGAATTTATGACACAGGCATAAAATCAAATACCAGCACACCCCTACTTGATACTGATAATAGCTGAAGTACAAAGACTCATGAGTTTGACCCCAAAATAATTACTTTTTTGTGACTTCCCTCTGAATCCTGATTTTTAAGTTCTTGTCACTTACGCCAAGTGGTATGTACTATTGCTTGTTTCTTCTCAAAATCTTGAAGACAATTCTGGGCAAGTTCTGCTACCCGTGGGCCTCACTCAAGTCCTTACCTTGGCATCACCTTTGTTCATCTACAGTGCATATAGCATGCACAGAATAACATGGATCTTCGTTAACTGTGGAGGACTGTCCAGGAAGAGAAATAGGCATCCCATCCTAGCTATCTCTGATCTTAGAAAGGTCTGAATTTCCCATTGGAGGTGCCTGTTGCTGTTTCTGGTCTAGAGACATACTAGACAACAAGGTTAGGTTTGGCAAATTATGCCAGGAATCATTCCAGGTTGCAGACGCCTAGTGCATCCAAGTGTAAGTGTCTACACGTGAGATAAATGTGTAAGTTCTCATTATAGTGAATGCTGATTCAGGGTTTGATTCATATATCATCGGGGGATGCTGAGGAGATATTCTAGGTACCTGGGACATTGCTTGGGGCTGGCAGATAGGACACATGTATGAGAAACCCAAACCCTTCTGGACTGGCAGCTTGAGGCCAGTCAGAATATCCTGGAACAGCTTCTATGGAACTGAATTTCTATATTTATGGAGCTGAGCTGACTCTTAGTATAGTCAATAAAATCAGTAAAGCTACTCAACTCTCTCTACAATAGATGCCTACATTTAGTCAGCTGAATACTCTATACTCCATTCACTGTATTGACTAGAGTGCAAATTACTTTCACAGGTTAGAGACTTTGCTCAAGTGTAGACACCTCCATGCTTATATATAGATCTCACCCCAAAAGACAACTGAAGCATCTGGTGGCTCAAGTAGGTTGCCTAAACATAGGCAACCAGCATCCCTCATAATCATAGAACCACAGATTGACAGAATGGTAGGGGTTGGAAGGGACCTCTGGAAATCACCTTGTCCAACGCCCCTGCTTGAGCAGGCACACCTAGAGCAGGGGCACAGGAATTCGTCCAGGCGGATTTTGAATGTCTCCAGGGACAAAGACTCCACAACCCCGCTGGGCAGCATGTTCCACTGCTCTGGCACCCTCACAGGAAAGAAGTTTTTTCTTATATTGAGGTGGAACTCCCTACGTTCCAATCTGTGCCCATTGCCCCTTGGCCTGTCATTGGGCACCACTGAAAAGAGCCCAGTCCCACCATCCTGACACCCACCCTCTGTGTATTTATAGGTATTGATGAAATCCCCCCTCAGTCTTCTCTTCTCCAGGCTAAACAAACCCAGGTCTCTCAGCCTTTCCTCATAAGGGAGATGCCCAGCCCCTTGATCATCTTCATAGTTCTCCACTGGACTTGCTCAAGCAGTTCCACATCCTTCTTAAACAGTACTCCAAATATGGTCTCACTAGGGCTGAGTAGAGGGGGAGGATAACTTCCCTCGACCTGCTGGCCACACCCCTTTAATGCACCCCAGGATACCGTTGGCCTTCTTGGCCACAAGGGCGCATTGCTGGCTCAGGGTCAGCTTGTTGTCCACCAGCACTCCTGCGTCCTTCTCAACAGAGCTGCTTTCCAGCAGGCCAGCCCCCAGACTGTACAGGTGCAGGGGGTTGTTCCTCCCCAGGGGCAGGACCTTGCACTTGCCCTTGTTGAATTTGATCAGGTTCCCCTCGGCCCAGCTCTCCAGCCTGTCCAGGTCTCACTGGATGGCAGCACAGCCTTCCAGTATCAGCCACTCCTCCCAGCTTGGTGTCATCAGCGAACTTGCTGAGGTTACACTCTGTCCCTTCATTCAGGTCATGGATGAATATGTTGAACAGGACTGGACCCAGCACAGACCCCTGGGGAACACCACTATTTATGGGCCTCCAACCAGACTCTGCCCCATTGATCACGACCCTCTGAGTTCTGTTGTTGATCCAGTTCATCCGCCTCGCTGTCCTCTCATCCAGCCCACACTTCCTTAGCTTGCCTGTGAGGAGGCTATGGGAGACAGTGTCGAATGCCTTACTGAGGTCAAGATAGACAACATATCCTAGATGGTCTAAAAAAATCTGTGTTGACCTGCCATTAGACAGGATCCAAACATCTTGCACTCTTCTGGGGAGGTAGCTGAAGGCATTGTGGACTAACCTGAAGAATCTAATATTTCATTAGATTCATATACTGAGCTGAGGCCCTGAAGACAGGTGAGATAAATTGACCCTGCTTGTATATGGATTTCAAAAGGAAAAATAAAGATGTCTTGTCTAATTATTGAGGGATTAATTAATTCCTATGCATTTATTTTAACTCAATTAAATGCAATCTCTACAGATCCATACCAACGATACTTGGACATTCATAAATACAAAATGGATCTTTCCAATGAGAAAAAAATGTTTTATTTTTAATGAAACAAATTTTAATAAGCATACTGATAAAGGCATGTTATATTAATTTGCCAGTCATTCATGATCTTAAATTTTTTATTTGTGTGTGCATGAATATTTAACTCACTGAAACAAAATTGTTTCACCAGAACACCCAATCTAACTGCCACCATCACCTGCTAATCATATACTTCTGGCAACTATAGCAAATTTGCCGATGGGGAAGTTTGAAAGGAATGTTGCTATGTAACCAAACTCCAAAAAGTGTCTTTAAAACAGTGATGAATGAGTGAAGTCCACAAAGAGGTTTTTTTCTGTCATAAATGTAATACGTACATAGAGCTTTTTAATTGCATCAGTAACTGAACTGACAACGAAATAAATCTGACAAAGAATGTGAAAAACTTGATATATCCTACACTGAGGGGTGGAGAAGATTTCAGGGAGGCTTAACTAGTTATTTGCTTAATAACAAGGTTATATTTGCTCTTATGTTTGCAATTATGACTTCATGGAGTTTCAAAACTGGGATGACAACAGCCTTCACATTTTGTGCTAAAAAGCTAGGTATATTCTCTTAACAGCCTATAGAAATGTGACTGAGAAAGACCGAAAGATTTAAGAGAAGCTGAAAGATTTACTATTGGAATAGATTAACAAATGAACGCTTTGAGAACACCTTGTCTGTATGAAACTAAACTTTCCTAATAACAGAATGTCTGTTTATTACTTACTTTATGTCACTTTTGTCTGTTTCATTTTTACATACTTTCTTTCTTGATGTGCTCTGATGCTTTTGCAACATAAAATTTATGCAGGTAATAATTCTCCCTATTTTTACTTTTTCAGATAAAGACATTGTAAATATTTTTTCTTAACTGACTAAATGTAATAACACAATAACATTGGAATAATGGCACATTGATGGTGTTAACTTAGTTAATTTTCACATTGTTTGTTTTGTTGGTTTTAAAGTTGTAGGTTTTAGACCACAACAATACCCCAGCCTATCTCAAAATAACCCACAGCCATTGTGAACAGTTTCAGGGATAGCTCTACCAGTCACATCAATTCGTATTTGCTATTTCAGGTCTAAACTTCTGCTAAATGCATAAATGCACCAGTACAGCCCGGCTGCATTCTGTATTAAACTAGGAGCTCAGATCTCCAGAGACAACAGGTTAGCTTGTTATTCTTAGAATGTATCAGACCAGGTATTTCAAGAAGAAACAACCCAGAAATATGAGTATCATGGTAGAGGCCATGGCAAGAATCCCAGACACATTCCCCTCTCTGGCATTTCCTATGGGGTTAATTTAAGTGTTGGCATGTTGGCTGTTGTGAGTGAATTCCATTCATAAACACCAGGCTGTACCAAATCCTTGGACAAAGAATTTAAATGTATTACTTGGGACTGTAATTTCCACGCTTGTGTCCAAAGACCAAAAATTGATGTGGCCTCACTGTGCTAAGTCCGCTGGTGTGGAACTGGTCTTTGGTTCCCTAACTAGGGAAACTAAAGGCTGAGAGGAAAAACGGCTGGTCTCTCTCTAAACTGAGGGGATAAACATAAGAAAGCAAAAGAACTATTTTAAGATAAAATATTATGTTATAATAGAACAGACAGTTAAAAATTAGTAGCAAACACAGTTCAGGGTAGAAAATAAAAGAAGGATTCTAAGAAATAAATGCCTCCTCCCTTGAAGTGTTCAAGGCCAGGTTTGATGGGGCTTTGAGCAACCTGATCCAGTGGAAGGTCCCCCTGCTGTTGCAGAAGGGTTGGAATTAGATGGTCTTTAAGGTCACTTCCAAGCCAAACCATTCAATAATTATATGATTCTATGATTCTATGTTTCTATAAAATAAAGTTGTGAATCTTACAAGGAAAGTAATGGGAGGAAAAATCCTAGCCATTTTAAAATGGTTTTGATCAGTTTATGAAAAGCATTCTATAGTCCATTTGTCCATCATAACAAGGAACTGTACATGATGTCGTGATCTGCTCCTCACATGGGCTTCATACTTGTTAATTTGTTCAACAGAATTTAGTGTCACATGAAGCTGAGGAACTCCTATCTTATTTTAAAATATTAGTTGAGATTTATGATAAAGACACAAAGTGCCTCTTGTTCTCTGTGTGGGCTTTACGTGTAAGATACTGAATATTCTTGGAGTACCTTTATCTCCTGGTAAAATTGAAGAGGCTGAGGATATTCAACAGTTCTTCAAATGTTTTCTTTAGTTTGCAAATCCAGATCCCTTCAGGTAAGAGTAAGATAAAGATGCAGTGAATAATAAAAATAAAAAAATCTAACAAGACAGCTGTAACTAGAAAGGATATGAATGCCGGTGGGAATCATGATGGATCCCACAGCAGTTTTTGGCTCAAACTATTTGCGGATTTGGCAGGTATATTTTAAATATTTTAGTACCTCTTAAGCTGTATTTTTTGTCACATAATGTGCCTCACAAGAAGTTGTATTCAGCATGAATCAGGGATGAGTCCCAATTTAATGGACAGCCCATCTTTTTCTGAAGTCTTTCTCATAGAGACAACAAACAGTGGAATTAATCTTCCCAAATTTCAATACCCTCATTCTGTTGGTAGCTGCTTCTGAGATTATCATCCTTTGTTATAATCAGTGAAAAGAAACAGACACTCCTATCATGCAATTCCCAGTTTCTTGAGGAATATTTCTGAAAAAGATCAGATATTTAAGAATATAACTAGTTCAAATGCAGATATTTGTATTGCAGGTATTTAAGCACAGCTTGCATGAATTCCACTAAAAGGGATTGCCTCTGCCTAGCTTAGGCACCTAACTTTTAGGGATCTAGGGAAGCATTACTGTAAGCACCAAAGTTCTCTGTATAGTAAATGAAAAAAAGTAGGTGCTTAACTTAGATACCTAAAACTTAGTGGGCAGTAATTGTTCTTGGATGACTTTGAAAGCACCTACATTTTCCTTTGACTTTATAAGCACCTACTTTTATAGAATAAGTTAACTAAGAACCTAAAATTAGAAGCAAGTTAGATGTGTAAGCTAGACAAGCAGGATTACCTTTTGCACTGACATCTCTGTTGATGACACAAGAAGATAGACTTAGGAGAAGGAAAGAGTGACTGAAGAGAACTCATCTTGGACAAGATTAATCATATATTGATTTCTGTCTACATACTACAGTGAGGTCTATCCCAGACACAGGTACATAAACCTGTATATATGCAAAGAAAAGAGAGAGGAAGATAGATGTGATACCAAGCTCTAAACATTCAAAAAATATGTAGGTAAAGAACATGGTGAAAAGTTCAAAATAAAACAGTTTTTTTCTCAAAGTCATTTTTCATTGTGAGAGTTTTTGTTCAAGACTATGTTGCTGTATTGCCTGTCTAAACTTATGTGAGTAAAATGTCAGCAATAGTCTTTTGGCTTCAGAAAGCAAATAAGATCTCAGAATGGCTTCTCTAGCTGAATAAAACAATAATTCAAAGCCAGGTGGTGCCTCATAACAGCATAGATACCAATGATCCTGAGTTTGACAGCAGTCTGCAAAGCAATGCAGTGGGACCTGGGTGTCAGCCTGGAGTACTGGAGTTATGGCAGAGGTTCTGCATTTGGATGGCCTCCTCCATGCTTCTGTGCCAATGTTTCCATGCCTACTTTACTCTTTGTCAAGTCACACAGACTGCGGTGATTATGTGTTATTACCTGCGTGCTTAAAATAGGGTTTCAGCCTCAGCTGAGTGTTGCTGTAAAGGAAGCAGTATGTAACAGCTACACACCACACCATTTCTCCTGGAGGAACACCTTCTCACAGCCCCCGTTGGAGGTATCACACAGCACTGTAGTTCTTGACTGATGTCTTTATGTCAACAGTGCGTTGCTTTCAGAGTACATATTTGGAGTAAAAATATAAAGTCATATTTATCAACAGATACTTTAGAATCAACTTTTCTATTCCTAAATAGTTTTACAACAGATGATTGAACAGATATTTCATGCATTTGAGACCTCATTTTAGTGTTATCCATCCAATTAAGTGACAACACTGAAAGAAGCAGGTGGGAAATTTATTAGGAGGTACAGTGTTATCAAGATTTACTTGACCTAGTGAATGGTTTTTTCTGTTAGGACACCCAAAAGTCTAATGGTAGACAACCTAATGATAAGGGCTCTGCCTCCAGAATTGATTAATCTTCACCTAATCTCCAATGGAAAAGAGGAAAATATTTATACTCAGAAGCAAAACATAACATTTTTAAATTGCACATATGCAAGCTTTAAAACCATATGTTTAAGCACAAACAAAACATATTTTCTGTATTTTTCTTTGCAAATTTCACTACTAGACACTTTCAGTATGCTTAATTTGTTAAAGAGTATCAAGTATGCTATTTAAAAAATAGTACTCACATGTTACTGTTCTTACTTTCACCATAAAAATAGAACTCCCAGCACTCAGAGGAGCTGAAGAGAGTTTCAAAAATAAGTATTTTCACTCACGTCCTAGACACCTCTGAATCTGCTCTACATGCAGAGCAGTCTGTGCATGGGGAGGCGAGCACTTGCTACTGTGCAGAAGCTGATTTTATGGAACCTGGCTTCTTTCAGAGCAATTAGAGCTTAATGGCCTTTAAAAAGAGATCCTAGTCTCACATATTTATTAACTATACCCCCTGGGACACAGCTCCTCTCTTCTCCCTTTCTCCTTCACACTCAATGTCAGAAAGAGAGGGCATTTTTTGACACCATTCAGTTACCTTTTCCTATTGGTTTATTTTTCCCCAGGGGTGACCTCAGCAGATCTGCATGGCTGCAGCTGAAAGCAGGAACTGGCCACTTACACCTCTTCTTCCAAGGGTGTGATTTACCCAGGCAGGTGCAGGCAGACCTGAGCTCATTTTGCCTTTCCTCAGAGCTAGCTGACTGAGCAGAAGTGAGGACAGGATGAATTCAGGGCTGTCTGTACCCACCTGTGCAGACATGCTCTGTAAACCATTAGTCACAGCCATGGGATTAAGTCCCCTAACACCATCCATGTAAAAGCTGGCTGCAGAAAGCCTGCTAGGTAAGAGGCTTGCTCTGTCACCAACGGAGAGGTGGGCAGCTCAAGTGGCAATTCATTTATTCATTTCACTGGAAGATAGGGTGATGAATGTCCTTTTGAAAATGTCCTCCTCTTTTATTCTCTAAGGGAACTGCAGTGATTACCTTAGACTTCTATCTGCCTTTGAGATATTGGAGTTAGATAAGAGGAATCTGATTCCCCAAGGGCGAAACTGTGAGCATCTTCCCCAGAGTGGGCACAGCTCTCGGGACTCAGCAGCCAGCCACTGGCTAACATGACTGCAGATACCTCAATCTGATGTTCCAGACAGGATCAACCAAAGGGTTAAAGCCATCGTGTTCAGAGTTTTGAGACATGGGGTATACAAAAACCAGAGCTTGGAAAACGTGATGTCCTGGTACGGTTTGAAATTGTTAGCAGGTCTAAACAGATTTATGTAGCAGTCATGGGGCATTTACAATTAGGACCATGGTCTATTTAAATCCTAATAAATATCTTCTACTGAACTGTGTCAAAACAAAGTGCATGATACCTTGAGTGGATTCCTTAAACAAATAATATTAAACTTACTTAAATGATGCCCTCCAGGTATTATACTGAAACACCTGTTTTCTTGAGCAACTTCTACTCCCATGGGAAATAAGTTCAAAGTCAATATAGTAGCATACAAAATGTTTTTGCCAGATACAAATGCTGCCTACATTCAGTATTACAAATGGAATTTTTTTCCATTTGCACTCATCTTTCCTTAATAATCCAAGGTCATTTATAAAACACGACTATTTTTATTTGTATGAAAGACATTATCATTGGAAATATTAAACTGCAACTCTATTTTTAAAAGACTTTGTTGAGTTTAAAGGAAAGAAAAAGCAAACCTTTACCCAGACAGGGTTTTAATGTTAATTCAGAAAGGGGGAAAAAGTTTCTGTACTTCAGCAACTGTTTCCCCTTGGTCATCAAGGAGAATATGAAATGAAACCCATCCAAATTAATAAAAAGATCCCAGTTTCCTTCAATAGTCTTTGGATTAGGGCCAACTCCTGCTCCCAGTGATTTCAACAGTACAGCATCTAACTCAGTTGAAATGATCCAATTCTTATCTTTCTGTATATCAAGATTACACAAAATCAATAGTAAATATAAAGTGAGATTATAATTAGGCCTTGCTAATGGTGAGTTATTATTCAGAGTTAAAATCTAATCTGCAATGCACATTAGTTTTGGTAAGGATGACAGAAGTAGAGGATAATAAAGGGAAGCAAGTAAAGGATACGTTGTCAGTGTCATTTCTGCCTTTTAGCTGATAGTCTGATTCTGCTAGAGTCAAAAGCAAAGCTGTCATTGATTTCAGATAGGATAGGATTTTATCTGTTGCACTTCTTGTCTGTGGTTTGTTTAAGAATCATGGCAGTTCAGTCCTCTGGGCAAGCAGAGAAGGATACACTTGATTATATTTAGACACTTTTCCACTACTTAGATTTTTCCATTAATTTCAGTAGGAGTTTGATTGAGCCCTTTGCAAACACTGAAACCCACTGAGGGCTGGGCGTAAGCATTTCCAGAAATAATGGCAAACGAACATTTTCAAAAATAATGTTCTAGCTAAAACAATTTCCTGGTAAAGTATTCACAAGCAGCAGTCTTCCTGCAGTTCTCAGCTATGCAAAACAATTTAATCATACCTTAAAGCCAACTGGAAAAAAGCTGTTTAAGTTCCAATCTCTCCTAGAAACACAGCTGCTAACATTTCCAATGATCTTTCCTGATTCCTGTTGGAAAGAGTTTTTATTGTGGTACCTACTAGTTCAGTTTGCATTCTCTGGAAGTCATCTCCAATGAGATGATTACTTCAGAGCAATTAAACAGAAATTTAGAAATAAACACAACCAAATAAACAGAAAGATGTGAAATGTCTTTCCTGGTTGACTTCACCAAAGTCAAAGCAAATCAATATCTTAGAAAAGAACTGATATCTTTCCAACAAATGAGCAAGATTCTCATTGTAAACACATCAGAGGAATAACTATTTCAGATTTAGCTTGACTCTCCATACATGTCAGCTGGTGTCCCAGTAGAATCCCCACTTTTGAAAGCCTGGCTGGAGTGTACAGGCGCTATGTACCTGCACACCCTCACATACAGCTTCTCACATTTTACATTAGCTTTATCATTTGTGGCTTGTGCTTAGTAAAACTCAGTAGTTTCTGCCAGGTTATACAGAAATGGACTTAAGCTCTTGAAGTAAGGAACAGCTGAAATGAGTAGAATTCAACTGGGCTTGCAGAAGAAAAACCCCAAACAACCAAAAAAACCCCAACCATTAAGCAGTCATTTTCTTTGAGAACACTTCAGAGACTTTATTGTCATATCCTGTCTTCAGCTGTCTGGTATCTTATCTATTCATACGATAGTATAGATCTGATATTGGACTTATTTTTGCAAGGGAAAATGTGCAAAAATTATTTTTTTCCGAGCTCAACTAGATTCAACTGTTCAAACTCAACTATATTATTGCTCAACTATATTCTTACATCAGCTCATAGCTTAACTGATAAGTGTGTTTTTCATGAGCCCAAGGAAACGGTCAAAACTTGATATCATCCAGATTCAAATGGAAAGGGATGGAAAAAGTAAATCTTATTGGTGAAAAGGAGGGCTCAGCCAGCCCTACAGCAGTTTGACCTGAAGATAGCCTCTCGCAGCCACCAATGCAGCTGTCAGTGGAGTTTTCAATAGCCAGATGTTGTTACTGGAAAATACATTCCAGAGTTCATTGGAGCTACTTATAGTCTTGACCTTGTGTGACCAAGGCAGCTGATTCTGTAGCTAAAAAAAGGTATTGCGGATTAAGCTGAATGTGAAGCTTCAGCTATAGAATTATATGGTATTTTGCTAGCAAAAGTGTAATGACTAGAACATGCATGTGCCTCTACTGTGCCAGCACAACTACTTTCCAAAAAAATTTTAACATCATGAGGTGAGCTTATCAATCAAGCAATGGGTGGAGCTGGTATATTTTCTTGCCTTCTAAGCATTTGGCTGATTTACTGTCTGGTCCCTTTAAAATCCTTCTTGTTCTTCAGGGTGAATACTATAAGATAAGAGGAAAAAAGTTTTGTAAAAAAAAAAAAATACCCTCCCTTTCTGCAGAACAAGAAGGATTTTCAAGGTCCTGGAATGTGCTTGTTCCTCAGCCACCCACAGAATGCGTGGCAAAATTAAATATATCTGACATGTACAGTACATCATGTCGTGCCTGCTGATGTGATCCAATAGAGTACTAAGCATTACTCAATGCAAGGCTTATAGAAACAAAAAGGAGATGATGATTGCTTAATATTTACTTACAGTTTGTGAAATAGGACAAATAATCACACCTTGATTTCAGGGGACTTGTTCCTAATTCCCATGCAGAATATAAAATTCAGTGAGTAAGACTTCTTTTTCCTAACTTCACATGTTTACTAAAATATGTGGTTGGGGGCTTAAAATTATAATGAGTTTGCAGTATGAGATGTCCCTTTTCAGCAGTGAGACAGTAGAGGGAGTGGAGGACTGGTTATTCAGAACCAGACCCCATAAGCAGGGGCTATTTATATTCTTTCACATGGTTGTGAAACTGATCCTGAAATGCTATTAAGGGTATTGTGCTACCATTTTCTGTAAGAGCTGGAAGTATGAGAAATCCATATGAATCTGTAGTAAATTTTACAATTGACCACGTTACCTCAAATTTTGACACTATATTATACCTAGAAAAATACCTACTCAGTTTTGATGGTAGGAGAAACAGCAGTTATAGTTCCCAGATTTCACCTACTAGATAGGTGTCCTGTGATATTAAAGTTCCATTATACTCTGCGTTAAGCATGCCCTCTGGGTTCAGATAAAAGCACTGTTAAACCTTACCCTCCTCCCTCCTTTCTCACCATATCCATTAAACAGAAGGCAGATGACAGCAGTCATTCCCACCACAGTCTCTTTTTTCCGGGTCTCTCATTTGCTGTAGACATAGTGCCACTTCAGCTGTTTTTTTAGTACAGAGTATACTTTAGGCTCACTCCAACTCTTGCCATTGCTTGCGCTGAAGAAACGCCTCGTTAGAAAGCATCTATTTGGTCTGCTTAGGGGGTCTATCAGAAGTGATGTGATCTCACCAGTATTGCATTTTTTGTATTACAGCAGGTAGGCTTCTATTGGGCTATAGCCTCTCCATTACTTCTTCCTTCAGCTTAACATACTTGGAATCATTCTGAATTTCTGGCACCTGCCTTGTAAACCCTGAAGTTTCCTCTAGAATTTGCAGTTATTTTTATGTACTCTGCTGTACGGGAAGATGTTTCAAATACTGTACCAAGGGACTTGATTCTTCTGGTCTTCCTAAATGCATGAGGTGTCTGTACTATACGGCTTCCCTAATACATTCAAATTCTTAAATACAGTCTCCACTTTGACAGTTTTTACATTTCCTAGCAAATGTATAATCACTCAGTACCATTTTAGAGTTTGTTGGTATTTTTACACATCAAAGGGATAGTACATTAAAACATAGTTTTTAAAAGAAATACAACAGAAATCAGCTTTTGTAATTATGAATAGGAAATGTATGTCTTAGAGCATCTAATAAGAGGAAATTTTGAGAAAGAAAAAGAAAAATCATAAGTAAGACTTAAAAATCAAATCATTACATACTTTCTGTCCAAGAAACATCTCTTTTTGGCTGATTGTACCTAGCTATCATTAGCTGTACATATTTCACCAGTTGTCCATAGAGTAAAAATCCAAAGAAATTCATGAATCCTAAGGTAAACTTTGAACAAACTCTGCAGTAAACTCCAAGATTAAATTCCATTTGAATATCTATGAATTTTTGCTCTTTATACATATTAAAGATAAACCACTTTCTTTGGCCATTTTGAAAAACAACAAAATCTATCTAAAATTACTGTCAAAGGAGGATTTTGCGATGGTGGTATCACCGCTACAAAGATACAGAACAATTTTTAAAAGAACAGTAGAGGCTCATGGGGTTTTTGGTTTTTTTTTTAATAGACACTGCTTACCTCACAGATTCCTCTGTGAAAATTAGAGGCTGAGTTTATAAAATTACCAGTCCTACCCACGTCAGATCTCCTCCACATATTTCAGCTGAAAAATTAGAGAGGGGACATTAAGCTTTATAGAAACCCACAATTACAAAGAAACAAATACGTGCAGAACAATTAGAGGTGTATTTGAAGAGAAATCTGTGAAAAAAGTGTTGATTACCAGACTGAAAATGTTTGCAGAATTGTAAAACATTGGGGGATTTGATTCTGCAGAGTCCCCATCACTGGGGAGATGGTTTTGGGACTGCAGTGTATAGGGCTGTCTGGAATACACTGTAAGTCCCTCTGGGCTAAATGGCTCTCACACAAATGACTCTGTGCAAAGACAGAGCTCTTGTGGCATTTAGGCACTTCTAAAAAATAAGAGGCCAGGGACTGAGCTCTAGCACTGGACTTCTGATGATCCAAACTGCTCACAGAGTAGCTTATTCTGTGGGTTTGGTCCAGAGCCCTCCAGCTGTCTCCTCCCAAGACAATTTACTCTTGGGAGCCAGCACTAAGCAGCACATAGAGGAACCAAGCTGTGGCACATGGCCAGGGTTTGGTCTGGAGACTTCAGTAGTATAGACACAGCCCCACTGATATGCATCCTTGTACCCCAATCCCAAGACATGCTGAGCCTCACTGAAGGAGCAGTGAGGAGACAACAGTGCAGGCATATATACCCACAGGTTAGTGACTGCTCATATAGGAAAAGTATAGTGGGATTTTAGCAGCACTGGGAAAATACACACTTACAATGGATGTTACTGTCATAATTCCTTATAACGGAAAATTCAAGTACAGAAATCAGACTTCATCTCACAGCAAAAATGTCTTTTGTGTCAGATTGCTGGGGTTTTTTTGAAGCATGAACTGCTACAACCAAAGCAGCCCTCCAAACACCATTTACTGTTAGGGAGATAGGAATTTGTGGACATATTTGGGAACCCTCACTGCTTTCCACCCCACCCTCCTTTTCCTCTTTAAGGGACCAAGTAAAACCTTTGGACACGACCCTCTGTTGTGGGTGCCATCTAAGACAGGGCTGCAGTCAAAATAAGCATGCCCCTTTCTGGATTTCTGATGGGTTTTTAAAGGTTAACAACCTCCACTTATTTTCTTCCTATGATAGGAAAGGAAAAGGACAGTGAGTAGAGGACAGAGATCAATATGACACCATGGCACACACGATGTGGCATTACTCACTCCTATCCTGGGGGAGGGTGAGGAATTGAGGTAGGTAGAAAAAGCTAGTTCAGTAGATGAGAAAGCAGCAGCTGAAGGACTGATTATATGTGGGCAGTCAGGAGGTTCTTCCTAGGGTTGCTTCATGCTCTCTCCTGCCTTCCCTTACCTTTCAGCAGAGCACAATGCGGTGGAAAGATGGGGTCCTGCATTTTTCTTCAGATCAAAGAGGAGCTCCTCTTCTTTCACAGAGGAAGCCCCATTTTCCACTCTTGGAGAAAAGTAAGAAAAGTGCTGGTTCTGGAGAAGAGGAAGGTTGGGACGTTGGAGTTCAGTGAGCACAATACAGATATGAGGTGGGGTTATGGAAAAAGAAAAGAGAAAATTAAAAGCAGAGTGAAAGTCCAGGGAAAAGTTTAGTACCACACAGACAGGACAGCTGAGAGGAAACCCATACAGCCAGGAATGCCAAGGGAGAAGGAGAAGTTAGTCATGAAAGCCATATGTTACCTAGCTATGGTAACAAATTGATGCCACAACCCTTCTCTCCCTTTTCTTTTCCTTTCTGTTTTCTTGACACACAGAGAAGTGAGTTTTCAGGATTTTTGTAGATTATATGGATGGACAGAAACAACAGAAATACATTGACATCTCCAGAGGACAGTTCATCTAACTATCTGCAATACCTATTTTATCATAGAAATAAAAATTAAGTGGAAATGGAAATAAAAAGGCTTTGCACGTAAAGATTGAAGAAAAATTAGCAGGGGGCCATTATTCTTTCTTTGAGCGCATTTACATTTCCAGAAGGACAGTAGCTTAACATGATGGTATGTGCCTTAAAATGGGACCTCATGCCTGGCCATCTGTTAGTCTCGTCTTTCCCTCATTTTCATAGCCTAGTGTTTGCATCCCTCCAGCACACGTTCATTTCTTCATTTTTAATCAAGTATTAAAATATATAGGGAAATGGCTGAGGCCCTGGGGAACACCAAGTTCTTAGTGTGGTCTTAATGGACTTCCGAAAGTGATCAGAAAATTCCTTCTCTTTCTCACACAGTGTTATGACTTGACCTGCCTCTCTTCTCTTTTCAGTATGTGATGACAGCACTAGAAGTTATACCTTTTAGAAGTTTTTGTATTTTTTACATTTCCTCTGAAAAGTGAAGCTTCATTTTATTCTAGTATCATCTACCTTTTTTTTTTTTCTTCCCCCGATGGAAATACCTCAGACATGGAGTGCCATTTGTATTAAGACACCCAATTGTCCCTGACTAGAGTGGTGCAAAGAGCTTGGTATCTCAAATGACATGATAAATGAAATCTTTCAATGTGAGTAAAAAACCATGTCCATAGGGAGGTTGGTCTGAAAATCCATGCAAGATTTAGATGTTATGTTAATGCACCATCAATCTCCTGTAAGGAGATTAAATGAAGAACTCATTTTGACTACCAAGAGACACAAAAAACTAAGTTCCTGATTTAAATTTTCAAGTATATATAGGGATTTTTAATTGTTTCAAGTTGCTCAAGTCGCTGTCATAAAAGATCTTGGTGCTAAAAGCACTTCCTGAAAATCAAGGTCCTTTAAAACTGTCTCTGACCGAGAGCTGAGACGCTGAGGAGGGCAGAAGTCATGCTTGTCACACTTCTCTGAAGAAACACTTTATTTGGAATTCTGAAGCATGTCAGCAGCTCCTACTAAACACTTGCACCTCTTGTTTTTTTTCTCAAGACAGCTTGTGCAGTGTGACATGCAAGTCAGAAAAAATGCAAAGACATTTACATATGTATTTAATACACGCAGAACAGACCCCAGGGTACATATTAGACCAAATTAGGAGCCCAGTTGAGCTGGTTGAAACATTTTCCCTCTGTCAAACCCTGTTTTCAGCACCATTACTCAAGACTCCAGATAGACACAGGAGGGACCCTCCCTGACCTGGTGATGTGGAAATGTGACAGAACCCAAATTAAAGGCTTTCTGTAGCTTTTTGAGGGAGAGAAAAGCGTAAATCTGGATCAACCGCTTCCCTATTAGAAGCCTTATCTAAAGTAAGATGTTATGGCCATTGCCTCCTGCTATATCTGTATAGCTTGTAGGAAGAGGTGAATATTCAGAAGCTTAAGGAGCAAGACGGGCTCTACAAAAGCTTGCGGCACTTGGCTGGGCTGTAGGCATGCAAGCTTGAAGTCTTCGCTCTACTCAGAGTGGAGCAGAGCCTCACAACTCAACTTCATCATAAGATGCCCTCACTTGCGCTGTGGGCGCTCTCTGATGGTTTTGTTTATTGTTTGTTTCCTCCCCCACAAAAAAAAACCACACCAGAACTCTCATTTTTGTTCTCCATCAGAAGCAAACCGCAGAACGTCAAAACCTCTGCGAACTGCAGGCATCATCTTCTGGCCACTGTTCAGGTGCAGGGCTGCCCTTGGCACTTGGCTTGCTCTCCACAGCGTATCCGTTGTTTCGGTATAACACCACCCTCTCTCCTTTCCCTTTACTACCACTTGCACGCCCTCTACACTGAACTTCCTGGCAAGATGTCTGAAGAGTGAGTAAACAGAAGAATACTTAAGAGTTTTCAGGGAGCTGCTGCTTCTTTTCTCTTTCTGATTTGATCCAGTTTTGGTCTTATTTGTCTTTTGTTTTCTTTTTTAACTTAATTTCAACTTTTTATAAATGTTTTTCAGAAACAAAGAGAATTACAGCAAAAGCATCCCATTTAAACTGTGGAAAGAAGCATTGTGGATATGACTGCATTAGGAAGGAAGGAAGTCATTCAGAATAATTGAAAGGTGATGATGGGAGTGCTATATAACAACTGGGGGAAAAACCAGTTGACACCGTAGACACAGCAATTTTTAAAAGATCCCAAGGAGATTCATTTCTCTATGATCTAAGACAACAATCCAGGCAATCTGATAATAAATAGAACTTTTAAAAGAAGGTCTTATGAGGCTTTCAAAAATAAATGTATCTTATTTGTTACAGTAAGCAAGAAATTCATAACAATATGATGCTCTAATGCTACTCCCTGTGCTAAGCAATTGCAAGGACAGCTGAAAGCAATGTGTGAGAAGGGGAACCTCTTCTGCACGTCAGAAAGTGGCAGAATGTAGGTTGTTTATCCTAGATTTTTTAACCAGACAGCCCCTGGATCTTTTGCTAAGTCTTTAATGCTTTGTTATGAAAGGCAACTATCAGTGAAAAACTCCAGGCCCATTGCTCACCTTCCTGTAACCAGGATCTGCCATCAGTTAGAATCCAGCATTTAAAAAATTATGCCTAACATTGAGAACTGAAATTCCCTCAGAGGACCTTTCTCCTCACCGTTTTATTGTACCACAATAAGCTGCTCTTGCTAGAAAATCTAGAAGACATTTCTTCCTTCATACTGCATTAGGTATCTGCATAGTCTTCAGAAACACCTGCTTCTAATGAAGACTGTGCAGGCAGTAAGCTTCACTGGAGGGCATGTAGAAGCAGAACAGTGGTAGGTGGTGAGCATTCTGCCCTGAGAGCGCCTACAGCCCATCTGGGGATCGTAGGGGAAGCCTGTGGAGAGCGGATTCACCCCATGAACCTTATGGCCTTGTACTCACCACCTGTAGCGTCCTGGGCTACAGTCAGATGAGTCTGAGGTTGTAGCTTGGGGCTGCTGTTCCACATGTGACTGGGCTCAGTTCACATTAGACTTAATAAAATCTCCATGAAAGATCTCTCAGGTACAAGCAAACATGGCTAAGTGTGCTTTTTCTATTATGTTCATTTATTTGAAATGCTGTGCATGTCAAAACACCCTCTAACAGTGTGGATATCTACTACTTTTTGGAGGTAAAAACCTTCTTAGCCTAAAAGTTCTCTCGGAATGCTATCATGGAGAGAAAGTTTAATAAAACATAACTATTGACCAAAACCCTCTCTACAAAGATAAGCTGTTCGTGTCTTCGTAGTACCACAACCCAGCTCTACATGACAGCGCACAAGTCAGCTTGCCAGAAGTTAAATCTCTGACGGCAGTGCGAAGCCGCTGTTTCACCTTTCTCAGGCTGGAAAAGCACCTCTCACCTTTCTCCTCTCTCCCTTCTGAGTACTCTTTGTACTTTTGAAAAAATGATGAGCAACCCCATGCACTGAAAATTCCTGCATAATGCCAAAATGCTAAACAAGAGAACTTCTTTTTTTTCCTCAGCAAATATAAACACATTCCACTTGAAGGTACAGTTATAAAATAGCAAAGATATGATTAAAGAATTCCATGTGGATTCATTACAAGCTTTCATTTCTGGTAAACTAATAAAGCTTTCCAGCTCATTTAAAGAAAATAATCTCCCAACATTACCCAGGAAGAAAAAATTATTACTCTTTGGGTCTCTGATAGGATATTAGCAGAAAGGCAAAATATTATCTATGCCAGATATACAAGCCAATATCGCAGAAAAACTCATAAAGTATATCAAGTTCAGGCAAAAACATAACAAGCAAAAAGCAGAAAATCACTTTAACTGTAGCAAACTGATGGTAGACCCATAAATATAACTACTGTGTTCCCAGCCAAAGCAAAAACCTCAGAAACACATTTTCAGAGATATACAATTAAGACTTGCGGGGTGCGGGGGGAGAGAAAATTAACAATAAGTCCAAAAGCTTTTTACGGAACTGTAATGAAGAAGGAAAAGAACACAAGGTACAATAATAAGCGAGATGAGGTAATAATATACCCAGAAAGAGCTGAGAAGAAGGAAAGTGGACAAAAGTAATTTCTAGTTCAACTCGGTAGCAATTTAAAGAAGCAAGAAACAAATGTGTGTATATATATGTTTAAGAAACCTTCAACAGCACTGCCAAGATTCCTTGTGGTGCTATTTCTGTGCATACAAATATTCTTCCACAAATGCATGCTAGTGGCCACATGATGCAGGACATTAGTACAGCAAACATGTCTTGTTTCCATTCACAGCCCTTGAATTTCTTTAATATTGGGTTTCAGAATGTGGTGGTCTGGAAGGAAGAATTTGCTCACTCCCAAAGCTTTTCCATAATGAATTACAGAAAGGAAACAATACTGGTCATATTGCATGAACACGGCATGGATGTTTCCATCCTAAGTACTGTATATACAGGTTTTGTGTATTGGCAGCCCACTATGTAAGTTAATGTTTTATACACTTAGCGATCTTAAAAAAAACCCAACACTGAGCATTTCAGTGCATACGTTTGAAGCTCCCAGGATATATTTTGCAAGAGTCCAGTGGGCTGAGTTTGAAATACATTGACTGGTAGGCTGTTTTCAAATCAGATTTCAGATTAATGTAGATCTTATTTTTCCGCCCCTAGTCGTCCTTGTGGCACAGGTCTGTCCTGAAGGAACACCTTTTGACTGTGCTTTGAAGAAAACAAAATCAAAAGGTGGGACTGTAGCAGGAGCAGGGAAGCAAGTTGTTCCCACACATTTATTGCCAAATAAGAGAAATATAAAGAGCTCCCTGGAAAGTTGTAGCTACAGTTACTGCTACGTCTTGACCTGCTACGCTGCTTTTTGTTTTATAGTCCTCAGAGGCAAATTACATAGGGTTCACCCAGGCGAACACATAATCATCCAGCTGCAGATTCATCCCACCTTGCTCTAGGTCCTTAAACAAAAGCCTGTGTTAGGAGCAGACCTAGCTTACCCTCTCTGTACAGCTGGTGGAGAGGGAGGAATTTCCAGAAGATGATTTAAACCAAGGTCAGAATCTTGTTCAGCAGGGGCATGTGTCTCACTTAAAATGTCCCTAGAAGAGCTCCTGGCCCACTGAGGATAAGCTAGTTTCATTTTTAATTTTCTACTGCCAGTTTGTTTGCTTTATAATAAGGTTCTTGAAGGGCACTCTGCTAGATATTCTAAATTCTTATTGGAAAAGATCCTTCTTTTTAAGATATCCTTTGTGTTTTGTTCCTTGCTCCCCTCCCTTTGAGTCTATTGCTTCCCACAGCAAGCTCCATTTCGTGAGATACCGAATAATAATATGTTAAGCAATACACTAATTTTGTAGGGGAGCCATTTGGGATAAAGCATTTAGTGGTAGCAATATTGAAAGGCTCAACCTTGTAAAAAGGGTGTTTGCAGGCTTTGTAATCCTTGAATGCCATGTTCTCAGCCCTCTGAATCTTCTTGTGGTCCTGCACCTTCCTGGTCAATTTTTGCTCTGCTTATTTTTCCTGCAGAGATGGAGAGGCAGTACTTTCTGGTACGCTCTGCTGCTACTACAACTAATGCTTCTGTTGGTTTAAAATCCCACTTAATCCACTGCCTCCACCCGAGTCGCAGTGAATTTCATCCCGTTCCCCTGAGTGCCTCCTTCCCGCTCTGGAGCACGTGCTAAAGCAAAGCTTATTCTCCGCGTTACACAACCCCAAATTACTCTAGGAATTAGGGCATTTCTGATCCTTCTGCTAATACTGGGGTTATACAATTGAGGATCCCTCCAGATCTGCTTCTTCCTAAGGGTGGGTAACGGAAGTTGCTCAGAGGGACGTGCATTTCTGCTGCCTGCCTGCTCCAGCTGCTGGGGCCTGATCCTGAAGTGTGTAGCCAAGGTCTACCCTTTGGAGCAATCTGCTGTGCAGGGACTGGAAAGGCAGACTGGGCTACCAGAGACACTTTGTGGCCAACAGAGTATGACCAAAGTTTTAGAGACCGAAGGACTACGTGGAAGCGCTCTGCCCCAGTGGGAAGAGACACCAGGTGCTCAGCTGGCCTCTAGATGAGCTTGGTCCCGAGGGGAAAGGTTTGTCTCTCTGGGTTGACCAAGTGGGAAATACGCATCAGAGAAATCCACCCATGGCACAGACAGAATTTACCAAAAGTGGGGTTAGTGGCAGAGAGAGGACCAGAAGAGGTCCCTGGAGCCCAAGGCCTCTACCAGTGCTCTGATAATTGTTGGTTGTTTTAAATAACATCCAGCACACAGATGCAAAATTTTGGAGTGATGCTGATTGACTTTAGACCTGAGAGCAAGTGGCTTTTCTGCTTATGAATAAGTAATGAAGTGCTGGCAGCACGGTATTCACAGGCACCCATCGATGTCCTTGTGAGAGAAACAGAGAAAAGCAGGCTATCACTGTCTCTCAGCGATATCTTATTTATGTATCAGAAAGAAAAACAGAGTTTTGTGTTTGTGGTGTTCTTTAAACTGATTTCAGGGCTATGTTTTAATTTACTCTTACCTCAGGAGTTAAGAAACCAACACTCCTTAAAACGCAGATTATAAAACACATACTTATGGCCATCTGGAAAAAACATACTGATTGATTAAAGTTCAATCTATCTGCTTTAAGACCAGCTCACAGTAACTGCAGCGATTGCAATTCCAGCTATGAGCTTTTTCTTCTTAAAACATTCCTTGCTGTTATCGGACCAATCACTCAACAACTTTCACTTATTTCATGTATTTCAATGCCGGGGACGTATCTGATAGTCTGAAGCACAGTTCTGCAGAGAGAAGAGAATTTTGTGCCTGGTGACTCAGAACTGCTAAAGAATACAAAGGTCCAGGCTCAGTGATGTAAACAGAGATACGTTTGCATAGCCTGGGTGCCTTAGAGCAGCTCAGAATGTGATCCAAAATATTGACCACAGTTCAATTACGTACGGATACGTTCTGTCTGGCTTTATATAAATGTGCTTTTAATAATTTAATAATTAGGTAATTAGCCCTGAGGATATTTTGCAACAACAGCCTACCAGCATGCAAAACAAAATGTAAATTTTGTAAGTGTTCTGGCTGCCTGTGACAAATACCAGAAAATTGTTTCAGCGCAAAAAGGTCACTGCAATCGTACATTTTTAGAATGTTAATAAAAAATGCATTTTGAATTCAAAAATTAATTGTGAAAATCTTTTATGGCTACATAATCAATAACAATAAATATATTCTGCCTTTATCACTAATGGAAAACAGGTAATGTTTTTTTTACACACATACTACGTGATGAGGTACATACACCTTGTTTAGAAAACCTTCAAAGATCTCACCAGCTTTGCCTGGAGCTAGCATGGGCCAGTGTTTCCCCACATCTCACCATTATCGTCTCAACCATGCGTGAAATACTTTTGATTAAATCATGTATCTTTAAATTTTCTAATAGATCAGGGATTGTTTGAAAAACAGAGCATGAGCCAAAAGCTCATTGAATATTATTCAATGTGCATTCCCCAATTATTCTACCAGTGTAGTCAGTTCCAAACCACTAGCAAATTTGCCATAATAAAATTTTCTATCGACTTTCCTTTATATATTGGTCTTGCCTCTACTATACCACTCTGGGCTCCTCCCAGATGGATTCTTTTGCTGCTGTCAGGAGGCAAATATTTATCTGCTGCCTTCTCGGTATTTGATTCATGTAGTGATTATCCTTTTTATTCAGTCTGTTAACTGCTGGTGTACCAACTCAAAGTAGTGGCAGGGCTCTATGCATGTAATATAGACATCGACTAAAAAACTCACTTATCACATGGACCAGGTGTGCATAAGAAAACCTGATAACAGGTGGTAACTACAACTACCACTCATTAAAATCCTGATATGGAATTGAACCGTGTCATGTCCAAAAGAAATCCAGAGCTCAGGCAGATGAATCACCCCAAAAAGGTCTCTCCTTTGCATTTTAAATGAGGTGGACTAGTTCTTCTGGTCTTCTTTCTTGCTACAGTTCTAAAAAAAAAAAAAAGAATATGTCTCAAAAATCATGAGGCAGAAGGGTTAAAGATATGACAGTAAATGCATAAGAAGAGAAGATACAGTTTGAACTGCTGCATAGAAAAGCTCTCGTAGCAGCAGCTTATCGATATCTGGGTTTCATTAATAATTGGGGAAGATTTTTAAATATAAATGGGTACATAGGAAATGAGTAGTGAAAAGTAAATTAAAAGTGATAGAAGAAGATTTTGGCCTGTCCTTACCTTGTCTGCTTAACTCTTGTCCTGTGATTTGCTTGAGTTCTCTTTTAGATCACAGTCTTGCATAAGGACCCAGTTTGGTATAAAACACCTATCAATATGTTTATGGGGGTCTGTAACTGGGTCAGAGATTTGCCCATGGAAATTTTTCAATCCTGCTGAGTCTCATTGATTTCATGGAGATTTGATGACCAACAGCAGCCCCTGTTAGCAGATATTAATCAAAAATATGAGGCTGTACTTGAGCATCTTGGACTGGAGCAGTAGCCCAGTTCCTCAAGTGTCCCATGTGTTGGTTCAATTTCAAGGCAGTTTTGGGGGAAGATAAACTAGATTCCTTCCAAAGGAAACTAAACCAGAAGCTCTGCTCCAGCTGCACACCAACGCACACTGATCCTAAGTGGGGAGATAAACATTCAAACCAACAACTGGCCCTTCACACAGCTTTGAATCACAGAATTTGTGGGGATGTTTAGTTCAGAGGACCAGCCTTAAGCCAGTCTCAAGTACACATGGCTGTAAGGCCCTTGCTGCGAAGCACTGATCTTCTCCTGTTGCAATGAATTACATGCTAGTGTAAACCTAGTCTCAGCTGGATATCTTCTGTGATTTTTGGACATGATTTAACATAATTAATTTTAGCCGTCTAAAAGTCATGCACCACATCTACGCATTCTCACTGTAGTCACCAGGTCAGGGCTTTCAATTCTTTCCATTTGAAGACTGATATGGGATATCACATATTTAAGGTATGGGATAATCATCCTTGAGAGCTGCTCCTCTTCCTCCATGGGCTATCAAGGTAGGTAAATGACCTACTTTACACTACCTGTCTAACTTTTAGGCACTTAAATTAATGATCTATCACCGTTTGAGATGCAAGATGAGTAAACTTTAATAAAAATACTGCTAAGAACATCAAGAGTCAGATGCAAATTCATGTTGGGGACATTTAAACTCAAGCTCACGCTTAAGGAAATACACTTTAAAAAGCAAAACCACCTATCCTGCCACCCATATAGCTGCCTGTGTTTAAAACTCAAAGAACGTTGTTAATTTGTTTTGTGCCTTTGATTTCACTATGGAAATAACCACCTTTATGTATGCTTATCTACTAGTTGATTTCATGTTCTGACAACGAACAGCTTCTGAGCATATTTGGATAGAAATTTATAGTTACATTGGAAGAAAACACACAGGGACAATAACACTTCCCAAAATATGCAATAACACTTTCATGCAACACACTTCAAAGAAATGTACATTTTAAAAAAAAAAAAAAGAAGACGAAAAGAAAAAAAGAAAGAAAATTACCCTGAAGACGTCAGCTGAGGGCTTTCCAACTGTGAGACTGTGCAAATTATGATTTTTTTTTTGGTCTGTTTTTAAATGGCTCTGAGGACCCTGTAATCTTTCTTGCTGTCAGAAATCCAGAGTTAGGGCATGCTCCAAACAAAGACCCTCCACAAATGGCTCCCTCTGGTGTGAAGCTGCAAGTCTTAGCCTGTCCTGGGAACAGTTGCTCTTTAAGTTACAGTTTATATTTTTAACAAGATGTATAACAGCCGTAGGAACATCAATCTGAAGATTATCCCAAATGTGACTTTGTAAGAACTGCATCAGCAGCTCCTCATTATCTGGGCTACTGAAGATGAAAGAAGAACTTGGATAATCCAGTGCCTGAGTTATTGAATACACAGTACTAATGTCCAGCCAAACTCCATTGGCTTGTGTTCATCAGGATATACGAGCACTAGCCAAAGCACTAGCACAACCCAAGAGAGCTGCTGGACAACATCTCTGGTGCCTCTGTATCCATGTTTTCCAGCTCCCCGGGGACCAGGAGAGGTTCCTAAACTGGCTACAGAATAACGTGAGTACACAGAGGTAAATCATGTCATGCAGGGCTAATAAACCCTGTTAGGTCTGAGCTGGTTGTGTAGCATGCATCATATTTTGTACCTGTTTGGATCCCAAGGATATGAAGCAGGGCCAGCTGAGCTGGTTCTACCCCAAATTAGTACGTGTTCAGCAGGTTTTGTTATTTTGAACTGTAGGACACACTGATGTGGCTATGGTGCTTCTGAACATGAGCTGTCCCTAAGAAGCACCATATTCATGGTCAGGGATTGCCGATACTGAGCTACTAAAGCAGACTCAACCTTGAATCAGCTTATATGACCCTGTGGTCCTGACTCACATAATCCTCAATCTGGATACAACCTGTGCAGATAACTGAGACTTGCCTAAAACTTATTACTCTTGTACTTGCATCCTTCAGAGCTTCTCTGCCTTCTTTATTGATTGTGACAGTTTCTTGCTGCAGTGATTTTTTTCCCTAAAACTCCAGAAAGAGCATGATACTGTCAGCAGCAGCTCAGTGATAGCATCACCTGTGGTGAACCCTGATACCCCTGCTCAGGGTGCTGGTGCAGACACTTTCGGTAAGAACGGTTCTCTGTATGTCTGCAAGCAGCATATGTGCTGCAGAGCTGAAGCTCCACTCCAAGTCCCTTGGATGCGTGTGCTTGTCACACAAGATATTGGATGAAGAACAAAGTCTGGCTTGGAAAGGAACAATAACTTCTAAAAATTCAAGAACACATTTCTAACAGCTTCAGCTGAATCTCCAGACTAAAAGTAGGCTCTGACATAACTGCTTTCACAGCTCCAAAACTCTTGGATGCCTGATTTTGCAGTGACCTCGCTTCAGTGCAGAAGTGAAAAACCAGATGCTGGGCCCAGCAAGTATGCTGTTTGCAAGCTCAGGGAGCTTACTTGATAAGCTTAAATCCTTTTTAATGCTTAAAACAGAAATCTCCCCCTTCTTGAAAAGAGAAGGAAGAAGTCTTGGCAAGAGGTAAAACTACCTGACTTTTATACAAAACAACAAGAATGACCCTTACTAATGGCACTGACTCCAATTTTACCATGAGACTAGAGACTTTTCAAGGAATACCAACAGCATTTAGGTATCTGTTTACGTACAGGTAGAAGTAATTCACCAGGAACAGATGCTCCTGACCACACGTGGGTGGCTAAACCTAAATGCCTGGGGACCTTTCAGGTTAATTAGGGAGGAATCTAGCAAACTTAAGCACATACAGTGTTAGGCAGTTGTGGAAAGCAGGCAAGCTGAACTTTCATCTCGGATCAAACCAGGGTTTAGGCAATAGTGACCTTACCTAAACAGAGTTTAGGATGCTTTTATCTTACCCCTAACTGTAACTATATTCTGACTGTTGGGCTGCAGATTATGGAAAATAACCAGTCCTGAGCAGGTGTTTTGGATTTGTTTCGGGCAACAATCAACCACATTCAGCTCATTGGATGGAGCAAAGACATGGCTGTGGCATAAAGATCTCCTTCATAGGCACAGGGGTGGGAGGGGAAAGTGCCCTAGGGTTGGCTGTCCAAACACTTCCTCATGCTCACCACCACACTATATGAATTGTTGGCAGAAGGCTAGATCTCAGAGATGAGAACAAACATGAAGTGTAATTAGCCTCAATGCAAAGCCAAAGAAACCAAGGCACAAAATGAGGCACAGCTTGCCCGGGACCATCAGGAAGGCAGTGGCAGGGACCATCTGTCCTGATACTTAGTCCATGTGCCAAACTGTAGCTTACAACTGCTCCTGTGCAGGCATTTGTATATTATCATTGCATTTGAAAGTTATGGCAAAGGAGACATTTTTGGAGAAATGAGTACAAGCTCCCTTTTGGCTACGGGCGGTCTGGAGAGGTTTCTCTCCAGGTGGGTGCAGAAAGAATGGCCATACTCTGCTCTAAGCTGGTGAGAAACAGGCTCTGAGTTCACACATTATAGGAGCCATATTAGCGCAACACTGGGTCATAGTATAGGCTGTATTCGATGATGCCCAGAGCTACGCTGAGGGGCCTGTAGAGCTTCTGGACTGGCTCACAGTCATATCTGTCCATAAGCTGAATGGTGGTGTTTAACAACCCCTAAGCAGAAATACTCCAAGATGCCAGTTTTCTGCTATCCTGTTCACTGCTCTCTTTTTAGGCTAGTGAACGTTTCTGGAGAACAGCCAAAAATTTGATTACCGGTATAAGCAAGAGAGAATAAACATACTGGTTCTGGCTAACCCAAAAGGCAAAGAAATTCTGTGATTCATCCTATTAATTATAATGTCTTTGAAAATATTTTGAAAAGGAATATATTCAGCACTTTGGAAATAAATATATTGTATGTATTTTCATTTTTAAGCTGCCATGGAATGTTAATGGTGACAAAATATTTGTGTTATACAGCCAGTATGTGAATGTAAATATTTTCTCAGTGAATTTTCTACAGTTTTATAGTGTTTGGGAACTTGTAAGTGAAATTAAATATACGTTTTGGTCTGGTCTTCAGAAATCATAATAAAAACTGTTTTCTGCAATGGAAAAAATCAGAATAGACTACTACCAAGAGGCATTAGAGTATTGCTGAAGAAACCTGATTTTTACACGACTTACGCTAAAAAAAACAAGCACAAAAACTGCATCCCCATCACTTGGGAAACATAGAAACCCATACTTCAAACCTGGGTGTAACTTCATTTATGTGATTCATTCCATTTAGTTAACAGGAGAAAGCATGTAGGTAGAATTGATTCCACACATAACTATCATCAGGACTAGGTCCTAAGCAGAAATTATACATGCCCCGGAATCTGCCGAGCAGGATATGATTAGGGACTGGGGCCTTAACTACTGTATACACCAACTGCTGTAGCCAGAGTCGGTCCTTGGGGGACCTGTCCTGCCTGCTCACCTGCAAAACAGCCTGAATATCCCATCCAGATGCGTCCAAGATCTGAAGCATCCTGGTCTGTATTTGTATTTCCCTGCAAAATCATCCCTGATTTATACCTATCAACGAAATATAGCGCGGGCTAATACCTCAAAGCAACACTATTTATCCAAATGGAGCAAACCCCAAAAAACTATACTCTGTCCAAGTAAAACTGCAGGTGATAATTTATTTCAGTAAAACATAATTAGTGGGATTGGAATTTGGCCAGAAACTTCAGGTAAACATTCCTTTTAAAAATAGGAATTGGATATTATTCTAATGAGTTTTAAATTTAGCCTCAAACATATGTACTTTCTCCCGATGCCTAGAATATTTCACATACAGTTAAGTGCAGGATAGATGCTGTGCACACCAATAATATTTGGTGTAAAGGAGAGCTTGGGGTTACCTCAAAGCTTTTCAAAAAAGTGATATTTCTGTGCCATTAGTCACACTCATCATTACTGGGACATGCCCAAAAGAAAGGTACAAAACTGGCACCTCTGCAAGCACAGGTATAATAACCAAAAGTGGCAGGATTTGATTGTTTGTTCTCACTGGGTGTGAAGAACAATGCAGAACAATCAGTGACTTTTATTTTACACTTTTTTCAAGTCTGTGCTCTACATGGCTCAGAACTTTTCTGATGGTCAGTTCTCCCTAAGGCCATTTTTAAAAATCAAAGGGTTGAATTTACAGCCCAATATGGGTAACAGTTGTAGAGATTCGTGTTACTTTTTAAACAAAAAATCAGCACCTCTTTTGCAGGTGTTTTTGAAAGATTTGCAAGTCTCAAGCAATTTCACATGTCACTAATGTCCCTGCATGATAATATAGCAACCATGGAAAACGTCTACTTCCTGGTATTTTGGGGGTTTGTAGTCCCATCTGTTACATTTCACAGTTCATCGCTAAGAATATGAGTTATATGATAAGTTGTGGAAAGTAATTACAAAAATACATAGTAAAGTCCTCTGACAGAAGCAACTGTAGTAAGGATGAGGGTCAGGTGGGGGATATGACAGCTTCAGTAAGAGTCTGTCAGAAAGGTTTTCTGGAAAAGATCTTGTCCATCTGCCAAACATACGAGATAATTGACATCTTGGATGTTCCCGCCAGCTGTCTCAACAGTTCAGGATTGAGCAGGGGCAATTTGCAGTCATCGAGAAGCAGAAATGTATGTCGTAATGCGGGAACTGGAAAACATGACAGGTGACATTTGCTAATGACTGGTAATGATACATAAGCGATGTTAAGTATTGTAGCTATAACCCAGCCATTTTGGAAGACTGAAGTTAAAATACAAATTAATTTTAACACTTTAACCCCAGCCAGCAACTAAGCACCACACAGGCACTCATGCACTCCCCCCCGGTGGGATGGGGAGAGAATCAGAAGAGTAAAAGTGAGAAAACTTGTGGGTTGAAATAAAGACAGTTTAATAAGTAAAGCAAAAGCTGTGCACACAAGCAGAGCAAAATGAGGAATTCATTCACTTCTTCCCATGGGCAGGCAGGTGTTCAGCCATCTCCAGGAAAGCAGGGCTCCATTGCATGCAACAGTCACTTGGGAAGACAGAACACCATAACTCCCAATGTCCCCCCCTTCCTTTTTCTTCTTCCCCCAGCTTTATACGCTGAGCATGACGTCATATGGTATGGAATATACCTTGGGTCAGTTGGGGTCAGCTGTCCCAGCTGTGTCCCCTCCCAACTTCTTGTGCACCCCCAGCCTACTCACTTGCGGGGTGGTGTGAGAAGCAGAAAGGGCCTTGACTCTGTGTAAGCACTGCTCAGCAGTAACTGAAACCTCACTGTATTAACAGCACTGTTTTCAGCACAAATCCAAAACATAGCCTCATACTAGCTACTCTAAGGAAAATTAACTCTATCCCAGCCAAAACCAGCACAACTTTCTAAAAATGCCTTGAGATGATCTACCATCACTCGAGAATATTCCTTGTACATCCTCACTCAACATCTAATGCTGACATGTTATCTTTTGGACTGGTGATATCCCCACACTTTGGATAACCACTAAGAATACAGAATAAAAATAGAGGGAAAGGGAATTTTTAAGATCTCTAGCTTTCCAGTAGATTTGGAGAAACTATACCTTATAGAAGTGTCTGAACATCTTGCTTTAACCTATTCATAAGTCATGAAAAAAAACAGAATAAGTCATTAAATCGTCTTCTTCCATTATATCATCATACCACCCTCTGAGGATGAAATGCTTACTACCGTATCAGTAATTAAGAAACCTAACAAATGGCATTTCTTAATTTACAGCCATAGATCTCTTGAACAATACAGTAGTAAAACGAAAAGTTGAGGAGTGATCTGAAACATCTGCCACATTTCAACAGCATCAAAGTTAATAACACTCTCCCCCACCCACCCAAGCATTCTGCCAACACTTCAAAAGGGTAAATGAAGTGCCTTGGAGAATTACAGATGTGTCATCCTGATGTCAATACCAGGCAAAAGAGTCCAGCAGGTGGACACGACTCAATTAATAAATAATTAAAGAAAAACGATGCAGTTGAAGTGAGTTGATATAGTTTATGAAAAATAAAACTTAACAAGCTACTCTTGCAGAAAGATATTCCATACTCGTATGGAACATGTCACCTTTAACACAAAGACTGTCCCTGCTTTACTGTCGTGCTCAGAGCACCTTGCAGCAGTGTGACTGCTTACCTGAGCAGCAGCTGGTGGCCCTCAGAAGGACTGTCTCTATTGTCCTTTGACCAGCTCCTCTGCTGACCCAGCCTGGAGAGGCTCAGCTGGCTTCAGCAGAGCTGTGCTCTTTCACAGCCCAAGCCCAGATTTAAAATAACTAAATAACTAACTAACTAAATAAATAAATCCATTATGTCAGAAATTCAGTGGAGCTGGCCTTGCTGGCGTTTCCACTGCTGCCAGCTTCTTGCCCAATATTACCTAAATTGAAGTAAATAGTTTTTGATAGCCAGGAGAGACCTGTATTAAACCTCTCAATCTCTACTTTGCGCAAATGCTGTTCTCAATTTAAGATCTGTTCCACTTGCTAATAACAGTTAAAGTGTATCAGGTTTGGACAATGCAATGGATACCCAGGAGGAGAGAATTCAGAGTATGGTGTGAGTTCAGAGAGCAACTCTTTTGGGGCTTCCAAAATATTCATTCAAGCTCATCCCAATAGTAATTCAGAGTCCCAGGTGCATCAGATTGGATGAGATGAGCTAATGTTCAGCCATAGATTGTGGGCAATGTAAGATGACATATTAAGTGTTTTCCGTTATCATGATTGCTCTAGTGTAACCATTACGCAGACCATTACCTCACAAAACACTGGCGAGCCAAAAAACACTCATAATGACACTACATGTTTACTAAAGTGACATTCAGAGCACTCCAGTGCTAGTATATTGAAGATTTTACCATCTGAATTACAACATGAATTAATTCACTTATTTCCCTCACCACCACCTGTGGATCTCTGTTCCTTATTCAGTTTTGCATGGCTGAAGTGGCAGAGCAGTACAGGCCCATATTAGAGTCAGAGTGCAGCTGTGCACTGCAGTTTATCATAATTTGTTGACTATGAAATATTTTTAATTGGAAGTAGCTGGCAGACAACATGGCAGATGATTACAGAATGATGGTATTAATTTGTTGGCAATTTTGTTCAAGTTGTTTTTACCCTAGTCCTCATGTCCTGTCCCAAATGAAGGGAAAATAAAATGTGCTAGGGATGAATCAAGCAGGGTTATAAATGCTGCAGGTGCAGAATAGGAAAGCCCTACTGGTATGCACCAAATCAAATCTGGTGATCAGTTGACTTCTGAGCATACAAGCAGGAGAGATCAAGCTTGCATCTGTTCCCCCTGAGAACATTGATGTGCAGACCTTCCTCCAGCTGGAACAAACCTGCAGTGATTCAGAGGGAGAAAAAAGTACATAGGCATACAATATATAGAATCATAGAATCATAGATTCGTTAAAGTTGGAAAAGACCCTTAAGATCATTGAGTCCAACTGCCAACCTATCACTGCCAAGTCCACCACTAAACCATATCCTCAAGCACCACGTCTACCCTTCTTTTAAATACCTCCAGGGATGGAGACTCAACCACCTCCCTGGGCAGCCGGTTCCACTGTTTGACAACCCTTTTGGTGAAGAAGTTTTTCCTAATGTCCAACCTAAACTTCCCCTGGCACAGCTTGAGGCCATTTCCTCTTGTCCTATTGCTTGTTACTAGGGAGAAGAGACCGACCCCCACCTCGCTACAACCTCCCTTCATGTAGTTGTAGAGGGCGATAAGGCCTCCCCTCAGCCTCCTCTTCTCCAGACTAAACAACCCCTGCTCCCTCAGCCGCTCCTTATAAGACTTGTTCTCCAGACCCTTCACCAGCTTCATTGCCCTTCTTTGGACACGCTCCAGCAACTCCATGTCCTTCTTGTAGTGAGGGGCCCAAAACTGAGCACAGTACTCAAGGTGCGGCCTCACCAGTGCCGAGTACAGGGGCACTATCACCTCCCTGTTCCTGCTGGCCACATTTCCTGATACAAGCCAGGATGCCATTGGCCTTCTTGGCCACCTGGGCACACTGCAGGCTCATGTTCAGGTGGCTGTCAACCAGCACCCCCAGGTCCTTTTCCTCTGGGCAGCTCTCCAGCCACTCCTCCCCAAGCCTGTAGCGTTGTATGGGGTTGTTGTGACCCAAGTGCAGGACATGGCACTTGGCCTTGTTGAATCTCATACCGTTGGCTCTGGCACAATGATCCAGCCTGTCCAGGTCCCTCTGTAGGGCCCTCCTGCCCCCCAGCAGATTGACACTTCCACCCAGCTTGGTGTCATCCGCAAACTTACTGAAGGTGCACTCAATCCCCTCATCCAGATCATCCATGAAGATATCGAACAGAACCAGCCCCAACACTGAGCCCTGGGGAACACCACTCATGACTGGCTGCCAACTGGATTTGACTCCATTCACCACCGCTCTCTGGGCTCGGCCGTCCAGCCAGTTTTTAACCCAGTGCAGAGCGCACTTGTCCAAGCCGTGAGCAGCCAGCTTCTCCAGGAGAATGCTGTGGGAGACAGTGTCAAAGACTAAAGTCCAAGTAGACAACATCCACAGCCTTCCCCTCATCCACTAAGCGGGTCACCTTATCATAGAAGGAGACCAGATTAGTGAGGCAGGGCCCCCCTTTCATAAACCCATGCTGGCTGAGCCCAATCCCCTGGGTGTCCCGCATGTGCTGTGTAATGGCATTCAAGATGATCTGCTCCACGACCTTTCCCGGCACCGATGTCAAGCTGACAGGCCTGTAGTTTCCTGGGTCCTCCTTCTGACCCTTCTTGTAGAGGGTCATCACATTCGCTAGTTTCCAGTCACCTGGGACCTCCCCGGTTGACCAGGACTGCTGATAAATGATGGACATTGGCTTGGCGAGCTCCTCTGCCAGCTCCCTCAGTATCCTTAGGTGGATCCCAACCGGCCCCATGGACTTGTGAACATCCAAGTGAAGGAGCAGGTCGGTGACTACCACCTTTTCAACAACTGGGACTTCAGTCTGCATACTACCTCCATTTCCCATATGTCCCATATCTGGACATTGAACATAAAGAAAGAGTGGGAAATCCTCCCCAGCAACCTATTAAAGACTACTGAAACTACAAGACTCTGTCAAAATGTGGAGGTTACAAGCATGTTGACCTAAATTCCTAGTTTTATGTTTTCACTGTGGATCATAAAGGAGAGAGAGAAAAATCCCACAGTCCACAGATCTGTTGATTCCAGCATGTCAGGAAGTCATGAGACTGACCCTCACTCTTCAATCCAGTTTCTGGATTAAAGCACAACCTTAGCAATATTTCTGACCATATTTAAGAGAGTCTAAATCCACTGCCACCCCAGTTAAGCTTTTCGAGTGCCTAACCAACCTTATGGCTAGGAAAATTGAACTAATGTCAAGGCCAAGGTTGTCTAAATTGAACTTCAAGCTATTACCTCTCATTAAGCCTTTGCTAAGAAGACTGGAAAGCATCCCACGATCAGATCTCATCATATGAGATGAATGACCTCTCCTCTTCTCTTCAGTGAATTTAGAAAGTTGTACATCTTAACCCTTAGGAAAGGCTTGTCTTCCAGCCCTGAAGTTCCATTTATAGCCACACTGGTATTTCCATATTCTTCTTGAAACAGTGGATATCAGAGCAGGCTTGATACCACAGTAGCAGCCTTGTCAAGGCTATGTGGACAGCCATGGCATTTACCAGTCTTTATGGGATATTCTCCTTTTCGTATCCCAGGATCACAGGTGCTATTTTGGCACTGTCTATTCTGAGGTCAAATTTTTCAAATATAATGATTAAGTCTTTCTTGTAGCCACTTTTTCCATGGAGAATGGTCAAGATAAATCTCACCTAAATTTATACCCCCCAGCTATAACCCCTGATTGCATCTAGGTTGGTAGTATAAAACTTTAGGCTTATAGGCTAGAAAATTAAAGACTTATAATCAAAGAGTTAACAAACACTGGTCGGAACACATGGCTCTGTTAATGGCCTAACATGAGGTAGAGTGTATCCAAGGTGAAGCCCACCTTCCTGTGGAAGGAATCGGTTTTTTGTGTCTTTGTTTCTAAACATGTTGTCTGTACTGAAACACATTTTATGAGGTTGTGACAGTTTAAGCGGACAATTATATTGATGCTGCTTGTATTGTATTTCCTTCTATATTTTTTTAACCCAAACAAACTTTGTGTTGCCTAAGAAGCCTACCTGAAAACACTTTGTATGGTCGTCGATGTTAATGAAAATACTGAACAGTGCCAGCTTAAGAGTCAGTGCTGGAAACAAATCTGTTCTTCCTTTGTAGCAAATACTTGAGATCTCTCCAGGAGCCACTTTATGACACATTTGTTATGTGTTATGCTGCGTTAATTTTATATAATTCTTGTTTCTTAGTCAAAATGTAATGGCTAGAAAATCAAATGCCTTGGAGAAATCCAAGTATGTGACATCAGTATAGTTACCTTCCTCTGCCAGCTTCAGAACAAAAGACAACAAACAAAAACTACCTTCCAACCAAAATACTTACAGCTTCTAACTCTTTATTCTGCAGTCCAAAGCCATGGCCCTGTATTTTCTAACCAACACTGTCAGGATAATTATCTGATAGCTACCTGTGTCATTCCTTTCATCATTTTCAAACACTAGACCAGTACCAAAGGTTTTTAAACCCTTCAGTTTTCCAAGCTTTGCTAAAAATTTACCACAGGCCTTCAAAGATCTCAGGTAACTTCCTTATGACTTTTAGATGCAAGCTCTCCAGCAGATGTTGCCTTCCCTCCTCTGCAGTTACAGATGGTAACTTCTCTATTCTATCCACGACATTGAATGTAATGGACACAACTTCCAGCTTCTCTTCAAAGACAGAAGAAAAACAGATGTTGAGCACATCCAACCTCTTTCAATCATTCATCACAGCTTCATTACCTGCATATAGAGTTCATAGCTGACAGCGATTTTTCCTTTCACAAACCTTGTTTCTTTTTGAACCTATTGTCTCAGGTCAGAATACTTTTCCCTTCAAATGGTATCTTGTCCATGGGTTTTCTGAGTTGTGTTATAAATGTCTCCATAACAGGCATATAAGGTGCAAGTTTCATTAAATCCTGTATTACAATTCAGCAGTGAAACAGAATAATTATTGCTCTGTTAATTTGTGTTTCTTATGATTACCCGTAAGAATAATGCAGAATCATGGCACAGTCTCTGCTTGCTTTTATTTCACATGATAGAACAGAAGAAGGGAGTTATTAAATTTGCACTTCCTCTTCAATAGTTTTTCTATTAATTTAATTTACTTCCTTTAAATCTTATCTGGCAAACATCTATCCACAGTCAGAAGCTCTAAACTATACTACCAGAGCTGTACAAAGCAAGTTGCAATGCCACCAGATGTTGCATGCTTTCATGGGGCATCCCCTATCCACTACAGTATTTATGACAGTCCTTCCTGCTCCCTCACCTAATTGTGATTGCAGATACTTAAGACAATTTGGCTGGTTTTAGACTGGTATTCTTTCATCCTGTAGGTCAATGTAACAAGATTCTGTCACTGAAGCTCTGTATTACTTATTTGAGGAGGCTATAAAAACACTTCTGCATTTGTCCATGCTTGAGCCCATTAGGAAGAAAACACACAGTAAGCAAACCCCCAAACTTCTTGCCAGCTTTTTTATTTATTAATTATTACGTATTTGTTTAATTATTCTCCTGGAATTTCCAGTTTGCAAGAAATTTCAAAAAATCTATAATTGAACTTAGATGTGATTCAGAACTCTGTTTTAGGGGAAAAAAAAACCACAACACCACCCAACAAACTTCCCAAGTAGCAGACACCCAGCATTTTGAAATTATGTCAAGTTTTGAAACAAAATTTGACTTCCATTTTTTGTGCTATTGCCCATTCAGGTCCTCACAGAATGTTGGGAAAAGATATAGTCTCGAGCAATTTCTCACCAAGTTTAAACTAAAACCTGCTGGAAATTTCATGGAGGAACAGCAAAATATACCATTGCAAAAACCATTTGAACTATGCAATTGTTATAATTAATAATACTGCTATTAACAAAAGGCACTTCTTTGCCAAAGCTTGAGGCACTCTTCAAGTCGTTAAAAGAAATCACAGTAATTATCAAAGAAAATATACAGCCTAGTAGAACTTTGAGATGGAAAGTAGTTATTACATCACCCAGTTTATTCTCTCTTTGCCAATGGAGAACTGTAGTATTAAATACAGATTCATCTTCAATATTTGGATGCGGGTTTCCAAATTTTTTTCGGCATAGCAACAACTCCATCAGCATAAGAGTAATGAAATCTTGGCGGTCTGGCCTTCAGCTTGAGGATGTCTCTGAGAGCCAACACTTGTCCAGACTTTTCTGTGTCTTTGCCCAGATAAGTATGGTTACATGGAATTGTTTACATTGCTGTTTTTCCTGTTGCACTTGTTCTCCAGGCACAAGTCCTATATAAGAAAAAGCATTCTGCAGTGTTGCAAAACAGGGCATCTCCATACTGTACAGCTAACTTACTGTAATAGAGCAGAAAGTAAGTCTTGACTTTTTTTTCATTTGCTTGCCAATGTCTGAACAAACTGCCAGCATAACCCAGTTGCTTAAAATTTACATTTTCTATATGCAAATTCCTATTGGAAATAAAATAATTAATTCATAGTGTCACAACAGGACAGATCCAGCTGAGGTCTTAGATGATGGCTTCCAAGTGTAACTCTTAAATGCTTCAGTTGTAGGCACCGGGGTCTAGGATTCATTCCACCAGAGTGGTAAATGTTCATCTAGGCGGTGTGAGAATGAGTACCTCCTGTCTGCAACACACGTCATATTTCTATGTGGCAGTGCCCTTTGAAACCTCTGGATCAGGCCACTCTGCTCCATCAGACTCTGAATCCCAGCTTGTTGTAGACTGGAGTTAGGCCCCAAAACTACTCAGACCAGTGTTTTGGGGCATGCCCAGGCATGCGGGCACCAAGGCAACTCTGAGGTCAAACAAAAATCAGTTCAGCAAGTCTAGTGAGCTCAGTAAGGTTGGGCTGAGAAAGCATGAGGTTTTAGTTTGCTTGACTTTTGGATCAGATGCACCTAAAGTTCATCCTTCTCCTGTCTTAGACTTCTGTGTCCTTTTCCTTTTAATTTGTGGAGCTGAATCAAAGTCACTTACGTGAATAGGATGCTAAGTATGTCACTGGGAGGAGAACCTGGTCTTCCAGTTAAATGCCCTCAATACTTAGGAAAAGGAGGCATACAGCAGATTTTTCTGGTCTATTGCATGGTGCCACCAGATTGCAAGGTGGAATTAGTTAACGGGGACAAAGAGGAGGCCTATGCTAAAATATTATCTAGGTCGTTCTCTTTTCCCTGTTGTCATGCTCTTGACATTGGCTTACAAAACCTATTTTGGGGATGCAGGCCTGGGTTGTCATGTCCAGATCCCTGATGACCAGATAGGCAATTCTTATAAGAACCTTATTATTTCTCGATTGTGATTATGAGTCACTTCCAGCTTGCTCAGTCTGGGGAGGCCCCTTTGCAGGTGGAAACAAGTCACAGATTCATTTATTCAGGTCTTATTTTTTGCTGTCTTGTCAAAAATACATAAATTGCAGATCTCTCTATTTCAGAAACACTGCAGGGGGAGGTTCATACGTGTCACTTCCAACAGGCATTCAGCTTTCACCTGTTGAACCCTTAAGATCCCTTCTCCGTTCCAGTACCTGCACAGTCACACAATGTCTTCCCTCAAAAAAAAGAAAAAAAAATAGGATTCAAATAAAACAAACAGATAAGTTGATATTGATCTAAGCTGACTACAGAGGAAAGTAATTAAAAGGCTGATTATTGATCCTGTGATGCAATTTTGAGAATCAGCACAATACATTCTCCACCTTGTTTATCCTGCTACGTCCAAATAAATCAAATCCAGCTTTTAAAATTATTTAGCTCTCTGTTTCATTTAGCAGTATCCTCTGGGATTGTCTTGTGTATATGAATAGGATCTATTTGTTTTTATAGCTTCTTCTCTTGTTTATAAGCTCACCCAGGTAGTAGAGTGAATTCAAAACCAAATGAACAGTGCTCAACTAATTATCAGTCACTTTCTATTCCAACTGTTTACAGGAAAAAAACCATTACATATTTGAAGATATTCTGTGTTTGCAATATAATACTGTACAGTTACTTTAATTTGGTTGAGAGAGAGCTGGACCGATACTGATCTTACAGATATCAGTGGTGAAACGCCAGCTGGCTCTAATGAAAGCAGTGTGAGCTCTGGTGAGGACTTCTGGAAATGCCACCTCTAATTGCCAGAGTGGCAGTTTTAATGAGAGGAAAGTTTTTCCCTCCTGGAGCATTCACCACCACCTCCAGACCAGCTAGTAGAAGTCTGTCACAGGGACCGCAGCAATTTCCCCATGACGTTTCAGTGACTCTGGATGCTCAGGCACTCTGTCCCAGGAAATCCTTGCCTCAAGCTCCACTGTGGTTCCTTGCCACCAACCCACGCTGAAGACCCCATGAACTTGAAGTTAAATATGGACTTTCTGAGAGTCCCCTAAATTAATTTTAGATACTAGTATAGGGAAAATAGTGAGAAGCCTTAGTCCAGGCTTTTAAACTCTAAAGGAAGTATCACTGTCTGCCTGATCTACCCTCCTACACTTCCGCAGGGAAAGAGGAGAGCAGATGGCCGTGAGGGCTGTTTAGTCTGTCCATTTTTGAGTTCTTCACTGAGTAATTTATAAATCTGTTTGTTTTTCAGCCTCTTTGCAAGACAGTGTGATTGCTCTTCCCTGTAAAGGCCTTCCAAAGTAGTACTATTGCACCATTAGCAAATAACATTAAGGAACTTCTAACACCAGTGCTAAATCGTACTGGCTGGTTTCCATAGAACTTTATTGCCTCCACTGAATGAGCACATTACTGCTTTAGTTATGCTTGTGACAAAGCAATTTACTAGACTCCTTCACTGCAATTTGTCTGCCCTAAGCTATATATCCAAAGTACAGGTAGACATCTCTCCCAGTTAGATGCTTGCATTTAGCTGCAATAGAGCTGCCTGTAGGAGACACTTAATTCTTCCATACACCCACTATCAACCTTCCAGATGTCAAGGTTTTCATCCTCAGTGGCTTTCTCAGTTAGAATAGCAGACTTTCCAGATACTCCAGATAAAGACTTCTGCAAGATTCAAGTCTGTACTTTAAACATAGGCAAGCAGATGACCTACATGGAACTGACAGCTATGAAGCCTGGCCTGTGGGTGACCCTTGCCCTCATGGAGAGGCAGCTGAGGCCAGGTATGATGCTTTAGGACATCTCTGATTATACTAGATACACACATTTAGAGATACATGAATTGAGACTTAAACGTCTTACCACTTCTCCTGCCCACAACCACTTGCTGACCAGTGCTACCTCACCCAGCCTCTGGATAGCTGTGAACAGCTCTCTGCCCACCACAAGCAGCTAATGAGTTTAATTCCAAATTGCACAGGAAAAGCAAACAAAACCTCTCAGCTCTGTCGTCTCCCTTTATAGCTCTGTAAGACCCCTCATGCATGTCTTAATATGTCCTAAATCACTGACTCCAACCCCTTGCAGGCCCGTAGCTTTCAATAAATTGGGATAAAATAGAAGCTGCCTCAAGTTCTTAAAAGACATGTGGATGAACCTGATGCTGAAGGGCTGGGCCACCAAGATGCAAGAACAGAAGTGTTGCCCCACTAATGGCTGGTGCATTTAAAACCCCCCCCCGCCCCGAGGCCATTTTTCTAGCACTGATGCCAGCTGACATGGGAGAATTCATGTCTACACAGTTCATCTCTTGGTCTTCAAAATTGGATAGTAGCACCCAGTTGCCTGTTGGAAAGGATCTCTGGGCCATGCTAACTCCTTAAGGATGCTTGGGTGCTTTTTGGAAGATTGCTAGCTCAGTCCAGAGGCCACTGCAATGATACAACTGTACAGCACTGCAGTGCTTGTGAATGCTCCCCACACTGCTTCTCAGAAAGGGTTTAGACGTGATTCAAGCAGGTCTGGGGTTAGGGACAAAGAATACAGGCATTGGCTTCTACTGAGAAAGTACAAAACCCAAAAACAATGGATAATTTGAGGTATTGTTCAACACATAGTACTAGCTGAGATGAAGCCAAGCATCAGGTGAGACAGATACCCAAAGAGCAGTAGGGTCGCAGTCTTATGCATTTACTGAAAAGCCCCTGTCCCTTATCTCATTCATTCTGACTCTGGCTTTGAGACCTGTATTAGACCAGACACTGACCTAAACCTAAAACCACTCAGTAGTGCCTCCTGGATAATCTGTGCTCATGAAATCTCAAGGACCCACAGAAAGGACCTTGCTTTCAGTAGAACTGCTGTCTCACTCCTCCCCAGCTGCCTAAAAGTCAGGGACATCCTGTGTGGCCTCGACACTTTTCATACTGTCCTGCTGCCTTGTTTTCAGGCTGCCCATTTGACCTCATTTTCTCATCAATAGCATAATGGCTTCCAGGTAGTGATAGGTTTTACCATGGCTTAGGGACATACATTGTTACGGATGTGTGTGCTGCAAAGGTTGCCACGGGTGTGTGAGGATTTTCAAGCACCTGAATTTAGTCGCTTAATGGACATAAAGCCAGGAGAGTGGTGGTAGCATGGGGATGAGGTGGCTCAGTGATAAACATTTGGGTGCCTAAAGCAGCCCAGCTAACTGAGGTAGGGCAGGTAAATCCCACTCTAATGCAGCACCTCCTCCTAAGAGATAAGCAAGCTGTGTTGCACAGCATTGGGACAGTTTGACTGCATGTAGATAAGGCACTGGCAGAAGAATTAATGGGGCAATGTTGCTCTTTGGAAAAAAGAAATAGGTCATCGCTGGCATCATCTCACACTGCTTCTGCTTATCTCTGTCTTCTCACTTTTTTAGTGGCCTAGGGGTAGTTATCCCTTCTCCTTTACTGTGGTTATCTTTCATCCTTCCTCCTCTCTACTTAAAGTCTACCTCTTTGTATCAATAAATCCACAACCTAAATTAATTTTGTGAATAAACTATATGACAATGAGCGGTGGTATCATCTTTTTTTACTAATATTTCTTACCATTTCTTCCTCTTTAATACACTTTCCAGTTTTCTTTGACACTATTAATTGAGACTATATAAAAATCAAGATGTAATAAATAAGTTTCTTGTTGACTGTCAGCTGCTTTTGACATTTTATCTTGGGTAATCTTTTTTGCAAACTGCTTGTGAAGAACTTTTCTGGATTTCTTCCCAGAAAGTTTCTAATTTCACTGCATTCTTAAGAGCATCCTTGTTCTCACACATAGTCACTGTAGACAACAATGTCTCTAATTTTGCAGTCCCTGTGTAGATGAACTATATAGCTTTAACAGGTGCTTCCATCTGGGAGAAAAAAGGAGCCCGTTGCAATCAACTATCTCTTAATGATTTTGTACTTATCTTCTACTAAAACCTGCATAATTTTCTAAAGGTTAATCAGCATAAATTCTTTTTGTGGTTAACAAAAGGCAGCTGTTGTTAAGAACAGTGAATTAAGAGATTTTTGGTATGGTGGACTTTAAAGCACTTGAGCTTAGATTAAGGCAGTCTAAATTCCATCTACTTCCCAAAACCTTGTGCCTCCCTTTGGTTGTCCCTATGTCTCCAGGGACACAGGACACACAAAGCACAGGGTCCATAGATCAAGCTTTCACTGTCTGACCCTGTACTTTGGTGTCCAGATGTAACAGTGACCAATGCTTCTCAAGTTATTTAGCTACTTGTCAGCAAGCAATTTACAAATTTGCTTACTGGTGCCTCATGAGTTCCTTCAGTTTTTTTGGTTTTGCTGCTGCTTATTGCTATATATCAGAATTCGTAAGTTACCTGAAGGGCCATGGGACATAGCCCCATATGCACTTTTTCTAAGCATCTAAATGAGATTGTGGGTAATGGTGGCAGAACTAGGGCTTTGCTGATAAGATTTCAAGCCTTGCTCTGGACTTACTTGAAGCCTTTTTCCTGCTGAAAGCTGCTTCCACTCTGTGCAACTTAAATGCATATGTGGTTATGTGAGCTGAGATCTGACCTAGATCTGATGCTAAACACATTGTTCCCTTTTGTGCTGCTGGCTACAGAAGCATTGTATCTTAACCAATCTTGCTGCAGCAGCCAACTACTTATCTTCCTTTTCGAACAGATTCTTAGTCTTGGATAACAGTGTGTTACTGCCGGTCAGGTAACACTGGCTTTTGAGGAGCTGTTGTAAGCAGCTACAGCCTTTGCCCTCTGCCTAGCTTTCAGTCAAATGTTGAGTAAGAGATTTCCAAAGGAAGAAATTTTCATTATGCTGTTCCTGACTAGATCTTTCACAAGACTGCTCTATAGCTTTGGGAAAAAAAAAAAAAGTTACTCTAGAATAAAACCCAGCAGAATCTCTGTCATTGATTTCAAAAAGAAAGGAAGATAAATTCCATGGTCAACTTCATACTGTTGAGCCAGGGAAGAGATAAAACCTAACAGGAGAAAGTCCGGCACAGAAGGTAGACAATAGGTAAGAATGCATCTCAGGTACTTTAGCATAAAAAAAGACCTTGTTGTAATATAGACCAATGCAGAAAGCTTTACAGTTAAAACTTTGAAACCATGAGTATTAGGCCTGAATGTTCTCATAAAAGTCCTCACAATAATTCTATCACAAACTCTCTACTCTTTCATAACTTTAAGTCATGTACAAAGACTCATCAAATAGAAGTAAAGAGACTTCTGGCAAAAAAAATCCTTAAAATGTTTACCTAGCCATAACAGATAGCTTTTGATTGTTCCTTAGTAAGCTTGGAAGCCATTATAGAAAGCGCAATTAAGAGTCTTGACATTTACTGTGTGTTCCAGTTCAAATTTACTAATGGATACAATTCAGTTCCTTTTTGCACCACACAATGCCACAAATTCAGCTCAGAGTAATACAGACTTCCAAGGGTGAGCTGGGAATAATTACACAGAAGGTCAAAAGCCTCTTGCCCTGCAATAAGTACCATTTCTGACAGGCTTGCTAGTTTGTTTAAATAGAACATTATAATCAAGCAGATATTGGAAAAGATCTCAAGGAGATTACTTTCATACAATGTAGAGTCACCCTCATAAAGAAAGATATACCTAATTTTCAATTATGGGGAGGGTCACCAAGAAAGAAGGGCCTTTTAATACTGGGGTGCAACTGCAGTTCTGGCCATTGAGAGCTGCAACTCCTTATCCAAAGTAGGGTTTTATTGCCAAACTTGAAACTAACTGTGTGCTGAACATCTGGCCCAGTGCAAACTGGCTGCATAAGTATCTTCAAACCAGCCTCCCTGCATGAAAGAAGTGCTACTTTTGTGAATGAAACCGGATACTGAAGAATTAGAAACGCAGATACTCCTCTGGTCACTTTGCAGAGAAAGGATGGGGGAGGAGGACTAGAAGAGATGCTGATTACAACATGCTGTCTACATAAACCAAACATGTGTGGAGGTGTGGGAACATGCATATAAACCTTTCTCCAGAGTTTGTTGTTTCATTAAAATGAAGAAAATGCAAAAATGTGCTCCTTCCTCTCCCTCCCTCCACATAACAATTCTTGCTGAGCAAAGTGTTAGTCCTGGGCAGACACAGATGTCACCATTTTGACTGATAATCAAAGCCCTTGTAAGAAAATAGCACGACTAACTTATCTGTAAGAGCAAAGACCTGTGCCAGGTTGATATGGGAAAGCCCTCAGAGGGTTATAGGCTTGCAGCAGGATCAGTGGTATAGCTGTGTTGAAAGGAGTACAGCAACAGGCAATGAGCAAGCAGGCATCACAGTGGTGAAGGCAGTCTAGAGCACCATTGGCATTCCTCCACACGAGTGGCGTTACTCTTTCTCCTTCTTTTTTTTTTTTTTTATTGTTTATTCCACTTATCTGAGGTACTGACAAACATTCAATTAAAAAGAAGTGCCATTCCCTGATTTGAGAAAAAAACATCGTGTGAACCTCTGAATCACTTCAGCTTTGAAAGAAAAACAAGTAGAAACTTTTGCTAGTTTACTATGAAACTGCCAAAAAACTCTGCATTCACTATTAGTTATTTTTAGCAGAGAGGGAAGTTGGCTAAAAGCCTGAACAAAGAGGTGGGTCTTGAGTCCCTTGCTGAACACAGGGAAGCTCAGGTTTAGATGGGTTTCTAACAGCAGGAAGAACTGCTAAGGTAGCAATTTATCTGCCCTCTGCAACACCACACCCAGACTTCCTTCTACCCCTGTTGCTGCAGCTTGCTGAAAGAACGTTGGTGGCACAGAAGATACAGTCCTCATCATCTGGTTTCTGGCTCATGTGGTGATCACCACATGATACTTCATCTAGAGATGAAGTGTGATATTCTCTCGTCATCCTATTTTACACAAAAACTTCTCAGTCCCTTGACTCATAGCCCCATACAGAGTGTGCAGCCCATTTGGTCCATGCAGGACTAGGGTGATAGCAGTGAGAGCTACATGTAGTCAGCAATCATGAGATCATAGCTGCTCTGCTGCAATAATGTCCCATTTGCAGCATGTGTCACAGGTATGAACCGTTTGGCCTGTAAATCAGCAGGTTTGATCTTGCCTCTGGATGATTCCTGAATAGGTTGCTGAAAGGCTCTCAAAACCACCTCCACCTTTTAAACGGACTCCACCCTCTTTACTCACAATGGGTTATGAGGAAGTTGCTGCCTTTTTTTATTTGTTGCTTAAGCTGACCTTTTAAGGACCATAAATGTATTTTATGCCATACATAAAGTGTGGGGCTTTCTGCAAGTCTTACAACAAAAGAGTGCTTTAGTGTTACCTTTGAGACATGGGAGAGGGTGTAGGCTGTGTTTGTTTCAGGATTCAAGATGTGCACACAAATAGGGGGAGCCCAGTTGGATGTGGCAGTGTTGCTGCAGGGATCTTTAGAACTTTTACTTCCAAATATAGAAATATAGAAATAATTCACTTGTATTTCTGACCATATCTGAATCAAATCCGAAAATGAGGGTCATGACAGTTTTGAATCCGATACCATCTTAAGGACAGATTGATTGGCACAAGCCACATTTTTGGGGAGGGTTATTCATAAATACATACTTTTTGACCCGGCAGGTCAAGTGAGTAATATGTCATACCTCAGCGCTCCAAAGCACTGGCCTGCAATAAAGATGATTCCTTGGTACAGTATTTTCTTCAGCTGCTTGAGTGAATGTGTTCTGTGTCTGTAAGGTCATGCTTGTGGAGCAAGATATTCTTAGCTCCAATTCCATAGGTCATTTTTATTTAAATCAAGGTGCCACGGATTTTGCTTCCCCCCTTCCCAGCTAGCCGTATGTACACGTGCTTGGCATTCTTTGGCCAAGGCATGTTACAGCTGCATCTATAGCTGTGAATACACAATCCCACCTCCTGTCCACCTGAGAACCTCACATGCAACCTGCAAAAAGTCTGTCCGGGTTCGCCTGGCCTGACCTCCTTGTGTGCACCCTGACCTTCTCATGGCATGATGAGAGCTTACAAATGTGCTGGACATGCCTGAACGCATAAAGCACTAAAATGCTCCAAAGGAAAGCACTGCACTAACCTTGTGGCCTCCCAGACAGTTAATAGCAGATTTGGCTTTCGGATGGCCTCAGGTAACCCTTGAGATGCAGTGCACCTGCATCAATACAGCTACATGTTCTTACCAAGCAGAATTCTCTCTTGGCTTATACAATGGAAATTAGAAATAGGTGTGCCAACATGTATCAGTAGGGAAATGCACTCTTAATCCACAAATGTTTGCTTTATAAAGACTGAAGTACTGTAAAAGCCATTCCTTTATGCAATGCAGTCTACAGATTATAAAATTCAAGAGACAAGGCATGAAGTAAGTGCATTACCACACAATGGACATATGTCAGTTTGGCTTTTATCACTGTCAAAGTGTCAAAAACACTGGGAAGGAGACATAAGAAAAATATTTATAGCAATAAATCCTATCTTAACACGATAGCATTCAGACTTAACACTAAAAGAACTAGAGGTATGTAGAATACACAGTGACTCAGGTATTCCTGGTAACTCATGACATATTGTAGTGTAATTATACTAATATTTTTGGCTGGCTACTAGAAATTGCAGGAGAAACTGCACTTCACAGGTTTTGGATAAGAAACTAGAAACGTCTGGGCTGGCTGCATCTTAACCTTGGTGCAGTTAAGTATAGGCAACTTCTCTTACCACTAATGACATGATCAGTGCCAGTAAACATCTCCCAAAATGTAAGGAGCACAAATTATAGCTGCTTTCATAAATCGTATAACAAGGTATGCACTGTTCGCCAGTCTCACACAATCACGGAAATATCATCACTGCAGTAGTTTGCCTCCCTCTGGATTTTTCCCCTTTACGTGCTTATGCTGACAGCTTGCTTTGCTTTACTTTACTCACTAAAGTGGTTAAAATTCGTAACCCTCTTGATGACTGCCATGGTTACAGAGCACATCTCTTTCAACAGGTTCCTTTTTCCTGGCGGTAAGACAATGTCTCTAATTCATAGGCTGCAGGACAGTGGTGGTGAAATCACTGGAGTTTACTGTCCCTTGGCACTGGGGACCAAACTGAGAGCTGGTGTAAGCTGAGGATTACCATGGAGTGCAGAATACCAACCCTGACTTTGGCTTTTGAGGTTCAGTCTCTTTCTCAGTATTTTTCTCTTTTGTTGTCTTTCTAGGAGAGGAGTGCAAGTGTTTCCATATCACACTGTATAATTCAACAGAAGACAAATATTTTGTCTGGCAGCCTTTGTAGCTTGTATAGATGATTTCTTACACCAAACTTCCCCTTCCTTTCTCCCCCTCTCCCCCATCCCTCTGAGTTTAAGTGTGATGTTTTGAAAAGTAAAGCTATTTGTCCACACAGTCCTTTCTAGCATTTAATAAATTAGGCATGGGTTAATATGGCAAATGTCTTCAGTATACACACCTCCTTTTCAGTTTGCTCTACTGAAGTCTGTTTTATCAAAAACATGTTCGTCTGAATTGACTGAAAGTGTTCCACTGGGCCAACTTTTAATGAAAAAGGTTTTTTAGACAAAGTTTTCAGGGTGGAAAGTAGAGAAAGAGGGGGCAAGGGGCTAAAAGTCAAAGGTATTTTGATTCAATAATGGATACCTTCCAAATTAAAAATCTTCAGTGCGTGGATCCCAAGATGACTGCTTCAGCATCCCACTGAAATCTGTTTGTGCCCTAATTCTCCTCTCCAAGTGTGTTGCTTGGACTACATTTCCCATCATTCACAACAGCCAGGAGGCAAGAAAGAAACAGCGCTGCACCAGTGACGTTCTCCAAGGCGTTCAGCTCATAGAAACACTCTGGTTACAGTTACTATATGGAACCTTAATACCTTTTCCATACAGAAAACGGTAGCTTCCAGACAACATTTCACAGTTTTGAAACAAACTCTGCTTTTGCGATGGTGCTTATAAAAGCAATGGTAATGATCATAATAATAACAACGATATTTTCATGGGAAAAGAAATCCTGTTTTCTGATTAGGTCTAGTATTCCCATCTTTGTGAATCTTTTTGCGTTGAGAAAAAGTTCAAAAAAAGGAAAGCCTGACATGACCAGTGAAGAATCCATAAATCTACACTGAGAGCCTGTTTTTAGCAATTCCTTTTATCAGTGATTTCAACTTCCTTCCCAGATGAAATTAGGCTTCTGGAATACCCACTTAATATCCTTTCTGAGGCATAGTCAATCAATTTTGCACTGAAAATATGGAATGACTGCAGGTTGCTGCCCGTACGATTTTTTTTTCTGCCATACAGTACTGCCATCCTTTTGGTTATAAAACGAAATTTAAACAACACTGCCATGTTCCTCTTGACTGAATGAAGTGTAAATATTGATCAAAGCATCCACCAGCTTAAAATACCAGAAATTGAAAATGGCGCTGCCAAATAGATGGGTATTTAATATACTACTCAGTACTTCCCTGTTTTTCTCCTTTGTGTTTATCAGTGCATTTATTTTTCCTTGTTGCACCAGCGTATTTTTCTTATTTAAGCAAATTATCATGGCTGAGGTAAGTAACACAATTATTCTTTGTTAGCTGGCACATCGCCATTCCTTTCATGTGTTCAAGAGTCAGCTATGAATTATAAGGATGCAATGACCCTGATGGATTTAGTGGTGACATCATAAATCCTTACTCTGATGAAGACACTAATATGTGCTGTTGCCAGTAATTTGCTGACACCACTGATAGTTAAGGGCACAAATAAAGATGTCTTTCTTGGCATAGTACCATGGAAGCCAAAGCTACTGTGAAAGAAAACACCAGCCAGGTGAATTTCAACTCCTTCGGACATACATCTGTTAAACAGGCAACAATACACCTACAAAAGGAATGATGCTTTGCTGTGCTGGTACTTAGAAAACCATGGTCAGCTGAATATAAGAAGAAAAAAAAATGTATTTGAGGGATCTGGCAATAGTTTGTTAATTATTTCAGCTTAGCTAAAGCAGTTCTGGTGTAGCTGGGGGGCCACTATGGCATAAGCATGTGTCTGGATTGGACCCAGCACAAAATGAGACCCTGTTGAACTAGTTGCCTGTGTGAGCATCATTCCTACCCCTTCTCCAGTGGGGAGTCATGCCTGGCCTCCTCTGACCCCAGGTTCTGATTTAGTATCGCTGCCACACTCCGTAGCTACAACCCAGTGAGGTCAGCATGTCCACATGGGCTTTGGGGGCAAACTTCGGGGGCGCTCCCAGGTGAAATGGCAACCTTGTAAACCAACAGAGGCAGTCACGGTAGGACTGAAGCCTGGCTTGTAGCGAGATCCATTGGCACAGATGAGTTTCTGGGTATCTATTTGTGTAATACACTGAAATACCAGACTGGCACGATCTGCAGGCCACAGAGGAGGTTTGGCCTTGTCTTGTCAGTATGATGTATGGCAGTACAGAGCCACTCCTTCACTCTACCAATCACCCCTTCATCCTGCCTGAGCTTTCCAAAAAGAAATTTAAGTCACACCACACGTTCATAAAATACTGGCTGGCATCTAAATGGATTCTTAAACATACTCTAAAAACCAGGGTTCCCCGTGCTGCCTCCCTGCACCACCATTGCTTAGAAGACCTTTGTTCCAGGACCTTGCAACCTCTCTTCATCTCTTTTTAGGTAGATTTAACAGGTCTCGCATTTCTCCCCACCCATTTCTGACACTCAGGTCTTCCTTTCCTCTAATAAGATCCCACCCAGGTGCCTTGAAGGGGCACATGCTGAATCTCACAACACCACTGGGAGGCTGAAGATCCCAGATTTTGCTTCAGGAACTGCATGTGGCTCTTGGGCAGCAATATGGAAATCTTTTCTGTAATAAAGTACATTAGGATAATCATTAATTAGGTTAGTCCAAGTTGTCTTGGTAGGATTATCAATATCATTATAACGATCTTCACGTTAGGGTTCAAACTCTGAAGTTGGCTTAAAAACAATAGCGCTGTAGAAATCTGTTCCTTCTATCTGCCTTCCGTGTTCTTGAACAATTTCAATTTTTAAATTTTCTCTGTGGCCCCCAGACTAACCATTTCCTGCCTCCAGCTAAAATGTGAGCTGCGTCTCACAATGCCACGTGACTCCAGAAGCTGTGGCTTTGAAAGCAAGCCAAAATATCTGCCTTCTGCTGTGCAAAATGTAGATACTACTAAAATGCTGCATATAAAATGCACTTTTTATCAAGTGTATTTTATATATATTTTATATATATCAAGTATATATTTTACATATATCAAGTGCTGTGTATCAAGCAGTGCTTTGCTTCCTTATGCCATGTGGTGCAGTTTTATTAATAGTACTGATTTTCATCTAGTTTACCTGAAAGCCTTCAAGGCTCCTGCTTGTGTAAAGTACCTGAGACGCTGACCTACAGCTCAATCCAGATCATACCTGTTTTAAGCACTCCACATGAATTTCTATCCAATTTCTGTCTATTCCAAGCTTGCTGCAACCTGTCAGTGTTTCTACTTTGTTCTTTGTTGGCAAAGCATTGATATGACATTTGTAAACGTTGCCAGATGAATCGGTGGCCTGGGTTTGGTACATAATTCAGAACTTCAGTTTTTCAAGCCCTCTGAAGCAGCAGCCAGCAGTGGAGCCAGGGTTTAATATCATTAGTGTATTAATTTATGTCAGTGGTTGAGTACATTTTTTTTTACCACATTTCACAGAAAATCTCCTACCGCCAGCAATTGATCAAACATGACAAGCTCCCTCTTGGCTATTGCCTGTGATACAGACTACTTAACTCCTGTATTCCTTCCTAGAATGGAAACTGCGGCTTTCGGCGAAATAAAGGAGCTTCTGTTTCTCTGCCACTGTCAGAAATAGAAGTTCAGCACAATCTGTTCATCAGCTTGAAATGCCAGATCAGATTAAAAGCTCTGATGCCAAGAGGAGGGCATCAGCTGCAGTGCTTTGAACTGTGGTTCTGAAGGCTTTTTGGTCCACCACTTTGTAGCAGCTCCTCAACCTTCCTGTTACTTCCTGCATTAGAGCAGTGCTAAAGTGTCAAATCATTAACAGAGGCTGAGGTCTTCTGGAAAGAGCCCCACGAGGGCAAATTCAAGCCTGCTATAGGGCTGCCAGGCTAAGGGGGCTACCTCAAGGAGGAAAGCACACTGGGCGGGGTGGGGATGCAAACTGAAACTCATGGGGCAGGCACTTGCAGACTACTCAGTGGTCACAGAAATTGGACATTGGGATGTCACTGTTGGGGAGGGTGAGTGGCTTTCAGGTAGCTCAGCTCCTGCTCTCCACCAGACCTGGACTTTTCAATGGGGTGTAGTAGTTATACCATAAGCACTTGTTGAACTAGAGGGCTAATTAATGTTGGCATTACTCTCCACGGACTGTAGAAGCAGCCACTATCTGGCAGCCCCAGAGAGCTCTGCCTCTGAATCACTCACTGATCTCTCGATCTTGGACATCTTAAAGGTTGTGATAACTAAGCTGGGTGTGAGTAACAGAGCCCATCATGGCCTGAGGGGTCAACCGCCATCCCGCTTGGATGTAGTCTTGTTACCAAACCATCCCTACATTTCACACGCACATGGAGTGCCTGGTATGAAGTGTGTTGTTGTCATAATGAAATCATGGGGAATCAGATGGAAAAATGTGTGTTTGAGCACTTAAAGCTAGACTTGTAGACCACAAAACAGACTTCACAAGTAGAGGTCAAGGTGGCACCAATTAAGACAAGATTATATTTAATGGAGAGTCACCTGGATTGAATTAAGTGTATTTTCTTGGACCTAGCAGGCTGGAATCAGGATAAACAAACTGCTCCAGAATTCCTAGGTGACCTTCTAATAATTATGACCAAATTTGAGTTTCAAGTCTTCAGAGCCCCAAATTATCTTTTATATAAGAACGCACATTGCTACTCGGGAGGTCTGTTTGTTGTGATGAACACAGCATAAAATAAATCCCTCGCACACAACAGTGCAGGTGGAGGCTGCAAAGCAGTTTCTCCGACCAATAGAGCTAATGGGCCTCCAGTGTAAAACACATTTTTGTAACTCCCTTTATTCAGACCTTCTTTTGTTGTGAGAAACACAATGCCAAAAGAACTTAATGGCTTTGTTTTCCAGTCTGTAAACTGCTGACATGTCACTGGTGTTGTGGTTAAACATACATGGTAAGTCCACCAGAGTTCAAGCTCATGCTCCAGTCAAGCACTGGGGCCACTGCTTCTCTTTTTGTTGCAAGCTTTGTTGTTGTTTTTTTTTAAGTTTAAAATGTGAAACAGTACTTCTGCATGGAAACACATGAAAACCATGATACATACACTCCTCAATCTTTCAGGTTCAATCTGAGGCATCTTTGCCCCTTATGCAGAAAGGATGCTCAGGAGAGGAATAGAAAGTTGTACAATTCGGCTGAATCTAATACCTGTTTGTTTGCCAGTCTTGGACTGCATAATCTACTTGTTCACATTAAGATGAGCATCGATCAAACATTTTTCACCACAAGAGATTTTCTCTTGAAAATATGTTGGTTCATTGAGCTCCACTTACCCAGCCAAGACATTTCAATACCTACTTAATGAGCCCATGAAGGTTTTCACACCCCTAATGGGTATCAGTTATTTGGACCTTATGAATCCCTGGCAGCTTCTTAGTGAATACAGACTCTTGTCAGCTATCACCATTTTCTCTTGGCAGTGAAAACAACAAAAGCTCAGTATCTTCAGGCAGATGCAGAGGGACCTTCCTTAAAATTCACTAGAAATGCCTGAAATTCATGGTTTCAGTTAAAACTGGGCTAGAACACAACTGCAAATCAGAAAACATTCCTTGTGGACCTAAAGTAATTTCATAGAGACTTTTCAAGAGTTACCCCAACTTCCAATCTCTCAAGAAACTTAAAACACCTGTCATAAAAAGAAATAAATGTAACCCTTGCAGTATTTACTTCGTTTGATGTTGATTTGAACCTTTAAGCCTGTGGCTTATGGTCTTGCCCAGTAGGATTAGAAACAGTTTTTATACTGCAAAAGAATGGGAAGACCTAGGTTTTCAAATGGGATACAAAATGCTTTGTCTTTCTCTAATAAAGATGGAGATAAATCTGATAAAATTAGCACTTCAGATAAGATTGTACAAGTTTTTGAAATAAGTCTTTCTGTATTTAGTTTGAATCTTGTGGGTAGAGAACTGTGTTTTAAAAGAGGAGAAAACCACCAGCATCTATAATGGTTACAAAGCCTGCAAAGCCATTTCTAAAAACCTTTATGCGGGCTGTACAGATAAAGGTGTAATGGACATATAAAGGGTTATGTTTGGTACCATTTTGTTCAGTGTTTCACAGCCTAATTATTTCCAAATCTTAGTACTGCCACTGTCCTCTTTCCCCCAACCCTGACCCCTAGGATCACTGTATAATCAGTTCATCCTCATCTCAGCCCCAAGGTTATTGATACTGCCTTGTGTCCTTTAATCTCTTTTCCTGACTTCATATCCTTCTTCTATATCCTTCTTCTTAGTCCTTGGTTCAGGCTACAGGTGCCTTACCACCTCTCTGTACTCCCCCCATCCCCACCACCTCTGCTAGGTAGGAATTAAAGACAACAACCTCAGATAGACCCAGCTGAACCTCTGTAATGCTGCACCTGCACAAAGGCCAGAAGACCTATCAGCTCGGGCTAACAAGTGTGGCATGAGCCTTGCCTCCCCAAGTGGGAACCAGTGACTTGCATCATCTGGTGGTGCTTTTTGTGGTTGTGACTAATGCAGCCGTTTGCAAAAGGATGCTGAGAAACCCTGAGTTCTGCATCATGTGCTCCTCCCACATATAAAAGCACCAGCTCAGACTCTAGCTACTGTATTATTATCATCATAACTAAATATATTACATGAGAGTTATTAAATACTTCCCATCTGGGTCTTTTGTGAACTTTAATCAAGCTTACAGTGACCCATGCAGATGACGCTGCCGTCAGCATAGTACATGTACTCCAAAGATAAGACACGTTAGACATTATGCATGAGGAACAAGACGCGTCTGATGGCCTTTGGCTTTGGCATGAAGTGAGCCAAACTGCTCCAGATCTACTACTTTATATAAATTGACTCTGGAAGAAAAACATCAGATTCTGAGGCAGATTTGGGACAAGGATTAGTCTTCTGCCACAAGTGACAGGGACTCCCTGGAGACGTCTAGGTACGTGTGAATCAGTGATTCATGTTTTAGAGGAGATTCACCTTGAGAGGACACTACAATGTTATGGTTTCTGTCTGTGTCACCTCCTGCCACTCATCCTCATTATTTCTGCCAAACAGCTTAAATGATCAATCCTTCAATGCCAAACCAGGTGGTAACCCTGCTGCCATCTCTGGTGAGAGTGCGTGAGGGACTCCAAAGCCTCCACTCCTCCAGCAAAAGGGTCATCCTGGGCTCCCAGGAGCCTTCCCACCCAGCACCACTCACGTGGAGGAGCAGACGCCGCAGAGCACGGAGCCCAGCTGCCTCCGCTGCCCTCCCACACCATCCCTGCAGGCTCCATGCCCTGCTGCCACACCTTGGAGTGTGCACAGCCTTCCTCCTCTTGCAGCTATAAACCCAGGACTGCAGTGGCGGCAGCAGAGTCCAGCCTCTGTCCCAGACCCTCTGAATGCAGGAAAACACAGAGAAAATAATCTGTGACATAGGGGTATGCCCACACGGGGCCCAAAAGAGCTCCATGTGTTATGCAGCATGGACATGGCCAGCCTTTAATAGGGGCTGGCACCAAGCAGTGTGAACGTGGGCCAGCCTTCGCCCCATGCCTCCAGAACCAGGGGCTGCACCCCAGCCCTGATGTGCTGAGCTGCAGAGACAGCCTTTCAATCTACCAGCAGCAGCCCAAATCAGAAATAGAAAAGGAATAACAAAAAAAATTAGTTTCATATATTTATTAAGCCTTTCCTGCTTCCTACAGCAAGGTGTCACCTTCCCTTGTGTCTTCAGTAAGTGGCTATCTATCTACTGGGTATCACCACTATTCCTGCGAGTTATAGCCAGTGAACAAACCTTTGGTGACTACTGCTCTGAGCTGAATTCAAGCTCGAAATTGCTGGCAATGCTGTCCCTACTTCCTACCCATAACCTCCCTGCTAGGATAGTCAAGGAAAACACTTTAGGCCCTGAAACTTCCTTTAAATGTATTGGTACGTGGCCATCAATGTGAATCAAACTAAAGCTGTCAGTCCCAAAGGGCCACATTAGTTTTCCCACAAAAAAAAAAAATGACTGTAGCACTTCTGTCCCAAACTTGGCAAGTTAGTAATTTATTTTAATTTTCAGTAACCATGACTGAGTTACATTCATCTTCCCAGATGTTGTTAGGGATGAAAGCTCAAGCAATAAGCCTTTTCTGCTGTTGATGTGCTGTGTGCCAAACCTCGTCTTGAGCCCCTGGCTCCCACTGTACTTTTCTTGTGTCTGTACTGCTGCTTTGTGATAAATGAAACTTGCAGAATCACACGTACCGTGGTAGAGGAACAAGCATCTTGTCTGGGGAGCGGTCAGTGCTGGAGGCTAGAAACTTGGGTTGTGTATACATCTGTGGAGGCTCATGTAATAACTACAGCAAAGTTATTGTAACTAAAGCAAAGGTGCTGAGGTTTTGATTACAAATGTCAAACAAAACGGGAAACAAAGCAAGGCTGAGGAAGGAAAAGGGCCTCGTCCCCGTGTTCTCCTCCCCCCGCCTTGTCACAACGGGCTGCATTTCTTCCTTTGTTTTATTTGCTCTAAAAGCCTTTGCAGTCTTCCCTTCTTGGCATGTTTGTAGAGTCCTGGGAAGCTCAGAGTTTACTCTCAGTTACACTGAAAAGCCCCAGATGGTATAAATGATCACTTGTAAATAAATGAATAATCAGAACCAAAAAGCTCTGCAGAAACCTTCTACCAGCCTTTTCTAATTTTTTATAAAATGCCTCAGAAACAGATTGCATGCTTCACCAGCCGACCGAAACAGCCATGTTACCAATTTGCCTCTACAGAGATCAATTTCACTTCAGCTAATCCCAGGTTTTCGAGTACCATGAAGCTCCTTCCTCCATGTTGTGACCCCCTGGAAGCAGGGATGTACCAGACCACTGCTTGCTGGAGGAGAGAGGAGGCACCCGAGGAGCACCCCGCCGGCTTCCCGCTCACATAACTTGCCTGGGAACCCATCAGCCAGCCTGAATGCGAGATGAGGCCCCTAGTATGGCCGAGGCTAAAAACCTCTGCTTTGTGTCCCTGCTGTCCCCTGGAGCTCTTCGTCTTCTTCGTCTGCCTCCATCCTTGCCTAGGTGCCATGGTGGCCGTGCTGCATGCATGGCCCCGGGCTGTCTGGGTGACCTGGTGTCCTTATTTGGGTGGAGGGGGGCATGTTGGCCCCTACCAACTTTTAGCAGTCTGGGCTCGGGCTGAGCTCACTCTGCCTGTCAGGGAGATGAGATCAGGTCTGGGGTGCACCCCTTGAAGCACCAGCTCAGGTGTGGGGGATAGAAGGAGTCTGTGCATTCATTTCCTCCCCTTGGCCTTTTCGTTCTAACATCTTAAAATAAAGGGCTTCTAAACTGCTATACAGCTTTTGCTTAGTTACATGGACACCTGGTTCCTAAGATCTTCCCAGTAAAGCATAAATTTGTAAAGGTACCCCAACTACCTTTAGAAGGAGCTGGTCAGTACATACATACATAGATACATATATATATACACACGCAGTGCATTCACGTGTGTGTGTGTTTATATATCTATCTATATGTATGTATGTACTAAGCAGATATATATATGTACTTGCATGCCTATACGTGCTACCAGTCAGACCTCTGACGTCAATGTAGACATAACCGGTATTTAAGAACAAATGAGGAATTAAAGCGGCTTTATCTGCTGGATAAAGCGATAGCTGGGGAACAGTTGCATCCCACTTCCCGCAGCACCAGCCCTCTCTTTTGGCAGCTCCGACACGTTTCTACCAGGCTGCTGAGGCAGGAGAGGAAGCTGTTTCCCAGGAAATCCCCTGCCACCCTGGCCTCAGCCACACAGAGATGGGCTCACACAGATGGGCTCCCTGCCATCCCAGGGATGAAGCAATTTCAGTGTGCTCCTCTTCCAAGTCTGCTGGTTCCTTGGACATGGCGACGTGTGGTTGCATCAGCCAGGGCTGGGTTCACCTCTGCTGAAATGAAACAGCATGGCAGGATGACCACACTTGCTCTGGTGGAAAGGGTTGAGATTCTTCTGCCTCAAGATCAGACCCAGTGTGTTAGCAAAGGTGCTACAATGGTTATTTTATTTATGCTATTTGTGGTAGTTTCTCTTCTACGTACACGACGTATTTAATGAATGCATTCAACTATACTTCTTTTCCAGCCAGACAGTGCTGGATGGAGACAGAAAACTCCTTTCCAGAGCTGCAGGCTCCCTTGTTTTCATTCCGTACCCAGTGATGGCATTCAGCCACCAGCAGTGCCGTGCACGCTACACCACATGTGTCACATTTATGATCCCGTTGATGACAGGAGAGGGACATTTAATAACTCCTTACAGACTGCATACCAGCGCTTCTTCACAGCATCGCACTAGTAAGAAACACAGAAGGGAGCCATAATAAACGTTACAAGGGGAAATACCTTCGACTGATAAGGAGCTGAGCAGATGACAAATCACAAAAGCCTCCAGTGAACCCCTCAGGAGGAGATAACCTTGAGACGTACCTGTATATAAAGATTAAACAGCAACCTGAGCTCAGCAGAGATTTATAGAGCTTTGTAAGTGTCTTGGTTTCACTGTTTGTTTTTGTCGTCCTTTCTGGACTTTATTGTTAGTTTCTGTCTGTTAATATTCTGTACAGGCCCGAAAATACAGGTGTAGAGAAGGCACCCCAGAAAAAGAAAAAAAAAAGAGAATTCATTTGAAATATTTTACAAGGAGGTTTTATAGCCCAATATCCCCAGCGAATAAGAAAGATAACCAGGAAAGGGCACAGTACACCTGTGAGCGAGGTTGTGCAAAGATATAAACAAAAACATGAAGGATAAAATATATTGACATATTTGAGCTTACTGGCTAAATCTGGTTATTCATTCCTCTGTAAGTGGCAGCCCTAGTTATTATGGGCTATATATTTTTGCTAAGACAAATACATGAGGCAGTAAATGCCTTTGTTAGTATGCTTCAACAGGAAGGGTAGTGGCTACTGCTGCTATTCAGGGCCTCTCAGGGAAAAAAAAAAGGGTAAAAAAAAAAAAAAAGGTAATAAAACCATGGCCAGTTATGGACTGGGTTGAAACCTTACTGAGGGAGACCATTCTGTCTAATGGCTAAAGTGAGAGAGTAGGGACCTGAAATGGTTAGGTACTATTCTGAACATCAGGAAACACTTTTTCCTGTGAGGGTGACTGAGCCCTGGCACAGGTTGCCCAGAGAGGCTGTGCAGTATCCATCCTTGGAGTGGTCCTGGCAAATGGTCCTAGGTGTCCCTGCTTGAGCAGGGTGGTTGGACCAGATGCCCTCCAGAGGTCCCTTCCAACCTCAAACCTCTGTGATTCTGTCATTTCTTGCTCAGCTACTGAGTCACTCCAGCTTCAGTGGATTGCCTTTGGTTCTTTGTCTATTACCAGGGCATAACTTTGCCTGATTTGCAAGGATAGGAGGCTTGGTAAGGGACATGTTTCCACAGTGTACACCACAGGAGGTGTTGCTGAAGAGACCGATTATGTCCAGGAGCAGTCTGTCCCACAGGGCTGGCTCCTCTTTGGAAAGGACAAGTACTCAGTGACCACCAAAAGTCGGCTTCCCTAGCCTCACCTTTTCAACGCCCAACCAAATCCTCACACCACTGGGTCACAGCGCAGCATGCTGCGGTACAGTGAGCAGGTATTTCAGCCAAACCTCCCATATGGGCGTGCTTCCCTGCATGCTGACGAGGAGGAATAGCATTGTAAACCCATGGGTGAAGGTCTCCACTGCCAGAGCTTCACCTGGGAGGCGAGCAGTTGCCCCAGGTCCAAGAACGCCAATGCGTTTGTTCCTGCACGTACAGAGGGGACTGTGCTTATCTGGTCTAGCAATTCAATGTGCAAAGTTGAAGGTGGTTACCAGCGGCCACTCCTTGTCGCGCTCGCAGAGAGCCAGATGTGCCGCATACGGCGTATGAGACACCACGTGCCGACTTTTGACTCCAAATGGGCCATTCAGTAACAAAGGGAAAAAAAGGTGGGGAGGGATTAGATGTCAATTGAACTGTTGTTTGTGCAAGTGGAAGAAATAACTTTCCAGGAACAGACCGTGGGTCAGGGCAGTGGACGATGTGGGCGTTCGCTGGAGAAGTCAGACTAAACAGGCAGCAATGCGTTTTATACTTATGGCACTGTTGGGAGAAAAAATGATATTAAACACACACAGGACACTGAGGAAGAACAAACAACTTATTGTGTGGAAAGGAAAAATTCCTTGGAAGGGCCAGTAGGACTATCTGATTTTAAAATTCATTAGTGGTTTGAGAGATTCAAGATCTGTTCTAGCATGGCTTAGGTTTAGACACATCTCTTGATAAGGCTCAGAGGTCTCCAAATCAAATCACTTTGTTTACTTGTTTCTCTGCCTGTAACCATGTAACACTATGGTTTTCATGAGATAAATGATCGTATCGGCTAAAAGCAAGCGGGTGGAAATAAAATGGAAAGGGAAAATTCACATTTAAGGAGAAATCTCACCATTAGGAGCAAAATGCAGCCCCAGGTCTTTAGCTTGATACCCACCATTGTCCTACAGACCCGCTCAAACATAAAGCAAGCTTCTTTGTGGAACGGTCAGACACGAGGGAGAAGCCCACGGGCCTTGAAACGTCTCTAGGAGCAATCACAGATATCAACCCTCTTCAACTAAGTATGAAGCTGATGTTTCCAGGGGGCCAGTGCCCTCCTTCAGTAGCTGTTCCTTTATTTTACAGGCACCTGGACGAATCCCCTCTCGGCTGCAGGGTTACCTTAGCTTAGGCATGCTGCACATTAACTGTGCCAGCCTCCCTGCACACAGGGAAAGGAGAGAGAAAGAAGCAGACAGTCACGCAACTCCATTTTAAAGTACTTCAGGAACTCAGGTTATATAGTAATGCAAAATATTTTTATATCATCCCAGGACATTTTTGTTTATACTGCTGAGTGCTATTTTATTTGTTCCAGCTTTGCCACAGATGCACAAACACTGTGAAAGGAGAAAGAATGTCTACTCTATATGATGGCTTTCAAAAGAATCAGAAAAGCAAGTAAAATCCATTTCTTAAGCAAACGTTCCATTAAAAAAAAAAATCACTGTATGTTTATAGAAAAGATTTTTTTAACAAAGGTTTAATTTAAAAAAGTTAATAACTGGGTATTCCAGAAGGTTTGAGTCATCCACAGTAATAATTAGGGGTTTTGTTCAATACAAAATGCTTTATTTAACCTTCATGCCTCCATTCAGATAATTATACAAATGCATACATTTAAAGGTTTAAACTCTATTTCAATTCACAGCTCAATTCATAGGAAAGTTGAATACAGAAAAGCAATGCACCAACAAAATATGTCTGAGACACCATTAAAAACGATAACACTTGTTCATTTAAATCTTTGAGAATAGACTGGAATAATCATCCTCTGACAGGATTTCATTAGGGGACTCCCTTTACATTATCATAGGGCAAAAATCACCATTTTACAGTAAGAGGAAAAAAAGCTCTGAGTATATTTACAATACATACACTATACATAAATACAAGAACAACACTTACATAATATTAATAAACTTATAACATAGGTGTTGCCTAAACACTACATAGTATATAAATGCAGAGGAAACTATTGGGAAATTAGATCTTCAGATGATTACTTTTATTTTTGAAGAAAAGTAATTTTTGCATTTAAAAGCTTTTGAGAAGAAGGCAAAAGAAAGACTTAAGAAACTAATATGTTTGCTTGCTAGTACTGGTATTTTTATTCCTTCTAAGCGAAGGACCTCTATTGACAGTATTATCTCTATGGGGTTACCGATAGCGACCCTCCCTTTTGCATCTTATCTAGGAAAAAGATTGAGGTGCCATACCTAACTAATTCCACGGCTGTGACGCTTCAGTCCCAAATTAATCACTTTGTAAAGTAAGGGATGTTTTTGTATTTTTACACAGGAGGATCAAATGAACACTCATTGGTACGTACAGCGGTAACGACCCGATTAGAAGGAACAATGTGGGGCCAAATGCAACCCCATCCTTAGCATTTCATTCAAGTAACGCCATAGGGGAATTTGCTTCATCCATAAGTGACCTGGCCAAGAACGCTATTCTTCATGATTGTTTCTTCCTAAACACAGCTGAAAGAACTTTCCAATTTAATGGTATTTTTGACCCCACATGTTGACAGCAGTGTCCAAGTCTCTCTTTCACTTGCAGTGTATGAATGTGCGTGTCTGTGTGTGGGTTGAAGGTCCGAAGGCTGATGGTGCATGAAACTGAAGTAATTCATTACTATCTCTGTGAACGTTTTATTGCAAGTGCAAATGGGAGATATAACCTTTTAGGGACAGACAGCAGGTCAAGAGGACATACTGTGTAGGTGTTCAGCGGAGAACTTACATTACCAAGGAAGCGATGTATAGGACGATAAGGAAAGAAATAAACCATGGTGTTTTTTTTTAAATGAAAAATAAAATGCAAACGTAGAAGTGAAAAATAGTTTGAAACCAGAAATGACAACATGAACTCTGAATTGTGAGAAAGATTAGTTCAGCCGTGAAGATTATGGCTCAAACTGTCTTTCCAAAGAAGCATTTTACATCTAGAAAGGCAGCACCTGGACCTACTTCTGTGTTTCATGGTTCATGCTTATGATGGTACATCAAAGCCATCACCTGTGGTTCCCTACCAGACACCGAACTATTGTTTTTTAAATGCAGAGGTCACAGCACGGAGCAAGGTTTGGCAAGCCAATGTGTGAACCACCGTTCACCTCTTCATTTATAACTGAGGGCATCTTGGCTCACTGAAACTTTTGAGGTTGAGCTGGGGAAGATGTTGCAGGTCACACATAATTTTTTCAATTCTTACTTTAGTAATAGCTAAAAATCCACATTCGCAGTTTTGCTTGTCTGGAGGACTGAACAACTGCGTACTGAATAATCTAAAACTTAATAAAAGGGCAACTCAGTTTATTTCATAATTTAAAGTCAGTAAGCACAAGCTGTCACAAGCACATGCTGGCAAATCAGTAGAACTGAGGAAAAACCAATGCTGTATTTGTTTTTCAGAAAGAAGGAAAAAAAAAGCCAGGTTCATTTTGGGATGGTGAAGACAAGGTGCCCTTTCCTACGCAGGAACTAACACACATAGGGCTGTAGTCGGCCAAACCTCCCAACGCTGCAAGGCACTAAGGGTGCCTCCCTGTAGTGCTGCTGCTCCAGAACAAAGAACCAAGCCCTCCTCTCCAACAAGGGCTCAGGCATGAGGTAAGAAACTAGCGTTTCCTTTGTCCTTCTGATGACACATTCCCTGGTGCCTTCCTAAAATCCCCAGCATCAATTGAGTTCTTTTATGTGCTTAATATCTGGAGATTAAGCTGAGGACGACAGAATGAGTGTATGCATGTTCTGATGGGCTTATTTCCAGCAGTGGCTAACATTTAAAAATAAGCTGTTCCTAAACCCTCAGTCTGGTCACACAATTAACAGACGTGCATAAACACCTGGTTTTTACAGGCGAGTCCATGTGCTTTTTTCTTTTTTGCACCTGCACTTTCTTCAGTATATGAGCATCTTTGTGCACACCCAATCCTGCCTCAGTGAATAAAACCCGAAGACCCATCCCCCCACTCCAGAAGCAACCACCGATGGCAGCAAAAGTCTAGGCAAAATCTGGAAATTTTCAAATATAAATTTCTGCCTGGATGAATGACAGGTACAAATTTAGAGGATGGAAAGCAATCTTCCTTGGCAAAGGTATTAGGACAATCAGTTACACTTTGATCTCCAATGAATTCATTTTTAGAAACAGAAGAAGCAAGAGGGATGGCATTACACTGCTATTTTAAGAATCCATTAGCAGCAGTTTGTTTTTACAGAAACCTACCAGATTTAAAAAAAAGAGAAAAAAAAAAAGAGTGGAAGAGTCACAGCTGGCCATTTTCTTGTAAGATCAATTATTCTATTGATGCAAATGTTTAGGCCACTCAATATAAACCTCTATGTACTCCATTTTAGGAATATCAACTTCTTGTTTGCTATTCAAATAGTCTCTAGACTGACAGTCCCCATTTTTTCACTCATTTGTCCCGCAAAGAAAGAAAAGTGATATATTTTGTCCACTCCTGAAGTCAACCAGTTCTAAGATGATATTAAATACTACGAGCATTACATGACGAATAGAAAGGAGACATAAGGTGAACTCTGTGTTTCCAGAGTTTGATGCAGAGGATTTTGCAAGAGAATCCCTGTTCTACCATATACCCTAAAAAAGCTTCATTGGGCTTATTGCTGGTTTTTGGATTATTTCATTAGAGAATACCCTGGATACACGGGCACATCAGACATAAATTAGGAAGGAATCCCCTAAAACACTGCTTGACAATGAGCTCCACTCACACCTACTGAGAATCGATATGGATATGAGTCATTTGTACGCGAAGCATCATCTTCTTCTTACAAGTATATGACAGACATTATCTGAGAAAATAACTAAAACCTCTAACACAATTATCTCAACATGTGAATATACAAATGGCACTTTGTGTTTGTTTCTGTGCTGCATTATTGTTCTCCTAGTAAAATTTCATTTTCACCTTACTGTTAACAGAATCCCATAAGTTATTGCTGTGTAAAAGTATAGGAACATCCCATCAGTTCTAATTACAGGCACTTTCAGTTTCTGTGTCATCTTTTAAAATAGCTTTTACGCTCTCTTGCTGAAGTGTATGTGCATTTTAAATGTCACAACTGTCCTGCTACAATTGATTTTGCTGACATGCTAATGCACCTGCAAGACTAAACTTCCCTGGAATCGGCAAGGAGCAGCTGCAACCTTTGTTCGTGATGTGTTGTAGTCAGGGAAACACAAGAAGAAATAAAGCCAAATGAGAGTTTGCCATTACTGTATCTGCAGTTCACTGTGAAATGCCAGAAGGGAAAAAGAAAAAAGACAAAAAACCCAAAACCTTCCATATGGTTTTCATTTTGATTAAGTGTTTTTTTTTTTTCCTTTATTCAACGACATTCTGAGTGTTGACTTATTTGACACTGAAGGACTCGATATGACTTCTCTATACCGCACACGATCTGCGAACAACGAAGTGGACACTCCATTTTGCAGAGAAAACACGCTCTGACAAAACGGAACCATTTACCTCTTCCACTTTGTGTTCAAGCTTTGCAAGGCATTGTCTCACCATTTTTCCTGATGATTTTTAAAAATGTACTTCACTTAACCTATTTACACGCCATGTAAAATTGTGAGTTTGGAAATACTTTTCCACTATCATGTATATTACAGAACATTTAAACTGTTACAAGTACAGCAAAATACTGTCAATGTATTTTGATTTCTAAAGATGCAGTATCCTTATAGTTCCATTTTTGTACTAAAACCTGATTTACTGTGGAAATTGATCAGAATTTAAGCATTTTTAAGGTACCAATGGGCTTTACTTCATGAGCACACATTACACAGCAACTGTTACGCTATAGCAGAACTGCGAAAATACAACAATCTTTAAATTTCTTTGTGCGCTTCTCCAGTTATAAATCACAGGCAAAGGCATAACACAGTAACATGAGCTGGTTTCTTAAGAAGGTAGTACTTTCTTTTACAGTGTTTATTTCCAATTCTTCCTTTTCTGATTTTTTTTTAAAATAAACTTGTTTATTACCTGCACATGGGTGGAGGCACGTGGAAGTACTGGGGTTTATACACATGGGTATATGGATGAACATGCGGGAGCAGGGCTGATTCACTGAACGATCTTTAGACTTGTCCGCTGTGGAAGATGCAGTTTCACACACTGACCTCTCCAAACCAAAGTTCAAACTAAAAAATAAGCGGGATATTAATGGTGAAATTTACTCTGATTTTGAGGTTCCCACCTTCAATAAAGGAGAAAGAGATTTTTTCCATTAAACAGCATTTATTATCAGAAGATAAATTTATAAATGGCAACTAGAATACATTTTCAATGTGGCTAATGGAAAACGAGACTTATGATCACTGTTATTCCCATTATTAAAGGGGAGAAAGGCTGTCCAGCTATTTGTCCATGCTCTGCACCGTGAGTTTACCCCAAACATCAACACCACTGATGTAATTTTTAACAGTTAATTTTGTTATACATTACTCCAGCACATAATCATATATACAGGTCAGTCTAAATCTATTTAATTAATTGTGTAAGCGTGATAGAGAATAAGGAATACTGCATCTTCATCCCCAAGTATAAACTGCTGTTGCAATGAGCCAATTTTACAGTGCTGAATAAAACAGGTGCTCAAAAAATAATGACAGTTTAAAATTTAAAAAGTTCTGTATCAAAGCTTCTTGCTCGTTACGCTTTCCTATAATGCTGGCTACTGAGTTCCTGACAAATCCATTGGATCCTTTTGGAAACGTTTAAAATCTGACACTTTGTGGCATAGTTTCCTTTGCAAGTCGTAATGGGCACGGTGGATATTATCCACCCTTTACTCACACTTAGAAGCATACATTTCTGTCTTCCCGAAAGAATGGGACACGCTATATTTGTCCCTCCCAACTGCTCAGTTAAGACGGACCTACTGTTTTGTGTCAAGACAAGATCTGGTATTTCTGCATGCTACATATGATGTAAGCCTTCATCACAGCTACAAAATGTCATGAACCTGCAGTGGGATGCCAGGATTTTTGAGGAAACTACCTTGGAGCAATCGCCCTTGGTCTTTGCACAAGCACAGTTTGGTGGGTCTGAACCACAGCCACTGATGGAAGGACACCCTGAGAATCTGGGGAACACCAGCTCCACATCCAAACACGCTCCTCCCACAGAGTAACATCTTTTAAAATACTTCTGAAGGGGAAAACAAACCCGAAAACAACCTCACAGAGTATCTGGGGCCGATGCCTGTAGGCGCTGGTATGAATGAGAAACTTGCCAAGAACCACACTTGAAACCCAGTGCTGGACTACTGCTGGTAGTCTAAGTTGTCTAGAGGTAACATCAGCACGAAAAGCCCTTACATGTGTGCTGGAAAGGTTGAGGATATACTTCCTGATTGTGAAGTAAGAAAACTGAGCGTACACTCCTTTACCTTTTGGCTTCATTCTGTTACCATTGACACGCTCTGTGCCTGTGTCACTTGCCATGAGTGCTGCTTTATGCCTGTATCACTTCGAGGTTCCTTGAATAAAACCAGACCCTCTTTCTGTTGCAGTGTTTCCTATGTATGAAGTAATGGGCAACCAGCTCAAAGACAAGGGATTCACAAAGACCAACCTTGGTCGTGGGAGAGGAGCCTCCCCAGGGTCTGTGATACATATGCTCCTCCTCGGGGCAGCACTGAGAGCTGAATGCTGAAATTTAAGGCCTCTCAATTTTTCTTGGAATTTTTCTCTCTTCATTGACTACGGAAGAAGCCTAAAGAGGACACTGGTCTCTCCCAGTTACACCCTGCCTTTGTGAATAGCATCAGAGATGATCTCTCACTGCTCCTCTCACATGCTAACAGAATGGCCTCAGGAGCTTCTGGTCAAATAAATTTCATTTCCTATGGGAGAAAAAAAGTCAGAGCCTGAAAGGAATTCTGTATGCCATCGGTTCTTCAACTGAATTACTGCTATTCAAGTAATTAGTCAGTAAAACGTTCTTGGGCGGGAAAATAATTTTATCAGTTGACTTCTACCTGACCTGACTTTTTTCCCTAAATGCTGAGACTGACAGATTCATTTAAGGGGATGATACTGAAGTACAGAAAAGACAGACCTCAGACGTAATCCATGAACCATCTCACACACAACACTGACAACCAGTTTTTTAAACCAACAGCAGTAAACGCTGCTGGTAAAGACCCAGTTCTGCTGCCCTGCAATGCCTCATGGCCTACCTAGAAGCCCGGATCCATCGCAGCCTTTTCATGCTTTGCACAGACATGTAGCGCCTTTGCTTCATTCCTGATTTGGAGATGGATATAAAACATTGTTGAATTTTGTGAGAGTTGATTAACAACACAGTCAACGGGAATTGAGAGGCGTTTTTCCCACAATGGCCGCGAATAATTTGTCTTGGGTTTCTCTGCTGACCACTCGGCAGAAGAGAGCCTGAGCTTTAACAGTACTGAAGTTCTCCTTTCAGAGAGCTGATAAACTATCCGGTACCAGGAAATATTAAGAACATATTTAAAGACAATGAAACTTTCAGCCCTGTGAATGCTATTATAAAGTATTATCCCAGTCATATTAATCCTCAATTAACTGTAATTGCTTTCAGTATTTGTATGGGTGCTCTGTGCTGGTTTTCCTTTAAGATTACTTCGATTCCAGAATTCCCCCAACATTATTATGGTTACTTCAGGAATCAGAAGTTAATTCAGACTGGTCAAACATTTAAAAATGAACAAGTGGCATCACAAGTTTAATCTGTGCAATTCCTGGAACCAAATATTCATAATTAAATGCATTGCAAAAGACCTTTATGTATACATCTTTTATCTCTAAGCTATAAAAATCTCAACACTTAAAATATCTTGCCAAGCCTCATCTTTGTCAAATTTAGCTGGGTAGGCAGATCCTCGTGAGGAAATAAGATAGAAAAACACTAATCCATTTGCATGAACAACCGGTGGCTAAGAGTTTCTCTCTTTCCTACATAATTCAATTAATACAAACTGATTCACAATTACAGGGCTGTATGGGGATGATCAAGAATTTCCTTTTATTTAACCTGAAAAGGCTTGGATTGAAAATCCCAGCAGGGGTAGCCACTGGTACCTATATAAAGGACCCTTTATATCATACTAGGCAGCTGGCAAAATCTTGTTATTCCCTGACTCCCAGGGAGATACCTAATGTCTTGCAGAGCACCACTGCAGAACCATTTCTCCTTCCCACTTACAGTTCATCCACCGACTCCTCAACAATCAGCTCTTTCCTTTATCTATCTTGCTTTCCAGACACAAGTATTATGCTGAAGGAAATGAAAGTACTTAATTGTGGTACCTAGCAGGTCAGTGAAACCATCAGAAAGATTAACTTAAATGATCTTACATGCTATTTCTGCAAACCCCCCCTTCTGTTGGTGTGGAGTAAATTATTGTCTCGAGAGCCATTTTACTCATTATTGCTTTTTATCTCTAAGAGATGCAGCCCTTCCTTCTCTGTTTTGTTTGTTGGTACATCCTCTTCCATTTCATGAATGGCTACACCACTAATCTTGGTACCAGCGAGTGTAAGATCTGACTATTTCCTTGTATTCAAACACTGGGGAAGAGGATACCTGCATGAAAGAAAACTGCACTTTGAGAATGGGGTAGTAGTTTTTAGACGGGCTTTTTCTATACAAATCAGAAAACTGTTCTAAATAAGTCCATGGTAAAATACAGATACTTAATATTGTACTTTCAGCAGAGATGCTGCTGCTGCCCCTTGTTTATTTTACAGACTTCAACAGCAACAACAACAAAACAAAAGAAAGGAAAAAAAAAAGGATAAAAGAAGGTTAAATGGCTGGCGTCCCCTAGGGCATAATGACAAATTGTGGTACAATATTAAAATGCCACCATCGTTATTGCAAAAGTCTGCTCAAGCGACCCTTCAGCTCCGACAGCGGGACGTTCCCAGCAGAATCTTCTTGCCTACTCACACACAGCTTGTCTGTAGCACAGCCCGGGTGTAATGCTGACACCGGCCAGATGGTATTCAAAACAAGGGGAAAAGATGGGATAATAAAGGTCTAGCGGTCTTGCTTTCATCATCATCGGTTTGTTGTATCTAATCCTCCAATCAGCAGTGACTTTTCAGGAACAGAATGTCCGACAGCTGAGAAAACATACAAGCTATAAACATTTTTTGTCAAAGGACGCAGCATGTAAAATAATGCCCATTCCTGTAGCATTTTGGCTGCTATTTCCCAGGTGATTGTGATGACACTTTCAGGGGGTAGCCATGCTGAGGGGCAGACGGGGTTAACATCAGATGGCAAGGAGAAGAGTGGCACTTCTTTTCCTGCTTTTTTTTTTTTTTAATTTCTGTTATTATTTTTTGTTACGGACGTCAGGGAAAGCCCTGTCTGTTAACACTGTAGAAGGGGATTCAGCCCTGCTGAATTCACTCCGGGTAGTTAAGAGACCCAGCTCTTAAACTCGGCTGGAACAGGTAGCGTTTCTCAAACCAGCATGTGCCTGCGGCGGTGGAGCGCCAAGTGATCTGAGCGGGAAAAGCTGCGGTCACAGTCTGCACACTTGAATGGCTTCACTCCCGTGTGCTTGCGGTAATGCCTCGTCAGTTCGTCCGAGCGAGCAAACTTCCAGGTGCAGCCTTCCCAGGTACATTTGTAGGGTTTTTCTCCTGGGAGAGACAAAAGAAAGAGGGGAGGGGGGGAAAAACAGGTAGTGACTTTCCCCTTGTTGCTCTTAATCCCCGCAACCCCCTCTGCACGCTTCCCATGAACACCCACTGCCTAGGGGTTGCTTTAGGCCAAATTACACAATTACGAGGTACCGAATCTGCTGAATATAAGGAAAGGGCCCTGAGATTTATCATTCCTGTGGCATTCAGATGACTAAGAAAATCAACAGGATTAAGGCAACAATATAGATCCTACCTTGCAGGGGTGATGTGGGGATTAACATCAGGACAAAGGGCTGTGTAATTATTCTCATGATTACCGTACAGGTTTGCTACCCTCACCGTGTCAGGCTATGCTTTCTCCTAAAATAGCCAGATTACCCGATATTTCAGCAATTTATCATAGGCTGTCACAGACTTCCAATTATTTTTATGAAGTTTACAAAGATTTCTAATTGTTTGTGTAAACAACTCTGCAGGACATTTCTTAGCAAGCTGGTAAAAATGAACTACCATTTCCCAGTCAAACATAAAAATTCAATCTGCAAAACGTCCTCTTTATTTATTGCACTTACTTTCGGTAAAATTAATTTTGTGTGCAAGACGTTACCAGGAACAGTGTACAATTTCTAAATGTACCCAGCCGTGGGACTTGCACAACGCTGTTGAAAAACACCCATGTACTTCAATGAGATCAGACTTGGGATAAGTATAGACTTTTGGAAAATCCCACCCTCTGCTTTTTATTTAAAGGTAAGCATGATGCATGCCCCACGTTCTGTGTCATATCTGTCAGAGGACAAGATTAATACAGCATATCTGGATTTTGCGCTTTCATGAAGCAAACTGTTATAAAACCCCATTTTTGCCATGTTTGTAGGCTATACTTATTTGTGATTTCTATCACCGCCCTCAATGTCTACATGTTAAATGCTCTTGGCAGTTACCTTGATCCCCCAGTCGAGCACGCACCAAAACTGAAGAACTGTGTGAGGTCCGTATGTATCTTCCTTTGGTGCGTCAGAAATTATTTTTTACCTCCCCTTCTAAAACCAGCTAATCACAACCAGGGCAACAAAAGAGCATCTCTGCAACAACTGTTCCCTTCGTCAGGCACAATCATCCCTCAGTTATTTGTTATCTTTTATGAATCAAAACCAGCTTGCAAGAAACTATTTCAACTACATGAACCAGTGACACAACACTTGCTTTGTCGTAGGCAGCACGTTCCTCCATGCGTCTATTCAGAAGTCAATAAATACTTTGCTGAGAGCCCTTGGTTTCAAAAGAAAATTCCTGAGTATGAATATCATCACAAAGTTCAAATAGCCCTGAAAAGTCCAGCTGAAATTGCCATGGGTGCCTCTGTACGGAAATCAGATGCTGTACAGGCATGTCAACAGGGTTGTCAGCAACATTTGAGCTCCTTGCGTTGGTACCTTCTGTGCACCATCTGGGCTGTGCTGCAGTTTTGATGTCAGACGGGGGTGGGAAACAGTTGCTGCGAGAAGAACCCAGCAATCCAGGCTCTGAGGTGACCACAGCCCATAGCTGCACCGGCAGCAACTTAGTCTAGATAATTTTACAGTCCTCAGCCAAGCACAAAGCACCAAACAGTGTTCATTGCCCCTGAGCAGCCGCAGCGTTGGGTGCCTGGAATCCGGCAGCTGCCATGAGCTGGATGGGCATGAGCTGCATGGCAGATGGTGGGTTGCACACTCTTGCCAAGGGCAAAGCGCTACAAAACGTGTTCAGATTCACCACCGAACTGTCTTACATACATGCCCTTGCCACAAACAGTTGGTGCAGAGCACCAGACAAATATAGCAATCTCCCCATTTGACTTGGCAGGTCTATCCCAACAGTCTCGTCACACCGCATCAACAGTTTCCAAGTAGAGTGCTTGCCCTGCCCATCCTCAATGCACTTTAAAACTCTTTTTGTTTAGACTCTGGATACTGCCCCAGCTGGTTTGTTTGACCACAGAGACTTCCACGGCAAAATGAGGAGGTATTTCCTAAGCTTTGGATCGTTATTTAAGAGCATCTGAAATTCTAAGTCTCTCCCTGCCCCGAGATCCTTCCCTTGCAATGGCATCTCTGGTTACGCAAATCCCAGCTCTTCTTTCCCTTGGCAGAAGACAAATGGAGAACCCGATGCAGGGAGGTATGGTTGGTGAAAGAGAAGTACCAGAAATTGTTTGTTCGTCCATTAAAACAGTATCACTTTAGGTAAGAAACAAAAGTCAGCTGATGGAAGGACATGAGCGCGGGCCACGCGGCTGGAGTTCCCAGGTGTTGTTTCCAGCCTCCCTCCTCAATGAATCCTGCTTCCCCAGCGCCTATTGAGCTATGTGAAAGAGGCAGGACTAACCACATTCCTCTCAAGCTATTTACACTGCTGAAGGAAAATCGCTTCTACAAGCTCAACCTAAAAAGACCTTTCATTATTTTCAATTAAATATATGCATATAACATAAGAAGGAACAAACCAGGCAAAGTAGCATTACTCTGAAGACTTTCACTCACGTGCACCTTAAAAAAAGCCACTGTAAAGAAACCGTGCAAGATACACAACATTTTACGCAAACCTAATTTTTAGGGGAAGAATATATTTTTTTTGTTAAACACCCACATTACCTGTGGATGGACAGGTGCTAGAAAAAACCATGTTATTCCTAGGCAATGCTATACTGTTAGCCTTTTGTCTGGTAACATCCCAGACATGAAAAGTGACCACTGAGTCTGTAAGAACTACAGTAAAAACAAGAAGATCCAGGAGTTCAAAGGATGGAGAAGGGACCAGGAGGAGCAGAACTGCTAGAGGACAGGAAGCTGCTGTCAGATACCACACACCAGCTTTGGCTGATGAGCCTGGGCACTCGTAGCTGAAAATCTCAGTAGAATCAACAGAGGGAAGCAGGATCTCAGCAGGGCAACCCAGAAAGTGGTGAGTGAGGAGGTGGACAAAACTAGCTCGTTAATTAGAAGAAACTGATATATATATTGCCATTTCAAGACTGAATCGCAGTGGAGTTGAAGCCAAATACTCAACCATTTTGACTCAGACACTTCTGCCTCTCTGCAAGCACTTGAGCTTAAGTGTCTAAGAAACTCTTGGGTTCAAAGTGTGGGCATGTTTCGGCTCCTTCAGTGGCTCAGCAGCAGCAAGAGCATGGGTCGCACAGTTACTGTCATGCACCACACACTCAAATTCTCATTCAGCTCTGAGGAGTAAAAGCAGGTGGCCTGAGTCTTGCTCAGGGTAGTGGAAACACGGGAATAAAGGAGAAGACAAAACAGTGGACAGTTTTTGGGAACGGTAGTAAAGAGAGCTGCAGAAAAAGACCGAGAACCTGTGGCAATTAACACAAGGAGAAAAAGAAAACTGGAGGAAGATAAAACCTTGTCAGTTAGTTCAGTCTGCTGAATCTGGAAGGGTTTAGACTTGTAGAAGCTACCCATTTAAAAATAAATGCCCCAAGCTGTGAACATTTTCATGGGAGCTGACCCTCTGCTTTTGCATCCATCTTTGACAGCTCTATTGTTTTGTCCCAAAACCTGACAAAAAGATCCCAGAACACAGAGAAATCGTATTCTGATGCTATTCCACAGCTGTGTCTTGCCATGCATGGACAGTGAACAGTATGCCATGACAGGCATTCACATGGATCAGAGGGACCCTGGAGCATGAAAAAGTTATTCTAGACAGTTCCCTGTAGAAAATGAGTGTTTTCTATTATTTGGGGAAGTTAATTATGCAGTTTTAAAGGTATGACTCAATGCCCCAAATGGAACTTTTTAAATCTTCTATTAACAAAACATCTATTTCTCAGAGCCCTCTAAAACCTTGCCTATTGTAGTCCAGATGCCACAATCCAGATTAGTTTAATTACTTTTCCCATATTATTTTTCCTACCCTACCATGACTCCTCTCACTTAAGCACTTAAGAACATAGTTACAACAGTTACTCACTAAATCTCCCTAAACTCAAGCAAATAATGAATTAATAACACAAAATAATGACCGCTGTTCAGCCAATCCTTCCAAAATTTTCCACTCTCTCCACGGCCCAACATCTGTCTTCCCATATCCTTATTCATGTTCTAACATCCAGAACATCATTCACCCACGGAAATAAATCCCTCTCAAACTTTTACTTTGCAACACGATGACATTCATGTATTCCTTAAAAAAAAAACCAAACCCTATGAGGGTTCCAGCAGGAGACCATGCCGTGTAACAGATGAAGGGACCAGGGTCTGTTCTACCCCAGGCAGAATTTCCCATGCGGTATGTTCCTCAGCAGTTATCCTCTGCCCATCAACTAGCTGGTATCATGGTATTTGATGCCAGATGTTTCAAAAGACAGGCACCGCAAAAACACCATGTAAACAGTTATGGGTTATTCTGCCAGCGGGGGAACTGCTCTGCAGCTCCAGGAAATGGAGCCAGGCTTACGCTCCCTAGGCGAGGAACTTTATTTACTACATTTGCAAATGCCCTATGTACTCTGTGCACGCTTGCAGTTCCTTTCATTTGTGTATTATTTAAGATTCATTTATTCGTCAGTGTAGCAGGCTCTTGGCAACCATGTCATTAAGTAACAACGAGGTAACACCGCCTATTACCAGGACAGAACACATCCCAGTGACCAAATTCTAAACCAACTTCTTTCTCTGGCATAAACTCACCTCTCTCCCTGGAACTACAGGTGAGTGCCATGTCGCTTCTTATTTGTGTCCTCTTCAGACATTCCCATCTATCCAATTTTTCTGCACGTGTAATTCTCACCATGACTCTAAGATATTACAACGCTTCTCTGTAGCCCCTTCCTGCAAAGGTACTCAGCATTTTGAAATACTGGTAACATTTTTATTCCAAGTAAGTGTCAACTAGAAAATACGCATAAGGGGCTGTTGAAGGGTACAGGCGTATCCACCTAATCGGATGTTTCTGTATTTAAAGAAAGACTCACAAGCTGAAATTCCACTTTTGAGAAGGACAAAGTTAAAAAAGCACCATGGAAACCAAACTTGGTTTATAGTTTCCACACTGTGAAGGTGGGAGCATAGGGGAGATGCCATCCCTCACTCCATTCATGAAATACAATGATTTTGAGTCAAACTTGCATGGTTGAGTAGGTGGCACCTGCCCAGCCGTGCTATCTATAGCCACATCTTTATACACTCAGTTTCTACTGCCATTACTCTGGGAGGAGTATTCCCCACATAAAACCAGATTTAGCCCATAACAAGTTGAAGGAAAACCAGTGTGCATGCCTCTGCCTATGTTTGATGACGTTGAATTTTTGAGTCCAAGTCAACAGATCTGCAGCTTTGCAGGATTGAGGACATCTCCTGGTGATTCCTTGTTTGGTTTCTGCTACAGAATATTATGCAATATATCTAAGGTGTAGTATTTATGTCAGCCGGTTTCAGCTCCCACGTAAACACCAGAATCGTTCTGATACATATGGGACAGCCACACTGCACCCATGCTGACAGGACTCAGGAAGGGGAAATCATTGAATCGAAAACCACAGATGATGGCTAATCAGATTTTGCATTTCTACTAAAAATAAGCAATTTCAGGCAGAAAAGAATCTTTTTACAGCAGAAGCACTATCTGATAATGAGCAGCCTCAGGCACTCCCAGGGTAAGAGGGCAGCTTAGTTTTTATACACAGGGGAAAGGGAAAAATGACAACTCTTACGTTTTGTGTGATATTTTTATTAGTATAATTTTAAATGAAAAAACATCAGAGCACTTATAAAGCACTTTCCAACTTCAAGTGCCTTATAAAGCTTTTTTTTTTAAAAATGTAATCCTTCATAAAAGTCTGTCTTCTTAATAGCACTGTGTAACAAATATTGTGTGGATTTTGAAGGTAGGAAAACCAACACAGCGAGCATCAGCAACCTTCCCAAAACTGCAGAGAAAGTGAACAGCAATGCTAGGACTCACATATTAGGAACACCTTACTTTCTGTAATGAAACTTCTAGATCTTAGTTTTGTCCCTTTAAAAGTTTGAAATATTTTCAATCATTTTTATGCAAAAATCCAATTAAATTATTTAGATGTCTTTCCAAAGCTCATTTGCAATCTCTGCTTCCAAGCTACTGATTCACTATATCTTTTTGGTGAACATAGTGAATTTGACTTTTGTGTTTCAGTATTTTCAAAATATGCAAATAAAATATCTTTCTGGGAAGAGATTAAAGTCTCGTATCAGTTGAGCAAGTCTGGGAAAACAATTTCTATGAGCAGAACAAGAACATACTGTGCTGCCTGTGACATGTCTTGAAATTCAGGTTTTTTTATTCCTTGTTCTCAGTCTGACTTAGGCAAAACACAGGGACATGGTTTCTTCATGTGAAAACTGGGAACAAAATGATTTCTTCAAATCAAAAATACAGTGACAACCTCCACTCTAAAACAAGAGCCAGAACTTCATCACACATCTGGCAGCTCTTGAACCGATTATTTACAAGCGCCACTTCTGATAATTCAGGCGTGAGCCCTTTCCCCACATCACAACACAGAACCATCTTTCCATTTCACTGCACTGCTGAGCTTGGGTCCTGTTTGCCATCCCTGCCCTTCTTCTCACTTCCTCTGCGAGACCAGTACTAGTTCAGCAACCTTATCTCTTTCCTTCTCCTGCTATTGTCCCACATACCCCTCTAGGTATATATATGTATAGGTATATACAGCTGCCTCAGTTTATTGCTATTTTAACACAAATCCCAGCAAAAATGTCTCTGTGACCAGACTCACAAAATTCAATTCCGTGTAATTTAAAGTGGCAAATCAATTACATCGGTCTCAGCCCTGTTCTGTCACTGCACGCACAGGAGAGCTTGGGCTTCTGCACAGGGACTTTGCCCCACGACATATCTACTACTATGTGAGATACAAATGAATTAATGCCCTGGGACAGGGATCAGTTATGTACATTGCCAAAGGCATTGCTGATATAAAATGATAAATTTTAATTCCTGTAAAAACAGAAAAAATAAATATTTTGGAAATGTAGAAGGCCTCTTCCTGTGCACCTGAATCCAGAAGCCAGAGCAAATCCCAACAGTAGATGACAAATAGCATTTTATTACCCTTCCTGATAACTTTTTCCTGTGTGATGTGGTACATATATAAATATTTAGGTATGTTAAGTGCGTATGTATACACTTAACATATAAACTTTATATATATACTACATATATATATATATGTATGTATTAGAACATGGCATGAAGTTTCTCCTTCCCACAGCCACAGCAAATACACGGGACTATTTCCAGTGCCGACAGAAAAGCTGAGAATTTTCCTTTTATGGCAGCCTTCGGTCACAAAGGTACTTGGGAAAGGTGATGCAGCAGATCCGTACTTTCATCAGCAGCCAACTGCACGGAGGGTGCCAGCAGATCTGCAATCTAGCCCTCTTTTACTGGGGTGCTACAGGCCTGGGTTTTAGTCTGGCCTCCCCAGATAAAACACCTTTCCTTCATTGTGGTCCATAACTGCAAGGGAGATGCCAAACAAGTGACATTTCCCTTTCCATCTGCTTCCGCTTCTGCTACTGTCACTCCTCCTGGATGCTCCAGGGATGGCTCCACCACATTCATCAAAAGCAGTACTGATGTTTCTCAGTATAAAAGTTAAATCTTCCACTACCTGTAAAAAACAAAACAACAAACGAACCCCTAAAGAAATAACCAAATAAAAAAACAACAAAAAGGCTCCAAGGGACGAGCTTTGTCTCACTCAGTTTTGCACAACCGATTCTTTACTGTTTGCACTGCGCTACAAGTCAGGCTCAAGCAGAGGCTGGGACCCTGGTGTGCTGGGCTGTCTGCGAAAACAGAGCATTAAAACACCCACCTCCCATTCAAGTAAATGAGTTGTGAATGGAATTAAACTTCCCAAATGAAGAGATACCAATTTTTACCACCACAAGAAAGCAGAATAAATATATATGATACTAAACAAAAATATTAACTCACAAAAATACACATGACAAGGGGAAAGATCATTCAAGTTAATGTGACCAAAATACCACTACATTTCATATCCTATGTGGAAAAAACACTGAAGTGCAGAAAATAACCCCTTGTTCTACACAGGTGTCATCTCATCTTTTTCCTTTCCTATGAAACAAGAAGTTTTTGTAAATTTTCCCCGGTTTTCTACCTACTTATTTGCAAAAAGTGAAGATTGAAACACTAGCTTTCAGGCTCTACTTCTTGTTTGCTTCTAGCCATGGAACAAAGAAAGCAGAAAAAAAGAAAACCTGAATAAAACATTAAAACAAAGGCTTTGTGAAGCTTACTTGCAGTTTTGAGCATGCTCCGACCAAAGGCTGCCCTGAAAAGGACAGGGCGGCCACAAGCAATTCCAGACGCTCTTCCCGAAAGACACGGAGTATCACCAGTGACGGGCATTTCAGTACCAAGCTGCTACCCTCTTCCCTCTGTTGGGGACTGAGTGGGCTGCAGGAGTCAACGTCCTTGGAAAGGCTGTACTGTGTATTTACTCCTCCAGGTCTGGGTGTAACATCTGGGAAAGCATTTTGGAGGGAATGGGAGTAGAGAGGTCTTTCTCGCCTTCATGCCACTGCAGGGCTACACATGGTAGACCACAATCATGCCTGAGACCTTAGCTGAACTGCAGTTCTTTGGAGGTATAATATTAAGTACTAAATGGTTTACTTAGAGAAAATTTTATTCTGCATAATGAAATAATCATTATTCCCTCGTGCCACACACAGACAAAACACATATGCACCCCATATTTACGAAGTCAAGGGGCACTGTTGCAAATATTTTTCATAACCTAGAGACTGAAAGCAATCACAGACGCAATTAGACTTGCTTTCCCATCAAAGTGCCTTGGAATAACCACGTGGGCACCCTTCCATATCGGCACAGCATCAGACCTACAATGCAGAGGAATGATTCCCCGTGTGCAAGGTGAATTCAGAGCTCGCAAAATGTGCCAGAAATGAAATCATTTAACTTTCCACAGAGAAGCTATTGGAAGAGAACTGGATGTACAAGCTCCTTGTGGTATGGACACCTGCCCGTAAGTAGCTGGACTCAGACAACTATGTCACTGCATCCAGAGGTTCCCATTTCTGAACATCACCTTATGAGGCTGTGGTGGCACTGGTGAGTCTGCCTTTACACCCTGGTACATATCGCACCAGCAGACATCTGCTTTTAAATATATTTCTGTCCTGAAATCTGAACCCAGTCACATCAATGAGAACAGACTGAGGCTTCAGCAGCCCCATTTATTGAATAATCTGTTTATCTTCTAAATAGAAACTGCATGAAGAAAGAGCAGAAAAGCTACAAGTGAAGAATTCCATGAAATATACTGGTTTCCACATTGGAAAGCTCTACTGTTTATTGAAACTGGCAGTAAATTTTAAACACTAAAAGAAATCATTTCTTAAAAAATAAAAGCATCACCCAATACAAATAGAACCTCCTATTTTACTTAAAGCAAATTAATTTTTAAATTGGCTTTGTTTATTTAAATTCCCAGTTTCTGGAACAGCATGTGAACCTGCTGTTGCAGTTCTTTTCACCTGACAGATTTACGTGGAAGAGGGAGAGCTCTGGGATAAGGGCCTAGGGAGAACGTAGGGCATGAGAAAGAAAAGCTGGGCTTTTGAAGAGCAAGTCTGCAGGGTAGGTGACAAAGAGGTGTTAATTTTAAAGTAGGCCAAAAATCTACACAGTTCAAGTCAAATCTAGAAGGATTATTTTTAAAATGTTGTTTCCTCCCAATATTTGCCTAAAGAAGGGATTACAAACCTGTAAATATCTCTCTGGAACTTATAGCTAGCAAAAGGCACTAAACAGACCTTATGAAAACAACAGGTAATGAATGGAGTTTTAAAACCTACTGAGCAAAAATAACTTTTTTGGTGCCTCCGACTTCTTAAGTCTGCCCTGAAATTGCTCAAAGGAAAATGTGAACAAAGACTAATGACAGGGGCCCTTTCATATTAAAATAATATATGGAGCAACAGTGAGTGAGAGGAATGCAGTGTTTGAAAAAGCACAGACTAAATAAAACACCCATGTACTCACTAGCCCTCTCTCTTCTAGGGCAGTGTCTCAACCCAGCTATAAAGGGAGGAAATGCTGTCATTTTCTCAGGTACAAAACCACATTTCTGAGATGTTTACTGACTCCATGTAACGCTGCTGAAGACCCCCTGACACTGACAAATAGGCTTCATTACGTCTGTGGCAAAGGTATTTGCTCCCATCTCTCAGGAATGATATAGGCGTTGATCAAGGACAAAGCACCAAACACTAAAAAATTCATTTGGCCTGGGGGCTATATTCAGCCTGCCTCTGTAAGTGCCTAACGAAGCGGCCGCATCTTCTGCAGCAGCGGCACTGAGGAAGAGTGATTCAGAGCCCCACAGAAGGTGTTCTTGTTACAGCCCTTGCCCTCCTCCACACCTCAGAGGCAGGAGAAAAGCCATGGCTGTGGCTACACGGTGCCCTACACTCACCAACTAAATCCGCTGCCACTTCGCGCCCACTGGGGAAGTCCCAGGCTTTGGCTGCCATTGACCCCAGAAAGCCATTCTGCCCTGTTCCTCCAGAGATTAGGAACTAATGACTGAAACAAGGTTGCACAGGATGCTGATTACTCTCACAATAAAAGAAAATCCTACAGAGGTGAAAGACAGGGAGCAATCTCTTCTGTATCAGATGTTGTAAAATTACATCTTAGGTAACCCCGAAGCAGGCATCTTCCTTCTTTACTGAAAGAATACCTTCAAAGGGAAGATTACGCTTACCACCCGTATGGTAAAGGGTAGCCACAATGAGCTACAACTGGATTTAGCTGTACGCAACTTTAGATGTGAAATCCAAGACAAATCTAATTTCCCTTTAAATGACTATGCAGTTGGTTAGATTTCTCAGGTTGCAGTCCCTATGCTAGGCACCGCTTTGGGATGCATTCACACCTCCCAGTGTTCTCTGAATACTTCAAATTCAGAGAATTGAAAGAAGAGCTTTAAATCTCTCCCACATGTACCATCCATTATATGTGTTTCAAGACTCTGCCTTCCTTAGCAGGCCCCCTAACAGACAGCATAATTTGCCTCTTCAATTTACATAATATGCCTCAAATTTACATGCTCTCCCTATTTACGAGGAGACAGATGATGTCTATGAAAAGCGGATCATGATATGCAAAGGTTAGCTTTGGTACCAACAGACCTACGATTCAGGTTAAAAGAGAATATTGCACGCTAGGATTTGCAGACTAAGGAGCCTGTAGATGAAAAGTGAAAGTAGCTTTTAGGCATGTGGTCGGCCAGTGGGACAGTCTGCCCATGACCGGGTGCCCCGGGATGTTGCCCACAGCCAGCAGCTACTGCCCTGCAGTCTCTCTGCTGGCAGCCAGAACCTGCCATCTTCTGATAATCATGCTTTTCATTATCTAATGCACTAGCAAGGCAACTGAAATCACTATGAATAAAAAAGGGCTTGTGTGTTTTTCGTATGATCACTGTCATCTATCCAAAAGGTGTTTTCACTTTCTAATGTCTCCTTTGCACTATTACAGCAACTAGCCCAAAGGGTCCTGGCTGTTCTTGTTTCCCCTCTTCTCTCTCTCTAAAACAGACACTCTTGACCTCTCATCTTTCCAATCACTCCCTATATCCACAGCTAAGAAGCTGATTGAAGCTATAATAACAATATAGACATTAAATGTATTATTTCACCTGAGACTTTACTGCACTGCATTTAACACGATAAATGGCCTGACTGCATGGCTTTGCCCTGCCACCTTCACTGCGCCTAGCCCGTGAACTTAGTTTCATTATAGTTACAGATGATTGAAAAATAATGACAAGTCAAGTGAAATTTGCAGGGAAATTGCAAGCAATTTTGACTACTTTGCAGCTTTCTATTGACATTTCAGAAACATCCAGCCAACTAGAGAGGAGGTCAAGATGCGTGCCCTCAATTTTATGGCATGAAAATATCTTCCTGCTTTTTGCCAAAATAATGAAATTATTTAATGCATTTTACAGCTTTCACAGACCCATGATTTCCAGTTTCACCAACTTCACAGATCAGTTATTAAAGTCTAGTTTTTATAACCCGTATTGGCCTCTCAACAGAAGTCACGATTTGCCTCTTCGATTTACATAAAACCTATCAGATTTTAATTATCTCTCTTCAGAGGGAACAGAGTCTGTAGGTCTTTCACAAACCAGGGCTAGTTGAAAAGGAAACAACAATTCATTAAGATAAATTTAAATAATTTTAGAATGAAATTTTGATGGGGGAAAAAAACCACAGTGGAAGCAACCAGTATTACTTAGTCTGCAATGCTCAGCTGTCCTACTGGGAGTGTCAGTGGCAACTTTAGTACTGCCTAAAGGCCTGAAATAGCCATTACATACCATAAAATAACGCTACGGTTGTTTCCTTCTCCATCTTCAAACTAAAAGCAGCAAAGTGAAGAACGTCAGTCCCACCGGGGCTGCATGGCTGCAGACCTCACAGGAAACAGGAGTTACAGCTCTCCCCATTCCCGGGGCTGACACCAGCACCTACACCAAGCGCAACACAGACATAAGCAGACTGGGGATGCAACCCAGGGCTGCTGGTTTTCCCGTTTTTAAAGATTACTCATTTGCGGAGTCGCACATCAGTAATTTTCTTTAAGTTCACTGAAGCAGAAACTAACTCAACACAACTCCTGTGAGCCAACTTCTCACAGTTTCTCCTTGCGGAAAGAGTTGATAAACCTGAGCTGCGAGATTGCCTGCGAGCCCTGAAGGCTCCCCATCACACCCGATACCTCCTGATAGCTTTATTTGATGATTTGGCAAAACAACAACAAGAAGCTGATACTAGAAAGAGAAATTTAATACCAGTGCTTGTGATTTATGAAATGCTCTATTACAGGTTTCACTTGCAGTTTTTCTAGTTGGAGAGACGATGTGTAATTCAAGCTCGCCCCCCAGTGGACTCCATGCCCACACCAGTACACTAAGTTTTGAGGACAACCGTGAGAAGTACTGGGGAGCTAGACGAAGTCATACATAAAAAAATCTAGGGGTCACTCTGAGAGAATTAAATGCAACTATTACGCCTATAATATTTTGTTTCCATTTTTCATTTTAAAAAAATATACTTTCCAACAAAGAAAGTTGTTCAAAAGACTGCATTGGTTTTCCTCCTGTATCCAAATGACTGTGAATGTTTTGGTGGTTATGCATATATAGTGAATGAAAAAAAAGGTAGTTCTCAAACGCATCCTGCTTAGGTAAACAATTGTTGGCAAGATCAGCCTGCCTAAAAAAAAAGTCCAGATTATGCAACGTTGAGTTTCTGTGATCTTTTCTCAGAAAGTTTCTTACTGAAACTTGCTCACCCTTGCATGCATAGCTGTCATACTTCATTTATACTCATCCAAAACTGCACTAATTATTGTGGGTCATATGTGAATAATTAACTTCTTTTGCCCGAAGCAAAAGTAAAGGTCAAGATAAAAAACGTAAGATGAGATTAATACATAGAGTATGCTCATGGCCAATGCTACATGCAGGTCTGAATATACCAACTTCTTACCAAGACTTGAGAAGTGTTCTGTAAGACACATTTAATTTCAGCAGCACAATACATACTTTTCACTGGATCCATTAGCTAAATTCAGCGCTCACCTTCTCTCCAGACTACACTTCTTACATTGCAGCAGGCATGAAGACATGACAATATAAAGCAGTTAACAGCTGGCCATTTAACGAAGGTTTTTGGTTTGATGTTATTTTTCTTTTCTCCCTGAAGGAATAAACCAACGTCCAACATGACTGCAAAATATTTCAGATGGCTGCCTTTTGGGGTGGGGATTCATCTCAGCCAGCTAACAGGTAAGTGTCGAGGCTTCCTCTGTATTCAGCCATGAAAGAGAAGCACCTTCTCAAGCCAATCCCTAGGTCTACCTGAAGAGGGAATAACGTGCCCCAGAGGTGCCAATCCCTCTTCTCTGACTACTCAGAGATTCCAGACAGATAGCATAGCCTAGACAGCCAGCTGCCAGGGAACCAAGGCTGAGGAGATCAATCCCGTGATTACGGCAGGTACAGAAACTCCCTTCATGCTGCTGGAGAGTTATAGCTGCAAAAGCTTAATTACCAACACAATTTCAAGCCTTCAGTGCCTGGTTTTGAGCACCCTAAGTGCACAGCCCGTGATTCAGCAGTGCAGACTATCAAACACTGATTTGGGTGAGTTACCCACAAGCTCTGGTCTGCCATGCGATCACTAATGAATTACAGGCTCATGACAAACGTGGTTCTCAGTGATTTAAAACACCATGGCAGAGAAGAGCCTCCTGTATTTGTGGGCTAACTTGGGTGTGACATTTCTGAGGTTGTTCACGTCGAGTTTTGTAACTCGGCTCCTTCCACGGTGCTTGCTTATACTCCTGCACTGGTCGCCAGTCTTGCAGGCTAGAAAAGAGTGACCTCCCTGTGGTATAAGCACATAAGTGGTATTTTTGGTTCAAACTAAAAAGTCTACTGGTTTCACACCTCTGCTGGGCTCTCTGCCTTCTGATCTGCTACAGCTGTAAAATCCTCAAAGGGTGATACAGGCAAGAATAGGGAAACAAGTTAGAAATCAGGGCAGGGAGAAGGAAAGGGACAGAGTAGGGTTGGACTGGGATAAAAGTAATAAAACAAGAATGACAGAGAACAAGGTGAAAAGGTAAGGTTATATAAAATATATTGGAAGTGTAGGGACAAAAGGCCACATTGAAGATGGGAAGAAGAGGGAAGAGGAAAAAATAATTAAGATAAGATGTGGTAACTTAAGAGAGAGAAGAAGGCAAAAGCATTAATGGAAGACATGAAGAAACTAGAATAATTGGCCTAGAGGGAAAACATAATGGAATTCCCAGATCACCAGAACGTTTCTGCTGTTTAAGGAAGGGACTCTTCCCTTACAGAAATCAGTTTAGTAGGGGGTAATAGGACGGAGCCTTGTTCAGTATTCCTCTCAACAAAAGTCCTACCAACCAAAAGACATACTGGGAAGAGTGATGGAGACGTGGCCTCATTTGAAATGTAGAAGCCATCACTTCATTTTTTTAAAATAATATCTCATACTCTTTGGAGTACATCACACCACAGAAAGTGCCAGCAGATTCTCAGCAAAGAACAACATTGTGCTACATGCTGGATAAACACCATCTTTTCTCCAAGGAGTTACAAGAACACTGCATTAAGAACAGAGAGATCAATAAATTTAATTTAAGCAAATCAGCAGCAGAGTAAGGAACAGCACTGAAACTTAGGGTGTTCGGTCCACTGCCTTTCTAGCCATCCAAGCAATCTCCTTTTAAATTGTTCTTGATGATTTCAAATTGCTACTCCTGAGTTTATCCGCAATAAAATTACAATTACACATCACTGCTTCAGCTACCCTTACAGGCCTATCATGTAGACCAGTAACAGCCTATAGGGTTAATGAGGAGACCAGGTATTGATTAAGTGTTAAGCCATCACTGAATGGGACCCAGCTCATCTAGGCACCTTTCTTGCATCTCTGTTGTAGGGACCCAATGCAATGTGTTCTCATACAGTGACTGACTTCCCTCTGCAGTATGTGGCAGGTGCCTCTGAAAGCCTCCAGGGAAAAATACTGAGCTCTTGAGTTTACACTTGAAATGAACCAAAGGCATTTAGGAGCACCTATCATTCACATATCATTTACATCTATAAAACCAAGTACAAGCTCAATAGGAGCATGTCTGTAGAGTGAAAAACATGGTGCTGAAGATCGACATCCACACCATATGATTTTCTTGAGGGTTTTCTTTGGACTAGCTCTGGTTGGTCCAAAGCAATGACCACCCATTGTTCGTTGAAGCACATTAGATATGTCCCTGGAGGCCACTCTTCTGTTTAGTTTCATCTGAAAGGAGTTCAGTTTGTGCTGAGATGACTCTTGTGCTGCAAAGTGGGGACGACAGGAAAGTTCAGTTCAAAATCACACTTGATCTGCACCAGAATGCCAATGCTGATGCACCTGCAGACACCTCCATTGTCTAGGCAGAGGCCTTCAGCCCTTAGTGTAGGATGACGAGTTCAATACGTCCTAAATTAGGCAGAAAGGAACGTGCTTGTCTTAACTGGGGTACACAGTACCAGAAAAGTCTTACCTGTGTGCGTCCTCCGGTGAGCCTTCAGGTGGGAACTTTTTGTGTATACTTTGTTGCATCCCTCAAAGTCACACCGATGGATGCGCCGCTTCCTGGAGTCTGGAGACTCGGACCTTCTCTGACGCCTTGTGCTCTCAATACTGAATGGTGAAATGGAACTAAAAAACAGAACAGAAGCAAAAAATGAAGCAACAGCATGGTGTATATCCCAGGCCCCAAAAGATCAGCTGTAACGTATCACTGGGCCAGAAGTGACCTTAACAATTAATTATTTCCTTTTCTACAACGTAGTCCACAGCACGTATTTGAAACAATTTGTGCTTGAACTAGAGCCTATTTTGCAGTATGAAATAATTCAAGTCTTGATTTAGAAGTGTTTATTGCCAGAGAAAACACCATGTTCCTTGAAATACTGCTCCAGTAATGGAGTAGCCTGACTTTATCTGAGCTTTATTTCTATTTTACATGTGTCCAGATCCAAGCCCACTGAACCCTGCTTTCTAAGCAACTTTATACATAGCCTCCATAATTTCTCTTTGACAAGTTTATATAGATAAAAATCCTGAAAGCTTTTATGAAAAAGTGTTTCTGGTACCCAGATATGGACTATGGATCCTCACGTTTGGCCAAACACCTGTTGTTTGCTTGCATACCGACTGCTAAGAGATCCATATCACCCTGCAGCAGTGATTTTTCCATTTACTTATTCAACAATTCTCAATCTATCACCTGCAAATCAATGAATTTTATTTCCTTTCAGACATCTGATAAATAAAAAGGTTTATTAGCACAGGGCCAGCAAATGATCCCCACAGAAATACCTGTGCTCAGCAAAGGTACTCTGTTTTAAGCAACATCCTAAGGCTTATCGGTTATCCCAATTTTAAGCAAATAATACGTAATGTTGAAGTTATGTTGCTTTATTTTATAAATAAAGTATGCACTGAGTCTAATACCTGAAGAAAGCCTGCTACAACAATGCACTTGCCTTGGTTAAATAAACTTGTCTCATAGACTATTATCAAGCTGGTATGCCAAGACCCAAACCCTCACTAACTTCCATTAATTGCATTACCCAGCCATAAATCATTGTTAATTGATCGCCTTATCAACCCCATTATGGTTATGCTGCACAGCAGTCACATTCACCTACACTTATACTAGCCTGTTTAGCTACTTTGAGTACTAGAACAACACTGGCCTTCATTAAGTTTCTGGGGCTTCCCCCCACATTCCTGGTTTATTGACAATTAAGGTAAATGATCTAGAGATTTATTCGTCAGCCAGCTCTTTTAAACTCTTAAGATGCAAGTTCCTGGTTCTCCTAGAAGAATTTGTGACTGTCAATTGAAAATGAATCGGAAGAAAAGAAACTGAATCTGATCATGAAAAGAAGTAAGCACAAACCTTTGGGAAGCTAAGATACTAAGAAAGGCATGTGAAAGGAGCACTGATGTTGACGCGTCTGCTGAGAAGCTCCTGTGTCAACACCAATCTTCAACCTTCTGTTACAACTGCCAGTGCTGTTATAGCTGTAGCTGTTCTGCCATAAACTTAACTTTTAGAGAGTTCCAGAATTTGCAGAGGGCTATTTATAGTGGGTTAAAGCTTTGCATAAAGCATCTCACTTAGCATGTGATTTTACTGATGTTCCAATTTGCTGCATTACAAATCTTTCATCCTTGAGTTCATGGTTAATTTTTCTTTCTGTTTAAATATTGTTACAGTACAACTCAATTTAAAGCACTATTTTAAAAAAATGGAGTACCTGTTTTTCTGACAGCCCTCTTTTTCTCTTAACACTTGATATATTTTCATATTTCACCTTCAGGCAAAGAGATTTTCCAGGTTAATTAATTTTGCCTATAATACACTGTGTGTGAACGGGCATGCGGGGAATTTCTGAAAGGGACCAAGAAATGGACAGAGGTCTGTAATATCAACATTAACTAGCAAACAGTAGTCCCCAAAAGAGTAAGGCACATCAGCACTTTAACTATGTGACAGGAATACAGATATGTTTAGCTGTCACAGACATGGCTTAGGAATTGCATTTAAGCATCTGCATCTCAGGGCAAATAAAAGTCTTGGGTTAGATGATTCACTGAGAATGGTCTCGCTACTTCAGTTGTTTTTTAAACATTCCACCAGCTAAAATAAAAAGCAAACATGTAAAGAAAATGTTAAAGCTCAATACTGAAGGTACAAAATCCAGTGCTCAAGACCAGAAAACCTTAATCTTTAAAAATAAATATTTGTGCGTCATTTTTGCTGCATGTGATTTACAAGGCGCCTTAAAAGCGTGTTTTGCAACAGGGAATTCAGATCCTGGATAGTACAGCTCGTTTAAATGGGAGGTGGATCAAGCTTATAATGCTGCTGCAATTCCCAGCCCCGAGACAAAATGAACCTTGAGCAGAGTCAGCAGCTCGTAAAAAGCTATCTGTCACGTACAAGAAAGTGACCTCACTGCTGGAACTGCTCCATGCTTTCCCGGATATTTATACAGGAGATGGTGGCATAAAGTGGTGCCGCAAAGGTGGCACATGATCAACGCTGCTGCTTCTTAACTGAATTGCTCCCTCTTTCTAAAAGGCAAAGCATCCTACCTATTCCACGCCAGGGAAAATAATCGAATAAGCTGCAGAAGGTGCTCTGCATTGCCATCGTCCGCCACGAGCTTCACAGTCATTGCTTGCTCGGCATGCCAAGGAGAAAGTTACCATCAGCTGGACCCAGCAGCTGTAACCTCATGCTGTCCCTTCGCAGCAGTGCAGGCTACGTGACAAACTAGCCAGCAGAAGGGACTCACGTGGCAAGGGAGAGCACACCTCCAAGGTGATCTTCCTCTGCTGCTCTAACCCCGTGGCGCAGGGGGACCCCACAGTGCAGACACAATCACCAGTGGAAAAGGAGTCAGATCCTACCTGATATCACCAGCCTTGTTTTAGCCTGTGTGATGTTTTTAAATGGAGTTACCACAGGAAGCCCTAAAAAGAGCACGAGGTGCTTTTTTGAGCTTCCTGAGGTTAGTCCCTCTCACAGCAACTGTCAGCTGGTTCCCTTGGCCATGCAGCAGTGAAGGGACGCTCTCCCCTTTCTCAAGCAATCTCTACAAAATACCCTCACCGACCACACAGACAGACATAAAAGAAGTCCTCAAAACTACGTTTTGTGCCTTCTAAAGGCCATGGGGGTTCTGCTGGGTGGCTCTGGTCAGCACAGAGCTCTTGACACTATTCTTTGATGGCACCGCGGTGGACAAAGACTTGGAGAATGGACGTGAAAGGGAACTCAGAGGTATTTATTTTTTTTACTGCATTTTTTTTCTTTTTGTTTACGGTATGTTTTAAAATAATGAAAAATACATTAAAAAACCCCAAAACCCCAGAATAAGAAAAACCCCACCAGATCTTAGCAGCCCCTCTCAAACACAAGTGTTTGTCACAGGCTGCCCAAAGTGAAGACCTGGAAACACGTCAGAGGCAAGCGCTGCCAGGGCGCCCAGACCAGGAGCTATCAGTTCTCCTGTTAACAGCCAAGATCTCAGGCAGCTTTTTGTGCTCAAGGTGGGGTTTAGCAATAGGACTGATACGATAGATAACATCCCAGGCAAACTGCAGGATGTATCAAAGCACTGCTGACACATCAAGTCTCAAAGATAAATTAACAAAGAAGAAAATTGGGTTCTGACCTGTCAGCTTGACACTTAGTTATTTGCAGTTCATTATTTCTAAAAGCAGTGTAATTTCTATATTACTATTACACTATAATTACTACTACACTAACAGAAAACCTGGGACACTGCTGGCTGCCTCTGTAAGCAGCTGCAACACCTGCAGTCAGTGATGCTCATAGGGTTAAATGAATGGAATCAATGTAAGCATTTAGGATGATTTACAAAACTTCCGCTGTGTTATTTCCAGCTAGAAGTGAAACCATGCATCTCTGCAACTCACACATGGCCAAGTGCTTGTCTCTCTGATGCAAAAAAGTCTGCAAAGTTAAACAAAGACTGGGGCTTCGCCAGTAGATGGCCATCAAGTTCTGCTGAACGTGATTTGTGCTACATGTGAAGAGGATTATAACAACCCTGGCAACACAGGATTATTTTTCCTTTCTACAAATGCTGCCCATGACCTCCCAGGTGTTTTGCCTCCATTCTACATACAGACTGGGAAAGGCCTCTGGCATATGAAGTAACACTGTTAAAAACACAAGTAGCGGATCTTTTTATACTGATCCTGTGTTTTCTGAGTGATATGCAGAGAAGAGCTGCCCAGGGAGCACAGCATGTTTATTAAGGCCTTGAACTGCGTTGAGTGCTGCGACAGACCAAGAACGTGCCATACGGTGACGAGTCGCTGCACGCTGGCTGCTCCCCACAAACAGCCCGCTCGTGTGCTCTCACCCCGTGGCAAACATGCAGCGTTACCTTCGGCCACCAAAGTACGAGCTTCCTGGGCACTGCCGATGTCCCAGCAAGCTGGGTAACAGCTGGCTGACACAGCCAGCATGGAGCTGGTGATGTGCAGCGAGCCACTGCTTTGCTCTTTGCCATACAAACCCTAACAGCGTCCCAGTGTTGCGTTTTTGTCCTGTGATTGCCACCTTTACTCTTCCTCATCCCCTCTGCTATGAGCTCTGCCTCTTTGGCTGTCTCTCCTGCCTGCCTTGCAAAAGACCTAGTGGAAAACACACTGACCCATGGCCAACAGGTATATCACAGAATCACAGGTTGGAAGGACCTCAGGGATCATCTAGTCCAACCTTAATAGACCAGCTTGTGTCCAAAGTCCCCCCAACCTTACCATGTATCTCTCCATTACAGCATTCAGACTGCATTACCTTCCTCCCTAGCTGGACCTGCAGTTAAACAAGAGACTTATGGCTGTACCTTAACAATAGTCCATGACTGCTAAAAACAGAGGCTAACTTCACTTTGGGGTGAGACCAGACACATATCAGCTGTATCCCCTCCACTCTGGCTACCACAAGAAGCAGAAGTGGCCCAGGCTGGGCCCCATGTGGCAGCCACTCAGCTGAGGGGCTCAGTGAGGGGCTCGGCAGGCCAGGGCATGCCCCACAAGGTGGGCATAACGCGAGCTGTGACCCTCTTGTGTTTCTCAGGCTCTGGGCTGTCGAAGGATGTGATTTGGCTAAGCTGGCATACCAGGACAGTTTTGCTCCAGTTGCTTTCCCTTGTGTCAGCACTGACACTTGCCTGATTCTGCAGTGAGCCAGTTCAGGGACCCAAAATAACAAAAAGTCAATTCTGCAAAAGCCCACTTGAGCATCTTACTTGCTTTTGCTGGTTTAGCTCCCTAAATAAGTCTGCCAAGTACCTGCACTGACACATGGGAGAGGATGGGAACCTGTGGCCAGGAGTTAGGGGAGAGTCATCACCTCTTTCGGTGGCAACTAGCTGTGATCACCACCAATGCCACCACTTTTATGGAAACTAAAAATTCCTATGATGAAATCAAGAACACGGACATAAGCAATAACACACAAGGAACAATTGGAAAAATCTACCTGTTGCTCCACAGCAAGGCTTCTTGTCATACTTGTATATGTAACACACTCAAAGATAAACACTAAATAGATCGGCTGAAAACAGAAACTGGGAGATACTACCACACTAAATACTTAGGAGGTGAAAATGTGCCTTGGCAATACAGGATAAAGTTTGCTTTGTTTTTAAAGGGAAAAAAGATATAAATATACAATATTCAAACACACAAATAGTGTCTAAATTTAGCGATGTGAATGGTTACTTTAAGAGATATGCAAAGCTTCTGGGCCAACCTTTCAGTCGTAGTCACTAAACGTGCAGGCAAATGAAATAAAAGCAGAAAACCAGAGAATAACATGTCTGCATTCAGATGGTAATGAGCACTTGAAGAAAATCCTTGGATCTCTTGCATTTGCTTGGCATTCAAAAGGAATCTGAGCTGTAGGAACATCGTGGGTTTTGGCCACTTCACATTTATAAAAACTAGAGGTTAAATGGGAAAATCACATGGGTAAGTGAATAAATATTGACATCAGAGTGAAGCTTTCTGCGTTTTTAAAATCTTGGCTTTTGAATCCAGTGGTGGGACAGCCTCCCCCGCCCCCTGAGCATGTCAGTCCACCTCATGCAAACCCACGGCAGCTGTCAGTCATCCTGTGGGTGAAGCAGGGCAGTAGTGAGCACACGCGGCTCACGGAGCAACTCCCCTCCAAGGACAGTCAGGAGCAGAGACGGCTGTGGTCCCAACACCTTTGCTTGGCTCCTCTGGCACATTTCTGAATCAAGTGAACGTGTGCACAGCAGCACACCCTTATTCAGGGAGCTCATCTCGCTAAAGATACAGGTATCCTCTTTCTGTTAAGACCTTCAAGTTTCAGATGCTAAAAGAGATGATAGGCGTACTCCATGTGTTTTTGAAAAGGGAAATTGAATCGCATTTCCCGGTTTCCAGCTCTCAATTACTTTCTTTTGCAGTAGGTTTTCACACAACATCATTTCATTTTCTGATAGCTCATAAAATGTTACCTTCCCGCTCAGGATATTGGTGAAAGTATACTTATAAGCACTACATATTAAACTTAGAAGAAATATGATATGGATTATTTTTCATTACAATTTATAAAACTTCACCTAGTAGTGAGATGCCAAAATCCTACTATATAAAAACGTAGTAGTTGTTTCGCTTTAATATGCTTAAACGTCAGTGTAATCTAATAAAGTCTTCCCCTCAAATATTTACTTACTGCTTTTTTTTCATACAAAGTTTCTACTGTCTCCTGTTCACAGTCAAACAGATGCACATGCATATATACATATGTATTTTTTATCCTCTGATCCTTAGATTCTAATTAATGTTTCATGAAAGGCAAACATCTGCTTTAGGAATGCGAGACATTAAAACATATCAAGCAGTACTTAAGGCAATCACAAAAGGAAAACATGTACTACTCTTTTATTTGTGGTAGTTACTTCAATCAGTATACTTTAAGGTGATGCGGTACTGGAAATTGTATTTTTTGTCAAGAAAGAAAGAAGGAATTTGGCAGCATACACAAACAGTACACATATTAAATGGGAAAATCACATGGGCAAACAAAACATGTTTGGTTCAAGAAGTGCCTGAGCTGGAGATGGTGGGAAATCATGCTGGGAGCAGACGGGAGTAGGCCCACGGCACGTTTGCCCTGTCATGCTCTGTCCTAGATGTCCTCTTCTGGCTGCTACCAGAGGCAGAGCCCTATGCAAGAGGATCCTCTGCTCCGGCTCCATATAGCCATTCCCGTGCCAACCCTGTCCTGGGTGGCTGGCAAACAAAATATCCTGCACATCTCTGACCATGACTTTATCTGCGGCATTTATTCTCACTGAGCCCAGCTAAAGTTACTCAAACTGGTGAGGAGCTGCCTTGGAATACCCGAGTGCGTTAAATCATCTCTCTGGCTGTGGTAGAACTGAAAGCACGACTATACATGAAACAAACTTCTGGCACAGGGAAAGAGCTTTGGGGTCTACTAGGAAAAGCACTAATGCTAACCATGGCACACCTTACCAAAATGATCCATCACTTCCGTCATCAGCTCTGTTAAGCTGAGACATGAGGATGAGACAGTTGCCTGATCCTCCTGAGCTGTGTTTGTGCTGTGGGATCCAGGAGCACTTCCCAGCTCCTAGGGCAGTGCTGTCCTGGGGTGTATCCCAGCTCCACACTGGGCTGAGACCTGAGCACATACCACATCCTCCTTTTTCATGCTGTTTCTCTGTGCTGGGTTTCTCAGAAAAGGAAGCTGTGCCAGAAAGTATCTACAACATGCTCCAGCACGTGCCCCAGATCTGATGACTGGAGGACTGGGACTGCAAAGCACACTTGCAATAGAGAAAAGCTATAAATCAAGCCTATGATGAACTCTGAAATACCACTAAAAGAACCACCACACCAAAACTTTCCATCTATTTTACCCTTATCATTAACTAAGAAAAATTTACTCTAGAGAGTTATTGTGTAAAAGAGCGAAGGAATTACATGTTTAACTATCTTGCACGTAAGCACTGCCTACATAATTGAAATGTTTACTCCTGGTTTTGGGAAAGTTCATGTCCATATGACAACTTGCTCCACCTGCGGATCCTGCTGTAAGAACCAGAACCTGGGCCAGCCTCTAAGCAGAGACAATCTTATTCCCACACAGCTATGTCCAGCCGTAGTCAAGCATAAGCAACAGCAGCTCCCGAACCAGTGACACCCCTACCGAATTACTGGGCTGCTGCTTAACAAAGACAAATTTCACATTTCTCCTAACATGGCAGGACATACAGAACTTGTTTCCATCTGTAAAAGTTTTAGAAATATTTGACAATAAGGCTACGATGTTTTACACGTAGACAAAATACTTTCAGTAATTTTAAACATAATTCCGCTTCATTGCTCTCTGTCTTTCCCTTGGTTTGGATAGATAGACTCACATTAGGTGAGACACTTGGCCTTCGGTTTTGCCATAGATTTTGCTGGGACAAACGACATGAGTTGTTTAAGTCTGTTTAAGAGATATCTTTCTCTAACGTGTGCAACATACAGAAGATGCACAGCTGCATGATTGACAGCTCCAGCTCCTCAGGAAGGCTGAACACGGTGCAAAGACTGCTCTGGATGCCGAAGCCCACGCTAACACCTCCTGTGGTAACATGCCGCATGACTGTGGAATAAAGAGTAATAGACAAACTCAGCTGGGGAGGGGGCTGTGGGGTTCACCTTGTCCAACCTGCTGCTCAACAGGGTTAGCTTCAGAGCCAGGTCAGATTGCTTATGGCCTGGCCCTGCTGAAGTCTGAAAATGTTCAAAGATAGAAAAAAAATCGCATCTCTCTGGGCAACATGTTCCAGTGGGCAGCCGTGCTCATGTTCTGAAGGCAGTTTCTAATGAATGCTCATTTTTCCTAAATAGTTCCTACATAAATGTTTATTTTTATAAATACACATACCTACACGTTATGATGAAAGGTAACAGAGTGACTAGGAGCTAACGCAAGCTTGAATTCAATTAATTAATTAATAATTGGTGCATTTATTTATTTATTTAAAATGAGCTTACTTTGCTCGAGACCAGTGGTCTTCTGAACTGAAGTGGAAATCCATGAAAACACGGAAACCTCAAGCAGTGGGGAAAATGTATCTTCAAAATGAACTTGCAGGTGCAATAAAGTGCATGAGCAAATCTCTGTTCTTTGATCTGAAGACAAAGCATTGTACATCTTCCTGAAAGCAGGAACAGTTCCTGAAATGCTGTACGCCAAATGTGTTTGATGCACTCTAGTTGAGGCCTGGAGGCTGAACCTGGGCTAGCAGAGAAAGAGCATCTTATTTCATCCATTCCTTTCGTAGCTGGCAGAACAGCAATGATCATTCACAGGATCTCTAACGCACCAGCCGTCCCAACGCTCCTTCCAGACGGAGGCTGCATCAATGCTGACTCTGTTCTTTCTTTTTTGTCCCCTTCTAAACAGAGCAGAAAATTGGGTAACTGAGCACCTCCAGCTCAGCTTTGAGAGCACAGGGCCCTGCTTTTTACCTTTCCTGTTCCTTTCTGATTCATACTTTTCCTTCATGTTTTTCTGGCAACACATATGCAAACAAGCTACAGCAATACTGGTATTCTCAGCAGAGGAAATTAAAAAAGTGAAATAAAGACTACTCTGTTGGAGACATAGGCTGAGCTGAAATTTCCAGCATGGAAATTAGATGACTATGTACATATTCATGCTTTTCACCTTTGTTCTGGTTACTTGTAGAAACAGCATAGACGCTCCACTTTCTAGCGAAGCACTCCCTGCATGTTGTACCTTGCTCTCCAGGTTTCACTTTCTTCTTGTATCTCTAATTCTGATTTCTCACACCTGTGCAGCACAGCAGTCAGTTCCAACACCCGTACGATGATGACTCTCGCCTGAGCATCCACTTCCTCTTGTTGGTCAGAATAACAAACGTGGAACTGATCACGGCAGTGGTGATTAAAAATTCTCTTCCTGTACCCTTAGCTGACAATATTGTTGCATAACGTCTTGTCAGGTCAGTGACATTAAATGAGGACATTGCATCCACTGGGACTGAAGCTCATGCGAATGACCTTTTCTTCCTTCCTCTTCAGAAGGCTTATTATCGATAGGTTAAATATTTGATTACTCTGGATACCTATGTATAATGCAATTATAGGTGGTCATCTGTCATACTGTGTGTCATCAAGCAGACTTTGGTAACTACTAAATAGTTGACTCCATTGAAGTGTACACTTCTGTGCTTATATTAGTAAAGACACATATCTGGGCCCCAATGGGATGCACCCACAAGTGCTGAGGGAGCTGGTGGACGTTGTTACTAAGCCACCCTGCATCATCTTTGAAAGGTCATGGAGGACAGGAGAGGTGCCCGAGGACTGAAGGGTAGCCAATGTCACTCCAGTCTTCAGAAAGGACAAGGAGGAGGACCTGGGGAACTATAGGACAGTCAGCCTCACCTCTGTCACTGAAAAGGTGATGGAACAGTTCATTCTGGAGGTCATCTCCAGGCATGTAGAGGAAAAGAAGGTTATCAGAAGTAGTCAACATGGATTCACCAAGGGGAGATCATGCTTGAACAACCTGATAGCCTTCTCTCATGGCATGACTGGCTGGGTAGATGAAGGGAGAGCAGTGGATGTTTTTTACCTCAATTTCAGCAAGGTTTTTGATGCTGTCTCCCATAACATCCTCATAGGTAAGCTTAGGAAGTGTGGGTTAGATGAGTGGACAGTGAGGTGGATTGAGACCTGGATCAACAACAGAACTCAGGGGGTCGTGATCAATGGGGCAGAGTCTGGTTGCAGGCCCATAAATAGTGGTGTTCCCCAGGGGTCTGTGCTGGGTCCAGTCCTGTTCAACATATTCATCCATGACCTGAATGAAGGGACAGAGTGTAACCTCAGCAAGTTCGCTGATGACACCAAGCTGGGAGGAGTGGCTGATACTGGAAGGCTGTGCTGCCATCCAGCAAGACCTGGACAGGCTGGATTGCTGGGCCGGGGCAACCTGATCAAATTCAACAAGAGCAAGTGCAAGGTCCTGCACCTGGGGAGGAACAACCCCATGCACCAGTACAGGCTGGGGGCTGGCCTGCTGGAAAGCGGCTCTGTCGAGAAGGACCCGGGAATGCTGGTGGACAACAAGCTGACCATGAGCCAGCAATGTGCCCTTGTGGCCAAGAAGGCCAATGGTATCCTGGGGTGCATTAAAAGGAGTGTGGCCAGCAGATTGAGGGAGTTTATCCTCCCCCTCTACTCAGCCCTAGTGAGGCCACATTTGGAGTACTGTGTCCAGTTCTGGGCCCACTTCAAGAAAGACAGGGAACTGCTTGAACAAGTCCAGCGGAGAGCTACCAAGATGATCAGGGGACTGGAGCGTCTCCCTTATGAGGAAAGGCGGAGAGACCTGGGTTTGTTTAGGCTGGAGAAGACTGAGGGAGGAATCTTCTCAATACTTATAAATATCTAAAGGGTGGGTGTCAAGAGGATGGGGCAAGACTCTTTTCAGTGGTGCCCATCGACAGGACAAGGGGCAATGGGCACAAGTTGGAACAGAGGAAGTTCCACCCCAATATGAGAAAAAAACTTTTTTACTTTGACGGTGCCAGAGCAGTGGCACAGGCTGCTCAGGCGGGTTGTGGAGTCTCCTTCCCTGGAGACATTCAAAACCTGCCTGGACGCAGTCCTGTGACCCCTGCTTTAGGTGTACTGCTCAAGCAGGGGGGTTGGACAAGTCCCTTCCAATCCCCACTATTCTGTGATTCTGTGATAACCTGCCACCCCTGACAGAATATCATCTAAAAAAACCAATTTTGTATGCCCCACAGCTAACTACAAGCTCCTGTCTCTGAGAATATATATTGCAAAGAATTAATCTATTCCAGAGATAAAATAAGTATCATACTTATTTGATCTGGCTAGGAGAAAAGGGACTAAATAATTTAATAGAATCATAGAATAGTTAAGGTTGGAAAAGACCTCTAGGATCATCAAGTCCAACCATCAACACAACACCACCATGTTTCCTAAATTTAATTCATTTGGGGACAAAAACTTTACTAGGCATAAGATCATACTTCAGGGATCTTGGTTTCTTTTTCTAAAACTACTTTCTAATCAGTAAAGTTTGAGATTTATGTTTTTTTTTTTCCTTCTAGAGCACCGTCTCCTATTGAAAGGAAGTTTTTATAAAAGAACATGAGAAAATATTCTATAAATCAAAATTGTTACTACACCCTAAAGGCCATACAGATTGTGTTACCATGCATTTTTGTTAACGACAATGAGGTATCCTGATGTATTTATGTTACACAAGAAGCTAGCTTTTCTATTCAATATGCTAACTTGTACCTGGCTTTACAGCCATGCATGTCTATGAAGAATCTCTTCCTTTAGATTGCAAGATCCTTGCTACACCTTTTTTGCCGATCTGTGTTTGCAAAGCAAAATAAATACAGTGAGGTCCAAATCCATGAAGGGGGTACTAATACACTACTGCAATATGAAGAAAGCTTTCGTTGCATCTGTGCTTTTCCGCAGCTTTTTATAATATACTCTCACACGAAAATTAAGCAATGTTCTCGGCTTCACCAGGTCCAGCTCCTTAGACTCCTTTCCTGGGAACTGCCTTTTTTATTTTTCTCTTTCTGCCCTTTATTTTCCTTCCCTCTTCCCCCAGACTTGCTGCCACCTCCCCAGCTGGGAACTGCCTCGCTAGGAAATCACAGGGCCAGCTTTTGTCACCGAGTACGATATTTACACAGCCAAAAATTTATATAGTTGCCATTTCACCACGTTTGCTAGGATCTGAAAAATTTCTAGTGGCTTCGTCTGCACACTGAGATAGGTGTCCCTGAAAGTTGCAGAAATCACTCGGCTGCGTAATGTCTGAGAAACAGGAACCCAAGACTGCCATCTAAGAGCTGGAAGAGTTACCATATCTTTTTACAGGCCTTGCACAAATCAGTTGGGCGATGTGGGCAACCATTCCTTTTCTTCTCTCCATTATTGAAATCAATCTGGTTTCCAAGCAGTGAATGCTCAGTCTGCACTCTGAGTAACTGCAGGTAGGTTCAGTCTTTCCACTTGTAATTGATTAGGCAACAGAGCACACACTTCTCACACATACCAAAAAGGCAAATTTCAGCAATTCCTTGTTTATCATTACACCAGTTCAGCAGTCAGAAAGATATCCAGCTTGGACGCGGGCCTCGGAAAAGTGCGGCAAAGCTGCCATTGTTTTCAGCAGAGTCAGACATACGCTCTCCCAACAGAAAGAGGAAACCAGAGTATTGTGGCTTTCATTAATTGGTCCCCTTAACACTTTCTCACCAAGGCAGCACTGTGTTTACGATCTCAAGTGCTCATGGGCAGTGCAAGGTTTGATTAAGAGCAAAATTTCTTCTGCAGGCAGACTGTATATAGCCATAAGGTATGTTTTGTACTAAGAAATCTAAGGAAATACATCTTTAACAGATCTGTTTGTGGCATTAGAAATCGCTCCATTTGCACACAGAGTACACAGTCTCTGTTCTTCACGATAAATACCCTGTAACACTTTTTCAGGAGTATCGATCAGGCTGATGGCCAAGCAGCTCCTCTCCTCTGGGCTTCACCCAGTCAAGGTGGCTGCGTGGGCTTGCTCTCATGTTCCTCCACTTAAACAATTAGGTAGCTCTCACCTGGTGGCTACTTCCTGGTCAGGAAAATCTACAGACACCTTTTGGATGGCAATATGCTTTTTTAGAAAGGCAAGAACAAAGCCCTGAGGACGTTTTGTGATCACAATAAAGGGTGAAGATTTCACCCTGTGCATGCTAAGGCAAACTCGGACTGAGGTCTTGGCTGGTTATATTAACTATCACTTTGTATGTGAATTTATAGGAAAGTTCTCGTGTGAGGATTTAAACTGGGTAAGATCTAAATGAAGTTGCCTCTTCAGATTATTTGAAGTGTAACACTAGGCGTTCTCCTGATAAGAAATATTTTCCCACTGGCGAAAGGGCATATGTCTACCTCTGGGACATCAAGTATTCAATTATTTGAGGGAAATTGTTCTGCTATTTCCAACAGACATTGAATGTTTTGTTCAGAAAATGATCAAAATATACAAAGTTGAACAAGCTTTGCAACTGCCAGATTTTTGACCCAGCCCTTCCCTAAAGACTAGCGACAGGCAAACCTGCATGTTTGCAGGCTCTATGAAATAAATTTTATTTAGCTTCATCCCATGAGAATTATTTACATAAATATTTAGAAACAATAGAGAGAGAATTCACAGTCATATAGTGTTGTAGTTAAATGAACACTTTTTCACAGGGGGTTAAATAGCCACCATTTTCAGATCAGCACACTTTTTCCTTTGATTCAAAAATACCTCAGAGAGGAGGAAAGAAACTTGGTTTCCATCCACAGAGAAACATCACCCAGTCACCAGTTGGATTTCTTGCAGACGCCTTCAAAATGCGTATTGGACCTTGTCAACCGCATGATACTCTTTGTCCTTTTTAGTGCTAAAGAACATTTCTACAGCTTTGTTATTACTTGTTGTATTTATTTTTTACTAAATACTACTACTGTCACTACCATCACTATCATTTATCTTCACACTTGGAAGCACGCTCACATTACAAGGGAAATCTTTCAAAGAAGCGAAGCAGACCTGTCTAGCTGCTCTCTCTGAAGTGTGCACATCCCTCCCGACTGTGTCTCCTGCAACGCTGAGAATCAAGGGATGGCAATGGCAAGGGCCACTCCATTCACCTTGCTAATTTATGCATGCTGCTTGTTAGTGCTCTGCCAAGCGTAGTTTTTAAGTCCCGAAGGCAGGTCAACGGATCAGAGTGGCTAGAAAAGAGTGCTCTGAATTTCAAGTATCTTAAATATGCAGTCAGGAGCACAAGTCTAGGACCCAGTGGTGCCTTATTTTGCCACAGGTTTCCTGCATATATTAGCCCAAAGCCAGTTGTGCTGACCCAGGATCCATTTCATTTGTCTCTGGAATTCCTATTGCTTCCCTGAAAGCACCAGTCTCCCAAATCTTCACCAACAGGATGTTCGGCTTAATAACTTAAATCCACATCAGGAGTTCTTTAGTTGTACTTTTAAAATTCCCTTTCTAAAAAAGAAAAGCAAACAAAACAAAAACAAACGGGAAAAATCCCCCCCACCCACTTCTGGATATTTTTCCTTCCTTAATCTGAGATCTTGCAGACAATATCAGTCACCAAATAAAGCACCAACTTGTACTGCCAATATAGTAATTAAGAACAACCGGCGTGCTTACACTCAAGCTTTTACTGGGGGAATCAGAGTCTGTTAAAATCTAGCAAAACTCAACCCTGCACATATGTTGTTTTGTTTTGTTTTGTTAAATGGGATGGAACATACCAGAACTTTAAAGATCAAAAAAACCCCATAATTTCCTAAAACATTTGGAGCCGTCACATGCAGTAAAAAGGGATAATTATCAAAGCAGTTTGCTGTCACAATTGTTCATTTGGAAGAGGCACAGAAAAAAAACCAAATCCAAATCCAAAACTCCCAGCACGACAGAATGATATTGCTGTAACTACAGTACATAAGAAAAAGTGCTAGGCAGTTGGAGGGAGGCATCAGAGCGGCATACGGCGCAAGGTCAGACAAGACAACCGTGATTGTCGCAAGCGACTGCCTGAATAAGACACGTTGGGCGTCTCACCCTGGGAATGGGGTCCCGCGCCCCAGGCGCACCACGGAGCCGCCCACCGCTTTGGGCAGGTGTCCCTGCCGACACCGTCTGGGAGGTGTGGGAGGTTGCTCAAGGCACCTCGCGACACCCCACCCAGAGGTGAGGAAACACATCTGGAGGCGGGGAGAGAGAGCAGAGATCTTCCCTTCCACTACAGTTCTCATTTCTTTGCCCCTATTATATACTTTTATCCCGTATGGGAGGGATGGAGGAAGGAGGGCTGTCATCGCACACTGCAACGAAGTTTGACAAATGATCACAACTTGGACACACAAAACCCAACTTAATGTGCCTGTATACTCTGTTTCCCCCCCCGAAATATTGCTGTAGGGAAGCCATTCACTTCCAATTACACCCCTAAATTCTCTCTGGAAACTCCCATTTCCAAGTCCACCTCCTTCCCCTCTGCCCGGGTAAGTGGCGGTTCGTTCTGAGTTTCATATTAGCTGTAACAGCAGCCACAAAATCCACTTCTCATTTAAGCCTCACATTTGGCCACTCCAGTGCAACTCAGCCTGTTACACAAACGGAGGTGGAGAAATCTTGAATACTGATATAATGGATTTTTAAACAGTAAAAATGCTAATTAAATGTGATGTAGAAGCATCTTGTGGCATGACAAAGTCCCTCTCCTGCCACACAGGAGGTAGGTGAAAGATGTGGACAGGGATACTCGTGCCCACCACTTGCCCCGCAGCAGGCACAGGAGAAAGCTGTAGTGCTTCTGCCACTGTATTCCCTTGAGGTAGCATTAAAAGGCTGCGTTCACTGGCCAGTCATTTCTTGCTCTTGTTATGGTCTTTCCTACAAAAATGAGATGTCGGAATTTCGATGTGTTTTGTGTTCAGTAAATTATAGTAATTTTCAAAGCATCTTTAACCTTTTCAGTGGCTGGTGGCCTGGCAGGCAGACCTCTTGCGTCTTTTTATACCAGAAGTCTGACAAACCTCTTCTGGAAAAGACAAGGCAGGCACGGAGATGGTATGTAAAATTATAGAATATCAGCGAAACTGGTAGTGCATACTGCACTGCTCTCTATTTAACAACAGGATGGTAAATCCTACTATCTTATTTCTGTGACAAAAAGTTGAGCAACAACAAGAAATGGCCCATTATTCATCCGTTTTTGTGACAGGCTGCTTTCATTTCAGCTTCTGGAGTTCAAAGAGCAAAGACATGGTTTACATACATGTGCCATGGGTGAGTTTTTTTTTTCTGAAGGACTGAAGAATAACTTTACACATCTGAAAGCACTGGATTTAAAAGCCATTTTGAAGGACGACACTATTATGAAGTTTCACATTATTTCAGAGCCCATCTTACTCAACAATATCTAAATTAAATGCACAGCTTCTTGTTAAAGCAATGTGCTACGTTCAAACAGCAGCAAAGATCAGGAAAGGAGGATAGCTGCAACTGATTTTCAGGGTATCCTTAGTCCCATCCCTTGTTCTTTTTGCGGTTTAGCTGAAAAGTATGGGAATACTACCCTTCCTCCTTCTCTCCCTCTTCCTCCCACCACCTCAGGGGTACCATCTTTTTGGGAAGTGGCTGAATCACATGCCCGTATGAACACAGCAGCAAGGGGGCTCCAACTCCACCCACATTTTTCAGGCAGAAAAGTAAATGCTAGTACTAAACAGAAGTAACAAATTCTGAAAGTATAGAGTATAAAAGATCAAAACATAATCTATCTCTCTCCTCATTTTGCACTCTGCTGGCAGTCAGTAAACACCACTTACTGCTTGCAACAATGTCCAGAGAGAGTGTTTCATCCTTATTCTAGGTACGTATTTTAAGTGAATAAGATTAGGAAGAAACCCTCACTAATGCTATACAGGGATCATGCTTACGGTCCTACTGTATACTTCCGTATCACACACACATTGCCAGACACAATGCGAGCCAAATACTGGTATCAGATTTACAAAACATCTCTTAAGAAAACGTTAGGTTTTCTTTTTCTGAAGTAATGATTAAACAATCCTTGAGTAAAACAGGTTTGTGATCAGACTACTTCTGCCCTGCTGGCAAACCTGCCAGGAACTGCAGGCTCCCAGCTCTGGGACAAGAGAGCCATTATTGGCCAAGCGCTTGCAGGAACGCGAAGCCGCTACTTCATGTTCTGGCAAACGTCCCTGCAAAAGGTGGTGCTGTGATTTATGTGCCATTCAATGTTGTTTTCAAGACATTCACTGAAGTGAAGAAGCACCATTAGAATACGTCAAGCACACGTCAAAACCTATCTAAATCAACAGAGGCTGAAAATACATCATGTGCTTGACATACAATAATTGACATGTCATATTATGTTTGACATTTCAAGGACAGTAGTGCCTATTTAAATGGAGACACAGTAATGTAAGAATTTTTTTATTTGAGTTAACCAAAATCTAACAGGGCATCTTGGTGAAGAGCTGTTCAGTAAATATCTGGCGGAAAAAAAGAATTCTTTTAAAAGAGTAAAATCTTTAGTGGCCCAAATTATGAAATGCAGAAGAGCCAACTTAAAAGAACATAGCTCTAGTAACACACCACTGTCTTGCAGGGAATTCTGGTCACACTGGCTAGCAACCTCCTGCTGATTTCCATGGAGCCATAATTCCACTCACCCCTCCCTAGTCCCTTTGCAGCTCTGCCTGGGTTTAGGCCTACAACTAACACTGCCCAGACTATCAGCAGGACAACTGCTACAGAAATACGGATTAACAGGACGGGATTACAGGGAGGCATGCACACAGCATGGGTCATGCTATTTTTCCCTGCACAGATAAGACAAATTGCAATGTAGCAGAATTTTGAATTACATATGCTTCACCTGACACCTCATCCTCTCTCCTGGAGGCAACTGCATGGGGACATCACCAGTAATAACAAAGGTCCTACAATATGTGTTAACAGGAGAAAGGGGGAGACCTTCTAAAGAAGCAGCAGCCATACAAACTATTCCTTACAGGAGGACTAGGAGATTCCTCCAAATTTAACACCCAACAAATTGAGAGCCCACTGTCATACTTTCTTCTGGTTCCCACCCATAGAGAATCCTTGGGCTTTTTTGCTTCACTTAAATATTCTGAAGGGTTTTTTCCACTGTATGTTGCGATGCAAAGGAAAGGTGCTGGTGAAAGTTTTTAAACTGAGGGTTAAATAGATTAAATTAACCTGCTGCTGCTGCTTTTACCTAATACTTTCACATACTGTCTTAACTGATTCTTTCTTGTTCCATCTTCTTTACATTTCCAAGACCTGATGCTACACTCCCCTGAGCTGCTGTTTAGCCAAGCCACATGTATTTAACTTTTTTTACTCTGTCCTCTTAGCTATCCCCTCCAGCAACCTTAGCAGTTTGCTGCTCCTCTCAAATCTTGTTCAGATTTGTAAATGTACTGAATGCAGCACAGTTCTCTGAAATAATGCTATGTTCTCAGCAAGGAAGCACGACAATAGCATTTGCAGGATGACACCTATATGCCGTATGTGTAATATAATGACATTATGCTGCGTGGATGCCATTGTAAATGAGGACGGGTGGAACTGCCAGTATAAAGAATGAAGCAAGCATGCAGAAATCTAAAAACCAGGTAAATACCTCCTGTGCAGAATATTCTTCCCCTCCACATTTTCTTCCATGTGAAACTCTACTTCAAAGAATGCAATGAATTCTTAATGACTAAATGCCCAATCTATCAGAGAATACAAACAAACTAATCTACCTTTTTTTTTTAAACCCAGATCCTGCTCATAAACTCTGAGATGCTTACACCCAAATAAGAAAGTAAACAGAAATATTGTGTTAGTTTGATACTCTATTAAACCAGAAGAGGGAAAAGGAGACTGGAGGTGGTAATCATGTTAGACGGGCAAGCAGAGAATTTTAAACCCCAGCCTCCCCCCAACCCTCAAAACGTTTTTGGTGAATCTTAATTGCAGCAACTACAAAGAAAAATAGTATGAGTAATCTGTCATAAGTCTCATTCTCCTTTCAGAGCTGTGGAGAATTGAGCAAGGTAGAGAGAAAGATATGGTGCCAGTGTTTCATTTTAGCCCTCAGAATTAAATACAGAGATCAAGTAGTTCAAAGGAGATGAAGGAAAAAAGAGTTCATATACTTTATGAATTTAACTTCTTCTTAATAGTTGCATCTAGCCTGCAATAAGAAGACAAGAGAATACTGGGGGAAAATGGAAAAAGAGAAAACAACTAACGAATGTGAAGTTATTTTCAAGACTCGGAACAGGATAACTCAAAGAACTAACAACAAAAAGGAAGAGTAAAACTATAAAGTGCTTTTTGACAGCCTTCTTTTTAAAAAGTGGCTGAGCAGATTTATCAAAGTGTGTGAAATGTTTGATCCTAAGCTGAACTTCCATGAAAACAGAATCATATTCCTTTCTGTTCTGAGGTCAGTGAAATGCTGCTAGAGCCAAAGAAAAGGACAAAGAGCACTTTACGATTTTAAATTAGGGAGTGCTGCATGTATAGACATAAATGTCTCTGTGTATGTAGCTAAAAAGCGGTTCCCAAACAGAGTGTGTTCATACATTTAATTGACTAAAATTGAGAGATCAAAATCTGAATAGCTGAAAATTAGAATATTATCAAATGACACAAGTGAAAAGGAGGCTAATTGAAACATAGTCTTTTATATAGAAAATGAAAATATGTAAACTTACTCAAAATGTTTTTGCTAATTAACAGTTATATCAAGGCTCTGGAAGTAGGAAACACCAGTGATGAAAAGAAATAAGGATGCTGTAATGGCAATAGGTATTCTCAAAGCACACCCACCACCAAATATTAGGGCACAATATTTTGAGCTTGCATATGCCATGCCAAGCCAAGCCGAGCCCAGCCCTGCTCTGCTCTGCTCCCCCTGATGATTGTCCTCCTTCCCTTGCCCCCATCTGCAACCCACTGAGCAGAATAAGGCCATCCCACCACGCTGCAAGCCATACATTAGGGATGGGACATTTGCATAGATTCAAGTCAGGACAGTCTGTTACCCTTTCTGCATCAAATGCCATACCTCTAGTCCTTCAGGCATGCAACGGGATTTCTAATGCCTTTAGGAACTGGATGGGATGTGCTGCTCTATGCGGGGGGCTGTGCTGTGAGGCAGCCTGCTTCACAGTCCTAACAAAAACATGAGAGCAGGAGCTTTTGCTTGCACCAGAGCAGGAGATCAGAGGCACCTTGTCTCATCAACTGTGTTTGCTTGTTCCTGCAAATTCACACTTCTGTGGGGTGCTGCCTTGGTGGGAGAGAGGAGACTGGCTTTGCGCAAGAGAGGTTCTCCTCCCAGAAAGACCCATCACTGGGTCTTCCCTTGGGACTGTGAAACCGCACAACCAGGAGCAGAGGGAGCGGCAAAGGAGGACCAGACAAGTGAGGACACCAAATATGACACAGGGCAAAGGGTGTCTGCCACTGTCCCAGTTCAAGGAGCTACAAGCCCTCAAGTCGTCCAGACTAAGGTCACTAATTCTGATATCTAATTGTAAGAAGAAGGGGAAAAAAACTGTAAAACAAACAAACAGACAAGCCGTTCTTATTTGTGATTTGTAAGTCAAAAGTCACAGCCTTACTCCAATCAACTCTGCACTGGATCTTCTCCACCCGCCTGCCCTGCTCCCAGTCTTCTCCAGTATGCTACCGCCTGGTCTGAGTGCTAACTCCCCAGCATGGTGTTACACAAAAGGACTGAGAGGCCGGAGCTGGGGAAACATCTGAGGGAAAAGAGACGAGGGAGATAAGGAAAGCCCTGTGTCGCTGCAGTGGGAATAGCCCCTCTGTATATGCCTTTCTGCACATAGGTTGCTTTTCCGCCTGTGCTCCCAGGTTACTGTACGAGCCCTTACAAAGAAGAACGCAATCCACTTGGAAAATATTGGACAGACTTTTTAAATCAAGCAAAAACAAACAAAAAGATGCTTGTCAGTTAACAAGTCCTAATACAGACCACAACTTTGATAGCATCTTTACATGCCCTCTTCTAAATCCAATTTGTTTTCAGGAATACAGCCAGGAAATGGCATAGAAGGGTTTAAAATTCAGTTCAAATTTCAGGTTGGTCAGAAAGTTACGGAGAGGCCATGTCACTCCAAATATGTAATTAATTTTTGAAGTCTAAAACCGAAGTAGAATGCCAGAGTGACTTATTCACGTTTGGAAGCTATCTTAAAAAGGTACCTGCTTATGCTATAAAAACAGAGAATTTAAAAAATGAAAAAAAATTTTATTCAATTAGTAGTTTGTCATCTTTCTGCATCTCTCCAGGGTTTGAACTCCTGAAAACTGAGCAATCTGCTTTCTCTCTTCCTCTCTGGAGAGAAAGCTTAGCTTCTAACCAGCTTGGTTAGCTTCTATACACACGCTTTTTCAGGTTGATCTTCATGTTACACAGTCTGTGCTCTAAATTTATATTTTAAAGAAAGCTCAAAACCCCTCCACAACTTGACCATCAGGTGAAGTTTGGGATTTAACATTATATTAGAAAATAAAAAATTTTTAGAATATGAAAAAAGTAAAACGTATGGCTTGTTGCTTAATATTACAGCATATCCTAGCGATATAGATATGAATGAAAATTGCATTGTACCGAGTACAACATCAAAGGGAATGTTTTCAATCTCAGTTATCTGTATCCAGCTTGGCTGCAACTTTTTGTTGCCTCCTCTAAACGTGTACTTACGTGCAAATTGTTGTCCTCCTTTCAGCACTATTTTATTTCTCAACTTTTATATGTGATTAGAAAATTTTAATCGGAATTAATATACCTAAATTACCTGTAGACAAAAACCCCCACTTACTAAAAATCCAAAATCCTTTCAGAAGTTCCCATTATTCCCACCGAAATGAAAAACAAAGAAAGCAATTCTATTGCTCTGAACGGTTTTCCTCTACTATTGTTTTCACATATATATTAATTGAATGCTGCTCTTGAAAACACAATCAACATCAAGTCTCGACTCTAGATGGCAGCAGCCTCCTTTATTTTTTACTTTTCTCCTTTCCTTAGTTTCTTGGTCTTTGTTCCTTAACCCTCCAAATAATTCTATACTTCCTTCTCTTCCCCCAAAATAAAGACTCCAGTGCTCCAAGCTGCACAGTTTGGGGAAGATCACTGCAAAGCATTTCCACTAGAAGAAATCAGGCCATTCCTGCAGTTACGCTACACAGTTCTTCAAAGCATACAGAATAATTGAAGCCTCAAGTGGGGAAAAAAAGAAAGGAAGATTTTTTCCCCTCCCCCCCTTTCCCCATCAGTCACCTGGAGAAATGTTAGAAAAATAGTGCTTCTTTTCATCTAACGACAGCCCCTCAAATAGAAAGGGAGGGGGCAAAGGACAGAAAAAAGAAAAAGACACAGAAGAAATGGAACAAAAGGGTGGCATTTCATAATGACTTTGAACGAGGAAAAAAGTCTACCTAAAGAATATGATTTTAAAGCACTGAACAATTTTACAAATTTCTCTCTTTGGGCACAGTGCACTGACACTATGCTGGTGGAGTTTATTAGATGAACTGAGGCTACTTTATGTGTCATAAAACTTAACACATAAGGAAAGCTATTGCTCAAGCTAAAACACCTTGTCTGAATGCCTTTCCTTTTTCCTTTCTTCTAATATTTGCCTTTAGTTTTGCCACTCAGCCACCAGCCTTGGCAAGTCTCTCTGTTTTCCTACGTGTGTCCTTCCCCCACCCTGTTGCTAGTGTCTGGTATTAGGTAGGGTACCGCACCTCCTCCAACTCCAGTGTTCCTCACACGCTCTTTGGTGTGATGACAACTCTGGCATTCACGTGAATCAAATGGAAATACAAAAATGTCTTAAACAGACACTTCTAAAAGTCCCTGCATGCGTAATTCCTTAACATCTGTAAACTGCTGCAATTAGAGGCTGATTCTGTGAGCCCTCAAGCACACAAGCAATTTTATTTGGGCAAACAATTCCAGTTCAGCTGGATCAATTCCCTCTGTGCAGTTTCCCATAAATGTGTTTTCAAAACTTAGTTATTAGACTTTAAGTTCACATTTACTGTCAGCATTTTGAGGATTCCCACATACACATGTTGTCATGGTCTTTTTTCTCCTGGTAAGGACACACAGGGACATTGGAGACCACTCAGAAACTGCTTGTTGGAACAGTTAGTGCTGAGGGGTACTTAATGCGGTGCTCTAGCACATCAACATGTTAGCGTTGTATCCTAGGGTTATATTTATGCTGTCTTCACAACTGATGGACTACATTTTTTCTGCATAAAACCCACACAGTTCAGTCCCCTACATGTCATTTCGAGGCCCCAGATATCCTAAGGCTGGTGAAGCTGAAGTTGAGAAACATGGACCTAGCTGCCTTGCTGGGAGGCATACGCGTGGTCTTGTGCAATGATAAAGGCTATAAAAATACAGAAAACTCCAATACATATCTTCATCCTCACCTTTCTCCGGCTGCAGTCAGGAAATGCACTTTTCTAGGAGAAGCATGGAAACAAGAGAAACAAGGATCCTGAGAAACATGGATTTAAGACTAGTAGACTGACATAAAGTACCGTAAGAAACATACAAACACGTAAGAAACAAAAAATATCAAGTTTAACTTCTGAATTCACCTCTGACTCAATCTGCTGCAAGATGAGACAATTTGGAGAAGCCTGAATGTAGAACAGGCCTATTACTAGACTCTACTTGACCACCACTACTAATTACATGACCATTACATGGCATTTCTCACAGTGCGGTTTTACCATACACCTGAAATGATGTAACCACAGGCGTCTAGTAAAGGCAGCAGTTTTGCTTTCTTCCCCCTCCATCCCAAGCCACAGGTGCCTCTAACCCTATGGAGAAGCAGGTTAGGCAGCTAACATGTGCCACTGCCCTCCCTGGCATGATTTACCGGCACTTGGCTGAACATCGGTACCCATACAAGGGAAGAGGCCAAAACCCATGGCTAGGAACAGGGACTGGACTCTGCCTATTAGATTTGCTCATTCATTTATGCAGTCAAGTTATCCCTGCTACTTTGGAAAAGCAACTAATATCACAAAGTCACATCATTGCCAACGGATTCGAACACTAAGTCAACAAATGAAAACTTCCACCCACGTACACTCTCAAACTTAACTTCCTTGTCGCATCACAACTGAAGCATCCCAGACATAAAATGTCTTCTAGAAGACGACACTAACACTATCCCAATGCTTTTTAAGGAGAAAGCCCTGACTAGTACGTAGTTCTGTGTTTTGTGGTGTCCCTTAGTGTAAAAAACTGAACTGAACTGGTGGACATAAACATGAAATCCCACAAGTGGATTGAGATGGCTGAACCTGTGTCACCGTGGGACCCCACGGAAGTTAAAAGAAGGTGCAAAGGGTTGCTTCCACAAGTGCACTTGCACCGCTGGGATCAAGATGTTTACTTTTGGATCTAACACCATTATGATTCAGAAATGACATGTGAACCATGGCCACTTTAAAAACTGTATCTTGAGGGCCTGACACAATTTTTGAGAGCATCAGAAGTCACCAGTGGTCTCACCCTTAGGACTACAGTAATGAACAATTCATTTTCATGCTACTAGAGAAAGCAAGAAGCAAGCAAACAAAGCAGTAAGCCTTCTTCTTCCCTTTCTTCTCAATTATATCAGGTTTATCTATAATTCATAGGTTTTACTATGAGAATCAACATAATATCTGAACAGAGTTCAGATTTATGAATTTATTTTCTCAATACCCAAGTGAGGCTGATGGGCAATGTTACTACCATTTTTCAGACAAAGGAATGATACACGAGTAATTAACTGCCTTTTTTTTCTTTTTTTTTTTTTTTACAATAGGTATTATCTAGAATGGAAAATATAGGTGATTGGGGCATTCTTAAAAGTCAGGGCATAAGAAATCTATGATAAAAGGGGTGGTATATGGTAGATAAGAAATCTTAAGTCACGGTCCCATATACCTACTGAGCACATAGGCGTCTGTGATTCCAGATAACTCACCTTTCAAACTCCACTTATCTGGCTTTCACTGGGTGCTCGTTTTATGGCATTTAGGATTAGAACTCACATACTAATTTTTGAGGAAGGATTTTTTTTCTCCAGGATGTTATTTTTACCTTACCTTGTTATGTCTTCTTCAAAACTCCTTTCTCTGTTCTAACACAGTTAACTGGTTTGCTTAGACTCCTTTTGATGGCCAAAGGAAAGACAGACATAGGGAGAAACGGGCAATTCTCGAGATAATTCACCTCATGTATCTTAGACATGTATGTTTTAATATGGGATGGAGATGTCCACCTCTCTCCATTAAATGCAGAATGAACTCTACCTATCTACTTTACTGGTAAAAGGAGTCCTACCAAGAGAAACATTGATTATTTATTTATCCATGGTAATATCTTTAGCTGCAACACTGAAGGCAACAGGTGACACTGAGAAATCAAGGCAACTGTTTCCACACAGCTGATAAAAAAAAAAGGTAGTGGTTTGCAAAACGTATTTAGGACTAGAGAAAAAAGAAAAGAGAAAAAAGACTCATTTGTTTTACAAGTTGTTTGATTGCCCAACAAATTGCTTTGTCATTTGTCTACTCATATTTGCTGTAAGTGTGCATTTATGAAAATGCAGTCGGAGCAAGGGACCAGGGAGGGTGTCTGGAGGCAACACAGGGCATGCTGATGCACCCTTGACTCTAATATACGAGACTTGTAATGACGGACTAACTTGGTTGTAAGCGCTAGCTTGGCAGAAACAAAATACTTACAGACTATTAATAGAGAAACTTTTCACAGAAGCTATGACCTTTATGGCTTGGCATGGTTTACAGCCCTACCTCTGTTACAATTAAGGAGATCCTTGCTGCAAAGCAACATGTTTGTGTCTTTCCCTCCCAATTATAAGGAAGGGACTGCTAATGCAGAGCAACTCTTTAGTACACATACTGATGCAAATCCCTTCTGCAGTACAGAGATGTACTGAAACAAGGTAGGGGAAAACATAGGGGTTATGGTGCTCTGAACAATGATGTCCCCTAATGTCCCACAAAAATCTGCCCCTGCTATCGACAGCCACTCTAGTCAAAGGCCCACAGAGACTTTAAGACAGCTATCTCTATCCTGTGATACTAAAACTAATTAATAGGGAGAATATTATCAGTCACAATGCTGCAGTGGAATTGGGGGTGGTGGGAGGGGTGTATTGAAGTGGTTACTTCTCTCCCTTCAAAGTCAGACATATGTAATAGATTTCTAATGACTTTTGAGTATAATTAAACATTTAAAAACAGTACTGCAAATGCCTAATGGAAAACAGTTATGAAACACATCAAAGAGGACAGTCCATTTACAATTTTAGCCTTTATTTGCCAAGCCATGTGTCAACAAAAATACTGGTTGTTAAGGTCATTGAGACTAGAAGAACCAGGGAAGTAACTGTATCAGGATCATTTTTAACACAACTGGTTAAAGTCTAAAACTCAGAAATATATGTAATGCAAAATATATATTTGCATCTTTAGACACATTAAATTAACTTCTTTTTTAATCATAAAAGATACTTATTTGTCTGACTCTGCTTATTGCTGTAACTCACAGCAGCACACAGAACATTAGTGAAAAGATATACAGTCTAAAAGTTCAGGTGCATAGGATTACGCAAAAAAAAAAAATAAAAAAGATATAAAACAATGTAAAAAGACAACAAATTAGCTCCAGAAATACAAGCTAGAGAGAGAAATTTGGAAATAACTAGAACAATTGGTAGAGTAATCCTAGTTCTTCCTGGCACTGCAGAAATGAGGAGCTCTATAGGGATATGCCAATAGCTCAAGCAGCAGACCAGCAACAAGCATAATTTTGTCAAACTTCAGAAACAGAGGGTTGAACAAGCTACCACCTCATTAGAAGCAAATGGTGAGAGCAGCTAAACAACTGGCATTTCAGCTGTTTTACGCTTTGCAATTTTTTGTGCCACAAGAAATGATCTGCGGTGATGTTCTGAATGTGAAGAGTGATAGAATAGTTCACAGGAAGCATGTTACTTTAATTTATCCTATTCTTAGTAACAGATTCAAATGATGGCAGATCTAGGATTAATTTGGTCGCAAGAAGAGAGCACAGAGTGAAAACTCTCCCTGTGAAAATTATTTCAGCCACATCTTTGACAGCTGGCCCGCAACCACGTTAGCCTGGGAATGCCAAATCTGTGAGATAACCGAGGGGAGATAGCAGAGCTCTGCACAGCCAAGAATGTAACGATAGGAAGTGATTATTCACTATTTTTTCTAAGAACTGGAGGCTTAAACTGAACGGAGGGAAGAACTCTTTTCTTTCATATAACACATACTTGGAACTCATTGCCACTGCATACTGCAGAGGCCAAGAGAATAAATGCGCTCAAAGGAGGATTAGGCAAGTTCACAAAGGGCAGGGCCATATACGGAAATATTCATATTTATCCATGTTTAATAAAACATTAAGGTCAAGAAATAGCCTCAGAGGCTGAAGGTGCATAAAAACCACTGATTTTTTGAAGCAGTAAAGTAGAAGATGGATAGAAGGAGGGAAGTAGGTATTGCAGAGGAAGAATCACTCTATACCAGCCCCATTTTAATGCTCTTTTGGTAAAAACACTAGCCACGTACTGGGTCCACTTGGACCCACTCAGGAGGAAGGATTTTAGACTTTGGTCAGCTGTTTCTACACACACTCACTAGTGAAACACGCCCTTTCGAAACTGAATGCCATCTTTACTGAAGGACTCCCACGTGGGACTAGGAAGATCTCCAAACTCCACATTACTTGGGGCCTTTACAAATGCATGGCACATGCAACAGATGACAGCCTTTAAAATGGCAGACCCAAGGAATCACACTCATCAGAAAGGAAAGATTCAATTTGCAATATCCAGGCTATCCAGTAGTCCAACAAGACAGGGATCTATGCTGTACATTGTCTATCGTTTTTTCAGGCTGAATCCACATGATAAGCTGATGAGCATAGTTACCATTTCCTGTTCAAGAATATTTTATAGTCCCACAAGGACATGCCATCTACTCAGTATCATCTAGCCCAGGAAGCAGGTGTAGGGAGCATGAAGAAATATCTAAGGGCATGGGAAGGTGGTGGGTGAGCTTCTTGGTCTCCGTGGAGGAAGGGTGAGGAGCCATTGCCCAGGCAAATGGGGAAGGGACAACAGCAGAAAAGAATAGGTCATGCAGGCTGCCTAGGTGAGCGAAGCATACTGGAAGCAGCAACAGGCAGTCTGAAAGGTTGAGTTGAAAAGTGGGGAGTTTTCAACAGCTAGCTCAGCTGAACAAGTCTCCCTGATCTCATTGTACGACAGTTCTCTAAAAACATCCCTACTCTAAGAGCAGGATATCTCAGCAACTTCTGCTCATCAGGTCTGGTAGTAGAAGTAACAACACCATGGAAACCACTTTAATTTTCTCCATTGGAATCATTGTAGGGCTTAATGCTTGCATCAAGGTCACACACAACAGTATTTAATGATATTACCATGACACAGTGATGGAGAGGGTGGCTGGGAAAGGGGAACCTAAAAAAAAAAAGAACTCAACAAAAAACCCTCCACAAAATTGCCTGATGAGTCATTTTTGTGAAATGAAAAGTAATTTACACAGCAGTTTTACAGAAAAGAGAATTATGCAGTTAATCGGCACTGCTGGATAATTACACTGTACATGAGGCCTTGCTTTTAGGGAAAAATATAAGCTAATAAAGAGAGTCAGACGATCAGTAATGGCAGGGCTTTTGGGAGATACCAGAGACACAAAACTAAATAATTTAAAGCTAAGGAGTATAATGACTGTGAAACTGAATTATTTTAAGTTTACATTAATTCTCCAACCAATTACATATCTAACATTAAATCCAAAAGCTAGAGGATTCCCCTTGGCTGCAAACAACCACAACAATGAGAAAGCCAAGGGGATGTGATCCTGAACATGACCAGACTCTGAATGCGTCCTCCCAACTGCTGTGCACATCCTTAATATTCAGTGGCCTGTTACAGAATTAAAGTCAGTTTACACTTCCCTCCAGTTACTGCTGGTTCAAGTAAGGTCCCTCCCTGAAACGGTCAACTGCAGTCAATCGATTTTCCTTGCGGTGTCTTTTTGTACCTTTCGAGCACCAGCAGCAGATGGCTCAGCCTGGCTTTCTCACTGCCACAGTTGTAATGGAGAAACCCATGAAAAGTTAAACAACATTGAATTAACAATGAAAATGACGACCAGTGTAATGAGAGCTTCTCATTACCTCTGTGTAGTAAGCAATTTAGCCCTGATTATTATTGACCTTTGGCAATGCTGCATCCAAGTAAAATGCACTATCCTAAAAAAGCACGGGTATACTGGAAGGCAGGCATTGTTTCTGAGTGTGTTCGTAAATAAACGAGACCATGTCCCTTCCTGTGTTAGAGGTTTACCTTACAGCTGAGTTATCAGCATTGAGCAGTCACCCTTACTTTGTGTCTGCGCAACAAACAAGAACAACTTGACACAGTACACCTGGCAAATTATTATTATTACTTCTATGGCACCCAAAAGAGCACTAGGTACTTCACAAAGTAGTTAAAAAAGACAAACTACGTGTCTCCATGAACTAATACTTGGTGAAACAGTAGAACTATGCAGGGTGGAAAACCAGGAGGAGGTGGTGTAACAAGAGGAAGTATATGGGTTACAGGAATAACATTAAACAGTTACTAATCTAGGGGACATGAGGTTCAGTGCATGCTGCTTATTCTTATTCCACACTGAGTTCAGAGGAATCCCCATGACTGGACATTTTGTTAGCATGCTTTCCAAATCCACTGCTTTTTTTCCTAAAGTGCTGTTTGCTTGCATGCTAACCTGCATCTTTTTTTTTTTTTTTTGCTTAGGTTTTGCAGCCTGAAAGCAGATATATTTGAAAGTTTTGTCAGGTCCAAAGTAAATACGGCTATTAAGGATTTATGGTTCAACAAACAGCAGCCACAGATTTTGAAGCTTTCACTGATTTCACAGTGACAGCACGATAAAGTCTGTGACTTCGGGCCAAGACGCACCAGGCCAAACGCACAGGAACAGCTCACTTCCCTACACACCACATAGTCGACGTAGTCGACCAACAAACCACATTGTGGGACTCTGCAAGTTAGAAGAACTTGCGACCGACTTTTTTCTCTTGCTTACTCTTCATTTGATTTTTAGGACTCACTGTTCAGGGAACTGCACGGCCTACTTCATGTAGCTGATCTACTCCCTCTGAATTGCTACGACGCTGTGTGAGCCTGCCGCTCCCGTGCACCTCTGTGTCCCGACTGCACTTCCCTCTCCTCTGCCAGAGGGATTACAGCATCCTTCACCTGCTGGGTGCACTGGAGACAGACCAGGGCGGGAGGAAGAAGAGAGGAAGGTGTATTTAAAAAAAAAAACAAACCAAGACCAGGAAAAACTACAGCGCTTCTTACCAAATCCATCTACCAGTACAAAAACAATTGCCACAGAGTTCCCTGCTCTTTGGACAACAGCATACCGTCCAGAGCAAAGCACGCTGTTGGCACCTCCGGACTATTAATAATAGTAAGGTATGTGGTGCAGCGGGAGGGAGAACCACGAGGGCTGGTGCTCCACAGGGCTGGCATACGGAGTGGATCTGCTCCAGGCTGCCTGCCAAATGCACTGGAAAACTTGACTTTCTGGGGGTTGCCGAAGGATGCTGTTCTCCTGCCTGCAGTACTCTTTGGAGGGCTTTTGCCCAGACCAGGCTGCACTGAGCCAAATGCAGGCGGGAAGTATTCCTGCTTGTTCTCCAGCCTCCCCAACTGGTACTGCTGCCTCCTGATGAAACGGAGTCACTGGGCTCCCTGCGGACAAAAGCTTCTGCTTCATCCTGCCATGCCTGTGGGGGTTTATAGAAGTCACTGGAGCCAGTGGTGAGCATCTGAGAAAGAAATCATTCCCACTAGCCCCTTAACCCAAGAGGAAGCCAGAGGGACAGCAAAGCCTGCTGGAGGCACTATTCAGGTTTGTCCAGGACCCACTGCAAATGAGGTATTAGGACAGTCTCACAAGATACAGAGGAGAAGAGAAAAATTCAGAGTGTTTTGATGGAGACACCTCAGACCCTCATCTACCGGAGGTTTCTGAAGGGGACAAAGGTAGTAAACCAGCACTGAGAAAGGAAGGGGCACAAGGGAAAATAAAATTTAAATGCTAGCATCCATCGGTGCACTGTTTAGCATGGGGAGACATGCCCAAGGGAAGTAAAGTGTGTATTCATGAACAATCTGCTGCCAGTTCAGGTCTAGGATCACCTTTAGGTTTCCAGACACATGACATACCCCTGAGATGCAATGTCTCCCTGCTAGGGTGCCTCCTCTCCCTTCAGATGGCTGACACACCGTAGAACAATGTACAGAGAAACGACTGCTGGCTTAGTTAAAAGGATTGCAGACGGCTAGCTTCTAGAAGCATTACTAAATATGTTGATGTTTCATAACCGAGTGTACTCTCATTGCTGTTTGTGTTTCTGGTCTGCGTATAGCAGGAATGGTCAGGCAGGGCAAATGCTTGCTGTTGTGCAGATCTGCTGCAATACCTCGTTTTCACCGGCGGAGCTGATGGAGGCTTCACAGTTCATTTCTCCCGGCAGCCTGCCCTTGCTGCGCAGATGTGCTGTGGCGCACTGAGAGCCCAGCTCCCGGCTCAAGTGCATACGGAAAACGTACACCTTGCCTATATACAGCCTTCAGCTTTCAAACGACTAGCACTGATTCCACAAGCAGGGGAAGCAATTTGGCTTTCATGTGTACCGAGCAGAAAGAATTTGAGGTATCATCTATTTTGCAAAGGATTAAGGCTACCGAGTGCCTATCTTAAAACATCAGCCTGCCTCACAAATACAAACATGCAGTTCGGGTTTCCAGGACACATTATCTCACATTATGGTATATGCCAAGGGGTTAACCTAAGCCTTGGAGATATGTTTTGAAACTGGTTTTGTTAAGCCACTGTCATCTCCTAAATACAACTTTGTTTTCATTAAAAAAAAAAAAATCCTTTAGGAATTTCCTCTGAAAAAAAATAGTTCTCTGACGCTGTCTTGAGGATTCCTGGAAGTTTTTCATGTGTTCTAAAAATTACCCCTGCAAAGCCCCGCAGTCAGGCCTCCCTGGCACAGACGCCCAGAAAACGCAGAGCCTGCATGGCTCCTCCACCGGCTGCCCCGAGCTCTACAGCTCGAGATGGCTCTTCCTGACCAGAGCTAATTCTCTGTCCAAATAATTTCCAAGTGACTTCGCAAGCCACTTCTTGTAGAGAAAAGCTTAACTGAATTATCACCTCATTCCAAACTAGTTCCTATACAAATAAGAAAGCCCGTGAGCATAGCACCAAAATTTATTGAAATGCTTATTTTCCTGCAACAGCTGACGAAGTGCATATTACTTTTCAGCAACTAATACAATTTTGCCCCTGTTCCTATAAAGGACCAACCACGGTTCCTCTCAAAGATGGAGCGCACCTCTGAGCTCGCACAACCAATATTCTTCCAGGACTCTTTATTAACGTTTTTCCTACGATGGCTGCCGCAGCTGAGCTGTTCTGCACAGATTTTCTGCTCGGTATGGGGGGTTGGGGAGGGGGGCGATAATTATACAGAAAGATGGAGCAGGGCCAAGCAGCCCCTCTGGTGCACTGTCTCCTACATGCACAGCCTCCTTCCTGCTGTTTTGCAGCTACAAGGATCACCTGTTGGTCTTGGCGCTCGCCCAAGCTGGGGCCTAGCGGAAATGACAGAATCAGCTAGAAATGAGAGCCAGCTCCTATTCCAGCCACCCAAATGAGGGAAATACAAAAACAGATGATGGTAACGTGACCTAGCTGCTGCACACGGGAGCCAAGAGGGGGTGGGGTAGAAGGGAATGGAGAAAGAAGGGGTATATATTGGAAAAAATCCTGCAAAAAAAACCCAACCAAAAACAAAACACTCCCCCCCCAACCATTAAAAAAAGAAGCTTTTTTCCTGCTCTTTTTCTCTTTTCATATTCAGCACAGCAAAAACATCAGGAGAGTTCTTCTCCAGACAAACACCTGCCAAGAGGGAGAAATAACTACCTTGTTCCTGCTCCTGCTGGGGATGTCGGATGTTTCCATCTCGCACATCAGAGATGTCAAAGGGATATTCAGGTACGTGGCAGAAATGATCTGCCTTTTTCAGACTGGCTCCTCCCTGTACTGTGTGGTGACACAGGAGCTGTTCAAAGATATGTGTCGGGAATTCCCTTCTCCCATAACAACAGTGCTCAGCAAAACCTTTTACTTGGTATTTGGGTGAGCTGCAATGTGGTGCAGCAGAAGGATTAAGCACCACTCGCCTCTCATTTTGTTCTTTTGGGCAGAAAAGCAGCTAAGTAACCCAATAGAAAAGGTAACCATCACTAACAGTATTTAAAATAGATGAAAGCTGCCTTTTAAATGACAAAAATACAAGCTAATTACACATTGCATTTCCAGACATAACTAGTTTCTTACAAGTGCTTGGAATCCACGTTTACTCGAAGCAGTAACCAGCCCAACATCCAAAGTTTCTCATAAAATTTCTCTGGACCCTTGTGTTCCGTGACACCGTAAATGCATACTCTCTCAAATAGCCTACTAGGCTTTAAATGAGCTTTTAAGAGGTTATTTTTTGACCAATAATTTTTAGAAACAATAACAATAAAAGCGGGAAAAACCTTATTCTTAAAAGGAAGTTTTTTCCCTCTCCGAGAGCAATGGAATGGGTCCCCAGAGCTTACTCCTTCCTGAGAAAACACTTAATGAATAATCAATGCACAGTCCAATTCCTCAACAAGCACCAAGACTTCAAACACACCCAGTATTCAGCAGTCTCTGTGACTTTGGCCTTTAAACTGCAACACTTTTTGCCTTGCTCTCCCTAGTTTCCCAAGCTTCCTTTATTTCTGTTCTTTCTAGCAACTAGGTAGGTAAGCAGAAGCAAAATTCGAGCAGTGGGAGCAAGCTGGGGCTAATTTGCACCTTATGAATTATTCAGGCCCTCCTGATTCCTGCACCTGCACCGAGGCAGGAAGCTTGCAAGGAATAGTCATTACTCTTCTCCGGGGTTTGCACAAGCTGGGTTACTGCTCAGACACTTTGCTCTGTAACTCGGGGCTTCAGGTCTTGTATTAAGCAGTGGAAGTGGGGGAAAAAGAATAGCCTCACATTGTCACACACACCCCCACCCCTGGTGCCCCAAACCCAGGATAATAATTCAAACCTTTCTGAGACAAACAAACTGTAGTTTGTATCAGACTGCTGAATTCATCTCATGTATGGTAATCCGGATCAGAGCATCAGCAGAGAAAAAACGAATGTGTGCATGAGCTGGTCTCATCAGATATTTACTCAGCTGCATTAGACTGCACCTTTAAACTTCTCCCTAGCTCAGTAGGGAGTATTTCACGTGCATCAAGTATTTCACACGCTAACTTGATCATTAAGGCATTCTTCACCACAGATACAACACAAATAAATTCTCTCTCTGGCATTTTGGTTAACATCAGGGGTACTAACAGCTTAGTACTACTGGAAGAGCCTGCATCGTGCTTTCAACAGGATGGATTTAACAAGTGAATAGGTCTTTTCCATCTTCATCTACTATTACCTTGGTCAAGAGACCATGCGCCCAACTGCAAATCCAGGTATGACCCACAAATCTGGACAGTCATTAGCAACATTTGCAGAGAGTGGATACAAACCAATTAACTCTATGAACGTTTTAAGATAACAATATTTTTTGAGTTGCTATGCTAAGGCAAAAAGATCAAAAAGTAAATTTAAAGCAGCAAACACCATCTTTACTGTATCTCATGTCCACAGCTGTACTGAGTATCTTTGGGTCTGTCCTTTATTAACATGCCATAACCAACAAGTCCTCCAGTTAAAAGATCGTCTCATTAATCCCAACGAGCTAAGCATCATGTTTTGATTGATTCAGTAAAACAGATCTGTGGCAACTGATAATGAGACCTCTTTAATCCCCTCTTCCAAAATAACGAGTCAAACACAAGTGTTAAGCATTCAGAAAGGTACAGTCAATCCTTATCAAATCTTCACTCTTCCTCTTTCTATGCCTAGGAAGTTAATTCGTTTTCCTTTCAATGCAGAATGCACGGTTGGTCCTATGCTGCTTTTATCTCATTCCTATCCGATAATAGGTACTCTGGCTCTTTTTTAAGATATTTTAATCAGGCATGTAAACACATTTTATTCTTTGATGCTCTTTCATTCAGCATCATTAATCCCCAGCATGAAATCAATAGACTTAAAACATTTAATCACGTCAAAATGCAACATACAAATCCACAAATGACTTTAGCTCATCCCACACACTGAATAGCTTGCATTTGGAAACTATGCCTTCTTTTTGCCATGGGAATCAGCAAACCCTCATCTTTCATTGAAGTAAACAGATTCTCCCTCCAAGTATCTGCCATTAGGCAAAAAAAAGATGATGATAAACAAAACATGGGATTTTCTGTTTGCTCTGTCATCTGTTCTCATCCTTTGCGGTCACATTGGCCTTATGAGAAATACTTACACTTGTTCGTTTTACTGCAACCTCTTGACAGTATAGAAGTTTAAAAAAGTTTAAAAATAATTACAGTTACTGGGTTACAGAATGTACTGGAGGTGCAAGGGAAGGGAAAATCATCTTTGCAGTTGTTCATTTTCCTTTTTTAACAGCGCACATTGTTTCTCTGCTTGAAAAGAATGCATGAGGGACAGCAATCATAGTTGCTTTTTTTAAAAAAAAAAGCCAACAATTTTCTCTACCTTACATATGATTTCCAAATCCACTGGGACATGGAAAGTGACAAGAGTGTCTTCAACAGGGCAAAAATTGTGGCTGAGATATAGAAATTAAGGACAGCCAGATCCATCCTTTGATAGGCGACAGGTCAGGAACAGATGAACAGGGAAAAAGGAATATTCTAGATAATGGAATAACATCTTTAATTCTACTACATTAAAAAGCACTGAAAGCTTGCCATTTGAAAGGAGAAAATATAGTTTGGAAAGTGAAATATGGGAGAAGTGTGTAAACTGGCATGCTGAGACCCTAATTTGAGAGGCAGGCACCCAAAAGCCTTCCTAGGTCCATAACTGCATTCCCACCCACTGTTCCATGAACAGTCCTACCCAGCATGTCCCTAAACTCATGAGGTCCTTCACTCTTAAGCTGGAGCTTCTTTGGGCACTGTGAGGCTGAAAGGTTGGGTAGAAAAGGGGATTCGGCTCCATACCAGAAATCTGGACACTCAGCTATGAGAGGGGAAGCAGGAAAGCTCTATTTCAGTATCCAAAGCTGTTACTGGCTTAATGTTGCTCCAGGGAACACAGCCTACAGTCCCAGTCCTGTCCTTGCTCAGGTAGGATTCAGGCTCTTCTTAACTACTCTCCTTCCTGTCCTGTGACTTCTGTGCTCCTGTCTGTACAATGGCCCATATTCAGCAAGAAGGAAAATGAAAGACTCCACTGCTCCCCAAGTATTTAATGTGATTAGGCCTGTGCTAAGGATCCTAACCAGTAAAACACCTCTGCGATGCTTGTGCTGAGAACCTAAAACACAGATCTCCTACTTCATTGACAAGCTAGTTAACAAAGCTCTCCTGCAAAAGGTGGGAATCACAGAATGACAGAATGGCGGGGGTTGGAAGGGACCTCTGGAAATCATCTTGTCCAAGCCCCCTGCTTGAGCAGGGACACCCAGAGCAGGGGGCACAGGAATGCGTCCAGGCAGGTTTTGAATGTCTCCGGGGAAGGAGACTCCACACCCTCCCTGGGCAGCCTGTTCCACTGCTCTGGCACCCTCACAGGAAAGAAGTTTTTTCTCATGTTTAGGTGGAACTTCCTGTCTTCCAGCTTGTGCCCATTGCCCCTTGTCCTGTCATTGGGCACCACTGTAAAGAGTCCAGTCCCATCATCCTGACACCCACCCTTTAGATATAGAATATTGCTGTTGCTGCTGCCAGCTTGTTTTTGAAAAGAATCATCCCTGCTCTGTTATCATCCAGAAGGGGCTGTGCGGACTACCTCTGAGTGAAACAGATGCTTTTAGTTCCTACTGGTTCCCTATATAGTCCATAAAGACTTATCTAATGTAACTGGGCTATATTCCTATGGAAGCACTTAACGTTCCCTAGGCAGTCAGCAAAGATGAGTATACACCTAAACTAGATGGGCAGGGTCTCCTTTTTCTTGCTCCTGAGACACACAGCTCTCTCCAGTGATTATAATGGGGAATTCAGGTGGTTTTCCTCAGAGGTCAGATCACCCTACAAAGCTTAACCTTAACATACAGGTGGAAGTTTGTGTCCAAGTGAGGCACAAGTACTATCTCACGTGTTAAAGAAATTTTGTGAGTGTGTCATAGGGATAGTGCTGCCTCCAGCGTAGCACAACGTACTCTCACTACAGCTGAGTGAGGGAATGAAAATTTCATAGCAGGTATGACTAATCTGTATTTTACTGTAGGTATCCGGAGTCTAAGTGACCTCCTGATTTTGCAGTTTCTCCCACTGAAAGTAATGTTTATGCACTGAGCTGCATGGAGGAAAAGGCATAGGCTAGGGAATAACTTCAAATGCTTTGGCTATCCTAGATGCATTAACTTTTCATTACCTCATTTACGGAAAAAAAAAAAACCCAACAAACCCGCAAAACCTGAGGTAAAACTAAAGTACGTAATGAGGACATTCCAAATCAGGCAAAGAGAAGATCAAGCATTTTCTTCTGGCAGCACTTTTAATTATTACAAGTAATGTCCTATTTATTATTATCATCATTATTCTTTATCCTTTTTCTTTAAAAATTATCCAGATTGTCTCCCCAAATGTGTATTTTTTTTCTGTTTGACAGAGGCTAGATTCACTCATGGTTGAAAGCAATCAAAGTTTAGACATAAAAATTTTTTTAAAGCCTGTGCTCTGTAGTTACAATTTGCTTCCAGAGATGAATTGCAAGTACAGACTTGGCCTTTACATTCCTACTGGCTGAATGGGAATCCTAACAAGTGAAACAGTGTACTCTGCAATGCTTATTTTCTTTTTGAACTGGTGACAAATGAGAACTACTGCTTCAAGTTAAGTCTTACAAATGGCAGGAATAAAACAGAACAGTGCAAACGTTCATCTTTGAATAGTGGACAGTCAAAGTAAACTAAGGTGAAAATGGTGTCCGGCAGGGTAATTCAGATCAGGAAAGTCATTCAGCTCCATAGCAGCTTGACCCTAACATAGCACCAGAGGCAGGGCTACAGCTGCCAGCTAAACAGCTAGCCAAGAAGCTAGCAGAGGTGCAAGCCAAGAAGCCAGCCATGAACCCACGTGCCAATGCAGGAAAGCTCTATTCCAGAATTTGGCATCTGGGTCCTCCAGCTGCCAAACATCTCCCATCTGGCCAAGCCTGTGGAAGGAGGTGTTAAAACGAAGAACAGGGGTAAATTATACAAGAGCAAAAGCAGTACAGTTCGCGAGACACCAAGGACGAAGAGACACGTTGTGCCCGCCAACATCTGAAGCTCACATATAATATCACTCTGTCACCAGTGAAATGGTGGACCAGGGCACTTCTGGATCAGGGGAGTATGGACGAAACGCTCAACATTTTGCAGGAAAAGAACAGTTACACATGTATGAACTGGAGCAACGGTCCCAGCCTGTGGCCATCCACGGAGGTCAGCAGATGCAGAACATTTGTGTGGGACCGGTTTTGAGTAAACCTTACGGCTTTTAGTAGATTTCATGATCCCAAGAGAAAAAAAAGGGAAAGGAGCCAACAAAAAAGGTTTCTCCACACTTTGTGATCCATTCTGTTCCCCCGCCACCACATAGAAAATCAAGTATCTAAGAACATTTCTGTACTTTCATAACTAGAATACCACAATTTTGAGTGTAATTTTATGGAAGAGTACCTTCACTGAAATTTAATGGGAAAAGATAACTTTAGTAGTACAAAATTGAGAAAAACCCCCAAACTCGGTAGGCATGAAATTTCATTCAAATAAAATATGTACACTCACATAGCTGTATTTAATTGTAGCAGAATTCACTCCTTTCAAGCAGTTACTGTTCTGCAATAGCGCTGTACTCCAAGGGGCAAGACCAGCTGTGAGGAATACTTCTAGCAGTGTGAGCAGTTTTAAGAGCATCATAAGAATTCATACTTTCAAATGATACACTGACTTAAATATTCATCTCATTGGCCTCATTTCCATGTTTCACTCTACAGACAGGTCCACATGGTCTAAACAAGGTTTGACAGATGTGACTTTCTTGAACAATTTGTTCTTTTATTTTAAAAAGACATAGAAGACCCTGTATCTCTCTTCTAAGTTTCTGGTTTTATTAGCAGCTATTTGCCTCACCAAAATATTGCATTTCAGTCTCGTCTCACTCCAGTCGGAGCCACAAACTTTCAGTGGTTTAGAACTGGTACATAAGATGACTTACGCCATCTTCATCTCCATCTAACCATGCATGTTGTTCAGTACGATCTCATATTCATTGTTATGGTATGCATAAACTTTACACGTAAGTTCATGCACAATTTTTTTAACAAAATATTGACAACATTAAAAAAAAAGATAAAAAAACCTGACAACAGAAGCCTCCCTCTTGAAAATTCTTCCTGTAGAATAGAAGCTAATATAATTGGTGATTATATAGAATATTATGGCTAATTTCAGCTAAAGGAGCCTGCATTCAAAATCGAATCTGAAATATAAATTTCTTTTAGAAACACAACATTTTGGGAGACTAGTAGGCTCTTTAAAATAATTTCTGAAGTTGCACTGATCATTTCAATCAGATCAAAGAAAATTCTATGGATCTTTTCAAAAGTAAACTCATCATCTCAATTTCATACCTGAGGAAAATTTAGAAGTATTGTATTGGCTGTTACAGAGAACTTCCTGCTGCTGCTACTTTGAAAATGTTTGAGTAATAAGATCCTGCAAATTTTTAATATAAATATACCAGGTGTAATGCAATTAACTGCAAATTGGAGATAGGAGTAGATTTGAGGAACGATTTCTGTATTTGACTACTCATTAGCAATTTGAAACTGTAATTGCTCTTAAACATGCCATCTTCTTAATTTTATTATGAAGCTTAGCTCTACTTAGAAATGTGAAGATTTAGATTTATTCTGCAGCTTATTTGCTTATACTGAATGTGTGAAGTTGCTTTTCCTTCTGTACTCCACAGGCAGAGGGCCCACGGATTACTAAGAGTAGGTAAGCAGTGAGTTGATGGGTTTACACTCATCACACGATAAACACGACTCCAAAGGAATATTTTTAGGGGACCACAAAACAAACAAAGGAAGGGGGGAGGACGAACGAGCAAGCTAGCACACCGAGAGTGGACATTTCATTGCACGTTATTTTAAAACCCAATAAAAAAAGAGCAACAAATCCAACAAAAACGGGAACCCTATCAGCGTTGGTACATCCCTTCTGTCATATGACATCATTCCTACTTGGGCAAGTGAGGTGAACCTGAGGCACCTTATACCATCACAACGCTCGCTGAAACCTCCCAGTCACCCCCACCACTGGATATCAACTTTGCACTCTAAAGCAGGGCATCTGCTAGGTGCATTACACAGTCAGGTTTTAAAATTTTAGCCTCTGTGAAAAAAAAGCAAGGAGATGTTTGCAAAGACTCTTCCTACGTTTTACAGCTTTGCTTGTTGACTGTTTCATGGTAACTGGCAATGACCCATTATGAGCTATGTTGATTCCCATTAACTTTGTTACTCAATTTCAGTAAACTATTTTGAACATTTTATACCACATTACCAGACAGGATTTTTTTCCCTATTCTTGCATTTTAGTCACTGGGATTTGGGAAAAAAAAAATACAGCTTTCCCAGGATGCACACCCCCACCCTCCCAGCCCCCAAATATAAAAAGCAACAGCAAAAATCAACTTTGGACCTTGCCCAACCCCGCATATCCCCAGCCATGACATAAAGAGGGAAAGAAAGCTGAAAAGCACTGCTACTAGACTTTGTCAATAAAACAGAACATTATATAATACACAATAAAATGCTTCATACCTGGAGTTGAAAAAACGAAAAGGGTTAACAGCTGACCTGGCACAGCCCCACATGCTCTCTCTGGAAATTGAACACAGACAATTAGGAATTTTAAGTTACCCCAAACAATTGCAGGGGACTTAGACAAGCTTGAGGAACACTTACTGCAAAGTAAGCACCTAGCCTCAGTGTGGCAGGGACTTTAGGATTAAATTCACTTGAAACTCCTTCTTTAACTGGAATTGCCCTGTAGAGGTCCCAACTAATGCTAAGCAAGTCATTAGGAGCTCTGCCATTAATTTGCATGGGAGCAGAGTCAAAGCTTAAGGGCCCAGATGTCACTTAATGGCAATTCTGGATCATGGTGGATCGTATTTTCTCATTAAAAAATAATCAGTGACCACGAGGAAAATATTAATGAGAATCTAGAGCAGGCAGACATTGCACAAAGAGGAAACAGAGGCTGGAACAAACGTCCGCTCCCAGAATTCTGCTGCTTAAGTAATATTATTCCCAACGCATCACTGAAAAACCAAGCCTTTAACACTTTTTACTTAAAACTGAGACTCCAGGGAAAATAGATAATCTTCTAGAACATTATTTGGAATATTGAATAACACAAATATACGATGTCATAGCTGTATAAACTCCTATGTTGGGGTTTGGACTATGTGGAATGCTCCTTTTCACTGACAAATTCTGATCTACTGCATGTCCTCAAACAAGAAGCATCATACAGCTGGCTTGTGGAAACAGTTCCACCACGTTAGGGACAAAAAAAAAAAAAACAAAAAAACCCACAAACCTGTAGAAAGCCAAATCCATGAATAACCCCCTTCAGTCCTTCTCTCTGTGGTTTAGACCTCAAATGTACCATGAAATTAGTCTGAGGCCAACGCCCAAGAAACTAGCAAAAATATTAGAATAACGTCATGAATCATAAAAATGTTCTAGCACACTAGCAGTTGAAGGCATTTGCACTGGAAACGTTTTGGATCCTTTATAAAGCTCAATTAAAATGGCCAGGTTGGCACAGTAATTGTTTAAAGTCAAAAGGAAACTTTCAAAGTTTCATATTATATTTCAAATTTATATTTCAAATTTATATAATTGAACTTTCCATTGGCCCTTGGAAACCTACAGATAATCTATTTTCTCCCAAGATTTTGCACTGCATCTTTCGAACCTCTCAAATTTCCTTGCTTCAAGTGTACAGTAAATATTGGTCGTCTTTACTGTTTGCTTGATTTTGACATTTGTTAAATGTTAAGTTTCTGATCATGACAGAAATCTGCTAGCAAGATGAAAAAATGATGTAAAGAATGGTCAAAGTTGAAGTTATTAGCTCTCTCACAGCTTGACATTGTTTTTTTCCACCCTCTTTTTCCACTCTCTGTGTACAGTTTCTTCCTTCTTCAGAAACGTATCCCAGGTACCTGTCCCATGGTATCACTAGGTACGGATTTTATTTCAGTTGTGTCAGTACCTAATCAAAGGGCACTGGGACAAAATCTCCCCTACCCCGATAGCCCTCAACCGAAATCATTATGCACTGGAAAAATGGTAACTGGAAACCATAACATTGACCATTCTCATCCATATCAATTAATTTATAATAATCTCTGTGTCTTATTGGAAGAATATTTATTCCTACAGCTGATACAAACAGCAATACATTATCCAGAAGTCATCAGTCTAAATTTTGTGCACTTCTTTTCATAAAGGTCCTTTTTTAACAGCTAAGCAATAGGGCAGGCAAAAATACAGTTGGTAAGGATGATGAGTATTTGCATGCTGAATTTCTGTCAGTGGGAAATTTAGCAGACAACTAGCTCTGGTTAGAACCTACAGTATCCAGGCACTGAAGCAAAAGACACCCAGACATCCTCCAACTAACCTCACAGACGCCTAAAACTCACTATATTCCTCTCTGTTTGGCCTGGCCAAACAGCCAAATGGCTGTGGCCTCCCACCCAGCCTCTGCTCTGATCCAGAAACCATGGGGAGAAATGCCCAACACTTGCCTCTGGAGCCTGAACCTTACCTGTGCTATGCAAATGGCTAAACTACACCTGACAACATGGATCCAGCATAAAAGGGATCTGTAAGACTCACTTCACAGTATAAAAAATACAAGTGTAGGAGGAAAAAGAAGAGGAAAAGGATGTTGTAGGACCATTCCTGGATTTTGTATCCTAGCCCTGCATTCCAGAATTGGCAAACGTAGGTATCTGGCTTCCTGAGCCAGTGCTCTAACCACTAGGTTTTTATGCCAGACACGGGTGGCTGCACCACTGCTGCTGCTGGCCATCATGTTTTTAAACAGAGTGAAGGCTGGTAGGAAAAGGACAGCATTTTCTGCATTTTAAAACAAGCAGAAATAGGTAAGCACAGAATAAAGTACTTGATCTCTTATTTTCACAGAATCATAGAATGGTGGGGGTTGCAAGGGACCTCTGGAGATCATCTTGTCCAACCCCTCTGCTTGAGCAGGGACACCTACAGCAGGGGGCACAGGACCACGTCCATCTCTCCAGGGAAGGTGACTCCTCAGCTTGCCTGGGCAGCCTGTTCCACTGCTCTGTCAGCCTCCACAATGGGAAGTTGAGACCATAAGCTTTTTTTGTGTGTTGTGGGTTTTTTTTTTCCCCCCCAAACTGTATTTTAATGAACAACACCTGTCAGAAGCCCAAGCTCCAAAGAAAGCAGAGATGACTCATAGCCAAGTACCTAGGAGGTAAGTGGCACGGGCTCTAGGAAGCTGGTTGTTCTGCCTGTTGAACTTCAGAGCATTTAACTCTGTGTTGACCATATTGTGAGAGCGTTGATGCCTTGTGTAGGTGCTCTGAAATGCTGCTGGAGCCAGTTATCTATTTCATAACCTCACAACGCTGCCACCAGACCTCCCCCAAAGCAGGCAAACTGCACCTCGTCTCAAGTGCCTGTGCTGTTATGGTCCATCTTGGTTCTGCAGGATGCTGCGAGCATATGGGGACAGCAGTACCTCTATGCCATGCTGTATATTGACAAGGATGTACCTGTTCCAGAACTGCATGTACTTGGTAGTTCCTCTCAAGCAAGAGGAAAAACATTTTATTTTGAGTATGCTTTAGTAGTGGCTAAGAATCTCGGAAATGATGTGGTGATACAGACAGCCAGTAGTTCAGAAGTGGACGTATTGAGTGCAATCAACCTGTTCAGCTGAGTAAGTAATTTTCAGCAAATAATTAATTTATTACACAACATTATCTTGTTACTCTGCTTTTGAAACTTTTATGACTGAGATTTTGATCATTATTCCAGTTCCTCCTGTGAACTTCTTTATAAATGGTTTGACTCTTTGGCCCTGATAAGCAACTGATCACAGAAATAGCAATGGCCATCAGTTCTTAGGAGAAACACCATGGTGACTTCTATGCGAAACCATCTGTCTGTCTGACAGCACTGTGTGCCCCTGATTTATCACGCAGTATCCCAGCCCTATGCTAAATACTGTATTTCTAATACAAATAATTGAGGGAGATATTTTGACAAGACTGAGATTCCTGCTGACTTTTAACGAGCACATAAATGCAAGCATTTCTTTTCGTGCCTGCTGGCAGGTTCTGCTCATTTCCAGGTTATTTCATTTTTCAGGCTCTGTTTAGCAGCGCTAGAGATTTCTGCCAGCAGCAGATACCATAGGCAGGCCTCAGGATGAGTACTTTTTAGGGCAGCCTCTGACCTCAGTACTTGCCAGCCTGCTCCACACTGCCTAAGCCTAGTGATACACGCTAGGCAAAAGTGTTTTGGCCGTTGCTGCCTCCTCTGATCCACCCTGGTCTCTTCCTTCTTTTCTGCCTGCGTCAGTTTTCATATTTCCTTGCACCGCTGTATGCTGTGGCACCTCAGTATACCCCAGAAGGGTAAATAAATAAAAAAATGACCCAAAACTTCATTCTCGACACATCTTTTGTTTGTCATGGCTGTAATGATGAAGGTGCTCGGCTTGACTCTGAAACCTGTGACTATCATTACTTCTGACACACCTCAGGATTAGACGCTATTATCTCAGCCATTGCGTTGCTTTACTCCTTATTTCAGCCTTCAATTCCTTTCATTTTGGCTAAAGTAATTTCATACGTGTGGTGGCTTTAAGCTCCACTTATCCTTTCCTTGATGTGTCCAAAACAGTAACACTCATGTCTCCAGTCACATACACATGGAGAACAACACCCCCTTGGCACATGGGCTCAGGACAAAAAAACCCTTCCATATCCATCATCCAAGAACTTCCTTTCACTCCTCTTTATCTCCAGCCTAAAAGGAACTTGCTGTGAGAAATGAGGTTGCAGTGGAGTCACTACTAGTGAAGCAGGATTGAAATAATAAAGGGCAAAACCTAGCATAATCTTTTCTCGTTTTGCAGGAAAAAGGAAAATGGCAGAAAAAAAAAAGTGGGTGTTTTTTTTTTTTAGATCCCTGTATTCACATCCTCACTCGATTATGCCTTGCTAAACAATGTTCCCCTCTTAACAGTGCCCTCCTTTGCATGCAGTTTACATACCTGTGACCTACGCTACTTTTTTTTGTGTTTTTGCATGCATCGATCTAAACACTCGGGGAACATTTTTCCATAAATCAGTATAAGCACTGCTATTAAGATTTAATTGTGCTGCATGTTTGTCTGTCACAAAATCACAGGAACTGCTTTATGGAAAAGGAAAGATAAAAACTTATCTGATCTAGATAATGAAAAAAGAAGTAATTTTGGCTCAAGTGACAGCAGAGGACAATGCTCTTTCTTTTTCTTATCAGTAAGTCAAGGTAGCAGTTCACTGAGGTAGTTTTATTGTGGCTTTTTCTGGCAGTGTTCTTCTATCTAATCCGCACTGATGAGTATTTGCTACAGCTCTGAATTTCATAATGCACACAGCTCTGCCTCTGCTTTCCGTGCTGATTTAGAAAGAAAAAACAGAAAAAAGCTGAAAAAACAAATCACTGGGGAAACAGATGCCAAATAGGTGTATGAACTGCTAACTGGGTAGCAGTAATGCATAATGTTATTTATAATTCATTCTTCGGTGTCATGCTCTTCAAGCAATTACACAATGCCTGCCTCCCTATCAATAAAGTGCATTTCACATCTCTAGCCACTAACGACTCAAGCTTCACTCTAGAGCGACACATCGCAGTGGATTAAGCATGGGACTGGAAGGCAGACATTCCTGATCCCAGCTCATCCTCTGCTTGGCTGCATGGCCTTGAGCAAGTCACTAACCTGCGGATAATTATCAGATTTGAACACGCAGGGGACCTGTACAATTTAATTAGTTAATGTTTGCAAAGCACTCCAAAGATAAAAAGTGCTATATGAATTATAAACATATGCTATTGTTTGGGGGCAGTTTATTCCAACGCACATTTGTGTAAACATGTTTTGTAATGTAAAATCCCAGTAACGGCAATGTTTGATAACTACCTTGAAATGACCGGCACTTCCTAGACAAAAATTTAAATTAATTTATATTTGAGAAGACAATCAGATGAGACAATTCAATGTAGATACTGAACCGAAGCTGGGAAACAGTCTTTGAAAGTTTGCTTGTGATGGACAAAGGTAATGAAAGACACGTACAGGAAGGTATCTATGAACGCCTCAATGTTACAAATACCTCTCTTTCTGCACCGTGCCGGTCCCCAAAACAGCCTAAGTGTTGAGTTACTTTTTTTCTTTTTAGCATCCATACTTCTGTTACAGTTTTAAGATTAATCGCTAGTCCCAGTGAAGTTAATGGTAAAACTCCTCTGGACTTTAGCAAAGCCAGGATTCCTTGGTTCTCCCAGCTTACTGTCCATTTTTTTAAAATATTTCTCTTAAAAGGAAAATATTACTCCTAGCAATGGTGTGATAAAATATGTATTGAAGAGCAATGTTTGGCACTTCAAAGTGGTTCAAAAGAAGAGAACAGACATCCTAATGGCAATGTGTCCTTGCTCTAGATTCATCCACTCAACAGTCATGGTAACCTACTATCATAGGGGAGATAGGAAAACATAATTTTGTGTACACCAAGCTAAAAGCACTTTTATTATCAAACTAGCTTTCTTCAGGGAACAATATCCCTATCTCCTAATACACTGTCATTTAAGCAATACCGTCCTTTCAAAGCAGGCAGCGATGTCAATTTCTTTGTAGAAGCTCCTTTTGATTTACAGTTGCCGTCTACCTGGCACTTGTTCCTAATATCGCTGGCTGATGGGAAATCTGTTATCCTGGCAAGAGGCTCTGGGACATATATTGGCAAATTTCCACACCAAAAATCCTAGAATCTCTGTGCATGCACAGAATGGCATCCTTCGATTTTACTGCCCAACTGTCAAGTTATTAAACTTTTTTTTTTTTACATATCACATATGCACCAAAAAGAAAAAAAAAAGGAGAGAGAAAAAATAGAAAAGGAACCTTTTTAGAATAGTATCGGTCCATTTGGATTACTGAACCCAAAGGCTCATAGTTAGTGCCTAAAGAGCAATTCCCAAATTTATACAGGGCTTTCAAGCTCTTGCAGTAGAAATCCTTAGTACAGCTTTAGGTACATTCATTTTTATATACAAACAGAGGATGCTGAGAATTTAAATTCTACTGGAAGAAAGTTTGTAAAGTGCCATATAAATACACTGTAGAAAAAGTCAGTCCTTCTTTAGTGAGTTATCTGAACCACATGTAGGTAGGAGAAATCACACCTACAGGAGTTGCATAGGCCCAAAGTTTAGATGCACTGGTTTAGTTTCTTCTTGAGTCACAGACTTCCAGCATGGCCTCAGAAAATCATGTAGAGGGGCATTTCTCATATGTAACTTCAGCAATGTTAAGGTTCATCACTCTCCCTAAGCCATTCGTCCAGGCTGCTTTATAAACATTAGAGAAGGCAGGCACCTCCAAAAGGCAGATGATCTCAACTGATGAGATGATTGCACCTAGAAATATGCACATCTCTCCATTGAAGAAATCTAAAATACTTGAGCCTAACTTTTAGATAGATTACATTGTGAGAGGTGAACCTTGCTGCAAGGTTATGTCCAAACTGGACAGTCCAGTACTGCCCAGAGGTTCCCTAAGCTAGCCAAGACACAGCACACCCCTGCAGCTCAATGGTGCCCTTGGGTCATTTGCCAGCTTTTACTCAGCAACATTTTTCACTGCAGAAACCTCTTTTCTGCCACAGGATACCTATCTGAGACAGTTGACAAAAAATAAAATGAAACCAGAACAGAAAAATACCTGAAATAATGACACAGTGGGGGCAACAACATAATATAGATGATTGCCTGCCTTATAGGGCTCTATGTCACCAGAGTCTTTCACTTGCGTATCTGCATACACACCTCTCTATTAACGTTTAGTAAGTCAGTTCAGTTTGTAGAACGACTCTTGAGGAGGCTGAGGAGAAGCCCCACAGCATAACAGCCTGTGGGGAGGTGGGAGACCCACGGGCAGTTTTGCTTTCTGAGTTTGGGGTCCAATCTCCCCCCAGGAATGTTGCAGCAACTGTGTGATCATCTGCTCTAAAGCCTTACTGCAATCGAAAAATGCATCCCAGACTTGGGAAATCTTCATGAGAACAGTAAAATTGAAACCGATGTATTCCCACGATTTTGCTTTAGACAAAATTAGCATTCTCCAGTGAAAAAAATGCTTTATTGAGAAATTCTGGACCAGCACTAGTCAGTTCTCCATCCGTAAAATCACCATCCAGTCGTGTGCCAGTTTTGAAATGAGCATTTGTTCATGGAGGACGGATGTACCAGAGGAGAGAGAAGCAAAGTTCACACAAGTTCTGCCAAAACACCCTTGCTGGTGTTTCTTGGAGACTCAGGACAAAGTATTTTGTCTGTAACCAGAAGGAAAAACTGAGGTGAAAGTTCCCTATAATGAATAGCACAGTGGTAGTAATGACTGCAGCTGAAGATGGAAAACAGACAATATCAGTGTAGAAAATGAATGGCTGATGGGAACACAGTTATAAACCTCAAAAGAGATCAAAATCAACCACAGAAGTTGATTTACATTGAAGAAGAGGAGGGAGAAAAAAACCCAACATCTAAAGACAAAAAATCAGACTTGAAAATTACATACCAATTTAAGAGAGTACATTGGTACTGTGGCTATGCTGTCTGACTGCTGTGTGTGTAATTTCTTTTTTCACTACTGCAGTATCCAAAACTATCTACCTTCCACTGTATTGCAATAATAAAAGCCAGCAGAATTTAAAAATAAAGTAAGATGATCACATTAGTATCAATGTATCAATCACATAACGTAGCCAAAGAGAATGGGACGTACGGTCAAAGCCTCTAATCTCATTTTCATACAAGCACTCCGTGGCACCCAGCTCAGCGCAAAGCAGAGTTCACGCTAAAGGTCACCACGGTCACATCCAAATGACAAATCGCATTTCTATGAATTAACTGCAGCTACAACTACAAGTATTGAGGATTTCCTTTCTGAATTTTCTGTCTCTCCATCACCCTGGAAAAACAACAAGCTACCTTAAACATCATCAGTTTATATGCACAGTCCATCTTCTCCTTGACATTATATAAAGAAAAAATGGTTTCGTCAAAGGGCTTCACCCTTCACCCTCTAAGGAGAAAAGAAGTCGAGAGAGAGAAAGAGGAATTTGAGGATCTTTGGATTTTTACCAATACACTGATCAAAAGTTCATATTAAAAATCATCTTCTGCCTCTCCTGCTTCTGCCCTCAGCTTCTGCAAGGTGGAGATCTTATGTTGTGTGTGTTCAGGGAAAGAGAGCTGCATGATGTAATGTAATGTATTTTACTGTGCAAGTGCGTAGGGAAAGAAGGAGATGAATGCCCTGTTCAGGGTCTGCATTACTATGTACCACGGAGACAGCTCCTGAGAACCGCTGCATCAGGGCTACCTAGGGATGGAAGGGCTGCCAGGCTGAGGGAACAGCATGCTGCCTCTGAGGGGAGCCCTTAAAAAGTTTCGCTGTTATTCCAGGGCTTGACTAATACCTTCTCTTCCCTTGGCTTCATAAAGATTTCCAGAGCATATCTGAGATTTGACCCTGAATATATGATGCTATTCATGTTGTGTAATAAGCATCAGTGGTGTCAGGCGTATAGAGGCAAATCTGCTCTTTGTTAGAGAGCTTCATGTCAAAATGAGTTTGTAAAACACGCTACAAATAGGATGAAATGCTGCTTGCAATGCAAAGCCTCCTGAAATCTACATATTGCTGCAATATTTATTATCAGCCAGAGCATATTATCTGAGATTAATAAATTATTCTTAGTCCATATTATGGTAAGGCATAGCAACTGCCATAAAGCAGCACTGCCACAGAAAGAAATTTCATCAAAGTACCCTTCTTGAAATAATGACTTTGTTTATCTATAACTTTACATTATTGATTGGATTTGCCGAACTGAAGAGGGACTATGAAGTAATTCCAAAAGAACTACTGAGAAGTCTGGAAGCTCAGCCAATATAAAGCTAGCAGCAAGAAGGCAATTTCCCTGAGAAAAAAAATAGTCATACTTGGTCATTTTACAAATATGCAAGCAAATTACATTCTGTTTAAGTAAATAAGAACTCACGCCAAACATGTGGCTCAGTGTCTGACTGTCACAATTTTTACTGTAAAGAATTCTTTTCTTGTAAGACTATAGTGGACCTGAAACAAAGCAGCAACACAGAAGGATGCCTTCCAGTTTCAGAGGATGTGAAAAGCAAAGTTTTCATATGGGCATTCCAGACTGTCCGACGACCCAGCCACATAAGGGTAATTTCCAAGACAACAAGCTTAAAAAGTGATATATGAAAAAAACCAGTTCCTCCCCAAATAATGACTAGTTGATTTCCTCCAGTACGTGGTTAAAACCTTGGCATTGCTAACCCCACCTGGCAGATTTAGATCCAAGGGAAGATGTCAGAGCATTCAGTATCGTCCTGTCACTTCCAGCTTCTGGCACGCTGACTCCCCAGTCAGGCGCCGTGGATTGCCTTACCCTCACCTCACACCAGAGATCTGCAGTGCTGACACATGTGTCCCAGGCAGCTGTCTGCACCGCCTGCAGTCAATGGAGAGGAACAGGCGCTCATGAGCTTGACTCTCTCTCCCTAAATTAGACAGCTAGAATAGGTTGAAAGAATTACTGCCTGGACACACCAACTGCTATCCAGCCCATACGCAGGGAGGTGAAATAACTGTCTCGGATGCAGACACCTACATTGCAGATGCCTAACTACGCAAGACAAAGCCTGAACGCCACAGACAACACACAGGGAAAGTCAGGAGCCTCAATAAAGCAATGCCCTACAGCCCCATACATCGTGTGAGGGGCTGCACAGGACCAACCCACAGCAAATACCTACCACAGGCTATCTGAAATCCCTTTCAGCTCCTGGATAATAGGCAGCAACAGGCAAATATATACACATACATCTATATATATATATATCTCTATAATCCTTATGTAGGATAATTTAAAACATGTCTGAAAACCAACCAGAAAAAGGTCAACTGTTGTCTCGCACCTGCCAGCAGCATCTACAAACTAGGCTTGGTATTTTGTTTAAAAAAGACAAGATTGCACAACAGCAATCCAGTATTGAAGGAAAGGATGCTGCCATCCCTTTGGAGGTGCCATGCTGTACTTCCCAGCCAGCACCCCACAAGGCAAGACTCTCTGTCAGGAAGAAGTTATTTTTCATTGTTAACTGTGTAACTACTCACAGGAAAGAGCTTACAAGCTCACTTAAGAAAGAACACACTCTATCAGACAGTATTCTAGACTCTGAGATCCAGCCTACCTCACTTAGGCACTTGGCTTTAGACCTACGCTTTACTGACTACTGAAGCAGTCTTTCTATGCGTGCCCCTGCGCTGCCCGGTTATTCAGCAGAACAGTAGGTGCCTTTCCACATCCTCAGAGGAAATTCCCGTCTGCTAAGTTTAGACACTGAAATTGAGCACACAGGATCTCCCTTTGGAAGGCATCAAAGGCACTTTCCGCTCTGCAACAAGGGTATGTAGAATGTGGGCTTTTATTATCGGCGGACCGCTTTGCTAAATGTCTCATATTAAGGTACACGTTAGACGCCTAAATTAAGAATCGGGCCCGTCTTTAAGGTACTATATTAGAGACCAAGAAAGAAATGGATTGAGTGGAGTTGGTATGATGTGCTGACGTCTCTTTTCACTCAGCAGTGTTATGTGTAGTGTCTGTGACCGAGAATGAAGTAAAAAAGAAGACAAATTGCAGATCACAGTCAAATTAGATTTTCCTAATGAGGCTTTTGAAATAAACTAACAGATTACTGTTTAAATAAAACCTGTAACAAGGATGAGTTGATATTATATTATTAAATTTCTTAATTTAATTCTTAAGCTCCAGAGCCAGCCAAGTAATATTCAACACATTTACCTTCACAAACTGTGGAATGCATTGTGGAAAAGCTAAAAAAGCTTTTCATGGTTTGACCAATTCCCTAAGTGTTCACGCAATATCAGTCACAGAGAATAGTATCTGCCTGCCAGTCATACATTAGAAGTATTTGCTAGCACCCCAAGCTTCCTCCTTTCATTAATTAGTCAGAACCATTTAATACAAAATCACGACGGTTTGTTTTATTTTTCTGCCTTATTATGTGTGCTTGCTATAAACTGAGAAAAAAAAACCACTAAGCACTTCAGGGCTTGGCATTGGAACTAGCAAATTCAAAATATGTGTAAGGCCTGTCTATCAAGCAATAGCATCACTGGTGAAGAAACCTTCCCTTCCTTCATCACTGTCAGAAGGGGAGCATGCTAATAACAGTGAAAGCCAACGCCTTGCCTTGCCCATAAAGAACTCCGTCTCTGCTCAGAGGGGAGTATAGGTTTGAGGTTACTCTGCTTGACTAGAAAATAAATTAGCACGTGTCTGGTGAAACCCCCCAAAAAGTAGTTTCCCCTCAAACATGGCTTGGTTTCCTCTAAACAAATAGGCCATTGCTTTGGAAACGTCAGCGCTTTTGGCCACTGATGGCCAGGAAAACAAAGCAAACCTGAGTACTTTTAGATAAGACATTTAAAATGCATCTATAATAAATTATATAATAACAATGTCTACTGGCCTTTATTATATCCCTTCCTATTTAATAACATCCAGAATGCCCATATTTCGAACCTCTCAGATAAAGTAATGTGCTTTGTGGGTCTAGCACAGGCTTCAGTGCCTGGAGGCTCTAGTTCTATTTCCAGCTCTGCTTCAGACCTACAGGGTGACCTTTACGCATAACCTCATTTTCCTCACCTATAAAATGGGGATATTAATACTTATTTACCTCACAGTTGGTTCCCTTCCAGCTGCTACAGTGACTGAGCAAGCTCATGCATCTACAGAATTGCTAATGTTCATGATAAACTTTTTTTTAAACAAGCAATACAGATATTACATTAACAAATTATTTGTCTATCCAGTGAGCAAAAGTACACAGAAAAATAATAGCAATGGAAAAACTGTTCAAAGCCTCTCACTAATTTCCGTTCAGTGACACTGTCCTTCAGGAGAAATGTAGGTATTTTCCATCTGACAGCAACTAGAAGAAACTTCTTGATGCTGCTTTCAGTCAAGAAAAAATTTCGTGTTTTTTGAGTGAAAGTCTAACCTGGCCTCCCTTTGGAGAGGATATAAAAACACTGCAAGCTTTGCAAGTAAATAAAGGGGAAGAAACAATTTCAGTTCAAAACTTTACCTAATAATGAGGAGGGAGAGAAAGAAAGGAAGAAAGAATCAGAGAGAGGAGAGATACAGCCACCTCTTCCTAAAGGGAACAAAGCTACACAGAAGAGATGCTGGCAGGTATGCCGGCCCGCAGCTGGGGGGACACCTTTGCGGCACCGCTGAGGGCTGGTGTCTCCGTTGGCCAGGGAGCACCTCGGCAACACTCATCTCGCTCTGGGAATGCGATACTTACTCTTGTACTGCTCTGGCTATGGAGAGCGCTGTAGATCCAGTTTCATTAACGCTATCTAAGGTCACATTTGGCAGGTCGTCATCATCACTGTCACTTTTAATTTGTCTGGGAGATAGGCCTCGGGGGTCCATTTGTGCTGGAAAGAGACATATAATGGATTAATATGAGCGTACTGAAATTAAATCTCGTCCCAGAACAACATCAGGGCGCACAACACATCCGCTCGCTTGGGCCGAATGGCACCGCCTGTGCTCAGCTTCCCAAATCAGGAGATGGATTCGCAAAGGCATCTAGAGGTGCTACAGCTAGGTGCAAGCATTTCCAGCAGCATGCAGGCGTGCAAACACACACAGGCTAGCTACACCAACGTATTTGGCAGTCCTGAAATAAAACTGCACATGTAATATTTGTCAAAAACTCGGTTTACCCTCAAGTTACTTATACTGAATGTATTCAGAAAGCAAAGAGAAAGGGCTATGCCCACTTTGCACAACACAGCATACTCGAAAGTAAATTTTACAGCAAAATTTCAGGAGCAATCTTTCATTTCGACTGTCCATCATGAGATACCAGGCTGGGACCCATGTCACTCCAGTTAACTATAAGTTAGGTGTCAAAAACTCCTCAGTTGTACTGACTTCTGGCTCAGTTCAACACCAGTGTCAACCTCTGAAGGAGCCTCCTCTCCACATTACAGGTGACCAAGCCTCTGCATATAACTTCACACAGGCAACTCACTGCCTGGTGCCTGACGTCGGATAGGCTTAGGCAGATTTTTTTGAAGAGTCACAGTCTCACGCCTTACAAACAGCCAAAGATCAGGAATTGCAGGATTGTTTTGTCCATCCACAGCTTACAGTATCCATACTGTATGGCAATGCACTGGGTGCAGGTGCCCAGGTGCTGACAGCGGCGGGGGCTGCAGGGGCAGCCCCTGTGGGGAGCAGCCAGGGCTGCCCTGTGCCGGACACAGATGGGTCCAGCTGGCTCCAACCCACCCACCGCAGGGCACGGCTGAGCCCCTCGGCCAAGGTGGTGGTGCCTCGGGGAAAATGTGCTTAAGAAAGGGCAAAAAAATGCCACGCAGGCAGAGCGAGAGAGAAAGCATGAGAAACAGCCCTGCAGACACTCAGGTGAGAGGGCATGGAGGGGAGGACATGCTGCCCCATGGTGAAGCAGAGATTCCGCTTCACCTGACGAGAACGTGGTGGAGCAGGGGAAGAGCATGAGGAAGAAGGAACACCAGAGAGGAGCTGTTATAGACTGACCACAGGTCCCACTCCCCATCCCCCTGAATGAAGGAGTGAAGGGGAGCCCAGGAAAAGGAGGGGTGTGTGTGTGGTTCTAATCTAATCTACTTTAAATTGGCAATAAATTAAACTACATTTCCACAAGTCGAGTCTGTTTTGCCTGTGATAGTAATTGGTGAGCAATCTCCCTTCCTTTACCTCAGCCCATGAGCTCTTCCACCTTATTTTCTCCCCCCGTCCCATTGAGGAGAGAGTGAGAGCAGCTGGGTGGGCAGCTGGCAGCCAGCCAAGATCAACCCACCAGAGTTATGCTTTGCGCCAAAAAGAGATGGGAAAGGAAAGGAGAGCAGAAAGGCAGGCTACCCACCTTCCCTCTTATCCTGGCTGCTGCCCTCCAAAGGGACCTAAGCACAACCTGCATGTGGGCAGGGGGAGGAAGCCAAGAGACAGGTGTGAAGGGGACTGTGAGGCACAAGTATGATCTGGGATAGTCCCGAGCAGACTTGGGGGTTGCTTGTGTCAGGGGACGGACCCTGAGACAAACTGCGGAGGAGACATTCCTCCTCACCCACGAAATACCACTTAGGATTAGTAAGTGCTGAGAGACACCAAAAGCAGCTGGAATAGAGAGCAAAACTGGAGTGATGCCTGACCCTGCAAGGGAGGAGCGAGAAGGGGAAGACAGGCAAAGAGATTTGTTTAAATATGCGTTTGCTTTGTTTGGCCAGGTGAAATAGGGGAATTCAAGATTATTTATTTAAAAAGCTAACTGTTAATTTTGCCAGCTTGTGCTCTCCTGTATTGCAGTCTCAGAGATAGGACAATTTCTGGGTCTTGCAACATGCTTTTTAAGAAAGGCAGCTGTCATTCCTACTCAGCTCTGGCTAACCACAGCCCTGGACAACAGGTATCACCGGCTTCCTTTAGAGGTCAAGAACAGTCCAGTGGGCCTATGGCTAGACAGCAGCTCCAAAAGTCACAGCTAAATTTCCCTTTTTGCCATGTTTCTTATGTTCCCATGTTCACTAACTCTAGAAAAGGGACTGAGTTTCACTGGAGATACTGCAGATACTCCAGGAGCTGTGCAGCCATAAAAGTAGCACTGATGGATAGGTGGGCTCCCGACCAAAGGAGTGATGACTCCAGGGAAAGTTGGTCTTAAATTTTAATTTGTGTCTTAGCTGTGAACCACCCTGAGTAAAAGAACAGTGAGTGATTATAACTACACTTCAGCTGCACTTTTTTTATGTTAAAGAACTTCATAAAGAAAATACTCTTCAAGTATGTTCAGTAAGCTGATGCAACAACCCCTTCTGGAAGTGCAGTGCATTTACAGATGCGCAGAATGACCTCTATTAGCTTTCTACTAGCACAGTTTAGGTGCCTCAATAATACTGGCTACATCTAGACTGCTTATTATTTCTTCCTGTGTGGTAAAGAAAACACCTTTTGCTTACCAAAGCAAAGACTTGACAGTGAACAATGACCCGCATGAGACAAACATACAGCAACTCAGAAATTGTTCAGAACATTTTATCATTTTAGGTAGAATGAGCACCATTCTGACTGTTCTTAAAATCATGACTTACACATGACGGTATTCAATGCATACCTGAGCATTAGGGATAACCTAGTATTTGATTTAAGAGCAGCTGAACCATCTAGTCAGCTGATTTAGCCCCAGAAAACTATTTGTAAAGAAATGTTATTTCTGAGGATGTCTTGTTCCCTAATGTTCCTTCTTAAAAGCAACTTCAAGTATGAGATTATTGTTACTTATTTCATTACTTCTTCGGTTTTTCTTGAAGCGAGCCTCATTACAAGAAGTTACATGTTTGTATCTGCCCAGTACTTAAATGCTGCTATAAATGATGCTTTAAATGTTTGTAAATAAAATTAAAATTGTAACAAGAAACTACTTATGAGATACTTTGTACTAACATTGGCTTAATCTGACTTACACTACAGCAAAAGTTTTAAGTAGCTAGCTTGGAAACTTTCTTAATGTTTAAACCTAAGCCTAACTTGAAGTCACGAGCATTGTTACATAATTTACTCTGTAATACAGTTATTATATATGAATTTTGATTACTTAAGTGTGAATACACCTACATAACAAGACAGTATAAATGTATATGAAAAATTTTACGTACTTTTGTTCCTTACAAGACACGCTGTTTCATTATGATTGCAGATTACCAGCTCTTATGATATTTTTAAGACTCCTATCATATTTGGTGTTGGTTTTAGATTACCATAGGAATGTGCTAGGATGAAAACTCTCAGTTACATTAAAACGTTACCTCCTTTCTGTTTCTGCTGGGCGAGGTAAATCCTACTCTGTACACTCCTAACATGCCACGAAGTTGCCAATGGGGTTGTGCTTTTTGCACCTATGGATAACTTAGCCCACTGGGCACAGTTTGCCCCTCCAGACCCCAATGCTTGAGCACATCACAAGGTGCTGTGACACTTGAGCATGGCGAGAACAAAAGGTGAGGAAAGGAAACGTTATCAGGGGACAAATTCAAAGGCAGGCAATTCAAGGACATTTTTTGTTATACTTTTGCAGTGAACCTCACTAAAGATGATAATTAAGCTAGAGAATGATCTAGCGATCATTCTCTTATTTTTTAATGTTGGCCCACACATACACACTTTTTCATCCCCTCCTCCATTTGTGAGCTCTTCTCAGCTTGCAGACTTGGGTGGCTGAGGTGCTGGGGAGCCGAGATGACTAACCAGGAGGCTGAACTTTGCTGCTGCCAGCTGGTGTAAACTGCCCTGTTTTCTCATCAGCATGGCTGCAGCTGCTGCGGGTAAAAACCGCCTTTAAAGCAATTCTCGTCCCCCAAATGAGCCATGTGAATAACCAACTGGCCAAAAGCCTAACAGAGATCTCCTCACCATTCACTATAGTGTGTGCAAACTGCAGTACAGGATTTTTATACATTCAGAGTTCGTGACAACAGAGTCAACAGCTTTGACTTTCTCTTGGACATCTAAGAACAACTGTCGAAAGCTGGCACCAAGGTTTATAAATAGCAGCGGCAGTTCATAAACACTGAATTAAGAGTAATTATTGGCCTAACGAACACCAAACTGGAAAGAATGAAGAGATGCAGGCAAGAGATAATTCAGCAAATGAGATGAAAAAGGTGGAGGACAAATGAGTGATGGAATGCAACTGGCAAGCAAGGTGGAGGAGAGAGCCCACAAAACGTGCCAGTGCATTTTAACCTCCCTTCGTGCTGTACCTTGCTCTGACGGCCTAGCTTTATCTTGAACTTAGGACCACAGGTCCAGAAGGGACCCGGCTGGGTCACTGAATCAACATCTCCCTGTCACAGACAGACACATTTCATTAATAAAGCTCAAGCCTTGAAAATGAGTTGATTTTCTTGCCTTTGATACTCCTCCTGAAAGGCAAGATTTGTCCGACAGAGCAATCTGGTGGTTTTGTGAAGTGTGAATGCGACTAAGGCGAGGCAAGCAAAAAGAAACGAGTCAGAGACTGCTTTCGTGGGACAAAGGTGTCATTGAGAGAGTGCACAGGAGCTACAGAAGCAAGCTGTTAGCACGCCATGCCGAGGAGACTGGCAAGCCAGGGGAGTTATTTAAGAATGTCTGCAAGTGCTGAAGGCTGCAAGTGGCCACGTTGCTTTCCATCCTTGTTAGCCTCAAGAAACAATGATCCTTTTTGCTAAAGAAAGTACAGAGAATTGCTCTTGATGCATGTACATATACGCAGTCACTTCTCAACGGCCCCTTTGCCATACTGTACCAAAAAGGAGATTCCCTTCGGGCGGTATGAGCGAATTCACTCTGCACTTGTTTTAAGGTAAGATGTGCAAATGAGTCTCATGTAAGGCACATACCAGCCTGTAAATACTCCAGAACTTGGTCTACCATCATTAATATTGTATCTGCCAACTGTCAGTTGCCAGCAGGAAAAAATCTGATCTGGATCACATATAAGCTTTCTTCTATTCCTACTGAACTAAACAGGTTTTGGCTTTAAAATATTTGCTGGCTGCAGGGGCCAGACAGTGCCTGATCCTGTTTCTCAGGACAAAATTGCCCCTTCTACAATGCTGGAACATATTTAAACTTGCACAGCTACTTTCTAATGAGCACTGATCGAATATTTGCTTTCTGGCACACCACTGTGTTGGGTAAATGATTAGCCCCATCATGGAAGCAAAATGTCCAGGAAAGATCCAGCCTGCCAGCTGCTAAGGGCAGACGAACCCCTCGGAAGAGGATGGAACCTCCACCCTCCCAGGGGAATAACCTGAGCACAGGGCCATGCCATCAGGGTATTTTTCTCCTTCTTCACTCTCTAAACTTGTGCTCCTGTCCACATCCACACAAGTCGTGGGAAGGGGGCACTGCGGATTTAAATCTCTCCAGGCTGACGAGAGCCCAGCACGCCTCCTCTTGCTCCTCACACACGTGCTGCTGTTACTAGGCTGTTGGGTAAATGCTATCTCCCGTCTGTCATATCCGGGCTCCACCCAAACACCTCCTAATCGCTTTGCTGCTTTCCAGCGATTATTTAGGGATATGCAGCTCAAGTGCTCTGACCTGCTCGGGCCAAGGCCAAGTGCCGTCAGAAATGCTGCAGTTGGATGCCCATACGTGGCCTGAAGCTGGGCCCTTCTCAGCGTGAAAGGGCCATACGCTAACATATGATAAACAAATCACTGCTGGCAGTTTTCAGTTACCGCAACGTGATTTATTTTCTGCAGTTAAATTTCCTGTGAGTGAAAGGGATGAAAACTCAACCCATCAGCAGACTCACGAAGACCCACTAGAAGTAATTTCATGTCTACAATCTTTGATTTAAAGGCAAATATGAACCCCTTGGGTTAAAGAAATGAAATATTTAAGAGCTGGAGAAAACTAAGTAACCATCAGGAGTTTCGCCTCTCTTTATAGCTAAGCTATGTAGTATTAACTAATGCCGAAATGACTCATTATGAGATGATGCTTGCTGGTGTGAAAGCAGAAAGAAAATTTCAGCATCCTGAAATATTGAAGCCTCTGGCTCACTTTATCTTAAAACCTGTTTTCTGCATTAAATTAACTTCTCTGCTAATAACTTTGTAAATATACATGTAGGCCTGCTGATACACCACATCATAGTAAAAACTGAATCACGCTTAGTTGCTCGCTTAACATAATTAACAATCTATTTCTGCTTTTTGAAAGGATTTCCAAATTCAGAGTCTGTTTGCTTTTGTTTCACTTACTGAACTCCCCGCCCTGCTTTCTCTGAAGGATGCCTAATATCTAGCCTGCTAATCAAAATGATTGTTCATGATGGGATTTCCACGTGGCCCTGGCATCTACCCACTAGACTTGCCAGCCACAAGCAGGGTTACAGATGCCTGCAGCGGGGAGAGTAACGCCAAGGCCCGTGCTAGGTGAGACGTCAGCCTGGGTGGTGGGGAGGCCGCTCTGGGCTTGCTAGCTCTGATCCACACCCAGGTGACGTGTTTGCTCTCGCAAACACAGCCACAGATTTTTATTGCAGTGGAAGTTTAAATTATGCAGAAACGTGATGTACCTCAAATAAGCCAGAAAGAGTCATGCTTGCTGTTGCCAAATGTCTTTCTTAGAAACTCCTTGCTCGCCAGTTGCTTCCTGTGCATGCTGGGATACAGCAGCAAAAAGATCATCTGTAGCTGTAAGGAACGGCCGCTTTGCACTAACCTCCATTACAAAAGGAAAACCAAATACTACCCTCCACTACACTCCAAAATTTAAACTTACAAAAGTCTCATTAGTGCTGCTGTTACACACATGCATCCCTGTGTCTGCAGAGCTGGAAGGACTGAAGTAATAAAGTGACATTTGCTGCCAAACTCCGAGAAGGATGGTACTGGAAAATATGGTTGAGAAAATTATATGGCACTCATGCTTTAACACAATAAGCTACAGTCTGCCAGCATCACAAACACTGTGAAAAATGGAGTTTGAACCTAATCATAACAGTCTGCCACTTACAATGACCCCATGACCCAATGGCACCTAACTGTACGCTTCCATCAGCCCCCATCCTCTCTCAGAGCCCTGGACATCAGGAGCTGCGTGACACTGAGAGGGAAGAGAACAGCCTCTCACCTCCTGTCTTCAGACACCCGCACTGCAAATACACCTGCATTGCAAATACAGCTGCCCCAGCCCTCCCACAGAGCCAGTGGAGGCAGATGGGCGCCTTCAGGGGAGCTAAGCCCACCTCCCTTCTGCCAGGTGCTGGGGTACCGGCCCTGGCAGAGGGAAGTGGCTCAGTGCCCTGTTGAGCCATTGCAGACCCACTCATTGCTGGGAAAGGCAGGAGAGGAGCCTTTGCCTCGCGACTCTGTCATGCCTTTGGTTTCTGGGAAACGAGCAAAAGTGTCTGGGCAACCTCAGTACGTGCCTGAAGATGGGAAAACAGCAACAGCACTGCGCGGCTCTGCTCACTCCTGCTCCTTCCCCACCTGACACCATTCGCTTAATGCCACAGAGGCATCTAGGTCCCCAGCAGCAACGCTGAAGATAATGATCTTTGGCCTCAGGGCTGTAGTGGGCAAATCTGGAAGAGGAGTCATTCACAGGGGGACACAGTAATCATCGTTAAAACCAATAATGTGCCAACAGTTATGAATATTGTAGTGTCTAAACCCTAACTTTGGTCTCTACACTTGGCATACGACACAGTGCGGTACCTGAAATACTGCAAGAAGGAAACTGCTGGCCAACAGTTGACTGTAACTCTTTCTTAAACTGCCACTGTTTCATATACCTCCAATAAAAAAGGCTCATCTGGGTGGACCAAACACCAAGTAGAGGGACCGACTCATCTCCATCCTTCTCGGTTACTCTTGGAAAATAGTTTTTACAACTTGTGCAGCCCCAACCTCATGCTGTAGCTTGACATGTGGCTTCAGACTGTGAGCAGACACAAGCGAACACCCCCCTTCTTGGCAGGTTTACAGAGAGCAGGAGCCCAACACCAAGTCCCCCAGCAGGAGAACACCAAAGAAGAACACTGCAGACTCCACTGCACATTTTCAACGGTGGAAGCAACACTTCCCAATAGGGAAGTACACAAGCTATTTGAAACAAAGCTCTCAGAGATTAAGTGTTATATTCAGGTTTACTTAACGTGCTTTAGGAAACCAAATTCTGGCTTTATGGACCTAACAAATGCACTCATTGTGGGAATGATGGCGTTCATGATTTTCTCCTCCTAAGCTGGTCCATACTATATGAAGCACATATATGGCATTTTTCTTCCTATTTAAAGTTCATTATAAACGCTTTATGCGTTGGAAAATGCTCTGAGCGCACCTATCAGATTTTCAATCAAAGCAGCTTGGTGTCTGGTAGGGGCAGCAGAATTGGTCGATTTATTTCATAAAACTTTATGTACAAAGCAGCAGTATCCATGAACTTAATGGTCAGAATATAGAGTCTACAGGGGTAATTTTTATTACAATTTATAGCAAGATTACCCATACTCCACAGTTTTTGGATTTTATTGAGATTTTATGGGACTATATGGCTAGAGCAGTTAACTGCACCCAGCATAGCTATGGTTCACAGAGAATGGGAATTGGCACGGAACACACAGCGTAACTAATCTACCAGAGAATATTAATTGCTATGATCCAATCAAAGGCAATATTTAAAATCATTTCACCAGTCAAATAATTTGCCATAAACCTGTAAAAGAATAGCTGTGAGGAGAAATACAGAGGTGAGAGTGATTGCATGGATGTAATATATGCACATATTTAAGCACCTCTGTCATTGAGCTGTATACATAAACATACACTACTATGTTTTTAAGCAAAGGATTTTTCTCTTTCTAAGCTATTTGAATGCATGAGACCTCATCTACACAAAAAACAAAGTACCGAGACTACTGAGATTTACATCTTACTGAGCATCCAATATACAAATACTCTATCACCAAACGTAAACAGGGAAAACAATAAGTACACAGTATGTTTAATATTAAATAAAATATTGCAATGCCACTGCAAAACGGTAGCAGACTGCAATTTACACGCTGCAACAGTCTACAGATAGTTTAGACACCAGGAAGTTTCTGGCAGGTTGGTCCAAGGCACAATAAAACCTAAGGCAGGGATAAAATAAATGAGAAGTTTTATGCATGTGCTTCTACTGGATGCAAATTTGTGGGGTAAAAGCAACTAGATCAAAGCTCAGCCCTGGTGAGAGTACGGAGCTGAAGGACCGGAGGCATTCTTCACGTGGAGGAGAAAGAATTAACTTCTTTCCTCTTTCTCTGCTCTAAGCTTCCAAAAGGTGCAGGGACTCAGGGTATGTCAAAATGGCCTTCCTCATCCTCCTTACGCTGGGCTTCACAGCACTGGAATATACATCTACCTCAGTCCCTTCCCCAAGCCTGCTCCTAGTTAAAAGCATACATGATGTTAAATCCACTGCTGATAAATCTTAGAAGAGCTTGTGCTTCTGTACTGGAAAAATCTAAGCAGGTCACTAGCGAGCCACCAGAAATATGACTTTTCTGGAGGTTTAAGTGGTAGACTGTTTATGGGAGTCCCCATAGTTAACCAAGCTACTTTGTCTTCAGGCAACCTCCTTCCCAATTTCAAATACCACAGCATATCTTGTAACCTGTGATTTAACTCTACATTCTGGCAAGAATTACTATTTACTCTAGTTCTTAAATATATATGCACCACCTCCAGCAACGCAGGTCCCACCCTGAACACAAGACTGCTTCTCTTCCTGGCTAGCCACTGCCAACCTGCTTCTCCTTTCCAAAAACCACTAATATTTCTTCCAGATGAACCAAGCAAGCAGGGGGAGAGAGATTCAGCATCTTGCGGGGCAGGAGGGTGGAGGTGGACAGGGTGGAATGTGGACAGGTTGGAATATGTATAGCTGCAAACGATTTTTGTGTGTAACAACAAAAAAATTACAGCTAAAGTAGAAACTCTCTGCCTGAATGCAACTCAAATCCAAAATAACCATCTACTAAAATGTAGAAAGGATAATCGGTTCACATGAAGTAAAAAAAGCAACATTACTGGTTTTAATTACGAGTCTCTTCCATAGCATAATTTATATAAACAGACCATATAATCTGACCTTTAAACATATGGAATGGTTCTCTAAATTTCTAACTTTGTACTATAAATTGTGTTTACTTTTGTGGAATAAACTTTACAGTAGGTAGAAATAACAGGCTGTGCTTTAAAAAAACAACAGGGGCAGTGCATAATGTCATCTAATGGTATTACCTGGTTTCAGTCACAGAAAATTCTGTAGCAAAAGGTACTGAATTTACTACTTATTAATGTATCCACAGTGAGGAATACAGCATGACTAAATTGTGAAAAGACACATCCTGTGTACTTCTGCTAGGTCTATACACAGACCTAGACAACTTGTACAGACAACATGAAAACAGTCCAGCCAATGTCATTGTGGATGTTTATGCACACTGGAGGCAGATGAAGTTCAGTTGGCAAATTTAAATTTATAACATCCTGACTGCTGGATTTTGCAAGTGGTTGTGTCTTCTGAAAACTTTAAAACCTGTAAGAGTGAGAACCCAAAAACCCAGCAATACCAAGGTTGCACAGGTCCTTGGTGCACCATCAGCAGGTGGGAGCTTCTAAAAGGCCCTTCAATGAATGGAGTAACTCTTCTGAACTACAGAGAACAATTTTTAAGGATATTATCTTTGGCAAAGCCTACTGCTAGAGGGACATGATTTGCCAGTGGTATTCATGGATATCTTCTGAAAGCAAAGCAGTGGAAAGACCGATGGCCAATGGGAGTACCAGAGTTTGTAGGGGAATGTGTTGCTGCCATGGTGGATCCTTTCACTCCCACCTGTCCAAGCCTCTCCTTGTTCCCCTTCACCCTGCCCAGACCTCTTTTCTACCCTTCTTTTGCTTCTTCTCCCATCCTCTGTCTCCAACCTTTTCCCACTCTTCCTCCTGGACACGTTCACACAACCACAGCCATCTCACCACCTCTCCTTTTCTCCCCCTGTCCCTCCCACGCTGCCCCTTTCTCAACTGCCCAGCCCCTTCCAACCTCCTCCTTGCCTTTTCCCAGCCACAATTTTTTTTTGCTTTACTCTTTAAGGGGACTCTTTTTTTTTTTCTCACATCTCCACACCTGGATTGGTTTTCACAAGTGCTTATAAAGACAAAAAAAAGGGCAATGGTCCAAACCAAACTTGAGGTTCATGGCACAAAACCATAGAGGTTCTAGAGTTTTTCACAAAAAATAAAGTGGAATAAATTTTTTAACATGGAAAATGCTACGTATTTTTCTCTACACTTAGTCTCAGGAAGAGCAGAATAGTTTTCTCTTTAAACTTTCCACAAAAAGGAAGAAAAAAAAGAAAGAAGGAATAGCCTGAGGCAGACATGAGGCATGGAAAATGTGAGCCTAAATGGTTAACATATAGATAGACTGAGCAACTGAAGGCAGGGTTTTAAGGAAACCATCAGGCAACCTTATCTATAGGTGCTGCTACCTGCTGTGTCTCTAATTACACCTTTTAGCAATCCTCACCATTGCTGAGCAGGGAGAAAAAAAGGTGAGGAAAGAGTTTTTCATGGGATTTTAATGCTCTGGAATACTTTAGTGTATAATAAGGTCTAGTGGTCACCACCTACTCCACGCAGAAAAAAATCTCCAAGTGCTTTTTAAGGCTTTGGATGACAAGACGACAGAGGTGACCACTGAAGGAAGTGAACTTCATCTCTTTGCCACGTTGTAGGGGTAGCAGAGGGTGCAGCCCTGACCCGTGGTGCCCGCAGGGACTTGTGTCTGGCTCCAGTGCCCTCCATGCCCCGACAGCCCTAACACATTACTGCACTTTGCGCATATGGAATAATGTGAGGATTAGGTTGTAGCGGGCACAGCTGGGCTGGTGGTGTGGGGAGAGCACTTAAGAGTTTTGGGGGTCTCCCCGGGGCGCCTCCTCCCCAGGAGGTGCATCAGGAGGATGTCAGTAGGTGAAGATCCATGGTCAGCAGGGGAGTCTGCATGTAACTATGTGTGTGCATGCACCTATGTGAGCGTTGTGGGATTACAGAACAGTCTTAGAGATTTGTAAGAATTTATCAAGATTTGTAAATGACTAGTGTTGTATTACTGATACTGAACATATCGTCTACTGATTACCTTCTAATTATGTGTTGTTAATAGATTTCTAAAAATGCTTTGATTCTGATTTCGATTTACACTAGGTGAACTGGGAGGTTCTTATCCTGCAAAAAGCATCAATCTGACAGAAGGGTGCTTTCGCAGGATGATACCCCCAGCTCCCGTTGCTCCCCTTGGGGTGTAGCACGCGGCACAGGACCTCACGGGATGCTACTGGCAGCTCATAAATACAAGAGCTAATTCTCTGCAAACCGGTCTGGTTTTCAATGCTGCAGAAAGTGTTTGATTTAATGGGAAACCTTGCAAGTGAAAAATAGGAGAGGAGGCAGGACAGAGAGCAGAAATGAGCAGCACGTCGGGAAGAAGAAAAGGAGATCTGAGACCCTTCTGAAGGAAGCTGCAACGGAGACTGCCAGGATGAACAACGACACAGAGAAGGACATGCAGCAGCAGAGGAGGAGATGACAGCATGGGTTTGAAATATTAACAGATAAGGAGGGAGAGATGAAGCAGAGCTGCTGAAACTGGCACTCAAAGAACAGTCGGTAAGATGGGAAGGACTATAAAAAATGGAAGAATAGGAAAAGGGAGAAACAGAAGAGCAGGTAGTGATTTCTTGTGCTGGAGGGAAGAGCGAATTCAAACAGAACATGAAGAAAGAAGTATTTGCTTTAATAGCCTAGAAAAGGCAGTTTTGTCTGAGAGAGAGCAAGGTGGACTGTATGGTACCTGAGAAGCATCAGGGGAAGCAGAGAGCCACCCGAGCAAAACGCCTGGAGGCAGGATTAGGGGGATGGTGGTGGCCTGAGAAGGTTTTGCATCAGAATTTAAAACGGAATGGTTCTAGTCAGACCTGGAAGGAAGAGGAAAATAAAACTGGGAATAACAAAGAAAAAACCTTTCTCTATATCCTGTTTCTCGCATTTTTCCTCCAAGTACCTGTATCTGAAAAACCGGGAGAGGTCTGAACATAAATCTAATGTAATTTTCATTAATTTTAGCACCGAAAGTATCTCTGTTCAGGAAAGTGCCTAAGTCTCTATTCAAGTGAAAAGGACTTGGATACAGGCTAATGTAAAATATAATTTAAACTGCTTCCCAACCACACCCCTGGATCATCAACACGGTCTCTGGTTTAGCCACAAAGCTGCAACAACACAGAGATTATCGAACAAATGCTGCCGATCCTATCTGTTGATTGACTTTGTTTCAGCCTGTGTATTTTTTTGTTTCTGAAAATTATCAAAGTTCATGCAGAAGTTGAAAGTAGTGACTCTAGATGATGCTTAAACTGCATTTCTCCTTCAGCTGGTAGAGGATCAGCAATCAATTCCATCTGACAGCAAGGTCCTGTTGGCACCTGTGTACATTTATTTCTTGCTTTCAGCATGAAAGCTGACCACCGAAGGGGAGTTCATGTAAGCACATATGAAATTTATTTAATCAGTTAATTTATGCAACATCATTGCATTTCATTTTTTATATTGTTTTACATTAAGGAAAGAAAATCACACTCCAGCAAAAGCGGACAGAAGATGACTACCTAGAGTGGACTGTTGCCCATTATTCTTCTATTGTACTTATTCAAATTAACCTGAATATTTATATCAAAAGAATTAGTGACAGCAAAATGGGTACAACTGATGAGGAAAAAAAATATTACAAATGCTTAATCCCTTCTTTTGCTTTAGCTGTACTGTAATAAGTGCTGCAGGACTGGTTAATGATCTCTGCCAATAATAGCACAAAGGCAAAATTGTCAGGGCAGCTCAGAGGCCTGGAGCTTGTGGGCTGAAATCCCTATGGCACATTAAATTCTGGAATTTTGTTGACAAAACTGGGGTAGCAAAGTTCCAGTTTTACAAGATCAGGAGGTGCTTCCTACAGAGGAGACTACCAGCAGAGCCAGCTAGCACCTTTGAAAAGAAAACAAATGAGAAAAATTCTGGATGAGCTCAAGGTCAGGTGCAGCCCAAAGCTCCAAAACCAAACTACAGACTAAAACTTTCCTTTTTCTTTTTTCCCCAGACCACATGGTGAAAAGTTCTGCTTTCATTCATCATTTCTTGACATAATGGCACCAAGTCCTAAAATTACAACACTGTATGAAGTGCAATAAAATTTCTTAAACCATCATTTTGAGGCTTAAAATAAAACCCAGATCAGCTGTGAGCTGGTTTTCTACGTCCAAGCATGTTGAGAGGGCATAGTCCATGTTCGGGTACTGAGGGAATGGGAGGAGAACCAAAGATTTATGGACAATGGGATGCTACTAAACATCAGAATGACCCATCACTGTAATCCTATAGAATAATACACAGTCACCAGTATATCAAAAACAGACGTGAGAGTTGAAGAAAAAAAGTCTTTCAGTTGTAGGGACCCGTTCATTATACAATTAGGTACAGAAGAGATGTTGTAAGATGTATTATTAAATGCCCTGTAGTCTCATAAGCCCTGAAGTAAGGTTATCTGCCAGTACCCTCCCTTTCTGCCTCAAGCAATACCTCATCTCAGGGGTGAATTAGCCACATTTTATTCACTCCCATGCAATGAACCTTGAGATGAGTCTCTCTCATTCCTTTCCTCATGTTCCTATCTGTGTCATTAATGCCTTCTTTATAAAGCTATGCTTTTCAACATATCTGGGCACATCTGTTTTCTCTTTTCTTTCTCCACCCACCATGTCACCATCTCTACCAAGCTTTTGCTCCCTCATTAACTGTTATGTTCTCATTCTTTCTTGCTCCCCAGCTCCCCTTTCTGTGTTCTTTGGACACCTCTCCAAGAGTGTATCTGTCCTTCTGGCATGTGTTTTCTTCCTCCCTTCACACCTCCATGTGCCCCTCAGGTCGTATGTCTGCAAAACTCATTCCCAATATATACACTCCATGTGGCTTCCTTCCCTTCCGCTGTTTAATCTGGAAAAAGAAGCATAATTCAAAGTATTGCTCTGCTATTCCTTGGGCTTAGTAAAACCTACCTCTCTGCATCTGCTACCTCTCTGTGGTCCAAAAGCCTTTCCTTCTCACGTTCCTACAGCCCAACAATTGCTTTCTCTTTGTATGGAAACAATCTCTCTGACATTCTTTCTCTTGCCAAACCTGTATCACCTGGTGAGTTTTCCATGTTCATCTGTGACATTTTGTATATTGTCATTATTCTGTTGTCCTTTTTCAGGGGCAGGGGGATTTATTCCTCTCAGGACAAAACTTGCCATGACTTGGCTGAGCATCTAACACCACCGCTGACCTCAATCATTTTAAACATATTTATTTTAAAGAGCATCTGGAGTGAGACTTCTAAAGGTTCCTTCCGATAGTGTAAGTTATGTGTCTTTTCAGCAAATGACCCTGTAAATTTGTACGCTAACAGTTTTATAACTCTGTTACATTTTTCCTCATGCGAGAGAGGTTTTAGAGATGCCACAGATGCACAAAACTGGTTCCCCCCTTACCTTTGACGTGGCTTCTCCCATCCTCCAACAGTGGTACTACTATAGTGTTGTTCATATTCCCAGGTGATCTCACAGCTGTGTAGACAACAGGTACCGACTGTACCACCACGGGGATACGGTGCACGTGACTCATTTTGTTGGACTGCAAGTTCATGGGGCTTGAAGGTGGTACTGGATGGATAATGTGCAAAAACTGCTGGCCTCCAACACCAGACGCAGAGGCCACAAGAGGACCTGGAGTTAATACTGACGGTACAGATGCCGCTGAGGATACCGATGTTATTACTGTGGGTGATGAAGCTGGCCGACTAGAAGAAGAAGAAGTAGAAGTAGAAGAAGGGGAGGAGGCTGATGCTGTAATGGAAACCGGTGAAGATGAAGCTGCTGTAGGGGATGACCTGGCTTTGTTTATTGACAAGTCCACTGGTTCAGTCTGTGTTTGGAAATGGTCTGTAGATAATGAATCCTCCACAGGGTCTGCCTTCATGTTGTTTAGTAACAAGGGTACAGCTTCCATATCTGGGTAGTTGTGGACGTTTGGAGACTGTTGAGGAAGGACAAAGGGACATAGTTACACATGTGGCTGAAGATGACTTGCATACCAAATTGCTAACGTGCATCACACAACTTTGTCACGAAAGCCACAAGATTTGTTTCCCTTTCTTGTGTCAGCTCATAATTTTAAAGGACAAATCATGCTAGAAAGCACAGACATGTTCAGTTTGAATGGAGTATTGAAAAAAAGTTCTACTCCCATTTCTTAGAAGGCGGCAGGATTACTGTACAAGATCACCCTGTTTCTTTGCACCACGCAGTCATCAGTGACAAAAATTTAGTATCTCCACAGGTAGCCACTATTTATATTCACAGGACACTTCTTCCCAACATCTAACTATAAGCTACAGTGTTACTCTCTCGTGTCATCTCCAACAGACGTGAAGAAAAACTGGTCACCACCATTTTTCAAACAACTTTCTGCATGCTTGAAGACTGCCATTTCCCCTTACTTGTCTACTTTCTTCTAGACTAGGCAGACCTTGCTGCTTCTTTCTGTCATAAGTCACCTTTAAAAGAACAAGCCTTAGCACCCGTTTGCTCACTGCAGCCGTCTTTGTAGCTTTGTCCACATCACTTTCCAGAAGGCGGTGCCTTACGCTAAACACAGTCCTTCGGTTCAAAGTTCGACTTTTTGTATTCTGCGTGGTTACTGATAATGAGCTTACAGGTCAGTACAGAGCCCCACGTTTGTATGGTTGCCCTGTTACAGGCAGCAACGGCTACAGCAATTGGTTATTCTGAATTAGCACGTTAGATAAATAATTTTTTTGTGTGTTTGTTTTTCCATACCAATTAAGAACAATTTTCCTAACTTTGCAAAATCATCTTATGCTTTAGACCAACTCTTTCAAAGGTGGTTGCTCTAAATTTATTCTAGACTGTTGCCTTCTGCTATTTTTATAGTTTTATTCCTTATTTCCATCATCAAAGAGGTTAATAGAATTTTTGAATAATGCTAGGCCAAAGATAGATCCCTGGAGAAGCTCATTTGATATATCTTTCCTTTTTGACAGAACATCATTAATAACTACTCTTTAAAAATGTTTTTTCAAGTAATTTTCAACAGGCAGAGCAAGGAAGGAAATGCCCATCTATAACATGGTAGTAAGACAAAGCACAGCTCTCATCTCCCCAGCTAAGTATCTCCAGGGCACTGCGCTGCAGCAGAGCTTCTTTACAGGCGCACACACACGCTGTTACGTGCTGTAGTATGGAAAACCTACCTCAGAAAAACCCATTTACCAAGCTACTTCACAACTCAGTTGACCCAAAGCAATTAGTCCATATACAGATCTAACAAGCCATCTTTTTATGGTACCTAAGCAGCTCTAAATGCATTCTCTCAATCTCTAGATTATAGTATTTACTAAGTATCCAAAAATATTCAGTCAGAAATATTTAGGCCAAAAATATTTTCGTTCATCTACTCTAAATAAGCTAACAATCAAGCATGCTATGAATTCACTTTGGGATTTTTATAATCAACTATGTTAAATATTTTCATGGAGAACCCTCCTGGTTTTGAGTAGGAGCCAAATTCCATCACAGAATGGAGTTCTATTGCAAAAGGGAAATAGAAACACTAGTATTAAAATTGTAATAATAACAGCCTAAGTGGATATTATCCCTGGCATGCTGAAAGATGAGATGTTGTAGTAGATCCCACCTATTCAGCTGATTTAGACTGGTTCTTCAATCTGGTATTTTCCCCCTTTTGAAAGCAAGACCTTCTCTGGAACAGTGAGCCTCTTCCTCTATTCATACACAAATCAACTTAAAACAAAGGGACCCCCATTCATCCTGCCCCTAGACCCTGCTGTTCTGCTTTAATACTAATAACAAAAGAAAAAATCCCTTTATAAAGACAGTGGGAAGTTCTCCTGCTAAAAAAGAACACAGAGTGAAGAACAGGTCACTTTTCAAAGTGCATAACCAGCCATGAGTGAAAAGGTTACGAAAACCTGTTCTTCAAGGCGGCAAAACCTCCTGTAACTTGCCCAGTGATAATTCCGTAACTTCCTCTGAAACACCTTATCCAGGCTATTGTCAGTAATGCAATTCTGCACTAGGCATACCATATGTGCCATGATAGAGACAAAACCATAAATGTGGCACAAGCAGTTAATTTGTAAAACCTTGACAAGTCTTATATATGCAATGGGCAAACTGGTTCTGCTGAACTAAACAGACTGGTGGTAGAGTGAAGGCAAGGCAGAGAGGGACACCCTGCACTGCTACACCCAAATCTTCATCAGGCCAAAGACAACCTCTTCTATCTTAAATGTTTGAGAGAAGGGGGATAAAGGGGATCAACTCAAGTACAAGGGAGATGAGGGATCCCCTTGTGCACATGGCTGGGCAGGGGTCATCTAGAAGCAGGATGAACCACCAGCCCCATCCACAGGACAGATAAATGTGCCACGGAGAAAAACCTACATGTTGACGTACTTCCAGGCTTCCCCTGGGTGCCAGGGGCAGGTTTCAGGTTGACTTAATGCTGCCTGCCTTAGCAGCACTGACTTGTCACTTTGTGATCTGAAGGATGGATTTCCCTGCTGTTGCTGTCCTCTGTTGCTCTTCAGAGCACCCTGCAGTGCTCTGAGGGGACTGGGGACTTGGTCTAACCAGCATATGCACGTCAGACTGCTCCCAGGAGTCTTCTGACTTCTGGGACACTCCTGAAGCTGGACGCAAGGGATCCACATGGACCTCGAAAGCAGTCCCATCACCAAAATGAGTGCAGTCTGCCCCAAACTCCCACCTGCCTTTGCAGCAAACAGCATCAGGCCCCTTAAAGGAAGAGTAAGGAAGAACCCCAAACCCTTAGGTAACTGATGTCACACAAAGTACTTGTTCCACGGATTGAGTCAATTGTCTTTGAGACAAAGCACAGGTCATGACTTACAGATTTTTCTAGTTTGTGCTAAGAACAGGCCATTGGTTTACTACAGTAATTCACCTAGTCTTTTGGGAATTAAAAAAAAAAAAGGAAAAGAAGTATCATGTGACTGCAGTCTATTATACAAATCACTTTCTCCTTTAATAGCTCTTCTGCATTTACTTTTGTACTGTACATCCCGTATATTGCACCTACCTTTTGGTAGGTACCCTCTTCTTGTCCAGAGCTGCTGGAGGGGTCATGCAGTCTCTATGTACTACAGTAATACTGTTTATATTATTATTTCAGCCTTCAGTAGTGGAACTAAACTTGAAACCTTTACAATTCCTTCATGGATTTCTCCAAACAGGGTGCAAACTGGTATGCCCTTCCATGACCTCCTTTCCCTGCCAAAACCCTAAGATTAAGAATGCCCTTTCTTTGGTAAATTCAGGCTGTGACTGTTGTCAGTCAATGTTACAAGAGAACAGGATCCTTATCAAAACAGGTTTGTATGTCCCGTGCTTAAGATAAAAATTGTAAACAAATGTTGTATTTTGTGCTGCTGGTGGTGAACAAAAAGGTCTACCCCAACAACTCATGCTCCCTTACAGTGACCTACAAGTGGTATAGATGTTTCTCCATGATCTTAGATTTTACCTAAGCTGCCAAAGCTCTATTTGAACTGTATTTGAATCAAAACTTTGAACATTAAATTATCGTTATTTTCTGAAAATGGATAGTATATGCAAACCTTTCCCAACAATGATGACTACTCCAGAATTAGGAACTATGTGATCAAGAGTAGCAATGAAGCCAAAAAGGATGGGTACATTCTCAGAACACTATTTCTTAGCATCTCCCTGTAATGTCATCAACCAAGAATTAACTGCTCATTTCCCTAGATGATGAGTGTTGCCGTTAGTTTTATTTAATGGAACCACATCTTTTCTAATTGAGAGGATCACAACACTATGGCTGGGATATTCAAGGGTATGCTTCCAGCCATTTTGTCAGCTTATAAAGTGAATTGGACGAAAAACAAATGGTTGCGTGTTTTTTCTCCTGTCTCTCCACTCCTCCTGCCTTTCCATCCTCATCTAGTAAACTGGGCTTCTTGTGGTGGTGTGGGCTCAACTGATTGCTAGTTTGGGTGTCTGGAACAGGTTTTCCTCATCTGGCACCCCAAAAGCGTCTGTGTTGGTTTTGCAAACTTTGTTTTGGTTTTAGGGGTCTAAATTCTATTGGGAATTTGGCAGCTTCCAGAGAGTTTGGTGGGTTAGGAAGGGTTCAGCCTGAGGTCCCTGTAACCCTGTGGGCTGCCTTGGGCGTCAGCCCAGACCGCGAGAGTACAACATGAGGGGGTACAGCTCCATGAGGCTTCCCTCATCTCACTGCTCCTGCCCACTGGCACAAAGGAGAGGGACAGCTTCAGCCCTGCCTCCAGCTCGGACTAGGAGGCAAATCTCAGCAATGCCTCTCTCTGCAACACTGCCATCACATCCTTATGCTGTTCACCATCCACTCAAATACAGACTAAAACAGAACTGGAGGGTAGGTTAGGATGGCTCCCTGCTAGAAACGGCTTTTTAATAAAGCTGCAGCCTCTACTAGCCAGTGCTCTTGGCTCATGCTTTTTGTGCCTGCCCTTTAAAGCCATACACCAATATTCTCTGCAGTGCTTTGTTTCATTAGCTTGCCATTAATAAACACCGCCAGGAACATAACATGTGATTTCCCTATTCACAAAGCTTTTTTTGGCTGTGTAAAAAAGCATTCCTTACTGCCTGTTTCCCTGACTGTTATGGAAAAACAACCAGCCAGCCACACAACCAGCCACAAGACCCTGAGTGAAGCATGGTGAAATTATGGCTGATAACGTGTTATCTGCTGGATGGTCATCCTTTCCTGCACAGTTCTACTTCATCGTCCTTCCAGCCCCCTGAACTCCACCTCCTAACTTACTTCAGGGTAAATTTTGCAACAGCCCCCTTCCACTCTCTTACTCTGCTCATGGCAATCTTCTCTGTGTACCAGCACTGCCTCCCATCGTAGCAAAGCCCTGACAGACTCATAGTTTCCACACAGCTGAAGTTAAAACCAGTGAAAAAGCAATGATCATTTTGTTTTCAGCAACTCATCCTGACGCCTTGCAGTTCATCAACTTCACAGGGTACTAAGCTTCAGTGAGTCTTTATGCCTTTGTGGAGTTTTATTGCTCCCGCACAGCGGAGTTTACAAACCTCCAACAATCAGTTGTCAGCTTTTAAAGTGTTCTTCCTTTCTGGCAGCAATCTCCCAAGGTCAAACAATTTGTAAGAAAGCATACCAAAAAAGCTGTCCTTGATGACGGAAACCGAACAGACTAAATTTAGCATTTATAAAATAAGCTGGCTTTGAGGACAGGAAGTTAAAAAATAACTTGCTAAATGTTTAACTCTTCAGTCAAATCACACAAACCCCCTCCTTGGTTGTCATTGTGCTGCCACACCTCATTCTGCTCTGGCAGGAGAAATTTCAGGCAGGATGATTTTATTTTCTCAGAGTAAAAGAAGAGTGAGATGAGAAAAGTCATACTTTTTTTGAAAAGCTACCCACAATTTTAACCATGCCGCTGCCACTGCCACACCAAAACGCTGAGGCTTGGTGGTGCAGGCATGCTGTCTTCCGGGCAGGCAGGGGAGAACTGCGCCAAGGCAGAGCAGCCTTCAGCTCTGATCGTGCTTGAAGGGTGAAATCTAAATAAACCAGGAATATTCCGCAGGTTACAGATTTTCTAACACTTCACTGTAAAAGAAACACATACTAGGTTTGAAATGACAAAAAGCACTCGCTCTAGCAGAACTAATTTTGCTTCTGCATAGCAGACAGATGTGCTTACAACTCTAATGTCATTAGATGGGCATGCAGGTGGATTTGGTTTAGGATATGGTGTGTTCATCTGTGTATGCGATTTGTTTTTTAGAATTAAAATGGAATATTTTCCTAATCTGTCCTGTAGGTAAGGGTAGAAAGCTCATCCCCTTGAAACGGCAATTCTGCAGGTACTTGCCATGAAGCATATTTGCCTCTATCAGTTTTGTCCTGTCACACCCCAACCAGGCACTTACAGAGTATGAAAGGTTGGCACAGGGCTAGCTTGGGTAAGTAGCAGCTTCAAAGAGCCCTGGAAGTTATGGCCCAAGTACCAAGCCCTTTACTCCGAATCCCTTTTTGTTTATCTTGCTTATCACTGATCTAGGAGTGAACTCTCTTTAAAATTATGGGAAGAGATGTCTTTGAAAACACCTTCCCGTCATGAGAACTTACATTTGCAATACTAACATGCTTCTGCCCAAAAATTGCCACTTTAACGAAAGCGAACAAAATACTCTAAGAAAAGGGAGAAGTAATACAACCTGCAAAAAACATGAACTAAACAACCTCTAGTTGAAACACTCCCGTCACCCTGAAGAGACATCTGAGACTCAACTACGCTCACTTTGAGATGCAGCTATCACTCTTAATCTGTCTGTGAGGGTACCCCAGTACAGCAGCAACAGACGGCTATATAAAATCCAAAGGGTGAACATGTAGATAGTTGAGAACTAAAACTGAGCAAAATACTTTAAAAATTGTTTTCAAATGCAAAAGCACCAAGTGAAGAGGCATTTGTGCCTTTTTGGTTGAGGCTGCTGCCGCAGGCTTTCCCAGGCTGACAGAACTGCTCAGCTTGGATTCCTTGGACGAATGCAGGAGGTCACACTGAAGAAGAAAGCAAAAGACAGCTGGATCTTTCTCCTTTTTTTCTGGAAGCATAAATTAAAACGTGGCTTACTATCAGTTTTCAAGAAATGGTTCCTCGGGGTCAAGGTTAAATTTGTGTTCCAAAGGAAGAAGAGAGACCCTCAAGAAACAGTATGCTTGGGTAAGACTTACAACAACTCCCACTGAAGCTTTTCTAAAAAGCACCAGTTGGGACCAACAAAGACAGAGGGTAGAGCCCAGGGATTATTAAAATAAAAAGAGGTTCAATGAAAATGCATTTAAACAAATTGGAATCGATTCAACAGGAGAGACTGAGTGAAACCCACTTTAAAGCACTTGTGATTCAATTAATGTATCATTATCTCTGCGTAACACTTGGATGCTTGATTTCAAAGTGGATGTTTCCAACCCTCAGGGCCTAAAAATAAAACTTCTATTCTCTTTGTAGGTCTGAAGAGACAAAAGAAACTCAGCACATGCTATGAGGCACAGGTAGCCTTTGTTAGCAGCATTGCTAAACGTGTAGAACTTACAGAAGCTGCCCCCAAATAAAACAGAATTAACGAAGAGCTGGGGAGACCAAATTTAAACCAACCATTCATACATAGACAAGCAAAATTCAAGCTCCAAGGCTCTAAAAATTATCTTTTAACTTTTCCTGAACAGTCACACTATGGTGTTATTCCACAACTACTTCAACAATAAAAAAGTACCATGTGCTGCAACGTTTAGTAACAGCTCAAACTAGAAGTGGGGAAATGTGCTTCAAGATGAAAGCAGATTCCTGTGCAAACAGCATTAGTTTTTAAACATGTTTAACAATGAATGCAAATACATCTAGTGTGAAATGACTTTTTTTAAATAATACATTTGCAAATACAGAGTAAGCATTAAGGTCATTTGGCATTTAACTCTCCTGTCCCAAAACTGACATGGTCACCAAAGGGTTTCTCCAATGGCACAGAAGAACAAGTGATTACAGATTTCTAGAGCCCAATAAACTAATCAGCCCCCATAATATCTGGTACGTGAAATGCAAAAATTATACATTTCTGGAACACTAGGCCAAATTCTCAGTATCTCAATCTCTACTTGGGCCTGCCGTGATTATTTTGAAAAGCAACAAAACCGACCCTCTTGATCCCTAAATCATTCACATTCAGATAACTGGACGTTCAGCATAGATGTACTACTTATATTTGAGCAGTGTTACTAGAATGCCCTATCAAAGGAAGAATCTGTTGAAATGAACTGATTTATGCCCAGCGTTATGACGCTACTCTTCAAGAGAAATTAGTCTAACAAAGATGTGGAACAATGGTATTATAAAAATGTTGCTTGCAATAATACTTGCTTAAGCATATAAAGAATAATGATAATATATTTGTATTCCTTGTACTAATCCATTTTAGATTTAAAAGTAACTTCTGAACAAATGGCAGATCCCTAAATAACTGTTAAGGGAAGGTAAAATACCATGAAAAAATATCTTATTGCCTCCATTAGTCTTGGGATTTAAAAAAATGTTTATAAAATCCCAGACAGGAAGAATTTAACGTACCCACTTAGTAGCTCTCCTCTTAAGTTTTTCTCTCATGTTTTGGGTGTAATTCTTCTTTTAATTTCACAGAATTATAGAATCATTTAGGTTGGAAAACACCTTTAAGATCATTGAGTCCAACTGTTAACCTAGCACTGCCAACTCCATCACTAAACCATGTCCCTAAGCACCACATCTACATGTCTTTTAAACACCTCCAGGGATGGCAACTCAACCACTTCCCTGGGCAGCCTGTTCCAATGCTTGACAAGCCTTTTGGTGACAAAATTTTTCCTAATATCCAATCTGAACCTCCTCTGGTGCAGCGTGAGGCCATTTCCTCTTGTCCTATTGCTTGTTACTAGGGAGAAGAGACCAACACCCACCTCGCTACAATCTCCTTTCAGGCAGTTGTAGAGAGTGATAAGGTCTCCCCTTAGCTCTTCATTTTCTCTAGTCCAATTTTAAATCAGCATTTTTCCATTTAGCTTATCCAAAAACTATGCATCAAAGAGTACTATGAGTTAAATAAGATTACTTGAGTCAATAAATTTGAGTCCTTGATATTTACATTAGAAAATAATATGAAAAATTGTACTAGACATACATTGGGATTTTTAAATTAATTCGGTTTCATCAATCTAGACTAGTTACTTAGCCTAAGACGGAATACATCAGGAACTTTCCGCAAGTACCTACCAAGCGGGTTTGCCGATAGAGAGGTTCACCAAACTAGCAAGGCTTAGTGAAAGTAATTTTTTAAAAAACGTGCTCAGCAGCATTTCCATTCCTAGTTGAAAATATTCAAATTATGTTCTAAGATTTTTATCTAACACGGAAGCATTCAGGGTTTCCACACAAACCACCTTGCACTGACAAACAATGAAAGCCTGAAGAATAATCTGTAGCCAACAGCTTGCTGAAGATCCCACAAGTCAAAATTCTGATGCAAAGATTTGGTAAATACTTTCTTACTCTGCACATCATCACAGAATATTCATAAATATATTAGCAATAAAATGACTCTGACAAAAAATGCATCAGACTCTTACTTCTACCTTTTAACCACCTACAAGCTGTTGCTTAGCTCCAGGCAAAACTCAGCCATATCCCCACCAGCCCTGGAGCTCAGCACTCCCAAACTGATCTTGCAATTTGAAGTCGTTCCTCCTTGGGCAAGCAGTGCCAGATACTGCAAGAGTGAAAAAGGCATAAAAGAGCAGGCAGTTAGTTCTTTTCGATTATTCCTCATTTCTCGGTCTTCCTCACATGTCCTCTGAGGTATGAAGGTTATCCATACACTGCAGCTGGGTTCCTCTCTGTCTCTACTTGTCTTTGTTCATCTTAATTTCCACCAGAACGATTAATTTTCCTAAATGAACCTCCGTCTTCTGTTTACTGTTCTTCAAGCCAAAGTTTAAGTTTGTTTTGTTCTTCTGATCTCTCAACTGAAATTGCATCTTAGTTTCAACACACTGTTCTTTACTAAAATAAATACATTGAGTAGAACTAACTATAGTTAGGTCCAACTGAAATTAATCCTTTCAATGGTTTGGCGGGAGAAAAAAAAGTTCCCTTTGCAGAGAAAAAGTCTAAGTAATTTTTAACTAAAAAATAGCACTTTCCAGCGTCTGTTCCTTGAACAGACTTGCAGGACACCTACCCCACAACTAGCCATCCGTCGCAGTAAAACAAACGTGGCCGGTACTGTTTGCTGGCACTGCAAGTCGATTGCCTGAATTTCTATAGACAAAACCTCCCATCCTCTGAGCGCAGGTGGCTCTACCCCAGGCTGGTTGAACAGGACACGACGAGCTCACCTCTAACCCCCTGAAGTCCTCTGCCTGCTTCCTGCTGCTGCCCTTCCTCTGGGACCGGGCAGCACCGAGGAGGACATCAGCTGACCTTGAAGAAGGAAAAAGAGCCGTATTTGGGAGGAGACGAATAACACTGGCCAGAAAAAAGCCCTACAGAGGCAGACAAAATGCAGAGATTGGGTCTGGTGCTGTCTGAGAGAGGAAACTGATAGTGAGTCCTGGCTGGGAAGGCTGGGATGCTGTCAGCAGGGAGACCCAGGCTCCAAAGGGTCATGCGAGGTGAGTCAGCGAATTAAGGAAATTAGGCATTTTAAATCCTAAGCAAGCCATTAGGTCACCAAATGTCACCTCAGATGGAAATGGGAGGACTATGAGATGAAGATGAGGGTGGGAAGGAAATAGTTCCCATATCCCTGGGTGGTGGGGCTGGCTGGGAAGGCCACAGGGCTTGGCTGGATGCAAGGAAAAGCGTCCCACCCCAGAGGAGGAGAAGGGTCAAGCTTGGAGTGACCAGACTAACGGCTTTGTGCCAAGTGAAGCAAAATGCCCTGCCAGTGCCTGGCAGAGGACCCAAAGCCACTGAGGTTCACCATTCCTCTGCTGTCAGCAGATATCCCTGAAACCCGCTGGTGAAACATCCCGTCCCTCCACCACACCACAAAAAATGAAGACAAGAGGTGCATATTGCAGTAACTGCCCGCTACGGGGTCTGATCAAAGTTAGTGCAGACAGCCCTCTTCCTAACACTGCCCAGAGGCAGATTGCTTCATCTTTCAGGGTCACTAATGTTCTTTTCACATAGCTTTTGCAAAGGGAGGATTGGGATGGATATTTTTGACTTTTTCCCCCAAAAGTGAATGCGCTCTTATATAAACTATGAATATGTATATTTGGAAAATTAATTTTTAATGCCTCTGGAACAGATTTTTATTCAATTGACTGACCTGGTATGTCACATTACTTACTGTTAAAGAAGAAAAGACCAAGAATAAAAACCTAACTGCCTCTGTGTACCTTTTCTGACTCTTTATATAAATTATAAAAATTACAGTTAAAGGCTAAATAAGATAGGATATGGATTATGAGACCGACAAGCTATTGACACCATACATGGACCAGCAAACGAACACTCAGGTACAGACCATTTAACGCAACACTCTGGAGCTGACTGCGAAGAATTCCTTGCTTCAGTTCTTACCCTAAGGCAATAATAACCAGTTACTGATAATTTCAAACTGATTAGTCTTCAGAAATCCCCTTAGATGGGGATAACAGAGACTACCTCCACTTTACAGAAGGGAAGACGTAGAGGAAGAATCTCAAGAGCCTTTTCAGTCCTACAATACCAAAGCTTAGAGTTACAACTATTAGAGGTAAAACATTATAATACTCAATAAAAAAATAAATGCATTCTAACCACGAAGCCCTATTTATATTATTTTATTCTTTCTGATTTTTAAGGATACTGAATACAAATAGTCTAGAACAAAATCTGTTGTTATTCACAGTAATTTTCATGCTCTAAAGTAAAGCCTGCAGTGTATATCTACAACTCTCATTATTTGAAACTATCACATCTGAAATTTGAGACAATTGTACACACTCATATTCTTGTTTCTTTATACCTTTGATCTTAAAAGCAATATATATCTCAGCGACTGAACTAAAAGAAACTCAAACGGATTCGTTTTTTAATAGCTAACAATATCACCATGATTTTTATTACACAGCAGAAGAAACCGGGTATTTCAGTGTTTTTCTCAGAGCAGAGTAATACAAAGCTAATATGATGACTGTATTATTAGTTATGGATGACATCTCTCTAAGTTTGTTCCAAAGGCCTAATTGTTTTTAAACCAAGGAAGCATCCATTTTCAAAGTAGGTGCTCATAACAGCAGCTTAATAACTTTTCATTTGCTAAGCTTATATCAACTTTGGAATATGACAGTTCCTAAAATTGAATTCTGGTATAAACAAAATTGTTGGGTTTTGACAACAAGTAATACATATAAAATACCAGATCAGACACCTGAAGCTAAACTGTAGGTAAAACTATTCTCTTGAGTCCCCTTTAGAGATACATATTTTAATTTAATGGAAACTTCTTATATGCTCCCCATGGTCACAGGGGCAACAAGGCACAAACTCTTTTTCCAGCTTGTCTAGAGAAAGTGGAAGAAATGGAAAAAGGGAAAATAACCTTTTTTTTTTTTTATTTTGGTCCATGAATTATTTTTCAACAGAATGAAAAGTTTTATTTTATTTTATTTCCAAGCTCTTTAGAAGTTTCTGTTTAAAAAAAAAATAAAGGGGAGGGGTGTAAATATTGAAACGAACCATCATTAATGATGCACATTGACCCACTTAATATTTAGGCAGTCAAAGAACACACATCAGTTATTTTCTGATCTTTTTGTTATTTCTTTACTGATTATAACAAGCTAGTAAATTTGAAATCAATTCCCAAAAGTATTTGGTTGACCTAAATCCCCTTTCCCTGCCTCCTCCCCACCCCTGTGCTTTGTTAGCAAAACAACATTTTGTACAAAGTTTACCCTTGGCTCTTTCACTAAGCCAAATGTTTTGGACTCAGTTCGGATGCCCAGGCATATCCTGGTCCACACCAGGACCTCCTGGTGCACAGGAGACGGCAAAGAACTGGGGGACAGACTCTGGCACCCTCATGAAGAGGCACTGGCAGCAGCTGCGGTACACCGGCACACCTCAGAGGCACAAGGTGATGATACTTGCAACTGTGCAATTGCCTACGTACAAAAACCCCAGCAAAAGACACACACAAGCACCTCCTGCAAGCATGGGAGGCAGAAGAAAAAAGTTCATGCTTTGCTTCGTGCTGGTAAAAAGGTTCTGTAATGCTTTATTTCATATTTAATGCAGAAATAAACACACTGCCCACTGTGTAATGTAGTGTAACATCACAACAGTGATGCTTGGGTAAGCACTGTCACACATATCCATGTTAGATTCAGCAGGATGCAACACCTGGTATTGGCTATGGAGCTGATGTTTTGCCACATCATTGAAATCACTCTCCACATTTGAACCAAATTTATTGTCATGGTCAAAAAAAGAAGGTCCTCAACTCCTTGACTCCATCACCTGAGATCTGCTCTGCAGGAGGATCTGGACAGGCTGGAAGAGTGGGCCAGCAAGAACCTTATGAAGTTCCACAAGGACAAGCGTAAGGTCTTGCACGTGGGAAAACATAATCCAGGAGTGCAGCACAGACTGGGAGCCACCTGGCTGGAGAGCAGCTCTGTGGAAAGGGACCTGGGCGTCCTGGTGGACAGGAAGCTCAACATGAGCGAAGAGTGTGCCGCTGTGGCCAAGGCCAACAGGATGCTGGGTTGCATCAAAAAGGGCATCACCAGCAGAGAGAAAGAAGTCGTCGTCCCACTCTACTCAGTGCTTGTCAGGCCACACCTGGAGTACTGTGTACAGTTCTGGTCCCCCCTCTACAAAAAGGATGTGGACAGGCTGGAAGGGGTCCAGAGAAGGGCCACCAAGATGATCAAAGGACTGGGAAGCTGCCATACGAGGACAGGCTGGGAGAACTGGGATTGTTCAGCCTTGAGAAAAGGAGGCTCAGAGGGGATCTCATCACCATGTACCAGTACTTAAGGGGTAGCTACAAAGAAGATGGAGACTCCCTTTTTACAAGGGGTCACATGGAGAGGACAAAGGGGAATGGAGACAAGTTGCTCTTGGGGAGATTCTGATTGGACAGCAGAGGGAAATTTTTCACAGTGAGAACCATCAGCCATTGGAATAATCTCCCCAGGGAAGTGGTTGACTCGGCCACATCGGACACTTTCAAGATTCGTCTGGACAGGGTGCTGGGCCACCTTGTTTAGACTCTGCTCTTCCTAGAAAGGTTGGACTAGATGATCCCTGAGGTCCCTTCCTACCTGGGATTCTGTGATTTTACATGCATACACAGACACATGGATTCTCCCTACTCAACAGCCAACGTGTGAAGGATCCAAAGACAGTGAGCATTTGCAGAAGACTTACTGTTCAAGGAGCACTATTAATATGTAAGAGTTGATCCCTGCACATGCGCTGCTTTGCTGCTCTGACTCAGAAGGAAGACTTGAGTTTCATGCAAAACGTGCACGCTAATTTACTTTGGGAGGGGTGCATGAGGTAACCTTAAAAGAAGTAGAAATTGAATTGGTTTGTTTTTCCACTAACCATTGTTACTGTGCAAAACCAAATGAAGATGAGCACACCAAATACATTGCTGAGTAGACATACTCAAGTTCCTGCTTCTCCTGAGACACAGACACTATTACTCTTGTTGACACGTGGGTCTTATGTTTAAGCTATTTTACAGCGCTAATTAGTACTGACAACTCTTAATACATTACAAATTAAATAGGAGAATTCACACTTAGATTTAGGGGTTTTTTTCCCACGGAATTAAAAAGAGTATCTCTAGCTTTAATACATACATAATTGCATGTTACAGCCATGAAAATCTAACACGAGAAAACTAAAAGCTGTGAAGTGCAGCTGCTTCATAAAGGGCTTGGCATCTCACAAGTTTGCTTCAGTAATTCAAGACTTCTGCATTCAGGTAATACAGAAGACAGTTTCTGACACAGAGCAACACCTGAGCAGATAGGACCATGTTTCTTCTGTGGTGCAACCTGGGGCAGTCACAGTGTAATTGCTCTGATCAGCTCAGAATCTGAATGTCAGCACACCCACCATTGCTCCATTTGCTCCATTTCACCTCTAACAACCTTCACGTGTAGACATGAATGTGTCACAGAATGGTTTGGGCTGGAAGGGACCTTCAAAGATCATCCAGTCCAAACCCCCTGCTATGGGCAAAGACACATTCCACTAGATCAGGTTGCTCAAAGCCGCGTCCAACCTGGCCTCAAACACTTACAGTGATGGGGCATCTACAACTTCTCTGTTACACTGTCTTGCCACCCTCATCGTAAAGAACTTTATGTCCACTCTAAACCTAATCTCTCTCAGTTTAAAACCACTGCCCCTTCTCCTGGCATTACAGACATTGGTAAATAGTCTCTCTCCGTCTTTCTTATAAGCCCCCTTTAAGCATTGAAAGGCTGCAATAAGGTCTCCCCAGAGCCTTCTCTTGTGCAGGCTGAACAACCCCAACACTCTCAGCCTTTCCTCATAGGATTGGTGCTCCAGCACTCAGACCATTTTCATGGCCCTCCTCTGGACCTGCTCTAAATGTCCTCTCTACAGTCTTCTCACAGCAGAGATTATCCTTCTCAGTTTGGTAAAGAGCCAACACCTCCTTCACCCACCAGAAGGTATTTTAGATACCGGTGACGGTATAAATGAAAATCGCTCTCTGATGGCATATATAACACCCTTTTGCAATAATCTCCTTGCTGTTTCAATACCTTGTCAAGTCAATGATTTGCAATCCATTACACAGGGCCAAGTTTGCCAGACACTGCTCATCTTTATAGGTATGTTAGGCATGACAAAGAGCTTGTGTGTACTTCCCAAGCAACAACCTTCATAGTGACTGCCGCACCAGCAAAGAATCATAGAATCATGGAACGATTTAGGTTGGAAGGGAGCTTTAGAGGTCATCTAGTCCAAACCCCCTGCAATGAGCAGGGACACCTTCAACTAGATCAGGTTGCTCCGAGCCCCATCCAACCTGACCTGCAATGTTTCCAGGGATGGGCCATCTACCACCTCTCTGGGCAACCTGTACCCATGTTTCACCACCCTCATTGTAAAAAATTCTTCCTACTATCTACTCTAAATCTACCCTCTTTTTTAGTTAAAAAACATTACCCCTTGTCCTATTGCAACAGGCCCTATTAGAAAGTCTGTCCCCATCTTTCTTAGAAGCCCCCTTCAAGTATTGAAAGGCTGCAATAAGGTCTTCCCACAGTCTTCTCTTCTCCAGGCTGAACAACCTCAACTCTCTCAGCCTGTCCTCACAAGAGAGGTGCTCCAGCCCTCGGATCATCTTTGTGGTCCTCCTCTGGACCCGCTCCAACAGGTCCATGTCCTTCTTGCTCTGAGGGCTCCAGAGCTGGACACAGTAGTCCAGGTGGAGTCTGACCAGAGTGGAGTTGAGGGGCAGAATCACCTCCCTCGACCTGCTGGCCACACTGCTTTTGATGCAGCCCAGGATACAGTTGGCTTTCTGGGCTACAAGTGCACATTGCTGGCTCACATCCAGCTTTTCATCCACCAGTACCCCCAAGTCCTTCTCTGCAGGGCTGCTCTCAATCCCTTCATCCCACAGCCTGTACTGATATCGGGGATTGCCCTGACCCAGGTGCAGGACCTTGCACTTGGCCTTGTTGAACCTCATGAGGTTCTCACAGGCCCACTTCTCAAGCTTGTCCAGGTCCCTCTAGACGGCATTTTTCTGGCATGTCAACTGCACTGCTCAGCTTGGTGTCATCTGCAAACTTGCTGACGGTGCACTCGATCCCACTGTTTATGTCATTGATGAAGATAGTACTTGTCCCAGAACAGACTCCTGAGAGACACCACTTGTTGCTGATCTCCATCACGACATTGTTGACCACTACCCCCTGGATGTCACCATCCAACCAATCCCTCATCCACCAAACAGTCCATTCATCAAATCCATCTCTCTCCAATTTAGAGAAGGATGCTGTGAGGGACCATGTCAAAGGCCTTACAGAAGGCCAGATAGATGATATCCATAGCTCTTCCCTTGTCCACTGATGTAGTCACTCCATCATAGAAGGCCACTAGGTTGGTCAGGCAGGACTTGCCCTCGGTGAAGCCATGCTGGCTGCCTTGAATCACCTCCCTGTCCTCCGTGTGCCTTAGCATAGATTCTAGGAGGATCTGTTCCATGATATTCCCCAGCACAGAGGTGAGGCTGACAGGTCAGTAGTTCCCAGGGTCCTCCTTTTTACCCTTTTTAAAATTGGGTGCAATGTTTCCCTTTTTCCAGTCCCCAGGGACTTCACCTGACTACCATGACTTTTCAAATATCACGGAGGCTTGGCAACTACATCAGCCAATTCTCTCAGGACTCTGGGATGCAGAATCTGAGTCAGAGCAGTAAAAGTTTTAACATCTCAACCACAAGGTTAGATATCTTCAACAGGAGATCTACGGATCACCTCTCTTCCTAGCCCTAATTAGATGCACATGTCACTGAACTGCTCTGCCTTTTAAAAGGACCACATACATATAAACAAGATTTTAGGCCCTAAGAAATGTAATTTTTTTTAAAAAAAAAAAAAAGAGGAAAAAAAAAAGAAAAATATCACAATCCTCCAAATTTTTGTGGTCAATCAGAAGATTTCAAGATTTCAGTTTTGAATTCTGGTACTGAAATCCCTATTGATGTTGCACTTCAGGAACAGATCAGCCTAAATGCCCATTTATTTTCCTGTGTAGAGATTCAGGAAAAAAGGACAGTTGGATTCACACTTGAGTATGACTAGGTGTCCAAGTGACTAGCTGACACAGACATCATTTAACATGACAACAGTGCTGTGAAAAGTCTGTTTATAATCCCATTACAAGATTTTAATAGAATGACTCACAGTTAATATAAACCCAGGTGGTCTTCACAGACAGATGAGGTACTTCATCATATTACATGGGAACAAGAACTTTGATATAGAAGTGCCTATTCCTAAAGTGCACTAAGCATTTCTGAGGAATCTTTAACTTCAAACCAAATTAGCCTACATCTTAGACAGCAATTTATATTCAACTACTAACTAATCTAGCGCCTGCGTAGGATATAACTGATAGCTTTATTGCTTTATTTTCCTGGAATGTAATGGCAAGTTTTATCACTGGGGTTTTTTTTCCCTTCCCTCCCTTTAAAAAAGTGAATTCTTCTGATATGAAAGGTAAATAACAGTTGTATTTTACTGTCACAGATATTGCAATTTTATTAAAATTAAATTAACAGAAAGGTCATCACTTGGACTTTGCAAAGCCAGCTGTATTAGCCCAAAGACTAACTACAGTGACTATGCTATGTGGAGGAATACAACAAAGTTGATACACTTGTAGATTAAAGGAAGTTTGCCAAATTCTAATTTTGTTTTGTATGTAAATGTATCATCCTCTAAAATTTGCTTATTTCGTTTTATGATGTATTATGTGTTCAGCACAACATTAGACAGTGGATCAGCCCAGACGCAAGTCCCATGGGATGCAGGCATTGCTTAGAGTGGCCAGGGCTGTTGCTGAATGAACTAATGACTCCTCTTCTTAGGGAACAGTTTTCCAAATGGCCGACAAGGCCCGTTTACCAACTGATCAACTCTGGCTATTAAAAATATGTTCCAGCAGGGCGACAGTTAAAATAGTAGGGCTGGCTGGCTGCCAAATAAAAAAAGACTGAATGTGAGCATCTATTGAGAGAAATCTCAAGTTATTTATTCATACTCGACATCTCAAAAGAGAAAGAAAATTTGTTCAGGCCAGAATTTGCAGACTGTGCCCCGCTTCAGGCATCAATGCTGCTTCAAAATACTGGCCTTGATGCACCTAAATCTGAAAAATCAAGGAACCTTAGGTACATACAACCTAATTCATGCTTTGCCTTCATCCTACCTGTCTCCAAAGACTTCTACATACAGAATAATATTAACGCATATGTACAGTTGATCTTAGAAATATTGATTACACACCAAAATCATGACATTTCAAATCACATCTTCCTTACATCCTGAAGTAACAGAATACTATTGTAGAAGGATATGTTTATCATTGTGAGGCTTAGCCAGTTATCTCTGGAAAATTAGTTTACTATGTAACTCTTTCAAGATACAGAAAGAGGTATTACAATGATAATGCAGCACTTAAAATAGCAGTTGTGTACAATGAAGACAGCAAATACGGTAACTGGTGGTTCTTGGAAAGCTATCGTTAAGTTCATGTTGAGTTCAATAGGTCTCTCCTGCTTGAAAGGCTGTGAATGATGTGAGACATTTTTTCCAGTATTCCCCTTACAGATGAGCTTTGTCCAGTAAAAGAACTAGTCTGGCTAGTCTCAAACAAGCAGTCAAATCCTCCTGGGGAACAGACACCTTTGTATAGTGTCTTCAGTCTTTCAGATCTGGCAGAAAGGCCAAATCCTTGGTGTATATATAGTAAGAAGTATGCCACTCATTTTCTCTCCACATACATTTTTGGTAATGACACAGAACACTGTAAAAATTAAGGAAGAAGAAAAAAAATCCAAAAAGTGACACGAAAAGGAGAGAAGTTTTAATAAATTAACCCATTTAGTTCATCTAGGTTATAACCAGAAGATCTAAGAAAGAAAATTAGGAAAAGAAAGTCTTTTGCTTTAAATTCCCAAACACAGTCTGTACACGTGTGTACACATATACAGAGTGAGAATGTTGCTGGGCAAGATGATGTCAAAACCACAGACAGCAATGAACTTTCTTTCCTCAAACAAAAGGACATAAGGCAATAAAAATTCTCCCAAACTAGAACAACAGCTTAAAACTCAGAATTTATCATCTGTTTAATGTCATAAGAGAGTATTTCTGATATGTTACTGTTATTGATGAATTAATCTAGCGAAAACTCCTTCCTTAAAAGATAAGTAGCTTATGAAATTTGAGAGGCACTTAGTTATCAAATATTATTCTGCTTATGGTACTCATGGGTCAACATGCCTCTTGAAATCTTGCTGTGAGTTTTGAGAGCTGGTTTTAAGTTCACTTTAAGTTAACTTAAGGGCCAAATAAACTTGATAAAACACTACAGCTGAAGCCAATGGACCAACATACATTACACAGAATAAAATCCAGAAAATTTACTGATGGTGGAAAAAGATGTCAAACTGCTTTTATTGTGACAATAAAACCACAAAATGTGTGTTAGACTGAAGTAGCCTTCATGAATATTTGAAGAGAGTGTACTCCGAACATTTTAACAAAACTCCTGACACTTGCCATTACAAAGGTGTTCCACAAACAGGTTGCAGGTAGGGATAATATTCACCACTCCTGTATCTGGATGTCTACAATGTAAATGTTGACAAGTGAGCTGTAGGAGTTTAATCTTTGGCTATAGCCGGTAGAGCCAGGAGAGGCCAGAGAGCTCCTGGGCTGAGAAGAGCTGCTGTCTGCCTGAGGACGAGATCAGCCCTCTAGGCTCTGGACTTCCAGTGAGAAAGCTTCCCCTTATTAACCAGGTCCAACCACCAGCCTACGTACGCATGCACTGAAATGGGATAAGGTAAGAAAACACAGCACTCGAGATTTTTCTGTTATCCCATGTGTATAATGGAAGAAGGCCACTCTGGCCATAATTACAACATACAAAGGAATAATCAAGATTTCAGGTGGGGAGCTGTATACTTATCCCTTTCTACTTCCTAAGTGTAGACCCCAAGCTGCAAAATGGGCAAGCAGTGAAAACGGAAGCAAAGTGCCTCAGTAAAAGGGGTAGTCTCATTTAGAAATTCTCATTTCCTTCATCAGCAAATACTCCCTTTGTTTTGTCCAGATTAACCTTTGGCCAAAGGTATGCATGGTCAGAATGTAGTCAGAAAGTAAAAATATAAAGAGCACAGTAGGAAGTAGAAGTAGCACAATGTTACTCAACCAAGCTAAAACAGAGCTGGCTATAGGATGCTCCAGAAAGACTTTTTGTCGTCGTCTTTAAATGAGGCACCATTTATAGGCCTTTGGAAAGCACTAGACTTAGAGGATGCCAAGAATACTGAATTTTAACTTCAGCTTGGTTTTCCCAAGAAGGGTATTATTATCTTTAAGGTAACCAAGAAAATCACAGGTATTAAGAATATTTATTGCCAGGAACCAGTGAGGTGGTTCACTTTATTCTCAACAGAAAACACTGAAGTGACCAACACAATGAAACTATCTACATAGTAATGAATGACACTGATAAAATGGAGTAAGGTCTATTGTTTGTATTCATGACAGAGATATTTTTGAACAGCAAAATTAACAATACACAAGAGATTAGAAAGAATGAGTAGGGCACATGTGAATTGCTTTTTTTTACTTTATAGTGCATCATTAAAACTACTGAAAATTAAGATACTTAATCTGAGTTTGTATGACAGAAGTCACAATGTAACCTGATACAATTTCTGGTTTTCATACTATTACTATACATAAAATACAAATGAAAAGATTAAAACAACACTTCTGTGGTTACTAAATGGCACGGGTGCCTGTGACCAAATTCAGTTTGCAGCTGAGTTCGATGTACTGAATCAGTTCACCTTATGGAGTAACAATTTCTGATAAAGTAGATTGCAAGCACAAAAAACCTCAGATTTTATTTTCCACTAATAGCTACTAAATTCAACTGATCTCCAAGGACTATAAGTTATAGCTTTTTGCTTGCTTAAATTACCAAGATCACTACTAATATAAGAAGGGGCATTAACGTGAGGCCTGCAGACCTGGCCTCACAGGTCCCTAATGCCCTGGGCAGCTACAAGACCATCACTGTGCTCCAGCAATGACTAACTTCATCAATGGTCAACTCTCTCCACCCACCATCTGCTTACACCACAGTTAGAGAGGTGGTAATTGCTTAACGGGGAGGAAACTAATGAGTGAGTATTTGGCAGCTATAATCAGCACAGCGCTTATTTTTTGGGTGATGAATCACCACTTTTTTCCCAGCCTCACAGTGCTGGTACGTTCACTGCACAGAAAACCTAGTTTCTGGATGGAGCTCGTGGCAGGGCAACAAACACAGATCTTGGTAGAGCCATGTCAAGAGACTGCTTTGGATAAACCAGAAAACCTTACGGTCAAAGGTGGCTGTGTGCAGTACTGCTCACCGTCATTTGCCAGCCACACACCCAGCTCTGGGAAAATGTGACTACTTGTCTGAAGATCTCAGAGAATTTGTTTACAGTCAATGAGGTTCACCTTTTCTTCACAGAGAGTGAAAACAAGACTGAGGATTCAATGAAGTCATACAAAGCGTCAACGACGGCGCCCAGGGCAAATGCTGGATCCACTCCCTTGTAGCCCACTTGCATTAAAGTGATTTCACACCACAACAATAATACTTCAAGCTCTGTCAAAATCCTGAATAAACTCAAGAAAATTGGAAAAAACCTGACTAAACAACATTTTGATACACTCAGCTGAAGCACATCTCCGAAATGTGCTCTCCACAAAGCCCTTGGCAGCCTCACTTCAGGCTGCCTGGTACCAGGGCCAGGAGACCTACCCGATGTTGTCATGGGCTACAAATTTCACTCCAGCTACCTTCAGTGCCCACCAAGACGACAGTGAGGTGAAGCAGCTTTATTTGGCACTACCGTGCAAGTGCTCTTTAGTGGTGGTGTATGTCGTCAAGATTTATTTGCCCTCTTCCCCTTGCCTCTCGTTCAGAGTTTGGGACTAGTTCAAGGTCTGGCCCAGCTTTTCGTACTACCTCCATGGTCTCTTGAACACAGATCTCCTCCACAGCAGCACTCATGGTCAGAATATAGTTAAATATAGGTCAGCAACTGCTTTCTATGGCATATCAGCTCTATCGCAAATGACATCCCATCTACCAACATTTTGTCTCAATGTTAAGGGACGTGACAAAGTTGACGAATCCATCACACACACTTCAGGGCAATGAACAGGTCAAACCAGTTCTTTTGCTTTACTATTAACTTTGGTGGAATCCAGAATCCCCAACGAGCTCAGTAGATTTCCTTTTGCCACCTAAAAGCAGGCATCTTATAATTCAAACTCCTGCCTCAGCGTTGCCTACAGTACCAAGTTATTCCATCCTTTTCATTCTGCTTTTGAACTGACATCAACAAGTGCCAAGGCTTTTTTATGTAATTTCAAGCCTGAGAATATCCACCCCAAATCCATTCATTTTGGGATCCATCAAAAACAGCTGAATATTAATAATTATTTATATATAGATACACATCAAAAAGTATAATATAAATAAAAATATTTAAACATATATAATTATCTATTGTATATATTTGTGTATATATTCATATTCTATAATTATTTATCTATACCTATAAAAAACATATATTATAAAGCAATACATTTCTGAGACCAGGGCTATTTTTTGAACCACTGATCTTCTACCCACTGAACTGCAGAACAGCTGAAAAATCAGCATAAGACATTGACTTCATCTGAGTAGCTCTTCTCCTTGTTTTTTCCCCTCTGCAAACTCTTTAGAAAAAAAAATGAACACCTGTTCTTCCTTTTTAGCCAGTTAGTTTTTATTACGACTGGCCCCAATATCATAATGAACATTTTAGTTTGGGCATTTCCAATTCATTTCTGCTTATGACAGTTGGTTTTACACCAGCACAACTCTAATGTTGTCCCTTCAAAGATCAAAGTAGAAGAGGGAGAATTCTAATAAAATCAGCTCTAATTCCATTAGATTTCAAGCAGTGCTTATGAATCTGCTCCTTGGGGGCCCATCACTAAAATGTCTCTTTCAGCTCTAGCTTCTTATTTTTCACATCTTCTTTAGAAATTCAGTACCCACTCGTGACATTCAGCAATTAGTATTTTTGTACTGTATATACACTACATTGCGGTAACTATTGCCCAGAAACAGATGCCTAATATACACTGCACATACACTTGTTGCTTCCAACTAGCAATCCTTCAGTTTGTAAAACAGACATAAAGCCACAAGGCTATTTCTACTCATTTCCACTGTCACCTCTGGAGCAGAATTGTAATCGATTGTTTGCAATTTGTGTATAATTTAAAGGATAACACAGCACTGTGTCATACATCACTCTCTAAAACAATGATGTCTACCTAGAAATGTATTTGCCAATTTTAAGGAATCTGCATTTAAGCTCTCTTATTTTTCAATTATCATATACAACAGTAGTATAATTTTTTTTTTTCAAAAACCAGACCTCTGCATGACGCTTTGGGATACATCAATGGTTTTAGAGTGACTAATACAACATCTTTATTTTGAAGCCACAGTACAAATACAGTCAGGTGTTCCGCACTTCGTTCTTTTAGTAGCATAATATCACTTCCCAAAATAAGAACTTAAGCAATGAATATTCTCTTTTTTTATTGTTAGTTCAAGACAGCTACAATTAAAGTTTCAGTACAATGATCCATTAAAGCCCATAACAAGGCTCAGCAGTGCTGTATATAGTTTACCTATACAGGAGATTTCAGAAGCATGCATAAAGACTCAAAATTTGCAGAAATTGCTTTGTAAGTTTACTCATTAGGATAACCTTTTTAATAGGACATGTAGAACAAGATGGGGGATTTCAGAAAGCATTATCCCTCTGCTATGGAACATTCTATTTCAAAATTTCCACAGAAACATTAAAACCCTTTTGCAATGCTACCAGGCTACCATCACTAGTATTGATTGAAACACCTGAGCCCGCATCTATGAAACTCCTTCAAATCCTTTGGCACCGTAACAAGAGTCAGGGTGTGTGACATCTTGCACCCTGAGCTAGAAAGCCTCTGAAAAAACAGCAGCAGGGCCAGTGCTATGGCTGGAAAATGCTTCTTTTTAAAACTAATTAGCTGCGTCTGTGACTACATATACATCTTTAAGAGACTGATAGAATTGAAGACTTGATCTACATATCTAGTTAGGTACCTGAACCCCCTTTTGTTTAATTGGCAATTGGGAACATACGTGCCATGGTGGGCCTGGAGCACAGGATGCTTACTACAAAGCAGAGATTTACCTTCAAGCTCTGCCCATCTGTCTTTCTGCCACTGCCCTCTCCTCCTTTACCATGTACATCGCCGCGGCCAGTGTAAAACCAAAGGTGATCATTTCTCAACCAACCTGTCAAACAACCGCTGCTGCACTGTAGCTGGTTAATCAAACGCGTCCCTTTTGAAACACAGATGCTGGTACTTAATCTGCCACTTCAAATTAGTGGCTCTGAAAATTCAGGTCCGTTTGCAAACCACAGTCTGTCCCAATCCATTATCACATGACACTTGGTCAGCAAGCAGATTGTAAATTAACATTTCCATCTTCTGCTGTAGCCTTTTAGTCATAGTAATTACAATAAAATCTCTTTAATCAGCAGACTCATAAAATAACCAAGACGGATGTCTTTTATTTGAGGAAGACTTTGTGATACACATTATGTCACCAGCTGCACAGGGAGAATATCAGGCTTTGCTAAGGTAGCTTTCTCACACTTAAGCCACAACCAGCTATTTGAGTTCCTCACGGATGCAACGCCTTCTGCTGCGGTTAAACTGAAACCAATAACAGATATTTCCAGTTTTCTCTTGCATTCTCAGTGTATTTCCAATGATTTTAATAAAATTGTCCCATAAAATGCCTGCAGATCACCTAAGCAAAGACAGACGTGCCCCTGTAATATCATTTCTACAGCATTCAAGGCAGCCTTTTCAATGGGGCTTATAATTAAGAACGCTTTTGATGGCGAAATTGGGTCTCTGCTGTTAATCAAAGGACCAAAGACACCCCTCAGCATGCATAATTCTACACCTCTTTGTTTCAGGGAAATCTTGACAGGAAAATAATGGTTCCTTCCATTTCTTTCTTCTTTGTCAGTTAACCAGGGAAGGTTATTCTGCTCCAGCCTCCCAACTGCTGCAGCATAAATTACCGGAGGGGGAGTCGGAGGCACATACTTCCTGGGAAACCTTTTGCATGTGTTTTGCACTGGGGGTGAATGAACTGACTTGGGCAAAGCGGTTTTTGCCAGAACCTTATGGGTATGACCCAGAGGGAATTCAGCACTTGTTTAAAATGCAGAAAAATTGTAGCTAGCTGAAACAGTCTGTCCCCCAAACCAAACCCATTTCTTGTTCTTCAGATTTCCCCAAATATGATCTCATCTCAGACCCAGCTAACCTCAGAGGCACGGCACTGCCAAGACTCTTCAACGGCTTGAAAGACCTGAAAACAAAACACACCGTATTTTTGCAAAGCTTCTGTCTTGAAATGAGATCCACCTCAGACAAATCGTCCAAGGTTACCCATTGCTTGCATTTCTAGGAATAATTCTTAGGTTTATAGGAGACATCTGAGTTCCCAACTTGTAGAGCTAGTCAGTACTCAAGGCACAAGAATTTCTGGTAATGAGACAAATCAGAATTAAAAGGTGCATAAAAAATAATGGGGGAAAATGTATGCAAACAGAAGAAATCTAAGAAGCTTTGTTCAGTCTCAAGCTTCAAGACAGGTCAAACAGTTCCTGATCCCGCTTTTCAGTGTTTTGATCCTGTCATTGATTTATGCCTGAGAAAGTAAAGAAGTTTAATCTTCAGGCAGATACTGAAATCACTGCAGCTAAAGAGGTAGAGCGCTCAGAAATAAACCACCTTGGTTCAAAAGCTTTTTATACTTGCAAATTTCATTAATCATTGTTTTTTACAATGTGCAAGTTCAAGACAATAAATCTAAACCATTCCTAAAAATAATCAAACTAACACAGATAGAAGCCCTAGGGCAATCTCAACCATGAGTTAACTGCTCCTGTGCTGCTTCCTTGATGTTACTGGACAAAGAGGCTTGTAAGACATACGGACTTCCCCTCACCTTGGCTGTACCTCCTCTGTGTCACATCCATGCACTTCCCCCGTGCAGGACATTCATAATTCACTGAATTTACAGTCTTATTAGGAAAGGATCCATTTTAAAGCAAACTCCAACATGAATTTTACATCAGTTTGCTCCTTTGGGTATTCCAGTATTCTTCAAAGAGAATGAATCAGTAATTAATGCAGGTTCATACATTTCTTCCTAGGTGTTGGCCCACATACGTGTTTTTGTCCAACAGGATACGTCCCTCGGCAAAGGCTTTAGGAGCACTGGGACCACCATTAGTTCCTTAGTGAACCATCAGTCACTTCAGTGTAATCGTCATGCTTCTTTCAGAAGCATGGTCTTTATTTTTCATTGATCATACAGAACTTGATCTGATCTAAATATATAATTTCCTGACATAGCCTGTTTTTGCTAGCTTTATATTTTTTCTATGTTACCCAACTTGATATTAAAAGTCAAGTGAAAAAGTTCCAAAAGTAACTGAAATTTTTAATTTGTTTTGAGGAAATGAGGAAATTTGTTTGAGGAAACAAAGTTTCTGAAGAGAGTATCATTGCTATCTTCCCACCAGAACCAGGTAGAAGTAGTGGGAATTACAGCCATTTCCTTCTGGTTTGCAGTTACAGAGGGACAGGAGCTGCACTCAGGAGATGCCACAGAAAGACATTTGGGTACACAAAGATCAAAGACGAAAGAGAACCTGAGATAAGCAACAGATATGGCATTACCAGTTACAACAGCAGCTAAATCTTATTCTACCAAGCATCATCATGTAGCTCTTACAGACGACTTGGGGGCAGAGTATTACAAGATATCTTAGACGGCTGCATCTAGTCTTATTTTTAGTCTTAAATCAGATAGCATTATAAAGACAATGTCCCTAGAGGCCATTCCCACACACTAAACATTATCTCTTGCCACCCACAGAGATCATGGGGCACAGCCTTTCCACGCTCTACTTTGCACTCCATACTTCAGCAAACCATAATAAAAGCATCTTCTTCTCGGCAGCTCCCCACCCCCACCCCTGAAACTACTTTCTCTTCCAGAATTACTGACTTATGCTGTTTCGTAACATCTTCCAAAAGTTGCTTTGACTTTCTTCCCAGACATGCTAGTCCGACCACTGGAACAGCAGGAGGGAAATTAAATTTGACACCAGAACGTCTCTACCAAGAAGCCAATTTTTTTAATCAGGAGCTGTTTTTAATCACTACCAACAGTCTTTGGGCAACAGGGTTTTATTCTGATCTCGGCTACAGTCGCAGCTAGGAGAAAGAACTATTAGTCTGAAGTGGAAAACTTTACAAAGATTGGAGGACATTCCTGATGGATTTTTCTCATGCATAATCAAACATTCTATCTGCAGTCAAGGTCAGGGGACAGAGACTATAGATGTCCATATTTAAGTCAGAAAGTATACAATATAAATGCTGAAGATTCAACAGCAAACATCTTCAGATATGGTCTGAGCCCTGGTGAATGGATCCAACCAAGTCTATGCACCAAGAATACAAAAGCTTGTCTGTAAAGGCAATCCAAACCCAAAAAACTCCTACGGACTATGCTTGTTGTTTAGTTCCTCAAAACTTTTCTACATCAAGGATGCTGTATAGAAGAAGGGGAGCAACTGTTCCTGTAACAGTACTTTGAAGAATGTAGAAAAGTTTGAGAAAATACAAGCAAGCAAACAAACAAACAAGAAATCCCCAGACATCTTTTCTGCATGTAGTAGCAAGCAGAGTATCTGTCAAAAAGAAAGCAGTGTCAGGGCGTGTGCTCCTCAGATTCCTTCTTTTAGGGCTCCCCGCCTTTTTTTTCTCCTTGACATAGCATAGGCAGGCTTATATGGGGTCTTTGTTAGTGAAGCATACTGGTTCAGTATTTTTCTAATACCTTCCATTAGGCAATGTTTTACTATTGTTAAACTGAATAATTTTTATCATAGTACAGCTACAATCCTGCAAACAGATGTATCTGAGTTTTGACACTTGGACCCCATTCTTTGTAAAGCTGGCATCCTTACAAAAACTAGGTTGTGAACTCAGACTCAGATGGTACAGCAAAGCCTGCTGGTGTGTTACCTCCCTGTATCTCTTTAAAAATTGCATTTTTCCCAGAGCACCGGTCACCATTCAGGCACTTTCAACTCTGATCCTTTGCAGACTAAGCCTGTATTTTCCTTTCAAAGTCCTTTTCCCTACTACTTTGCAGCAGTAATAAACACGGTTCTTTCAGGTAACAGCTGTCTTGCAGCTTGACACTCTGTTCAGAAACATATTACAGTGACTACTAGAGGAACATATCTTAAAATCAGGGTAGCCTCCAACAGACTTTGAAGCTATCTAAGCTTTTAAATGTGAGTGTATGAAGCTCATTTTCTTTGTAACACTTGAAGCAGAGCAGTTACCTTAACTGACCCAGTGAAGAGGAAAATGCCAAGCAGCATCTCTCTGAACTGTGCATGCAGAGAGAGTGTAAAACAGCAAGGGCAGGACACAGCACTTCAACATATTTTTCTGAGTTGCAAGCAGTGACCACATTGCTTTAAGCATCTAGAACTCAACAACAGATCAGAGTTTGATGAAACAGTGTGCCCTTCACAGCATTTTTTTTCCAAAGACTACTTAAGAAAAGACTTAAGTGTCCACAGACATGCCCCAGGCTCCCAGTTTACTCCAGCACTACTCCAATAGTACCACTGCTATATGTTTATAACCCCTAGGGAGCTGATGCAAACTCCATATTGCATCACCACACTATACCAAATATATCACTGCCCCTTTTTTTGACTATAATTATGACTGGGACAAACCTCTTATCTACCAATAGGGCATGAAAAAACAGATGTCCTTCTCTAACACCCATGAAGTACAAGTGATTAAGCAATGCAATATGTAGTATTATGTTCAAATGCCCCGCTTTGGTCATGCACAACTTCTAGACATCACAATCCTTCAGAAAAGCTTTCCTGCACCCTCCTCCATCTGATGGTGGGAAGGTATGGAGAATTTAAATAGACGTGGATACAGCCATTCTGCTGAAGAATACTTGGGAAATAATAAAAAACTCCAAAGTTCTCAAATACAAGCATGTTTCTGCACTGATTAATCTACAGGAGAAGCAACTCAGTTGTGTTTTTCAGAGGGTGTGGTGGAAATGTGACCAGCTCCTACAAGAATGGGCTCCTGCCCTGAGACAGAATTTTCTACATCCCAATGCAATTCAAACCTAAACTCCCATCGATAAGGGAGGAAGGACTGTGTGGTTGCATAATGATACTCACCTCACCTAGATATGCCAGAGATTATAACAGCATCAGTCACTTACTCTATGCTTGCATAAAGCATAAGGACTCAGGCAGGTGCCTCCTTCCTTCTCCATCTAGTTTATAAAGAAAAGCTTATTTAAAAAAAGCTTTCTTTTTTTTTTCGTTTCAATGAAAAATTAGCAGATGGCTTGAGCCCTTGTAGCATTAATGAAGTGTATTCAGCATGAGGCATGGTTAAAAAGTAAGTACCTCCAGCTTACTTGGAGACTGACTAGCCTCAAACAAGCCTCAGGATCTCCCTTTAATCCCTTCTAGAACTGAGCAACTATCACTGCCTAACTCAAATAAAACAGGCCCCCAGGAATTTTCCTGTAGTTCTGGTAAGCTGTGGGTAAGCACAAAATAGTTGTAAGGCTCAGACAAAATTTGTGAAAGAAAATGCTCAGGTTCACAGGGCTCGAGGAACAGCCCCAACTGCCTTCCTCTTCTCCCCACAGACACTAACCCAGATATAATTAGGGCTTAACTTTACAAACAAAAAAAAGGTCTTCTCCAGGAGATGCTAAAATGACCAAAAAAAAAAGTACTTGCTCAACTGTATGTAGCTTCTGTCTTCTATGTCTTTTTGATTTACCTACAATGCTGTAGAAGTAGTCAACAATGCTTTTTCATTTTTGTCACGTTTCAGACATTGGTTAGGGATTGGCAAAGCTCTGCAGAGATAGGCTAGCAATAACTGAAAAGTTGATTTGCTCTTGTCTTCAGACACGGAGACATCCCTCTGTTTGTACCAGTCTTTCTATCATTGGGCCAGCGTATTCTTGCTCCCATCTCAGCTGAGATCATGTACCTACCACACAGGAATATGCAAAATGCCTCACTACCAATATTAACAGAAGAGCACTGTACCATATTATTCATGCAAGATGCTATCAAAAAATTATTTCACAAATCTATTTGCTACATGTCTCCTCCCCTCTTACTCGCTGTTTACTTAGCTGCCGAAATCACTACATTTCAAATGCAGACATGAACCTTACCATGAATATCAACTAACATCTTCTGACTGAGCTACAATTTAAAATGTCAGTTCCAGGCAAACAAGTGAGCAAAACTCATGAGGGCATAATTTATTAACACTGTAAAATGGACTGCTGCTAAATTTTTTCCTCTGGTAATGACAGAGTTGGCCCCTAATCAGATGTGTGCACAGTACGAGGAGTTACAGGATCACCCTAATTCTGCCGGCTGATTCAGGTTTTCACATTTGGTTCAGTTCTTAATGGAAAACCAGGCAATACATTAAAGAAACCCCTTCCTCTGAAAAAAATAAAATTTCCTTTCTAAGAGATCACAGCAGCACAGAAAAGTAAGGCTGTAAATGATATTAAAGGTAGAAACTAATTAACTTTGTTGTCCTAAAAATTGAACCAGATAGATTTAGAGAGGTTTGTTCAATTTATCATTACACCTTTAAGAACTAGGGGTTCACAACCTCCGGAGGCGGCCTGTTATGGTGCTTAGCTATCATTAATGTTGCAAAGTTTTTCCTTTGAAAACTAAAACTTCTCATCACAGCCTCAGAGAATATTAATAAGAAACGTTTATTGTGCTGCCTAAAAACAACCTTTCTAAGAATACGAACACTATCATTTATTTCTTCTTTCTAGAATAAACACTTACCTGTGAATGCTTCTTCTATTCAGTTAATTCATGCTATGCATTTATTAACATTTTATAAATTAAAACTTAATTTTCCATTGTAAAATTATTTCCTCACTTTTCTGCATTGATCTTCCTCTTAATGATTCTGGATCTCACATTTAGTTTACTGATTTTAATCCCATTTTCTATAGTGCTTGCAGTCCAGCTTGAAGGTTACAGGCTTTGTTTAGCCACAAGAAGAGAGGACTCGGGGGGATCTTATCATCAAAGTGTATCAAAAATAGCTGATGGGAGGGAGTAGAGAAGATGGAGCTAGACTCTTCTCAGCAGTGCCCAGTGAACAAACAAAAAGCAATGGCACAAAGGGAAAAACAGAAAATACCTTTTAAACGTAAGAGAAGAACTCCTGTACTGCGAGGGCTGTCAAACGCTGGAACAAGCTGCCCAGAGGGGTTGTGGAGCCTCCAACCTCGCATGGACTGGATACAGCCTTGAGCAACCTGCTCCAGGTGGTCCTGCCTGACCAAGGGGTTGGTCCAGACGATCTCAAGAGCCGCTTGCTGGCCTCAGCCACTCTTGTCACCCTGTGGTTCTGTCCAGCTGTATCCTACCATTCACAAATTCATAACCTCACTAGATATATCCTTCTGCCAGACAGCATACCATCGCCAATTACTCTGTATGTTTGCTGTCATCCACATAGTAAGAATCATACACACACTGTAAATCTCCAGATTGCTTCTGAGATGTCATATATGACTCTAACCAAAGCCGTAAAGAAGAAACAGACTGTTCCCCTACCCCAGCTTAGCTTCAGGGTCACTAAGTCACTATCTCAAGCAATCGTTTCATAAAATCCATTTCACAAACTCACTATACTCCATCATTACGTTTGTTTCTGCCCTCAGTACTGTAACTAGGAGACTTAAAATCTATGTGCTCTGTTACAAAATTATCTTAAAAATTCCAGCCTTCACTTATTCATGGCCACTTGCTTTTGAGGATCTTTCGTTGTACCAAATATGGTTTACCAGTCTGCAATTCAAAAACCTTCTTTCTCCACTTTAAGAACATGCTCTCTGTGTGCCCTCTTATGGGATCTCACCTGTCCTTTATTGTTCTTACACAGTAATTGCTCATGAATTTGAAGCTGGTTCAATTAGTTGCTTGAATAAACTCCCTGCTAAGCCTACAAACCTGAATGCATCTAACTCATGAACACATCCTTTAACCTGTTCTTTCCTTTTTCTGCCCCGTGTTCCTACCACCTTCCTCTTAGCTTCAACTGTGCTAAGCAGCTGACCCCAATTAACCTTTTTCAGAACAACAGAAGCAAGAAAGGTTGATCTGTATTCCAACTTCTGTATCCATTATTTTCTCTTCTTCTCTTTCAGATAAGTCTTAGTTTCCTTTGTCTCCCTCTACTTACAGAAGCTTTTTTTTATTTACAAAACCTTATTTTAATGTGCGTTACCTCCCTTCCTATGTGTAGCTCATCATTTATTTTATTTGTCCAGCATGCTTTAGAAGTTCTTTTATCTTTAATAGTCATCATGCTGTAAAAGTTTGAAAACATTTCTCCTTATCCTCCCCATACTGTTGTTCAGGTACTTCGCTCTTATTAGCCAAGTGTCTTGAATTAAGTCTCAGCTTACCTGCAGAAACTGCTAAATGATCTCACGTTTTTAATATCCTTTTGTAACTGTATTTCAAAGCTGTGCTAAACAAATCAGTCAGAGAGCATCAGCCAAGCAGTCCACCCACGTTCACAATCTTTCTTTACCTAATGATAATTACAGATTGTACTACAGACAGCCTTTAATAAACAGCATCAAGTTTAGAAGGAAGACATCTGTAGGGACCCTTCTGTTGCCATGGAAATATCTTCAGGCCAAGCTGTCTTTAGCTCCACGTTAGCCTATTATTATGCTTTTCTTTGGGTATTATTACAAATTATGGACTAACCCACCCCAATCAGATTATTATAAATGGTATTGCGTCTGACTTTGAGGAATTCCAAAGAACACTGAGCCACAAATGCTACAGAAAAGGGCAAATTCCTGGACTTCCAACAAACTGAAACCTTGCCTGATGTTGCATGGATTTTATTCCACTCTGTCCTGAACATCTTCAACTTCCACCAGTAAGTCAGGGCTCGCAGCAAGGAACTGAGCCCCACAACCACTGCCACACTTTCTGAAGGCACTAAGTGAGCAGTTCATGGCAAAATTTTTTTCGCATCATTGTAAAAGTTTGGATGAAACTTAAGTCATGCCAGCTCAAAAAATTAAATAGATGACTACTTTTTGAGACTAGCTGATTAATGCAGTAATAAATATGCATGCAATAAACAACAACAAATTATGTAGAACGCTACAGCAACAGTCACAATAAATGTGTATAACAAACACTCTCATGCGGAGGACCTTTTGCTCTGAAGGACCCCAAAACATTTTGCAACTATGTACACATAACACTGCTGAAATGTAGTCACCTCAAAGGGCAGAAGGTAGTAAGCAACTTGCAAACAGCATATAGCGTGAGATCTTTAACACCCACACATAATAAACAGGATCTCAGTTTTTAAGATCACATCCAAAACACACCCACACAGCCAAGTGCACGGAACTCAATTTACTTATTTCATATAAATTAAGAAAGAAATTAACCTCTGCTAAGATATGAGCCATTGGACTTGAGAAGGGTGAGGGAACCAAACTTGAAAATTAGAGTTTTCATAATTAACTATGACATTTTGACTGCTCCTCTGAAATTAAATAGGATGTAATTGAAAATGTTCCTTACTCTGACAATATTTCATATTGTCAATAACTTTTAAACAGAAAATCAATCAGAAGAGTTTTCCCTACTGGCTTGAATCGCAACACTAAATTTTTTCAACAAGTATTTGATGATAGACTTTTGAAGATGATCACTATGACTGCTGTCCAAAGAAGTACAGGCAATGTCTTAAGCAGGAACCGAATGATGTAACCTGAAACCCACAAAAAAAGATATGAAGAGAATGCCAGGGAACAAAGTGAAGGCTGCTGGTGCTTACCTAGTATGAGCTGCATCTGCCTGTGAAAAACCTGTTAGTGGAGTTGCTCAGATTAAAAAAAATTGTAACAAAATTATTTTCTAGAAAAGTTTCTCTCTCTATTTTTTTAATACGTTATAACTGCAAAATGAAGAAAAAAAAAAAAAGGAAAAAGTATTTTTATCTGACTGTCCAGAGTGTGAACAGTGATTTAGGATCTATTTTTGCACTACTACCTCAAACAAAAGTCCACAGAAATCACAGAACCACAGAATGGTAGGGGTTGGAAGGGACTCTGGAGATCATCTTGTCCAACCCCCCTGCTTGAGCAGGCACACCTAGAGCAGGGGGCACAGGACTACATCCAGGTGGGTTTTGAATGTCTCCAGGGAAGGAGACTCCACACCCTCCCCGGGCAGCCTGTTCCACTGCTCTGTCACCCTCACAGGAAAGAAGTTTTTTCTCATATTGAGGTGGAACTTCCTGTCTTCCAGCTTGTGCCCATTGCCCCTTGGCCTGTCACTGGGCACCACTGAAAAGAGTCTGCCCCATCCTCTTGACACCCACCCTTTAGATATTGATAAGTATTGAGAGGATCCCCCCCCTCAGTCTTCTCCAGGCTGAACTCCAGCTCTCTCAGCCTTTCCTCATAAGGGAGATGCTCCAGTCCCCTGATCACCTTTGTAGCTCTCCGCTGGACTTGCTTAAGCAGTTCCCTGTCCTTAAACGTGGCAACACTAGGGCAGAGTAGAGGGGGAGGATAACCTCTCTCTACCTGCTGGCCACACTCCTTTGAATGCACCCCAGGATACCGCTGGCCTTCTTGGCCACAAGGGCACATTGCTGGCTCACAATCATCCTCCCAGGGACCCTAGAAAATCTGTGATTATTGCTCAGAAGTAATGTTAAATTAAGTTAGCAATTTAAAACATCTCGAGCTGAGCTTTCCCTCTTCTTCCTTACATCTTTCAATCTTCGTTTCTGCTTGATCTTATTCTCTCCAAAAAAATAAATTACTTTTTTAATAAGCCTAGGGATGTGGTTTTATGCAAGCTGTAAAATCAGAAATACTTGAGAACACAGCTGCAGGCTGAAAAGCTTCACATAACAACAAGGGGTCCAGCTACCACCAGTACCAAGCAGGCAGCACCACAGCTAAGTAACTGACTTATCACCTTGATCTTTCTACAGCAGCATTTGCACTACACCACCCTCCCAAGGTCAACGTAAACTGACAACAAACCCTGATGTTAGAAGGCGCAGCAATCCCACCTCTCGCCTGTCCCCAACTTGCCTCCTCACTCATGCTGCCATAGGGACTTACACAGCAGCACCATGGAACTTGCACGTTGAAAATAACTTCTTTCCCTCAAAAAAAAGCATTAATTTTTATTGTGTATCAGTTCCTGAATCTGATGTACTAGAAACACTTCTTTTGATGATGGGGAAGCGGCTTGGGGTCAACCATGTGCAGCCAAGACAAGGTGGGAAGATGCTGCGTGCTGGCAGCAGTACTAGTTTATGCCATGGAATGGTGATGATGAGATGCGGTGGTAGTCTGAGGGCAACGCAAAAGGGTTAGGACAATGATGTCTTCCCAGGTGGTTGGTAGTCCTGTAAAATCAACTCACATTCAGCAGTGCCTCCTTCTGCCAGTAATCCCACTGGGATCAGCAGGACCACGCAGACAACTGTTATGCCACAGTCCCTGAAGTGTTCTCCCATGTGTTTAATTTACATGATCACACACTATCACTCGTACAAAGCTCTCCATTCCTTCAGCGCTCATGATCAATGGCCATCAGTGAATGGGACAACAGGTCGTACTTGTTAGTCCACTGTCACCAATGACTGCTTGATGCTCTGTTCTATTTGGAAGATGCCACTCAACCACCTGCAGTAATATTAAAACTTTCTCATTCATGTTGTAGGAGACACAACCTGAGTTCAAGGTTTACTGAATGCCCCACTGCTGTACAGACCCTCGAGCCAGGCCTCAACACTGTGTGAAGCTGAGACCCTGCAGTGTAGAGGACTCCGACTTCATGAACTCCGCTTCTGTTCCCAGCAGGGCACAGAAGACCGTCCTGCCGGTCTTCCTCTCTAGAAATCCTCCCCCTACATGAAAGTGCCACAGGGCTGAGGCTCCACGGATGTGAAAAACACACCCACCAAAGTAAATGGGCCCAAAGCAGATGGGGCAATAATGCCAATGATAAATTGCGGGTGGAAGAAAAGGAGGACGATGGAGAATAGGCACTGAGCACCCTTCCCTCTACACTTCAGAAGCTGAAGAAATTAAAGACAAATACCTGATTAACACTGGAAAGTCAATCACAAGGCTTAATTTAAGCTGCATTATATACAAACGATCCCCAAGGAACAGCAGGCACAATAAGCAGGTCAGAAAAAGTAGTATTATTGTTTAATTAAAAGAGAAAAACGAAGATTTCTGCAGATCCTAAGTTCAATATAGTTCCAATTAAGAACAATAAGATAACGCCAAACAATCTCGCAGCATTTAGCTGCACAGCAAATGATCTCTGGTAGTGTTACTGGCTTCGCAAACAATGTATTTGCCAAGAACAATGCACCTATTTAAAGAAATTGCCAATAATCCCACTAGCACTTTCCATATATAAAACATCTAATCCTGTGATTTCTAAGATTTTTTTTAACATTTCAAAGTAGACATAGAAAATATTTTAAAAATATGCTTTCCAACTAATTGAACACCAAATCAATGAAAAAATGGAAGTAGGTAGCAGCCAAAGCATGACGTGCACAAAGAAAGTGCCATTTCCTAGGTAAAAGGGCTTCGCACTCAACAGTGCGGTGCTGAGAAAGAACTTGCCACTTGACATACAGCAGTTGCGTAAGTGAGAAGAGCGATGCTAATTAAATCAAGAGATTGCCGCAAAAGGTCATGTTATTTAATATGCGGTATTCTTGGGCCTTTAAAGAACACTTAACATGTGGCACTTCTGTTTTTAAGTCACATTTCAGAGACTTCTCTTATATTCTTTACATCAGTTCTCCACCTATGAAGACTTGCGGAAAGAACTTGCAATACTGAGTGACAAGGCAATAACACCTATTGCATGTGGGAAAACTAACCCTTACTGCGCATATACCATGATGACTGCAAACTGGCCGCACATTAAATGTAGCTCTTCTGGTGGTAATGGGTTATTTTATAGCAGTTCTCTTGGGAAACAATATTTCCTTAAAGAAGATGCCAGGTTATGAAGTAAGACGTGTATCACATTGCTTTAAATGCTGCATGGAAAATAGACGTGGCAAAGAGGTAAAGACCTCCTATCTTCCAAGAATGAACTTGACTCACTGTGGTGATTACAGTGGTTCTGAATAAATCAGCCTGCTACCACTACCATCTCACTCCACACAACCAGACTTAAACCTGCTTTAATGCACAGTATGTTTCACCATATGCCCACGTAACAAGGGTTTGGGGTTGTTTTTCTGTTGAGGGTCAGCTTAGCTTCTTTGTGGATATTGCCACTCAAAATGTTACGCCGCGTACTCAGATGCCATTCGGATACAAATCTAATGAATGGGTTGTAAAGCATCTATGTTGTCATGTTCCCAGTAACAAAACTGCTGAGGGTTCAAGCAGTTACCATGCAGTAACAGTAATTTTGGAGACCAAGGTACTCCCTCAGTCACTATTTGCCTCACTGCCTCCCAATGAGGCTATCGTTGAAGTCACCCAAGGCATCAACCAGGGTAACAGATCTACAGAACGTTTATTCTGGGTCTGAAACATTAAAAGACAAGAGCTTCACTTGGATTTAAGAAATACACAGTGATGATGGTTAGATTTTGAGCCAGTTTTTATTTTTAGACTTAGGAAGCGTGACACAGGGATCAGTACAACATGGTATAGATGAGACCACACGTTAGATGTAAAGCTAATTTTTTCTAGTAGGGACACAAAGTTCATTTGAACACCATCTAGTGCAGCATTCATCTCACCCCCCAGAAAGAACAATAAAACAAATACCTGTGTTTTGCAAAAGGGACAGACTTGTTCTTATCAGGGCGCAGTGGAAGAAGTTATTTTCCGTCTATGAATTCTTTACTGACTTAGAGGCTGGTTAGCCCAGATAAACTCTCCTCCATACATTCTTCCCTGACAACTGAACCCAGATAAGGTTCTCCAGCTAAAATCTGACCAGATTAAGATGTTCAGGCCGTTCATGACAAAAGTGCTTTCCTTGGCCCAGCAGAGCTCAACCTTCTTTTTACTCTGCCCCCACCCTCCCACCCCGAGCTTATGAGAATGATGAGAAGTTCTTCTACTTCCTCAAGGTCAGGCGCGAAGTGGTGGGTAGCAATGAACTAGATGATTTACCTGGGAGGAGAGACACTCTGAATTCAAAATTAGACTGAGCCTTTAACTGAAGCTGGACCATAATGAATACATTTATCTATATTTCATATGAAGTGGGCTTTTTTTTTTTTTTGAAAGCTTCAGTTTAGGCACTTTTTGCCTAGAGCAAATTGATAAGTGAATTTTAGGAAATATCTATAGAAATACACCAATGTACTACAGAGAAACAAAATACCGAGAACGTGAAATTCAGAATGGGAACAGTCTTATGCACAGTGAAGCTCTTACTGAAAACCCTGGATGCTGCAACTGCATCAAAACCTTTATGCTGTATGAAACGGTAACAATGTCCAACCAATAATAGTATTTTCCATGTTGATCACTGATATTTAAAAGCTGATCTCATCAAGTACCTCCCGCCACTAACCAATGACCTTCATTTTTAAGCCATTCCACTAGCACCAGGCTCTATCCAAGTTAAAACATTGCAATTTCATGTTTGGTGCATCACTTCCAGGCTACGAAGCTCCTCATACAAAATTGGGGAGCTTATTCACTTTGCGTTCCTTTCTTGGGAAACGTATTAAGATTATATTAACACTGGATTATTACTCATTAATAATGCTCACAAAAAAATAATCCTATGACTGTAGACCAAACAGAATTGTGTCATGGGTTGTTTCTTAGGACTGAGCCATGCAGTCTCCTGTTGTTCCTGCAGACAGCAGTAACTGCTGGTTCATTACACTTAGAACAGGGGGAATGTACTGTGTGGAGTTTGTTTTTCCTCCAGGTCTGTAAGGAATGGGATCGGTCTTTATGTTTCTTCAGTGTAAGCTTGTAAGTCACCTGCTCTGGGGCTTTTCTGTCAGGTTTTATAGGAGCAAACAAGAGCCAGGAGGAGAAACCGTTCCCCACTTACAGAGTCTAACTTGCGGGTGAACACATTCCATCTATGGAAAATACTGAAGAAGGAAACATGACGTAGATCAAGCTTCCCTCCTTGAAAATGCTATCTCTGAAACTATGTGAAATAAAGGACCTCACTGCTGAGGATGCCTTGGCTCCCGAAAATGTCTGAGGCAATCAGCAGGGCGTCAAAATAAATAATGATACTCTCACACCATTGTTTTTGCTCAGTCATGCCAGGACGATCTTACTGTTTCGTGTGAGATAATGATGCAATAAATCTTAACAGATCTGTGCTACTGCCTTTTTTTTTTTTGCCTCATGACATGCTCCCAAGATTTCTAGCATGCAGATGCATCACCCTCATAAAGAAAGGCCTTGATCCTGTGAGTCCTTGTGTGGCTCAAAGGGTTGATGTACTCCATTACCAGAAACAGTGCAGGCTACACAGAGGTGCTACCAAGGATGAGCCTCAGACACAGCTCTCCACAGTGTTTGAAAAGTGCTGTTCTTCAGCACGCGCTCTCCCTCATGCTCAGAAAAACAGCTTTAAAAGCAAAACAAAAAAAAAACCCAGCAGCAGATTCTGTCAGAAAAACAGGGTTGCAGGGAAATATCCGTACCATCCTAACCAGGGAGGGATGTGCTGTTGTGCGGCTCTGTTGTTTCCCGTAATGTCGCTTAGCTGTACTTTGCTGGAGTCAAGATGCCTGCATTGTTCAGTTGTTTAGCACCTGCAAACTGCACGGCAAAGCCTCAACCACATGTTTCATTCACATGGCGTGACTAAAAGCACAACCCATGAGTTAGGGTAGTACATGTCCAAGCATTTATTGCCACTCTTTTCTTTCCCTGCATACCCTTTCTGCTTTGAGTCTGCTTGACTCCTCAGAAAGCCAAAATTACCGTCATTTTTTCTCCCAGGCTCTTTTGTGCCAGACTGGCAAGCTGGACTGGCTCACCGAGCGATCCCACCGGTACCAGTGTCAGCTCAGGGTTGAGGAGTCAGGGAAAGGAGGGGGTGGGAAGAGCAAAGGAATGGGACAACCTCTTCCAATGCCTGACCCAGCCTCCACTACAACTAATGGTAAGATTTTTACTACGAGGACTATTAAATCTTAAGACTGCCGAGCACTCATCCTGCCCTTCTGGTAGCACAAGTCTAGAGAAGCCACCATGCTCTCAGCCAGTTGTTAAGGCAACACCTTACCCTGCCAGAAAAAGCAGAGGTCATCATTTAAAACATAGCACAAACAGGTGGAAGAATCTTGTTAGCTGCTGCCCTGAGGTCTACATGTCTGCAAAAGAAGCTACAGAAGGAGCAGGAAATTGAGAGAAGGCAGCAGAGGAGCACAAGCACAAAGTCAGGGGCCTGGCAGCGCACGGCAGAGATCCCTGGCTGCGCCAAGGTGAGGCAGCAGCCTAGCTGCAGCAGCACAGAGCTCAGCAGGGGCTGATTTATCCAGAGATACTGCCTACTAACACCATTTGGCTGCTTCCGATGCCAGAGGTGGCTCATACCCTATAGGCACAAACCCTAGGGGTGGGAGTACTGGTCTGAACACAGCTCACAGTCCAAGCTGAACAATGCTTTAAGGGAATTGGAGGTGAAGCAATGCAACTGCCTTGCGCTGCTAATTCCTCCTGCAATGCATGAGCGAGACAAAAATTCAGCATTTCATATAAAGCTTCACTAACTTTTTCCCCCCTCCTTTTTAAAGTCAGAAGGATTTACAGAGCTACAGACCAAATGCAAATAGCACATGTCCAAGTTCCAGGGCACCTGGCTAATCAGGGTTTAGAAATAAATACTTGTAAGAAATGCCATTGTTAAAAGTTCTTCTCCTCAGCGTTTTCGCACTGTGTTAGGAGAGACAAGGAAGACAAAAAGTAAATGTGCTAGTCAGTGATTTAAAAGGAAGACTCGAAACAGTCACCAGGGGAAGACAGACTTGTGAAACTTTTACAGCTGCTCGAGGAACGATCCACGCAGGGCTCGGGTCAGCCTGCAGCAGCAGGCTCAGCACTGGCACCCATCACTGCACCGCAGACGAGCACTTCCCAGGTCAGCAGATGGGCACAGCAGGGTCTGGGACAGGACAGCAGGAGGCTCTGATGGACAGATTGCCAGCACAGGATTTCATATCGGGGATGGCAAAGGTTGATTATCAAAAACATAACTTTTCGGTTTTTTACGGGGCATATTTTTCTCTTAAAATTCCCACTCAGCAGTTATTACCAGCCTCCTCCTGTTAGAGAAATTACTTGGTAGGCATGGCAACATATCCCCACCCTGAATTCCTATCCCTGTGCCTCCTTGCAGCTCGCAAGGACTGCAAACGCCACCAGTTCCTCTTCACCCTTTCATGCCATTACTGCCCATACCCTACTCTTTCAAACAGGCTTTTAATTAAATTGCATCTGGCATCCGTAGGCATCCACAGTCACCTTGTTCTCTGGCAAACACATTCTGCGGTGGAGCTGGGGACTGAGCTGCAGTTCAGGAACACACCCCCAACGTAAAGAGCAACTCCTAAACATACAAGAGCACTGGTTGTGGCTCAGTTACTGACCTATGTCATGCATCTTTCAGATGAAGAAAACCTACTGTTTGGGATAAAGATTTCTCCCTGATTTTAAAATGAATAAGGCAAATCCATCTACTGATACTACGTGCAAAATTTTTAAACAGTTATTTTAGCATAGCATGCACTCCCAACGTTTGCTGATGTAATTTGCACTCACCATTAACTACTGGTTAACAACAAAAAAACGTATCTTTTTAGAGATTATATGGTTCTAGAAATCACTTCAATGGAATCAAGGAACATACTAAAAAAAACAGGGTACATAATCAGCAATAAACCTTGTCTCATATACACTTCACAACATCCCTCCATTTGATATAAACAAAATCAGTCCATAAAGAATATTTAAAGTTCACTTCTTCAGAAAAACATCTCTTATTTTAAGATGTATTGGAAATTGATTAGTTTAATAGTAGAATTAAAACGAAATTTAGAACAAGCATCATACTTGACATGTAATACATTAATTCTGCCTTAAAAAGCGAGGAAATTTCATCGGGTTGATTTCTTCCAATTAGTTTAAAGACTTTTACACAACTCAATGTAGAGATCATGGTAGCAACTTCCATAGGTTTAAGGTTCCTGCATGGTACACTGGCCCCAAGTCGGTGCCATGAGCAAGTAACAGAACACCTCCTGTTCTTAAGAACTAAGCAGATATTTACATTCTCTGCTGAATATTCAGTACCTTTCAAGAACAAGCCCATGTCACGCCTTCCACTGTGGACCAGATATTTAATGCTCTTTGTATGTGACTTGGATTTACTTTATTTGGAGCACTGTTTGTTTCTTTTTAACTTGGGGTTTGCAGCCAGGAACTTGCAAATATCAATTTCCGGGAAGCCGCAAGTGTTTCTCCATAATTCATTTAAATCTACCAAATTTCTAGATAAGCCAGCTACTTTATTGTTCAGCCTTTGATAAATATTTGATCCTTTTCTGATAACAGTAAGGTCCTAATCTAGGCAGTGAAAGTGCAATGAAACTCAAGGAGTACTCCTGGGTAGGCTAGAAGTATTTATGGAATTTTAAATCAGGAATAAATTAATGCTTGTGTATTCAATACTAACAACATGTGTATTTATTTTATACTAACAGCTCTCTTAAATTGCCACTTTATCCCACCAATACTCTGAATGGTTTTTCAGGGAAAAAAAAAATAAGTGTATTTCATGTTCCAGACAAGTCATTCAGCCTAAATCCATTCACGAAAGCTAACACGTACAGCAACAAAGGAAACAAACTCAAGCTTCAGTGAGCCAAACTATGAATTGTTTTCTAACAGCAGAGGTAAGGAATACTTACCTTGCCACTCTGGATTTATTATTTTTTTTATTATTATTTTTTTTTTTAGTTTATTCGGTAAAAATGAATACTATTCAGAAGCCAACCAGAATAGTTTTGGCTTCTACTCTTTTTCAATATGGTATTTTCAAAGTTTTCTATCATGACAATCAGTAATGTTTTCTGTGCCACGGTTGCACAGCATGTTTTAACTTGCGGACTGCACAGAACTGTGGATGTTGCAGGTCTAACACTTTAACCCGTTTATACCTACAACCTAACCTGGATCTGTGAAATATCCTGAAATCAGAGAGAAAAACTCTTTAAGGTGTTTTAGCTTGTTTCCTCTTTTTCTGGTTTAGAGTACATCCTTGCACACGTCTGAGCTGGCACAACCACAGAAGAATGAACAGTGGATGGGAGCTTCCCAAACCAATGCTCTGCCATAAAAACCACAGCCCAGACCACTACTACTTCCGCAGGGGCTTTTTTTGTTGAAAGCAATTAATGACATTAGTATTTTATCTGCTTTTTATTCAACAATGCAACAGCATGTTAGCATACAAACCCTAAGCACCCTATCAAATATATGGTTTATAGTCCCATGAAGTTATTACACAGCACTGTTCCACAATACACAATAGCCAAAGGAACAAAACATCTTTTGCATGTCACAGTGTTCTCAACACCATACTTTCTGCCCTCCCTGGAAGCCTCATCACATGGACTCCCTAAAAATCCACAACTCTGTTCAGCTATGACTAATGGGAAAATAAATCAGGAGTCTATCACAGGAAATGCTCTCTTTGCCACTGCCATCTGTATCATTAAATCTTAAGCTCTTATTTTAGTCTCAGGATGGCAATTGGCAGGTGCAAGATGGTTTAAGGTTTTACAGATCAAACCTAACACCACAACCTCTGGTTATCAGGAAAATCTCCGTGGAGCTCCAAAAGCAGTGACAACTTGCAGTACACTAAAGGTCAATACGCGCTCACAGGGTGCCCAGTCTGCACACTGACAGGTACTGGAGAGTGTACCAGGGTAGTTCTGCTGTATGCTTGCTTTTTGCTTGTGCTTTCTGTAGGCATGTGCTATGAGCTGCCGTTGTATGGGTAAGAACAGCCTTTCATCTGATCCACTGTGGTCACTCTGGTGTTCTCATGAAGACCCGTATGGACAAAACCGAAATGACCACTGATTGCGTGGAAGAAAGAACAGGTTGGAGCTGTGGTAACCAGCGGTAGCTTTGGTGTAATAACCTTTAAGTAATGCAGTTTGAGACCCTAAAGAGAGTGAGGACAGAAAGACAGTAACAGAGATGTAGTCTAGATCAATCTAGACCCTTGATGATAGGAGAGCAAAAATTTTCAGGAAACCAAGCAGGATCCCACGGGAGGTAGCTGTAAAAGGGCCAAAGAGCACAGGAAAACTGGAAGATCTTGAAGGACAACAAAGTGCAAGGCTAGTGCATCTCACTACTCAGAAAAGCAAGGAGTATCAGGAGACCAGTTTGGCGGACATAGAACATGTGATGGAGCTCCAGTGCAAAAAGGCAGTATAGCAGAAGACGCAAGCAGGGATGAGCTACAAAGTATGAACACAAAAATACCACACTGGCACACAGGGACAGTGTCAGGAAACCCAAAGCTCAGCTGGAGTTCAGATTTGCAGGGAGAATCAAAGGCAACAACAAGAACTTCTACAGAAAACATGGGTTGGTGGCAGAATGAGGTGGGTGAGTTATTGACAGCGAACACCAGTAAAGCTGAGGTGCTCCACTGCCTTCTCTGCCTCAGCCTTCACCAGCACAGCCTTCATGCTTAGAGACAGGGTTCAAGGCAAAGAACCACCAGTCATGAATGAGGACCAAATCCTGGGGATTACCTAAGAAGACTCAGACTAAAACCCATGGGACCCACCTGCCTGCATGCACAGGCGTTGGGACAGCTGGCTGATGGTCTTGCAGCACCCTTCTCTACAATGCTTGAAAGGTCCTGGAGACCATGGGGGATCCCTGATGACTAGAAGAAAGCAAATGGTGCACTCCTCTTCAGATAAATCCAAAAGGGTGATCTGGGGCACTACAGACAGTCAGCCTCCCTTTGGTCCACAGAAAAAAAATCACAGAGTGAGTCCTCTGGGAACACACTTTTGGACATCATGAAGGAGGAAAAGGTGACTAGGAACAGTCAACACAGATTCAGCCAGGGTGAAGCATTTGATATTGCTCACGGTACCTAATCCTACCTTTCCGTCTTCTGTCAACAGTTGTACGTCCTCACCAAGAATTCCCTGTTCCACAGTGCAAAACAGAAGCCCACAACTGATCTTTTATCAGTTTACACCTTCCTGTTCACAAATAGCTGTTCAGTATTGAAAGAGCAAAACCAACAGAGAAATCCAGCAAAGGGGACAAGAAAACATTCAGAGCCACCAGGCACAGAGTTTTTGAGAACTGCCAAGACAGAATACAACCAAGCTGTATCCAAACCATCTATCTGGCAAAAAGCTATCAAAGAAAGTGGCAAATATCATGGAAGGGCACCAACGGTATTAGAAACATAACCAAGCATACCTGTAACCCAGACAGGAGAGGGTGATGCTGCTGTCTTACAAGGACAAATTGATACAACTGCTAAGGAATTTCCAGTAACTCACCTACCGCAATGACATGCTGTGACACACAGCATCACAGATAACAATCGAAGCCAAAGTCAGTGCCTTGGTACCAATATAGATCTCTGGTGTAAATTATGAATGTAGAAAACAGGCTACAAACACCTCCAGAGCTGCCTAAGGAGGCGGGATACAGGTGACAACCGTGTGGCTGGTGTCCCACCAAGGAATAAGGAGAGTGGAAGCATTTGGAGGAGACAGTGCTGGGGAGGCTGATCCGGCATGAGCCTTTCCCTGAACAAGCCTCACTTGGGAAGACCTGCTGTCCTCCCTCCATTGCATCCCCAGTGCCTCTCCTCCTCTGCCAGCCCCTCGCTCCCTGCCCACCCCAATGAGCTGGGGTTCCATCGCACGGGTGGCCCACACAGAGCTGCCATGGGCCTCCCCGTCCTCATCTGCCTGGGTTCCATCCTTGGGCAACGGTAAGTGCAGGCAGCAACCTGCGCAAGCAGGGGAGGTCGAACACTGCCTTTAATCACTGTTGGCTTTTTTGCCTATGGTTCCTATGATTTTCTGGTGTGCTTAAGTGATGCAACCAAGCAATAACAACATTTGTAAAAGGATGCCTGTGAAAGCAGATGCCCCCTAAATAACAGTTTATTAAATACTCATCCTCCCAGTGTGAAACAAGGGGGTGGGGGGGGGAGTTGGGTGAAGAAAGGGAATTAAAAAAAAATAAATTAAAAAAAAAATCAAGAAAACAGGATCCTTAAAGTAATTTATGTAAGGGCTCATCTCCACAGGGAGAAATAAGGAAAAAAGCCAATAATGCTAAAAAATATACAGCGCTCTCAGTACTTCCCAGCAGGAGACAGAACAAGAGTAAAATATACATTAAAAAGACTATTTATAAGGCAACCTCAAACAGAAAAGAAGAGTTAAGAAAACATCAACAAACAAGTGAAAACTAGAAGTAATCTCTTCTCGTAACAAACAACAAAGATTGAAATAATTTTGGTACTATCATAACACAGAAGCATTTGTCTCATGCTGCTGTTCTGTGATACTTTAAATTATTGAGTTGTACTGGCTTATGCTTATTTTTCTTAAGCTAGCCAGTATATAATAAAATATAACAACAACACACACTTACAGAATACTTCTCACTTCAAGTATCTCATTGTCCTTAAAGACATAAAGTATAGAAATTATCCAAGTGAGAACCAGGAATACAGGAAGATTTCGCTTCACCCTCAGCCAAAACAAAAGGAAAGGACGAGAGCCCAGTCAATTCCATTTCTCTTCCATTCTGAACATACCAACAAGCACTGTTGAACAAAATACAGACCATCATAATGAAGTCACTACTCTAATAAGCATTTAAATAAAAAAATAAAATCCATTGAACTCACCAGTGAGTAGAACAAGATGAAATGGAATGATTAACTTTTCTCCTAGTGAAATAATTTAAAGATTTGGCGATTCACAATTATGTCATTGAGACATTTCAATGGAAAACATTCTAAATAAGGAACTCCAAACCATGAAGAAGTTACCGTGCATCAGCAGGTCTGCACTACCCATCTATATACATAATCACACACGGAGGTAAGTGTGAGGTAATTCAAGGTAGCTTTCTTGTTAATAAAAGCGGGATTACCTAGCTCACCTTCATCGGTGAGGGACTATGTTTGCTTGGAACCTATTGAATCTCACTGAAGTTGCAACCTGAATTAAACTTCAGATGCCCTACCAGGTAAGTCACCACATCAGAAGAGTAACTGCTTTTTAGATGCCAATAATTGTTTTGCATAAAGTCTAAATCTCACATTACTGTATCTTAGAATTGCATTTCACTGTGACACAAAATAACAGAAACATGTGTCGAATTTCAGTGCAGAAGTGCAACAGGATTTTAGACCACAGCGCTGTATACCAGCTGATATATGGCATGCTCTGCACTCCTGTGACTGTAGCGTTAATACCTTTCTGGCAGGATGCAAAGAGCAAAAACCCGCCACTCAATTACGACTGCAAACTAGATCAAAATTACAGTTAAGCTGTGGATATAGGATTCCCAAAGAAACAACATGGAGCACACAAAGAGTCATCAGAACTGGGGTTGCCAGGGGGAATGACATAAGCGTAGATACTCAGATGGTTGAATATTTTAAACATTTTTTTTACATGTTTAACTACTTTTTAATGCAGTAAAGGAAACATTGACCTTTCACATCTCTATCAAACAAACAATTTTCAACCCAAAATGTAGATTTAGAAATTCACAGTAACCAGCAGGTATACAGCTTGTATGTACCACGCTTGTTTTTCTTTATGGCTAGAGTTTCTCAGCTGAATAAATCTTCCATGAGATTCCCATCATAAGCTCTGGTAGCAGAGCAAGTTGAGAGGTCATACATCATCAAAAAGCAGTCTGGCTTCAAGGTGAGCTCACAAAATAACTGACTGGGGATAGAAGGCAACCAAACTATGATCTAACGACACACTTCACCACTATGCTCAAATCAAAGGGTTGATTTCCTTCTCCCAGAGCCAACATTATTTTTTCAGTCCATATAAGCACACAAAGCTATTATCAGTTCATGTATTTAACCCATGATATATTGTGGAACTATGATTTTTTTCTACAGAACTGTAAAAATATTAAGTTCTGTTAATTTCTGGGTAATGTCACACATTCCCTTTGAAACTCTTTCCAGTCTTGCAGATAAAATATTATCCTTCTCTACCAAATACAACCTCATAAAAATATAGTTTTTTAGTAAGTGAAATCATCTTCTTGCTGCCCTTCTATCATTATAGAAATGGGAAACCTCTTTCTGGCATGGCACTGTTAGCTAAACACGAGCTGTTTGGAGGAGAGATCCTTCTCTGCTTCACCTCCTGTTAGACTTGCTACTACATTCCTAATACGCACAATCATCTAAAGATGCCCATTAAAACAGTGTCGAAACACAACTTTTGATTAATGACACCAAGATCTCCAGAGATCACCCTTTATTTGTAGAGTGCCTAGGGCAACGAAGTCCTCACCCACAACTGAAAATCTCCCTGTTACTACCACGTATACAGCAAACGATACCAGACAGGATAAGGACTACGTTTCCCTGCAGTGCCCTATAACAGACAACTTAACTACCTTGGAAAGAGAAGCAATGGCCGGCAGCGGTCAGTAAATTAAGTCTCAGAGGATCTGGGATCCTTTTCTTAGCGAGACTTTCAGACAGCATCATACATCTTACAACCCCACCTGTATTTTCTATCTGTAAACTAGGTTAACTTGGCAAAAAGACTGCCTGGCAAGCGTGACAGCGAGTGTGCTGACTGAGCTGGTTAAGCTATCATTTCCTATTAGCCTTAAATCTATTACCTTTCTCTTGCACTTTTGTGTCTGATCCCTGGGGAAAAAAAATCCCAAATAAATAAACCACATCTACAGCCATGGTGCAAAACCCCCTTAGCTCTCTATTCTAGACAAGGGCTGACTTCAAAAGGAGCAAGGAACACGTGCAACACTGTAATTAGTATTTGGCAAGGCAGCAGTGCAGAGATATGCCCCAAAGTAGGCAGTTTGGGCCCCGGCAGCAGTAAAGGTGTCTCAGGATGTAGTTTCAGACACAGTTAACCCGCTCTAACTACAGGCCTTAGTCAAAAGCAGCACATGTGATCTTCCCACCCTTCCCCTCCCCATATGATAGAAAATATCCATGATTTCCTAACAGCGTGACTGCAGGATGAACACAGACATTCCCTTTCTCCTGTTGGGTTTTCTTGGATCAGTGATTGGTTGACCCAACTCTCCTCGATGTCATTCAGTCGCTGGCAATGGATACAGCAGGAATGGCAGGTTGAGAGTAATTTTGTAGGAGTTGGCTACCTTTTACTCTTCATGCAAGCTTCCACTTAACACGAAACAGCACCCACAGTATTTATCAGCTTGAAGTGCTTCACTTGGCTTAATTAATTCAACTGATGTAGCTGTGGTGCGCCCTTCTGGGATGTGTCTTGCACCCTTCTGGGATGCAAGCATATCCTTCAGCAGTGCTCAGGGAACACAGCTGTACCTCCTTAGGTACATCTGACACATCTCGGCATCATGCCCTGTAGGTTATGTCCTTACTGGCCTTTGGGATCAGACCTTGATCTCTTTATGAAGAATGTCATATATTTATGGCACTGTAAAGCAACTAATGAATCATATCAGCTGTATTTCTAATAACACCCTGAGTATCATCTATTGCAAGATGAATAAAACCAACAGAAAGTAAGAATACCTCTATCCAAAAGGGACTGATACATGTGCACTGTCCATATGACATTTGTTTCCTCAAATCAGTCATGCTAAGCATTAAGTAATTCAGGGGGAAAAAATATATGAACAAAGCAGAGATTCATAAATTACAACAGCAAATACTAGAAGTGCTCTTTCTTCTAATAATACAAAGAATGTATGTAAGCTGAATGAATCACCATAAAACAGTTCCCCATATGGTCAAGGAGCAAGCTTTGCTATTGATACTATTCTCAACTAAATTTCAGTATTTTTTGAAACCTTTGGGGAAAAACAAAACAAAACCAAACGAAATTTCTGTCACTATTACCCAGGCTGAGGTAGAACATGTTTACATATATAATAACATAAGCATGGATGGCATTCTTCAGACACAAGATGACAAGATAATTTGCCTGGAGATGAAAGACACAGAGAACAATATTGGCTTGTTAAAGAGTTTTGTCATTTCAGTCACTCTTTTCATAAGTCAGCTATGATAAGGCATGGGAACGGAGATGGATCAAGCAGAATTAGGAGGTGAATAAGATATATAATCTTCAAATAATGATTTGAGGGGACAAAATGCAGGCACGGATGAGATTGCAGATCTGGCATCAAAAAGGCTGATGAAAATCAGAGGTTAGTTATTCTCTGTATTTGAAGATTAATCGTGGGACAGAAGTCCCACGTTCATATCTCCTTTTAACAAAAGCTTATGGCCCAACTCTGCAAATACCTGAGAAAGTGTAACTTCACGTGTCTAAGTCAGACACATTTACCAGTATTTAGAAATTGGCCCACATCCTGCAATGGCCAGCAAGACTTTGAGACTTCACACTGAAGCCAGTCAGCACTATCCATCGTAACTTCCTGATAGTAGCCACCAGCTAACAAATTTACTCCCCAATCTCTGTTACCATTTAAATTCAACCAGCCTCTGTATAGTTTTACAATGAGGAATATTACTTTTCAGAACAGTTTTTGGCACAGCCAAATAATTAATTTTTTTTTTTTTTTCCCTGCTGAAGTACCCCACCTTCATCTATGTGGGGAGGGACCACCTTCCTCACATCCTTCTCTGAAGCTGGTTACTGACATACAAAGATTTTACTGCAGACCAAAAGATCTAAAGCTGTAGGTCACCGGAGGATATTAAATGATAAGCAAATTCACATTTCTAAAGTAATTCTACCAATTTATTAGCAATGCTAGCTCCTGTTCCACAGTAGGGGAGATAATAACGAAGCCTTGTTAAAGGGCAATGCAATATCTTTTATGTAATGTCTTTTTTTCATTTGTGATAAAGTCATTAAAGCAGCACTGTGTCTTCTTGAAGCCTCAAACAATAGTCTGCATTAAATCTCCTGTGCAAAATTAAGGACAGTAGTTCACTGGAAAAATAAGCATCTGTTCTTGCTAATGCTGATGGCCTTCTAAAAAATCATTACACTGTTCTAAATTGGTGACGATAAAACAAAGCAGAACTGTTTTAACTTTTTCCAAAGCAAAGAGAAAATCCATTTTCCTTGTAAATACTTCTTTGTTCCAAATTTGCCTAGTAACCTATATCTCGTAAGGCATGTTTCCCTTTCAGGCTGCCTAAATCCCTTTCTCCCACAACCAGCTAGCTTGAACTCAGTGTCTTTTAAACCTGGGTTGGTAAAGGTTTGTCTTCACTGCATCAACACAGGCTGTAGCTCCTGAGTCCTGCCCACCTCTCCTCTTGAGTCACAGGCTCAAAGGAACAGGTGCATGGGGCACCGCTGAAAAACAGGCATCAGCTCCAATTTCTTTTCTGCTTCAGCTACAGACTGGGCTGGGTTGCAGTGGGAGTAGCTCACACAGCTTCATTCTCCCAGGGCTGCCCTAGAATTTCAGCTGGACTACACTTTCTTCGTTCGCTTATTCCTTCTTGCTGTATTGCATTTTAAATCCACCTTCACTTGCTTTAGATACGTAACACTTCTGCAGTGTAAGGACTGAGATGCTATTTAAGAATACTACTTAAGAACTTTTAAAGGTATCAGCCCAGGTTTGGACACATAGCAACCAAACACGGTGGAGGACACAGGTGAATCAAACAAAAACAAAACATCTCCTAACAAAAAACTTAAAGATCCTGGAGGTCACACACAGATGGTGGAGAAGAACCTTATGTTAGGCTTAACCTCTCCTGCACAAAGACTGAGGGCTCCAATAGGAAAACCAAAAGCAACATGGGAATATAAATGGTTTGATTGCCTGGCTTGGTATCCAAACACAACATAAAACGCTGGTCTTGGCTCAATTATTTGCTCTGTCCTGGTTCTCATCTACATCATGGGTGACTTCCCACCACCACATGTAGTCAAGAGGCAACACCTGGTGAGGACCAAGTTACCCAGAACAGTACAGGGAAGATTAATTTCTGATGAATGAAATGCACATGGCCAGATGGTGCCTACTTCACCATAGCCGTTTGCCACAAAAGGTAAGCGAAGAACCAATTTAAGGTTAAAAACTGGTGCTGTTTGTAAAAAATCTTTTCTTTTTCCTCCTATTGTGCTTTCATTTTGGTGGAGTAGGTATAAAAGGGGGAATGTTACTTTCTTCTTAGCTTTTTATTTCTATGTTGCCACATTACTGCAGTGACCATTGTTCACTTTACCAAGGCTGCTAAGCTGCGGTATTTTCTACTGCTCGAGTCAATAGGCTGGTGGGTTACTGGTTCAGAAACCATAAAAAGACAGATGAATTTAAAAAGAAAAAGGCTTTTAATAAAGTCCTAGGATAAACACATATTGTTTAATCATTAAACTCATCAAATTATGAAATAAATTGAAACCTTGAAGTAAAAATGGATTCAAACCCTATGATCTTGTCATGTGCTGAAGTAATCCACCAAGCCAGCATCATACCATAACATCCCTAGAACAATTCCCATTTGAAGCAAGGACGTAGGCATTTTGCTCATCTCTTTGTGGTCTTGGAGGCAAACTCAGAATCACAGGGATTCCTTCTGGCCCAAGCTCTTTGCCAGTAATTCAGTGCTGGCACCATCGACTCCTGAGGAAATCTCCGCACCTTTGCCTCACCTGCAGCAGTAACTCACAGCACACCAAGGGAACACAAAGGCGACGAGGCACACCAGCTCCAGCCTGCTTCTCTCCAAGCGCAGACGCTTGCCTCCACACAACTGCCCAGGGTAAGATTAAACTCTCCTCTGCTTGCTGCTCTCTCATCAGGCCAACACTGCCAGATCTGGGACAGCAGGGAGGACCGGCTGGGTGTCCCACACAGCACTGCAGGCATCCATGGCCAAACAATATCCACATTCCCCCAGCAAGGTCCTTTCTGTGAATCCCACCTTGGAGGTCATGAACCACACGGGACAACTACCAAAAAAACACATTTTCTCGCTGACTTATTCATATGCCCTGCAGGAAAGTGTTCAATATCCCTACAAAAAGTAGGCACATATACTTGGAACCCACAATTAATTTAATCTTAACTTCAGTAAAGTTTTGCAGTAACTGCCTTGTAAACACCCATCACCATTAATACAGAGGACCTGCCAAGATCAGGCTGCTTAGCTATCCCATGTGGCAGCCTCCCACACTGCAAGAGCAACCTGAGGAGCAATCCCCCTCCCTTCACCACGCATTGTACGGCCTGGCCCCAAAAGGTCTGAGCGAGACCATCACGCAGCACCACGAGGGAATAATTCTGCTGCCACCGGAAAGGGCTGGAAGATGATGCTAGATAAATTCAGATTAAAAATTAGGTGCACGCTTTCACAACAATAACAGGTAACTACTAGCATAGCTGTGGGAGGTTCTTCACCACAATTGGATTTAAAAATCAAGATGATGTTTATTTGAAATATGGGCTCAGACTTAAACAGGAGACAATTCAAAGTGGTCCCATAGCCCTTCTCAGACAAAAGATCAATTATATTACCCCAGCTCCTCCAAAGCCTCATTAGCGAGGCATGGCAACTCAGTGCCCTCTTGTCCAATCGCTCAGCGCTCACCACCCTGGTCAAGGGCTGCTGGTGCTCCAGACTCTGTTGGTTTCAACTCTTCCACAACCGACACAGCCTTCAGGATCCCCTAACCACAGATGAAACCTTCTTTTCATAACCATTAAACCATGTCTCACTTTCGCCCTTGCAGCAAACCTAGAGCCAACAGCAGATACCAAGCAGAAACAGCATAAAACCCAGCTGTCTTCCTATCGGTTTTGGAAAAGTTTGCCTAATTTTGTCTGGTGTTCAGCATTCTAAGTGGTGAAGCTTTGGCTACTACCTTCAGAAGAGTCAAAATGCCATCTTAGTTTGCAAATTTTCAAAGTAGAAATCACATCTCCCTATACATGCATACACTGCGATGGAAGTGCAACTCTACGGAATTTGGGCACAGTAACACCACAGACAGACACTGCAACTTCAAATTCATACTACTTGGATCGCACTTTAGTTCCCACTCCATGCTTCCCAGTTATGATATTCATCTTCCCAAACAGCTCCACGTGCTGTTTTTGGTAATCACATCCTTCAAACACTTGTCCCTGTTATGTCTACCAACATCTACATATTCAAAACAGTCTCTGAAGCACATGCTAAACATCTGTTTCAACCACCTTCCTCTTTAGAGTTTAAGCTGTTTGCTGGAAAACTGCCATCCTGATGGTTAGCTCCTGTGTTAGTGAACTGGAGAATTCATTTTGTATTTATTGATTGTTCCCTAATGAAGAGTCATAAAGGTGCCAGAGACTCTTGACCAGACACTACTTAATTAGTACCGAAGCCCATAAAATCCCAAATCAAACAGAGCTCTTTGTCCAATAGCTCAGTAACTGGAAAAGAAAAAGATGACATCATTTTCTGCTTACACAGAAGTCTGTAAAATTTTATTTAAAAAACCCTAAGGAAATTAAAAAACTATATAAATTGTTAATTTCCTTCCAGTTCCTAGACACCAAATAGGTCTTCCAGAATCAAATCACACTTTGCTAAAGGAAGTATTCTCCATAAAGGACCCAGCAATATACATCATGCATAGAATTTATTTTAAACTAGACAAAGGCAAATACCAATAAAGTGTTTGTCTTCTGAACAGTATAGAGAAAGGTTTATGTTACAAAGACATAATGCAAAGCATCCAGAAGGTATTAAAAATTACCTCTAATGGATCTATCTTTCATCATCGTGGCTCATACAATAGTCCAACTTTTATGTTCCCTCAATTTACGCTGTACTGGAGTATTTTCTAAGGACACTTGCTCTCAAGAAAGCAGAGAGATGAGCAAGAACTCCATTAAATATCAAAGGTTTTTTTCTCTCAAACTTAAAGCCTCAAAAATGTCCTGAATAACTGATGTCTCCTTGCAAGTCTTCCAAATTAAGTCATCCTGAAAGTTAATTCCCTCTCTTCCATATCATTTAAATTCTCAATTAAATAATTGAGAAAATAGCAGGAAAGAAAAAAGCCAGCTAACAGAAGGAGGCAAAAGCCTATCCCTGCATGGCAATACCATTGCTGCTTCTACTATGCTCTCTGCTTGTTGAGGGCATCTGCCTTCAGAGCAGTAAGGTGGCTTGGATCCTTTGGGATAACATAAATGCACGCAAGAAAATAAAGATACATAATAACATGAAATCCATTGAATACAGATAACTCTTATAGTAATCTGCAATCCCTGATGTAATTATTACCACATATGTAAGAAAATACCCTTAATATGTCCAAAACAGTAGGCTTCCTAAAATCTACCACTCCAATGCAAAACAATTGTTCTGCAAAAAATTAAAAATCCTATTCATCTCTGTCCTGTATTCAGCAGTCAACATGATACCAGCTTTAACCATCCAAAGCTTCTAGCCCTCTTATCATAATGATAAACAAGTGTATTCCTGTATTCCACCAGAAAGAGAGCAGGTTTGCACAAACAGAAAATGGAGTAGCACAAGCATATAAAGGAGGAAACAACCACAGTAAGGCAAATAGCCCAAGAAGGCAGAATAGCAAAGATACATAGGGGCTTCTCAGATACATGAATTTGGCTTCTTTGCTGTAATCCATTATTCTTCCCTGTTTTTTTAAACTGTACCTTTTTTAATGATTGTAAAATGACACCAACAGCATCTCAGCTATCCCAGATAATTTCAGTAAGTCTTTCAGAGTTTTGTTTTGTGCTCCCAGCAGATGCATCTAGATGCCTACTGCTACATCTCCCAAGAAAATGAGCTCCAAAATGGTAGAAATGAACAAAAACATAGAAAAGAATATGACAGAACAGTGAGAGGGACAGCTAACCGCAAGGAAGCTTGGAAAGGGTCACCAGCGTGCTGCAGAGTGAGGCCACACAGAAACCTCAGCTTACCCCTTGCTCGGATTCCAGCAGCTCTGTTTTGACTCTGACTGCCGGCATCCCATCAAGCATTAGCATTCTGTTCCCAAAGGCGCTGATGTCCTAAGGCAAAAAAAGGACAAGGTTAATCAAAAAAATGATGAAAAACACTTGGTTTAATTCACTGGTTTAGTTCTACGATATTGTAGCAGTAAGTTTCTTTTAGCAGATATAAAGTTAACAAAGATGCAATATTCATTTCAAGTAGTAGCTACCAAGTTATTACTTCTGTTAAAATAGTAAATTATACTTTCAGTTATCCTAAAGAGAGCTAAGTCTTTGTAAGCAACAAGGGAAAAAATATTCTCAAATTATTTTTTACTTTGAATTGAATCATGCAGGTGCACGCATATAAATTCCCTCCTTTAGAACTGGAGAGGAGACCAGTGATGTCAAATAGCTTCAGGTTTTTAACAGTATATTTAGGTATATTTGATTTCAATCAAAACATTTGTACCTATGTATTACACAGAGGAAGCATATGCTTAAATTCAGAGAAGTTACAGTGAAGGCCTGTACACACACACACACACCATCAATTGACATACACCAACAACTCGGATTTCATATCATTCATTATCCTGTAAAGCTATCAGCATTTGTCCATGAAAATCTCCACGCACTCACCTCTGACACAAAAGAAATAAAAAAGCATAGTAAAAACATGAATTGTCCTTGTACTAATGGGCAATATATGCTGAGAGCTTCAGTCTGAAGAGAGATTTGCAGAACTTCCCTGAATCACATCCCATCGTTGCTGGAGCATTTTCAGTAGACATGCAAAACAACCTCTTGTGCCTTCAGTTCAAATGCTACCTTAACCTGACTCAATTTTTCTGTTCCAGCCAAGGCTGAAGGCTGGTGTTTGAAAGCTTGCCCCTTCAGCTGCCATTTAGTTTGGACAACATGGAGAAAATAAGAGACATTTATCTCTCGAGCTAGAACCTGACCCTACGAATCCAGACACCTTGGTCAGAGGTACAGAACAGTGAAAATGTCACAGCTATTTTTCAAACAGCGAAACTACAGCACATATCGCTTAGAAGTGACTCATTCACAGCCGTTTATCTGCAGCCCCATCTGGAAGGCAGCACTCAAGACTGGAAACTCACCTCCACTCTGTTACCTCGCAGTCCTCAATAACTCCACTGTAATGGAAAAAACGCCCTCCCTGTGTTTCATGGGCAGCAGATCTGTCCAGTATTGTGTGGTGCCATTATTCATACGGAATATGCTCATAGCCCTGTTTCTTATCATGGCTGCCTCAGGGGAGTTTTAAGAAAAATGGTCTGTCCCAATGGAGCTTCCAAAATACGTTTTAAAAGCTTACAATTACTTTAAATATTTTCTTTTTTCCGATTAATGCACCTCATCCCAGGGTCTTCATTTTCAGGGATATAAATATTGCAGCAACTGTTTATTTTTGTGTACCTTACCTTTTAACTGCAATTTAAATAACATGCTGAAAAGCAGGAAATTGATACGCCCATGCTCCAACACGGTGCCACAGGCAGAGCAAATGACCTGCTTAAAATCCCCATCGCCCTCACTTTGAACCCCATGTGTTACAGCACACAGAGCTGCGGTTTGATACTACAGGGCAGGCAGAAACTTGATGGTAAAGCAGATAAGCAAGTACAACAGCAAATGCAATCTCTATTGTTTTTCTTAAAAAGTGGATTTAGATAGTTCATAAAAAGCTCTAAACACTTTTCAGCTCAAGTAATTTTCAGCAGAACACCTCCAAGTTCAAACACGTGTGAATGAGGACAAGCCAAACTGTTGAGATGTCCCAGTCCACGCTATGCTACTGCTGTCTACGTACTATATTTTAAGCTTGACACAACAGGAAGAAGAAAACCGAAAGTGTTCTTCCTATGTCTTCTCAGCAATTTATTTTGTGCACCTTGATCTTTGTTCAGCGTTCAAAGCATAAAGTGGGGAAAAAGCAGGAAGGACTCCGATGCCACAAAACAGCTGGCTGAAACTGTTCCAGGCTTTACATCCCTCTTCCCAGCAAGGGTGGTGCACTGTTTACTTATCAGAAGCAAATCTCAGGTGTCACTGAGCTCCGGTGGTTTGGATGTCGTTTGGGGTGGAGCAAGAGCAGGAGCCAGCCTGGCATTCTTGGCTCCCTCATCGCCTATTCTGCAAGCAGACAGGTCCCCGTCCCTTCTTGATTTATACGCAGCACAGTTGAGTTTTACAGCAAGATCAGGAATATACCATCATCAAGCATCCCTTAGGCTGTTTAGCTCGTAGACAAAGAAGGATGAGCTGATATTGCCTCGTGTCCCTGAGGAGGTCTTACCCGCCTGAACGAAGGGACGAGGCTGGCTTGCGCAGGAGGTGCAGGCAGGAGGAGGGGGGAAGACAAAGCGCCGCCGAGGAAAGGCAGGTTTAATGAACTGTTAGGATCTGATTAGAGGCTAATGTCCCTTTTAGTGCTTTGTACCAATTTACAGCTGATATACTTGAACCATTTTTCCCCACTGGCTGTGATAAACTCATTAGTTTTAAAAATGCAAGCTAACCAGGGCCTTTGAAGTTTAAAACTGATAAATCATGAAAACCTGTCTAGTTCATGTACCATTTAACACATTTACATTTAACTAAATTTTCATAGCGCTTGCTTCCCCTTTTGTTCTCTAAAATCATACTTCTTAAAAGCAGCACTCTGCCTTTTGAGCACTGCTCTGAAGAGTGAATGCAATGAATAGCTCTGGCTTTTGGGTCATTTATAATTCAGCAGCAATAATCACAGAAGTAGATTCTTTCTGAACTATTTGATCCCTTCTGCATTTATAATTGGGAGGACACTGTGTGACACATCCTGAGGGGGCTGCTGCCTAGTAATAGCCGAGTAGATCCAGTCTGTGTGCTACACATATGGATGACATGTTTAGCCCAATAGCCACCCAGAGAGCTGATCTCTCCAAACTGCGCTCTCCTGCCATAACCAGTGTTTGCATTACAGTATGTTCAAAGCCATTCAGCAAATAGGATGTAATTGCTGAGGTCTGCATACGGTGTGCAGTCATCTAAGGCAAAGGGGCTTGACTCACCCCCACGGAGGCTGGGGGTGTGAATGGAGTTCCCCTGGGAGCCTCTCTGGTCAGCCAGGCAGATGGAGCATCCACACCTGAGCGAGGCCAGGCTGCTCCAGCACCCCGTGTTAATTGATGACACTCGGGAGACCCACCAGCAGAGACTGCCAATATGACGTATTGAGTCAACACATTTTTCAGGCTGCAGTCCCCTCCTAGCTCACTCAACTCTCTTCATCGACTGTGGCAGCTCCCAACATTGCCCAGGTGAAGGTGACCTGGATTCCTGTGACAGCCCTTCCTTCTCTATTCTCCTGCCTCCCACCCCAACCCACCTGGTGGGCTCCAGTCACCCACCTAGGTAAAACACACAGCAGACATACATCCTAAACTGGGCATATAATCAAGTCAAACACTGCATGACCTTACCAAAACATCTGTTCTCTTGGATCAATAAACTAAGTCATCCTAAAAGAGATCAACCTCTCTTTCTCGGTGCCACCCGTTGGAACCTTTCACTAATCACTTTTGGACATTTATTCCCTTGAAAGATTAATGAAAAACACAAATCATACCCAGGTCCGTATGGGCAACTGCTATTAGAGCAGTTGTTACAGAAGACAGATAAGCTTTCAGGCTTACAAGCTCTTCTAGTGAGAAGCCATGGCAATCAGTCTAATAATAAGACTCTCCCCCCTCCTAAAACTAATTTTCAGTACAGCACCGTTGCAACTACAACTGGCATTTTCTTCAAGCAGGTGACTTTCTGCTGCAAGTTTTAATCAAATTATCTTTGGCTACTTTAGAGGAAGAGAAAACAAAACAAAAACTCGTATCTAATCTTGGTACAAAACCCCCCAGCATCCTGTAGTGCTTATTTAATTATGAATTACACTATTATGAAATTTGGCTCCATCCATGAGATGTGGTTTCGTAGCCAAGTTTTTAATTTAGCCAAGCCATACGTTTGAGAATCACGCTGCAAACTTTTAACAACAGAAGAGCTGGTGCCACAACCAACTTCCTGTCCTGAGACAGCACCAAAGACGCCTCTAAACCTCCTGCATGATTTTGTCTAAGCACGAGATGACAGAAATGGCACACATCCCACACCACAGTTGTTGTCTCTCCCATTCTCCAAGATCTTTGTGTCTAGCTACTCAGTACTAAAGTGTCAGAAATGAAACGATGCTCCCCCAAGACCTGGCCAGAATGTGATGGCCACCACCCTACGCCACCCCAGGAAGAAAGCGGTGAGGTCAGGCCTCGGAGCACCCTGAACCCAGATCTCACATTTCCTGCAAGGATTGACAAATACATGCATACATTCCTGTACAAGACTTTCTCTTCCTCTTGTTTATCTCATGAATGCAAAAGATGCACAGAGTTACTGCTGTCACTCATGAAGCTAATTGGCTTACTTAGTCACGCTAAAGAGCTGCACACTAGCAAGACAAAGCCACTGATGGTTCTAAACTTTTCCATGAAACACCAAAAAAGTTCAGCTCACAATTAAACACTTCACAGCTCTGCTGGGTTGACCTTAGCAAGCTGCCAGACACCTACGCAGCCACTCTCGCACTCCTCCTCCTCAACAGGACAGGGGAAGAAAATAAGATGGAAAAGCTCATGGGTCAAGATAAAGACTGGGAGATCACTTATGAGGTACTGTCATGGGCAAACCAGACTTGATTTGGGGAAAATTAATTTAATTTATTGCCAATTAAAATAGTTGGATGGTGAGAAACCAAGACAACTAAAACACTTCCCCACACCCCTCCCTTCTTCCTAGGCCCATCTTCATTCCTTCATTCCAACTCTTCCTTTACTTTTCTGTACAAACTTAACTCCTAACATGACATACTTTCCTTTTTGAGAAATGAAGTATCAGTTGGGGAAGAACAGTCTTAAATTCAACATTCAAGCTAGAGTAAAAAGTTTCACGTTTAAGGGGAGTACATTTGAATAGCTAAGTGCTGAGAATGGCCCTTAAGCCGTTCTCAAAGCTTTGACTTACAACTTTCCCTGCTTCATCTTCTAGTTATTTTTACACAACCTTCTGCACATGCAGTAGTTTCTTAAGTCATTATTATATTCTTATTTTATGGTTCCAAAATTTTGAGTCTTTTTTTGAAAACAGTGTTCTTGATAGCTCAGAAACACGAATTTTAACTTAAGTTGTCCTTTTTTATACAGATATCTTGGAAACATCACTGAATTAACCATGAAGTAGCCTACACCACTTACATGCCCTAGCAATAAGATTACCTTGATGATTTTCCCGAACATTAATACCTAAATTTGTATTATTTTCATCACTTACATTACCATACTGAAGTTAGCTATCAGTCAAAGCAACAGACAGCGTAACACCTCAGGGCAATAAAATGTGAGCGATCCACTCAAGGCAAAGCTTTTGAAGATATGAGAGATCCTTTTGAGGATATGACTAGATAAGATTTCCAAAGTTGGAAACTGTTTTTTCTCTTTGCTTCAAGGTATAATAGAAGAATTAAAGATTACCATCTCTTCTCAAATATAACTATCTCCATAGGGAGAGGAAGCCAAGGAGAATATCTTCTTTCCAAATTCTCACAGGAAAGAATCGCTCAGTTCTTTACTACCTCAATCTCCTGAAGACCTTAATTTCCAAAGAAGTCCTTTATATACCATACAATGAGATTTGTTAGTCACTTAAATGTAGTTATCTCTAGGGTGAAGCATACCAGTTAGCATTCCCGCAGTATGTGTAAGAGCAGTTCATTCCAAAAAGTGAAGGAAACAACTATCCAACAGAAAATAAAAGTAAATTTATGGGGCTAGAAGATAATCACTCAACTGGGAGTTCTGCCAGGGAATCGGGGTTAACAGCCCATGCCTTGCCATAAGATCTTCATCATACGCAATTATGTCTAGAGCTGTGTGAAATGTACATAATGAAAGCAGAGATTCTGGTAGTTCTGCATTTTACTCTGAACTTGAATTTCCAGTCAAATTCACCAGAAAAGAAAAGGATCGTTTGCATTTATTGATTCTTCAAGGAAAACCAAAACTAGTTCTCAAGAAAAAAGCAGAGTGAAGCCTTAACCTTCATACTGTTTTCATGTAAAACTGGGTGGGGTTGATTTGAGTCTGTTCCAATTCAAAATTAAATTCCTTTAGTGAGAGGAGAACACAGCTTGCAGAAGCCTGGGTGAACAATATGGACATACAAGCTGCAGTTTATGTCTTATCTAAAAAGCAAAAGCTTAAAGCACCACGGCAACGGACTTCTGGAAATATGCTAGGACAGCAGCTCAGCACACGAGTGTTAATAATAATTAACTAAAGCTAACAACAAGGTTATTTCTCACTGATCTACATACCTCTCTGGTCTGCTTGTTAGCCCTGAATGGAGCTCAGGGTGGACCCAAATGCACTGCATGAAATTCCATACATCACCTCACGCCACAGGAGGCCGTGGGAGGAAGGCAGTCGAGGTATAGGTATATATATCACAGACATGCATCTGCATGGCATCCAGTGATCATGGAGGCATCATAGCTCTAAGCTTTCCAGGAAGGGCTCTGAGTATGGTCTCTTACTACAACCCTGCATGCAAGGTAGAGCTCAGACCTGAACAGCAGCTGCAACTCGATGCTGTCAATGCCCGAGAAGCACGTGCAATGGTTGGCCTTCAGCCTGGGTTATCCTGCTGAGACCCTCATCTGATATACCAGACCATGTCCGGCTGTATCCTGCTGCTACCAATACAAAGATGTACACAGGCAACACAAGCTTCTTGAATTCCTATTCCGGTGCCTAGATCCCTTAGAGGGGAAAAAAAAAAACAACCAAAAAACCAAAACACTCAAAAAAACCAAACTAATTTTGCAGATAGCGGATTTCCAAAAGCGGCTAAGTAGCCACATCCCTAAGGATGTAGCTATGTTTTCTTTTGTTACATATTTTTACAGATCTGTCTCCAGGGAAAAAGTTCAAGTCCAGACAATGTTCAATGAAAAGAACCAAGATCTCATGTTTTGCTTCTAAAGTCTGTTTGGCTTAAATTAGTTTTAGCAAATATAAATAGAACCGAAGAGACATAGCTTCCAGGTGACAGAGAAGCGTCAAGTGCATTGACAACTAGAGGCCAATCTGCTATTTCTCAGACTCAGCAGGCAACCCTGTCAGCTTACACTGCTTAAAATCCCTTTACATCAGCTTTACTCTCCTGCCACTTTTAGCTGTCTCTACAAAGAATTACCAGTCATTCCTATAGTATGTAATTCAGACACATTAAAAGTAACAGTAATTACAACAGTCATACATTTAACTTTTATCAACATTAATGGCTTCATTGTTTTCCTTCTAATACAACATTCACAATATATTTGATAAGATTTTTGTGGATACCAATGGATTCATTATTTGTGGGTTTTCTTTATCTTACACTTAAAAGTCCTGCTTAACAAAAAAAGCCCAACCCCCACCCAGAAAAAGAGAGCACCCGAAAAAGAGCCATCATTTAGCAGAGACATACACTTAAGAAAGGGTAAGTTTGGAAAAAGAATAGACTGTGTTTATCTTTACACTATAATTAATTTTTTAAAAAAATCTTTTCATAATACTTCAAGATGCATAATAGTAAAGCACAGACAAGTAGTGAAGACTGCCATTCAAGTAGAAATTTATGACTTCCCCCCGCCAAAATCCTAAAAAAAACCCTAGTAATTGACCTAGATCGCCACTTTTCCTTGACCACAGTTACAAGTCAAGTGGTTTTAAAAAACTACTACTCAATTTCCAAAGTAGTTTTCTGCTATTTTATGTCAACTGTCCTCGAGTTTGGAAAAGAGTTTGAAGAATATGAGGCCTAAAATTAAAAACAAACACCACCACCACCACCAGAAATAAAAGAATTTTCATAGTCCTACAAATACTATATCGATCAAATTTACTAAAACATATACCACTTAAAGGCTACTTTTACCATTAGGTGGGTTGTCACCTCAATTATTAAACTTGAGAAAAAAAAAAATTACAGAAACAGCTGGTGAGAACAGTTTCAGGTTAGGTTTTTATTCAAGAGGTCCCCTGTCTCTTGCCTTTACCAAAAACTAAAACCAAAGCTTAGATAATCAAAAAGTAAGTCTCAGGTTACAACATGTTTTTAATTAACTTCTGGTGCCAGCAGGAGTGTGCAACATCAGTAAAGTGTCAGGGGAATAATTCTGCCGTCTGACAAAATTTTCCTGTAACTGTTATTTGTCTAAATTATGACTATTTTGTATTTTTTGAGCAAATGAACGTTAAATAGCATTGGCCAGAAACTTACCAGCAAATACAAAGTGACTAAAATTTTACTCTGAATTCTGCCCTTACCTGCTCTGGTAGGAAAATGAGCTGCTGAAAGCATGGGGAGCTGGTTGGCACACTTCCCCCCCCACCTGCCAACATGCAAAGTCTGCTTCCATGAAAACAGATACAACATGGGCCCTACATGCTGGAGAATAAAGGGAGCGTTTAGCATGTAGCAGTAGCCATGGTTTAGTACAAAATTTTTGCCCTAAATGTCACATGGCAAGCCAAACATAGCTGCTTTTTGCCAAGAAGACAAGATGCTGTCTATGGGGTTTGCTTGGCTCCACCACTCCCTGAAGCCCAAAGGGACCATCACCTCAAAGCGACAGCACCTTTAGCTCTGCCATCACAGAGCCCAAGAGGGAGTGGTGAAACAACCGCATAGGAGGTTTCATGGGCCAGGACATCATCGCTTCCTCCATAAATGGCTATTTCCATCCCAAGTTTCAAAGAAAGGAAACGTACTTCCAACTATACTGCGTGCCCCGCTGGAGCACGACAGGCCAGTGGATCGTCCCCAGCCCTTCAGCTCAGGGAGAAAACTGTTACTCCTCCAGGCGCTGTGTTCCCTCACCTAGGATAAAATACAGTGATAAACTGATTGTCAGCCCCAAAAGCTGACTTCTTACAAATCACGGACATTACAAACTATATCCTCTGAACAAGAGCAATATAAGGTAAAGCTGTCATTAAATACGCCTAGCTGCCTTCTAGCAGCTGGGCCACAGAAATGTTAAGCAGCTGATATTGCTCTTAGCCAGTAGAAGTGTTTCTCACTTATGCGAGAGCTCCAACATATAGGCAGAACTAAAAGGAAGCTAGGATAAGCTAGCTTTCCCCTTCTGGGTTAAAAATTTAACTGCCAAAATTTAGGAAACTCAGCTACACCTTACTCTTATTTCAGATTTACTTTGTTCACAAACAATTTTTAAAAACATTTTTTTAACATTATTAAAAACAGAGCAGAATATGGCACTTATAAGAGAACTGCTTGTTCCCAGAAGTAAGTTGCTTATTTCCACCACCAGGTACAGGGCAGAGCAAATTCATGGCAGCCTTGAGAGGCAGAAGAGGAGAACATGCTTGTGTGCAGCTGCACCCTCCAATACCAGATATCGTAGGCCGCACCTGCAAGAAGCATGGCTGGTTCTCACAGGACCTCAGAAACCATCTGCCACGGTTCATGTACAAAGTCATAGATATGATAGGCAATAAACGATGAAACCCAAAATGTTCTTTCAATGGCCCTATTCCAGCTGCTAGGAAGAGCTGTAACCACAACCTTTGCCCCAGCAGCTCCACCACACAGCCAGAGCGCCAGTGTTTGCAAAATTTCACGTAAAGATCCTTTGATTCGTGCACGGGCCAAAACAACAAAGGTATAATTAAATAAAGCTGAATGATTGCAAACTCAGATGAAGAAGTCGGACTATTTGCCAGAAGCTAAGGATTACTCCATCACCCTTCCCTGCACCCTTTACACAGCACCTTACGTGCGTGTGGAGGAACAGTAATTTATACGCTTCTTGCTGTGGAGCAAACAAACTGCTTATTCTGCCATTTCAAGAGACAGGGGGTGTGTTCTGATGAAACTCCCAAACTGCAAATGTTTAACATCCTGTCGCAACCTGATCTCTGTCCTATTTAACATCAGTCTGAGGTTCCCCACTCCCCACAGGCTTCACTGCAAACTCCTGGGAAAACATTAATATTAAAGCTGGCGAGTAGCACTTAGTACATTTCAAAAAAAGGGAAAACACTGACTCTTGTTCACTTAGTGAATGATTTATAAAAGCACCTCAATTCATGAATGAGAACTTCCAAGTATCCACCAAACATGTGAAAAAATTGTCTAAAATAACATATCGCTCTAAGACTGCTCCCATCAATTTCTAGATAGAAGCCAATACCCGATCGCTCACGAGGTACTTTCTTAACCAGGAGAGGACGACCAAAATGTTTGTGTACAAAACTGTCAAATTCGATTCCAGAAGCAATAAATTATTGTGGAACTAGTGTCCACTTTAAGGGAAATTCTAATTAAGTGTTAAGAATTTCTAATTAACAAGTTTCAAACGTCGCCAACATGCATTTCCCACAGATTCTCAGAGAAGCTACGATCCCTCAAACACGTTTAAAAAGTGTACTGCACATGAACAAAATTACTGCCAATAATTAAAATAACTGCATAACTTCAAGATTATAGAGTATTTTAAGTAACTATGGGTATAGCCAGAAAAATGGCAGAAAAACATCAGAAAAAGATGTAGGAGTTGCACACATAGTAGTACATTAACAGATGCTTTGAACTTTTATCTTTAAAATTCAGAGATATCAAATTTGCTATATACAGCTGATCAAACTGGGCATATATAATAAATTTAAGGTTATAAACAAAATACATGAGTGTGTGTCCAGACGAAACACAAGATAAATGAGTAATTAATTTATAACATATTTTACAGCATGAAATGTCACATAACCCTGGAAACATTCAGGGAACAATGAATACTATAGCCAATGTTTTTTTTCATTAGGCTCCCAGGGTAGTTCAGGTGGGAAGGCACCTCGGGAGGTCTCCAGTCCAACCTCCCGCTCAAAGCAGGTGCAGCTCAGAGGTCAGACGAGGTTGCTCAGGGTTATGTCCAGTCAGGCCTTAACAACCTCAAAGGATGGAGATAGCACCACCTCTGTGGGCAACCTACTCAATTGGGAGGCAGCCCCCATGGTGGCAAAAAAAGGTTTTCCTCACAGCCAGCCTGCACCTCTCTTGTTTTCAATGTGTTGCCTCTCATTCTCTCGCCACACGTGGCTATAACTGACCAAGACCCCTGCACCCACACATCCTGCCAATCTTTGCCCATCTGACTGTGCATCCATCGCAGCTGTAATCACTATAACTCAGATACAAAAACATCTTTGGAGATGCTGTTGAAAGCCTTGCAGAAGCTGAGGTGAACAGTGTTCTCCCCTTGGCTGCTCTTCCAGTCACTTTACACTGTAGATGGCAATCAGGTGAGCACGGCATGCTTTATCCTAGGTGATCCATGCTGACTGGTCCCAGTCACCTTTTCCTCCTTCATGATGTCCAAAAGTCTGTTCCCAGAGGACTCACACTGATTTTTTTCCATGGACCAAAGGGAGGCTGACTGGTCTGTAGTGCCCCGGGTCACCCTTTCGGATTTATCTGAAGAGTGGTGTACTGGTTGCTTTCTTCTAGTCATCAGGGACTTCCCATGGTCTCAAGCACCTTTCAAGAATGGTACAGATGGCTGCCACAAGGACATCAGCCAGCAATCTCAGCACCCATTGATGCAGGAAGGTGGGTCCCACAAGCTTGTTTGGGTTGAGTCCTCTCAGGTAATCCCTGGGACTTGGTCCTCATGCATGACTGGTGGTTATGCTTCTTGAACCTTGTCTGTGAGCACAGAGGTCCGTGAGAAGGCCACGCAAGTGAAGGCTGAGGCACAGAAGGCAATGGCATACCTTGGCCTTACTGGTGTTCACTGTCAATAACTCACCCACCTCATTCTGCCACCAACCCACATTTTACTTGTCCAGCCTTTTACTGCTGATGTAGTGACAGAAGCTCTTGTCGTTGATGTTTCCTGCAACTGTGAACCTCAGCTGAGCTTTGGCTTTCCTGACATTGTCCCTGCGTGCCCACACAGTATTTCTGTGTTCATCCTTTGTAGCTTGTCTCTGCTTCCACCTCCTGCTTTATGCTGCCTTTTTGCACTGGAACCCATGGGTTTTGCAGTAGAAGCCATGACTTCTCCACTTAAGAGAAGATGGTCTCCTGACAAGTCCACTTGTTTGCTGAGCTGGAAATTGGTTCAGAAACAATTGGACTTCTCTAGAGATTTGTTTATTAGGAGCTATCAAGCACAAAAAATACATATACAACCTCTGGCTATGGAAGTATTTTTGTACCCTAGATTTTTTGCAAACTTGGAAGATGTACCAGGGCAATAGCATCGCTCACACACAACCCCTGTGCATCATTTCCCTAAGCATCCATTAGTGACTGTTGTTAGAGGATGCACACAAGGTAGACAGTCCTTTGCTCTGACAGAAAATGGCCACGTTTATATTCTCATGTCTTTTCTTTAAGTATAATACATGCCAAAAACATGAAAATTAAACCAGCTCTAAACCCCAGGATTCCAGTCTTAAGACTCGCACTCAAGAATGAGTTTACATTCTTCTGCCAAGTACCTGGTACGGACCACTGCCAAAAGGGACCTTAAGCTAGGTGGGCCACTGTATATTCTTAAGCAGCATTTCACTCCCTGTGATTTATTCCAGGGTAAATGATTATCAGCACATAGCATCTACAGCTTAGGATGGACTTTAAATGATAGCTTCAGAGCCCTCTTCCTTTGTTTCCTTCAGTCATTACTCGATTGCTGAAAATGCAGCAATGCACTCTGTCCATGCGTACCACCATTCCTGGCTGGTTTCATGAATGGTAAAAATCACAACCAAACGACAGTGCCTGGCAAAGCACCAGAACATTGCAAGTTATTGTTATTCTCACTAAAACCTACAGAAGTCTTACACCAAGCTATACAATAAAACTATACATTCCTACCTGCTGTTGAACTCTACCTTGCATCAGAAGTGCCCTATGCAAAAAAGCATTTGACAGAATTGTGTGCGACTGCTAAATGTGCCCCTGCTGGGTCTTTAAATCCTCATTAGTGTTCTTTAAGTCAGTGCACCTGGTTATACATTGCGCAGCAGGAAGATCTAACATAGTATTGTTATTTGTATTATCTTTTTATAACCTAGCATCACGCTCCCATTAAAAATGTATAGTGACCTTACCATTGTCAAAGCTTTCAAGAAATAATGCACTGAGATAATTGGTTGTTTGGCATCATACATAGCCTTTATAGCATGTGTCAAGCCCTGAGTCATACTAATATATTTAACGTTTCTCATTAGGACATAAGAAACTGTGCCTGTATAAATCACATATTTATTCCCAACACGTGGCTTGGTTACGCTGTGTAAAATGATGAAAACGATTTCCTGTCCACACTAGATATGTGTCACATAGAATAAAATGCTTTTATTAGATTTACTTTGCACCACAAGAACTGGATGGGTTACGCTGCTCATATTTTTAAGCAACGATTTCTGCACAGGCATAGATTGTTATATGCACTGCATCTTTCTGAAGAGATCTAGACCACTAACATTAATAATGTGACAAACTGCCTCCATCATTATTCTGGATGCTGAAATTCAATAAACATTACTAAAATATTCTAATGACTAAAATCACAGCTGCAGTGGTTTCAAGAGCAGTGTTTATCAGACATTGAATGATGCTGGACACAAATCTGGGGAGTAATTCTCTCAATCAGTGTAGATGATGCACAAGAACGCCTTTCACATTGAAAGCTCATGCCAAGTCACCAGTTCACATGTAAAGAGAAAAAAAGAATCCTTAGAATTCTTTCAGGAAAATACACCTTTCCTTAAAAATCACTCCTCACAGGACTTCAGCTTAAAAAAAAAAAATCTATGTCAGGCACCCAGCTCGTGTTTTGTGAAGAAAAGCACCAAAACTATGTAAATTTTGGTGCTGTTTCTTTAGATATCCATCCCCTGCTCAGTGCAGTCAACACAGAGCCTCCATCCAACTTTTGTGTGCATGTAAAAGTCTTATATATGTGGAAGTATACATTTTCTGGAGACATTGATCAATTTTGCATTTCAAGAGTTATAGGAAAAAAGCACGGTAATTCTATCACCTCTTTGGTGCCAGAAATAATAAAATATCCAGTCTTAAGTGAAAAATGTGAAAGTCTATCATTATTTATTCTTAAGTTTAAAACAGCCTCCAAAACATTCAGGTTGGGTTTTCTGATTTGGTTTTGTTGTTTGGGGTGGGGTTTATTTTATTTTGAGGTTTTGGGGGGGTTTGTTTGTTTTGTTGTTGTTGTTTTTTTTTAATTTGGCTTTTGTGGTTTTTTGTTGTGAAGTAATGACAACCTTCTGAGCAGCCATTTACCTGAAAAACAGCAGAGGTCTGAATTTGTTTTCAACCTGAAAGAATACTCTCAAGATCAATGGATTATGTTTATTGTTCTAAACCACAAAATTAAGTATTAACCTGAATACACTAAAACTGAGAATTTAAAAAAATAAGTCACTGCTGATCAACTGTGATGAACTACTAGACGAATTCAAGAGATCACTGTTAATACTGTTATGACTACATGTAATTATCAAGCCCTGTAGAACCCTACTCAGGCAAAGAAAGCCTTTTAAAATAGCTTACTAAATAATCCTTCACATTTTTACCATCATCACCTGCCATACAACTGCTCTAGGGTCAGAAGTAAAGGTTTATGCCTGGATTGGATCATTTTTGTTGACATTTTGCAAGACAGATACTAGTTAACTACTTCGCATGTTCATCACGTTGAATGGCCTACAGAGAGGTTAGTAACAAGTGACCATGCAGGATGAAATCTTGGCTGGCTACTGGAACCTCCCTCAGGGTTCAAAAAGCAGTCCAAGCTGATGCATGATGGAAATGGCCAGCTTCACTCCTCACTAGCAAGGAATACAGGTTCATCAGTTTAAGTGTAACAAGCATTCTTGAGCTGCCATCTCAGAAAGAAGTGAAGGAGGCAGATAATTCCATGCCACCACAACTCAACAAGCAGTATATGCTTATTATTTTCTCCCTTTAAAATGTTTGTAACTTGTTGGAAATTTTTTCAACTGAAAGCTTCAGGAATTTTAAATAAATGAACCACAGTTTAGCAAAACAACCACAGCCATGCTAGCTGGCACTTAGGTTCCTTTGCAAATGCAACGTTATCTCAGCCACACGTGGAAAAACACTGCTTTTTTTTTTTCTGACTTACTAGATATGCATGCAGGCAAATACTTTTAGGTCACTTACGCTTGGATTAGAAATGACAGACTTCTCTCTCAGATGAAAATACACGCATCCCAAAGTGGGGTAAGCTGTGGAGGAGTGGGGCGTGAGGAGGCTGTCCTAACCAGGGGGCTCCTTCAGACACCATGACTCTTCAGCATCCTCTTCTGTGTCCTTATTCCAGTGCTACGCAGCTACCTAGTGCATTGAAAAGTCTGGGGGTTGACATGAACTTTTCCCCTCACCTGCTTTCCTCATATCTTATTTAGGATTTTAGCACCCTTTGGGGAACAGTTACAGACACTTTAAATCACATTTGCCTGGTGTGATCTTTTATTTACTTACTCTAAAGATCCTCATGTGGGAGAATTCAGAGCCACCGCAGTGGAATAATTTCAATGTTTCAAAACAGTGATGAAAACAACTCTGTCCTTATAAAACATTCCTCGGTCTCTGATCCCACCAGGCCACAATGTGGACAGACCCCAGCAAATAGAAGCAAACGGGTTATTACTTTGGTGCCCTCCCTTGCAGACTGCAGTAACTGTTACTGACACAGACTTATGACTAGACAAAAATAACTGGTCTACTAGAAATCCAGCCAGAAAAAGAAACTGGAAAAAAAGAAAAATCTAACTTTTTACATCAGCTGATAAATCATAATCGCTATCCAATACCCAGAGCAAATTTGGCAGAACTAATCCCAGCCTGCATCCTGGAATTAAGAGTGGAGCACTGCATATTTAGTAGACCGACTAGATATTGTCCATCACCACTGCAATCACTGGAAGTATTTTAAGTTTTTTCATGCACAAAAGCAGAAACTAACTCTGCTCATGGAATGCTACAGTCATGAAACGTTCCCCTCTTTCCAATAACCTGATTTCATATTAGGCAAATAAATGCCCATGTTTCTGTGCAACACAGAAACATACGATAAATTACTTGCCCAGACTTTCCCAGAAGAAGTAGCAATTGACATCAGGTTACTACAAGAGGATTCTTAAGCTGCATATAGCTCACAGAAACCAGAAACGAAGGACATAATTCACTCTTTTGGAAAGCTGCTATGCCCAACAGTAAATCTTTTCCTTCAGGCAAAAGTGTTTAAGTAGCCTTGATCATAACAAACTGTTGCTACAGATCAAAGAGTAATGGCACATTTATATTCAGAGTAAAGTAATAGCCAAACTCTTGCTTGAAGCCAAATAGATGGTCGAGAAGACAGTTGAGAAGCACACAATAGGAGTTGGGTGTTATTACCAACTACATTTAACTATTCTACTTTTCCAGTGTTTCTCTGTCCATGCTGAAAAGATATCATCAGCTGAGGTAGAAAAAAAACCACCCACACCAACCAAATAGAGTGAACTGGCTTGAGTAAATTAAAGCCTGAAAACTCTTAATGTTAACATTAACACTTCTTTCCAACATACACCCACTTTGAAATTATGAAGGTTCTAAAACTTTTGAAATTACTATTATTACCACTATAGAAATAAATAGCAGGTGAGCTTGGTTCATAAATGCTTTCCATATATTTAAATATGTAGCAGGATAATTACCCAGCCTCTTATGAGCCTCTTTTATCAAGCCATGAATTATCAGCAGATAGTGTATTTTTACTGCGTAAAAGCCATATTTTCACAGAGAGATGCACGTTGCTTGCCATTCCTGAAGAGTTTTAAAAGTCCTGAGTAAGACACTATGATAGTTAAAGGGAATCAGATTATTCAAAAGAAAGGTATGACTCCTTGTACTTGAATAGCCAGGATGTTATGAACTCTCTGGCTCTCTTTCTGTATATAAAAAAAGATTATCCTTGCTTTCTGCAGAGATTAAGGCAATTCACTTGTTTTACATTCTGCGATAAAATAAACTCCACTGTCATGCCGCCTGGAGCTCCTGTATCTCATCCATTATGTAAATCTCCAAAGAGTAGTTCAGCAAACATCATCTCAGTTCCATTGCACTTAAAGACGACCTACGCATCTAAGTTATTTTCCATTTTCCTAAGACCAAGGGAAACTCCTTACTTCTTAATTTGCAAGAGACAGTCTTACTGTCATCTCTCCTCATGACCACCAAAGCCCAAGCTCATAAAGTTTTAAATGGAACTCAGACTTAACTCCAAATGTTTTGGTTTTGGGGGTTGTACCATCTCCGCTAAAAACAGGAAAATAAGGCCAAGGAAAAATAATGTTTTGAACCTCTCTATTGCTAGGACATCTTTTTTTGTTCAGGGTTTTGGTTTTTTTGCTAATACAAATAGTGAAACACTTCTATATTACTTAGAAAGTAAGGTGGAAACTCAGTGTATGTTTACCTATAATGTCAGAAAGCCAAGGCTTTTGTTTTCACTTGAGCTATGCCCACATGTCCATCACAGCTGACCACCGCAATCACAACTGTAGCGGACTGCTATCAAACTGAACTGAAACAACAACAAAAACCCTAAGTAAATAGCGAAGTTCAGAAGAAGGTGACAGCCTCAAAGCAGAAAACTTGCCCTTTCCTGACTCATCACCGAATCTCCGCACAAGAAAGACTTAATGAATCACCACCAGGAGTACACATGAAGCACAGTGTGGGAAGCGTCAGAGCAGGTCAAGATTCAGCTTAATACCAGGAGCTTATTTTCTCTTTTAGGCACATGTCCTTGGGTATATGAAATACCATATCCAGTGGAATCATTATTCAGGTCTGTTAGCAGTGGATATCAGTATTAAAATAAGTGCCTTCTCCTTATGTGCTAGCTACTGAATTCTAACATGTTCTTCTACGCCTGCATATGAGAAATGACAAATTGCCATTGTTTGACATTATTCTCTCCATGGCATGTCAAAAATACTAAAATCCAAATGCATTTATTTCCAGCACTAAATATTTGTTGTCAGATACGTAGGAAAAGGAAAACAAGAAAGTATATATTGTATTTCAATTTCTGGTTCAATGTATCTTAATCAGCACCACTGTGCAGACCAAGAACCATGGGTTTTTCCCTTCTCATTGAGAAGTAAAGATTACCTCTAAAATGCAGTTAGCTGCGTTGCTTCATGATGCTGAGAATTAATACCTCCCACAACAGAAGTATCTTTTTTTCCCCCCATGCAAACATGTACATCCTGATAACTAATGACCAGAAAAAAGTCATTAAGAAACAAGCAGAAATAGTAAATCCTGTAAATCTCTGGTTTAAACTTGTTTTATTTGATGGATCATGCCAAACAGAACTGAACAGTATTCAGCTTCTTGGAAACCAAAAACCTAAGAGTATGAATTTAAACATTTTTATCCCCATTAGGCACTTTGGAAACTTGTGTCATACTTCTGAAAATACACACATCAAAATGGTCTTGTCAAACAGCTTTGAAATTAAATGCCTTGTGCTTCCCTCTCTGGAGTAGTATAAATTTAGTCATTATTAGAATTAGTATAATTGTTCTCTTAAGTGCTCTAGGAATAAAAGGTGAAATGAGCTCGGTGACTGCTCTTTCATTCCCACGAGAATGTGCCACAGCAGAGAAGTCAGGCTACAAGAGCAGGGATGATCAGGGATGCTTTGAAAACCCAAGGACTGGAGAGCGAGTCCAGCAAAGTGGAGCCCAGGGTACTCACCATGTCTGCACCAGCAGAGCTTACAGACAGAGATGTCTATTCTTCTGGAGGGGGACAGAAATCCCATGAGAAGAACTGCCCTCTGGAGATGCCTACTGCTGTCTGCTGACTAGTGGAAGATGGGAGCCTTCAGCAAAATGGCTGAAGTTGAAAGGAACAGATCCAGGCCTTTGAGATCCAGCTCCCTGCAGACTATGTCCCATCATTGACAACTAGTCCTCACCAAGGGTACCAGGGCTGAAAGAGGAACCAAAGAAACTGGTTTGAAACACGAACTGGTTTGGAAACACCATTAAACAAAGAGGGACATTGAGCAATCTCAGCTGGGAGGTCCCTGAGTGTTCACCTACTAGAACCGCGAGTCTGCATCTCCCTCAGCAAGCAGCAATGTTGCAACAGGAAGGGATCTCTTCAGTTTAGCTGAAGATATCCACAGCCTATGGCATCCAGCAGCCCACGAGAAATCAAAGCATGTTAGGGAAGGCTTTTGGAGTGCACCTCCTGGTTTGGTTTCTTCCAAAAGCCACCTCGCTTGCACAGCCCAAGGCCATGATATGAGGCAAACCAAAGCATGCCAGGCCGAGATGTTCATGGAAACTTTTCCTGATCGAAGCTAAACCAGTAATACACTTGGCTCATTTCCCAGCTCTGGTCTGGTCTGGTCTGCTCCAGCCAGCTTCCACCAAAACCAAAACCAGTCTGTGTTTTGGGGGCTGATCCTTCCAGGCTTTTCTAGTAACAGAGTGGAGAAACCTTTACCAGTTTGACTGGTCCTACCGAGCCCTCCAAGCCTGTCCCCCTCAGAACCCTGCACATGGCCTCATGCCAGAACCCACAACTTGCAACAGATACTTTCATGCCATGGAGGCTCAATGCTGATGGGCCTCCAATTATCTCCAACAACAACAAGCAACAGGAGCACCACAGGAGGACACACAAACTCCAAAAGGCAGTAGCACACCTGCAGCAAGCATGGTATAGAGATAACTAACCCTGGCCAGTGGGCATGCAGGGGCTCGGCACCACTTGCACCGCAGCCAGTTTGCTCCTTGAAGTGGGTGCACTCAGCAAGGGAGATATGGCAGGTCCTACATTTAGGCTTGGCAGTCCTGAGGTACTGCCAAGAACTGCAGCGAGAACTGAGGAAATGGCTCACAACAAGATTTCCGACCTAGATCTTCAGGCTGCTTCTATCACTATTTCATACAGCCTACAACACGCATTTTGCAGACTGCAAGTGGTAGTGGCATCCATTTCTGCTCCTCCTGAGAAGTGGGAACTCTGCTTGTAGAACTTCTCCTTTCTCACCCAGCACGGGGACACTGACACACCATGCATTTCAAACACCCACAAATTGGAACCAAGGGTGTCTGTGCCTGCATTATAAAGCAATCTGTCATCTTGTGCTCACAGGCTAGTTTTTGCTGTCTCTGTTCTCAGCTCTGACTAAACTTTTCAAGGTGAAGTTTTTTGATTTTCACTCTCAAAATGAATTTAAAAACAAACAACAGAAACCCCCAAACCCCCCCCAAATCCCCAAACTTTAAAAACCAAAGTGACAGTTACAAGAGGACACTCATCAAAGGAAGAGTTTAAGCTTTGTATTACTTAAATTAATCCAAAAAAGTTATGTAATCACACACCAAGCCATACAATCAACAGCAGCAAGTAACACAAATGATAGATGCCAACATGTTTACTAACTGAAATTGTAACGGCATATCTATTAACTTTTCAAACTAGTTTAACAGGTACTCTGCTGCACTGAGCTATGCCAATAGGTGCTGAAGCAGGCCCTTAAGCACAGCTTTCACCTACATCCACAATTTGCTAACCCCAGACTCATCATCACCACCTATCATCTCACGGAGGAGTGATCTAGGCAACACCAGCAAGATCTACCTTTGCTTTACAATGACATTTAGTAATTTTCATGACATGAACTGTGAAAAGATCTCTAGTGTTTTAAATATTCCACATTTTCGTCACATTTTGTCAATTCTAGACTACTCTCCTGTGAGCTGCACTACAATGTGGGCTGCCTTACTCCCCCACACACCACCTCACATGAAGGTTGCTGCCATCTCTTTTTATGCAATTCTCCATTTCTCCTGTTTCAAAAAACTGTTTAATAAATAGGATTTTCATTCAAGCACTACTGCAAAACCAATGCACCTGAAACATCCCACAGCAGCTCCAAGCAGAGCAGAAATCTGTGCAGCCACTGGGATGCAAACCCTGCACACCGCTGCTGAGCGGCTGCTGGGCCAGAGACATTTCTTGTGATTCTGAGCAAAGCCTCTAGTGCAGCTCTGCGATGACTACTTGAAAAATACAACCTTATTATATATAAAAAGATCTCTTTATTTATTGATTTTAAAGCAAAGCTTGATGCTTTTGCAGTAGACCACGCTTTGACAGGGAATGTCTAACCCCACCCCTGTGCCTACTTCCATTTCCTTTCTGAAGTTTGAGCATGCAGAAAGACCACAGCTATCTTCACTAAAATAACACTTCTAAAATATAGTGGGTTTGATATATGAAACTTCAAAACAATGGTTACAGTCCTCTGTAAATGCCTGCCCCCAATCCACACTGTCAGGAATGAAATAAAAGGACAAAACCCTGAAAATTGTAATCCAACTTCATTTAAAACAAGGTCAGATCACAAGCCAAGTACTAAATGTGATTTGGCCCTAAGTCTGACGAGCTGATTTTGTGTGTGTATATATGTGTGCGTGTGCTTTGGATACCCGCCCCAAGCCAGCTGCTGAGAACACACTAAACATGTAAACACACCAAAATAGTTGGGAAATGAGTGGAATGGAGCCAAGTCTGGGACCCATAAACAAGAAACCATTTAGGCTATGAAAGCAACTGCCCAGCAGAAATGAAGAAATAAGTGTAGTAGAAAGAATTTTGTACTGCAGTTTGTAAGAAAAGGCTAATAGGAATGCTGAGGTCTTCCCAGAAATCATTCATTACTTTTACAAAGGCAAAGAGAACAGGAACGAGCTCGGATGCAATGCAACCATGTCAAGCTGAAGGGGTTCATTGCAGAAGTCTTAAATGCCTTTTTCTCCTTGGAAAAGATGAGTGTTGGAAACACCCCCAGCAATTTGTCATGAAAAATCAGTTCCAAGGCCACCTCACCCCACTCTCAGCAGGGCTGAGCCAGTGGCAAGCAAACCTGGGCACTACACCACTCACATTGCACGGCCCTCCGGCAGCACCAGCACCCGACGGGAAAGGACGGGAGCAGGAGACAGCACAACATGCGGCTGTCAGCATAAGGAACAGAGCAAGAAAAAAAATCTCTGCTGTTCCTCCCCTTCCTGAATATAAGGTTTGGGGAAAAGTTTTCCTCCCACTCTACAGTTTCAGCCTAAGTTTTACATTTTTAAGGGAGAGTAAGTAAAAGCAAATCTGCCCTGTGAATATGATTGAGTTCCAGACAACAACTGCCTGCTATCTATTTACACTGTGAAATATTCATTAAATATCAACCACCAACTGACTGTTAAGGGACAACAGATGAAACCGAAAGAACTTCAGAGTCTCCCTGCCTTGCTGAATGGGGCCATCAGTCATTTTTAAGTGGTCGTTTGTTACATTGTTTTATCCAAGATATTTATAATCATAATGAATTAAGACAAAACATCGAACTACAGCCTCTTTGCCCGAGAGTAATCTAAACTGAAAAGCACGTAGCAGAAAGGATGGATTGATGGCCAGCGCGAAATAACTCCCTTGAGATTAATATATTTCATCCTGTTGATGTTTCTAGTCATAATTATACTCCAAGAGTCCACTGAATGATGTTGGATGTGAAAGACCACTTAAAAGCAACTGCTTCCTTTCTAGGAAAACTGCATTTGTTTGCAATGGATACAGAGGGGACAGCAGAGGACAAAAACCAAACACATCATCACACTGCTACTAATACTCTGACTATGCAAATGAAAACACAAAGATTCCTTGAAACACCCTCAAACACGTTAAAAAAAATAGTTATTTTTATCATGATCAGACTTTAAAATCAAGACAAAAGTAAAGACTGAAAGTTCAGTGAGTCCGAACTCCATCCAAAACCAGGGCAGCTCCAAAGTTAGATCAGATGGCTCAGGGGCTCAACCAGCCTGCACTGGAGCATGGGGTTGTTCCTCGCCCGGCGCAGGACTTTCCCCTCTGCTGAACTTGATGAAGTCCCTGCCAGCCCATTTCTCCAGCCTGCCAGGGTCGCCCTGAACGGCAGCCCTTCCCTCATTGCACCAGCTGGCTACCATTGTGCGGCACCACGCACATGCACCCTCCTTACGCCCTGCTCCACATAGGAGTCAGGGGAGATGAGGCAAGGGCACATCAGAGGTAGCAAGACTCCTGAGATGGGATGAGCTCTGGAGAGCTCAAGAAAGATGTCCTTTGTCCTGAGTCCTTCCCTCTAAATAGCTGAGCCAAACTTGGCTCTCATTTTTCATTGTCGGTTTTTGGGGGTTTTGTTTTGTTTTTTAAGAGATGATGCACAGGTTACACTTGTGAGACTGCAGTACTTCCTGGGCTTATCACGTAGACCTCTTTAGAAAATAAGCGGTCATCTCCTAACATCGCCGAATTCAATACAACTCTGTGTTACCATTTTTTGAGAACTAAATAACTTAGAACATCATTAAGCCCCATCAAATGAACTGCCCAGCAGTATTTCTGCAGGCTGTCCATGAAATCACAGTGTCAGCAGGAGACTGTACCCAAGACCACTCGTTAAGTACAATGCAGACCTGCCTTTTCAATCTGAGCAATCTCGTCTCCCCTTTAATTTCACTCTCTGACTTCCTTTCAGTCCTACCACTTCTTTTTAGTTTAAAGTCCCAATCTTTATTTTGACCAGGACTTTTTGAGCTATAGTTCCTCCCTGTCAGTTACCAATTTCCTTCCCAGCTCCTACCCTAGTCTCTCATCTCCATACATCCCCATTCAAACACTGTAGACTTAAAACCATAAGCTTTAAATGTCAGCTCCAACAGAGAACTGAACCTGAGACAGACCAACAAAGACCTAAAATATACCACTATAACATACAGACAATGCAACCCAAGTTGTTTACACCCCCAATGATATACCCATATACTCATGTTGACAATGAAAAGCTTTCAAAACCTGGTTAGCAAAGGAGCAGTAAAGTGAAAGGCTGAGGCAGGGCGCTGGGTGAAATCCAGTCTCATTCCTATGGGAGCCAGAACTTTATCAACTAATCTTAACAGTGATCACAGAGGAGCCCTCTCTCCCTCTATTGCTTAAGCTTTCTGGAATCAGTCTTCCCAGAAAAGGAATTTTTACCCTCAAACTTTAAATTTCTCCACATAGCCACATTTTTTTCTCATTCAGCGATATGATTTAATTGTGGTGCTTTCCTAAGAGAAAAGATTAACAGCTGGATTCAGAGCCCTACATTTGCAAAGACTGCCAAACAGAAAACATGTAAAGAAGTAACTCAGTATCCCCTTCCTTATCTGCACATATTTTGTGCAGCTTCCCCACAATTACAGCGGGATGTCACCAGAAGGGCATGAAAAAGTGGAACTATGACTGGACAAGAAAGAGGTCACCCTGGATAGTATGAGGAGTCTTCCGTAACATAATGATATCCAGAGACAGCTCACAGTTAGTTAGGTAGGTCTTTGCACCCTCACACTTTCTGATAGTAAAGCGCCTCCAACAAGTTTGTACATACATGATTTTGTCACTGCAGTGCTGGAAGATGCAAGCAAGGTTTGGGTGGTATTGTTTTTTTCACTCTGCTATTCATAGCCAGGAGGTCTGAGAGAGGAAATGTTTGCTCCCCAACACGAGCCCATCCCGAGCTATCACACATCAGTATGGACGGCAGCCACCAACACGTCAGGAATCAAACCAAAGAGAAATTCTTAAGACTTTATGCACTGGTTTTAGTAGGCAACAACTGCTGGTTCATATCTGGGCATACGGGTCCCTGTCCCATAGAGAAATTGTGTACATTACTGCAGAGCTACTAACACCGCTCCCTGTCTCTGTTAGGACTTAAATTTGGCTCCTGGAGGCTGGAGGTGTTTTCTGGGACCTGTGGTACGTAAAGCAGATGTTCTGTGGATGCTTCTGAACTAAAGATTGTTTCACTGGCTGTTATTTCGGCAGACTGGATTCAAGGACACAGATGATTCCCTCAAGTCTTATGCTGCATATGAATCTGGAGGTAGCTAGGATCAGCATGTCCACTACCTGTTGTAAGCACTAAAAAAAGCATACCCAAAAAGGAATTAAAGTAAACTCTTCTGCATCCAAGCCAGTTGTTGATAAACTATAAAACTTCTAAACCACTAAAAGATTGATAAAGACAAAACTATCACTGAGATAGATAAGAATCTTTGTCCTCCTGACCTACGTTGCTCAAGTTAACAGAACTACAGACTTACATTTCTGGTATTGAACTGACACTGCGCTTTTGGAAAAAATCTGGGGGTTTTGATGTTTTTTAGATTGTTCACACTCCTGACTAGGACTCGGTTGAAGAAAGCTCTCTAGGAAAGAGGTTTTCCACCATAACATATCCCTCCTTGAGTAGTAGAGTTTCCAGAATGCCTTATTTAACTAAGCTGCTGCACAGCATCCCGCTGTACTGCACCCTGCATCTGTCATTACAATTCGTTTGCTCCAGTGCAAACCCACAGGCAGATTCAGCTTTGCTTAAGCAAGCTGGGCCTCGGCAGGAACTGGTAAACGTAGCTTTCACAGCCAAAGCCTATAGTTCACAGTCACCAATAAGTCAGATTGACAGATGTCAAGGCCTACTGAATTTTATCATCTTTACAAAGCATAACAATAAAGTCAGTAAAGCGCAGAGGTCCGCTAGCAGCTTCTTCCTTTTTAACTAGCACAGAAAATCCATGCTGTAAGACAGCCATCTCTCTAGGATAAGAAAACAAAGCACAAAGATACTTTTGAAGATATCGTATCCTATTTGACTTCTTAAACAGCATTTGTCAGCATGGCATCTGAGTGCCACTCCACAACATAGTAAGCTTCATAGCCAGTAGCTGTAATGGAAGACAACGCCTCTCTCATTCTCCCTTCAGCCTTGCACATAAGAATAATGAACACCGCTATGCATCGGCCCATTCAAACACCTGGCTTCAAAGGAATTACCTATTTCCTTAACGTACTACTAGGTTTTCCTTTGAACACTCAGGTTTGGTCAGGAACTGTTGCGTTTAGCTACAGCTGTGTTAAGCTGTAGTATTCCCCTGTCTGAAAGATAATACGGCATATGAAGCTCAGACCGGTTATTTCATCTATTACATTTTGTAACACAATATAAATTTTTGATAATAGCAGTAATATGTATAATGCATACGGCTGTAAAAATGTCAACCAACTTTTATGGCTTTCCTCTTCATATGAACATTCAGTCATCCGTTCGTCCCTAGATCCACTTCAATCCTGAAAAAGAAAAGTTTAAATTATTTAATTGATGTATTGTCTTAGAGGTTCATTAATTTCTCAAATATTATTGTATATGTAAATAAAAACCTAACCATGGACATCTGTTCCATAGTGAAAGAGAGGTCTGTAGAGCAGTAGGTTTATAAACACCTTAAATTAAACTGAATAAATACGACAAAAGGTATGTTGCAGAAAGCCTTATGTTTCCTCTTAACTAATGATTTTAGTCAGTGCTCTCAGTGCCTTTAATTTCTGAGCTTCTACATGAGGGCACTAAATCCCAACTGCTTTTATTAGTCTTCAGGGCCCATTATATATCAGTACAATGCATTTGTACAGGTAAACTCTCCAGCAGTTACCAAGTGTGAATATTCTTTACTGGTATCTAAAAATGTGTTTCCTCGAAATAGTATGTGAGATCTGGACAATAACACATTAAAAACTAAAATGCATTTATTAGCGCACACAGTCAGTACTCCAGCCATAGGAAATAACTGTGCAAGGCATTAAAAAATATGAATACATATTTCTTGAAAGGTTTCCTTTGGATACACAACTATTTTATGTTTCCATGCGAATCTTTAAAAGAAAAATGTATATAGAAATTTAAATACTACATTATACTTTTGGGAGGCTCCTTCCGGTTTAAGAAAATACACTGATCCAGGAGTCTAACTTTTTAAAAGCCTTGGGGGAGAAAAAAGCTTTACATGTCCAAAATTTAAATGATAGACAGTATGTGTTAAACCTCTTTCCAGAATACGTGCATATATCTGGAAGCAAATGGTACTTACATATGTCTGTTAATAATGGAAATGGTGTGAAGTCAAGAATCTAAATCTGCTGTCAGAGCTGTTATAAACAATCTGCTGTTATTTTTATATCATTCAAAATAAGGTCATCCCTCAAATAGCAGTGGAGCATCACCTGCCTGCTTTTAAACCACAACCCAGTATTTGATTGCCACTGTATATACAACAACATGACTAACAGGTTTCCAAACACTAAGCAAACTTGTACACTGAAAACAAGACAAGAAGCTCCCTTAAGCATGTAAAATTAGTAAATATTCATATACTGTGCTACTATTATACTGCCTCAACACCATGCACTTAATTTTATTTCTAAGAAAATATTACGGTTAATAGAAAAAAAAGTAAGTTCCAAATATTCATATGAATCATAAAAGGTCACAAAACAACCACAAATACTGGCCTAACTAAATACTCTAGGCTTAGAGACTGCTAACTGTTGCAGACTAGTTGCCCCATCTCCAATGCATCTTGTAGGCTCTCTTTCCTTTTTGTTGTTTAATCTCCTTTGGCATTATTTGGATTGCTTCAAAATTTCCATTTCATGAAGCAGATTTTGGGGGGGGGGGGGGGGGGGGGCGGGTTTTAAATTGCACACTTGAAGAACCACCTTTGAGTTTCTAGCTGCTCTTTCTCTGTGCTAATGTCGAAAAATGGGACAAGTGGACCAGGTTTTCCATATCCTGGACTTACATGATGTGGTGATCTAACCTGAGCAGGAAGTTACTTCGTCATCAAGTTCTTTAAAATTAAATGTAATGTTTTCAAAAGCTTCATGGGGTCTCTGCCAGAGGAAGACAGAGTTTGACCTGTAATTGTTTCCAGTTGTCCAAGTTTTCTCATCATTACTCCTCCCTACATGCACACAGACACACATGCTCCTACAACGCAACTTGACTTCAAGTTACGCCCAAACGCTGAAGTCCTATTAGGTTACCGTGGCTATGGTGACAGAGCAAACACGGGTGTGCGTTTCAAAACTGCTACCATACCACTAGCCGACTAGCCATAGCCGCAGCTGGTTTCACATTATTAAATCATGTACAACAGCCCTCCTCATGAAGATGCCACTTCATTAGCAATGGCAAATAATTGAGTTCGCTTATTAATTCTCTTTGGGTCTGCACGATTTATCAAGCACTGAATTACCCATGTCCCTGCATCACTGGGGTGCTCTCCTCCATGAAAAGGCTTTTGCTTGTCACCCTCTTCGCCAAGCACACGCAGGGCATGCAACAATCTCCAGCAGTGCCACCATCCCACAACGCTGCTCCACCGTGATACACACGGTCTAGGGGTACGACTGAGATGATCCCCTAGCACTGACCACCAGGGTGACCAGGAGCATTGATTTTGGCGGCCAGTGCACGCTTGCCACACATGCCACCCATACAGGCCACAGGCCTCTTCACTGCAACTATTTTAGGCTGCTTTTGGGGAGAGGATGAAGAGCAAACTGTCCATCTGAGAATGCCATTTAGCTAGTAACTTCACAAATCTGTTGCCCGATTTTCAGAAGAGCTGACAATCTTTGACTTCGGATTAAATTACTTTGAAATGCATATGAAAAATAGGACCGTCTGTCCTTAAAGGACTCCCAAATCCATTCTGCCATGTGTGTCACCATTGTGAAACCTGCCCTGGTCTTTGGTTTCCAGCAGCTTGCTGTGAAATCTCAGCTTCTACTATCAAGAATGTGAAAACAGACATGAAAGTCCAAATAGAAGCACCCTCAGTTTGTATCAAGTGGGTTTTATACCAGCAGAAAATCTGCCTGATGAGACAACTGCATGCAATGTTCCTGATTCAAAACCTTTATGTCAGAAGGGCTCTTCAAGTAACCTTTAAGTTAGAGCAAAGCACCTAACAAGCCACTAGTTTCAACCAAAAGAAAGTAGCAAACACAGAATTATGTCCACATCCAGCCAAAGGCTAACAGAACCACAGAATGGCGGGGGTTGGAAGGGACCTCTGGAGATCATCTTGTCCAACCCCCCTGCTTGAGCAGGGACACCTAGAGCAGGGGGCACAGGAATGCGTCCAGGCAGGTTTTGAATGTCTCCAGGGAAGGAGACTCCAGAACCCCCCGGGCAGCCCGTGCCACTGCTCTGGCACCCTCAGTGACGAAGCTTTTTCTCATATTGAGGTGGAACTTCCTGTGTTCCAACTTGTGCCCATTGCCCCTGTCATTGGGCACCACTGAAAAGAGTCCAGTCCCATTGTCCTGACACCCACCTTTTAGATATTTATAAGCATTGAGAAGGTCCCCCCTTGGTCTTCTCTTCTCCAGGCTGAACAACCATCATCCTAAAACCGTATTTTCAGACCACAGGAGTTTATAAAGCTTATGAATGCCACCAAACATTACATTTCTTCTCCTACAGCAAGGGAAAACCAAGCAGAAATTACAACACCTAGAGTTCACTTTGAAAATCTGTCTTGATCAGAATAAATGCCCTGGTAGTCCCTCCCTAGCTGGCATCCCCACCCACTGGTGGAGCTGGGCAGCAATCATGGACCAGAGTAAGGAACATTAGATGCGTTTCAGGACAATCATGCTGAGCATATTTCTAGAGAAACAGAGGCCACTAAGTGTGCAGAGGTGCCCTTGTCTCTACAAATAGAACATTTATGAACATATAAACCCACATTAATTAATTAAAAAACAAGTTCATGCTGCTATCACTTTCACATCTCTGTTACGTACTGCTAACTTTTAAATTAATTCCTATTAATACAAATACTCTATTTTCCCCCTTTTCTAATGCAGACAGATATGGGAACATAAATTTGGAAAAGACCAACTCATTTGCAAAGTTGTCATTTGCTGAATCAGGATTTATAAACTTTTCCCTCTACAAAGCAAACCCCATATTTGGACATAGCTGTTTCTTAATAACCTTATATAATTTTACTTTAGCTTTAGAAGTATGCACTTTTCTTGTTGAATGCCCTCAAATCTGCACTTACACTTCTGCAATCACTTTCAAAGTCTGAGTCACGCCAAAATTCCCCAAAGATGGAGTGTGACTTCTCCCAAACTCAAAGGCCACCCTGAACATCAGGTAAGGCAGGTTCACTGAAAGCACAGTTTCAGCAGCATTCAGAGATGAAGGAACACAGGTTATCCTCAACCCAGTGTTGAGGATGGCTACCCTTATATTAACAGTAGCCACATACTTGCCCTTTTTTCCTGTGCTTCTGATTCCTGCAGGGAAATTCATGAACTCCATAAAGCAGACATTCTGCAGAAGCCACAGATAAAATATACATTAACTACCAGTTACAGATTTGCAACAGTCCTCAACATTTAAAATCAGTAAGGGACAGGAGAGGCTGAAATGCAGCACAGCACTGCGCTGCATTGAATCAGCATACCCAGAAATCTACCTAAACTGCACTTTGAGTGCCTACTTTTCTTGCCTTGGGTCTACCCCCAGGATCTTTGTGAGCTGAGTTCTGTACCACTGTAACTAAAACTAGCCAAAACACTTTGCCACAGTTGTCTAAAAAAGTTAAAAAGCTTAAATTCCACCATAAGCCACTGTCCCAGCAGCAGCCATCACAAGCTGCAAGATGAATGGGGTAATACAGCTTAAAAGGCATTCAGCTTAGGTTAAGTGTAACTGCTATATCGTTTATAGACCTCACAGGGCCAAAGGAGCACTTGCTACGCATTCTGTTACTCACTAAACAACTGTGCTTATAAGGTTTGTTCTGTCCTCAGCTAAAGTTTTTGCTAGTCTTTGATTGTGATTTCTGTTCAAACAAGGCAAGCAGAGTTACTTTCTTTAGGATGCCAGCTCCCCCACCAACATCTTTGTTGCTCTGACGTACTGTCATAACAAAAATATCTTAAGCTGCTCAAAATATTTCTGAAAATTAACTTAATGCTTCAACTTCTGGTTTTCACTGGTATTTTAATAAAAGTAAAGAGAAGCAGGAGGCAGAGTGGGATGCTTGTTGCTAGGCGATACCTAGCTCTCCTGAACTCCTACAGACTGAAATATTTATCCAGACTCCCACGAAGAATGACATCTAGCATACAGAAAGAAGAGATGCAGGCACTTACTGAAGTACATCATGATTCAAGGTAAGAAGCAGCAGCTCTGCCACCAGCTCAGTCCCTGGGGTATCTAAGCCGAGGAGGCTGCAGTCTGCAATGCAGGGGGGGCGGGGTGATGCAGCTCCTGCCAGACATCTGCCTTGATTTCAGCTGAGCCTCATGGGGCAATGCCTCCAAAACTTTAACACCAAACCAGAACAATCTCAATGCCATTGGGCTCTTGGCAGCATGAGAAAGCTCATCTTTTGCTCACCTGACTGTATAGCAATTGTTTTTCTGTTATTTGGGTTTTTTTCTCCAAATCATTATACTCCAATAACAGGTGTTGTCATGGTTTAGCCCCAGTCAGCAACCAAGCACCATGCAGCCGCTCGCTCACTCCCCCTTGGTGGGACGGGGGAGAGAATCGGAAGAGTAAAAGTGAGGTAACTCATGGTTTGAGATAAAGACAGCTTAATAGGTAAAGCAAAAGCTGCGCGTGGAAGCAAAGCAAAACAAGGAATTTATTCACTCCTTCCCATGGGCAGGCAGGTGTTCAGCCATCTCCAGGGAAGCAGGGCTCCATCACACGTAGCGGTTACTTGGGAAGGCAAACACCATCACTCCCAATGTCCCCCCTTCCTCCTTCTTTCCCCAGTTTTATATACTGAGCATGACGCCATATGGTGTGGAATATCCCATTGGTCAGCTGGGGCCAGCTGTCCTGGCTGTGCCCCCTCCCAGCTTCTTGCGCACCCGGCAGAGCACGGGGAGCTGAAAAAGTCCTTGACCAGTGTAAGTGCTACTTAGCAACAACTAAAACATCTCCACATTATCACCACTGTTTCCAGCAAAAATCCAAAACACAGTCCCATACTAGCTACTACGAAGAAATTTAACTGTATCCCAGCTGAAACCAGGACAGGTGTCCATAGAAAAAAAGCATGCAGCTGGCCAGATGTGGATGAATGATTCATTAACTGAACATACAACCTTCCCAAGAAGTCTGTATGCCATGCACCTCCCCCTCCTCCTTTTAAAAGGTTTATTCAGTGATTAAACTTTCAAGTAGTGCTTACAGAGTCTTCCAGCAGAGGCTTAGATGAATAAACATTATTCTTAACAGGGTCTTTTATTTGACATTAACAAATTATTTTGAATTTAGCAGCTTCAAGGATAAGTCCCAGACCTTCTGGGACTTAAAGATGAATTTCAAGAACTCTTTGCTCTTCCTAGAACTTAAGGGTCTGGTTTGACAAAAATCATTACATATAAATAAGCTACATTTCATAATTTCAGAAAGCTATTACTCTGAGAAGGATGATGTCTTTCAGTAATACTTAAAAAAACCCTGCAACTGTATCAAGGCACACAAAGAATTTTGGTATGGCAAATGAAATGAGAAAGTGTGTGCATGCTGTTATATTGTAAAGGTAAAAAAAGATCTAGTAGTTAAAATCTGGAGAACTAATGAAGTCATCAAATGCCTGTGTATAGGAAATAATCAGTGGATGATCAAGAAGAGTGCAATTGCAGAGAGTAAAGATAAGCACAGCAAAATACTATATCCCCCTTGATTTTTTTTTATTCTAAAAGTAGTGGTTATCTTTGACACACTCAGTTGTTTGAATGGATAGCTCTGAAACCTTGATAGTCCCTTCACAACTCTACTTTAAATAGAATGACACTGTTTTTTGTTAGGTCTAAATAAAATAAAATTTTGATAAACAGAGTCACACATCACTTCGGACAGCTTCTCTGAGATACGGAAATGTTCACATTACACAGAGCACACAGCACAAGGTCTCTCAGTTCATCATCTTATTCCTTGCACACTGTTAATACTCCACATTAGAGTTAAAATTCTTTTTACCAACCTGTGCACAAAATCAAAGGACTTAGTGGGTCTTTTCTTGTTGCAAGAATTACAGCGTTCTACATATATATACACGCACACACATATATGTTTATTAATATAAAAACATGCACACGTACAGCCACAAATTTCTGGTGAATTGATTCAATGTTTTTTGTAAATAGTTGTCGTAAAGAATCTGCTGCAAGCATACTTTCTAATATATCGTCAAAATAACACAGGATTTTCAGCCAAGCTGTAAAAAGTTTCTGAACTCATAAAGAACGGGAATTTTTAAAAGTGGTCTTTTCCCCTTATCTTCAGACTTTCTTCAGCGAACAGGTCTCTCCAAATAATGACTATCCAAGATTTCAACTCACAAGGGCTTATGAGCTTCTGAAAGATATTATAAAACAGTAATACTTAACTGGTTATTCCCAATTTCAGGTTGGAATCATCCATGTTGCGTTTCTACATTTTGTTTGCACTTCAGACAAAACAAGTGTGATTGACTTTCTTTTTAGTACACTTAAAGTGTGAAATCCAAATGGAAGATATCCCACAGGAAAACTGCTCGAGCTTCAAGTAGGATAAGAGGGAAGAGACTTGCCAGGGATTGTTCCATATCATCATGATGGGGAAAGAATAAATTGCAACCTCTCCAGCAGATCTTTCACCAAGGGACTGCACTGACAACAGAGGTTGCACAGAAAGAGACCTAATTGCACAGGTTTCATACTTTTATTTTGTCCTGCTAATAAGAATTAGCATTACCAAATGCTATCACCCACACACCCTCTTCTGGTTTAATACTTTTACTCCAACTAGGTTTATGCTTGGTCCAGAATCAAGCCGGCTCTCCCTGCAGTACGGGCAGCAGTACTTACACTCCCTTCTCAAAGTTGCAAGATAATCTTCATTTATACTTTAACCCGTTCAAAAACAAAACAAGGATTTTCTTTATTTCCTATTAAGAGGCTGCTGAATCCCGGAGACCATTAGAAGAACAAACAATCCTTGCACTTGTACACAGTTATAAATTAAATAGCCAGAGCTTAAGGACGACGTCACTGGTTTCCTTAGGACACTCAGGGGAGCATCGGTTTTCCATGTGGACCATGCATCTGACATTTCTTGTGGTGATGGCAACTCCCTGACTACCTAATTTAAGGGAGGGTGGCTGAACACCTAAGGCCCCTTGCTACAAGTCCAAAGGAATGAGTGCAAATTTGCTGCAGGCTTGTGCCAAAATCTCCTCTTGGTCAACCAAGCTGTAGTAAGCACAGGAACATGTGATTTAACCTGCAAGAAAAGTCTGAAACATGAACATCTGAAGCAGATGAATCCTGCCTCAGATGGCAAATATTACCATTATGTGGTTCAAAATTTCAGAGTCTCCTCGTAGTTGCCTTCAGAGGGAACACCAGGACAATGGAAGAAGCAGAGCAGGAAACAAAAATTTCAATACTGTTTACATGTAGTAGCTTATATAAACCCCGGCGTGCCTTTTCCTTTTACACTGTGCAAGATGTTGTAAATAAGCTAAAAAACGGCACTAACCATCATCCCACTGCGGACGGTATACCACACAGCTTTCCGCTCACCACAGCGTCAAGCGCGCTGTGCCAACTTTCACAGCAAAACCACTCAAAGAATAAGCAAAACCAGAATAAGCTGTGCCCATTAAACTTGTCTTAAAAGAGGGAACACAAAACCGCTCTCACAAGCAGCAGAGAAAGCTACACAAGCTTTAAGTTTATACATCACCAGAAGGTGGTTGTAAAATCGGTGCTGATGCCCGCGGCTGGCACAGGCAGTGAGATCCAACACTGTTTCACCAAGCCCCAACCTAGAGATGGGTCACCTCCTCAGAAGCACCTGCTGAGCTACATGTGGGGAGTGCCACCTCACCGCGTCCATCAGCATAAAATAAGCTAGAAAAAAAACCCAAACTGCTCAAACAAACCTATTTTGCTCCTCCAAAACAGAGGTGACAATAAGGATGATGTGACATTGACCTCACTAACTAGTAAAGCCGCAGCAGCTAAGGGAGGACAGGCTTTCACAATTTACCACAAAGCTGGGAAAAACGAGCAAAGAAAACCAAGCCAATGCTGTTCAAAGCTGTGACATATAGCGAAGAAACCTAACCATCCTCGTTTCTAGGCTCCAAGTTATGCTTCCAAGAAAAAAAAAAAGTCAACAGCTGAATGCACCCTGCTCTACATAGCGGGTAGTTAACGTTCAGCTCCCAGTCCTGCCTTTGCTCAACCCACCATAAATTTCATCATCACATTCATTACAATTTGGGCCCCTTCTTTTGCTTTCCATTAGAAACATACCAGTAACATGCTTTTTCAAGAAAACAGCATGATATCTGTGTACCTGAAGGTGTGGGTATATGTTCAGGCTCTAAACTGGGGGCACTATGTGACAGCAGTGATGCTATTAATCAGTTTAAGGAGTTTATTTGGCTGCCATCCTACAAATGTGGCTGATGAGTGTCTATTTTAATAGGAAGGTACACTCTCTAAAATTGATCAATTGACCACAAGTGTTTCCATTAATCATTTTTAATGTATTTTCCCCTAGCCTGCCCCTTCTTGAAAGTGCAGACTAGCATTATTAGTAATAATTATCCCTAGCATATTGTAGGTAAACAGCTCAGAAAAGGCAGAATCCCATATCTAAGTATACAACGTTCCCATCAGGCACAGGTAAGCTCAAAACAGCTCCACTATCAGATTCAGTAGCTACAAATTTTTTAATAATAATTTGAAATCTAGAGAAAGTCACAGAAGCATACTCATGCTCTTGATGTCTTTGGGATGAGTGAGAAGAGTAAAATTGACCCCAGTACTGGTCCTGCAGCATTTCCACTGGAAACTTTCCATCCCAGCATTTCAAACATCCCAATGCATTGCAAAGCTCAGTGCAAGCAGTGATTAACCTTAGGAAAAGGTGCATCTGTTCAGAGATCTACCCAACACATACCTGGTCAAATTCCATTGCCTCCCTACTAGGCCTTGTCATTTTTCTCCTTGTTCTAATAGCCCTCATATTTTTGACAGGAGACACAGTTGCTCTGGCTATTTTCCTGTCCTTGTTTAAACAGAAATATATTTGCTTCTCCCCGTCTGACAGTTCCCCCATCACTTAGATTTTCTGGGGGGCAGAGTAGCGGTGGGGAGTAATTCAGTGTACTGTTTCATTCAGTACTCCAAGAGAGAATTCATCTGCCCATCTGACTACATATTTAAGTGCAAAACCCACAAGCAGCCTGATTTCCAAAGGTAATTTGTACCTTCCAGTCCCCTACTGAGATCACTGCAGCAGCCTGCAGGACTCACCATCTGCATTCAGTAAGCCAGTGCCGTTTCATTCTGCAGACCAACACAGACAAACAATTCCCTTAACCATCACTCAGTAACTACTCATATTCACAGCCCAGAAACTATAACCTGAAGAATAACTTCAGCGGATAAAGTTCCTGCCAGTTGGCAGGTTCATCTCACTTACCTATGGACTCCTACACCTGCACCAGCTGCCCTTCACGGCTCTGTAGTTAAAGGAGAGCAAGAGGCAGCACAAGGGCCTGAGTCACTGGCTTTTCAGTCAGTCCAGCAACTGCTCTTGACTGAAAAGTATTTAAATAAAATGGTTCTTAGTTGTCTGGAGAGTGAAGGGTACTACAGGTTTTAAGAGCTTTGTTTTTTAAAACCAGTCTTGGGTTCCTTTGCTCTCCTGATCAAAACCTCACAATTTTTAAGACTTTAATAGTCATCCTTTTCAATGGAGCCAGGCAGACTTGGAAAAGCATTCCATTTTTTAAAGAGCTTGGAGAAAAAAGAAAAAGGAAAAAAGAAGTAACTTGAGATGGTTAAATACTACTGTCAAGCAGGAATTGGCAACACTGCCCATGCTAAGCTTCCTGCACACCAAGGTGATAAATAGAAGTTAATACAAGTACACTGCTCATGAGTTACATGGACAACACCATAAAAAATTTATCACAAAAATCAGAAACTACAGATGGTAAGGAAGTCACATTGCTTGGTTTACTAAACTAAAGAGGAAAGCACTTCAAAGAAACAATCCTGTACTGCACATAGGAAAACACAATTTTAAAACCCAAGGATTTTCACCCTGGAGCCGCTGAAGCTTGGCTAGGCTGGCTAGTCCTGTACTCTGTATCACACCAGTGAAACCAATCAATCCCAATTTACGCCCCTGCCATTCCCATTACAAGCTTGCAAGTGGACTCCTTGTATTTTATTATCTTTCAGGGAAGAGGGTACAATAAATAAATAAATAGCACTAATAAATAATTTCATAACAATAGAAGACATGAATACCAGAGGATGGAGCATCTCCCTTGTGAGGAAAGGCTGAGAGACTTGGGTTTGTTCATCCTGGAGAAGAGAAGACTGAGGTGGGATCTCATCAATGTTTATAAATATCTAAAGGGTGGGTGTCAGGATAATGGGACTGGACTCTTTTCAGTGGTGCCCAACAACAGGACAAGGGGCAATGGGCACAAGTTGGAACACAGGAAGTTCCACCTCAATATAAGAAAAAGCTTCGTCACTGAGGGTGCCAGAGCAGTGGCACAGGCTGCCCAGGGGGGTTATGGAGTCTCCCACCCTAGAGACATTCAAAACCCGCCTGGACGTGGTCCTGTGCCCCCTGCTCTAGGTGTCCCTGCTCAAGCAGGGGGGTTGGACAAGATGATCTCCAGAGGTCCCTTCCAACCCCTACCATTCTGTGAGTAACACTGAGGAGAACTTTTTTTTTTTCCTCCCAGTATTCCAGGTGTAACAAAATCAATGTACATGTGACAATATGGATGCTGTTCTGAATGAAGCATGCCTCTGGAAAGGCTCAAAGACTTCTATGCAAGACACCTGAAAATATTCCAGGCTAACCACCATAATCCATAACCCCTACAAACCATCCTGACTCAGAAGAACATGAATGACATGAACAACTACACCCACCACTTCCCTGAGGATCAAGTTCAGCAATGCCCCCAACAAGCAAAGCTTTTGTTTTTCTGTCAGTACCCTTAAGTTACTTTTTTGATTTGTGGGTAACACATAACAAACTGGTTAACAAAGTGGTTAAACTAACTAGCAGTAGCAGAAATGTGTTAGTTGAAGACACACTTAGGGCTACACCCATCCTTGGTTTAATGCCAGGAATACACCTACCTGGTGTTCTGAAATTACGAGGAAGCTCTTAAAATACATTAACTATTGGAAGATATTCCTATAATTTGATTAAATAAGAGACAGCAAACACAGGTTTTGCCATTACAATTATACTGATTTCAAGCAGTTGCCCCTCATCTACCGTCAGTGTCACAGAGTCCCCCCAGCCCTTTCTCCCACCTACTCCCTTTGGTTACACCTGCTCTTCTTTCTGCATTACCCAACACAGAAATGTTGTAGTTGTCCAGATCTCAAGCCTCAAGTCTCTTCCATTCTCTCTCAGGTTCCGGAACCCTACAGCTACCCTCAAAACACAGCCACCACCAGACCCTGCTCCCATTGACACCTGACCCAGGCAGGAAAATCCTCCCGCCTCGACCGCTGGATGTCCCTTTCCATCTCCTTTGCTGCCAGGGTGGGCTTCTAGTATGCAAGTCAGCATTGCAAGGCAGCAGCCCCTCCGGCTCCAGAACCGTTGTCCCCTGTGCACACCTGGGCACCAGTGCCGCAACTGGCACCTCCAGCCACAAACTTCAGGGGTATGGGGCTGTTAACCAGACCACCCTGTCCTCACCACTCACGGAAGAGAGCAGTCCCATGCCCCCACTGCCTGACATTCAGTGGCTTCAAAAGTTTAAAATTATAATCTGAAACAAGGCGATGTAGAGTTTGTGAACCCAACACTCCTCCGTGACTTGTCCCACCTACCCTCCTCACTCCTTTTACCACAGCTCTCGCTTCATCCTCTTCCCCAAGCTTCCTTCTTTTGCGGACCACTCATCCACTGGCACTAATCCAACCATGCTCTCGCACTTTCACTGAGACTGGCTTTATTCCCATTAAAAAGACAAATTCTGATTCCATCCTGCTGTTTAATCCACCACTAACTATGAAAGATTTCAAGGGAGTTTTTATACAAAAGATAATTATTTCTTCTATATCCTAATTTGTGCTCCTGATTATTCACTAGATACAAATATTCTCTGTTCTCCATATTTGGAGCTTTCCGTATTCTTTGTTCTCCATATTTTGAGCCTTCAATATTCTGAATTCACTGCTAGCAGTACAGGTGGCTGGTGCTAACTACTCCAAGGCGCCACCGAAACAGAACCCGTCTCACACAATGCTCTCCTATTGAAAAGCTTTCGTTACCAACAACGAAGCAATTATAAAAGCATCACTACAGGAGCAAACTTCAGTTAATTTCACCACCACAGACAATCAAAGTACTGACAGCAGTTCAGAGGCGAACAGCAAATATCCCTGCATGTTGCAATGTAAGACGTTCTGGGAATGGTTTTATTAAAAGCAGAGGTAGCTGCAGTGTTCTTTGTAATAAACAAGGAATACTGCTAACTAACACTCCCACAAGTGGCAAATGTCATCATCCTAATGATAACCCCTACAGGGTTGCATCCTGTTGAGTTATTGCAATTAAGATTCTGTTAACATGCCCATTACAAATATATATTTTTAATTAACTGTAATTCAGTCTTATAATATGAAGCAGGTTATAACTTGCTGATTTTTATAAGACAATGAATTAAGCATTAGAAAACAAAATAATTGTTAGTCTCTTGGAGGGGGGAGAAGAAAATCATACCAATTTTAATATACATGGCAGATGGTAATGGAAGTCAATAAAAATAAAAACCATAAATTTTGGTTAAACAGACCAAGTTTTATAGATAATAAGTAGTAAACCATTGAGAATAACACTCCCAGAAGCGCACGTTCACAGTTTAAAAAAAATACAAAAAACCACACAAAACACAAAAATCTGTGTTACAGCCCTGAAATTAATACCAGAGAAAGTATGGAAGTGAAAACAATGCCTACACATTGGATCAGGCTCTTCTAGATCCTGCAAGGATTAGTTTCAGAGGAAAAAAAAATTGTACGTGGACATACGTACAAACCCACACAGGGAATGAGTATCAAAGGGTTAAAATCCAAACCGCTCCCACCAGGGCTATATTCAGCACAGGCCTATTACCACCCCTCCCTGGCCCATCAAGCCTTAGTACCCAACTGAAGGCTTACAGCTGGGGAGGGCAAACAGGGGGAGGCTTCTTGCATTTAAGGGCCATTTTCACCAGCTGCATCACTTCTATTCTTAGTCCCACTGATGCATTACGGTCAGATTATTTTGCTTTTCCAGCTGCATTTTCCAATCTAACATTCAGAGAAAGCCCACTTTTCTCATCTCCTTCCCTTATCAACTGACCAAGTGACAATAACGCAAGATCGGTCCGGTGATTCATCCACCCACCCACTTTCATCTACAACTGCTCACAGCAGACACGCTAAAATACAAGTGTCAAGCAGTCAGGGAATCTCAACAGGCCCCTAATCTTTAGGGTATCAAATATGGCAAGTCATCTTCTTCTATGGAAAAATCTCACGGCCTGGGGCCAGAGGTTTAAAGGGCTTTGACATGCGGAGAAGGATTAGAAAAAGCCAGCACCATTTCAAAATGAAAAAGCATCGAGGTCTGGCTTCCTAACAAGCAAATCCACTAAAAAGCCACAAGCCTAACTGGAAATATCATAACCTGCAGTATGACCGCAAATACAAAATATGCTCTTTTAAACACATACTGTTGTATTTTTTCCCCGTGTTGTTTTCTCTTATCAGGGTTTGAAAAGAGCCCACAAGAACACATTACATTGAATGAGTTCAGAAGGAGCGTATTATCTAAATACAGAAGCACATTTGTACTAATATCCAGGGATGACATTCACAAACATCTTGTTACTATCCTGTAAGTGCCTTCAAAATATACAAACATCTCCACATTGTACCAGAGATGCAAAAGTTTCACAGAAGCTGCTCTTGAGAAGTTTCCTGAAGACCAGCGCGCCAGCAATGGTGACAGCAGTACCCGCTTCGTCATGCTTTGCACCCAGCACTCTCAGACACGCACCATTTCTGGGTTCAGAAAAGGAGAAGAGAATATATTTTCAAGAAAGAAGACTGAACAGTCACAACATGCCCTGCCCTCCTCTTGAGGAGGGTGATGAAGACAAGAACTAGCCATGTTGAGTTCTGTTACGGGGTTGGAGCAGTAGGTGGTAAGGACAGAGCAACACAAACCTTTACACAGGTGATCACAAGAGTCTCTTGTAGGCATTGGAAAGCAAGACCGAGCCCTGAACTGGAGAGGGCTTGCTATGGACCTCACAGCAGGAGACCACCACCATGTTGCCTCTCCAGGGCTCAGCTTTCTGCCAATGTCATCCTCTCATCTCCCATCCTGCCCCCCAAGACAAAAGACCTCCTCCATAGGAGTGGGAGGCATTAACACTAAATTAAACTAATACTAAGTTAAGCTTCAAGCAGCTGACGAACCTTAGCTTAAGCTTAAGCTATGACTACCCTGGAAACAAGGTCCAGCAGACCATGGGGTCTTCTGATCTGTTCCCGAACTGAAAGGAATTAGCAAGAGTGGGACGGCATAGCTAGGAAAGCATCAGTCCTCCTCCTCCACTCCTGCTAGGGGTGTGCCAGATCAGGGTCCTTATCACCTGGCCCTCCCCTGCTTTCACAGCTTCATTTTCTCTGTTGCCACCTGAAGAGCCATCGATGGAGAATTCACACAAATAAAAACTAGGATGGAGAAAACCTCAAGAGATCATCTAGTCTCTCCCTAGCAATTCACACCACTGTGATTACCTCAAAACTCATTACATCTTCATTACATCCATTACAGACAAGCTTCAAGAATGGAATCACTTGACCTGCAAAGCAAAACTGCCTGTAGCACCAAGATTCATCCTGATTCACTCTGAAGACAAAACATCTGCTTTAACTTACCATCAGGACTACAAATAGAACAAAACCAGTCAGTGTATGCGGGCTGGGAGTTTGCCAAGAGCTCCGATATGTACTTCAATTGTTCCTATAGACATCTATAAAGTAAATGTTTTTCAGTGGAAAATTAGGACTAAACTTCCCACAAAATATGACTAATTCCAATAAATTCTATGCCTTTTAAGGATGTTTTGAAGATCAACTATCACAGATGATGTCTGCAAACTGTTTTAAAGATGAAAAGCAATATGAATTATTATCACAAAGTTTTAGCTGTCAAGAACAAGAAGGAACGTAAGAAAAATACATTTCCATTCCTCAGTATCACATGAAATAATACAGTAGTCTTTTAAATGGAAAGAAACAACCCATACACAATAGCCATCAGTCCTCCAATTTCTTAAAAACCTGATTTTGTACACAAGCTTTCTGATCTGTGCCCCCCAAAAACAACAGGAGTGGCAAAAGGCAGTTCCTTCATGCAGAAGTCTGCATTCCCCTGGCTAAACCTATTTTCTGAAGAGGGAAGTCTGTTGCTAACTCTAGTCAGATGAAGTTTCCAGATACCACTGAACTCTCCAATACTGGCACATCTAGGTCATTACAAAGGTCCCTGGAGCTGATGATCTAATTGGTTGTGATCCCTAGTGAAATACAAAAGTCAGTATTTGGTCCATGTATTTGATTTTATTTTTTATTTCAATGCATCCCAACTCAAGGTATGTAAAGATGAAGTGTAAATCTGTACCACTAAATGGGTTATGTGTTAATACAGCAAATGGAAAGCTACCCTTAACATTTATTTTGCTCTGTTCATTTCTCTATGTAAGTCTAATATTTTTACTGAGGTTCTTTTCAGGGAAGTAACTGACTCCTGTTTTGTGACTGTGCACTCCTGCTGACTTTAAGACAGGTGTATCTGTGAATTTTTGCTCACTTGCTCACACTCCAGTGCCCCGGCTTTGCCATTTTTAGCAATTCCTTCCTGTGTGAATGAGCTCGTGTGCTGGGTTTTATTTTACATGCTGACAGGAAGCCCTGCCACCAAAGTTGCAAACAGCGCACTGGGGAGAGGTGCAAGGTAGCAGCAGGGCGAACACATAAGTTTTTCATATTAATTTATATTTAAAGAGAAAACAGAAAAATAGGATAATAGATATGAAAGCTAGAAGAGAAAAGGTTAAATTTGCTATCTAGAGTAAAGCAAAGAAGAGATAGCAGCTAAGAAGTCTCAGCACATGGTGGAACAAGAGGAGGACAGGACAAAGCATCATTAAAATAAAGCAAAATACCATGACCTTCAAAAGCCAGGACTGCGTCCTGTAAATATGCCACATGCAAGTTTTCTGTATGTGAAATACAGGGGAGGAAGGTCTGTGGGGAGTTACGAAAATATGAGCTGAACGAGCACTTTGCAGATAGCTGACAGAAGCAGAGTGATTGAAATAACACCCTTAAGACCAAGGGAACCAGAGGGTGCCAGAATGAAATCATTCTTCTAACTATACCTAAAAAAATCTGAAAGATTTATGAGAGAAATATTACTGCTATGAAACCTATATGATTCATTATGTACTCCAGATAAATAGTCCTTCACCTCCAATTGCTAGACTACAAAGCAGGCAGAAAACCAGCTGGACCACCGGCCCCAAAATATATTCACCAGCTACTCAAAGTCCTACTAGTAGCCAATTTCTATGTACCAATACTGTATAGGACAGCTTCATTAACAACGAGTATGATGGGACAGAGCACACCCTCAGCAGGTTTGCAGGTAACAAAATTCAGGGAAGTGATCACTACACCCAAGGGCAGCGTTGCCATTCAGAGGGATGTCAGCAAGTTGGAGAAATGATTTGGCAGGAACATTGTGAAGTTCAGCAAAAGCAAACAGCAGGTCTTGCGCTTGGGGAAGAACAACTCCATGCACCAGTCCATGCTGGGGACCAACCAGCTGGAAAGCGGAAAAGGAGCTGGGGTCTTGAGAGACAAGTTGACCTTGAACCAGCACCTGTGCACTTGTGGCAAAGGTGGTCAACAACATTCTGGGCTGCGATAGGAAGAGCGTCACCAGCAGGTTGAGGGAGGTGATCCTCCCTCTCTGCTCAGCACTGGTGAGGCACATCTGGAGTGCTGGGTCCCAGGCTGGGCTCCCCAGTACGAGACAGACACGAACACTCCAGAGGGAATTCAGGACAGGCCACTGAGCTGGTCGGGGCTGGAGCACATGGTGCTTGTGGACAGGCTGTGAGAGCTGGGGCTGTTCAGCCTGGAGGAAAGAAGGCTTGGAGGGAGGAAAAGGGGATCTTACTGCTGTCTGCAACTACCTAATATCGTGCAAAGACAGCAGAGCCCAACTACTCTCAGAGGTGTGTAAGAACAGGAGACAAAACGGCAGCAAGTGAAATTCCAAGTAAGGAAATCAAAAGATATTTTTATTATAAAGGCCATCAAACACTGCAACAGAGTGCACAGAAAGGTCACAGAATCTCCGTTATTGGAGATATTCAAAACTGGATTACACAAGGGTCGGAGCAACCTCACCGAACTCTGAAGTTGGAATCAATTTTGAATTTGGCCCTGATTTGAGCAGGGACTAGACCAAATGAATGACCTCCAGAGATCCCCCACAACCTACGTTAATCTACCATTCTGAGTCTTCTCCTGTGTATATTAGGTTTCATCCAACCATTAAGACTGTGGCAATACAGGTTTTTTGGAAGTATAGGACTATCCCACTCTGGTGGCACAAATTTTTAAGACCCAGAATTCAGGGGAAAAAAAGTCTGAACTAGGGAGCTTCACACAAGTTTTAGCATTCCTGCAACTGGGCAAAAAAACTCCAAACCCTATTTTCCTTCCAAGCTGTTCACAAGTAAATGCAATTTTCCTTCAGAACTCCTGACCACGAATGTGTAAAAAACTTATATTGTGTATTTATATGTATTTTCTAACAGATCTTGAAACCTCCGATTTGTTCATGGCATTCTGAAGAGGCAGAAAACCCAGCAGCTTCGTATTTAAGTACTATACCACAAAAACACAGTACACATAGTTAATTCTCACTGTTCAGGGATATTCCAGCTTTCCCATAATCAGGAACTGTATTTTCAAACACAGTTCCCATGTCAGGGGTTTCCTGTTCTTCCCATGCGATGCCCACTAGCGTAACAACAGCTACTGCCACGCTTACACAGACGCCAGGAAAGTGACAGTATGTTTTCAGCTGAAAAGACAGATCCGCATCACTTGAGTGCCAAATCACGTGCTATCACTAGCACATACTATCAGACTACATCTAGGGTACTTAAGTAGCCTGGATTGACTGCTCTGAGAAAGACTAAACTTTCAAGAAGTGAAAGCAAAGTAACAATAACTCCACCAGTTGGTTTTTCCCTTCCACACACACGGTTTGTTTATGTAAGCACGTTATAACCCATCTGAGATATAAAATATATCTTCCAAAAGGAAATTTCAAGTTTCAGATTTTTATGTACAAACTAAGAATATGAATCACATGATGAAACAGAAGGAGGAACAGATTTTTGTAGTTTCCTATCATCTGTGAACAAAGCACCAGGACGCGTACGTGATATTAATCACCCAGGACTCCACAGATTGCATCAGTAGAATTGCATATGGGATCCATAATTATTATTATACTTCAATGCTAAAGTTAGACTGCACTCCGTACCAAGGAGTCAGAGGACATGTTCAGTTCCCTTTTCCCTTCAAAACCGGTGCAACCTCAGACAATATTGTTTCTCCCTCCTAGAAAAATTAACAGTGACCAGGTTGTGTCTCAGTTCCAAAATACTTAATAACGCCACACTAAAACAGTGGTTTTCAAGCAACATCTGTAACAATTTTGTCCACAATGGCATAACTGATTTCATATAAAAGCACAGAGAAGGAACACAAAGCAGACTGTGGAAAATTCTGCCTGCATTTCAACCGTAAATCATGAAGGTCACGCTTGGTTTCAGGCCGTGGGACATATCCATCCTTGGGAAATGTCTGGAAGGGAGTGAGGGAGCTCTGCCTTGGTCCAGCTCACTACACGCACAGTGCCTCCAGGCATCTCTCCAGAGCCCCCACTGCCTTTGGCAACGGATGCTCACCAGCACGGCTCGCCATGAACTACACCATCAGGTGCCCACAGCAAAAACTCAAGGGTGAGCGAACATACCTTCCTCCCTGCTTTGCATCACACGAGGTATACTCAGCATTCAACATTTTTGTGAAAGCCAGCAGCGACCAAGCAACTGGAAACAGTACTCAATGAATAAGAAAAAAGCAAAAACAAAACAAAAAAACAACAGTTCACACTAAATATCTAGCGCTCTGCCCATAACCATCTTTGCACTGTAACAGTCATTTCAAAGAGTAACACTATATTATTTTTTAAATGATCAAGTCACATGCTAAAGAGAATATACAGCTCTGGAGGGAAGAAAAACAAAAAAGAGAAAGGAGAAAAAAAAGGCAAAACAAAAAACCCCACCCAACCACGGAAGCAAAGCATTCTCTCTCTCAGAATACGGTCACAAGACTTAGATGTTTTAACTTTTAACCCACATTCTCCAGGGGAGGGATGGAAGGAGGGAGGATAAATACATGTTGCCTAAGAAGGCTTAACAATCCAGATTCACTGTTACACTGTTGTTGGTAAAATACAAAGCCAGTTTCACCCTCATTGATTTTGAAGTGGGAAACACAGGGGATTTAAGTTAATTATTATACTGGCAAGTCATGAAAGTATAAGAGAAGTATGGCAAGCAGAGTTTTATGTATTGCTTTCAGTGAAAATAAAGATGAAAAAAAGCACAGATTTATGACACTTTTGATTAGGATTATAACGCATAAATATAGCCTGAGGCAAGAAAAGCCACCACATCAGTCTAGCTCAAATTTTTAATATATAAATTTGTAGCTAATCCTTCAAGATAATGTATTAGCAATTCTACAAGCCCAGTGTTTACTTTTTCTGTACATAAATATGTAAGACTCAACTGTGTGAGGTGCCTGGGACACCCATTTAGGTGGTGAGCATGGGCTGTTTCAGAGCGCAGCAACGGTTTTACTCACTGTCTCCAAGCATCAAATCCCTTATTAAAATCACTGCTGTCATGCAATTTACCCAAAAAATAGGTTTTGACCGTGGCAGCAACAGTTTCTAGATCTTAACATAGACTCAGTTGTATCTGATAAAAGCTGTACTTCAGAAAAATAACTATGGTTTACGTTTATTTATCTATTTTACTTCTAATTATTATTTACTTCTAATTATTATTTTACTTCTATTCCCTAATTAATACTTAATACCCTGTTTCTTTTTATCAAGTTAAAAATCAAAGCACATCAAAGAGTGCAATGTCCTTCTAAGGAATAATCCAGGCCCAGCACAAATAGTCCCCAATGGTAGTCCTGTTTTTCACACTGTACCACCTAGGAAACCCTTCATGCAGCCCAACCGCAGCTTCCTCAGCTGTAAAGCAGAACAGCAACTCTGCCAGGAAAAGACAGTCACATTTCTTGGTGGAGGACACAGTTAATAGAACAGATGAACCCATCTAAAAAGCGTGGTGCCACTAGTTCTTTCCTTCCCCCTCCCCACTCTGGATTCACCTCATTGACTCTTGGTTCATGAGAGGTTCACCACCTCTGATGTTCATCTGAATCCTTTGGTGAACCAAGGTCACCAAACAGGCAAAACTACTACTGACTTTCAGCCAGGATGTCAGGAATTCATCAGCAAGGGCTGGTAGGATCAAGTTCTGTGGCCCTGTAATAATTTCATTTTTCGTGTAATCCTGGAATCGTCTCAGGACTCGTCTGCTGTTGACAGAGCTATATATTTTCTCATTAAACTTCTGTGCGATCAATCCTTAATGTAATTTCACTCCCGAAACAGTGAGTGAAAACATAAAGAGAACTCTCCATAAGAAGAAGCCAAAGAGTCCACAGGAGTATTTTTCTTTCTCAACACTCTTTCTCTTTACTTTACAGACACGCTTCAAAAGAAAATTAAATTAACCCGTGAGTGCTATTTAACTGTCAGATATGATGTCAATGGCCACTTTAATGAAGACCAGACAGTCAGAGACAAGAGGTAGGATACGCTGTGATGACTTTCAGTACTTTGCTTCCATACGAGTGAACATGTTCGAATCTTTACCTGCATGGTGTCTCACAGCAGGCAGCACAAATGGCATATTTTAATTACATGTTTGTTTATAGAGGCAAAAGAAAATAAAATTACAGTGAAACCTCCAAGACTCACTTGTAGGTCTGACAAAAGAGAAAAGCATCCTGGACCCAGCTGCTAAGCCAATGGAGCACACATTCCTACGTCCATCTAGGAATACTTCAACATAGTCTCTAAAGATAGCACTTTAAGAAAACGGGTTCCTCCAAGGTAATTCAAAACCACCACTATTACTGAGCAACACCTTAACTCTAGTCATATACAGACCATTTGCCTTCTTTTCTGGACAATATGCCATTTCTGTTATATAGCAGACTTCTTTGCAGTACAGTACAGCATAACTTCTGCAGTCCTATTAACTGGTTTTCTACAGGCAGCAGGCTAATTTATACCTGAAGTCCCTTTGATTTTATTTTTGTTGAGATATCCTATGCTAAGTTTCTTCTTAGAACACAGTTTTTCAGCTAAAAATCAGCAGTCCCTGAAGATACGGATTTCCAGTGGAAGCATACGCATATTTAACTAGAGATTCTAGAAGAAATACGGGGTTTCAGCTGCTTAGTATTATCAAAAACCCTTACCATAAGAATATAAAAAGAAATAATGTTCAAGGTAAAACATTATCTACACTCACTTCCATACACATCCTGCCATCATGACTGCTGGCTGCAACCTTTTTAAGGTCCTTTCACTGATAGTGCTTACCTCAGTTTTCATTTTAAAAGCTGCTTTTTTTTTTTTTTAATTTCTTACAATGAAGTACCCTTTGCATTACAGATCAAACTGCTTGATTTTGACTTTGTCTCAGTGATTTTTCACCACTAGCTATTCGTAATCCCAACTACCTTCTAATATCAGAACCACAAAGAACTAGGTACCATAAATGCTTTAGAAGAGACAACTACTCAGTTTGCGGAAGCTGAGCATTATTTGGCACCTACAAACAGACCTGAAGATCAGATCCAGTACACCACAGTGTCCACATGTCCCCCACTGCAGCTCCAAGCTCGCAGGCACCTGGTCCTCAAGCTCTGGCACCCAGTAGCCCGTGATGGGGACTCTGTGCGTGGGAAGAGAGAGGCACTTCACAGTGGGATTGAAGCCTTCACCCACACATGTAAGAACTGACCAGAATTAGTGAACTGCCTATGCACCAAAAAAGGCCAATGCTAAACCCAAACCCTCTACACGAGGTACCCGATCTGCAGCTCCTGCATCTGGAGGAGAGCAAACCTTATTCACTTCAGGAGAGCTGACAATGTTTCACTCATCTTGGCTAAAACCGAGCAGCAGCAACAGGGGGTCAGCAGCACTCTCCACACCTTGTTCCCAGCCAAGAATGAGACATTTGCTCTTCAGAAGGCAGCGAGAAGCAAGAAACAGTATGACCAGTCTTGTACCGAGCGTGTTCCCACCTTCCCAGAGCTGTCTTATGCATTTGGATACTCCCTGAAGAAAATCACTCACGTCCCTCATTCAGTTCCAGCCCCACGCATGCTTCATGTGACCATTGTTTGTAGACATCAGGTGGCCTTGCCTTTCTCTGCAGTTAAACCAGATCCTCCTCTGGAGCTCCAAAAACAGCCACTGGGGCAGTAATTTCAGCAGTGTGTAAGAATACACTGATTTTCAATAGGATTTAAGCACTCCCAAACTTACTTTCTGAAGGAAGATGAACAGACCAAGCACATCAGCCATGCAATGAGGAATGCAGCAGCACAATGGCAGAGCAATCTCCTCCAAGCCTTCCAACTAACAGAGGGATATGGCAAGTGGCACCACGTACCTTTAGGAACAGGAGGAACAGCAGGAATATAGCTTCCTCCCAGGAAAGGAAAAGGATGGACAAAGGAAGGAAAAAGAGCACTAAAGGAGGAACAGGAGGAAGAGAACAATATGCAAAGTAAAAAAAGCTGGGCAAAAAGAGGAAGAACAGGATAAGTGATGGCGAGAGAGGCAATACAAAGGACGCAGCATCCATTTTTAGAGCTCTTTCAGTATGAAAAAGTACTTTAAGAAACTTCAGAATACTCCTCTGAGGGAACAGTGTCATTTTTTTGTTGTTTGGTTGGGTGTAGTGGGTTTTGTTTTTCCTGCTTCTCTGTTTTTACAGAAACTGTTGCATCAGAAAGCTGAGCAAGCTGACCACTGTCAGGAATTATAGCGAAGTCACTGAGACAAGCTGTGTCTATTGATTTTAAATGCTTTTAAATCACAAAAGCATCCTACATATGCATACTTGTGAGCAACAGACCAGAATGGAAAGAGACACAAAAAGGTGAGCAAGGCATAAACAGAAAACATCATACCAACGTGAATGAGACACTTGTATGAAGATAAGTCAGATAAGGAAACAGATAATCACATTAAAAGAAATGAGAGGATGGAAAAATTCAGAAAAATGCAAATTTCAAGCTACTCAGCTGTAATGCTTGTGCTTTCCTTACTTTTACAATACACATATCTGGCAATGTCCTGCCTTTATGAGCTTAATAAAAAAGTGACAGGACCAGTAGGAGTACTTTCATTATATTAACATTTCTGGCTATCCTGAATTTTAGCAAACCAGCAGCAAGACAGAAAGAGCAAAAACAAGAGTAATATCTACCGCACCCATGCTCCAGCTCTGCAGGAGCATAGGAGCATGGGAGCTCTCCCGCCATGCAGGTTTCTGCTTTGCTCGAAGAACAATTTCTTGTAAGCACTTTCAGTTATTGACAACTACAGCAACCTCAGAGGAAGGAGTCAAACCACGCAGCAAGGGAGATCCATGCCACCCTAGATTCTTCCTGCTTTCTCCAACCCCTACCTGACTGCAGCCAGTTAAAACTGGGGATTGCTCTTTAAAGCCTTGGGCTAGTTTTATTTTCTCTACTATTTACCTCACCTAGAACTGGAGAGGCACTCTGGGTCCAGCACACTCAGACTTTTTCTGCTGTCCAGCTAGTGAACATCTTGATTTCTTCCAACTTCTTTGGCTGTTTTCCCACCCAGGCAAATATATATATATATATATATATAAAAAATAAAGTAATCCCCTGAAAATATTAGTCTGAGTATCCATTAATTATTCTTTTTTTTCTCCTCCCAGTTTGTCTCTCAGATCTTCCTGCAGTCCCAGCCAAAAAAAGTTTCAGAACAATAACGCAACCTTTCCTCAAACCGCATGGCAAGGATTCTTCCTGCAACAACCCCCTTCATTAGAGGCACCAGCTTCACTTCACACCAGAAGTTGCAGGGACAGAGAAGTTGCACAGCCTCAAGAAACTTCCAAGGAAGGGAGAGAAGCACAAGACTGAATTGCGATTTCCAGACACTGTTCACGCAGCAGCACAATGTGGAAACGACAGAGGGTCTGAGTACATCTCCTCCTCCAACCACCACCGCCGAAGAAGATGCTACCCACTGCTGCTGAAACCGCCCTGGCCAGTGGTTACCCTCCCTTCAGACCTGATATCCCCCATTAGGGAACAATAACACACAAAAACACAATCAAACAACACACTTGAGCGGGTGACAGCCTACAACAGGGTGAGGTTGGGGTTGCAGGTTTTTGGGGTAGCAGCTGAAAAGAGGTATGTAGTGAAACTTGTGCCTGGCTTGCACAGTCCTATTACAGAGCTCCACGAACATGGGAACACGCTGTATCATGTGGCAATCGGTTTGCAATTTGTACACCTTACTTTTTTAGTTCAAAAGTCCTTGTGTATTAGCTTGAGAGGCATTTTCAAGAGTATCTCAGCCATTCAGATACATCCCACTGAGAGTCAGAGTCACATTTAGTTGTCTCAGTCATTCAGACGATTTGAAAAGCCTACCTTTCACATTATTTTTGCCATCATGGCCTCCTCCCCTTAAAGCATCTAATAAATGTATCCAGTTGGGGACCAAAGGTGTCCTAGACTCTCCCTATAGGCAGTTTACATGGGGACAGATGTCTCTGGAGGTCACCACAGCCCACCGGAGATCTAGAAGAGCTGTTTACCTCTTCCTTGACCACAGCAGGAACACTGTGCTGACCACCTTCATCTGAGCACAGTGCCTCCATCAGGTGTTAAATGAAATAAATCTAAATCACCTTCCCTTATTATCGTATTTCATACCCTTGTATACCCACATATATCTACCTATGTATAAATACATATATGTACATACAGGCATGGATATATAAATACATGTATTTAAACATTCTTCAGCACAACTACTCTTGGCATGCTTGCACTAAATTGTTGTTGCAAAGAAATTAACTAATCCAAGTTAGGACAGACTTTTTTCTCCCATCCACCTTGGCAAAACCTCTAAGCCTTTAATGGGTGTGGGTGCATCTCTCACCACCTTTTGTACTGGCATAGCTGGAGTCATAGATAGCAGAGAAATCCAGTTAAGTTGAAAAAATAGGTACTAGAAAAAATAGTTACTATAGATTAAAGAGAGCGATAAAGACATGTAGTTTTGAACTTGGCAGTACGTTCCTAACGATCACTTCCGCTTGCTCTCCTGAGATGCCAACAGAGCCAAGACCTACCCTGTTTGCAAGAGAGCCCTCCACTTTCACAGAGCCTTAATAAGAAGAGTGTCTTTGCATTGGTACATGGTTTTGCCTACTACCTACCACGCTAAGTCTGCACATGAATAGATTTGCAAGGCAGCACAGCTCTCACACAGTTAACGCTAGCAGACATGTGTTTGGCAACGTGGAATCTAGCAATAGGAATCGGCAAAAGATACTGTTTTCATTTTGTTTTTAACATAAAAAAAATAATACTCTGCCCTGTCATTACAGCAGGCTGGACCACGCAGAGATGAGAGGGTCTTCTGCATCCCACCTGGGTCCCCTCACATCTCATTTACCAGACCTCATGCAGATAGTACTACAAAGTCAAATTCTGCATTTCAACTTAAAACATTGGCCACGTTTTTGTGGGGCACTTTCACCATCAGGTAGCCAGATGGAATCACAGTCTGTTGAAAAGAAACAAATACAGATCAATAACTACAGTCTGATTTGTGTGCTTTAAATATTGTCACAACATGCACAAGGAAAAGGCTGGTGGACCTCACAGCAAAAGCTCGATGCACTCCAGTACTCCCGTACAGGGAACTAGCAGCCACAGGAGTTAACTGCAGAGGGAGAAGTATCAGCAAGCAGACAAGACAAGTAAATAAATAAATAAGGATGGGGAGTATTTCACATTCTTTCAGCCATTTATATTTAATGATCTCTATACAACACAGTCTACAGTTCTCCAATAACAGAGCCATGCAACACGTGAATAAGAACAGGAAAGCATGAACTCAGAGATCAAACCCCAGCTCCTCGGGCTTTAAATTGAAAATAACAGTCTTTTCCCCATTGATTTTTTTTTCTCCTCTTTCATTTGTGAAAAATTGATTTTTCTCGCTTGTGTTTGCTGAAGTGTCCACACCTGCAGCTCACTGCTTGCTTTAATCTTTGTATTTGTTCATCCATACCTCTAAGTAAGCCATGTCAAATAAGCACCTGGGACCACCTGTCCCACACTCACCGGTGGTCTTATCAAGTCTCAGAAATCTTACCCTTCCCACGCTATGACCAAAAGATGAGGAGGCTGCTCCTGCCTTCCCAGAGCATGATCAGAGGCCCCATTTTTGCAGAAGTCCATCTCAGATCAATACCAACACCTGAGGAAGATGCAGCAGGAGCTTGTGCTCCCCCGGCACCTCCCAAGAAAGCAGCAGAGTAACAACCCCAGGCTTGCCACACCTGTACGCCCTCAGGAAGCCTGGCACAAAAAAGGAAAACCCTGGAAAAGACAGAATTTTGGGAGGTTGAGATGAAAAGGCAGAAAGTACTCACAAAATAAAGCCCTCACCACGGCTACTGCCCGTTTCTCTCACTCTCTGTGATGGATTTAACAAAGGAGCCCAAACCATGCTTTGCCAACCTACCCAGTTCCTCCAAAGCAAGCTGGACTACCTGGAAAAATGCCAGACAACCCCAGACCTTCAAATCCCATGGCTATAAAGCTTTCAAATTGTAACATACCTTTAAAATTTAAAAAGAAAAACCCAAGTTTGACCAAAATTTTCCCAGTGAGAATGATTTGGGGATTCATCTGAATAATAATTTTTAAAAATGGGGCTAAATCTGTGGTGCTTGTGAAATGCTGGTATTTAAGCACTGAATCCCTCCTACAAAAAAAAGGCACTCTTAATTCTCAATCCAGGCCAGCCTGTACAGCAGTATTTATGATGTGCACACGTGTCCACTCTGATCATGTATGGCTTATTTCACTTTTGGTCTGAACTAAGGCTTGCAGATGCGAAAGGCATTAATCCACTTTGGCCATCAAGCTCTTTCACACAAAAAAAACCTCCACGTAGCACACAGAAATAGTAATTTGCAGTAACAGGCAACCAAACTTTAACATAACTAGCCATGTTGTAAGCTTATGCATTTAAAAACCTAGAACATATTCCTGTTCCAGTAACCTTTGAGTGTTAGCTGTTTGGGGTTTGACTTTAGTCAAATTATTTTAAGCCCTTCTCGGCTGTTGTCATTGTCTTTCCCTGGCCCTTTGGTCCAAAGGCAGAAATAACACACAATGGACAGCATCTGCGTGGCATGCTGCACTGCGACTCCCACAGTGACATCCTCCAGTACACGGTGAGGGGCGATTTGTCTTTTACGTAACTATGTCCTATTTGGTTGATTTTCTACGCAGCAGCAATTCCCAACGGGGAGGGGGGAAAGCACAAGTTCTGCCACAATATTACTCATTAAAAAAAAGAAAGCCTCTCACCCTGTGCAGAGATGAATGATTCATCCTTGTGCCCGGAGGAATATCCAGGCCAAACAAGGATGCTAGATAAAGAGACAATCACTCCACAAACCAAGCGCAGACTAAATAAAATGAGACCTCTTCCCCTTCTGAGAATGGGAAGAAGCATTTTTCCATTAATTTGGGTCTGCTCTAACCTTCAGAAAATTTAGCGTGCAACAAATCTTTTGTTGAAGCAGTAACTGAGAACAGAGAGTTATAACACAGGACCACAAACACTGCGGCCAAAGGAGCTATCTTCTACTGCTCTTCAAGCAGTTAAGTTGAGCTTTACGCCACATAAGCTCTAAATGCCAAACTACCCTATTTAGGAATTTGGTGACCCTAAGTTTCAAATATAGTCAAATTAAGAGAGACAGAAGAGCTGAACTGCCCCTGCAGATGTGTCCCTTAAGGTCTCTGGAGAGACCTTGCAATATGGAAGCCACCTCTGTGCTGCACATTGGCTTGGGCTATCAGCTTACCCTCGTTCCCAGAGGAGCCATGGTGCACGCAAACCAGGTTGCTTTTGGAGGAACCTAAACCAGAAGCCCCTCTCCAGCTGCACACCAAACACTCCTAACCCCCAACAGGGTCATAAGGGACCACAGTGACAACTGCTCTCTTTGCTTCCACCTGCTTCTGCTGCTCCAGACCACCTGCTCACGTAGACACAGCCTCCAGCACATAGTTGGGTAAGACAAGTCTAAGTCTGGCGGTTTTAAGATTCTCCAACTGCTTTGAATCCCTTTTAAAATAAACTCATATTGCATGACATAAGACATATGTTTTGCTAATATTACCAAATCAGTATTTATTGGACATTTCATGCTTCCCTTTACTCTCCTTGACTCCTGCTGCTTCTCTGAATCACCTTCCCCTATTTTCCATGAGGGCAGAACATTTAAGTATGTTTACAAATAATTACAAAATCATGGGAAAGGAGTTCAAAGGCTGAAGTACCGAGGCTGTAGAATTTGGCAGCTTTGCCCCTGGGAAGTAACAGTATATGTCCTGCGAACGTGTAAGGAGGATTTTGCTAAATTTCACAGACATCCTCTGATTGAAAATGCAGGCATCTGATCAGTGGTACCTTTGGGCAGCAGCACATCTGAAGCCATCACCCAAGGCTCCCCTTACTGTCAAAGGTGGGGGAAGAGGCTTCTAGAGCAGAGCACAAATCCCACGGCAATGCTCCAGGTGTGCTTGGTAAAAGGACTAGCCCCAAAAGGAAAAGTTCGAGTCAGGTCATTGCAGGTAGCACAAGCATCAAGTATCACCACAATGAGTACCCGATTACACTATGCAATATACTTTTTCCCACTTCCAAGATTAACACTTAAATAATACTATTTACTGCACATCCACAGCAGTGCTATAACACTGGACAACATCTTATATTCCTTTTATTCCTCATCTACCTTTAAAGCATTTTCTTTTTTATTTTCCATTCACACCCTCCACTATATATCTGGAATTTACATGGAGCAATACATAGAACTTACTTCTTAAAATATTTATTGTCAAATGCAAGCTTTTCCTCATTATTTTGTGAATTTAACTATGAAAACTTATACCTTGATGGTCTGAAGAAGCTCTTTGCCTTAACTCATTTTATTTTGTCCTACAGGCAGAACAAAACAGAGTATTTGGAACATCTTGACTGAAATTATTTATAATCCACGAGAAGCTTTACAAGACAAGACTTCAGACTTGCTTCTGCCTGACCCCAGCTCTTGTTCATCACCTCCCTGCCCTGACATGTATCGTGCCCCTCAGTAACGGCTGAGAATAAAAAGAACTAAAACTAATATATGTTTAATTCCGAAAGCCAAGACTTAAAATATATCAACAACAAGTTGTAAGATGCTCTTGTAAGATTGTTTTATGATTTTTAAAAACTAAAAAACCCCATCTCTTCTGGATAGTACCCTTCATCACTGAAATAGTTTTTAAAAACATGAGGCATTAAATATATATTGTTTATATATATTACATAATTTATATAGATATGTATGTAAAAAATATAAAGACTGCATGAGACCACCGTCATGCAGTGATCTCCAAATTTAATTAATTTCCAAAGCAATCATTTACAGGGCATTAGCTTTTCAAATGACCAGAGCACACAGTGAGGTGCAGAAGAGTTGAGCAATTCAGTAGCTTCCTACAGGAAGCCTGCTGCAGAAGGAGGAATGCATCGCTAGCCTTCCAGCTCCTTGTCCTGAATCAAAAATACAGCTTCAGAACTCTTCCAGACAAAAACTGAGCTGCTCTGAAATCAAAACAAATGCCACTGTCTTGACAAAGACCAGGTAACAACTACATTCAGGAAATGCTTTGGCATTAACAAGCCAAATCTTTGTCACAGAAATTTGTGGTGATTATTTTGTAAAGAGTTTCACAACTGCAGACACCCCAACGTACTAAGAGGAAAGCCTCTCTTATAGTAGTCTGGTGCTTTTGCGGGTTTTTTTGTGTGTGTTCCTCAGTAAGAAAAAATACGAGAGTCTCAAAAAGGGTTACATGAATTGTTAGTATATTTAAATTGTTTCCCCCAGGCAGGAAAAAAGATCACACAGTTATAAAACAATCTCAAATCTGCCAACCATAAAGCAAGCAAAATATAAAAGGTACGAGGATATTTCAAGGAATGGAATTAATTTGGATCCTTTGCTCTGTAGTACATAAGCATCTTCCAAAAGGATGTAAAGGAACATAACTAACACCTGTCATCTCAACCTTAGTCTCCCTCAAATCTTTCCTGGGAAAAACCACATGTGCACCGCAGTGTTTGGGGGATGCGGAGTTATTTCGTTCTTCTTTTTGTCCTCCACACAGATCTGCACTTTTGTTTGATCCTTAGTCATGAGAACAGGGATGATTTGGGGAAGACCTCAGGGAAGAGGGATGGAGCAGCAAGATCTAGAACAGTCTAAGCATCATTATGGAAATAGATGATCTGCAGCAAGAAAACAAGAAAAGTCAAAAAGGAGAAAAGAGGACATATAGCTTATCTTATCCAACATGTCTTAATGTATAAAAATTAACACACACTCGTGCATCTTCAGCTTTCTAAAAGGCTAGGAAAAAGGAACGTATTCTGGGAGATCCTGCTTTTTCAGGCTTTTCTAAAGGTTGTAAGGTACAGTCACCTGAATATGCTCCTTGCATTTCAACTGTCTCTCACTATAAAAGCAGTTCCTCTTATTTTTTCATTCGTATTTTAAGGCAATCACAACCTGAGTATCTGGAAACACAGCTCAGAGTTTCTAAATTGTTTTCCACATACTGCACAAGGAATGTTCTGCCTCCCTCGTGTGTTCTTGCCATTCCCAAAATACTAAAAAATTCCCACTCTTTGGGATCTGTGAACCAACAACAAAAAAAATCAGAAGTCTCTTGCTGCAACCCTGCCACATTCAAAACAGAAAGATACAACCGCAACGTATTTGATAACCACCACCAGCACCACCCGAGGGGGTCACTTGAGCTTCATTCTGTGTTGCAGGGAATATAGGTAATTTAAAAATAACACCACTGTGAATTGGCTATCCTACCACAGATCCAAGCACTTAGAGGGGAGATATTTATGCTCTCCAAGAAATACTAAGTTTAACCTCCCTGTCTTCAGAACAGGAGACACTCAAAAAGGAAAGTGGGAAATATGATTCGTGACAGGGTGTTAAACCGGACAGTCTTAACCGTAGGTCACACAAGCATTGCCACACTCACTCTCTCACAGTCACTTCCAGAAGGAAGCTCCTATCATTCAGCATCAGATTCTCCATGCTTGGGCTGCGCATGGAAAGCAGCGTTTGGTTTGGAGAAATCAAATATTACAGCTTTCTGCCCAATTCTGAAGCATAGGAAAAGGCAAAGAGGTAACCACATCCAAAAACGGAATTCCTCTTCTCCATTACGACTGTCACCATCACCACCAAAATGCCATCCAGGAAATTTTTAAATTTTTTTTAAGGAAAAATTTTTCACCATAATGATCTGCACTGGTAAGCTTTCTTGCATTACTACACTAACATCCCAGAGCTTTCCTTATTGTTTTTTTCTGTCTTCTTGCCACCTGCTCTTTGATTTGGCAAATGGATTGTACCTTTCTCATCCGTATATGGGCTCTTAAGATGCAGCATATTTCTGCCCTCAGACTTCAGGGCAGATGGAAGTAAGTCACTTAGGCCTTACAAAAAAAAAAATCAAGTCCTATTCTCATCTATCATCCCATTAAGTTCTCTGTTTCTGAGCCCAAACCCAAACAGCCCTCAAATGCTATTTGAAGCTGAATACCAAAATGGGAAGCTCTGGACAGGTAGGTGGGACCAGCCAAGGGAGAAGTTTATCAGAGAACCTGACAAATTTTGCTTAGGAGGAAACAAAAACCTCTTGTGGGTAACTGCTACATCTAAAAGCTGCTGGCTTGTGCTCTCACAGGAGCTGTCACCTGCTCTGGATAGACCAACAGCATGCAGGGACTGCAAACCTCTTCCTTCCTGCTGGAGGACATCTAGAGACGTGATGGGGTGCAAGACCCCTGTGCCACATGGCAAGCCCATCCTTCCTCACAGCCACTCGCACCCCCATTTCTCAAACAGATCTGTCCTCCAGGCCGGCTAACTTCTCACCTCCCCTGAACCAAAGGAAAACCTCCAGGTCTTTGCACTCAACCACACATTGCTTGACCTGCGCCACACCAACAAGAAAGCAAACCCAGACTTCTTCACCTAGACGAGGTGCTCCACCAAATCCCTGGTGCTGGGAGCTGGACAGACATAGGCACAGAGGAGAAAGGAGGTCCAATCCCCAATGCACCCCTATCTCTCTTTGCAGGGCTCTCTCAGGCCGCTGCGAATCCTCTGGGCTCAACGTTGTCAGATGCTGGAGTCTACAGATGAAAAAATGACATATTAAAAAAAAAACCACACACACAAAAAACAAACAAACCCTGCACTGTCAGCCAGGATTTTCAAAAGGAGGCTGGGCTTCTCAGAATTTAAGCATCCAACTCAAGATGTCTTAAAGCAGTTAGATCTTACACGTGCTACTGCTCTCTCAAAGTTAGTCTTTAAGGCCGAGAAGCACATAATCGAGAAACATAAGACTCTCGTGGCTTTCAGGAGGCGTGGGTATCAATGCAAAACAGCACTCTGAACTTTAGTTTTTCCATACAGACATTAAAAGACTAATTTGTTGTAATAGATTTAATGGTATCACAGCCCCCTACATATTTGCATTGCTCTGCAATATCAAAGTTTTCCAAGCCAGCAGCTTCAGATCTGTATCGCAGGGGAGGGGCGGGGGGGGAAACCCGTGGTTTTAGGCACTTCCCCTGTCTGGTAAATTTACAAACACAAGAAGGCAGCTAGAAACTGTTCACTGAATTCCCCAAAAGACAAAAACCAATCCAGCTGCAAAATTCATTTCTTAGCACACAAATTACAATGCTCAGTGAACCCCTCTGTTCATAAGACGGCTAGGCACAAGGGGTTTGTGCCATGCTCTACAGCAAACAGAGGTCTGGGCAAATTCAGAAAGTCCAAAGTCCAAAGCTCCCCATGGAAAATGTGTTGCTAATAAATGACTTTTAATGTAACAAGGACTCCAGCTCGAGTAATTTCTCTCACCACAACAGCATACGTATCAAAGAGGAAGAGAAAGGGGCTCTTAAACATGTTGATCCCAAGAGATTTATTACACAATACGCCAAACAAAGCTATATATAAAAAAAACCACTGTATGTAAGGGAATTCCACATTCTTTACAAAGACATCACCAGACAAGGAACTGCCATCATCACCTCCATAACCCATCACGGCATTTTATGAAAGCAACTGCTACCTTTAACCAAGTCAACATGAATCTAGACCACCCATAACTGCACATTATGTGTAAATGCTGTGCAAGAACAAGGTATGATATAAAAAGGAGCTAATCTAGTTACTCAGTTACAAAGCAAGGTGCAGACCAGCCAGATTCAAGCCCTTTGTTCCTCCCTCCCCAGCTGCAGAGTTCATCATCCGCCCAACCCACATGCCATGCTTGTAATTCAACCCCAGCGATGACCAAAACAAGCTCAAGTCTGCACTTTCCTGACCTCTGAGGAAGCAGATAACATCAGTCAAGTTCAGAATTAACTGCTAAGTTTTGTCAAATTTCCCTCTGACACGGGATGCCAAAAAGCACCAAGTAAGAACCAAGCTATAAACGTGTGGCAACTTACCCTGCGCTCCCCCTCGCCCCCGCGCTTTCCTTTCTGCACTGATTTCATGCACGGTGCTTACGCAATTCATCAGCTGAGCTTGTGGCAGGTTAGCAAAGGGCAGCAGGGACAGGCTGTCCTTTTTCTGACTCCCCGTGAGGGGCGAGCAGAGCAAGGAGCGAAACCACAGGCAAAGCAGAAGCAGCTCAGGCCATGGAGCTCTGGCAACCAGGTACCCGGCCCTACAAGGATCAAAGCAAGCCCAGCTCAGAGCTACAAAGGGCAGAGATCTCATAAAAGTCAGTACTTACATGGAAGAAACAACAGGCAGGACTGAGCCTGGTACCACAAAGGTTCAGCATCCTTTTAAGAATTCACAGTAATGCACCAGAAAAAGATACTCAAGACTAGAAAGAGCAACGAGATTAACAGGCTGCAGAACGAAAAGCCAACAAAGAAAACAAAACTCCTTTTCAAAGTTGATTAATACCACCTCTTACGTGGAACATAGCAGGTTAAAAGCTAAATCCATGCCTGCATCGTGGTAGAGAAACAGACTTGCAGTGGAAAAAGCTTGGCCAAAAACCCTTCATTTATCTTTGGCAATTTAAACGATTTTCACACAAATGATATTGAGAAGACAAAACTGACTGACACTTTGTTTCACAATAACACGTCAGCCAAAAACCCTGGCTCATACGCCTCATTTGTTATCATAGCCAAAGACTTGGAACTTCACTTCTGATGCTTTATGTATAAATGTAATCTACGTACACTGGAAAATGCACACCACATTTGGGAGAGATTCAGCCTTGACTGAGGTGTGTAACTTCCGGGGATTTCCCTTCACTCAGACATAAAAACGCATCCCCTGTACAAAATAAAAATCACTGTTAAAACTTTGGAGTTCTTTACCAGTCTTGATCTAAATTCCAGGTCAGGCTGCAAGAGAGATGTATTTGTGTGGCATACAAATGATTAAAACAATACATTATTTCAACCTATTCAGGCTAATGCAGCCTATCATTTTCAGAAAGCATTTTAAAAAAAAAGCAAAACCACTTGATTTCTGCAACAGGACAAAACCACTGGCAGAAGAGGTCTTTTAATGCAATGAAGTGAGCAGCAGACTGCAAGGAGCCCATTCTCTCCATTTCTACCAAAACGGACCAAAACAACAGTGGCCTTCCTCTTCCCTACTTCTCCCCAACATCAATTTCACATTTAAAAAAAAAAAAAAAAAAGAATCAAAAGAATCAAGCGTGTTTTGGAATTCTTTAATCTTTGATCCTTTTCCATCTTAAAACAGCCACGACAGATGCAGAACCAGGAATTTTTTTTTTTTTTTTGTTACTGGGAGACAGCACTCATGTCTCCTTCACACCATGTCTCCTGCTGATATTTAGATTTATATTTTTTTTTAACCCAGGTTTTCAGCAGCCATGCCTGCTATTCATAACGAAAGCCACAGTGGAATCTTTCAGGGCCGCCGGCCGTTGTGGTTACCCCGCTTCTTATAAACACGGCAGCTTCCTGCCAAGGCTCCACTGCTACATCAGGTTGAATCATGGCATCCTTCACCGTCGTGACCCCCGAACACAGTCATGCCACAACTCTGTCTTGTTCCATTAACTACACATCACGGTGAGATAGGGCTTCTGTGCCTACCTCCAAAACAGCCTGCCTCTTCTCTAAGCCAGCTGAGAGGCTGCCAGCACACTCCTTCAGGCTGCCTATAGTTAGCAGTATTTTCACATTTCAGAAATAACCATTTTCAATAATTGCTCATAATATGAAGTTCATGGTACACCTTTAAATATGCTGTGGTGGCAAATATGTAATCCTCAAGGCAGAATCCTACCCATCATTCACTCTTGAAACCCTACAGTACAAGCACATGAGATAAAGCTCTTGATTAACTGAACAATAAAGAACAAAAGTGACTTTCTTTAACTAAGTGAGAAGAGATGCATTAAAAAACAGAGCATCTTATCGCTCTTTGGTGATCCTGTAGTGGATGTATTTGTTGCACAGCAGGACATTAAATGTGTTTTCCCTATATACTGATAAATTGTACATTATGTGTCCTACTTCTGGTAGTACCACTTTTCTGACCATCTCTTGCAGGACTGAATCAGCTCATAGCAGCCTTGGCATTTCTGACCTTTACTTGGTCAAAAAATTTCCATTTTGTTGTTTAAATCAAGGATCCTGCCTGCAGCCCCCGATGGTCACCGTTTCACCTACCCACGATGACCCAGTTAGCTCAACAAAGGCATCACGACAGCTTGAGACCAAGCCACATGCACGTAAGGCTGAGACCAGCTTTTTTGTATGACATACATTGAGTTGCCCCTTCAACACTTCTGCCTGAGATGTTTACAACCTCTTCAGATCACTCCATCTACCAAAACCTCAAGAGGGTTGAAATGGTGATGCTGTCAATCAACAAGAAAAAAGTTCTGCTGCTGGGGCAGCAAAGGAAAAATAAAACCCACCCTCCCTGCCTTGCTTGCTTGCTGTGTGCCTGCACCTCCAGCTGCCTTGGTGCACTGTGTCAGTGGATGAAAATAGATGGGCTTGATGACTTCACTGGCTCTCTGAAAGAGGTCAGTTGGCAGAAGCATCAGTCTGCTCCCAGGTAGAAAAGGGTGGGTTTATTATTTCCATTCCTCCAAGTCTAAATGTTCACTTTCATTGAGTACAGGGGGAAAAAAAGAAAAAAATCTCTTTTGGACGCAAAATATGAAAAATCCACACATCTGCCCACACATGGTAAGTAGGAAACCTTCACGAGTATCATCTGGTTCTGCAGAACCTAATCTTCCCTATGAGAAAAAAGAAAACCTAAAACTTATGACTGCTGAGATAACCTTCCAAACACAAGCAAGCATATAGTGAGGCAATGAGCTACAGAAACACTCCCAGTGCTGCCGTTGTACTTTGCTATGCCACTTCAGAGCAAAAGCATTCCTATCCAGAAAACCTGGGGACAGCCCCAAACTAACAAGCAAGCCTACATCTCACACTCCTGCTATTCTGCCATAACGCAGGGACACTCTGGAGAGGCAGACTAGCAATAGACATGTAAAGAGTTATGGGGCACACCGAAATCCAAGAGGACAGCTAAAATAAGGTGCAGGAGTGGAAGTGCCCAGAGCACCTGCAATGCACCCAGGAGTTGTGGGAGATGGGAGATTCAGCCTGCTAAACAATACAAAATACTCAAAATGACGACTTCAGTTAAATAAACTTTCCCAAATAAACTTAAATGCATACCAGCAAGTTCCATAAGAACATCTGTGTCAGTACGCTTCGCTCCAACAAGACCATAAACCACTGGGGGATATTTTACAATCGATGCTTTACACCTCAATGCACAAATGAGTGCAGAGTGCAAGCGCCTGTGATGCATCACAACTTCACAGCCCTGCCTCTGGACAAAGCCCGACGAGCAACGCTGCCACGGCCGCAGCCCCACCACAACCACCCAAGCTTGCGAAGCTGTGTTTCAGGGGACTGCGGCACCTCACTTGTGCACACTGAGCCAGAGCCGAGCAATCTGGAACCGTGTTTACGGATCAGATGGTACAGTCAACATGCTTTTTTCGCCCATGACCACTCCACACCTTTTCAGGATCAGATTACCAAGGACTCAAGTCACCTGTGTGACTTCAACCGGGGCGCAGGTGTGGTCACAATGCAGGCAGAAAACATCACTGCTCTGGCAGCAGTCATTGGTGCCAATGCAAGAAAAGCTTTTGTAAGGGAAAAAAAGGTTTGAACTGAATTTATGTGAGAAACCTAAATTAACCATCTCAGTATGACACAGGTCATCTTCCAAATCATCTTTCCACTTCAGATGCTTCAGAGCCATTGTGAAAGCTGCTAGGTTTTTGGAGCCTATTTCTCACTCAAAGTCAAAATGACTAAGAGGCTTTCAGAAATTTTAACTCATGATTTATGTCCAGATATAAAGACATGGGTGGTTTGAATAGACACCCTGCCTGTTTATGACAGCCCTTCTAAAACTGTTGGTGCAACATAAATTCTTAGTACGGAGGTCACACACACGAGATCTCTTCTGAAAGGCACTTCTGGAAGGTCATAAGAGGACCAACCTGCTTCCCCACAAAGGGACATCTACTTGCTTCCCACAAAGGGACATCTACTTGCAGCATCTCAGGGGTAGCGTGCTGTCAGCACATCCCCTCAGATGGTACTGTCTGCGGGCTGTCACAATGCAGGAGCACTGCCTCCTTTTCTGTCATGCATGGTCTGAAGTTGCAAAGGAAGAGTCTTGTGAAGAAAAGGAGGGAATTACACTAAAAGGAAGAATGGTGACTGACAGAGAAAGAAAGAAAAAGGAAAGAGCATCAACTCCAAATACTTTTTTGTGTGGTTTGTCCTTCGTTCATTTGTAAGAGTTATTTGTTACATATAGGTGGCGGACCAAATTCCAACATATGTCACATGGAGACAGCAATTTTACTATGGAGAGGAAGCTGAACTTATTTATTGGACTTGGACAGTCCTGGAGTCCAACCCCATCACTAATTCCCATCTCCTCTCTGACCTTTAGGTGTTTACTCTCTGAAGATTTCCTGCCGCCACTGAAAGGGAGCATAACTCATCTGGATAGGAGCTTTCTGCCTGCATCCCGTATTTGGTTACATGGCATTCCAAGTTCTTCATCCTTTAGCCTTCTAAAGCCTCCTTTTAGAGGCGATCAAAACATTTGGAAGAGACCTGTAAGAGCAAGCAGGAGCTTTTCAGGCTGAAGGACTGAACAATGCACCACTGAAAGACCAAGAAGCCAAGCAAGTCCCAGATCCATCAGGAAAAGCCAGGAAGAAGGAAGGAACTGGACACGGAACAGGTCTGAAGAACAGCTGCAATGTTCATGCTGGGAAGTCATCACCACAGCAGCATGGCAGGGTGCCCTGCTCACCTATCTCATGGCTGCATAGGCCTTCATACCTTTTCCTACCAAACAGGACCCTTAAATTATTCTCATCTTATAAAGCAAGCAGGACTAAAGCAACTGTGGACAGCACTTTCTTCCTCTTGTTTTGCTATACAGACTGGGCATATCAATCCAACAAGAACCTGACCATAAGCAGAGCTCAGAGGTCCTGGCCCCACACTAGCAAAGATTGTTTCTCACATCCTGTCTCACACTGAAGGACTACACGGAACCATGACAGAGCTCGTGACCATTTTAAGACATACATAAGGGTCTGAGTCTACCGGCACTGAGCTGAAACTGTGGTGGATGCCATCTGTCTGCAGAAGACTAGTGGGGTGCCTCATATATGAAAGCTGGCCACATCAGGGCCTGACCAGCTGGGATCTGGGGCATCTTTTCTAAGCCTGTTGCTGTTGACTGGCAAGAGCCACAACAAAGGGGTCTTTCCTACCCCAGATGAGCAATTCGCAGATCTCCAACAAAAATAAACCAAATAAAGCAGGTAAGTTGCCACATGACAAGGGAAACTCAGTGGACAGATCACCAGAAAAGCAATAACAAGATCCTCAAGTACAGAGCTGCAAAAACTGGAGATGGCCCAATGCATGAATAAAAAGCAGATGGAGCCCTTAGACTCAGTACCACCCCAACTTACCTGGAAGAACTTGTGGGAAGAAATTGTTCTTTAGTATTTTAAAGTATCTGGCCTAGACCTAGCAAAGAGACAAACCCAACTGAACAAAGCAACCACCTCAACTTGTGCTTACAGGTAAACCTTCACAAGAAGGTAAGGCCACACTGTGAAAGCAGTCTTCTGCATAGCTGCTGACTTCTGTGAAGACTTTCACAGGCTGTACCTTTTCTGTGAACACTTCTGAGAGTTTTGTGCTGCAAAAGAAACTAATCCCAAGCTGACAACCAACAGCATAGGTGGAAATTCCCGCAGCAATTCATTTGGTAGGTTATTTGCAGATGAGTGCTACCCAGAGTCAGGATGAGCACAGCCAGAACGCAGCAGTTGTCTCTGGCCATGTGGGCTGTCAGAGCAGCACCAGATCACTGCAAGACTAATGTGAAAAAAGTTTTGTACGTCACCTCAAAACTATTGCTAAAGGAAAGCATGCGTGGGGATACTAGCAATTAAACACTGCAAAGGTGCTGGGAACTACCCACCAAGGAATCATTTCACACCAGTCACGCCCTTAGTCCACTGAAATGGCTCAGTGGTGCAAATGATGCTATGATACAATGCCAGTCTGACATTGCAAGTGGGCCACTGAATGCAGAGCTACTTATCCGGGGAAAGCAAACAACACTTCTTCTGAGAGCACAGAGACTCTGCTGGAGATGCATCAACCTCCTAGCAAAAGAGGGAGGGTCAGTGGAGGAGGGTCAGGTTTACAATCCTTTCACAGCAGGGAAGAGAGATCCAGAAGCAGCAGCTGGGAAGCAACGCAGCTGCAATGAGAGCACACACTCAGGAGAGGGGAGGGAGTTCATCGAGGAGACAGCAAGTCAGGCTGGCCAACCCAGCCAAGCCTACATACCAAAACTCTCCATGTGCTTTGAGAAGCACAAAACATGTACCTCACACCTTGAAGGAGCTGGGGAAGATGACAATGGATCTCCTGAGGTCTCCTTTCTCCAGTGCTGGACACAGCATGCCGTGTGAGGGAGTTCAGCGGTGTCAGCCTCGGCAGAGCCTGTTGGCTTGCCTTCTCCTACAGCTGCACACTCAGATCACCCAAAACCCCTGTGCCAGCACAGCCCTGCTTCTGGATACATGATGCAGTTGCTCACAGAAGCTGCACATGAACCACGGATACTGATACAATCACTTCAGCATAGAGATCCACCTTCTTGCCACCTGAAACAGCCCAGCAACTGGCAACATTGCACAGAGGGAGGGACGGGCTAGGGCTTTCCTGCAGTCTCCACAAAAAACTCAGTTATGTTCTTCATCTGAACTTCAGTGCACAAGTTTGCTGGTGCTCTGCCCAGAATACCAAACCCACCAACCAACTGGTGCTGTACCTCACTGGGTACTTCAGGGAAGCCTGAACACAAATTATCACTTAATCAGTGCTCTAAAAATAGTTGGGGGAGGGTCCATCCCCGGAGAAAAATAAGCTATTTAGAAGAACAATGCTCTGGCAATCACCTCACATTCACTGCACATGGGAGAAGAAATCTATCCTTTATGAGCTGCTCTTGGGAATAAAGAAAATTCATGAAGTTGCCAGTTAAACTTATCAGAGGGAGGAGAGGAAGTCGACCATTTCATGCCCGTTTCCCAATCAAGACCGACTACCCTTATGGGTGGATGAAGAGAGAACGTGAGGGAATAAACCCGATTTAGAAAGAGATGGATCAGAAGGAGTGGGCAAGAAATTCAGAGTAAAAAGGAAGGAAAAAAGCAAGGAAGTATTTAATTGAATGACTCCACTAAATCATGGAACGGGACAGGAATTCAGAGGAAAAGGAAAGAGAAGGCTGACTAAGTAGAAGATTTGCACATGCATATTCACATTCTACTACCTCAGTGCCTGACTGATTTGATAACCACCCCTTGCATATTATGCAAATTCAGTTTTCAAGAAACCTCTATCCTTTACTCAGGCCTTGTTGTGAGGATACATCAAACACCACTAGAACACCTCTTTGATTTTTGTTTGGGGGTTTGTGGTTTGTTTTGTTTGGTTGGGTTTTTTTGTTTATTTCAACATTTTCTGTATTTTCCTCCTCAACCAAGAGGAGGATAATGCAGAAAAAAGGCTACCTCAGCTACTCAACAGCCCACCTAACATTAGCTAGCTATGCACTTCTAACTGAAGCTAACAGTTCAAGGCTCCCTCTGTAGTCAAGGAAAAAGACAGCCACCTCCAGACAGCAATTCATCATCTTTCAAGATCCATTTCTGTGACTGGTAGGAGGAAACACCCTTTGGTGATCTCTGTCTACCACTGCTGATAGGAGACATCTAGGCAACTAGGCTAAACCAGATGCCTACCTGCAGTGACTGAACGTAGGGGAAACTGCTTTCACCCTTGCAGCCTGCAAGGTGACAGAATCACTTGGAAGAGAACAACCTACAGAAAACATCATTTGCACAAAATATTTAGGACTTTAATTCCTCGGGGGACAGAGAGGGGGATGCAGACACAGGTCAAGGACTGCTAGTGGAAGGATCTTTAATATTTACATCTAAGTAAAAACCAAAGAGGTTTAATAGTTTCCTGGCAAAGTGTACTTGGCACTTAACGTCTTTTCTGATGTTTACAAGCATGGAGCACGATGAGGGACATCAGGCACCACCAGCACACCCTCCTGCGGTCTGCACAGGAGTAACTGTGGGACTTAGCTCCGACTGATCCCCATTGACAACATGAAGCCGTCAGAGAACGCTGCCAAAAACTCAATGTGACAGGATGATGAAGATTGGTGGACGCTGCAGAGAGGAAGGTAAAGTAGAAATACATACCATCAGACTGAAAGTATTTCCACTTCTCTGCAGCATGGCAGGGTTCTTTTGAGTAGAAGATGGGAGAATGAGGCTGATGGGCAACACTCAAACTACAGTGATTTGCTGCAGTACCTTTAAACTGCAATCAATTAATCTCCTCTGGCTTCTTTCCATCACATCTTATCAACTTATTCAAAGTGAGCATTAAAAGCTATTTAGTACCTTGCTACATTTGTTACTGCTGAGCAGAAGTAATTGCCAAGCAAGATATCTATCTGCCAGAGCCTGCTCATGCCCGAGACGGTAGAGGTCATGTTCTAGAAAAGTTTTATTTTTTAACTTTTCCGAGTTTCTAATTCCCACTGAAGTTACATACACGCATAAGAGAGTTGAACGGCACAGAAAAATGGAGGTGAAAAATCAAAGATGCAGCAAAGCCTCCACCTACCCCTGAACAAGTTTTACTTCTGAAACTAAGCAATTCTAGGAATTTGTTTGCCCTATTCTCAAATCATGCACCTGAAAACACAAGCTTTGAAGCGCATCTGGCCACACAGAGGCCGCCTCGCAAGATGCCAGGAGCTCCAGCACACAAAGCACCAGCAACATAGAACCGCTGGGACCAAACGATTATGGCACATCATACAAAATGCCTTGCTGTGGAACCAGTCCTGGGCAAGTCAGTCTTGCCTGAAGATATCCTTAGACATGCAGTAATGCAGACAAAAAAAAAAACCACAACCAAGTATTTAATCTCTTTGATGGCTTTTTCAGCCAAAACTGTGGCTTCAAGAAGCTATTTCTTGTTCAGCTATACATGCTATGGCATAAGAGTTAAGCACCATGTCAGTAGCTAATGTCACTTGATAGCCTACTAAAGCTTTGTTAAGCATGAGGATTTGCATGCTATTATCAACAACGTCATAAACTTTCCAGACTTCTGCAAAAACCTCCTGGCTGCCATTAAACTGTTAACACTGTCTTTTTCTTTTTCTCTTTTTTTTTTTTTTTTTTAATCTCAGTTGCTGACCAGACAGCATCGCATTTCTCTTTTCCCACTCTTGCTGCTCCTGCACTGCAGTGCTGCACTGGGAGCCCTCTCCTCCACATGACCCAGCCACCCAAAAACATCCCCTCCTGCCCACAGGGCTGCAAAACCAGCAGGACGAATCCTGCCTCCAAGAATCCCCCCCTCCCCATCTACAGAGAAGGCTACAGCACCAGCACAACAATCATGCCGAAAGCACCGTAGCTGCTACAGGCATAGCTGATGTGCTCTCCCAGTTTCAGTGGACTTGAGGAACAACGTCCTTATCTCAGTGCCTCCTGTCTCACCTCACCTCTCCCCTCCTCACCCAGCCTCTGGCACTCTTAAATCTTTTTCAACTTTTACTGATGGGGTGGTTAGCAGGTTGCTGTGGGGGGAGGGGGTGGTTTGAGCACCCATCATTAAGCCCAACTCCAGAATAAGTCGTCAAAGCACTCAGAGGCTACAAAGACAGGAACGATAGGGAGACACAGAGGCCAGAAGATACTCACCACAACCCTAAGGGAAAAAGTTACCTCCCTGAAAATAAAAAGATTGAGCAAAGATGACAGATTTGTTTGCATGTATCTTTTGGGCTGGATACCACCCAGGTAAGGTGAAACAGGAGGACAATGAATGGGCATAACAAACAAGGGCAAGATGGGAGGGGCGGGGGAAAAAAAAAAAAACCACACCCAACAACAACAAAAAGCCCAACCATAAAGGGTTTTAAAAGGTGGGGGAAAAGTTATCTTGACACATCTCAGGTAGATTTGATGCAAGGAGCTGCTTTCCAAGTAGAAAGGAGAAACAAGAGTAGTTCAAGAAGAGCAAAGAGCCAGCAAGAGTGGTGCATTTGCTGTGCAAGCATGATTTGTACTGAAATGGCATAAACACCCAGGAAAGAGCAAGGCAGTTCTTGTACAGGACAGTGACATTCAAATAAAGGATGGGTGAAACAGACAGAAAAGATGGTATTTCTATACCTAAAGGTATAATATATACAGAACAAATTTTTATATACATACACACACACATGCACGCACACACAAAATAAAGTGCATTTTGTAATCACTTACAAGAAGTATTTGTCCACCTTCAAACTTCCTTTTCCACAATGCCGATATGCTGAGACCTGGGTTGTTTTCCCACTTGTTTTGACTTGTTGGGGGGCTTTTTTTATTTGTGATTTTTTTTTCCTTTGTTTTAAGATCCCACTCATCGCTCTCCCGTGTGTTCCCCCATTGGTCTGCTTGTGTCCATCTACTGCCAGCTGTCTTAAGATTCGTAGGAGCTTGCTTGTGGACTACCTATCATAAGGGGATCCTGACCTATGACCAGGGCTTGGACAAATAAAACAAATAAATTATTTGAAAATGAAACATTTACGATGCCTTTACGGACAATATTCTCTAACAGAACAAGAATGTAACACCCCTCTACAAGAAGGGTCAGAAGGAGGATCTGGGGAACTACAGGCCTGTCAGCCTGACATCGGTGCCAGAAAAGATCATGGAGCAGATCTTGAATGCCATTACGCAGCACATGCGGGACAACCAGGGGATCGGGCTCAGCCAGCATGGGTTTATGAAAGGGAGGTCCTGCCTCACTAACCTGGTCTCCTTCTATGATAAGGTGACCCGCTTAGTGGATATGGGGAAGGCTGTGGGGACACTGTCTCCCACAGCATTCTCCTGGAGAAGCTGGCTGCTCACAGCTTGGACAAGTGCACTCTGCGCTGGGTTAAAAACTGACTGGACGGCAGAGCCCAGAGAGCGGTGGTGAATGGAGTCAAATCCAGTTGGCGGCCGGTCACGAGAGGTGTTCCCCAGGGCTCAGTGTTGGGGCCAGTCCTGTTTGATACCTTCATGGTTGACTGGAGAGGGGGCTAAGTGCACCCTCAGTAAGTTTGCAGATGACACCAAGCTGGGTGGAAGTGTCAATCTGCTGGAAGGCAGGAGGGCCCTACAGAGGGACCTGGACAGGCTGGATCATTGTGCCAGAGCCAACGGTATGAGATTCAACAAGGCTAAATGCCGGGTCCTGCACTTGGCTCACAACAACCCCACACAACACTACAGGCTTGGGGAGGAGTGGCTGGAGAGCTGCCCAGAGTAAAAGGACCTAGGGGTGCTGGTTGGCAGCCGGCTGAACATGAGCCAGCAGTGTGCCCAGGTGGCCAAGAAGGCCAATGGCATCCTGGCTTGTATCAGGAATAGTGTGGCCAGCAGGAGCAGGTTGGTGATAGTGCCCCTGTACTCGGCACTAGTAAGGCCCCACCTCGAGTACTGTGTTCTGTTTTGGGCCCCTCACTACAAGGACATTGAGGTGCTGGAGCGTGTCCAAAGAAGGGCAACGAAACTGGTGAAGGGTCTGGAGAGCAGGTCTCCTGAGGAATGGCTGAGGGAGCTGGGGTTGTTTAGTCTGGAGAAGAGGAGGCTGAGGGGAGACCTTATTGCTCTCTACAACTACCTGAACGGAGGTTGTAGCGAGGTGGGGGTTGGTCTCTTCTCCCTAGTTACAAGCAATAGGACAAGAAGAAATGGCCTCGAGCTGTGCCAGGGGAAGTTTAGGTTGGACATTAGAAAAAACTTCACCAAAAAGGGCTGTCAAACAGTGGAACAGGCTGCCCAGGGAGGTGGCTGAGTCTCCATCCCTGGAGGTATTTAAAAGAAGGGTAGACGTGGTGTTTGAGGATATGGTTTAGTGGTGGACTTGGCAGTGATTGGTTAAGGTTGGAAAAGACCCTTAAGATCATTGACTCCAACCACTAACCTTTCTATGATTTTAAGAAAAGCACAGGTCGACTCTGTGATGATGCAGAGCCGCTGATTAACATAATTGAACCGTTTTCATGCTCTCCAAGCAGATTAAACAATTTACAGTCAGAGTCTTTGAATAGACCCAAATGAGGAGATCAGCTTCTCTTCGAAGGGACCACCCATGTACTCTGTGTTATTCTCCATGGCCTTCTGATCAGGCACTACTGTTAGCAAAACTGAAGTGTGCCTTGGGTACTGATTTAATTATAATAAACCCTTATGAAAGATCTCGGCAAACAGGTTGATCACAGCATTCATACACTTTCTGAAAGACTTACTGAACAACAATAACCCTTTTGGATACACTAACTCTGATATAATTCAGTATAAAGACAGAAAAAAATAGTTTTAAAACTTCACTTTTCTAATTTCAGTTTAACACAGCACTGATGCACTAAACACAAATACGGTAAGTGTTCATATACTTGCTATCTGGAAAGAAAGATCAAAACTGTTCTCCTCACTTCATTCTAGCAGAATCACTGACAGAAATCACATGCACCCCAAAGTCAGCCTCTCCAAGATTTCAGCTCCTTGTCACCGCTATGCTGTAATTGGCAGAAGTTGAAACCTGAATTGCATTTTCATCTGTTTGAAACCACTATCCAGGTAAAATCCATAATTCTTTAAAGTGACACGATGTGAGGTACATCTCATACCACTCACTGTTTGTACAGATGACAATGAAGGGAGTGCTTTTTGAAAGAGGATAACTACTGTCTCCCTGGCATTGACATTATTAGCTTTACATCCTTTGCATTTTTGCTCGCAGGCATAAAGCTTGGCTTAATTTCTTTGGTTGCCTCCCAGATGTGGCAGGGTAATAACTGTCTCCAGTTACTTACACAAGAACCTTTAAGGATAGACATCTATAAAGAATACTTTGCATTATTATCCTATATTTACAAATATATGCCCACCATTTTTCAATGTCTCAATATGAAAACCAATACCAGTTGCTAAACTGTTTCAAAAGCAGACACACATTTTTGGTACCCAACTTCAGATACCCTGTGGGTAAATTTTAAGGCTAACTTTACTATTTCAGTAAATGAGCAGAAACAACTCTGCACCCCTACACTGCACTTAGACTGACTCCAGCCAATCTAATATAACCTCCAGCCTTAGTACCTTTAGAAGAACACTCTTCCCCCTCCCTCAAGTATTATCACCAATATTTGATTAAGAGAAGAATGAACACTAAGTCCAATTCCCACATTCATAGACAACCCACACCAGGGAGGGAAAGGGAAAGCCCCCATCCACACTCCCACACTCCCCAGTCTTCATCATCTTCTGCATGCTATTGCATTGTTAATTTATACCAGAGATGGGAAAAGAGGTGGTAGAGGGGAAGTCAGTTACTGTTAAGTGAATTTGGAAAAGGCTGTTGCCCAACTACCTATTTAGACTTCAAATCCCAAACAAGACAAGACAGTGTAACAAGGCCACAAAAAAAGGAGAAAATTAGTCTCTGTGTGTATAATTTCTAAGAGGGAAGAGCTGGCAACAAGACAGAAGAAACTTCTAAGTGCTATAAAGAATGCAAGTGTAACCTTAATCAATCATTTCTTCCACATATTATACTCGGGCAAGATAAACAGTGCTGAATTCCTGTATTTTCCTGATTTTGCAGGATTTTTTTTTCTTCTCCTTGAAGTTACCTATTCTCTTGCACAGTGAAATGAAAGCAGACAACACACCAGAATCTGTATTTCATTCCTACAGTATCAGCTGCATTTTTTAAGACAACACAGTTACACAGGTGAATGGAGGCCTCTATTTACCTGCTGCACTTTTATTGCTGATAAGGAATCAATCTCAGCTCAAATTTTCAAGTATGTCAGGGGGGAAAGACCAACAACTTTTTTTTAACTTGAAGCCGAGATACAATGATAAACCATTAAAATTGGCAATTTGTATGTGTATAGCCACCTATACTACACTTAACCAAGCACCACATCTTTAAAACCCTGAAGAAAAGTTCACTTTAAGTATCTAAGAAGTCGGCAAAGAAGACCCACAGAGTGTCTACAAACTACAGGATTTTTCACTATTATAAATACGAACAATATGATGAAACTATGGAGGAATAACTTCAGTTTAGCTGCAGTGACATTCAGGACACATTGACTGAAATAACACACTCAGCAAAACACTGCTAGTGACAGAAGTGGATAACTACCTGTATCGAGAGTGAAACTCCACTATGCAATGTCCCTGCTGCTTGCAAATTAAAGGACCTAACTTTTTTAAAGCATAGTCATTTCTAAGAAATACCTCAGTGGCTGTGTTATATTTTTTGACATGCAGTAGTTTATTTCCTTCAACAGATACTCTATCTACTGTGTAAACAGTGAGAGCTTCACTGTTTAAACTTCAAGTTAATCCAGGATTAATGCACACTTTTTTTCCCCCCATGCCACAATTTATTTATTTGTAGGAAACCTCCACTCCAGCACCCAAGAACTTCTGGTTCACAGAGCCGTGCTCTCCAGGCCTCCACAAGGATGGAGCTACTTCTGCTACTGAGTGGGAAGGGAGACAGACCCAGGAGAGAAGGGCCAGGTGCTGCATGGGTGCACAGCTCTGCGAAAAGAGCTGCTCTTACACCCAAGCAACATGGGTATACTGCTGTAGAGCCACAGGCTCTTCGGCTGTGAATTACAAAACCCACCAGTGTGTATTTTCAGTATTCCACATGCACAGAAGGCAGGCAGTACCCTGGCACTGCCACTGCAGCACTTGCAATAGTTCAACTCTTCTGAGAAGTGCAACCTTACTCCCTCATCCCCTGGTGTTCTGTCTGTGCACCCAGGCCTCGCTGTCCTTGGGTCTTCTCTGTCATTGTTATTCCCCTGAACAGCCGGCTGGCAAGTGGCAACCCAACCAGTTCTCATATACACTTGGAAGCCTCCAGATGCCGAGGTCCACTTGCTCTACCTCTCATTAGTCTCACACCAAACACCACTGCTTTGGTCCTCCATTGGTTCCTGCAGCTCCCCTTTCTTGCTTGAACACCTCTTTCCAAGGACTTGATCTCTCTGTAACTCTACGCCCCCTTCTAGTTCAGTGACTGATTCACACAAAAAACCCAACTTTAGCTCAGGAAAAAGCAGATGCTCCCCCACCCTCCTCTCCATTCCCACCTCCATCTCACTGTACCCCACGCAGATAAATACTTTTAATGATGCAATTAAGACCAGGTACCCAAGTCTTTTTCCCATTCCTAAATCTTGTCCCCAAAATCTCAACATTCCTAAGTCTGGGACTGTCACTATTACTAAGTGAGGTGCACAGCAGTGTACAAACTGCCTCTAGCAAGGCTGGAGAATGATGTAAATTCTTATGTATACCAGAAAGTCATCTTTCTTGGAAACAGGGCCAACTGCTCTTAACCAGCTTCACTCCTGTTTTTATACAGCCACTCCAGCTGTACTCTGTGTGCAACCTTTACATGTTGCAAAGTGGTTTTCTTGACAACATGCTCATTTGTACTTTCTACAGTATTTCACAACACCTTTAATGTTTCAGTTCAGAAAAGCTGGCCAAGGAAACACATTTCTCATTTTGCACAGACATGCTTCTGCAGTTTGCTAACTGAAGAGGATGCCTGCCAGTGTCTCAGATTTTTTTTTTTTAGAGTACATTAAAACCAGGCTTTTTCCATAAGACTCCATTTGCCACATAAATCCTTCCCTCTTAAACCCAGCATTTCCTACTCTCTCAGTAACTTCACCATTTACATATGACCACGCTATTATATTGCTCTTCAGTGAATTCATTTTCAAGTTGTACAGGGTACAGATCTGAATCCAGACCCAGTAAATCTGACACACAAGACCAGCATAATTAGTTCCTTTCAGTGCGAGGACGACTCCACGGGCCTTGCCAACTCCACCGTCAGTTCTCTTCCACACCCTTTTCTCTTCTTAAAGGAAGCCATTTGCCCACTGGTTCTAACCTCCCCAGGCAGCCTGTGGCAATAACAGCCTTGTGACAAACACACCCTGGAAGATATGGAAGAGCCAATTCTGATTCGAAGGAGATGACATCTCCAACTTACCTCCATACTAACATCTCTAATTTAGAATCACAGAATGGGTTGGAAAGGACGTTTGAAGATCATCTAGTCCAACCCACCTACCATGGGTAGGGACATCTTCCACTAGATCAGGTTGCTCAAAGCCCCATCCAACCTGGCCTTGAACACTTCCAATGCTGATTTCATCAGCAACATGAAGAATGTCTTGTCACAGAGCTGAAAACAGAAGTCTCCACCTTCCCTCTAGCAGAAATAGCTCTCTCTTTCATCACATCAGGCTACAGAGAATCCAAGTGCTCTATCCAGAAAGCTTTAACGCCTTGTAGCTCTCATGCTCAGTCAGAGAACCAGCTGATAGACAGATATTCACACACATTACAGGCTGAAGGCAAGTAAGAAAGAGATATTTACTTTCTACTTGAATTGATATTCCCTTTTTTCTGTGACTAATGTCATCTCTCACTTCTTTCATCACCTTACTCCCAGAAGTCTATACCACCAAGGGTAAGAGCCAACATATCTGATGACTGACATTGATGCTGCATTGGAGCCACTGAGAGATGCTCTGAGCCTCCAGTATTATACAAGCAACAGCTAAATAAATATCACATAACTATTTCTAAAATCTACCTATACTTGCCAGAAACAAAGAGGAGCCTAAAGCTGAAAATAGTAACAATATTCTGCCAGAAAAGCACTGCACATTTAAAGTTCCCCTGATGTTTCTACAGGACTGAGTTTTTACAATTACCAATTTACTGGTGACACTCTAGAAAATCAGAAGAAATTGGAAAAGAGCAACAGGTCTAAGGGTATATTTTTTTCCTGACTGCTGCCTTAGAGGCTGCATACCTTACTTATAGGGCTACTATTCTAATGCCTTAAAGTGAGCAATATTCAGAAGACACTCATCATATTATTAAATGAAGGAACCCAGAATAATACTCTCTCTTCAAATAAAAGCAATATCACACTGCCATCTCATATATTTCCATCTATTATTTTCATATTCTGAGAAGTCTCTATACACCTTCACTGCAGTTATCCCTTCTTCCTTCTAAGTTTATGTAAAGAGCAATGACTTCTCTCCAGCTTTCATCTGGAGGCATTTATCTTACAATCAATCCTACAGTATGAAATTCAGTTTGCATTGGCATGATGGCTTCACATAAAAACAATAACCTTAGCAAAACTCTCATGCTACAAATCCTTGTTCCCATCTTGACTGACTTTGCAGTAATCCATGTTGTTTATTTGGGTACAAAGAACCACAGTTCATTTGACATAATTATCTTCCTTTTTGGTTAGTATCTATGTTTGGCATCCTAAACTGCCTGACTCACTTTCTCTGATGCATGTTCACAATCCTCAATGAATGACTTGGTATACCTGCTGTTCTGACTTCAGCCATACAAAACTCTACCTTCCGCTTTGATTGTCTGTGGACCCCCCAAAAAAAAAAACCACCTCACCCTAAGACTCGTCAAGCACTTTCCTTTCTCAGTCTTCATTCCGCAAACACCAACCAAACCCTTTTTTCTGATTTACTGCCTCCCCTTCAGCTTAACACTTCTGTGCACAAGTTGCCAACAGCAGGAGTCTCCATGGGATTTTGCATCACTGCCATTTTCCGCTATGTCTCTTCTACGTGTGCACTTTCTCTCTTTGCATAGGTCCCCAATTCCCTCCTCCCATTCATTAATCTTCCTGGCTTCTCACAGCCTCCGCCACTGTAATCCATAGCCATTGCAGGTGGCAAGCCAAGAGCAAGCTGCCTTCATCTGCTAGAACCAGCCACTGAAAAACAATACAGCTGAATCCTTCTTTAGTACCCACATCAGAGACAAGCATCCTTGTAACCTTCAGGTTGTTAAGGATTATTTACAGAAGCATTAAACAAAGCCTTTCTCCTCACTTAAACTGGCTTGATAAGAAAAGCAGCATTGGTTGGCTTTGTGGTCTTCTATTTCCTCTTAACATCAAATCTCACAAGACATACAGCCCATAGATACAGATGTCTTATCTGTGACACACTGACCTACGTTTCAGTGGTCCTTGCTTGCCTACACTACCAATGCCTCTGGACATTTAGGACCTGATCCCTACAAGCACCTCTGCAGCTGCCTGTCTGCATCCCACCTCCTCCCTCCAGTGTAAAATCTTCCTGTAGCCCCAGATGTAGGCAGACCTACATTCATCCTGCCTTAATTAATGTAGCCATATAAGGCTACCTTAGGCCACTCAAAATAAATACCTTTATAATTACCAAGCAAGGCACAGTTTGTAAGAAGTAATAATATTTTGCATAAAACATGTAATTTTGGGGGGAAAATCCAATGGTTTGAGACACACACGGTCTTACACAGGTCTAAAACAGAAGCACAGGCTTGCATGTTCACGTTCCTTCCAACTGCACCATTTGCTCATCATAATACCTCACACCTCCTTAAAAACTATGCCTTGCCATCTTCTCATGGGCATGAAACAACTAGCACTACAGCCAGCAGACAAACACATGTAGGACGGGCTTTTTCCCAGGGAAATCCAAGACCTCATCTCTGCTCTGGAGGCATTCCTCTGGATTCAAAACACTGCGGACATAAGGCTGTCACACTCCTAACTTTGAGAACACATAGAGGTGCTTTCCTGCCAGCAGCACTGTGGCCTCTAACCACTTGGTCTGCTCCTGCACAGTCATAGCTGTTCTGGAGGATGAACTGGGAAAATAACCCAAGTCATTCAGTAAAACCCAAGAAGTTAGGGCAGTTTCTTGGTCCCACCCAGTACGCTGGCAGTAGAAGTGGTGTGAGTGACAACAGGACAGGCACCGCAGGAGAGGAGTAGCAACAGGGACTGCATAAGCCCGCACTGACACTAAGAGAAGCACAGATAAAACCACAGCCAGCAGGACCTTGGTTAGACTGACTGAACCAAGACCTGTTCCCGCTAACGAGAGCACAGAAACAATCTCTATCCACTCTGTATACAACTCAGCACTCCTCACATGTACACAACACTGTGCTGTATGCTTTTTCTCCCAACATCATGCTCCAGGGATAAAGGAGCTTTCGTTTTGAAAACCTTAACAAGCCCAGCAAGACCAAATTATGATCAGCAGCCTTTAAAAGCAAGCATATATGAAAATTCCTATAAAATAAAAATAAGTTATCTGGTCAATGTAATTTATTTAGGCTTACCACACGACCTCTTGCATAAACATAATGAAGAGCATTCACACCACCCTCCACGGAGTTTAGAAACATTTACAAGACACGAATGATGATTTACAGTGCCTAACTCCACCAAGAAGAAAACATTCCAGGTTGCAGTCCATCAGTTGTAAGGCACTAATGACCTGATTTTTAGGAGCATTAATTCGTTAACTCCAGCAGGAGTCAGGTTGTTTAAACACAGGTGAAACTGGAGCCAGGGATCCCAGTTCAGCACTCCTTACCCAGCAGAACTCTCACAGATTCTCTCCAGTCCTCCAGCATCCAGACTTAGCTATTACACCAAGAAACACAGAAACCCAGAATTATTATAAATATCATTTCACGGACATGCAGTAACTTTCAATATGGCCTAAACTCTTCAGAAATATTAATTTAAAAGCCTGAACCAACAGTTTAGGATTTCCTCTAAGCTGCAGCTTTCTCAGGTCAATATTTGTAAATCATGTTTCACATTTCCAAGGAAACCAAGTGGATAATACCTCCTGCAAACAACCTCTTTCAATATACTTTTCACAGCTACAGGACTCAGAAGTTATTCTTGGTTTGACAAAGGAAAGAAGTTACACTTTTCCTTACATCTTCCGAAAAAAACCACATCAGTCTGCAGAAGCAGCTAAAACAACATATGCAGCAAGCATCTACAGAAATCCCTGTGGACTTTGCCATCTGAAGCACACGTATAACAATCCTTGTATTACTCAGCTTTTCTACATATTTTTCTCAATGGTACATCTAAAAGCACCCAGGCTGAACAGCATTACATTAATTTTGCACGTGCAAGAATGAGGCACTTCTCAAATGACTTCCAAATTATCAGCCAGTACACCACCTGTGGAGGTCTGAATGTATCTCACCACCCTCTAAAATTGTATTGTGTACCTCATGGTAAAGTTCAAATTTTAATGAAGATAAAGACCAAATCTAGGGATAGAGTAGTGTGTTAGAATGCTGCTTACTTGATTTATATTTTTTCCTATAATTTTTCTTATTTGACAGATTTAAATCAATTTGAGGCATGACTAGCTTACTGCATCCTGCAGATGTAAAATAAATGGTGAGGAGCACAAAACATACTCGAAAGTAATTTTGTTGATGGGATCTTTGGAGAAAGATTATCAGCCAAGGAGCAATGACATAATATCATCTCTATCTGAAGAGGAGAGAAGGAAAAAGTAAAGCCTGACACTAAGTAGGAGTAACAAATCTACAAATTCCACTTTGATTAATGTGAAGACTTCAAACTTTAAAACACCTGCAACAGTATTTTTGTGCTCTTGCACACTGAAGCTGGATCAAAGCAACAAAGAAATCCATTTTCCTGTCTGTTGAAGTTCTGTAAGAACTCTGTTTCCAAAAAGCCAAGTAATGTGCTTTTAAAAGATATACTTAAAGAGCATTATGCGTCTGAACATCCTTGCTGTGAAAGCAAAGACTCTGAAGTTTCACCAGAAGAATCCAGACTAGAAAAACACACATCGCATTCTCACATCTGCTCGCATCTACCTACAAGACACCCTTGACAGCTGTTTAATACACGAAACGTATTCAAAGTTCACTTTGCTCACTCAGAGAAACTCAACACTGGTTAAGCCACAGATGCTCTTTGGTGGCTCAGGGTAACAAGAGAAACATCAGCCCTTCAAGGAAGCATTTCAACTTCCTCCTGACATAACAGGCATCGAGACAAATCCACGGACTTTGGCTGTAACAAAATTTACTGCATCCAGCAGGAATTTGCAACCTACAAAGATCCGCATTCAGGAGCAACACACAAAATAAACCTGCAGCTTCTCAACAAGCCTAGAAGGAGCAGCCAGGAGACTCTCTTGACATTACAACAGAGGATTGTTCGAACAACAAAAATGAACCATTTCAACAGAATCACTTTGTACAACATACCAAGCATCATATTAGCTACATGAACTTCTGTGGTGAGCAGTGAAAACCAATTTCTGTCTTACAAAATGCCTCAAAGTTGTCTGCAGTATAAGAAATATCATTCCAGAGCTGATGACTGAGATATTAGTAATGGGCAAGATCTTCAGTGGATAATAACTAGTGCTGCAATATGGGAAGTCCACATTGCATGGAAAGTATATTAAGCAGAAAATAGTTTTCAAAAGATCTTAACTCACCACTGAGTAACAATGGGCTTTCTTTTTGCCACCACTTACTAATAAAACAGACACACTCATGCATTTACTTTTCTTGGACCATTTGTCTCCTCCCCCCACCCCTTAATTTAGTAGTTTCTCTCCCCTGCAACCTGCCTTCAACGCAGAGAAGGGCAACTCACACAGAGTCCAACAGCATAACTGGGAAACAGATGGGAAAGAGCAGAAATACACTCTCAAGGTCTTGGAGCCAGAACAAACACAAGGACATATACCAAAGGCAGCCCTCACCCAGAGTGCAAGGAGAGGAAAAGGCCCAAGGGACCCTCCTGCTAGACTGCAAGGGAATTCACAGTCACCTCAAACCTCAGATGTCCCAGTTACAGAAGACCGGGACGTGTAAGACACCTGACAGCCTGACCTAAACGGAAGAAATGGAGTTGCTTTCCACGTGGCAACTTGTGAGGTACCACAAGTTTTCCCAAAGGTGATGTAAGACACCAGCACCGAGACGCCATATGCAGCTCCAGCTGTCTACTGCACCGACCCAGAAACCAAGGGGTTACTGCTTCACCAGTGTGTTCAGGAACCGCTGCAATAAATTTTCAGCAGAAATTCAGGGCTCCAGGGACCTGTAACATGCTATGCCATTTATAACATGAAAATATAAATTAAGGGATAGCTGTTTTTTACATTTAGAATTGTGTGCAATGGAAACTAATTCTGCATTTAAAAAAAAAAACTTGAAAGTAAAAAAGATGAAAAGGCTGATGGACATTGCATGGAGAAAACAAGAGCAACGTTACGGTGAAGAACAACAAACATCCAAAAATTCTACTTCAGTAAAAAATGAAATCATTATTAGCCTTTGCAGAGAAAGGATTTTAAGCTAACGACTGCAAACGCTTTAGGCTCACATTTCTTTGCCGTGCAAAGAGCTGTACTCAGAAGACAAAGTTCAAAAGCTCTGTGGAGAGCTGTTCATGAGCCTCATACACCACTGCTGGACTGTAAGGGGCTATTCCTTAATAAACTGGTGGTTCATAAAGAACATAAAAATCATCAATAGTAGTAAGCCCAACGGAAGAAAGTACAAGCCTACCTCAAGCACCCTACTGGATGCCTAAACCAAGACATTGCAGTGTGCACAGGAGAAGAGTTTGTCAGGAGGAGGAACCAGAGCAAATGCTGGGGCTGTAAAAAGTGACTGGAGGTTGACTGGATTTTAGAAAGGCAATGTCTCCCCACAGACCAATCGGTTTTGTAGCAGTGGAGTATGAGATGTGTGTAAAATTAGCTTTATAATGTATTTCACTTTCCTTTTTTAATACACAGGTAAGTAAACACCCATTTGGACTTCTCTGAAGAGCATAAAGAGATATTCTTTTGGCAGAGGGTCTTCATCATGCCTGGATATGTTTCTAGTGCTGTTTACCTGGTTCACTTTCCTCTCAGGCAGCTTAAAGCATTAATAAAACCCTTCCCCTGACCGCAAGTCATTTTTCTGACTTGCTGCAGAGGGCTATATCGCACAATGGCCTTGTTCCCAACCCTGATCCTTCTCACAGGATCTGCACTCGTTGCATCAACTTGCAAAAAGAAAGCGACACAGCCAACAGACTTTCTTTTCCCTCTTTGAGTGGGAAGAAGAGAATTACACTTCCAATTGTACTATTTTTTTTTTGTAACACCACATCCTACACCATTTTGCCTGGCTCCATGAGAAACAGAAGTAGAAATGAAGTTACCACACTGAACAAAACTATGCAATGAAAAAGCTCGTGCAAAAATTTTAAAAAATCTTGCTTTGGCCTTTAGTTGCCATTTTAAGAGGTTAGGAAGATGACAGAGGGAAAAAAAAAAGGAGAAAGGCCCATCTTCAGTTTGGTTTCCTTATAAAATGAGGTTACCTTCAATCACAGTTTTAAAGTCAGAATACATAGAAATTAGGCTTTATTAACATAATTATATCTCCTTGAGAAGACTGAGGAAATAGAGCAGTATATATGTAAGCACGGAAGAAAGTCTCCAAGAAGTATGAAATAATTACAGAGAAGAGCTCCAGTTTGTTCAAGTACTGGTAGGACTTCAATGAGAAGATCACTGTGAAAGAGCACAACTTCCCCAAGTTGAGCAGTGCTCAGCAAAATCACCTGGTATTCTTACTCACTCTTTTAAAAATGGTATAATTAACAATTGGCAGTTGGGGGGGGGGGGGGGGGTGAGGGGTGGAGTACCCAAATAACAGCATTATTAAATTTGAAATGGCCCTGGGAAAATGTAGGAAGCAAAAACAGAGTGAGCAAGAGACAGAAAGATCTGAGAAGTGCAGCAGCACAAGGTAAGCACACCAAACACTGAGCCTGGGTGGTTCTGCTCAGCTGGTACCTCTAACCAACAAGCATCCTATTTCATACTTTATAGTACACTGAATAGACACGTCCAAAAAGACAACTGAGAAATGGGGTGTCAGTGTCATCTGCTGAGAATAAGTGAAGTATTTGAAAAAAACCTATTTTCATAGGCAGCTTCACAAGATGAGAACAGATGGCTACTCCTATCTTTTGACAATGCTTAATACCCCTAGAAGAAGCGGGCTAAGCAACAGTGCTCCAAAACCTGTCTGGTAAAGAAATGGCTTCTTTTTTGTAATGTTATTATATGGTCTAATGAAAAATTCTGACTCATTTAAATTATTCAACAAAATTACATTTGAAATTATTAAACCGATTTACATTCCTTCTTTCATCAATGCTCAAGCAGTACTCATTTGCTGTTGAAGTTTCACAGAAACTACTAACCTGATAAAAACAACAGATTAAACAAAAATGAAATGTAGTAAACTAATCAATAAGCAGGTGCATAACAGAATACCTTCTTTCCCACAGCTTATTCAACCACCACACACCAATAACTAGCTCATTCAGAAGTTGAAAAATCTACTGGGAACAAAAGAAACCTGGTAAATATGTTCTTCTCTTCCAGTCTTTTAATACAAACAATATGCTGAAGGATGATACCTACTAGTTCTAAAATTCTCAAGGATATTTTAAACAGAAACTGAGTTTATCTTAATGACCAAGTATTATTTTTCCTTTAATATACAAGTTAGTTTTAAACAAATACTTTTTAAAGAAGATTTTTAAAGTAAGCTGCACATTAAAAATAAAATCAAAATATTAATAAAAATTATTTCAGTGATGTTTTCTAGTTTATGAGCTCCTGTTTCTAAGTATAGCTGACAAAGTAATAGTAAAATTAAATCATCTAGTTAATAAGAAACCCATCATCAGTCATGCTCTAATATTAAACATGCAAAAATTAACATTCAGTAAATGAATATTAAGTCTACAAGCTTTTCAAATATATAGGTATGCATACAATGCATCCTCTCGGCTAAAAATATGAGTATACTTTGCATACAGACTATTTCATCTGCTGCATATCAGCACACAGTAAACATCACTTACCTGACGGACGTCACTGGGAATGGAAAAATCAGTAAGAACTGCAGAAACCAAACAAGCTTTAAACTGATTGTTTAAATCAGTTTTTCCTGCCCATTACTTTAAAGTCAAAATGATTTAAATCAATTCATGCTCTTCAACAGCCGCAAATTAAAACACTGTTCAATTATGCAAACTCTGAAAACGAAGACGAAGAAGGAATTGACAGGAGACCAGATGACCACTCACTTAAGAGACAGAGGTATAACAAGGTTAAGTGGCTGGAAGCCAAATGTGTGGATAAATTCAAGGTACAAATAATGCATAGAGATTAGTGTAATTATAACCACTGCAACAGCTTACCAAAGACAACAGTTGATTCCCCATCGCATGAAGTTTCTAACATCCTAACCATGTATTAAAAAAATATTCCAGCTCCAAGAGACCATACGTGCTTCATGCTGTACTGACAGCATTATTTAAATTTAATGAGATGATCATAATGGTCTTTTCTGATCTTCAAATCAATGAATCTACAATTTGATCCCATGTTGAGATCTCATATTTCTTCTCCCTCATTAAGTCCTGCCTCCAGTGAGTATAACTTCATTTAACAGACTGTTCCTTCTGCTGTCTGCCTAAATGTCAACACGTCCACCACCAACTAAAGACTTCGAACTGAACCAGCTATCATCTGATACCACCCTTTGGGATGCGTCTAAACTCAAAATGCAGCTTCACTCTTCAATGAAGAGCGAAAATACTTTTCAAAACCTTTTCACAAAGTCATTGAAGACTTAAACTGTATTTTACACACCACCCTATGGGCAGTACCTAATGTTCTTTAGCCTACGACACAGGGAATTAAATCCTCCTCTCAACATGGGACTTCATGTTTAGGCAAAAGACTGCTCTACAGAGAGCTAGGCAAGCCTGCATCAGGCACCAAGAGCAAGGATGATAGTTTTAAAGCGGAACAGCCCAGAAGTATTTCTAAACCACTGAACCAAGAGCTCAGTTTCAAGCTGGAAGCCTCCAACTAGACAGACAGAACTAAATGGGTCTCCAAAAACAAGGTTCATATTACAAATTGGGAGAATGAACTGAATTCAGCATCTGCGGCTGAATTCAAACTTGTTCATCCAGGCAGAAATCCTTAAAAAAATCTTTGCAACTTACACATTGGTTAGATGTGGCTTCGTGGCTTTGCTTCTTCTATGGCACTTGCAGCACTGTAAAAACGCTTTTAGGACACAATTCCCATACTTGACACTGCTGCCAATCCTCAAGCTTCATAAAAGCTGCGGTCTAGTCATTCAACTTTTAAACTGAAAACATTATAATGTCTGACGAACACTGACTGGAATTACTGGTTTAGATCATATCGAATGATTGCTGTAGCATGTGTCTTATTTCTCCTCCCTCCTATGAAAATTACTTTTACAGATTCTTTGATACAGATAAAAATTTTTGGGTTTGCTGAATTAGTTTTAACATTGTATAACAGAAGGAAAATATTTCCACTATTTTCATATTTCTAATATTTAACCAATATGAAAAGAAGGCTTGTTGTGCTACCCTCACGTTTCTATTTATGATATCACAGTAATATCCAAGGAGCCAGCCTGGACACGGGACTGACCCTGGCTCGCTCTGAGTCTGCTGAAAGACACTTCAGCACCCATGGCCAAACACAGGGGAACACCTTTACCCCACCTGCCACTCTCTGGCCAGGCGGAAGCCTCCACAGAGAGTCACGCTCTCGGGAAGGCAGCCCTGCTCAGAGGGCTTGCCAGTTAGGTGCTGAACAACTGAGAAAATATCCATTATGTGGAGCAAGTAGCACTTTTAAACATATATGTATATTTATATATGCCATAAATAGCATTAAGGGCCATTGGTTTCTTCGGTTGGATGGGTGGAAAGCACAACAGTACAAACAGAAAAGGTTTTAAGAAAAAGCACAGGATGAGGAAGCGCAGGATGAGGGCGGGGGGTGGGTGGGAAGAGAGTAGTTAAAAGTTGCTACACCCTTCATAAAATGAAGGCAGCTTTAAAATCATCCAGGATCCAGAAAATCTGACTGGCAATAAAAATCAAAACAGCCTTTTAATGACAAGACACTGTTCCACTGTGGCCGTCAGTGGAAGGGTTGTCAGAAAACAGGACTCCTCACCTGAAGAGGGGCTGGGCAGCGCTGTTGGCAAGAAGCAGAAGGCAGCGCCGTAGCTGAACACACAGTTACAGGAACGGATGGATGGGAACATGATATATCAACTGCGGTCAGAATTCGTCACAAGAAGAAACTTTCTCTTTTAGTTTTAATTCCTTTTTTTCCTCTCACTTTTTCTTGATTTTTTCCCTCTTCTCCTGGCCCCATCTTTCTTCCCCTCTTCCTCCCTCTCCCTTCCCCCCCCTTTATTTTTTTGAGGAGAGGGAAAAGACATGTCAGTGAAAGCCATGCATACCTAGAACTTCAATAATATTTGGGAGGGATCTGGAAGTCCAAGTATTTTTCATTTCTGCTGATGGACTTCAGGCTATGCCTACATGAGGACTTGGGTACCAAACTGCAGAGCTCCCAGTGCTGTCCCTACTGAAGGAAGCTGCAGCCTGGCTAGGGGTGCCAGCTCTCACAGTACACAGGGGAAGTTAAACACCAAATAACAAAAGCCAAGAGAAGAGCCCATGGAAACTGCTATTCCGTCTTCACCGGCATCAAATCCTGCAGGGCCAGGAATGCTTCTCCAAGGATTTAAGGAGAGCAGGTCTCCTCTTGCCTATCTTTAAACAAGTACAGTGCATGCATCTAAACATCTGTGAGTGAGCTAAACATCTGAGACTTCCTCTGCTGTCAGCCAACAGTGGTCTTTTCATCATGAGAATAATAAAAGAAGGGTAGATGTCGTGCTTGAGGATGTGGTTTAGTGGTGGACTTGGCAGTGATAGGTTAGCGGTTGGACTTGATGATCTTAAGGGTCTTTTCCAAACTTAACGATTCTATTACATATCTCTGAGGCAAGGATGAGCTAGGCTCCTCTTTTAGGGAAACGACTGTATTTTATTCAAGCTATCTGCCAGAACTGATGTAGGCAAGTGCTCTTGATTGCTATGCGCACACTCAGGCCGCCCATCCCTGCCTAGTCCACATGCTTCTTTAGCATCACAATGAAAAAGAAATATTGTCTTCCTAAATCCAGTAACACATGAAACCTAAAGGAGAACGCATCTTAAGCAAGCGCAAAATAAATCCATCTTGGATTCTGGCTGGGATGCAAATACAAAAAAGTGTACTAAATCGCATGATATTTTTCACTTTGTGCTAGGTTTCTATTTAATTGTTTGATGCAACTTTTGTAAACTTTATCCCAATAGTTACTTCCAAAAATTACAGATCTATCAACTTCTTAGAATAGACGGTCCATAATTATTGATATCTACTCTTCAGACAGAAGTCAAAGACATTTTAGCAAAATGTTGATTTAGCTGAATATAGATCTGGAAAGTAAAAGTGAAAATGGCAACACTTTCCGAAATAGCAGCCTCCAAATCTGTCTGCTAACTAGACTGAGTTTGCATCCTCTCCCTTTCAAAAGGGGAAAAATAACCCACTTTGCCCTATGGAATTTTGAAAGGAAAAAATGAGCACTGTCTATACAAAAGATTTCCTTGGTTAGATGAAACTAGCGGAAAATTAAGTCACCTTGTAACCGTTATCGATTTATAGAAACTGGAAAGGAATGTTTTTCCCCACTTTTGGGGTTTTTTTGGTGGTTCTTTTTTGGGCGGGTTTTTTTGGGGGTTTTGGGTTTTTTTTGTTTGTTTTTTTTTTTTTTTAAGAGAAATCTTTTCATTTCCCAGTTAACGCAAATTTTCTTGCAACTGAAAGATTCTCTGAAAAAGGAACTGGAAGAGCTCCAACTACTGTCCAACACTTTAAAAGATGTTAAAGTGTCATCAATCACAGCTCTCTACATGCTCTTCTAGAGCACTGCCAACCCATACTTTAAGACTAACTCAACACTCTTTTATGCCAGCAGTGCACACTCAAAATAAAGACAGATACAAAAAAAAAAACCAACCCTGTATTATTCTGATTTTCAGTCAAGTCCTGCTCAGATTTGTGTCAGATGTTGCTACATAATACACCCATTATCTTTCTTTTTTCCTAGGAAGAACTGGCAACTGATACCATTAATCCTAAATATCTCAGAGGCTACCTTGGATAACAACATGTTATCACATCTGCTATAAAAGGCGTCCTCAATTTTTAGCAGACCGTCTGAAAATGCTGGTCCCATAGAAAAAAAGGAGTAACATCCGCGGTAAATGACAACAGCCACAGTTATTCTTTGAAATTCATGTTACAAATTTCTAATATTGTATTATTCCATTTAACAAACTTAATCATTTCAGCTGAAATTCTCAGTGACTACTTCTGCAAAGTTTGACTTGAAAGCCTTTGAGAACACACCAGTCACTTCTGACCATTTCAGTAGTGGGAAAAAAGCTCAAAAATAGTTCAGAGTATTTTGTTGGAAAGATTCTCCCTCAAAGATCCACAGAGAAAGACAGAAACTGCTGGGGTTAGAGAGCTGCCTTTGCCCATGTCAACACCAGTCTGTCGAGACTTGAACAAAATATCTAATTACAGTTCGCCCATGCTCAGGAAGGCTTCCAGAGCTCACTGGTAGCATCTCCGACTCTGCTAACAGACCTGAACTTACTTCCAGCCAGCCTGAGCTCTCTGCACATCACCTTGCACCGACCTAGCCAGCCAGCACCACTGTGATTCCCACATTGCTGTCAGGGACCTATACGGCTCCAGAAAAAGAGATGCAACACCACCACCAGCAAAGCCCTTCTTGGCCAAGGTGGAGAAAAAAAATAAACTATTCGGGTAGTCAGCGGGAGGGTCAGCATTAGCATGCACAACCTTGTGCTCTTCGAAGCTCTGACCACTGGACAATGCCCCACGCTAATTAGGAATTAGGGTCACTGCTTACCACCTTACAGAGAGGGTAACAAAGCGCTTGTCCTAGGTGACATGTCACAAAACCGAGTCCAGAACTCAGGTCTCCCGACAAGATACATCATCTGATTAATTATCCCCTTTGTGGCGCTGATGTCCAAGGTCATGCATTTGATTGTTCTACATTTAAATGACAAGAACACACTCGACCCACAGCCAAGAACAAAGCTCGGGATTTTTGAGTCCCATCATTACTCTGCTATGTAGCAAATACCGTGCCAGCCATTAGCAAAGAGCTTGCCTCATTCCCGTCCTGGAGGCTGGTTCACAGAGAGGACAAAAGCTTGCTACCGCTAACCAGACATTCCTTAACTCAAGTGGTGCTGGTCTGCACTGCAACTCCAAAGCCTGTCAACGCCAGCACTACCAGCAACCCACAGTACATGAGGGCACTTGTTTCAAGGAAAAAAAAAAAAAAAAAAAATCTATGAAATCTATGAACAAATAAACAAACCAGGAGATTAAAAAAAATTATACAGGCATTGCAAGGATTGCATCCAGAGGGTAGCAAATGCCAGTGAGCAACAGACTTGGTAAACTTTATTCAGTATCGCTGAGCATCTACTTTTAATAGTCTTTCATCATGGGATCTCCCTTGACCCGAACACACACAATTTTAGTTCTGATATACCCTAGCTTTTGCATCCTTGTGATTTTACCGAACTTTAAAAAAATGTCAAAAAAAAATGAAAAAGCAATAATCAGCAAGCCAACAGCTACGTAAGTCCTACCCTTGTACCTGCAGCTAACGGGGCTCCTCTGACACCGGAGCTGATGTGCAGATTTGGAACACATGAAGCAGCATGTCAGTGTGAAGTCAGTATGAAGCATACGCTCCCTGAATGTATTTCACATGACTTCATATATTCACTCCCAAGTTCTACCATATATTTCAGTGGAGAAACACTGAGAAAGCTCATGCCACCATCCCTTCCCAGAAATGCAGGAAATGACAGAAATAGTTATAGGACCAAGGCACACCATAATTTGAAGTTGTCTTCTCCAAATTAAAACACATTATTCTGCAGTAGGCATAAATGCAAAAAATATTTGTAAATTATATTTTGATTTTGGTTTAGACCAAAGTCTAAATCATGCTTCCTGATTAATACCATGAGATTTTACACTGAACTCAAGAAAGGAAAGTCCACACAAGCTCAGTGTTACATACAGTGTAGATACACTGACTTTCTGGCAAAGCCATGTTCATTTTTCCTCCTCCTCCTGTCACTCAGTATTAAGAAATCTCTGCCACCAAAAGGTAAATAAAACTATTTAAAGAATACTCTACCATTTTTGTACTGTAGTTATTGCCTAGGAGCAAACATGAGAGCACAGACTCTGAGTAAACTTCAAACCTCCCAGTCACACCAAACTTTGCAGAAGTATGAGAAAGTTCACAGATTTTAGGGCACCAAGTCTAAGCAGACCTTCTACATGGAAAAGAGCTTCCACATGGAAACACGGCACCACTAGCACAGTTGTGGAGGGTTTCTTACATACATATAAACCAAAAGAGACTGCACAACATTGATCCAATTTTACCCACTTCTGCAACAGTGCCACATACATATATCAGGTCTAGTCAATGCTCCAGTCAAGTTTGTCAACACAGCTCTATGCCTAGCTATAAAATAAAACAATCATTTTGACACTGAATCCTCAAATCTAACTCTTGATGCCTTTATTTTTTTTTTCCATTTAAGCACTGACTTAAAGAAAAAAAAAAAGACAACGCTCAGTTGAAGCAAGAGGACTATCTGAAGTTCAGTGCTTGGATACAGGCTAAGGTTACATGGAGTTTTTCCCACTGAAGAACAACATTGAAAGAGTCCTTAGTACCACAGTGCAAAAGCATTTCTCTTTTCTAGAATTTAACTTAAAAAAATTAATTTCTTTTTCACTGCATAGGAAGAGTAGTCATTTCATGCTTTCCCATTTGTACTTCTAAGACTCAAAATTTGTCTTACAGATACAGCAGAGCACACCTCGCACAAAAGGAAAGCAAAAGCCGCAACCTGACTGCTCAATGCTTTTCTTTACATCTCACTTTGAACAGCATGCTCATTATATGTTTTCCTCTTAGCTGGGGAAAGTGAGCATGCTTGTGTTTGCAGCTCCTCCTCTTTCAAAGACGCACAGCTGCAGCTGTAGTAAACAACCACTAGTCAGGAGCTGAGAAGGTCAAAGTCTCGGTGCTGCATCCATTTCAGCTTTTCTAAAAATGAAATTTCCATTCCAAGGAATTAATTTTTTGTTTCGTTTTGTAGTTACGTCAAGGAAAGGCAAACCACAGTCATCCTCCAACAAAATGAACCAAGACACAGTACTTCAAAAGCCACAAGCAAAACACTTCAGTAAAAGTATTTCCCTGGCTTTATTCATATACAAACACCTCATTCACAGTCTCATATTTTACTTGATTTGAACAAAGACTTGGTCAAAACCAACCTTGTACTGACAAGACCTGTTGCATGATGCAAGTGACACTGAAGGAACGAGCAAGGACGTTGGCCATCCTGAAAAGTGGTACCAGCGGCTGCGCAAGGCTCACAGAGGTGATCCAGCAGCCTGAAGCACGGAGGCTACAGCACTACAGCTGTGGGAAGGCTAGCGTAAGCCTTCCTTTCATTACCATTAACCTTCCCTTTATTTTATACACTATCCAAAAATCTAAATAACAGGATGCCCTGCTAGCGCTGAAACCTGCACTGAATCACACAGACCTTCTGCAACCCCACAGTGCGGCACCCGGGTGAGGCATCGTCCATTTCCCTCAAAAACAAGCTCCGTATTTCCATTTAATTGTAATGAGCACTGTCACGTGCCACCTTGGTCTGGCTGAAGAGGAAGATGGTCGCTACCACGAGGCTTTGCAGCCCAAGCCCTTTGCTGACCCCACTCTACCATCTCCTGGGGGAAGAAGAGCTGGTTCAGCCCTGCCACACGCACGTTCAGGGCTGGCTCATCCCGACAGAAACAGCTGGCAGAGGACTCCGCGATTAGCCCGTCCTGGAATCTTAGAGTTTATTTTTAAAAGTTGTTACACACAGCCTTCTTGGGCTCTCGGGGGCCTTTCCAGCAAAGGTTTTTCTACCAGAGAGCACAGGAAGGCCTGGAAATATTACCATTAAGTATTGCTGGGGGAAAAAAAAAAAATTAAAAATACCTCATTTCCCATCCCCCCCTTCTTTACACATCTGATGTTGCCTCACTATCAGAAGCACAAACCAAACAGTATCTCTCACATCCTAAACTCTTTCCCAGCCCCTCAAGCACACGTGCAATCACTCAAATGACCCGTGGCATAGGCCCTCCTCAAAAAGCCTTTTTCTCCATAGCTGGGGGATAGAAAACGTGATTTTTCACAGCCCTCTTTAAATGCTATCGACTGCTCCATGAACTGAGGGGGGAAACAAAAAAAAAAGAAAAAGAGGATTAAAAAAAGGTGGGGGGAGAAAGCCCAAGCCACCTTGCAAAGCTGCCAGTAAGCTAATGAAAAGGTTTGCCTAAAGAAAGGTGCTCCCCCAGATGGCTCCCCCCCACCCCAACTCCAGGTATCAGACACAGGAAAAGAAGGGGGGGGGGGGGGAAAGAATAATTAAAAAAAGGGGGGGGAAGGAGGAAAATACCACCAATGCTGTTCTGGACGCGCCGGGGGGCGAGCGGGTGGGGGTGCCAGCCCGGGGAGGGGTGCGCATGGGTGCTGCTCCCCGACCGCTGAAGGGGTGATGTCATCCCGCCAGGCTCCAGCCCGGGCACCCGCTGCCGGCAGCTCCGACCGGCTGCCAAAGCCTCAGGCAGCGCAGGGAGGGGAAAAAATTTAAAAAGCATTAAAAAAATAATAAAAAAAAAAATCCGCATGCAAGGTTTCCTTCGTTATGCGTGGTTGGCTTGTGACGATAGGTGACACGCCGGCTTGCAGACAGCGGTTTCAAGTTGATTACGTCCCATTAGAAAGATACTCCCCCTCCCCCAGCACGAATATATATATATAAAAAGAAATAAGCAGACTCGGTTTATGCAGCCTTACGTCATTAATAAACTGCTCCTATCACCCCATCTGTGACCTATTCAGCACAGTTACTAATCCCACGCTAAGACCACTTTGCTGTTCCTGTACATTTCAGAGTTGGAGACCAACCAGAAAGCAGAAAATGGAGCCCATATGCCAGCGCTATATAAAGCAGCCCCGCAAAGTTGCCGCGTATATCTACCTGCCGTGGCGAGACAAAAAAAAAGGCTAAAGAAAAAAAAAATAAGTGGGGAGAGAAGAATACCATTTATTTCATGATGGAGAAATAATAAAAAAAATTGGTTTACTTACTTATTCAGGGGGAGGGGGACTGCCAAAAGCTAGCAGGATTTTACAAGCTCGATATAAACCCTGGTGCAAGCGAACTTCTCTTGGGTGCCTCCTACCAAACTGCTCGTACCTGCTCCCTAAGCGCGTAAAACGGCTATTTTCCACGCAAGCCCGTTCGCGGGAGCCAAGATCTGAAAACACCCGCCGTCTGGAGCAGAGCATCGCATCCCTGCAAACCATGGAGAAGGGGAAATCTAAAATAACCCATCTGGTTGCTCCTACCCGCCTCCCCCAAAATCCCGCGCTACCCCAACAGGGTGCTGTGGGATTCTGGGGGAGGCGGACAGGAGTCCAAATTTTATCCCAGCGCATTTACCCAGCTGCGCCAGCGGCGGAAAGCTTTCGGTGGGCTTCCCAGGGTGACGCCGATACCACGGGGCACAAGCTTCTAACGCAAATACCAGCGGTTTGCTCCCCAAGCAACGCCGGCCGACTTCTAGAAGAGCAAGTACTTTATTTTATAGAAGATAATTATTTTTGTAGAAGGTAATATAACATTACACCCTGATTTTTAATTTTTTCCCCCATATAGTGTTACGCTCTGATTTCCCCCATATAACGTTACGCTCTGATGTATATTTTTTAAAATATTTATTTTTATGGATTAATTTTTTACCCACCCCGTCCCCCCCCCCCCAAAGGCACAGGGGCACCACTGCCCCCCCTCTCCAGCCGGGGGACGGCAGCACAAAGGGCTGGGCGCTCCCAGCTCGCTGCTCATCACTCCTCGCTTATCCCTTTTTATTTTTTCCCCCGCTTTTTTCACCGCCCCCCCCCCCACTCCACCCCCCACCCAAAAGGCTCAGCGGGAAAGTTGAGGGAAAACTTCGGGCACACACACACACACACCCCCCCACCCACCCACCCCGCTGCCGCCGGGGCACCGGAGGGAGGGATGGAGGATGGAATGGAGGGAGGGGGGGAGGGAGGGCACCGCCGTTAACCCCCGGTTCGCCCCGGCGGCGGAGCCCGCTCCGGTGGCGCTGGGTAAAGGGGGGGGGGGGGGGGGCAGGAGGCGGGGCGCCCTGCCCCCGTTTTTTCTTTAAAATTATTAACTTCGGTATAGGAGCGATTATTTTAAAAAAAAAAAAAAAAAGGAAGCTGACTGGGACAGCAGCAGCAAAAAATACAGATGTTAGCCGTTTATTCCGATAAGAAAGGGAACCGGCACAGACCTGAGCAGAAGCGGCAGAGCAGGAGAAACTGTTCCCTTCCCCTGACACAGGGTCCCCGCTCTCTCTCTGTCTGTCTGTCTGTCCGTCCGCCCCGCTCTCCCGGGCAGTGTCACACACGCCCCCACAGCAGACCAGAGGAGAGGAGAGGCGGAGGCAGCCGGCGGCCGGGCTCGCCGCCGTCCCCGGGAAATGAATGGGGGCAGCCCGGGGAAGCGCGGCGATCGCCGCCGACTTACCCGCGTCACATGATGAGCCGGGGGCAGGGTGGGCCGGGGGTGGAGGCTCCCGGCGCCGCCTCGCCTCGCCTCGCCTCACCTCACGGTGGGGCCGCTGCCGCCGCCGCCGCGACACCCCGCCGGCCGCTCAGACAAAGGGCCCCGGTCCGGACCGCGGTCCCCCCTCCCCAGCTCCCGGCCCCTGCTCCGGCCGCGGCGGGCGCCGGTGGCGTCGCTGGCATGCGGCGCGTCCCCGCCCCCACCGGCAGCCGGGCGGGGGGAGGGGAGGGGCCGCGCCCCCGCCCCTCGGCCGCCCCGGCCCCCCGGTGCACCGCCCGCCCCGCCCCGCCCCGCCCCGCCCCGGGGGAGGTGGGGACGGGAACGCCCGGCCGCACCGACACCAGCCCCCCCCCCCGCCCCGGCCCCGCTGCCCGGCCCCGGCCCCGGCCGCGGGGGGCAGGGCAGCGGGGCGCCGAGGGGAGGGGCAGGGCGGGGCCGGCAGCGGGGGCGCCGTGGGGAGGCCCGGGGCGGGGGCGGTTAACGGGGCGCCGGGGGAGGCTCGGCGGGGTGCGGGGCGGTGGGGGAGCCCGAGATGGGGGAGGGCGGCCTTGAGGGGGCCCCAGGGGGGACACGGCGGGCGCGGCAGTGAGGGGCGTCGGGGGGGGGTGTGGTGAGGGGACGCACCACACAGAGGGCGGCGGGGGCGCTGAGGGGAGCCGGCAGGCGCGGGGCCGCCGCGGGGAGCCCCGGGCGGGGGGCGGGGGCAGGGGCGGCGGGTGGGGAGGCGGACCCGGGGCGGTGGCGGGCCGGGGGCTGTCGGCGGGGGCGGCCCTCGCTTCTCGGCGGCTCTGGGCTGGCTCTGCCGGGCCGATGCGGGTACCTGGCGGGGGCCGAGCTCGGCAAAGCTTTCTCCTCTTGGTTTGTTCGTGGTGGTGATTTTTTCCCCCTCCACACAGGGTGCAGCCCGTGAGAAGCGTGCGAGGTGGCTCCTCTTGCCTGGAGGCCAGCGCCTAAGTCCGAGTCGCGCCTCTGCAAACTGAGAACTTCCTTTATGGGAAGGTTTTTCACGCGTAAGGGGTGCAGATACCGGGTTGTGAAGGCTTTTAATGAGAATATACAGAGAAACAGATTCCAAAATCTTAACGTTTGTTTAAAACATAAACTCTTATACGCATGGTTTAAAAGAAGAACTTTTAAAACCTTAGGAAACAAAATACAGATCCTGACAGTCGGTCTTAAACTTTAAGAAGCAAATCTCTATTTCTTCCCAAAACCATTACATGTTTACTCACTGAAATATTTTGGCAGAAGGATCCTGGCCCATGCCTGACCAGTGCCAAAGCTGTTGAGCTGGCCTGACAGGCTGCCTAGGGATACCCTTGCCTTGGAGAGCCTTTTGTTAATGTAAAGCTGATAAGGCTGTTTTCTGCCTCCTCCCCTACGGTTTGCGTAGCATGACCGTGTAAACATATGGCGTGGCCAGAGCACAGGTGAGCTTTAACCAGCCCTGGCTGCTAAGATGGAGTCTGGGCAATGTTTCGGGGGGGTGGGATTCGATTTAAGGAAGCTTAATAGCCTTATGAATAGTCAGGGTGCTGTGGTGGGACCTGGGAAAAGCCGCCCTCAGAGCCGGTAGAAAATGGCGAGTTCTTTTTGAGTCCCCACCCCTCGTCCTCCTCAAATTCAAGCTCAGCTCAACAGCTCAAGAGGATCCCAATCATAATAAAATAAAATGCAGAAAGAGGGATCCCTTGTCTAGTAGGTTGGCCCGTGGTGTGGGTGTGTTTGTAAAAGCCTGTATAGCTTGTGTATTTACACAGAAAGCCAGGCTGAGCTCGGGTAAATAATTACTGCTAAAATGCTATGACTTTCAATAAATACAAACTAATATTTGCTGCTCTACACAATATTTACTGAGGAAGCCGGAAGAACCAGAAACTATGTTTGTTCCCTTAGAGGATTTCACGCCAACTGCCTGAAATACATCTATGCATCGCTTCGTGTGTTCTCCCTGCAGCTAGTCCTCTGCTGCCTTTTGGCATAAGTGGTTTAGGTAACGTAACCCCCTCACTATTTGTCCCCGCATCTTACCTCTCTTTCCACAAGGTTAAAAAAAAGCAGAATAGCAAATAAGAAATGTTAAAATGGATATAAACAGCAGTCTACCTCACGGCCTATGTAAATGTATGTCTCCGCAAGCTATAAAGGGGGATTAGGCATGATTTGCTATTATAATTTTGCCTCTAGTGTAATCATTTCCTTTGGAGAAAAGTGAGCATAGAGTTAAAATACAGTCTAATGACCCAAGCAACGTATTTCCTCATATTACTACTTCAGATACGGAGCCAGTTCCAACGACTCGCCATAAGTTACATATGTGATTCATTAGGTTTCAGAAGATTTTACCCAAGTCAAAAGTTAACGGTGTAACGCTCATTTTAAAAGATGAAATATGCATTCCCATAGGAAGCAGGCTACTACAGAACACCACTGGAAACGTTCCCTGGATAGATGCGTAGTTTATATTAGCTTGTATTCAGAATTATCAATAAAAAACACGAGTAGTAACATTCATCCTTCTTAACCACTTGGAACAGGGAGCAACAATTTCCCAGCGCTGAGTGATCCGCAGAGAAAAACTGGTTTCTACCTACTGAGGTTAAAGGATTAATGAATACTTGGCACATGAAAAATGAATAGTGATAGCGGGAAGAAGATTGCATGTAGACAGTGTGATAAGGTGTGTAACAGAGAAGCATCACGTCGCACACGTTGCTGTGCCCTGAGAAGCAGGCGAAGCTCATTTCCATTGAATTTCAGATAAAATATTTAAAAACATCAATATTTACTTTGTCGTACTTAGAAATATTTTATTCATTTATCTTATATATCTAAGGAAATCAGCTAGAAGAGGGGTCGGCTGACTGACATTTGGTGATAAAATTTGTTCTCCGTGAGCTTCATTACGTGCTATGTTGGCTGTTTACATGGTCTATTGCCTGCTACTGAGAACTATTACCCATATGCATGAATTTGCAGGGCAGTAACTAAAGCAAAAAATATGTAGCTACATTCTCAGGAGAAGCGTATTACATTATTATATATCAATAGATTGATACAGAAGTAGGGATGTTGCGCATTAGTATTTGATATATATCGCAGATTTATAGAGAAATGTAGTTCTCAATCACATCCTTTTATGGAAAACCTGTCCTACTAAATCACCATCCTGGCTCACTCCGTACACCTGACCCTTCTGTTCCCATTCTCATCTAGCCTAACAAAGCTGAGCATACATCGTCTATTTGAGAAGGTTCTGGTTTACATTTTAACACAGAAATACTCTTGAAAACATTTAGTATTTTTCATGATTTAGAAAGTTCTCTTTTTTTTTTTTCTTGAAAGAAGGAGTTTTAATCACATTTCCTGCTCATCAATGGCACCCTTCAGCATGCCATTTTTTCAGAAACAAGAGTCTTAAGTTTTGGAACAGGAACCCCAACAGCGTATTGCCATATACAATTCAAAAAATAGGAAAACATCCTTTTGGAAGCCAGGAGAACAAATCGGCCCATGGAATATTTTTGGTTAATTCCTTTTTTATAAGCTCAACAAGTGCGTTTATGTGCGTATTTTAGACTTTTTCCGTAATCCTTCTCCACTCCTGCTATATTGCCTACAAAGCAGTTTTATTAATTCACTTTTATTCAGTCCCATCACTTGCAGTTTCAAATGGCTCTTTCCAGTCTTCTTGTAGCTGTTCTTCCCCTAATGCCTAAAACTTACCGAAAAGAAGGTCCTATAAAATCTGTCCGTAATGTTCCTTAGCCTCTCACCTCTTCTGCATTTGTCCTCCACGGATGCAGAACTTTCTTCACCATTATTCCCCAATATCCATTGTCCTGTTTGCATTTTGTCTTAGATCCTAATCCCGCAAATGTGCAAGTAAATAATACTCCTGAAAGCAATTTAGCGCCTTCTGCCTTTAACTTAAGTGTGTTTTAAGTCTTGGTTTGGGTTTGTGTTTTTTTTTTTTAATTTAATCATAATGAATCAATCATTTTTCAAAATGGGGAATGGCATCACCAGCAGAGAGCACACTGGAACCTCAGAACAAAAGAAAACAGAAAATCAATAGCATATTTTAACAATGTGAGCCTGAAACAAATAAAGATACATCTGAAATAAATCAGCAATGTGCTGAATATTGAGAGATTTTGTCATTTAAATTAACACCAGTTATAAAAAAAATCACTCAAGTTATCTATTGTTTATTCCATTTCAGCTTGTATTCAATTTTCTAACTCAAATAAACTTTAAAAAAAAAAAAGAACCTTACTACCCAAACCAAAAACTAAATGCGTTTTTATTTGGGATGCATGGTTAGACAAAAGCTTTAACAAATTACATGATATATTTTAGAAGACAGGTTGTGTTCATTTGCTGAACTTAGGGAAACCTTTAGGTTGACAGATAATCAACTCAGATACCCGCAGTTGAGGGATTGTGTTACTAATTCCTTTCACAAGCCTTCCCTTTTGGATACAGGGATGAAAACGGAGTGGGTTTTTTTTTTGCCAAGGGATTGACCACATCAGCAGATACAGCCTTTCGGGTATGGTTGCTGTCTTGCAATCCAGCCTGTGATCACCTGCCAAGTGCTTCCTCCACTCCTTCTCTACTGAAATAGGTGTTAAGCTCAACATGAACACGTGAGCCTTGCGCCTTTATCCAACAGCCGCCATCAAGCATGAGGTTGCAAAGTTTATTTGGGTGAGAACGTCAGCTTCTGTTTCTTTGAATCTATTTATAAAGTGTTTCACCATACACAACTATCTACCAACCATCAAATGCTAGGGTTTATAGCCAACTTCTAGGTGGCCATTAACCAAAACAGTCAATCTAAAACGTGGAAGTACAACTGACAAGTAGCGCTGTCGTATTTCACCTGACTTGCTCAAACATCAGCAGTAATATTCCTTGGGTATGAAAATCCTAGCTTTTGTACACCACATTTGTGGTTTTTCTGTACTTTGTATAAACCAATTGTTCGTTCTTAGACAGACGATCAGGAAATCTTCCTCCCTTCAGCTCATTCTCCATAAAAAAAACCCAACAAAACCAACCTAGCCGGCAGTGTTAGCGTACACCATGCAGCCTCTCTGATGTAATAAAGTGTGTAATGGAGAATAGTTTGGTTACACTGCACAAAAGAAGAAAATTATAATCTGATATAATAGGTGTATGTTTTTCTCCAGGGACAGAGATCAAAATGCTGGATTTGCCAGGTTTAGACTAGCAATGTTGCCCAGACACATATTCTGGGAAAGTGGGGCCGCACAGTATTAATGCTTCACTCCCTTGATCCGAAAGCTCTATGCCCTTTCTGTAACCTTGGACTGAGGTCATGGACTACTCTTGTTTTTTTTTTAAACTTGCTTTCTTTTAGCAAGAGCCCTTGAAGGGTTATATCTTATATAAGAGGCAGAAAAAGATGAGGGACAGTCCCCTATCTAGTATTATCTGACACTGGCAAAAGTTAATAGGGAGTAGGAAGTCATCAGTGAAATTTTTCTGGTAAAGAAGAAGGTTTTGGGTTTTGCATCTCTCCAATGTTTGTTTAATGTTTTTATAAGAAAATAAAATGGAGACAAGCACTTCCTGTCCCTGGACACTGTGTCAATTTGATGCCCAGGAACGGAACGGTCTGCTCTGGATTTTCATTTCAAAACTCTCTGGCTGAATTTATGGACATAAACCCTGAGAAAATTTCTTACATCATTTTAAGCTCCATGTTCAATTCCATTATCTCAGCTCCTCATATTGAATACTGTGTCGTCTACTGTTGTTTAGGAGACAAAAAAAACAAACAAACAAAAAAAACCCACCAAAAAAACCCCAACCGGGATCTCTTAAACAGTGCTTTATAGAAAGGTGTACTGTATTCTCATATGAACGTTAAAGCTACTACATCTCCTTTTGTAAGACAGAGATGTGGTGTGGGACAATCTTTCCAAATTTTCCCTGTAACTCCCACCGGTGTTGTGTTCTCTGTGGCTCCTGGTTACTTTGTGCACCGCTGCGTCGCTGTAAAATAGGCAATATCTAATTTCTTCCCTGTACGTGGCTTTTGTAGGCTACAAAAGAAGTTCTGCATGTGAAAGATCTGGAGAAACAGTTTCAAAGACGGAAGAAATAGCTGGGTTTTGTGCATAGGGCTGAGAAGCGTTAGGCAGGCAGGTTAGCAAAGGAACATGTTCAGGTGGGCATTGATCTGATCTCATACCTAGCAGGCAACCAAAAACATCTGGGATGTCTTCTTTGCAGATATTATCATAGCAGCCTTTCATGCTTTTCTGTACAGGTTTTAGATATAGCAAATATTTTCAATAAATTCTGGTTTTTTCCCGGTTGCTTTTAATTCAGCAAAGTTCTTTGTTCTCTGTGGAGGTGTTAAATAAATTAGAACAGAATAAATCTCCAAACAAATAAGCACTTAGATGATGCTTCTTTACTCAGACTCAGACATCTTCCACCCTGTCTCACAGATGCTTTCCTGTGTTGCCAGGCCATTCACGTTGGTAACTTTTGTTTTGACTTCAAGGCCATGTAACTTAGCTTTTCCAGTACCAGAATCTCTTGGATTCAGGAGGTATTTACCCGGCCTCAAGAATGGAAAAGATTCAGAATCAGGTTGGAAATGGGACACGCTGAAAATGGTTCTTTTCAACACTTCTGTTATTTCATTAGGTGGCCTTGAAATGCCTGGGTTTGCTCCTGGGCATCATGGACATATCCATTGTCGTGGTGGTTTCTGGATCATATGCTTTCTGGATCAAAGGTTGATGGCTCACAAGCATTAAGAGGCTTCGTCTGGACTCAGTTGCACATATCACATTTCTGATGAGTAAATTTTTTTTTTTAATGAGTTATATTTTTTTTTTAAATGGGGAATTTCACAGATTATTAACCATAGTTGTGCCACTAGGTACCAATCTAACAGCTGAAAAACCCAAGCATTGTATTGTAGCGATTGCTTACTTAATGTCTGGCTTGTTTGTGTGGTTTTTGTATTTTAAACTAAGAGAATGAATTCATCTGAGTGACTGCAAAGCGCAGTGAATACCAGTTATCAATTCTCTTTCTAATGACAGCTGATGACATGATTTTTACAAATGGTTGAGCACTTGGCAATTGCTAACCATAGAAATCGAATGAGCTGAAAGAAACTCCAGTCTGCCCTGTTGTCACTACTGAGCTGACAGATGGGAAAAAGAGGAGGAGGTTGCGATGCTCTCCCAGAAGCCCAGGGGCACACCACAAAATGCCTGCTGAAGTGTCTTGAAGGACCACAAGTGAGAGAGGAGCAGATTTCCGAAGAGCAGACATTACCTATATTTTGCTTTGCAAAAGTTGCCCTTTCTAGCACAGCCCCCCCCCCCAAACAGGCTGACCAAATTCTCTGTGGAGCAAGCAGCTAGCACCAGAGCTCATTCGAGCCTCAGCAATGGAGGTAAAATAGAATTTTCACGAAGGCAGGAGGAGCTGGAGCCAGGCTGCCTACTCCAACAGCTGCTGGGAGGGCGGGAGGGCAGAGCTACTGTTACAGCTGCCCCAAGCAGGTGGCCCAAATGCCAGCATCTGCCCCTGCCCTGGACACCATCACCTGCCTGGGCACCATCAGCATGGCCGGGGCGCTTTGCTACCCCAGCCGTCTACTGCTGCGAACAGCTGCCCGCCCTGCCGGTGCCTAAGCAGCAGGGAAAATCCCCCAGTATGTGGAAAAGCCTGTAAGCCCCAGAATAAGAATTCTTATGGTGGTGGCAGTCTGTTGAGATCAGATCGCTTGGCCTTGCCTTTCCTTACCTATCCTTTTTATTATTATTATTATTCTTTTCCTCAATTACTCTAATGCGTCTCCTTTGGTTTTGTAGAAAGTGACTCGAGAAGTTAAAAGTACCAAACTTCAGTAGCTTCACCCATATGTGCTGCGCGCCTCAGGCTAGACAGCACATATTGGTAGCCAGACTGAGAAGAACATTTACCACATTACCTCTTAAAAACTCACTTTATTTTTCTTGTTGAGCTGGCTCCCATCCAATGTGACACTCCAGCGTGAGCCATGCAGTGACAGCAACAGCCTCCATGGAAACACACCGGAGCATGAGGCCAGCCATGGGGTAGAGAGAAAAGGCGGCTCCGTCCTTCTTAGTCTGCCACCTATTTTCTCTGAACAGGCTTTCTCTTCATTTTTAAAGTGTTATCAGGAGCCCCCCTCCTATTCCACCATGTCTTTGGTATGTCTCCTGTAGCGATGCAAAGTTACGCTGAACCTGGAAAACCTGGGGCTGATTGCAAGGCATCACTGCCTCACAGCCCCAGCATTAGGGACCTCCACTCCTCTTTTTTAAGCACTGGAGCTAAGAGAAGAATGGGCCTCTGTGACTGAGGCACAAATAAATGCTGGCTGCGATGGCTGGAGGTTTGAAAGCGCATTGCGGAGTGAGGGGCTCTGCCCTGCTGGCAGCCTCGGTGCTGCTTTGAGGAAGGTGCTGCAGACTGAATGTCTCTTTTCAGCAAAAAGAAGGTAGAAAGCAGCAAAGGGAAATGATATCTTAGAAGTTTCCTCGATGTCTTTCAGAACTTTAGGTACCCCCGCATCGCCCAGGAGCAGGTTTATTGGGAGAAGGGTGGGTGGAGGGGAAATGCTAAACAGGTTGCTCTCCCAGTAGAGTAACTGGGGAGAGTTTGATGACCAGGATGCCCTGAGGAGGAAATCCCTCATTGTCACGGCTATCACTGCGCCTGCCTCTCCATCATACTGAAAATTCACTCCCCCATCTAACAGCAGCATGCAAAGTTGCCTAATGCCATTATTATATAATTGATGATGTAATTTTCCCTTAATAATTCTCTGAAATGTTCCCTTTTTTTTTCCCGCAAGGCCGCCTTGAAGTAAGTCTCTCAGCCTGACTATCCACTGTTCGATGCAGACAGTGAACCAGGTAGCTGTTTGGCGTTGTTCCAAGTGTTTCAGCGTTTCACAGATGACAGGCTAAATCTGACAAAATTTGCGAGCCTACAGGCTAGGTGCTACTGTGCTTAACTTCCAGGCACCCGGCTTTACATCCACAGACAACATGACAATACCGAGTTTTGCCGCACATCGCTTGTAAGCTCCTATTACTGAATTTGTGACGTGCAGTGTGAAATACCCATTCTGTATATGTCACGGGGAGAATCAAGTGCCTGGGATTCACCACAGCCAGAGCACTGAGCAGGGAGCCTCTTAAACTAACCAAGAAGGATAACTGAAACCAGTCATCTAGTAGAATTTCCCCGTCTCAGCAGCTAAGGAGCCTAAGCATGGGCTGCAAGGCAGTAGCGTTATGGGGCTAGGAGTCACAGCATGGTACTCTCTCAAGCTGAGCACCTTAGCCATATTTTCCAGGGGCTGAATCAGCTCACTTTTATTTTTTTTAAATGATGCATCAGTACCCTGACAATAATGTATATATGACATGTAATACAATATGTATTCAATATGTATACATTTTAATGTACAATGCTTTAATATATATGTTATGAATAACAATAATAATATTAATACACAGCAGGCACCTAGGTGATGTATCTCCTACTGCTCTCATCTCCCAGCACCACTCCTGACATGAGCTGTGCTTGCCTGAGGGACTGGGATATTTCTGACTAAATGTGGACTGTGGGCATTTACATCAAGAGCAACCACCCTTGCACCCTCTCTAATGGAGAAAGATATTCACCTTTAGGGTCTGACTCATCTCATACTAAAATAGGTTTCTAAATTTTACTGGCATTGCCAGACATCTTTGTCATGCCAAACGCTTCAGTGGGCATCAGGAGCGCACTTGGCTTCAGCGTGGACTCCAGCTCTTTTGACACTAATTTGGTCACTCCTCATGTCTTCGCTGTCCCAAGTGCTTTGGGTGTTTGTGGGTAACACCAGGCCACCTAGGCTAATTCTGCTCTGAAATCTTTTAGGTGTAGAAACAGATCTTTGTAAATCTGGCCACTGTTTCCTTAGTGAAATTTCCTCACAAGACTCCTTGTCCCTGATGTCTCTGACACCCAGGAAAACTAATTGCATGGCAAGCTATCATAAGGGAAGCCAATCACCTGGCTTCCTAGGTGATACTCACTTTTCCGAGATCACCAAGGACTCTAGGACTCCAGTTAACATCCTTAATATCTATTTTCAATGTATGAGACCAGGGCCTGAGATGATGTCCGTTTGAATGTCTACATGCAGTTAGTGGTCCTGGGCATGTTTGTCAAGCTGGGGATGTGGCCCTTGAACTCTGTGTTTCTTCCCAGTATCTTTCACATCACTTTTCACCTTTTCTTCTCCATCTCTGCATCTATCTCTCATTGCAAGAGAGCCTGATCATTCCAACATCTTTATAGTGTAATACATTAAAGGGAAACTTTGTTGGTTACCTTTAAAGCACTTTATATCACTTTAAATCACTTACACTACCACAGCAGTATTGCAAAGAATGCCATCTAATTTACATGAAGTCACCCAGAGGTTAATTAGTATATGGAGGTAAATTTCCAAAAGAGTGCACCAGGAAAAAAGCAGCAAAAAGCAATTCTTTCCTTAATTGGTTTTGTACACACACCTCTCATTCTATGTTTTACAAATGTACTCAGTAATTTCTGTCTTTATTTTCTTCGAAGATTGCATGTCAGATAGAAAGGAAGTCTGTCATTGTGTCTGTCTAAGTGGTTACTTGCTGACCTTTTGTTGTGGGATAGACTATTTGGAAATGTTGCCATCACATGCCATCACAATTGCATGGTAGGCACTGTAATGCTACACTCCATGCATCCTCTACAGCGAAAACAAAATAAAAAAATCCCCAGTTATCTTTCTATTTGAATAACTGCTGGGGAATGTTGATAAAACATCACATTAGAATGACATAAAATAGTACATGTCCCCAGCTCTGTCCACATTGTGGAGCAGAGGGAAGGTGCTCACCTGGTGAGCCCACATGCCAGAGGAAGAGCAGGACATTTAATGTTAGCAGGGATGAGCAGAAGCGATTAGTTTTCTGTTTGGAAAGAAACACTCTGAGGAACCATCAGAAACTGTCCCCAGGTGACTGAGGAAGAAAGCAATCTTGGAGCCTCGCTGGATTCACCTCTGTCTCTGGGAACCCAGAACTGTGTACTGTCTCCCTATCCGTCTCTGGATCCTGACACTTCAGTGGACACAGCCCAGGTTAATTTGAAGATCCTACTTCTCTCAGCAATAATAGCATTCACTTCCACTATCAAGACCCAGAAAACATGATGGGTTACACCACAGTGTTTTTAGTGAGAGTTTCTAGCATTAGCATTTACCGCAACTAGACTTCTGCCTGAGCCTACATCTTAATAACCTGGAAATGCTTGACAATGTTGAGTTTGGCTTTTGATATATGAGTTAAAAGCTATGTTTTCTTACAGGCTTTGGAGCTATTCTAACCCCAAAATATGTCTTTCTCCAAAACAAGTGAGAGAAATCCCTACAGCGGGGTTGAATACCAGTAGCAGACTATAAGTACTTCAGCTTTATTTCTGTCTTCCCCACCAAGCTGGTTAGACACCTGACAAAGCAATCCTGATGGCGGAGCCAAGGATCTACTCAAGGTCATGCTAGAAAGAGAACACCTCCTGCCCCTGGAGACAGTGTCAAAACCAGGGGCACACCGTACTGTACGGCCTCCACTGCCTTCCTGGTCACTCCTCCCCTCTCTGCAGGAGCAAGGTAGTGGCTCCACCACTGCTCCTCTGGAGGGTGAAGTGGGTTTGCAGTTCTGTAAATGTTATTTCTGGTGAACATTTCTACAAAGGCTGCCTAGAAAGTAGACCTGATGCAAACATTTCCATGATGAGGGGATGTACAGTGGTACAGCCTCTCCCTGGTAACGTGGAAGTAGATGTTTCATTCAGCAGTGGTAATAAGGTAATCAGAGCCCTTCCATTTTCCTTGGTCATGAATAAATCTGTCTTTGACAAGTAACACCCCTGTGTTCATTCAAAAGTTCTAATAAGAATACCAATAATCAACATTGGACTTATTTATTCTATTTGTGCATCCATTATTCTTTATTATTCTTGGTGCCTAAGAAAGTGTTCTTTCTCTTCCTTTAAACAGCTCTTGTCCATTGTTGGTGTTTACAATCTTCTTATTGTTGCTGAGGGTTCTCCTATTCCCTCCCTGTCATCGTTTAGCAAAGCTAAATGCATTCCGTTATTTTAATCTTTCTTGAAAAGTCAATCCCTTAATTAGAATCTATGGTTATAGAGTTCCACCGGGTGTCTGCAGGCTAAACACCACTAAGGCTATTTTCTTACTAATTGTGCTTACAGACAGGACATTTATTAGTGTTGTTGATGGCAGTAGGTTTGTTTTTTAAAAGACTTTATCTAGGTGAGAGGCAAAAGGCAGAATTCATTAAATCAGATTTTCAAAGGATCAAAGCCTCAAGGCATAGAAAGTGATGATTTTCTTGGTTGGGATTTTAAACTGAAATATGCAAGGACAAACCTAAAAGCCGGGGGTTTGGAGAATGAGCACGTCAAAATCTCCCTCTAAAACACAGAGATTTTCAGATTGTGCTTGTGAAAGGTGGCTGTCAAATCTTGATCCACTCTCCCTCCTACCAATTGCTAATGAGCATCAAAATATGTGAAAACACTCCTTGATTCCTAACCTACTGAATGCATTTTGCTAAAGAGGCATTTGGAGATTCAGTGGGAAGAACAGTAATACCAAAAAAAAAAATGCCTCCATTGGCCTTTCTCACCTTTCTCTGCGGTTTTGCTCACTAATCTGTCTGCACGCAAGCCTTTAGGAACGATTTAGCTCTTCTACCATACAATAGAATAATAATCAAAGAGCCTTGACACAGACATGACGAAAACTTTTTGAAATAAGTTTTGATGGGCTTTTCAGTGCGTCATTTCTTTTGTGTCCCTCTTAGGGATGTACATTTTTAACATGTGCAATTGCCCTCCACAGCACCCGTACCAGTCTAGACAATAAACGTAGTCACTACCTACCTGAGGGACCTATCTTTTACCCGGCACATAAATTTATTGTAGCTTGCAATGTGTCTTATGCTGGAATATGTCCCATTTGATTCAGTTCTATCTGAATTAATTATTTAATTGCCCATGAACTAAAACAAAAGTTGCATTATTTGGGCATGAGAGGTAAAGGTATTCCATCAAGGTATGCTCAGAATATGTTTCCGTCTACCTCCTCTGTCCACCATTTCATAGTATGAAGATTATTAGGAGGATCAGCTGTGTAGTGTGGCTTCCTCTACAGCGCTTGGGTTGAGTCCTGTTCTGTCACTCTGCTTTGTTATCCAGTCACTTCTCCTGGGTCCTGCATTGTAATTTGCTGCCCACTTCCAGTCTAAGAAGTAGCCTTTTAAAGGCATTTCTCCTTCACTTGGGAAAAGAGTCCTAGCAGCAGGGACGTCCTAGTCCTTGCCGTGTCAACAACTGTATTTTTCACATTAGTCCTAGACCTGATGTGGTCTTACCCCAGCTGACAATTGCCAACGTAGTGCCAGAAGACCACACTAACCATTTCGCTATGTGGCTACCCACACGCTAGCGTTTGGACCTGTGCCGTGGTTACTGGCACGGATGTGACTTGAGAACGAGTACCTGTTGGGCCACAACATTGCTATGCTTTGAGGACACCTGTGTCTTTCTATATGACTTTCCCACAGCCTTTTGTGCTCTCTAACTCCCCCGAGAGCAATCACCGCACCATGTCCGCACTGTCCATCTCATTCCCCTCTTCCACCCCTCTGTTAATGGCTGCTGAGGCAGACTGGCTTTCTCTTCCTGGCTCTCCTTCTGCCCATGCGACATTTCCTGGGCCACCCACACAGTGGCTTAACTTGAGCAGCAGCAGCAGAGCTTACTCCCTCTACAAATTTCCCCAGCACTGCGATTTAAGCATTCTTGTGGTATTTAGGAGCTGCAGCCTCAAACCCTGACAGCTGAAAAAGTGTCCCGTTTCTAAGGTGAGACAGCTAACCCCGAAGACGCTGAAAGCTGAACTCAGAGTCCCATAGGTTAAGGCCCCTCTGGGAATTTCAGGAGAGGTTGGGCATCTTGCCTGGTCAGGCTGGAGCATGACAGATCGTAGGTGAAAGATGTGGGACATTTCCTGACACCGGGCTGCATCTGAGCCGGCTTGAAACTTTTCTTTGAGGGATTTGACAGAAGACCAGGATGTTTCTGGAGAGTAAACATCTAGTGGGCCAGACAGTGCTGGAGAGTAGGCAGTCTGGATCCCTCGGATTTTGGTACATGGATTTTGTCCAGGTCCCAATATAATTTTGAAAGGTGTATGTGCTGCTACTAATGCTTGCTCCTCAAAAAAATCTGGCAAAAAACCACATGGGCTAATACCTATATACCTTCATTTTTAATGCAACCCCTATATTTACATGACTAAATGACGTGTCTGCATCAAAAGGCCCTTGGCACAGAGCTTACCACTGTGCATTGTACACTGCAGCTCCATCCCAGGCTGAGGTGCCAAATGCTCTGAAGTTCAGCCACCCTGGTACCGTAAATGGGGAGATTCATTCCTCCTGTGTAAATAGGACACAAACTAGCTTTCAGGTAGCACAGAAAAACAGAAATTAATGTTTTTGCCCTTAAAAGCGTAAAAAGCATCTCTACAAGGAAGACCCATCCTTTAAAAGCATGACAAATATTTAAATCTGGCAGAGAACAAAATATTTTTAAACAATCCAACACAAAACAGTCACTGACACCCCTACTGAAACGTGACACTCGTTCCAGGATGTTCAGGCACTCCTGCTGGGACAGATAATCTGCATTTAAATTACAAGATTCAGCCATATGTCTGGCTGGGAAATGAAAAGGTTGGAGTGATAGATACCACCTTGTGCTTCTGCTGTTGGAGTCTTTCATCCTGCTCAGTCACTCTCATGCACCACGGTCTGTTCCAGGATAAACTCTCTTCCTATTAAATAATACCCGAATGTCTCCAGGGCCTGTTTCAGAACCGAGCAGTATCTTTTTTTCCTCAGAAACTATATATCAAATCTTTGGTGGGAGCAAGCTTTTGACTAATATTCTCCTCTGGTTATTTAACTTGTAATAACTTATCAGTTTAGCCCATGCAAATTTTATTTGAGATTAAGGCTATGACAGATGATCGGGGATTCATACTGTACAATTTAGGAGAAGGTAAAGCTTCCTCATTTACAAAAAGGGTACGCCCTACCTCCCCACTCTTGTGTGTGTCCACATGTGTTTTAAAATAAGAAAGCAATATTTCCATATAATACAAGTAATTTTTAATTTTTTTCCCCAACTGGTATTGGTTTAGCCTTTTCCATTATCTTTCAATGGGAAAAACATATTTTGGTTGCACCTTCAAGTCAAAACAGCATCTTCTTTGTAGCTGCTGGATGTATTCTGTAATAGCTTGGATTCTACTTCTTTTAGATTGTGAGAAATGACTATTATAATATTTCCAGTAATTCGGTGGCATGTCCTGAAAAAAAAAAAGAATTGGTGAAAAAAAAAATCTCATTTTTAATATTATGAAGAAGAAAAAAAATTAATAAAACAGTATCAGAACAAAGTTGTCTGAAATATAGAGGCTCTTCCAACATTTTCAGCCTGTTACTATGTCTGGACTTTATTTTTTGACTTGTCTTGGGTTTAAAAAACACAGCATAACGCAGGCTTAGTGATTTGATTATGGTACCACTGACTAGCAAAGGCACGGTCTCGGTTTAGAAATCTGGTTGCTGTATTCTTCAAATCAGAAATACTCCTGGAATTTATAGTCTTCACTGCAAGCCTTGGGGGCAGCCGGGGAGGACACTGCTCAGCATCAGCGCGTTGCCATCCCTGTAAATGCTGCCTGTGATTTGATGACGACATTTTTAAGCTACACATGCGAGGAGCTGGGCTGAAAGCTGGTGTTCTTCAGAGGGAGAATCTGCTCACAAGGACTTCAAAGGATGATGCGAAGGATGATGGCTTTGCAGGTGAGCGAGACAGAGGTCAAAAGAAGCCTTGCTGTGGTCTATTTTCTGTCCATCCAAGCCACTTGCTGTGGTTTGCCATCCCCACTTTTGAGCCCCTGCTCTTGGGCTGAGCTCCTGGCTGAGCCTTGGCCAAATCAGTGTGGCGTGGGGAGCGTCCCGTCACAGGGGGGTGGCAGGGGGGACTCGCTGTGGCCCTGGGCCGCAGCCTGGCTTCCGCTGTCTCCAGCCACCGAGGCAGAGCTTTGAACTCGGCTCTCACCTGCAGATTGCTGCGCTTTTAGCACCACTTTGGAAAAAAAAAAAAAAAAGAAAAAGAAAAAAGACCATTAGTGTAGACCAAGTGTGAACTGATGAAACAGGGATGTCTTTGTGAATTGCTCCCAGAATTGTCACTGGCCTCTAGTAAGAACAAAGAAATACAAGAATTAGCATAAGCAGTCTGAAGGTACTTATTTTTATATACTTTTCATTGTTTTATTTCAGGACAGTCTTAATTAGAAGTAAGCACTGGCAGTAATCGTATAGTATATACTTCCTTTTTGTAACTTTGAAAGATCTTTTTTTCTTGAAATATCCTGATAGCGATGTTGATAAATCATCTAAATAATGTGCATGAAAACTTGTAAAATCTAGTTTGGCACAGAATTTTTCCACACATGGCATATATCCTAAGTGTTTTATAAGAGAGACCAGAGAGTTTTATGGAGCATGGTTTAGCATGTAGCATAAATGCATATAATTTTGTATATATGCCATACACAAAATACTACAGGTATCTGTTCAAAGGAAGATAGCACGACAAACCTCCAGGAGCCACAAAGTCTACCTGGTTCATATTATGCATCTTAACAACAATTGCCTAACGGATGTGCTGATGCCAAAAGAACCCTTTGGGTCTTTCTGAGAAGAATACATCCATAAGCTTCCATGAAATAGGTCATCCCTTTCACTCATTTATACTAAGGAAATACCAACAAAACACTGTGTTTAAATAGCTTTAAGGATCTGATATAAATCAACAATAGCCCGGAAATTTAAGAAAGCCAAAGCCTGACACTCCTTCTTTAGCACACTACACCCTGTTTTTGCAAAGTGAGTTAGAAGCCTTGGGTATCCCACCTCATTTTCAGTTCTTGATGTATGCCAGACCCTATGGGAAAAGTACCAGCAATAACAGAAGCTTCCACCTCAGACCTTGCATGGCAAGAGTTCAGATGAAATCACAAGAGGTCACTTATGTGCTTTGCATAAAATGTCGGCAACTTTTTGGCCTGAGACACCGTTACCCAGCAGCTGAGGCCGAGTCCCTGCTCTATCTGGCAGCTCCCTGTGGCACCCTGAGCCGCCCGCCCAGCGCTCATACAGACGCAATACCCTGCAGAAGGGAGGGACGCTGTATACATGCCAGAGGAGGGGCTCCCCAAAGCCCATAGGACGTTTTCTGTGCTGGCTGCAGTTCTCCGCCCGGGGTGATGCTGGGGTGGCAGCAGTGCCTGTATCGCTGCTCCCAGCGGCCCCCAGAGCTGGCCTGTGGTCAGGGTGGTAGTGCAGCGCAGCCCCCGCTGCGCAGTCACGCTGCTGGGAGAGGACGCTGCTGCGCAGTTTTCAAGTTTCAGTATGTATTTCAGTATATGCATATCGGCAGTATGTATTGCCAATGCAGAGTCAGTCTCAAGCCTTTCCTCTGATGCTATCCAGAAAGTTAAATTGTTCTAAGACCTGTCTTCTTCTGCTTTAGATTAAGACAAGTTGAAAATATTTCATTCTAATACAGGGTTTGTTGATGCAGGAGGATTAGATTAAGGCTTTTTAAACTACCTTCCCCCCCTGCCCTGCCCCTCTCCTATTGCAGTGATACCTCCTTGGCATCAAACCCCAACATCTGCTTTGGACCCATGGAAAAGGAAGGAAGCATCTTCCCCAAAGCCTGGGCACCTCTAGCCCCAGCAGCCTTGTCCTACCCCTGCAGCAGCAGCTCTCCTCCTACCCTTGTTGTCCCAAGGTCCTACCTGTGTCACCCCAGGGCCCTGGGGATTCCTCCTGGCCGGGGGCAGAGCTGTCACCTGCTCTGCAGCCACGGGAACATCCCAGGAAACAGGGAGGCGGGCTGGGTCCTGAGGACTCAGGGCAAAACAGGGCCTGAATGAAAGCCCTGGCTGCTTTTGCTGCTTTGTCATTCTAGTTATAACCTTGATTCATAGTGAAACAATTTGGTGAAGAGAAAAAAAGGACTTCCCTGTAAGAAGATTTCTTTTTATTGTCACCTTTCACACAGTCAGAGGAAGAAATTCCCTAGGCAATTATAGCTTCTAACATTACAGGCACAAGGTTTGTTTTGAGAAAGCAAACACATGTCAGCATTATTTAAGTTATTTTTTCAACCTTCAGACACATTGGCAAGGCATCGATTCAGTGAGGTTTTTTACATGAAGGCTTATAGACAGGAAAGCACAGAACCAGCTGGGAGTGCAATACGCCACCGATCTGTTAACGATGAAGAGCACCAATGCAAAGGAGCCATAAACCAGACAAAGCAAAAGGAGAGAGACATCCGCAGAAGTGGGTGTGTGGCAGCCACCCAGCTATTGGAGATTTACCTGGTACTAGTACTTGAAGTCATTTGGGTAAAAGCAGCATTGGTTAGGGATGTCTGCAAAGCTATGCGTAGCTGAGGGGGTTTGGTTTGGGTTTTTTTCCCAAGTCCGTTTTCCATAGTGGCAGCAGTGTAAAAAGAAACTTAAACTCAAATCACTTTAGAGGGAAATGTATAAATGCAGTATCATTGGCTTCACTCTTGTGGCTTGCACCCTCTGTCTATTAAATATTACCCTTGAATTTTCACAATATAACTTAATAAAGATAACAGCCTTTAAAAAGAAATGTGGTAATTTTAAGCTTTTATGTGAAAATTCTGCCCTCATTTATGGTAAGTAGCCCCTCTGATGTAAACCTGTTTATTACACTGAGTTGCACTTGTAGCACTCAGTGGAAAACACGAGATAGTTCTTATTAAAATGAAAATTTCAGTGTTTCTATATGTATATTTGAAGAGTGTGAAAGAACCAGCATGTGTCATATTATTTTCAGCCAGCTTGGTGCCTTTGTGTTGAACAGGTAAAATAGGAAACCAAAAAATAGAGTTTGAAGAAGGAGAGGAGAATTTAATAAATACATGCTAGAGCCAGAAGCTGTCAACTTCATATCCCTGTCCCCTGAAGTGTATCTGTGACTTGCAAAGTCAATAGCGGAGGTATTTCCCAAACTCGGCCCCTGACCTTGCAGCTGGACCCTGTCCCTGCACAGCTCCCCACTCGCCCCAGCAGACCTCCGGACAAGCCTAGATGGTTACGCATACGGATGTGATAACTTGACCTGTGACCTAGATAAGACACGTTTCCTAACCCAGAGGGCAGACAATTTTAAGGGCACATTACTCATTACTGCCTCCCCTCCACAGGAGGAACCTGCACTTCACCCAGGATGTCTCCGCCGTGGTTTCAGAGGATGGCAGGGGCCGTCATCCAGAGGCAGCCATACTGCATGGCAGCTCTGTGAACGGGGCAAAGGACTGGAGGGAAGATATGAAGAGAAGATGAATCTGTTCAGCACTAAACATGTTTATTTTAACTTCTCTGAAGCTTCTGAAAAATCACTAAGCAAAAAAGCAGGGTATAAATCAAAGTGAGAGAGAGAAAGTAAAAGGGGAAGCGAAAGAAAGTCATTACTTTGATTGGCAATGAAAGATTACTCGGGATCCATAACGGTGTTTACCTAGCTCAGCTCTAGTGTTCACCATTCCAAAACCCTTGAAAGAAACCCATGTTAAAAACAAAATCCAAATGAAAAAAGCCCAAAGTGTTCACAGGAAAGCGACTTGTGCAACATCAAGCGGAAATTTGGGGTTTGCCACCTATGCTCACGCTGCTACATTGTCTTTCTATTAAAAGCATATTTCATAGGATTCCAAGATTTCTCTGCTTAGTCTAAATTACAGAATAAAGGTTTAAAATGATGATAATAAAGATAGCTATCTGTTTTTTTTTTCTCTCTTCTGTTTCATGTCCTTCAGCTACACCTTAGCACAGCCCAATTTACCATATAAGGCTGGAAAGTCAGTACTAGGCACACAGTTACAATCAGTACTGTTCTCACTTGTTCACTATAAGCTCCCTATTTCCTTCTTAAAAGTTGTTTTCAAAAGGATCTGCTTGCGTAATTGTGCAGCAGCAAGCCCCGGTAGCCTCAATCCCCAAGAATGTTTTCAATGACCTCTTCCTGCCCAGTTTTTCCATGAGAGAGAGAACTGTTGGGAAAGGGGGAGCCGACAGTGTTACCAGAGGGTAAATGAGTAGACAGATGCAGAACATAGATTAGTGTTTTAAGAAAAAAAAAAAAATCTTGGTTTTTTTCTTTTTTTCTCCCTGGTGTTAGGATCGCTTTTCAAAAATGCCCCTTCGTTTTAACATTTCATGTCCTTTTGGTTGGCACAGGCCTTCCAGCAACAAAGTAGACCCTAATTTTAGAGGTGATAATACTAAAGCAGAGGAACGGGCGTGTTTCACCCACACAATGGCTGCCAGCATCAAACCCCGACAGTGGATCTGTCCCAGCTAGGAAGAGACTGGGTAGCTTTGCAGTGACAGGATGAGTCAACATGGCCATTTGCATGACGGATAAGTAAGTGCAAACAAAGAGTGGGAGGGCAGTAGCCCGAGCATCAAAAATGAAATGTCTGCTTCTGAGGGGAGCCGAGCTCAGTAATGCAAACACATACCTGTACCACGTGTACCAAATCAAGATTTGCTTATTTACAGTATCAGCTTTGGTTATGGAGAACTCTTCAAAAACCTAAGGGCAAAATGACCTTGAGAAGTTCACATTATTAAGAATTAATTATTACCCTGTGACAGACCCCATTTATCACCATGAAAACCAGATACATTAATTAGAGCACTTCTGGCATCAGAGCAAGCCTGTTCCCTTCATGTTAGATTTTGGTTTAGATTTTGTTCCCAGAGGGAGCACAGGAATTCTTAAACGCACTGAAGAGCAGTTTAAAGATTTTCCACTACGATGAGTTTAAAAGTATTCGGGTTTTTTTGGACCCTGAATCAAGCTCCATAATAACCACCATAATCAAAGAATTATCTTTGCTAGTGACAGACAAAATTAATAATCAGAGTTTTGGTTTTAACCCTGCCTGTCACCAACAGCGTTGACACTGAGGACCACGGGGTAGCTTAACATTATGTGATGTTGCTGAATGCAGCATATTTTCTGTAGCTTAAAAACATGCCACACTGTGGCAATGCAGAGTAGGCAGCTTTTAAAGTTTGGATTAAATTTAAGTGAAAGTCTCCCGCGACTCATTCAACTTCTGCCATTACCTTATGTATTGTGGTAATGGTGTAATGGAGGGTAGGGATTTAAAAGGACAAGAACATAAATCTTTCTTTGAGATTGATGACATTTTGCTCATTGCCTGTGCGTTAAAGAGGACAGAGGGAGCTTGCTGTGTTGCAATTTCCCACCCTACTCCTAGTAGGGGTACAAAATGAAAAATTTACACTTGGATCAAACCCTGTATTTGTCTCCAGGACAAAACTTCCCATCGGATTAAGACCTGCAAAATTTGGTCCCATAGGGAAGAGCTCAGGAGTCCTCGGTAGCATCCTGAGGAGCCCTTACCACTTTGTTAGCTACAATCACCTGGGAAGTCCCCACCATCGCTTTGGTCGCATTTTTTTCCTGGATGGGAAAAAAAAAATAATCCGTGCAGATACGATGCCCCAGTGCTCTGTACTCTTAGCTATTCACCCCAAACAGCCTGCCTCTTTAAATGAAGCACCGGCTGGAACACACTATCTGCTTCTCAGAAAGCCGAAGGTGGATGCGTGCCAGGGATTTGTGCAGCTTCCTGGCTTTGCTGATAAAGAAGGGCCACTGTGAGGTAAAACCTCTGCTCTCTCCCAACACGTTTCCCCTGCGGCTGCCCAGAAACAAGGGACCGAGAAGACAAGGAAAACATGGAGACCGCGGCACCACAGCCAACTGCCTGCGCAGGAGGAGGCCTCTGAAGAGTTTGTGCACTTCTGCATTTAGAAATGTGAGCTTTGAGCCCAGGCATTTGCATCAGCGGGTGGAAAGTATGAGAAAGCACATCTAATGCTGAAAGTTAATGATAGCATTTGACCGTGTTAACCAGTAAATGACAAGGCAGGGTCATGGGAGTTAATTATTCAAGTAAGTGACTGCTGAAAGAAATGTTTAAGAAATGCTGGTAGTTTGCACTGACTGCGATGGAAAGTGACGAATCATTTCAAAGTTTAACCTTGACAGCTCTAAGCAGACCCTTCTTGCTCTTTTTTTGGTTTTGTTTTTTAAATCAATATTGTCTACCTTGCAGGCAGAACATGAAAGATTTTGCAGCAAAAAAAGCCTCAAGCTGACTAGGAAGGCACCTGTGACATGAAGGCGAGAGCTTCAGGAGAGAAGCAATCTGGTTTAGAGGGGTTCAGCTTCGGGAGAAGGGGGCTCTCGCCTCAGCTCCCGACCTCCAGTGAGATGTGGGGCCGCTCTCCTCGCCTCTAGGTACTCGTGTATTCAGGTTATAACTTCTTTGGGGTAAACTCTACCTTATTTGTACAGTGCAACAATTGGGCCCTGCTTGCCGCTGAGGTCCCTCGGCAACCCCATGATATAAACACTAATGAAGAGAGACTGCTCATACCTGCGTAGCCCCAACTGAATCCACCACTTAAAAAATTTCATTATTTTTTTGGTGCCCAGATAATTTAAAAAACTCCCAGGCAAAATACAATTACTGCCCTGCCACATCCGCTAAGCTTCTGCAGGACATAGCTGCATAATTTTAAGAGCCAAACATTCCACTAGACCTCTTTGTTTCAACAATCAAATACCAAAGAGGGAGGTAATACTGGCAATGTATTTTTCTTGTTATGTATGCTGAACTGCTTTACAGCTTCTAATACTGATATATGAGTCTACAAGACGAAAAAAAGAGGCAAGTATAAGCTAACATTTTATAACAACAGTACAGCATATATACAGCACTTCTCATCCCAAGTGTACTTATGTCGGACATACAGTTGTCACTTGACCTCTCAGGGGGGTGCAGCTACCTCCAGACTGGGACACAGCATGTGTTTAATAAACAATATTTGAGGTTTGGACACAGGCAGGAATCATTTTTTCCCACATACAGCTCTGGTAAGGATAAAGCTAAAGATGAAAGCACATTTAATGTGGATATGCCTATGAAGATACTGAAACTAAGAGGAGGGCAGACTTGGAGAACCTAAGTATGAAGAATATATTCTAGAGGGTAAAAGTGAAATTTGAGCTGGAAAATGAGAGGGCAACTAAGTGAAAATTATTTTTTCTTGGGGAAAAAAGATGCCTTTGAGGTTATAATCTGGTTATTTAGAAGCCTGGCTTTACCCTTATCTGAAAACCAGAATGCCCAGTGTTATTCGTGCTCATTGCTGGGGTGGGCTTTGCGCTGGAATACATCCTTTGTGAATACCTCAAAGGAAAGACTGCAGAATCCTCAGTAGTATTGCCTATGGGAAAAAATTAATTCCTCAAGAGTAATTAATTCTTGATGCTTACCATGAAATCACAGAGGTTGTGGTAGCTTCCTATTCTTCCTGCTCATGTTGTAGGGGTGTTAGAAAGGTTATCTTCCTGGGTTCTCAAAGAGACAAGGAAGTCAGCTCACAAGATAGGTCAACATGTAGGCATGGGCAGCCCTTCATTAAACGTTGCCCTGCATCTGTTGCCCAAAATGGCTCTTCAGCAACAACTCACAGTCCCCTGGGTATACAATACCGTGAGTTCCCTTGTCGCAAGTTTAAGTCCTTCTGCTCAGGGTGTCATTGTCCCTGGAACTGGAAGAGCTTTCAAATGGTTGGCATGATCTAGAAATGGGCTGGCAACACTGAGTGACAGGCATATGACCCATTCCACCAGAATACATAAGAAGACAGAAGGAAGTCCAGGACCACACTTGTGACTGAATGCCATTTTCTGTATCAATGGAGTGGTCGCAAATGTCATGGGGAGCCATCAGTGGCCATGAAGGAATCTCAGCCATGAATAGGAAAAGTGAGTGCACTCAATGAGCAGGGCAAGGGTGGTGGGAGGCAGGGGGCATAAGTATAAAGAGAAACTTTCATGCAACTCATACCTGAGAATAAATAGAGAAGAACACGCACAAAAAATTAAAGTTATTATTGCAAACAATCCAGTGGCATGTCAGCCTACATTAAAGGTAAGCTTGTTAGATAAGCCTGTAAATTAAAGATTGCAGAAAGCAGGTTTGGTTTTCAAGTCCCATTGCTCAAGTCAAGAAAAATTTACTCTCCTGCGGTACTTGGACTGAGGCATAGGTCGCGGTAAAGGCAGTGTGGGTGGTTCATACTGTTCGCTTTGCTTTGGCTTGGGAAGCTAGGAAGCCACAACTGTTCTTTGCTTGTAGACTTTTTGTTGCTCTAAGCATGAATGTCCCTTTTGTCCTCTAACAATCCCATTTTTGTGTTTAGGAAGACAATCTTTGACCCTTTGCTGGACTAGGAATGGAAGCCAACTGAAGCAGCAGGATGCTGTTTTCTTCCAAAACTACTTGGTGGTGCTCTCTTTTGATGGCATTGCAGGCATCATGCAAGGCAGGGTGATTTCAAGCTACTTTGCTAATCTGCCTTCATCAACCTATACCAATGGTGATAACCACTACTTAAGATGTGTTTCCAATCTTCGCTGCACCGTTCTTGTACTCATTCCCTAGGAATAATTACAGCTGGTGGTTACAGATTTTCAGCTCAACATTATATGTCCCAGAGCAGGCAGAGGGGATGAAGAGGGGCTCTGCACCATCCTCTCTTGATGCCAACCTGCTTATTTTATTGAGTATCTCTATGGGGAAACTTTCAGTCTGTTTTGAGTTTTCCTTCCTTCTGTAAAGCTACCGGTTTTAGATAGTGTGGCAGTGGTACATGCTGTCAGATAAGTGTTGGAACTTAGATGTGCCTGAGCTCCCTTTATAGTCATTGGACATGATTCAGGGGCAACAGTCACATATTTACTGCATTTTTAAGGAACTGCTAGGTATCCACAGTTCTGCCTCCCTGTCTAGCCTCCAGCTGCCACTGTGGAAGGGTCTTCTGTGGGTCAGTCCTCGGTCACATCTGCCACCACCACATGGATCTCCTGGATACCATAACTGTTCTCAAACAGACTAGATCCTTATCTGCAGACAAATAAATTAAGCTCCTATCTCACATCATCTAGCTCTGTCTATATTTACTGGTAAGAAATAGGTGTCTGTTTATTTCACCCGTCTGAGAATGGGCTGGTGTGTCCCCTGGGGACCCCTGTCCCTAGCCATTGATTTAATAGGAATTTAGGTGAGCAGATGAGGTGTGATGACTTATTTTCAAATGGCTATAGTGAGGTGAAATGAATCCCATCCATACTGGCACATGATTAATGTTGGAACAGTAAGCACCTTGCACTTTGCTCTTAAATGTCATAATAATTTTGGTTAGATTTAATGTGTTTTAAAAAGTGTTCCTGCTTTTATTAAATTGATCCTTGTTAATTATAATCCAATAAATTTTAGAAGAGGCTTTAAAGGGTAATGATTTATGTATCTATGTTCAAAAATCAGAAATATCAGACAGCAAGCCAGCAAACTCCTACTCAATTCAGAACATGCATTTGAGAAGTGATTTCAAATCTCTGTGCAAGTCAAATAGAGGGAGAAGTATGTACAAGACATATTGCTATATTGTGACAAACCATAAAGAAGCTTTCAGCTATATAGCATCTTGACAGGCTGTTCAAAATCAAGTGTTTAACCTCACTCCTTACCTTGATAATCAGGTTTCCCTCTTTGCTTCACACATATATTATGCCATACTTAACACACAAAAGAAAAAAGAATGGTAATATTTTCTTTATTGAGAGCCAACTTTGTCGTGAAGCACCCCATCACTCTTCTTGTCTTTTATCATAAGAAAAGCATCCTGTACTTGCTTGTCTAGCAAACAGATCTTTCCTAGCAGTAGTCCTGATATCCAGAATAGGGATTTATGAGGCCAGGAAGCAAAGTGTAGTCTGTCCCCTCAAGAATAACTGCTAGAGTGTTAACCTGCCAAAAAAAAAACCCCAACACCAAACCCAAAATCCAACAAAAAAAACCCCAACCAAAACCCAAGGAAAAAAACCCCAAACATAACATTTTTTTCTTAAGTCCTGTCTCTCTAAAGATATAGACTTTACTCCGAGCAGTCAGTGTTCACATTAGTGACATAACCTCACTAATCCATTAATGTTCATAAAACCCCAAAACAGTACTCACAGAGTGTTTATAGACTCAAAAATAGAAGTCAGTGCATATCCCTGTTATAAACACCACCTTTTTTGCAATGTTCATTCCACAAATTTAGTTATTGATTGCTCAGTCACACCTGGCAGGCTGTGTCCAGTCTTTCTGGACAATAAATACCTACAAGACCTGGTGATTTTCATACTTTATCTACATCATCTATTTTTCTTAGGTTGCCCTATTCTGATCACTACTCCAACAGCTGCTGCAGTTACTGGATTTCTTCTGGTATATCCCACTCAGCTGCTGTGTCTCAAAAGAATTCTTCTGGTCTGGTGAGGATCCGCCTGTGAGAAGTTAGAAGGAGTGAGGAGATGCAGGGAAATATCTGAAATGTCTAAAAAAATCGAGGAAAAATTGAATTCTACCAGATAAAATGAAAATAACTGTGCAAATTTAGCTCTGAATTCTCATAATTCTCTTAGTGCATTATTGGTATTTCACAGCTCGTTACAAAAATGCCTCAGACAGGGCACTGTGAGGAAATGAATGGTGATACTTGTCCATAATGTCTTGGACTTTTTTTAGAAAGATGCATGTCACAGGCATAGGCAGCGTGTGCAGTGTTTGCATCAGTGCTGGTGGCTGCATGCTACCAATAAAACTTTCATGGGTTAGAAATGGTCTGAGGTGGTTTCTGGTATTGTTTTTCCTAGTTAGGGAAATACAGGACCTGGGACTACTTCCACTGACTAAAATGACAGCAAGAATCAGGAAAAAAATAAGCTGACAGACACAATGATTCTCACAATTATAATTCCTCTCAGAATCAGTTTTCTGTTGTCCTGCACCTAAGACCAAGGTGTAGCTTATGTATATAATGAAAAGCAGGAAGAAACAGGTGAAACTTTTGGGTTAATTACATGCTGAATGTGTCAAATGCAGATATCTATAACAAATATATTAATATTAAATATCATATATGTAATATTATATATACACTGCTACACATTGGTTTTGACTGTGTAATTCTTCAGCATTTCTCTAGATCAATTGTCCTCAAATCACTGTATTTCTGAGTAAATCCCTGGCTTTATGCCCAAATTAAGTGAAGGCATAATAAGTGTAACACAGGAAAGTGATTTTTTTACTTCAGTTGATCACCAATTTATACCAGTACTCTATGCTCTATTTGTTAAAAAAAAAAAGTCTAAAAATAGCCATTACTAGCAATAGGAACTTTGGATGAGGGGACCAGCTTAAAGAAAATCTGAAAATTAATGTGTCTTTTGAAAGCACCTATGCTATTCAAAGGTCAGGTACATGCTGCTCTTTCCTTGCTTCTTAATAACGAAGCAGTAAGCTTGTTTCATGGTAACAATAATAGCCACTGTGCCAAATCCAATCCAGCACTCTACGTACAGTGATACTGACATCTGACGATATTTGTGACAAATTATTATGGTCTTCCATCATCAAAGTGCAGTAAAAATCCAAGGCTGCAGTAAAAATTAATCTGGCCAAGACACTGGCCTATAGTTATTCCACCACCGCCCCGCCCCCCCCGCAATATTGATGTATGCAAGTCATCAGACATGACTTTGTGCGGGTATTAGATGTACATAAAGCTTGCGGAGAGAAACAGGCAGGGCAGTGTAAGGTGTATCTCCTGTCAAGGGAAGAATTTTCTCTGAGACTTATCAAATGGACTAATACTACATTCATTCAGTAAAATACTGATTTGGAGGTCAAAAAAAGTACTGTCTCCGGCTAAGGAGAGGAGTATAAATATAAACATAAAGGGATGTAAACTATATCCTTGGCTTTTGCCTCGTTTGCTTAATCGCTTTTGTATTCTCGGTTTGTAGAGCATCTGTATAACCCATACATGGCAATAATTTCATGCACAAACTTTAGTATGCACAGTGCTGCAGAAGTTGAACAAACCTTGTCAATCACAGAACACAGGAAAACCTGTTGGTGGAACAAATTTGCTGCATGCTTTAACTGCAGTCAAAGAGGCCTAGCTTCCCCTGCATTGTCATGGTTTCTTGTTCAACTAGAATTTCTTCCATACATCTGAAATTTTCTCCAGGTTATGATGTTTTGTGGTCCATCACAACATGGCATATTAACAATTGATACTATATAATCCACGATGAAAATATGCCCTTAATGCTCCATGACAAACGGAAAGAACTTTAGTATCTTATTTAAAACAGTAGAGGGGAAATGGAACACAGCCCAGCTCTGTAGTTTAAATTGATCCTTTCTGTTAAAGAGAAAGGGGTATACAAGTAAGAGGTACCTGAAACTTAGATTATTCATACGAGGGAGTCAATGGCTTAAGCTTTTCTGAGTTGGCTTGCCCATTTTTTTAACTGCTTCCTATCCACACCTATTTCTGTAATAAATGTGCCAGTATAATTTTGGATATGCTTTTATGATATTAAAATAGGCATTCTGGAAAACTCGGTTAGCATTTCAGTATGACACTTCTATAGAATTAGAAAAACAGAAGACTTTACCCTTTTGAAATCAATGAAAACAGTCCTTTGACTACTCGAGACTGCAGTTGCACCGTTTAAAAATTTTCTTTTAACATTCCACAGCATGATAGATGCAGTGCAAGCACAAAGAAAAGTATATGGTCTCTACTCCAAACAGCAAGCATTGACAATGAGAAAATTTTCTGTTATAGTCTACGAACTAGTTTCAAACTCTATAGCCATGTGGTTTTTAATAAATTCTATAGGCTTTTAAAATGTTATCCGCAGATTCTCTCACTTTGATTACTTTTAAAAACCTATCATCCGTTTCCAGAGACCTACTTATTAGTATTAACATTATAGCCTTAATACTTTTTGGTTCAGACTTGTTTTTAAGTAGTACAGTGTGACAGTACTGCAGGAGAATAATTAATTATAATTTTAAATGTATCCAAATATTTTGAAAAAGAAATAAATAGATTTGATTACTGCATATGATCTACTTAATGCACATGTAAGTAGATATTTAAATATTTTGCATTTGCAACTGGAGTTGAGCCTTTTTATCCTACCTGCAGCTGGGCTACAAACTGAGTGGATAAATAACAGGTGTTCTGGTTTCAGTGACTTATTTCTCAGCTTCCTCAGGGACAGTTAAGCCACTAAATATTTCTCGCATGTACCTTACAACATAAGAGTCTCAAATCAAAACCCTGTCATTGTGGGATGCCTCATGTTGAGATTAACCATTCTCTTATTTGAAGATTTTTCTTCTGGATCAGTGGCTGGCTGTTCTGGAATGGCCAATGTTCATGGCTGATTCTAAACAGGCACAAAACCCCCCTGATTTTCTTTCACCAAAATTTGACTTGGTTTTCCTGATGCTGCACAATGCATTTTAATTAAAAGGTTTTAAGGAGCTGAAGTGAGATAGAACCTGGAAGCTATTCTACATTCTTCTGTGCCTTTCAGTTCTTCCCTCTCCTTCCCTCCTCTCCTTCTACCATGTCCAAGACAGACTGCACTGCATCAGTGCGGTGGCAGATGACCAACAGTGCTACATTTAGCTGTTTGTAATAAACATGCCCTGAATGATGGGAAATATTTCCACCTTGGGAACTAAGTATGATGCACTTTTTCTTTCCCCCTGCTTGAATGTGCAAGAGACAGGGACTGAGAATCAACCTCACGAATCTTGCATGACTCTGCAAAACATTACTGTTAAAAATAATTGTCACTGGTAAAGCTGGGATTATTTGTACTCACATAAATTCACCTTTGCTGCCTGAAGCTTTAATTATTGCATTTTGAGGCAGACTTTTTTGGTATAGTAATAGCTGAAGACATTTCAAGATCATCATTAGGTGGAAGACAACATTGAGTGAGGACCAAGACCAACTTAAAATCAATATGACACATGGATACCTCGTGGGACCAAAAAGGTAACTGTAAGAGAATATTTCTCACTGAGTAGGTATATTCTATATGGTTTTGGCCACTATGATGTTGAAATTGTTATCACAACCCCCTAACGAAAAGACAGAAATATTGCCCCTAAAGTTTGTAGAAGACTCAAAGATTAGGTGAGTGACCAGTCAGTATCATGGAGAACTTTGTACAGCTTGGTAAATAGTTTAATAAAACTACTTGTATTTCAACATGGTGACAGGAAAACTCATTCATCTACAAATAATGGGGGAAGAAATGAATCTGAAGAAGCTTGTGAGAAATAAATCAGGTGAACAGGTTCTCCCATGGTAATGCAATGCTTATATGTAACCCAGGAGTTTTGTACTCAGAAAGCGTAGGAAGGCTACATATGGCTGTGTTTCATCCTGATGGAATAGTAAGCCCAGCTCTGATGTCTACAATTTTGTATGGATTTTGAAAAAGCAGACATTTCAGACAAGGTCCTCAAGGATAATTAAATTGGAAAGTCTTCCTCATGGAACTCATGGAATAAACTACTTAAGGCATTGAAGACAAGAGGTGACAAATTGCCTAAGTACCTAACTGAAGAACAGGATCTCAGTAATAATGGGGTCTTTGATCTCATGAATAAAAGTGTGACATGTTCTGAGGGTTCAAAAGGGCTGTTTTCACTGATCTCAAAAGGGCAAGGTTTTCTGTTCCACTGGAGTGGCAGAGATATGGTCAGAATTAAAAATGATAGGACTGAAATTTCATCAGTGTTGGGGCCTCCAAGAAAAGGCTTCCATCCCTTATGACGACTGATAATTTCCATGCTTGAGGTGGCTGATTGTGGTGAGGACATAGTTCTTTCAACTGCGAAAGGGAAAAGCCTTATGAATAGGCTATTATATTGGAACTCAGACCCTTCCTACAGAAGCACAGTTAGAGCACCTCAGCTGGATGCTGAAACGGATTAATTCATAGTAACTTCTGAAGTTAGACCACTCAAAGAAACCAAAATGAGAATGAGGCCTTGAAACATAAAATGCTTAGATGTATTTGTCATGTTCACCAAGTTTCCAGTGGAGCAACGAGCCTGACTGAAGGGTTTCTTTGTGTTAGTCAGAAGTGTCAGGTCAAGATGGCAGTCCAGTGTCCATCATGCATGTGCGAGGCCACAGGCCAGGTGCAAAGTCAATCCAGGATGGCCAAGGAACAAGTCAGGCCCAGGTGGGCAGTGGGACACCTCCATCATGGCTCAGGGCAGGGCTGGGTGCCCAGGGCTGAGCTGAAATGGGGCCCTTGGGCCACGGGCAGGCTGTAAGGGGAGGCCCCAGGCGAGGCTGCCTGATGCCAGTAAGGTCCTTTGGGGCCTGGATGGCAGCCTCATAAAGCTCAGCAATTAACATTTGGTTTGGTTTATACCAGAGACCTTATCAGGAAAGATGTCCTCAGCATGATGGCATTTTCTGGTAAGATTGCTAATCTGCTTTTCTTACTACCATTTGTGAAAAGGGGTCACCCATACTTTCACAGTATATATGAACAGTGATGTTCTGATACAAGCACGACATTGTCTTCTGAGACCATTATTCCCTGATGCATAGCATCAGTTTATGAAGTGATGGCAGCTCTTGGGTCATGAGATCATATCAGGCTTTTTATCCTGCTGTATTCCTTTCTTTATACAGCAGACATCAGGTTTTGGTAGTTTTCAGCATCTTGTCAAGTAAAATGTCAATGGATGACAACCTAAATTTAATCATCACCCTTCTGTAATTTAATCTAAATACAGATCAGTCTGGTTCTGCAGGTTATTTTACAGTGCTTTGTTATTTAGACATTGTTTTCTAACAACACTTTAGATTTGAGATAACAAGGATTGGCAGTTACATGCCTCTGCTCCCCACAAAATTCTTTATCTACTGATTTTTGTGGCTTAAGTTTCATTCTTTCTACACCAGAAAATAATTTGTTACACCTAATTGCCTACTTAGTTGCAATATTTTCTAGTAAAGCTATCTTAAAGTGAGAATAGCAAGGTAGGACAAATATTAGTCTTCTTCAGCCAGTATAAACAAACCTATGCCTACCTTGCTCCAGGGGTCCAACAATTTCTGTGGTGCCAATACGAGCTCTTTCATTTGCCTTGGCCTGTATTTTTGGCATATGCAACAAACTTCAAAATACTTCCTTTTCATTTCTTATATTTCCAATGCCTAAGTTCCCTTTTTGTAGCTTTTGAAATACTTTTTGTGCAAGATCTTGGAAACATTATTTTAGTGTATTTAGAGAAAATCTCATCTAGTATTGTGAGGACCGTCCATAAATCAATAGCAATAGCTGGGAACATGCTGTTATTATATCATTATTATTTTATATTTTTATTTTAGAAATTGTATTACAACAGTAGTATTAGTACTTTCCTTAGTATCTCACCCCCACCCGTATTGCATCTGAGATTAGACAGTTTGATATTTTTTCTTTATCAGGTCAACAGACACGTAGACTGCCTTTAGACTTCGCTCTTTTGCACATTTGCCAAACATCCATGCCAGGGTTGTCTGACCTTCTGTATCAGGGTACCTGATACCTGTCCTGGAAACCTCTGCAGTTTGCTCTCTCACACTACTCTTCTGTGTCTCATGGATGCAGTCGCAGCTCACAGGACTAAATATCTGGTAATGTATAAATGCATTTCGGAAATGCTGAAAATACTTTTGTGACCAGATGAAATTGCCAGTTGCAGAGCTCCGCTATTGAGAATATACCAACCAATGCATTTTTCCTCAGATGAGAATTCAATCTAAAATCATATATGTATAGCTGAAGAAAAGGTGTATCTGTTGTCTGAGGTGTAGAAAGGGCGTTTGAAGTGCTTTTGGCAATGGCAAGAAGCGGTTTATGGTTAGCTTCCACCCACACCTCATAAATAACATTCTCACTAATAAAGACAAAAACTTTCTTCACCTAATTACTAAAGCCAAAGAGTTCCTCTCCATTTGTTCTCATCACCATTCTGCATTTGTTAACCTCTCTGAGGCAGTGATCTCTAGTTTTGACAGTACAGTTATGAGAAACATGACAAAAAGAAAGTACTTTCTGGCTTGTTAAGGCAGGTAGGTTATGGCCTCGGCTGTACTTTCATTTCCCTGTACATATGGTTAGGTTAGCTTCTTAATGAGGTATGCTATTTCCACCATATGAAATTTACATTTTTGTTTCTTTTTATTTTATTCCAGAAGCCCTGACTCTTTTCAAAGCTGCCAGGAGCCGCTCGTCAACCTATTGTTTTTCTCACATCAAAATTTCATCTATGTATACCTTAACAACATCTACACTGTCAGAAAGGTGTATTTTCATCTGAAACATCTGTTAAAACCAACTCGGTGATCCTCAAAAACAGTGTTTCCCAATAGGGAGGAAAATGGTCACAAAACTTTATTTTTTTACATCAAGTGCAGAAAATATTTCCGGCTCTTCTCTGCAGAAACGTATACCCCAGTGTGTGGTGGAAAATGTTCCCACTTTACAGGTTTCATTGTTTTGGACCTATAGAGAAATGAAAGATTCCACTGTTCTTTCCACTGTGCTTCTGGCTCTGGCGAGGAAGTTGCACCCAAGCTACCTGTTGTTTCATTTGCTTTCCTCCTGCAGAGCAGTAACTCCGTCCTGTTCCAAAGCAGTTTCTGATTGAGGATGAAGGGTCTTCTCCCAGGAACTTGAACCTGAGGGCGTAGGAGAGTGGCAAAAGGAAGGCAATGTGGTTTTCTCACTTATGTTCTGAAACCCACGGAGATCTTCCAAAGTCTTTGGAAGACCTACTCCAATGCTTTTGTCCTTTTCTTTCCAACCTAGTCTCCGTATGAATGTTAAGTCCTATATCTTAATCATGTGTTGCTCATTTAAGGTACCCCTTTACTTAGCCCCTCAGTCCCGTAACTCAGCCTTTCAACTTCTCTTCTCACATGAAAGGCAAAATCTCTAAAAGTGCAGAACTGTCTTGGGGGGCTTAAGACTTTGACAGATAAAATCCAGCAAATCTTGCTGCAGTTGTTGGAAAGTTTTCTCGTGTCTCCATTATCGTCATCAGCGCAGGGCTGGCACAAGGGGACGTGTGCTTGTGCCTCTGCTGCGCTAACGCGAAGGCTGACAGCCAGCCTTAAATCACCAGCGAAAGTGGGCTTGAATAAGATACAATTCCTGTACTGAAGTAGATTGTGCACGGGCATACATTTCCTTCTGTCAATTCTGCTAAAGGGTGATAACCTCTTACAAAGCGACCATAACAAACAGCTGCGAAGCAGTAACATCTTAAAGCACCTGCACTGCTTGCCAAGCGAAGTTGAATGAAAGCTCTTAAATCAGTCACGAGTGCTTACGCTTCCATTTTTCGATTTTATTCTTGGTTTAAAAACATATCACTCCTATTTTTCATTTTTAGATGGAGTAATGTTTTCCTCAAATTTCTACAGTTATTCCATGGTCAGCATCCTCTACTAACGTTAACTGAAAAGAATTAAAACCATTAAATGATTCTGAGCCAGCTCCTGTCAGAAGTAAAGTTAATTTTTGACTCTTCTTTGTTCCAGGCACTACTTGTCAATGGAGCTTTAACTTTTTGCTGGCTGGTCTGTTTCTCCCTACAGGAGCTTTTTAGTTCATTTTATTGCTGATACCATGTGTGATTCGGTAGTTACTCAGCACCAAATGCTTTGCCAGAGTTCTGCTTCATTCAGCATCTGCATTTTAACTGTTCAGCACTTGCCACAATCCTCTGTACAGTTTCTGTGACCAGTGGCCCAACTGGATCATGCGTAAGAACCTTTTAAAATACAGTTCCCACATTTTTCACCTCATAGCATCTGCATTCACTGACAAACTTTCTGAAAACTATCATGTCGCAACAGTAAAAGTGAAACTAGAATTCAGCTTACCACTTTTCTGAGTTACCTTTGACATGTTGTAATTTGTGGAGCTTTTTTTATTATTATTTCTTGATTTCAGGAGGCAGGGACTTACGCTTTTGGAGGACTGAAGTATAAGTTCTGTTGACAAGCACTGTGTGGATCCAAGGGCTCATGAGTTACTGCATGGTAACAGCTGAGATGCTCCTAGGCAGGCACTGATATATTAATATTGGTTTCTTGTCAAATGTGTTCCCCCAAGTGTAATTATGCACAGAACGTGCATACATTAAACCCCTTTCAACCACTACGTTTAGCCTCCTCAGCTCTTGTGAACAGACATGCAAAAAAAACTCCAACACTTTTTCCCCACTCTTCAAAAGCCCCCATGTCTTTGCTTCCCACCTTTACAGAAAATCAATCTTTGGCAGCTGTCTCGTGTTTTTGCTATGTTCCTGATTTCCCTCTGTTTTTGGCATTGCCAGCACATTCTGCAATATGCTGCAGTGCCCTTAATAACATTTTGGAACAGCCTCACTACAAATGCCAGTTCACAGAGGACTGAATTAGCATGCATCATCCACACTGTGTACAGTTATGAGTTTTGAGCCTTTCCAGTATTTTATTGTTGGTATTTCTTTTCAGATGGGTTATACTCATGTGAGGAATGTCCCAATTTTGTGACGATTCACTTTTTTGTTTTGCTCTTACATACTTTGGCTGAAACATTGCTGATGGCACAAAAAATTCTGCATTTCTTGACTGACCAGGCGTATCATTATGGTTATTATTTTAGTTCAGTTTCGTGTTCCATTATTAATAAGTGTATTTGCCATATACAGGTTGGCTATCCCTGTTCTTTGGCTCAATACCAATCATTTTCAGAGGCTGAAACTGGATTCTGAGCCTCCAGCTACACGGATAAAAATAGGATCTGTAATTTGTCACAGGTGTTTGCTGGAACAATTCCAGCAATGAACAAAACCCTAAAAATTGCAGGACAACATTAGATTTACCTGAATCATAGAATCATAGTATCGTTAAGGTTGGAAAAGACCCTTAAGATCATTGAGTCCAACCACTAACCTATCACTGCCAAGTCTACCACTAAACCATATCCTCAAGCACCACATCTACACATTTTTCTTTTAAATACCTCCAGGGATGGAGACTCAGCCACTTCCCTGGGCAGCCTGTTCCACTGTTTGACAACCCTTTCAGTGAAGAAGTTTTTCCTACTATCCAACCTAAACTTCCCCTGTCGCAGCTTGAGGCCATTTCCTCTCGTCCTATCGCTTGTTACTAGGACATAGTGGGGACTCCCTCTACCACTGCCTGGGATCTGTTTCTAGAGTACTACAGTTTGTGGCCTTGTGTAGCTACCTATGTTGACTTCTAGATGTCATCTGATGTTGATGTGTAATCATATCTTCACCTACCCTTCAGAATTTTGAAATCAGGTTTTAAAAATGTATTCCTTCCTCACATTATGCAAGTTGTATTAGGAGCATTATACCAGGTGACAAAGACTCATGGATTCGCAGAATCGGGTAGGCTGGAAGGCACCTCTGGGAGACATCCCATCCATCCCCCTGCTTAGGCAGGGCTAATCAGATCAGGTTGATCACATCTGTGTCCAGTCAAGTCTTGAACACCTTCAAGGATGGAGTGTGTCCCCTAACAGTGTCTCTGGGTCTCTTCCAATACTGGATCAGACTCATGGCAAGAAAAAAATCTCACATCTAACTGAAATCTCCCATGTTCCCCCTTGTAGCCACTGCCTCTCATCCAGTTGCTGTGCACCTCCAGGAAGAGTCTGTCTCTGTCTTCTCTACGTCCTCTGATCAGGTAGTTGCAGACGCAACTTTTAGTTGCAGATCTCCCCTTAGATCGCGCTTTTCCAGACTAAACAAGAGTCCAGCACTTGCAGCCTTTCCTCATAGATCATATGCTTCAGCTCCAGAGCAGCTTACTGGCCTCCTCAGGACTCAGTCCAGTATGTCCATGTCTTTCATGTACTGGAGACCCCCAAACTGGACACGCTATTCCAGATGCAGTCTCATAAGTGCTAGGTAGAGGAGGATCACCTCCCTGAACCTGCTGGCTGCAGTCTTGCTAATACAGCCCAGGATGCTGGTGGCTTTCCCTGCCACAAGGTCAGATTGCTGGCTCATGTTAAACTTCTTGTCCTTCAGGATCACCAGGTCCTTTTCAGAAAATCTGTTTCCCAGACAGCCGACCCGCAGCCTGCATTGTTGCATGAGTTTATTCCACCCCAGACACACTTTGTATTTGCCTTTGCTGAAATTCATGAAATTCCTGTCAGCCCATTTCTCCAGCTTGTCAAAGTCCCTCTGAATAGCAGCCCTGCCCTCCAGTGTGTTGACTGCTTCCCCCCAGTTTGTGTCATCTACAAAGTTGTTGAGAATGCAGTCTATCCCACCAGCCAGGCCATCCATGAGGAGATTAAACACTGCTGGTCCCACTATTGATCACTGAGGGACACCCCTAGTTACTGGCCAACATACAAGTCACTTTGTGTCATTGATCACAACTTGTTGAACCCAACAGCACAGCCAATTTTCCACTCACCTTATCATTCATTTATCTAGCCTGTATCTCACCAGTTTGGTGATGGCTTTGGGAGATTGTGTCAAAGGCTTGCTAAGGTCAAGGTATACAACACACACTGCCCTCCCCTTGTGCACAAGATCATCATAGAAAAGAAATGAGGTTGGTCAGGCATGTTTTGCCCTTGATAAACCCATGCTGGTTGCTCGCAACCACATTCTTGTCCTTCATATGTTTAGAAATGGTTTCCAGGAGGATTTGCTCCATAACTCTCTCAGAGACTGAGGTGAGGCTAACCACTCTGTAGTTACGTAGATGCTCCTTCTTGCCCTTCCTGAGGATGGGTGCAAGTTTTGCTGTTTTGTAATCATCAGGAGCCTCTCCCCTTTGAAATTGCCATGACCTTTCAAAAGTGTTAGCAGCACCACAGTCACATTAGCCAGTTCCTCCAGCACCCTCGGTTGCATCCCATCTGGTCCCATGTGAATGCCTAAGTGGGTTAAATGCTCCTCAATTCTATTTTCTTCTACTGTGGGTACTGCTTCACACCTGCAGGCTGCTAGGAAGCTCAGGGGCCTGGGAGGCCAGACCTTACCAATGAAAACTGAGGAAGAAAATGCATTAAATACCTGAGTCTTTTCCATGTCCCTTGTCACAGGATTCCCTGCCCCACTGAGCAATGAGCCCACATTCTCATTAGTCTTCTTTCTGCTACTGGTGTACTTACAGAACCCTTTCTTGTTGCCCTTTGCCTCCCTTTCTAGTTTCAACTTGAGTTGCACTTTGGCTTTCCTGACTGTATTCCTACACGCTTGAGCAGCGTCTGTTCATTCCTCCCAAGTAGTCTGTCCCTGCTTCCACCTTCTGTCTACTTCTTGTGTTTGAGCTCAGGCAGGAGCTCCATGTTCACCCATACTGGCCTTCTGCCATGCTTGCTCAACTTTCTGAACATTGTGCACTGTTCTTGTGCTCTGAGGAGGCTGTCCTTGAAGATCAGCCAGCTCTCCTGGGGCCTTTTGCCCTGCAGCACGGTTTCCCATGAAAGCCTTTCCTGAACAGACCTAAATCTGCTCTTCTGTAGTCCACAGCTATAATTCTACTGTTTATCTTGCTCACTTCTCTCAGGTCCTTAAACACCAGTCTCCCAGTTGCTGCAGCCAAAGCTACCCTCAACCTTCAGATCTTCAATCAGTTCTTCCTTGTTTTTTGAATAGCAGGTCCAGCATCTTGTTGGTTCATTGATCACCTGCTTCAAGAAACAGTTTTCAGTACAGTCCAGACATCTCATGGATTGTTTGCGTCTGTCCACATTGCCCTTCCAGCACATACTAGGGTGGTCAGAGTCATCTATGCTCACCAGGGTCTGTGACTTTCAAGCTTTATCCAGCTGCCCAAAGAAGGATTCATCTACCTTCGCTTCTTGATCAAGTTGTCTGTAGGGATATCTACTACAACACTGCCTGTGTTGTAGGTCCATCCCCTGATCCTTACTGTGGTGGAGACATAGAGTTCAGCAGGTCTGGGAGCAGATGTCTGAGCTTTTGTGGTACTGGGGGGAAATGGTAGGCCATTAGCATGGTACCATGTGCCAGAGCACTTCATTGAGAAGCTGTCAGCATTACCACCACTCCATCATTGATTCGTGCTGGCAGGCACCATGTGAGATGGAAAACAGAGGCTATACAGTAGCAGTGAAATTAGCACTGGTGGGACTCAGCTCCAGACTATGACATCTAAATATAAGTGTGTAGTTTTATACGTGAGGTCAGTGTCTAATCTCAAGGTATGAACAGGGTCTTATCTGCAGCTTGGTGCTCCTCACTTCAAGGTAAGGCAGCTCAAATACAGCTGTGGAGATAGGCTATGTTTCATCAGTGCGAAATGGAAAAGATCTCTACAGCTGCAAGATGATAACTAACAAAATGCTCACTGTAGAGCAGTAAGCATTTGAGAATCCAAAAGAAGCAGCTACAGAGAGGCTTCCTGGAAAAAGTCCCACGAGAGGCGGGTACCTCTACAAAGGGGAGAGTTTGCACTGAGCTGGGGGCCACCTGAGGCCTGCCAAGGGTAGAGCTGGTTTGATACCACACACACTGCTGTAGCAACCTAACTGAAGCCATTCAGGATGATTCAGGAATTTAAATCTATACATAGAACATTGCAGAGAGATTTAAAATCTAATGGCAAAAAAGGCCTTTACTATCAATAATGGATATGGATCTAAGTTTCTCTTCTGAAGCTCAGGAGTACTTATACCTACAGATACAACATTTTAAGATGATACATGTATCGCTATGTTGCACAATCTTCTATTGCAGGAGAAATGAATTCCCATGTTTTGAAATTTCTTTAAAAATGTTTACATTCTCCAGAATGTTAAACAATAATATTAAAGTTTCAGACAGTAATTCTCTTTCAGGTAAGTGCCACAGGCCTAAATACAACATGTTTTTTTCTCTCTCAGGGGTCGGTCAGTCAAGATTTTATGGGTCAGATATTAATTCCTTAACACTGTTTTTTTCTTTTTACTCCAAACCTATGTGTATTTGTTTGTTCTTCTGCCTCAGACACCTCCTTGTTACATAAGGCAGGAAAAAACTTGGCACAGCTGGTGTTTTTTTGTTATCTCTCTGTTTAGTCTCTCTGCTCCTTCATTTTTTATAGTTGCTTATGTGGGCTCTCTTCTTTAACTCTTACAACACCTGGTCAATCTCCAGTTACCTGCCCAGCTCCTTGGCCTTTACTTCTGCTTGCTGTTGGCTTCAATCAGCAAGACCGCTGCTTTCTCCTAATATTATTTCACTAACCCCATGAAATCTATGCTCAGCTTATCAAGGGTGATAAATGCTTCTCACTGTCTATATGTTGCTGTCAGAACAACTGCTGCTGGGCATTCATGTAAACCTGCTGGTCTTGTTCTCACCTTCTGGCAGCCTGACTGAATCCAGGCCTTTTCTTATCCTTTTCCTTGATTATTCAGGAGTTGGCTTTTTGGTGATGCTGGCTGCCCACAGTCCTCACAATTTCAGCTTAAAGTTCTGATCGTTCAGGTATTTTGGAAGTCAGGATACTCATCCTACAATTCATAATTCCTCCAGTCAACACAGGGCATGCGTATATGTGCATGGAAGTAAGGCCTTTAAAACAAAGAGAGGTTTGAATGTAAAGGGAACTACATTTTTAGGTACACTGCTATATCTGTTACAACAACAGAAATTATTTTCATGGTTGATTATCACAAAAGCTAGCAAGTGCTCTCCCTAATGGAATCCACAGTAATATTATTTCTGAAGTACACTTTTGCAAAATTTCATGATCCAGTATACGACAGTTACTACAAGCAACTGTAAAATATGAAGCTCTTTCACAAAAACCCATACTGGTACAAAATGACATTCAATCTACTGTATGTACTGTAAAATCACCCTTTGTGATTGTGGATAATAACAGGGTTTTACTGCACAGGTGGTTTACACTGTCAACAAGAACTCGTGATAAAACCACAACATCAAGAGCAGGCTGACGTTAGGAATGAGTGTAGATTGTCAAGTACAATCTGGCAGCTAACAAATCATAAAAACTAATTGAATCACATTTTTCTCTCTTGTTGTGGGTGTTCATATAATCGTGTGTCCCTCAGACTGCTGAACCCCAGTTTAATTTCTCATCTTGGTATTTCAGAAATTATCTTGGCAAGTAGGGTGTCAAAGGGGCATGTCCATGTTCATTTGGCCAAATCAGCCCCCTCCCTCCCAGAAGTAGAGTAAAGGGTCTGGGGAAAGACCATGCTGAGATCTCAACTGCTGTAAAGAGGAGCAAAGATACCTTTGCATTCCTGTCTGGAGGACATATGACTGATGTCTAGGAAGAGCCTGTCTAGCTCGCACAGTTGTAGGTAGCTAGCCCAAGTGTTACCTTGCCATAGTTTACAGAAACTGCAGCTTTCACTTCAGCTAAATCTCAGTTTGGGGATTATTTTAGAATTATTTTATATGGTTTGTTTTACTGTCATAGCTGATTATTTATACATGTGTAGGCTAATATTCAATACTGCCTCCTATTAGAAAACCCACAGGAAAACCAACCAGCTTGACTCCTGATTGGCTCATCTGTGTCACGAATATATCACGTGCTTTCTACAGTACCTCTCTCCAAAAATCACACAGCCTGGACTGCTTCTGATAGCTTTACTCAAAGCTCTGTGTCTCCTTACAGAAGAGCAAGTGCCATTTATTTCAATTATGCCACCTCTGGATAGAGATGTACTCAATATAAATTAAGCTATCCAAAACCTGGCTCACTGACGTGGTTAATAATTTATTGCAGGCTTTCAGTGCATCCTTCTCATTGAATCAAAGACAAGTGCCTATAACATGAAATTGAGGACTGTATGGAGAAATTTCCAGCATGTATTGCAAGCACTTTCAGAACATCTGTAACAAAAGGTATGAGGCAATTACAGTGGTTCTTTACTCCAAAGACAGAAAATAAACAGTGCGCACACTAATTGATGCAAGTACAGGTAATTAAGTTGGTCAAGTTCTGTCCTCATTTATTCCAGCGAAATCATAATAATTTCCCTCATTTAAGTAGGCTTCCTCTAGTGTTGAATATTGTAAAGGAGAATTTGAGCACTGTGTATGCGTTACAGATGCAGATTCATTAGTGTCAGAAAATGACATTAGTGTAGTGTCTGAAAATGACTTCCTCATTTGTGAAGCCTGCCTTGCCAGGAAGACACTTTAAACAAAACCCAAACTTGGAGCCAAAGATTTCTCATGATCAAATCTGTCAGCTTGAAAGACATCCTTTCTTAGTTTCCTTCCTCCCACCACATGCCCACTATATGCTAGTCTCACGGATTAGAAAATATTGCTCTGTACCATGTATTCATGACAAGTTTTTTTCATCCAAATTAAACCTTTGCAAGCTCCATTACTTTCCTGTCAACTTCCAGTTACCGTCATAATCAGATTCCTGAAGGCTCAGTTGTATTTGAGAGACACAAAACTACAATGGGCATTGAATCCCTCTAGCCAGACCTCTGGAAGAAGAACGCTGTCATGAATATTGACTAAGCACATGCCAATATATGCTACAAAATGGTGACAGTGGAGCTCTGTGTGTAGCTGTCCATCCTTGCTGGCTCATAGGGAGCCAGCTATCCTTCCTTGTCTCCACTTCTGTCACAATATGTAGGTAAACTGCCCCAGAAAGGCTTCTAACCGGGTTTAAAGCAAGAAATTCTGTTTGGAGAATACATAAGCTAGGGGAGAGAAGTTCTATGTTAAACATTTAAATAGGTACCTCAACAAGCTGACACTGAACATGCAATTTTGCACCTTGCAAATCTTTCTTTTGCTGTCTGGTTCTTCAAAGGCAGATTGGATATGAGCCTGAAGACAGCAAGATGTTCAGCTACCTCTGTGAACAGCCTGACAAAGCTTCTAAGAAGAATTGGGAAGTTGATTCTATAAGAAGGCCTAGTTTCATGGCAAAGGAAACAAGGCGCCAATTGCCAGCAGTCCAAGCGCCCTTCTAAGGAGTCGTAAAGGTAGGACTTCCAGGAAAACACACATTTGAATTTCTCTACACCAGACAAGTTTTTGTTCATGAAATAAAAAGATTCTCTTGAAAAAAGGTATGTTAATAATTATTGTATGAATTAAACACGCAATGACATCCTAGGAGCTTAGAAAGCTTAACTGCCAGTCATGTTAAAGGGTTACACTTAAAAGTACTGCAGGGCAATCTGAAGTGATAAGAACGCACTTGCCATCTCTTTGAAAAAATTAACAGATTGGGTTCCAAGCATTTCTACTGTTGTGAACCGCAGCTCTGACAATACCGTTGATTTCCATAACATACATGAGAGATCTCCAATATACTGATCACTGTATATTAAATAGCCAAGGATAAAGCTTATGGAGACATAAATTTAGTGTGGTTTGCTTGCACTTTAACTTCTCTGTTACCAATCTAAGTTTCTTCAGATAAAGGGAGGGATATAACCATGGGCCTTCACAGTCTGCTGGAACATCAAAGCTCTGGAAAAGTTTCACTTGTTTAAAATCACATTGCAAACAGCTCCAGTTAATGTGTGGAAGCCATTTCTTGTAACCACAGTGTTTGTAGTGGAAAGATGTTCTTTTGAAAAAATACTGGTTCTGAACATGAAAGTGACAGGCAATATACAAGTTGTGAGTTTGCTACAGAAGAATGGATCTCTGAAACTGTAAGCATTTGCTTATTCTTTGGACCATCTTTTATCTCACCAGAAGATACACCAGTGGATATGTTCACCACATCTCCATGAAAGTTCTTTTCGGTTTTTAACTTTATATCCCTCTGCTTAGGTTTCAGATAATCACAGAATTTTTTTAGATACTGTGCTTGAAGATTATTTTGTAAAACTGCTGGTTTTGTCAATCAGCAGTATTTCTTCTGACTTTCACAAATGTCAAACATATTTGAACTCCTACATTTTCTTTAAAATACAGGTTTTTAAGTAACGTTAAAAATAATTACTGTCATCTCACACTGCTCAGTAACTGATTCAACTTAAAAATAAATTTTATTTTTCATACTTTGCTTAACATACATCTGCATCAGCCACAAATAGTGTTTTTCTAGGTACTGAAGGTAGAGCTGTAGGTTCTGCGGCCCATCCCAGTTGAGACATTAACTTATGTTCAAAAAAGACTCCGTGCATGAAGTTTATGATTGCCCTCTAATCCAAAACTTAGTTACATACTCAGACTGAATGTGGTATGGTTCTCAAAAAGCGTAATGAATGGAAGGCTTCCAGAGCTCCTTCCCTGACAAGAGAATCTCAGTGGAGGTTTCTGGAATAAGGGACCAGAGTCCCACCAAACCCCAAGGCAGTGTCCCGCTGTTGCTCTAGCCCTGAGCCCAGGCAGCATCATGCAGAGGGAGATTTTTCAAATGATTAATAGGGAGTGGAGCTTTAGTGCCCATCTGATGTTTATATGTTTTGCAGTTGTCGACAATGTGGCTCAAATTTCTCTTTTCACTATAGCAAAATGCTGCTAGGTGCACCTGAAGGAATCCTGTCTGGCAGAAATGATGCACAGAAAACTCAGGCAGTCCCTCAGTGGGCCAGCAATGATCCAGTTGGACCTGTCAACAATCCAGGTTAAAGGCTGTAATGTCCTGCTGATGCATTGTTCTCTACAAAATATTTTCCTATGCTTTGATGCTTAGAGCGACTGCTCCTTTGCTGGTCTGCAAAGCGGCATTTTGCTGCTGTGTATCAGCACTCGGCACCTTTGGAAGTTGTGCCTTTGGAAATCATTCTCTGGATCAATTACTCCCAGGAGAATTAATTCAGGATCTGATCCCGCCATGTCCTGCATGTTCTTGGCTCCCAACATGGGAGATGCTCCGTGACAGGCAGAATTAGGAGACCTCAAGGCCTGCTGCTGGTCTTGCAAAAATCAACTGCAGAACTTCAAATGCCTTGTACATTGAAGTATCAGAGCCTTCCTGGGAAGAAGAGGATACAAACGAGCAAACGTGTGATATCTTTGCACAAAAGATCGTTCGGTGCCACTATGTAACATGGAAATTCACTAGAAATTTTCTTCAGGCTTACACACACAATAATTTTACACAGTGTATATTATAACGATGGCTAATAGTATGGCTTCAAAATACCATGTAAAATATATAATGCTGAGATCAGTGGTGAGTAAAAGCACTGAAATGACAGCCTTTCCGTTCAAACAAAGCATAGTATTAAAATTCTGGTGGGTGAGTTTGGAAACAAAAATTGTCGGCTTCTGACTGATGTAGTCACCTCCCTGGCTGAGTGTCAAAATAGGTCGACAGAGCTTTCTTTTCACAGTAGCTAGAAGTAAATGGAAACTGCTGTGTTCCAGCCTAGATCAGTAGGAAGAGAGACATTCTCACTGTCATGTAGCTTTTATATTTGTTACATGATACTCAGTGATATTAAACGACAGCTGGCAGGTTTTTAGCAAAGGAAAATACTCTTATCCCTGAGGATGGCACCACCCCTTGCATGCTCGCACCTTAAATGTCTGGGCCCAGCAATGTAAAACACTGCAGCACCTCAAGGTTCGGCTCAGCCAAGCATGGCAAGGTCAGTCAGTGGAGCAGGGGATGAAGGTGGGGGTGGTGATGGCAGCCTGACCATATAACCCCAGCAACTAGGGCTCAGTTTCTAATGGCAACAATCTCAAAAGCTCCTCTGTGCACAGCTTCATAATTAAGTGTTAAATAAAAGTGCTGTGCTGCGAACAGTGCATCCTCCCTTACAAATTCTGACTTCATCTTCAGACTTGATAGTCTACTAAGTAATCCAGTCCGAAAATTCCTAACACTTAAGCAGGGATTGTGAGTTGAAGATATGGGCCCGGTCTCAATACTGTTAAACACAGTCATCTCCTTTACCAAGTACTGCTTGTGATCACTGTGTTCCTGCTACTTGAAACCACATCTCCACATTAATACATCGCTAGGACATTTTCTAAAGGCATGTTTAGCTTCATCATAAAAGCCAAGACATACTTGATCAGAATAATAGATTACAGCTGCAGGATCCATCCATAAAAAGAAAAGGTGTAAGTAGAACAATGGTCAAAAAAGTGTAACGTCTTTTTAAAACTTGCAGCAGCCTTTTTCCCTAACATGGAAAATAATCCTTTCAAAACCAGGCTCTCAGCCATACAACACATCTGCAAGAAAGCAAGGCTACCAGCAAACCTGAGTATTTTTATTGGAAAGACAGAACTCACATCTTAGTAATACCTGAATGAAAAAGTGATACCCTAAAACATCTAAATGACTGTATATTATTATTCATCATAATGCTTTCACGATTACCGCTAGTACAAACACATTTGATGTGCTTCCAAACACTGGTGGGAATGTTGGCATGTTTGCATCAATGTAATGGAGATTTGTGTATTTTCCTTAGAGCAAACTGTTATTTTGGAAACAGTGTAGGAACAGGAAGCAGGAAAGCAGACATCTGAAAAAGGGCCTGACCTACTAGCTGGTTTACAGCTATCGTTATTTTTCATTTGGAGAGAATTATATATCACAGAATCTCAGAATGGTAGGGGTTGGGAGGGACCTCTGGAGATCACCTTGTCCAACCCCCCTGCTTGAGCAGGGACACCTAGAGCAGGGGGCACAGGACCACGTCCAGGTGAGTTTTGAATGTCTCCAGGGAAAGAGACTCCATAACCCCCCTGGGCAGCCTGTGCCACTGCTCTGGCACCCTCACAGAAAAGAAGATTTTCCTCATATTCAGGTGGAACCTCCTGTGTTCCAACTTGTGCCCATTGCCCCTTGTCCTGTCGCTGGGCACCACTGAAAAGAGCCTGGCCCCATCTTCTTGACACCCACCCTTTAGGTATTTATAAGCATTGAGAAGATCCCACCTCAGTCTTCTCCTCTCCAGGCTAAACAAACCCAAGTCTCTCAGCCTTTCCTTATAAGGCAGATGCTCCAGTCCCCTGATCATCTTGGTAGCTCTCCGCTGGACTTGCTCAAGCAGTTCCATGTCCTTCATAAACCGAGGGCCCAAAATTGGACACAGTACTCCAAATGCCATCTCACTAGGGCAGAGTAGAGGGGGAGGATAACCTCTCTCTACCTGCTGGCCACACTGCTTTGGATGCACCCCAGGATACCGTTGGCCTTCTTGGCCACAAGGGCACATTGCTGGCTCAGGGTCAGCTTGTTGTCCACCAGCACTCCCAGGTCCTTCTCAGCAGAACCGCTTTCCAGCAGGCCAGCCCCCAGCCTGTACTGGTGCATGGGGTTGTTCCTCCCCAGGTGCAGGACCTTGCACTTGCTCTTGTTGAATTCCATGACGTTCCCCTCAGCCCAGCTCTCCAGCCTGTCCAGGTCTTGCTGGATGGCAGCACAGCCTTCTGGTGTATCAGCCACTCCACCCAGCAAACTTGCTATAATCTACATTCGAGCGAGGTTTTAACTTCTTTATGAACAACCATGTGATCTTATGAACAGTGGATTCCACCATGTTACAAATGCTACCAGAACTGCTCTGTGTGTGCTCTGGACAAACGTACCTCAGCATTGGGTGGATTAGTGTGCTAAGCGAGGTGTGGTTCGGAGAAAGGGTACCACTGAGGTTACTGCTGCGATTTGAATTCCTCACAGCGTTAGGTGTACCCGTGGTGCCCTATCCAATTGCTCTGTCCAATTGCTCAGGTAATAGCTTAGAAATGTTTCCCTCTCCCTTTTCACATATATGCGCGTGCCTCTATGGGTGCTGGCAACAAGTGGGGGGGAGGGTGGGGAGGAAAAAGGGTTGGGTTCAGTATGTCTTCCGTGACTCTTTTAAGAATCTGAGGCCAAGAGCTAAAATAATGGGAATATTTTTCCTTTCCTTCTTGGAGAAAAAGGACTAACAATAATTAAACAAGGCAGCTTTTCCCATTCAGCGAGGTGTTCAGTGGGAGTTTTGGCTTCTGGCCACTGGGGGAAAAAAAAACACCAAACTACCTCATCTCGCTTCTAAATTAAGTATAGCTAATACTCGTATTTTAGCTTTCATTTTCTAATCGCCCCCCAGCCCCAGGAGGCGGGAGCTCCCCTAGGGCCCGGCTGCCGAGGGGGGGGCCCATGGCCCGCGGGCTTCCGCGCCGCCACGGGCCTGGGGCGCCACGCAGGAGCTCGCTTCTCCTCCCTCCGTCCCTCCCTGCCGGGGGAAGTGGCCTCTCCGCCCGCCGGGCTGGGGCGGCGGGGCAGCGCAAAGCTCGGGGCGCCGGCCCGCCGCCTCCTCCTCCGGGGCCGCCGGGTCTCGGCGTGCCGGCTCCTCGTCCAGCGGGAAGGGGCGACCCTGGGGTGCGAGGGCCGGCCGCCCGCCCCCGGCTTGCCGGACTCGGGCGGCGGGTTGGCGGTGGTTCAGCGCTGCCTTTCCCCTCCGCTCTCCCAGCAGACGGGAGGGCGGCCACTTCCCCGCCTCCCTCTCCCGGCCGCCCGCCGGTGGCGCGACCCCGCGCCTCGCCCCTCCGAACATCTGCGCCCCGCCACAAGAGCGGCTTGTGTGCGCGGCCCCGCAGCCGGATGAAGCCGGCCTTTGTCCGCCCTCGCACCCCCGGCGCGGCGGCGAGGCGCCGCGCATATCAACGATGCCCCCAGCTCCTCCTCCTCCTCCTTCTCCCTCAGGCGGGCTTGGAGACCCCCGGCAGCCGTTGGGCCTGAGGCGGCCCGCCGCGGGTTGCCGTGGCAACGGCGGGGCCTGCGGGGCGGCTGCTGCCCTGCCCTGCCTGCCGCACTGCCTGCCTGCCCGCCCTGCCCTGCCTTGCCCTGCCTGCCCTGCTTTCCCTGCCCTGCCTGCCACCCCGCGGGGAAGGGCAGCCCTGGGAGCCGCCCTGAGGACACCAAATGTCCTCCTCTGGTTTGCCTGTGGAAGCCCCCAGCCCCAGCACCTGCCACCTGTTGGCTGAGGCCTCTGAGCCCTCCTGGGCTGCATTAAAAGCAGCGTGGCCAGCAGATCGAGGGAGGGGATTTTGCCCCTCTGCTCTGCTCTGCTGAAACCCCACCTGGACTACTGTGTACAGGTCTGGAGCCCTCAGCACAAGAAGGACATGGACCTGTTGGAGCGGGTCCAGAGGAGGGCCACAAGAATTATCTGAGGGCTGAAGCACCTCTCTTGTGAGGACAGGCTGAGAGAGTTGGGTTTGTTCAGCCTGGAGAAGAAAAGGCTGTGGGGAGACCTTATTGTAATCCCTTTTAATATTTGAAGAGGGCTTATAAGAAAGATGTGGACAGACTTTTTAGTAGGGCCTGTTGCAATAGGACAAGGGGTAATGGTTTTAAAATGAAAGAGGGGAGATTCAGACTAGATAGAAGGAAGAAATTTTTTACAGTGAGGGCGGTGCTTTGCTGGAACAGGTTGACCAGGGAGGTGGTTGATGTCCCATCCCTGGAAATATTCAAGGTCAGGTTGGATGGGGCTCTGAGCAACCTGACCTAGTTAAAGATGTCCCTGCTCATTGCAGGAAGGTTGGACTAGATGACCTCTGAAGGTCCCTTCCAACCTAAATCATTCTATGATTCTAAATGGGGGACAGCTACAGGCATCCTCCCTGCCCTGGGGCTGCAGCCCAGCGCTGGGTGAGGCAGTGAGGTCCAGGCAGCAGGCCACTCTCTGCACATGTCCATTTCTGTACCCCCTCTAGGTTAAAGTGATGAAAACTGCTGCCCCTTTCCCCAGCTGAGTGCTGCGAAATGCCACTTCACTAATGCAACTGGAGTATCAATGCAAAAATCTAATCTCCAGACGTTTTTTGCACCCTCTCGATGCTCTTGCCTTGCTTGCTGCAGTTAGATGAGTGCCCCACTTTTACTGAGTAAGGGCCAAGTAGCAGAGTTGCTCTTCACCTGAAAACCATGGGCTGCTGTGCTTGGGTGCAGGTGATTGCAGGTTGAGCCCTTGCTGATGACTCACTGCATGTGGACATCTACTTGGGGAGCTGCTGTATGCTCCCTTGAGAATTCCTGGAGCTGGGTTTCCATACTGAGGTTGTTCAGCTCCAGACAGTGTATTTATAAACAGTTTTCTGCTGGGAAGTTGCCAGCTTTATACAGTTACATAATATTTGCTGGGGTTTTATGTTCATTTTTTTTTTCTTTAAGATTTGTCATGACAGACCAAAAATAAAGCAGAAGGAAGCAGAAAAATATCTGGGCTGAATGAACAGCACTTCTGAACTGGGTTCTCCACTCCAGACCACTTACAGAATAGGTTTTGATTTGGTAAGCTATTTAACATGAAATTGGAGATAAAAATAAAAGACGATGATAGGAGATTAAACAGGACTTTTTTAAAAAGCCAAAAGTCAGCAAAAATAAGACTTCAGCTAAGTAGCATAAATTAATTTCTTTAGGAATTGTGCTACCATAAAAGCAATAAGCCGTTTACGCTATGAACCCTTTGAAAGAGTTGTGTTACGTACATGCAGTCATAAATTAAAGTGAGGTCCTGGCACTCAGAGGAGTAACATTGCTTTCCTGTGTACTTTTATTGGATTTTGTGACTTAGTGTATCATGTCATTTACATTATGTAATATGGAAAAGACCCCAAAACACTAATTCCCTTAAGAGATTGCTGTTTATTTAAGTACGTAATCCCAAGCATTTATGGAGTGTGATAGCGGCTAATCCTCACCGTCTGATTTCCTAAGTAAATGGTTTTAGGGATCATTTTTATTCAAAAAACCCCTACTCTCACCTAGCTTTCTGGTTGTACTTAGCAATGTATCCCTATTGTACTTAGCAAGGTTGCTATCATACCAAATGAATGAAAGATGACAAAAGGCAAAGACTGAAGAAGAGCACTGGGAATTTTAAAAGTCTGCCACTTCTCTCTTTCACTGTATTCTCTCCAACAGCTTAAACAACGGCTGTGGATGAACCAAGTTGTGCAGGTGGAGCTGGTGTTTAGTAAGGCACACTGCTTTAGTAAGTCACCCATAAACAATATTATCTTTGATGTTTGAATAAATGCAGTTGTTCTTACTACTTTCTTGGTCAACAACATTATCTGAAGTGTAGGTTGGAGTATGCGCCTAAGAGCTAAGCACATTTGAATGAAACACTGAATAAGTATTCAGTCAGTATTCATGAAGCTGGGGTAGTCTTCCTTTGCAAAGACAGGTACTTGTTAAAAGCACCTCTTTTTGTCAAGCAAATCATGACGTGCCATGCCTGCAATTTTTTTCCGTGACACTTTGTAAAAAGGGGGTATTACTGTAGGGATAATAATAGGGATATGTAATAGGGATATGTATGGTAAGGGGTGGGGGGGAGCGGGGAGCACTCTCTGGGAAGAAGTTTCAGAGTAACTAGGAGAAGGTCCAGCCAGGATGCTGGTGGGATCATAAGAGTAGAAGAAGTGAGAAATAATCTAGAAGCATTACCAGAGACCTCCTGCTTATCCCTAACATTTCAAAATGGGGTTTTTAAGTCTGAGGAATAAGTACAAAAATGAATTATCTTATACTCCGTGGTTCCCAAGGTATTTGAGAGTGTCTTTAATGTTTCCACTCTAAAAGGGGGTTAGTTCTTTTCTCTGTACACTGCATTTCAAAGGAAGTCCCCTAGAGTGAAGTTCAGCTTTGCCTTCAAGCACAGAATTTAGCTATGAGAATGTGAGTGAGGTATCTTAACTTTCCATTGCAGACAGTGGGGTGGGATTCAGGTTCCTCCACAGGAGCCACTTGAATCCTGTGCTTTAATACGTTGAAAGGGGGCCTTCAGATACAGTGCAATGTGAATTCTGGACAGACAACTGGAGGCCAGGCGGGATTACCCCAGGACAATTCAAATGGCACAAGGTGCCATATTTAGGCAACTGAAGTTAACCCAGTACATTCCAAGGAGTTTGCACCTTGAAGTAGATACTTCATTTGGTCAGCTGAATCAGTCTGCATAGTTCACTGGCTGCACTGACAAGACCTATAATGACCACAATAGTGACTTAGACACCCAGCTCATAGCAATGCGTCTGTGCTTAGCATCTTAAATTCAGGTGCGGGATCCTATCCTTGCAGGCTTAATTTACTTAATGCTGGTGACCAGCATTGTTTGAGACAGCCATACAGTGCTGTCACTTAGCACATAGGACCTAAGGAAGACCCACATCTTTTGGAGTGGCAGCCAGTCCCTGCATTCAGCTTGTCTGAAGCTCTCTTCAGTGAAGATTCACCTCTGAAAACTCAATTCTTCAAACATTTTCTGAGAAAATATCTCTTTTTAAGTTGCATTTTTTCTGCCCACAAAGAAGTGTTATATACAACCTCAATCTTCTCTAGAAACCCAGAGCTGTATTCAGTATGAATTAAATAAAACAAGACCTTTCTTATCCAGAAACTTTATTGCTATAGAAAGCTGCTTTCTATAACCCTTGTTAAATGGGGAAAAAAAAAAGCTGGGGAAGTGACCCTGGATGCCGTTTAAGAAACTGGAAAATGTGAGTGGCTGAACACTTGCTGTTCTGTGAAGTTAAAGGTTGATCAAAACCTTTACAAGACAGAGGGCTGAAAGCATTAAGCTTGAGTGATTTCATTCAGGAAAGGACTGGAAGTGACGAAGAGTAAAGGAAAACCAATGTAATACATTGGAGAGTAACAGTAAAACCAAACAACCATACAATCATTGGGAGGAAGTCCAGGAAAAATAACAAGCAAATCATGCTTTTCTAAGAAGGCAACATGGAGAAAGAAAATCCAATACACATTGGACACATCTCTCAGAGATTATTCACTATTGACCTTAACACTCACTTGGATAGAAGGGTGGGAGAAGACCCATCCCTAGTGGCAGAGATCCCCTGCTACTTCTTTTTTTTTTTTTATAACATTTCTTTATTTCTATTCCCTCAGAGAAACATTCTCACAGTTAGCTCCAGAATTTCTCTTATTCTTCCATCTTTTTTTCCCCTGAAAATAAAAAGACTACTTTTACCTTCAGAGGACATTTTTTATGTGACAGAAAGTCAGGTCATCTTTTTATTCTTTTCAATATTTTATGAGAAGCTTGGCAGGTGTTAGAGATTAAGTTTTAGGACTGAGAGAGAAGCGACTCAAGCTTATGCTTTTGTGCCAAGAAAGAATGCATTTTTCCTGGTGAAATGTTTAAGCCAGCCACTTGAATATTCTCCAACCTTTTCACCTTTTCACATCAATATGGGCTTGAAGTCACAGCTGCTATAGATACCATCATGGGGCTGAAGCCAGTAACAGAGTTAAAGCATCTACAGCAGGATTTAAGTGGAATTGTATTGCCTGAGCCTGGACTGGTGATCCAAAAGCCACCTGTTCGTCTGCTGCCTAGCTTGACTAGATGCCTTCCTGTAGGACTGTGAAGTTCCCAAGACACTTACTGCTAGATTAAACAACTCAATACCTTTCTGTTGTCTCAAGTAAGGGGAAGGTTGGGAAAGCAGACTATACGCCATCTACAAACGCTTGAGGGACCCAATCTGTTAGATAATTTTGGAGCATGCCTGATGGATTGGGTCTCACAAAAATACAATGGATGCTTTCCTCTGAAACACAGCTGAAGAGGAGGCAGCAGGGCTTCCATACCAAATACATATACACGCAGGCACACACACCAGATACAGCACCAAATGTTTGGGGCACTCTCATCCCCAGATACAGGGGATGTAATAGTGTTCTCAGGCTGAAAAATTCAATGGATGTTGACCACCTTTCACTTATTTAATATTAGCATTCTGCTAGAAGCAAAGACCAAAGCCTACAAATGCCACTTTCCTGCTGATCACCTAGCCCCTGGATGACAATGTCATGATCTATTGATGTTCTCCTCCCACTGCTGTACAGACGGACAGAAAGTCCACCCTCCTAGTTAGTTATGTGGCTGATTATTAGGGCCCTTATTTGTCAGGTGGGATATGTGAGCTGAACCATGTGCTGCGAGGGTATGAAACCTGTGTCTTCCAACTGAGGTGTGGACACCACATGTTATGTTAAAAGCGGGTGTTGGCACCACTTCTGGTTGCAATTTAACTACAACAAAAAAGTATGAGCTCTGCTGTGTTTCTTCAAGAAAGAGTCAGGATGCTGTGTCTTCAAAAGACAGGAACTTTTTTCTAGAGTCCTGACTAACTTCTACATAGGGATGGATGTAATGTAGGCTCAGTTGTCAGTATTTCTTACTCCCTGGCTCTCAGTAGCTCCTCACTCAGCGTGCCGACTGTTTGAGATCATAGTTGAGAAACCCTTACAAAGTCCTGCCTGGGGAGTAGATACTTAACATAGGTTTTGAGGGCAAAAGCGCAGACATGCTGCATCTAAGTATGAAGTGGCGAACCACATTGCATCTATTCCCTCTCAAACTATTTTTTGTTAGAAATGTTGCCCTAGCTTTTGCTCTTCCAGCACATACTTATCCCTTCAAGTCAATGAGAGAAGGTGTTGCTTTGATCAGGCTTGATCCTTTCACAAAAGCCCAGTCATCTGTCATTGCCATGTGACTTTGTGATAAGCTTTAGTCATGTTACAAGGTGGTCGGCTCTTTGGTTACCGGTCCTGCTTGTGTGGGCTGGGCATGTCATGTGCATCCATCTGAATAAGAAATTATCAAGGCATAACACTCCTCCACTGTTAGCCCATATCAGTCCAAGATGGAGGTAAAACATGGGGAGGGGCACAGACCAACACTATAATCGAAATGTTTGCAGAGAGACAGAAAACAAGAAAAATATTTATCAATTGTCCACTGTTTACCTGGGTAATCACTTTAGCTGGTACTGCTTTTGGAATTAGTAATTACCTGTAAAATTGTAGTATCTGTTCAACTGGTTAACTGTTGTTTTCTCTCTCCAAATATTTTGTCTTTCTAAAAATTTTCTACTGCACATTCTGAAATGGCATTTTCCCCCCTTATTGTTCTAGAAGTTTGAATCTGAACTTAGCCAGACAGATGATCCCCTTGCATTTCAAATCTGACACCCCCGGGGCTTTATGTTTTCCCTGTGTCCATCTGCTGACAGGAGGATCTTTAGCTAGTGTTTGGGTTTGCATATTAAGGCATGTGAAAAAATAAACTAACAGGTAAGAAATTACCATTCTTCAGACTCTTTTTTTTCTTCTTTTTTTTTTCTTTCTTTCCCAGTACGAGTCACAAAGATCAGTGGGAGCACATGGTTTATCGCTGCCCTATTATAGCAGCCCTCCCATGTGGCCAGTTCAAAAGCTAAGTAATAGTTCTGACACTAGCTAATCTGGCAAAAAGATTCCAATGGGTGGATGTGAGAATAACATCTGCCTTTCAAATCTGACGCTTGCCAACATAGGCATGTGAGGTTTTTTGTTGTTCCAAGAACCTCTGAAGCATAGAGAAGGTGAAGGTCCTATGAATTGGAACCACCTGCTTGAACTAATATTTTGGCAAGCTCCTGTTTTCCTGGAGCTGGTTCAGAGTATTCTGGGCTATGTGGAATGGGAAAAATCCACAAAAATTACTTACCGCCCCATAAATATTTTCTATACTATCGTGTTCAGATGGGAAGAGTGCAGGGAACAAGTCTAGTAAGTGTGAAGTACATCCTGTGTCTGTATGACCACTCCCTTTACTGCATAGTATATTGTATTCCCCTCTGACACAATAAATACAGAGCTTAGAGATCAAGGGGAGGCAGCTTTCAAACCTGGTGCTGTAAATAGCATGGTGGATTCGTTCCCTGTTTTCTTGAACCATCTATTTCACAGTGTTACAGGTTCCAATACTTGTTTGGAGTAGCTGGACTGAGCAATGCTGAAAGTTTCTGAGAGTCCCTATTGTACTTAGATTTGTGTATCAGCCTGTATGTCCCTCACACCATACCAGTTTAGTGTGAAGGGCTTCTTTTTAAACCAAAGACTTGTTATGACCCTTGTAAAATAGCCCTGCTGAAGGCTTGCTTGTTCATCCTTGAAAGGAAAGACAGCAATGGGATATCCACAAATGTTTGTGACTTGATGTTAAAAATGGCAAACATATGAAAGGAGTAAATTTTGTATATATTTTGTCTTTTCAAGCTGGATCAAAAAATTTAAATATCTGCCATTTGCAAAATCAGGGAGGAGTTGCACCTAATCACTTTGATAATTAAAAATTGAACCATTTAAGTTTTTATAACCGTGGGGCTAAAATTTACTGTAAGGTTTGTAAAACAAACCAAAGGTCTCCTTGGTCTGGTGGACACTCATAGCCCTTTTGAACTCTTAGGTACCTGTAAGTGCTTAATTTATGGAAAGTGAAATGTTCAACAGAGAGAATGAGAAGGTCTAAGCCAGAATGCCTTCGAGTAGACCAGCCAGGATATTTCCCAGGAGGTTCAGATGGCTACTCTGAATCAGGCACAACAGGTGTTAACGTTCGTAGCTATAGCTCTTAGACTGGGTATGCGGTATAAGGGTGTCATTACCTTTACTAACTTTATAAATGATGCACACAATTTCAGTTAGAATCATTCTACTCAGCTTTTCTTAGTTGGTCAGAGTCTTGCTGAGCTGCTCCACCAGAAATAGAGGAAATGCAGCTGAAATAGGTTTCTGACTTATGTGTCCAAATACCTAAAGCTATGTCAGGAATGCAAGCCTTTGAGGATATCACACTTCCTTCTGTTAGAAATGCCTGCGATTAGAGTGATAGCTCAAGGTATGTCAAAAAGTTTAATGTGACCCCAAAGTGTTTATTTTTTAATTATGCAATTCATGTGGATTTTTTTTGAAAGGGTTGCTTTAATCCCAACTCACATGTGCTTTTCAACTTCCCAAGTCCGAATAGACTCCAGCACTGACTTTTTCCTTTGTCCGTTCTGGTGCATTTGCTAGATTCGGACTCTGTTACTCCTTCATTGAAGTGGATACTTATGACCAATCTTTCCTTGGCATTAGCACCAGTACCGACGCTTTATAGTGCCTCAAGCATTTAATGACATCCTTCCTCTGAACTTTAATCTGGTGGGCATAATTTACCTCTCCAGGGAAAAGTTAAGTACATAAAACAATTTTTAAAAACATTGAGAGCCTGTTTGCCCTTAATTAGAAAGCACAAGGGATATATGAACTCAGACAAAACAATAAGATTCATGTATGCCATTTTGACTTAATTTTGTTATTACTCTTGGGCATTCTTTGGGGGATTTGATCAACATCCTCCAGTGTATGCTAAATTTCCATCCAAGAGATGGCTACCTACCTCATGAAGTAACATGGTACATCTGCCGGTAATTTGGGTCCTTGCAGGGAGACCTTATTGCAGTCTTTCAGTACTTAAAGGGGAACAATAGGAAGGATGGGGACAATCTCTTTAGCAAGACCTGTTTTTACAGGTAATGGTTTTCAACTAAAGGAGGGTAGATTTAGGATGGATATAAGGAAAAAATTTTTTACCGTGAGGGTGGTGAAAAACTGGAACAGGTTGCCAAGGGAGGTTGTGGAGGCCCCATCCCTGGTAACATTCAAGGTCAGGCTGGACGGGGCTCTGAGCAACCTGATCTAGTTGACAATGTCCCTGCTCACTGCAGGGGGGTTGGACTAGATGACCTCTGAAGGTCCCTTCCAACCTAAATCATTCTATGATTCTATGATTCTATTCGGTATGTTCATTCATTCACTCACTAAAATTACCAGACATCCTTTTTCTTACAGGCACTAATTCTCTTTGTCAAATGACCAGTCATAACATTTCTTATCAGGTGATTGAAGTCTGTCATCTGTTTGTAAATTGCCAATCTCTTTGAGTTCAGACTGGAAAACCTGGCGTTCACCTGAATGATAGTAAACTTTTTCTGTGCTGATAGGATAATTACAGTTTAGCAGCTGTTGGTTGTTAGGCTTGTGTTAGAATGTCTCTTGTCCAGCTCTCTGGGCAAAAGATAGCAGGGATTCTAAACAGTCCCCATTCAAGTAATTTGTACTCTAACATAACATTCTTAAGGCTATGTGTAGAGGGATTCTCAGATCATCTCACCTGGGGGTGTTTTTTAGAGCTGCTGAGACTTGGCAGTTCTTATGGTTTTCAGTTCATGGTATGGTATCTCAGCATGCCTGAAAATTAGAACAATATTTTTCTATACGTCACTGTGTGAAGGGCCACAACAAAGGTCGGCTCAACCATTTAACCCACCACAACACTCATCATTGTGGTATTTTAAGTATTAAGTAATTACATGGTTACTAAGATACCTTTTATTACTTTAGAGGTTTGCTGAAATTAACTGGTTCCATCAGTGCAGAGATCAGGTTGCCGAAGTTCTTAATCCAAGTGCAGATGCTTCTTGAATTGTGTGTGGTGTATTATTTTCATAAAACCATTTCCTGAACCAAGAATCAGTGTTGCTGGAATCAATGTTGCTAGTCTTTTCCAGTTCATAACCACTTTTTGCAGTGTTGTAAAACAAAGCATAAAAGTGTGTGTTTATTTGTCTTACAGAGGAAAGCATTCTCAAGAACTATGCCCACCCAATATACTTACTTTTCACAACCCATATAAGTTGCTTCTTTAAGGAAGGGACTGTTTCTTTTCTTGTTCTGTAGGAAGCTATTACTTGCAATGGGAAAGGGATGCAATACTCATGGCAGAAGTTGTATGGACTACAACAGGCTTCCAGAGGCATTAAGGATGACACTGTTTCAGGAGTGGAAATGAGCAGATTTACAGAGATAAGAATTAATGTAAGAACATATAAATGTTGTGCTGGGTTAGACCAGAAACCTGGATTGTCCAATATCTCATGTTCAGCAGTGGTCAGTACCAGATGTCCCGGGGAAAGTAAAAGAGATGGCAAATGCATGGTAGAAATCTTGAAATAATACTTTGTTAATGTCCAGCATATTTCAGAGCAGGGAATTCCTGAACCCAAAGTCATGTTTCAATACTTAATGGGCCTCAATGTTTTTTTCTTCCATTAGCTACTTTTTAACTCAACTTCTGGGCTTGTCATCTGGGCTCTCATCGGAGCCAATGGCAATATGGAAATACTTCTAGGGCATGATTCACCTAATTTATTTTATCACCTCAGGATGAGAAAATAGCTATCCAAAAAGCACCAGTTTCTTTTTTAACAGAAAGAAATAAAAGTGGTTAACTCAGATATGATGCTCTGCGTGAAGTTAAGAAATTAATGAATCACATTTTAGACATGAGATTCAGATCACTGATCCTAGAACAGTAGGTCTTCGTGTAAACTGTTCTTTGGTTCAGTCATCTAAATGTAGGCATTTACAGCCATCTGAGATGACCTGTCTGGCCTCCAGTAACTTTTCCAGAAATGTGTGGGTTTTCTCCCTTAGGTCCAGTGCCATACTTGCCAGCCTGTGAGGATGCCTCAGATACTCCAGGACATCTCAAAAGGCACTTAGATACCTGTGTTTAAGAGACTGAATAGAGCCCAGGGTATCTAAACTGTAATTGAGGAAGATGAAGCATTTTCCGTGCAGTGAGTGAAGCCTAAAGGTGATGTGTAGAGCTTGGTTCAGCTGGCTCAAACACTGTTGAATGTCGAGATGCGCTAGGGTGCCTGAGACATTCTCGTGGAGCTGGCGGGTGTGACACAGGACCTACTAGAGATGGCAACTCTTTTGAATGGCAGTTGGAGGTCAGGCAGAGTAACATAAGACACATCAAATGACAATAGACACTCGGCCAGCAGACTCAACTGAGCCTCCAGTACCATGGCATCTCAACTGCTCCCCAAGTTTCATTGACTGCAGGGGCTTATGCCCATTTGCCTAAACGTAGATGACTAGAGCTAATTGAGGTAACTTAGGTTATCTGAGCCATCCATGTAGGAGTGGCTCAGATATATGAGATAGCTAGGTCCTGAGGAGACCCCTGCCCCTCTGGTCCAGCAGCGAGAGGCTAGGTGAGTACTCAAGTGATACTAAATGTCCTTGTGGGGAACAGAACAGAATTTTAAGTGAGAGAGGCAAGGCTAAAGTTGCAGAAGGGAGGGATTAAGAATGAGGAGTGCTTTAAGAAATGAAACATTCAATGAAGTTTTTTTTTCCACAAAAAGAAAAACATGCACATTTAAGTAGTCTTGGGTAAAAGAGTCTTGCATATGTTCAGTGGAGGATATTGAGATAAGGAAATACCATTCTGTATTCTATATTTGTACAGTGCAAGGTTGCATTTTTATTGGGACTGCAACATAAATAATAATCATAATAAAGTTGCACTTCTATTTTGAAATAAAAAGATGAGAGGAGGCATTAAGATGTTTTTAAGAAGCTGAAAATAAAGGTCAATCAAATATAGTTGCAATGAAGCCTAAAGATCAAACGGTAACTGATTACGGGAGGAAATTCACATATTAAAATGTGAAATGTGGAGGAATTAATACAGGGAAAATACTGTTACAATGAAGAAGGAAGGAAGAATGCTATGAGGTTGGAAAAGGTTCATAAGGAAACAGATATCCCATATTATGATTTAGGCACATAGGCAGGCTTGGAAGAGTGAAGTTCAGTGTTGATGTTTGCCATGTTATGAAGAATGAAGAGTAGGAAAAAAGCAACAGAAGAAATAAAACTGGTCTCCACATAGAAGAGGAAGGCTTCTGTGCTGCAGGCAGAATGAACCTATTTAACTAACTTTATAGAATTTCTAAGGAAAAGCTTCCCCTCCACCACCCCTCCAACAATTTATGAGAGTCCTTCATTTTTTAGGGAGGATTTGGGCAATGGCCAGGTAAATTACTGCAGTTTCATAATAATTAATTTAGTGCATTTTTTTCCCTGTTTTCTATTTACTACAGTTTTCCATTGCTGAAATTCAGAAACATTGTTAAAGTGTACTTGCTTCACCTATTAAACCTTGGAACAACGTTAGCACATTAGACAAGAAACGAAAACAATTAGGAAATTTTACCTTAGAGTTAATTTGTAAACTGGAACAACTTCTTAAATTTGAAGTATTTACATAGTCATCTATGTTACTTTCACAGTGTTTGTTTAATACCTAAGGATCCCCGTAGATAATGATCTCAGAACCCATATTCATGAAAGCTGTAAGAAAACATTGAAAAGACCCTAAAATTTTAATACAAAACTGAAGTTTTATATTTTAAACAAGAAAAGACCTTTACTAAATCATACTATGATAATCATGCATAGAAATTTCCATGAAAATCAAATGTAACTTACAGTTTGTTTTGCTGTAAAAAAAAACACAACTGGTGAAGAAGAAAGAAATATATTCCTACATTTTAATTCAGTATTTCTCCATATCTTTCTTTAGTACCCACAAAAATGATGTAGCAGAAACCACACACATGCAGAGGACGGTGATTTAACGCCTGGGATTGTCAGAAAAAATACCCTGCCATTTCCAATCAAATTTAGTCTGTATATTATGGTGAAATTCTGTAAGAAAAAACAAAGAAGCTGTCATCACATCTAATGGCTTGCTTACATTCAGAATCCCCTCTGGAATAATAATTACATCAGTGTATCCGTACCGATGTATCTCTGCTTTGCCTGCTCCCACTGTTGTGCCTGCACTGTTAGATGTTACCTATGATTTATGCCAGGCATCTATACCGCTCTGTGCTGCATTGGTGGCTGCGCATTTCCATATGGATAGGTATCCTGTGGTTTCTGGCACTGCTCCCAGGCCCTGCTGAATTCCAGGCCGTTTTCATACTAGATTGTGAGGTGTGTTTAGGAGGCCAGAGGAATTGTGGAGATGGGAATCAATTGCTTGTAATTGAGTCCTGCTGTAGCTC